>NC_071573.1:41161592-42361592 GCF_024509145.1 Vidua macroura | reverse complement strand
TCTTCATGCCACTTTTTATAGTATTCCCAGTGACATAATTTCAACCTGCTGGACAAAACCAAGTTTCCTATTCCTTCTTTTTGTTCTGGCAGTTCCCTCAGACATGATCAGATTTTTTTTTTTTCCCTGATAATCTATTGATCTAATGTACTGCAGTTTTATTGATATTCTCATGTTAATCTGACTCTTGTCTGGCATCACAGAAACTTCTGCTTGCTCATGCAGTGTAAATTAGCTTCAGCTCAATTAACCTCTTGACATATGTTGTTTTTTCCAATTTCTCCTCAGCTTGCTAGTTTTCTTTCAGAGCATCAATGCTCTGGTGAACGCTGCTCTGCACTGCAACACTGTGCTGTTTCAGCAGTGGTTATTGTGACACAAGGGCACAAAGTCATGTCACAGCACAGCTTTCTGAGGAAGGCAGCAGGATACGCTGGAGCATGAAATCCCCTGAACTCTTGGTCCAGAAAAGGAATTAGAGAATGGAAGAGCACAAGAGCTAGGGGCCCTGAGAGAAAGCTTGGGAACTTGCATTTCCATTTAATGCCTCTGCTTATATAAGAAGAATTTGCCCCAGTACTGTCAGGGTTAGATGTGTACAAGATGCAGTATTCTGAAGCAGTTTACCCTATTCATCTTCATTAGTTCCTTTCCTTTAAATTCACCCTAGCTCAACATGGGGAGCTCCACTCATTATGGTCAAGAAGGCCATTACTTCATGTGAAGAATACACAGATTTCTAATCGTGTGCTCCTGGTTAATTGAATTCAGTGAATGACAACACCATGACATTGCTAAGATTAATGACTCAATAATTTTTGAGACAAGGCAAAACGTGAAGCAAATTGATTGCATTAAGTTTTTTTTCCCCTTGGAAACTGTATTGCATCCCAGCTCAGCACTGTCCTGAAGAGGATGCTTTACTGACACAGAGTGAAGCCCAGCTTCCCCTTCTCCATTCAACTCCTGCACTCTGACATCACTTTGAAGTAACTTTTAATGTAATTTCCTAGTTGCAGAGATGCAGACTGACAATAATTGAGCTGAGATCTTGACAGACCAATTGATTAATGCAGAGCGCTTTTTGGAGTGGAAATTTCAGCTATTATTAGATTATTCAAGAGAAAGAGAGAAGGTGTCAGAGCACAGAATGGAGGAGTGCAGTGCCTACACATATCACTCTTTCAAAAGTATGAATAGATTTTAATTTCTGCCATTTTGTTGGTATCTCTTATTCACATACTGATCAGTTCTTGCATTAATGCAATGTCAAATGTAGAATCTTGTTTAAAAATCTATTTGCAGACAATGAGTTGGCTGCTTTTTTCTAGCATGTGGCATGAGTTGAGATGGCTTTTCATGTAGTGTCTGTGATAGCACCTATCAAAAGTGTCTCTGAAAAATGTAAAGAATAGTGTTTGGTGTTGTTCAACATGATCTGCATTTTTTTTATAAGATAGTCACCAAAAAAACAACAGTTATAAGTCTAGTGAGAAGAATTACACAGGAACAGTGGTTTGTTTGTCTGCTGAAGACAGTGACAAAGACAAGTATTACAGAGTTAGGATTTTGTTAATTAAGGTGTAGATCTAAAATATTAATGACAGTATCTTGAGAAAGAGCGAAGACAGGGGTCAGGTAACTCATTTTATATGATGCCATGTAGAGTCCATAAACTAATCACAGATGTTTAGAAGGCGGTTTGCTTAAGTAAGCTGTGTGAAAACTGGGGTATCTGAGCTTGGGGTGGGATAGCAAAACAGATTTAGCTTTTGCCCTCTACCCTTGCCTCCCTTGGGTGAATAAGGAGTGACAGGGGAGACAGTGGTGGTGGACAGCTATCTCTGACAAAGAAACTCCACCTTATGTCAGTAAAAGGAGATGCTGGCACTTAAGAAAAAAAAAATGGCCAAGATCCACAAAGGATTTTTAGCTGTAAATATTATTTAAACAATAGGATTTTTATTACTTAATCTGTGTTCTATTGCATTGTTGCAAATATTTTTCCCTTAAATTTCATCTGATAGTTGAATTTACCCAGAATCAAGTGACATGTGACACATGTTCCTCCCAAAGTTTTATGACCTAAAGAGCAAGGGTCCTAGTATGGGTATCCTGCTTCCCAACACAGTGTTTTCTGGAAGACAAGGCAGATCAGAATCACAGAAGCTGTACTGACCCCCATCCAGGAGTTGCTTTCTCAGGGCTTACCAGAAAAGAAAGACCTCTTGGGAAACAGGCACAAGAGAAAATCTACAGGCATGTCTGAGGGAGAGCACAGCTGAACCCTGCAAGTACCAGAGGAGATGATAACCCTGCCATAACACTTGTCATTTTCCCATTCATTCTCTGGGCTTCTCTGCTTTTAATCTAGAGCAAATCCACCTGCTGTCCAGTGGTGCAGAACAGGCACTATTGAACCAGAGCCTAAAATAAGGACTGGTTGCCACAATAGAGCTCCCAGTTCCTCTGGCAGAAATTGGGAAGTCCATGGCTCCTGTGAGAGGTGTAGAAGAGTTGATATCCCTGAGAAATGAGATCCTTAGAGATACCTACATGCTTCTGACCAGCAGCTGTCTAATGCAAAAGGGCTCTAGATGTAGGCATCTGGGTGATACTTCAGGAGGAATAATAATGAGAAAAAAGATCTGAATTCAGGCCTACTGCAATGTGATAGGCCTTTGAAATTTAATGCAAACCAGTTGTTCATTCAGCTTATATTTGGGGCACCTGCAACCAAGGATTTCTTCCTTCTTTGCTGTCTGACCAAAGGAAATTTCATCACTGTGATGAGACATTTATATGAATTGCAATTATGGTATCTCCCACAGCATGCCTTGTTCTGTAACAGTTAATATTGAGGGGAAAAAAGCATTGTCAGTCTGAAAACAGATCATTTTCTACCTCAGTGGCTAAATGTGATCTCCTTGTTTCAGTGTTGTATCATTTACTTTGCTGTCCAACTACAAGCTACCTCACCCAGACCTAAGTGCAAAAGAGGGGACATGAGCAAAGAAAACAACTTCTTTCAATAATGTTGCAACAGTACAGGGAGTTTATGACCCTTGAAACATGAAAGTTCACAGTCACAGAACACTTAATAGTTACAAGTTTTGAAGGAAAAAGAGCAAGGACAAGGTTTCCCTGAGCAATAAATAAACTCAGAAGGTTCAAATACCTTTCAGTATGAGCTGATGATCAGCTCCTACGCCTACTCCTACTCCTCAGTTTCTGAGGCTCCACTGCAGACAGAACCCGTGAATTCAAGGATTTCTGCAGCAATGCTCTCACATGCCTGGAGTAACGCTCACTACACACTTAGAGTCACATTTCCATGAATGCCTATTCTTTCCTTTGGGGTGCTGTCAGCTGTTCAGTCCCAATTTCAGGCATGATGACCTGTCTCTGAGTAGCGTCAGAGGCTCACAAGTCTGCAGTTAAAAGATTGTCCCTGCAAATCAGAGCATGACTGCCACATTCCAGACATACAAAACCATTTTGAAAAGGATGACTTTTGGGGAGATGGTGTCACATACAAACTACCATGAATTTATCAATGTCTGACCAGGAATTCTAGCCATCTGAAAGGACTGTTAGCTAAGGAGTATGCTAATGATCTGCCCAGCTCTTAAACAGAGGAAAAAGCACTTAGTTATAGCCCACAGTCAGCAGAAATGGCTCTGGAAATGTTCACCAGTCAGCAGAGGAGCAGCTTTAAGGTATGAGGGAAGCAGAGAACATAGGGAGACAGCAAAGTGTGGCCAAAGGTTTCCCAGACAAGTAAGAATATACAAAAACACTCCTTCTGCCACTGGAGAAATAGGCAAGGTGAGGACAATGACTGCCATTGTTAAAAGTCCTGCCCCAACAATAGTCACAGCCTCATACACTCTTACTTTCTTTACCTGGTAGGAGCATGGGCAGCAGCCAGGCTTCCCAGGGTGGTGGCACAGGCAGAGCAGCCAGAAGGGAAACAAGGAGAGACCTGAACTAGTGGGGTATGAGTCACTTAGGAATGCTGCTCCCTCCTGCCTCCATCACGGCTGGTTCAATGACTTTCCTACTCCATCCTCTTCCTTCTTTCCTGTAATGAACAGTTTCCATGTGTTCCCCAGAGACGAGGGCAGGACCTTCCTAGTTCCCATGGCAACACTGAAACAACTACTAACTCTAGCTGGGTACTGATATTGAAATGTTAATTAGCTAATTGCCCTGTTTGTTTTCTCTAAACTACCTGGAGATAACTAGCCCGACCCCCCGACCCCCCCCCCCCCCCCCCACTGCCATTCAGGGGCTAAAATGCAAATAAAAACCCTTGGGATCATGGGAGTATCTTTAGGGGATAAAGACACCCCTTAATCAAAAACTAAACACAGTAGAGGGGTCTACACAAATGCCCCAGCTGAGGAAGAGGGAAACACATCCCCTGATTGACTTTTACCTGTCACCATCACCTAAAAAAGAATAGACTAGGTTAGGCTGTGAGAAGCAGGGAGACAGAAAGGCAGAGAGCCCTGGTGCTGCCACCAGGGAAGGAGCGGGCACAGCTGTTGTTCTGGACTTCAGCAACAGACTCTGCGCATCACACCTCCTCGCCCTCTGGCCACTGGTGTGCCACAAGGAAAGAAGAAGGGACAGCTGCTGCTCTGGACTTCAGCAACAGACTCTGCACACCTCCTTCCTTTCAGCTGCCTGGGGGCGAGCTCCGTGTTGAGCCCCCTGCCCAGCTGATCTTTTTAATAAAGAGCTGAACATTAATAAAGGCATTAAGCCCTGTTCATTTCATTTCCTATCTGTTGTAAGTGTTTGGTTGCCAAAGATGACCATCACTAATGCATTCCTCATTAAAGTGGCACAAGTGGGCAGCAATTCAGGGAGCCCCCACATGACGTAAAGGACTCGGGGATTTATTGTGAGATGAAAGACAGGGCTGATGAGGTCATCAGGGTTTCTTTGCCCTTATTAATCATCATATGAAAACATCTTTCAGCAGTGCTGATACTTCCAGTTTTGGTTTCCTACTAGATTTAGACCAGATGAGATTCAAGTAACAAGACATTTGTGGAAAAAATAGTAATAGTTCCTTCTTATTTTGTAAGTGAGAAACCTGCAGAGAGTCAGCTTCTATTTAAATATCAGTGGTAGTGAAATGTGCAGGTGAAGGAAATATCCAGATGGATTGCTGGATTTTGGTTTTATGTTGCCACAAGCCTTCACTGACTTCAGCTACTTTATCTAGATTGTTTCTCTTTGCTCTTCTCCCTGCCAGAGATGGCTCAGGTTTCTCCCTAGGGGCACAATATGGGCTACTAGTGTCCTGCAAAGAGGGAGAGACTGAAGGACTTCCATCACAAGAATTGGAGGGGGGGCTTACAAAGATAACCAAACAACCGTTCTCTTTCAGTTCTCCCTCCCTCCCTCCCTCCCTCCCTCCCTCCCTCCCTTCCTTCCTTCCTTCCTTCCTTCCTTCCTTCCTTCCTTCCTTCCTTCCTTCCTTCCTTCCTTCCTTCCTTCCTTCCTTCCTTCCTTCCTTCCTTCCTTCCTTCCTTCCTTCCTTCCTTCCTTCCTTCCTTCCTTCCTTCCTTCCTTCCTTCCTTCCTTCCTTCCTTCCTTCCTTCCTTCCTTCCTTCCTTCCTTCCTTCCTTCCTTCCTTCCTTCCTTCCTTCCTTCCTTCCTTCCTTCCTTCCTTCCTTCCTTCCTTCCTTCCTTCCTTCCTTCCTTCCTTCCTTCCTTCCTTCCTTCCTCCTTCCTTCCTTCCCTCCTTCCTTCCTTCCCTCCTTCCTTCCTTCCTTCCTTCCTTCCTTCCTTCCTTCCTTCCTTCCTTCCTTCCTTCCTTCCTTCCTTCCTTCCTTCCTTCCTTCTTCCTTCCTTCCTTCCTTCCTTCCTTCCTTCCTTCCTTCCTTCCTTCCTTCCTTCCTTCCTTCCTTCCTTCCTTCCTTCCTTCCTTCCTTCCTTCCTTCCTTCCTTCCTTCCTTCCTTCCTTCCTTCCTTCCTTCCTTCCTTCCTTCCTTCCTTCCTTCCTTCCTTCCTTCCTTCCTTCCTTCCTTCCTTCCTTCCTTCCTTCCTTCCTTCCTTCCTTCCTTCCTTCCTTCCTTCCTTCCTTCCTTCCTTCCTTCCTTCCTTCCTTCCTTCCTTCCTTCCTTCCTTCCTTCCTTCCTTCCTTCCTTCCTTCCTTCCTTCCTTCCTTCCTTCCTTCCTTCCTTCCTTCCTTCCTTCCTTCCTTCCTTCCTTCCTTCCTTCCTTCCTTCCTTCCTTCCTTCCTTCCTTCCCTTCCTTCCTTCCCTCCTTCCTCCTCCTTCCTCCTCCTTCCCTCCTTCCCTCCTTCCTTCCCTCCTTCCTTCCCTCCTTCCTTCCCTCCTTCCCTCCCTCCTTCCCTCCCTCCTTCCCTCCCTCCTTCCTTCCCTCCTTCCTTCCCTCCAGAAGCCAGTGCCAGATGCTCACTGTACTCCTATGGTACAAAACAACTTCAAATGCATCTTAATCTGCTGCCTAAATTGGGCTGGGCTTTGATTTGTGTCACCACATAAAACAGCACTATCAGGACATCTTGGTGAATCTTGCTATTTTGGTCATCCAATGGGAAAAAAACAGCACTTGTAGCATCCCTGGGTTGTAAACACTAGGAAACCAGTAGGAATCTGTCAAGTAAACACTGACTTATGACTTATTATTACTGACTTTTTTGGAGTCAGACATTGTTTTTAAAAGAACCGGTCTTACACTGATTGCACTAAGCATGTGTCTAAGCTTACCAGTAAGAAAAAGAAGTGGGTTTCAAGATGGTTTTACCGCAATTTCTGGCATTAACTTTCTTCTTGACAATGTCTGCAGGACTTAGACTCATGAAGAGCATTTGCACAGCCACAAAATTCTGGGTTTTTTTGTGATACTTCACATAAATTTTTCCAAGTCCTTGGAACTATAGGCACAGTATAATTGGCCTTCAAGGAGTCTTTGGGTACATTACAATTAAAAAGTGATGGGAACATTGGTGGTATATGGTGCCTTTCATCCAAATAAGATTATGTTTTCAAAATTTTGGACAAGTCCAATACAACTGTATATAGTTATGAATTGCCTGGCTACAGAAAGAATGTCTGTCACGCAGCCTTGAGGAAGTGTGGAGAGATAGGTAGGAGGAGATTTATTCAAGAGCAGTGTGTCTGGGCTGTGCCCAGCAGCATTATGAACACACCCAGCAGAATGGGGAGCAAAGGCTCGTGCCAAGACACATCTTTCAGCTTTGAAATTAACAGCAAAGGGCCAGCTCAGGATACAAGATCTGAAACACACACTGGAGTGGGTTTGGCTCCTCTTCTGTGCTCAGTGAGATGCAGGTGAGGAGTGATGTGTGTTGGTGTGCTGTGTGTGCACAGGCACAGTTCACTCACCATCTCTAAACCACGATCTGCTCTGCAGTGATAGAGGGATGCCTCTAAACTGGATGCATGTCTGCACAGAAAGTTTGTGATCAGTGCTTCACTCAAGTAAGTTATAAGGAACTTCAGACATGTAAACTGTAATAATATAAATGGAACTCACCCAGGACACTCAAGGCAACAACCTTTCATTTCTGCTATGAAGATTGACACGGGACCTAGATATTTGTAGCTTGTTCAAAAGACTGCACCTTTGACAGCCAGCTGTCCCCTGGCACTATTTGATTGCACTGAGTGATAAAGGGAAAAAAAAAAAAAAAAGCCAGTTGTTGACTTACTATTTGTGGCACCAACACTTGCTGTGTGTCATTTCAGGGACTCCCAAACTCACCTTATTTATACTATTTAGTTGTGTTCCAATGCATGGTTCAAAATTAGGCTGTGGAAGAGTAAATGTCCAGCTACGAAATGAAAGGTGCTGTGAATAAAATCAAATAACAGACCCTAGAGAATAATGGCAAATGGCCAGGTAGCAGAGAAATAATCATTTTACCACATTGAATTACAGCATATCAAGGGAATTGTCACTGAGTCCAGTTTTATTAATGTAATACATAGCTGGTTCAGATGCAGCAAAATGCAAACTCCCTCCTGAATCAATTAACCAGTGTGAATTTGTGGGTAGACCAGGCCTCAGTCAGAACAAAAGAGAAAATAATCCCCTTGTAATGCAGCATTTAACACCTAGCAGTCAGGTGATAATTGCTTCAATCCAAGGGGATTAGCACATTTCAACCTCATTATAATGTAAAATGTAACTTCCCTATATGGGGTTGTCTACAGGAAAACTTGCAGTGGCATAAACAATGGTATAAATTCAAACTAATTTAGTTTTGCTGGAATAATTTCTAGTGTGAATTTATTTCTTTAGGGAAAAGGAAGTGATTTGTTTGTGGCACCTTCCCCCCCCCCCTTTTTTTTTTTCCTTTTGCAGCTCAGTCAGCTTCAGTTTATATAGTGTGTTTTATAAAAGTCCACCCAAAATGAGAGATACTGGATGTCAGCCAAGCCCTCATCACTTAAAGACACCAGAGCATTGAGAAAGGTTTGGGGGAGTCAGTTTTTATTAACTAAGCTTAATTGTATGGAGCCAAGTAAGATGCATTTAAGGAATACTTCTACATAGAAGTACTAAATGTATTCATGCTGAAACAAAATGATTTCTGCTCTCAGTGACAAGTTTGGCTTAATTGCTAGTACAAGATCAGATGCATGGGATACTTGTGACATGAAGATATATGAAAATAAGCAATTGCCAGTGGTTCAGTGTGAAGTCCCACCACAAGACCTGGTGCCTAATGTGGCTGCCAGGGTCCTCTTAGCATGCCTGAGTTATGCAGGGAATGGCTGGATCTGGCAGAAGGCCAAAATTCTCTGAGAGAAGTTTGGTAATAAGAGCCTTAGTGAATGCTGATGCTGAGGAATAGGTGTACTAATAATTCCATGCCACTCTATCTGTCCTTGTACTTTGGGGCTGCTCTGCTTTATCCTGACTTCTTCAGGTCAATAGTTCCATGAAGGACTGCAGATCCACCTCCTGGGACTGAAATGCTAGCACTCTAATGTAGACAAGTCCTGAGGAGAGTTTCCAGACTGTACCCTATTATTGGATAAAGTCCTGTTATTTATTTCATCAAGCCAGTTCTCTAGCAAATAATAAGACCTCATTTTATCAAGGACCCTGAACCAACATTAACTAAGTCTCAAGTCTGCTCTGAAAATACCTTGTGCTATTTTGGTTTTAAGTGATCTAAGCAAAGGAAGGGGTTAAAAGAGCTTTGGCACACATCCATGATGTGCAGGAATGGAGGAATGAGGGTTGTGAGGGTCTTCTCCAACATAATGGCAGAATCAAGAATTTTATCACACACTTCCCTTTTATTTCTCCCTAAGGAACAAGCCCCAATGAGTTCTCACCTGCTGTGATTTTATGCATAGCTGAGGTCACAACAAAGAGTAAAATATGAAAATCTGATCTGCTTTGCTAATGCAAAATAACTTCTTTCTTTATATAACCCATACAAGGTTCAGCCACTTAGTTCTAACAGGCTAAAGATTGCTTTCAGAGGTTTAATTCAATTTTGGTGAACTTGCTTGTGCACTCCCAGAGAATAATGCGGGTTTCTCCCTGCCTTCCCTGAAAGGAATACTTGGCAAAGCTCTTCAGGATAAGCTCTTTGATCTCAGAGGCACTCTTACACACATCAGTCAGCTCAGTTGCATCCTTCAAATTTGAATCACCTGGGGTTTTGGCCACCTTAGAAACAGTGTATGTTGCCACTAAGCGGCATTAACAGAGAAACCTAAGGAAAATTCTTCTTCTATATGCTGTATGCTTTCTCTTAGCAAATGGGCATGTACATAAAAGCATGTGTTTCTAAACAGGATTTCTATTATAGATTAAATAATGTGTAATAGTCCACCCATGTTTTACTCTAAACAAGTACTCTAAGGTTTTTTGGCCCTTTTTATACATGGGTGATCAAAAGCATTTGTTAACTGCTGTTAACTTCTCATCACTTGCTGCAGGCAGTGCAGAGGAGCACCTAAAAATCCAAGCTAGAGGCCTGTCTCTTCAGCCACTCTGCTCTAAACACCCACTGTACAGTCCTTTGTACCTTCCTCTGAAGAATGTGTCATTGCTAGTATGAAATACTGGCTACACAGACTAAACTTTCATTGTGTCTTGTGTTCACCTCCCCACCCTGTATATACTTCTGGTGCCTATGGAAGCTTTTCATTTGAGATACATGGGGCCATGCACAGGATCATCACCAAGTCCTGCATTACTTCCCAAGAAGCCAAGGTGACAAGGCAGAACTGACTGTAAAGATAGAAAAGTGGTGGTATAAACTGATCAAAGTGCACTTCCTTACATTGGAAGTGTAGTTGCAAATATCTCCTGATCTTTCTGTTCAAGATCTTACCAGGCTTTATAGACAAATACCTTCCTTCATAGTAGCCCTACTTTCAAGTACTTAGGATTCACAGTTCTTTTCATAGAAATTGTTAGCATCGGTAACAGGCAGTAAATAATCTGTAAAAAGAAAATGTTGTTTAATTTAATTGGAATTATCTAATGGATAGGGATATCTATAGAAGGGGTTTTTTTTTGCCAAGAAATAAATACTTATCTCCCTACAGCAGTTAACGGTTTGCTAATTCTTTATAGGAGTCATTAATCATTCTGTGCTTGTTCCCCCAAACAACTAGAAGAAAATGTTTATTTTTAATTGCTCTGCAGCATCTTTACTATATTGTTCAACTCAACATTAATACCATGCTACTACTACTGTTGCTACTACTACTACTGTTTAGCACAGACATTTTACATTTTCATAGTGGCCTACAATATTAACTAATGCATTCCAAAACATCCTGCACTTGAATTAAATAGGTGCACGACTGCAGGTAAATATTTATTTCCTTAGCATAATTTGTGGTGTAATTAAAGATTACACAAACATAACAGAGATCACTTTTGTGTTCTGTGTCTAGGACCAGACCCAGGTCCTAGGATTTCTCCCTATTCTCTTTACCTTCAATTGTTGTTTGATGTAACTTTGCCATGACATATACATGTCAAAGAATAGAGCTCTTTTGGGATAAGGTATGTGCAGCACTCTTTTAGGAAACTATAAACTGGAGGCATTTTCCAGCCTGGGAAAAGAGATAGTTATTTTTACTCTTAAATTCCTTTGAGGGAAAGGCATTTAGATATGAGTGTGACAAAAGCCATACAAGTACATAGAAAAAGAGAGAGTAAGATAAGGAAAGAAGTGATTAATGTGGCTTGGCTACACTACTGGCTAAAAGATGAAACTGAACAAGGAAACTTGAGATTTTGGAGAAAGATTGCTTTCCAACTACAGTTACTTTCAAGTTAAAGATACCAGTGGCTCTATGGACTGTGATTTCAAACATCTCTGACAATAGTCATCACCATCAGCTAGGAATGACTCCTCTAAAGCAAATGACAGAGATAACCAGTACCAATTGCTCTTCCCAATCTGTCTGGTATGCTCAAATCACTGTCAGGCTCCTCTCAGGGCTTGATGGAAGTGGCCTGTCTCCAGAGAAGCCTGTCAGAAATCAGATGAGTGGTGATGTCTCACTAGTGCATCAGCTGGAAAAGAGCCAGTCCTTGGCAGGAGTCCCTGCACTGTGCCACAGCCAGGACCCCAGGGTACAATGTCCTCTGCCCCCTTGCCCTGCCAAGCTGCAAAGACCAAAGCTGCCAAGCCAGGCCCCTCCACAGCTACGGGTGGCAGCATATCCAAGTCCAGTGCCAGCAGCCCTGCAAACTCTGCAGGACACACAGGCATATGCAAGAACAGCCATATAAAGGTAATTTCTTCTTAAGTCTTGATTTGACTCTGGAGCAGGTGTACTGGCCACTACCAGTCCTCATGATATAGACCAAACTATTCTGAAATTACTAGCACAATAATGGGCATGAAGAGAGTGTCTCAAGGCTGGTTTTGCTTTTGGTTGTTTAAAGAAGACAGAAATGTCTAGAAAATTCAGGCAACAAAATCACTTGTGTTTCTAGGAAGGTTATGTATTTTTATGATTTTTTGCAGGGGCAGAGTGGGGAATATCTGTGACACTGTGCATATAATCAGTAGGTGTATGAAACTGCAGCCTAAAAAATCCTGAAACAATTTCCACAGTGAGGACATTTCTCCTCAGGAGCTGTTTGTGACTCACTGTTCCTATCAAGCAGGTTAATGTGCCTCTAAATTTCACCTGACAGAAAACGTATCACAGTGTCAGCTGCATTAGGGAATGGCGAACACAGCCTGACTGTGGCACTGTTGGATACCTCGAGGTTGCTCTCAGCAAGAAGAGGTGGAGCAAGGAGCCTGCCTCAGTTCCAACAAAATAAAGGGTCATGGCCAGCTTGAGGAAATAGTAAGGCAAGTTCAGCTACTTGTAAGAGCCATTATGAATCTCTCTGAAATGAGCCTCCCAGGTTCTTAGAGGGAGGGCATGCTGAGGTGGAAATCTGTGTGACCTGCTTGTGAGTAGAAAACTGACTTAGAAACAGTGTTTGGCCTCCGAACAACTTCTGTTGTTTTGAAATCACCTTCCACCAGTCCATCACACATGGCAGGTGCAGCCTGTGCAGCCACAAGGGGCTTTTGCTCTTCCCTGTGAGTGACTGGGACACGCTGAACTGCAGCACACTCAGAGTGGGGGCCCATGTGCCATGAAGGTGCTCATGACTCTGTTGACCAGGGGAGCTCCAACATCTTATCCTGCTTTTGGGATCCAGCCTTGTAGCTGTATGCTTCATGGATGTGCTAATCTACATGGATTTAGCTGGAGGTATCTCAGTGTGTCTGCAGACCACTATTGCCTCGTAGTGAGGATATCAGTGCTTTAGCCTTAGCCATGATTACTTCAGTTTTTCTATTGAAAGAGAAAAGTTGAGACCCCATACATCTCTTAACTGGAATGAGGATTATACACATCCCACCCAGAATTGCCTTTGTCTTTCTGGAAATGAGGTTTCCAAGCCACAAGACTTCTATTGTACAAAATGATGCCGTCTCCTGTACTGATGTTCCTAGGGGTGCACTGCACCCGTTATCAAGGAGCTGGTATGAACTTGGGTGCAAAGAGGGAAGCTTTCAGCTCTTGTCTTCTCTGACTCTCCGGCTGTTGTTATGGTGCATTTTGCTTGAGCTAAGGCTGATGATGTTAGCTTCCACTGTGAGATTTCAATTCCCCTTCACAGATTGATTTATTTCTCTTATTTTTTTCAAAATCCTTTTTTTTTTTTTAAGTCAGAAGAGTGGAAAAATATACTAAAGCAATTATAATCAGTTCTCAATTGTCTATCTATATATCTTTATCTATTCACTGATGGCTTTTTTGCATAGCTCTTGAGGAAATGTATGGTGGATGCAGGGCAATGAATAAATACCTCCAGCCAGACTCTCATAAAAAAAAAATCACATCTAAGTAAACTGGTTTTGATCTAATGTTAAAGGTCTTAATTAAACAGAGCAGATAGTTTGGGCAGCCTGTCTGCTCTGCACTGCTTCTTCTATATCCCTCCTGATGCAGCACAGATGTCCAACAGTGCAAACATCTGCCTGTGAGGCACCTCTGCAGTAGGCCACTGCAGTGGCTACATTGGGTAACCCACCAGCTTCAGTCAGATTTGTCCTGCATCTATTTGCATGAGTAATCTGCAAAGTCATTGAAATCTCTGGTTTTCTGGATTCCTTCAGCATCCATTCCTTCACACTATAAACAAACACTGTAAGAAAGATTTACTGAAACAATGGTATCCATCTGCTGCTACAAGTCGACAAAGCCACATTTGCTAGGTTGAGATAAAGCACATAGCCAGACAAGGTATCCCTGGATTAACAAACATAGTTGTAGCATTAAATAAAACCACTGTGCAAGGGCAGTTAATGTGAAATGAACTTATTTCTCAAAATCCCTGAAGTTCTCTCAGGAAGTCTGAGTGGTTTTTCTGCCTAGCTTCATTTCTCTTGGTCTTCTGCAACTGCCTTTCTCTCCTCCAAACAATCAGACAGGCTTCAAAATCCACTAAACCAAATAAAAGGTTGCATTCTTTTCAAATGCCATTTTTGATTGGGGTTTGTTTGTTCATTTATTTTCTTGTGAAAATCAGAAATATGTTAAAAAATAAAAGAAGTGACGAGAAAGTGGCCCTTAACTGGTCAGTCACCTTTTGTTTCCACTCTCTATACTATACCAGCTATACTCTACTAGTTATACTATACTAGCTCTATAGTAGCTATACTATACTATACTCTACCAGCTATACTATACTAGCTATACTCTCATTAAATTATCAGCAATCACAAGACTGTGGATGAAAGATAAGAGCTGGAAATGGTGAAATTTCACATTAATTCACAGCTGGTTGAGAACATCTGGACAGTGTGGCTGCAAGCAATTCCTCTGAGGACCCCCAGCACAAAGAGGTTCTGCTTACCATTCACAGAGCTGTGTTACACTCTGGGAATCTGTACCTCAGAAGTAATGTAAAGGAGATGCTGCTGTCAGACTCCATGTCTCAAACTCATTTCCACTAACTTCAGTGAGGACACTACAGAGCAAGAAGGCAAAATTTATCTTCCCACAGACTACTTGCATGCATGGTAAGAGTTAGGTTTAGAGACAAACTCATCTTTTCTGGATGAAGAACATGGAGCAGGCAAGCTTGCTTGTCTGTCACCCAGGATGCTTTTGTCCTCTCGCTGGAGGACTACACTTCTTACACAGCATAACATGACAATGAACAAACCATTGAAGCCTTGGGGGGAAAAAAAAATGCACTGGTGCTTGGAGCAGAGCGACAATGCGTTATTTTTCTCGGCCCCGGTCAGCTCCTGAGTGCCCAGCTTGGGTGCTTCGGCTTCTCGTCAGGGCCAGCGCTTGCCGCGATTCCCGGGTGCTTCTGTTGTGGCGCCCTGGGGTGGGCTGGCCACGCTTTGCCGTCGGCATGAGGGAGGGAGTGAAGAGGCAAGGGAATTGTCCAAATCCGTCTGCATGGTGGCTGGATGCTTTATTGGCTGCGGGAGCTGCAATGGAGAAGCCACAGACCGCTCCCAACCACGCGTGGACAAAAATGGCGATGGGACTGGGGGGGAGCCTGATGATATAGGGGGTGGAACAGGGAGGACAGGAGCCCTCCTGCCCAATGAGTGCAGGTGCCGCGGTGATGACGTGTACCATAGCGACCAACGGGAACGCAGCAGGGGCGGACACAGGGCTTCGGGGCGAGTGGGATTGCGGGAATGGGTTGATGGACACAGAATCCTCAGGAGTGGGCAGGGAGTGGCTACAGGAGTGGCGGGGGGAAGCTCCAATGGCAGGCAGCCTGGAGCGAACCAGCATGTGGGGGGGGGGAAACACGGGGGATGCACGAGGGTACATAGAACTGGTTAACTAACAAAGATCAGAACCCCTAATCTGAACCCAAACCCAGGATGCAACAGAGCAGGTTTTATTCCACTGCTAATTAGGCCCTGAGGAAAGGCTGCCTATTTTTATATCTGTGTGTCAGGCAGGAGACTGACAAGCCACCACTCCAAGGCAAGAATGCCACCAAGGCCACTCCCTTCCCATCTGCATGTGACACGCTCCACCCACTTATAGCCATGGTGCCAACTGCTACCTCTAACTGAGGGGTTTCCCTCTTCCTGCCAGGACAACTGCGTGTGGCTGCTGAGCACTGCTTGTCACAACCAGTTTAAAGCCAACATTTGTGTAAGGCTTTCACTGTGACCACTGAACAGAAACAATGCAGGGCTATAGAGGAATCAGAGATGAGCCGCTTCACAGTATCTTTGGTGGCTTTTGACTTGGGTAGATTTAGGTTAGCATGCATGCGTCCTCTTTAAAGCTCCTTTCTCACCATTTTGTACTTTCTCATTTCTCAGGACATGTGCTTAACCCTCACAGGCATTCCACTGCCCTCCACTCCATATATCCTTTACAACAGAGCCATGGGTTGGAGTCTTCCACAGCAAGCTTTGCCTTCAGGCCACCAATGTGTTAAACCTCTAGCGTGCTCACAAACAGGCTGTGTCTCTCCATCCTTTCCATCTTTGAGGGCAGGCTTGTATTAAGGTCCAGAGCCCCATCCCTTGGGTCACTCCAAAGGCCATTAAAGTTAGTGGTAGGGCGTGTTGTAGGCCCACAGGACCAGGTGGGCAATAGCTACGTAATTGAAAGGACTTAAAAAATTCAAGATCAATTGATCAGATGTTGTAACCTATTAGCAGGCAACTAATTTTTGAGATATTGCCAACCCAACCTTCAGAAAGCATCCCTCATTCCCAGGATGCCGACAAGGATGAAGTGTGTTTGGCATTCCTGAAATGAGTCTCAGGAACATCATAATGGTAAGTACCCAAAGACATTTTGAGTTTGGAATTTGTGTAATTCAGAGGTCAAACTCATTCCTAAAACTTTGTCTCCAAAATGTTGGTGGAAATATTTTGCCACATACAAGTCAGATATTTTTGTTGGAACCATTGTAGTCACCCCTGCTGCTTTACTGAGCACATATTGTTACTATTTTTAAGAAAGAGAATCTCACAAAGCTTTTCCCCTAGTCTAAGAATAGGAGGTTTTGGGGGAAATAGTTTTATTGCAGAGTGGTCTCAATGCAAAAATATAACTATCCCTGATCAAGACAGAGCACTTCCAAAATGTTAAAAAATATAGGCATTTGATAGTTTTACTGTAACTTATTAAGAGTGTGAAGTAAAATAGGGGGATTTTTGTGGTTTGACTTGTATTTCTGCACTATATATGGTAATTAAATGTAAAAAAAGCCAATTAAAAACAAACTTTGGCAAGAGATTAGTCAAAATATGTACCCTTGAATTTTTTAGGGGCTTGAGGAGGCATTCCTTTGACATTTGCTTTTTAAAAAAAATTACTTAAAATATGACACTTCAAAAGCAGCTGCTTTGTGTGGTCAGAAAGTGTTTTCCATATGCAGAGTTCATGTCAGATGTACAAATATGTATGTGCCCACATGACCATAACCATTGATAATAGGCTAAATAATTGTTTACACAGTGCCTTCTCAAGACTGGTGGATCTCTGTTAGTGCCCATTTTATAAGAAATAAGTACAGAAAACAAACAATACCAGTAATAAATGTCTCTACCTCATTCAGTGTGCTAGGGAATGAGCTACTGTTGGTATCATGAAAAAAAGAGCAAGCGACCTTATACAGCTGTCAGGATTTTCTTACCTATTTCTGTGAATGTGATTGTGTCTTGACCTGGTCACATAACTTTTTAGCATCTCATCTTCCTCATTTGCAGACTGGGTATAATTGTCTCTCTGAGTGATGTCCAATATAACAAAGCAAAGTGCACCAGAAGCACAGAAAATCATTCCAGGAAAGGGTTGTTCATTGTTATACATAAAAATTGCCTGATTAGCTAGTGCTGCTCAGAAAGATAGGAAGGTGAAGTGCTTGGATGGAGTGAGAATTCATCAAGGTTTTTTTGTTATCGCAAAATATTACTTAAAATAAGCTGAAGGTTCAGATGTGCTATTGTGGGAATGGGTTGTGCTCAGCCTGCTGTGCTTTGTTCCTGTCTTGTGGGCCTCTGCTGTCTTGCTAGGCAGCAGCCCCAGCTATGATCCATTCCCACTCCTGCCAGAAGGCTCAGAGACAGTCCCACACGTGCCTTGGGGACTGCTCAGCTGTTGGGGCCATAACGGTTCCTGCTGCTAGAAAAAAGTACAGCCTTTGGGACCAAAACCATCTGCTCTGAGCAAACCCCTGCAGGAAAGCCAGGCAAGCGTAAGGTCTCGTGGGGGCCAGGAGCGTTAATGCAATATACAGTCATCACTCGAGATAATTAAGAAAACTGCTCACAGGAGAAGCAATGATAAACACATTGTTGTGTACTACCTGGTGTTTATCCCAGAGATTAGGAGTTTAAAAGATAAATGAAGTCACAGCCCCTGAGCATCAATTGGAAAGAAGGTACAGAGCTGTGTCCCACCAGGATAGAGGTCTGGTTTTGTCAGGAATGAGGAGACCTGCCTTCTTTGTGCCAATGCATTTAGGCACTTTGTCACCCATATCCGTTTTCTAGGCTGCAGCTCCCTTCCCTTCCTTGGTAGCCTACCAAATGTGGAGGTATTCTCGTTCATCTCCTTTAATCCCCAGCTTTCCCTCTGCTCTGAACCCCATGTCTGAGCTGTATGCTTTCAGGTTTGCAGTGCTTTCTGGCCCCTGAGGTGGTGGTGCCTGGGTGCAGGTGTGAGCTGCTATGCAGGGTGCACGTGTTGGGGTGTCCTCTTCCTGCCTTAGGGGCTCATGTGAGAAAGTACAGTGTGAGCTGGGTCCCCTTACAAAAGATAGGCAGCCAAGTCTTCCCTCTGGAGACTGGGGGAATGTGTGTCTGTGGAGAGGGTTTGCCTGTTTCTGCTGGCCATGGACAGATGTACAACTTTGTGTCCATCTCTGAGTCCTAGATTTGCATGATCCAAAATTGTTAAGTATAATCCCTTCCTCAGGCCTCAAATTCTTGAGTCACACATATTGTGATGCAGTTTCTCCCAAAGTGGCAGAGGTCTTACCAACACCAGGGGGTGGTGGACTGGTAGTCGTGTTCCCCATCCTCACTTCTCCATTGTGTTTAGGACAAGGTGGGGTCTGGTGGCACAAATACAGCTTCAATGAACCAGCAGCAGCTGGCAGGGATAAACTTATGCCTTCACATACAGACCTGTCAGCAAGGTGCTCCTGGTCTGGACTGGTCTGCAACTGGTGGTGTGGAAATGAACAAGATTTGTGCATTTCAGGAAAAAAAATGGCGAATAACTAGACATCTGCCCTAGGATCATACCTACCAAATTTATATAAAATATAAATATTGATATAAAAATCAAATGTCAAATTTAATAAGCACAGTAGAACCTTCCAGTCACCAAATGCAGACCAGTAACCCCATGAATCTCCAGAAATTTGGGTGGAGAGAGGAGAATTGGGGGAGTAAGAAAGAAAAGCATTCTTTGTAAAATAAAATACAGACATTCCCATAATTAAAACAGGAATAAAACCTGAATAACAAATCACAGACATTAACACCGAGATGAACACATTTATAAAGAAAATAATAAGCAAAACAGATGTAATTGCGTCCAAGCAATTTTGGCACATTTCTTCCTTGCATTAAAGCCCAGAGGACTTAATGGAGAATTTTTGTGGCAACTCTTGCAAGGCATGTGTCACACTACAAGAGGGAGGATTTTTCCATTGCCTTCTCTGCCTCTCTGCTGTTGAGAACCAAAGAGACATGTTTTTTTCCTAAATGTGTTCTTGGTTTGTTGGTTTTAGTGTTGGTAGTGCTGCAGGAGCAGTGCCTTTTCCAGATGGCATTCTGAAGACTCCTTCTCTCCTGGCTGAGCCACCAAAGGTCCCTCAGGAGACAGGAATTGTCACAACCAACTGGAAGGAGCATTCATCTTACCCAGATACCCATATCTGGCAGTTGCCTCCATGGACTGCTTAGGAGGGATACAGCACTAATCTGCATCTGCGAACTGCCTTGCTTCCATATTCTCTTAACTTCTCTTTGAAAATTGTCATTGAAGGAGGCTTCCTGTCTTCTTCAGATTTGTCTGTATCTTTATAATATTTACTTTTATCTTTTGGCAAAGAGTTTCACAGGCCATGAACCTATTATTTGGGAAAGCACTTTCCTTTTTTCTTCCTACTCGTCAGTTCATCACTCATGTGTGACCAGATGCTGAACTAGGGAAAAGCAGTTTAAAGCTTGTCCAAACTAAAACCTTCTTTTAAATCTCACCCTTTCAGGTCTTGTCAGCAGCTCCAGGCATCACCAGAGCATATTGAAAAGCAATTTGTGACATCTGCGTTCTGCAATTTAATTCTGGGTCTTGCCACAAACTGCTTAAACTGGAAGAGCATTCAAAGGTTAAAAGGACAGCTGCACAGAGCAAGCCCTCCTCAGGGATCCAATATGAGTTGGTCTCATGGTCCTGGAGGTAGAGAGGTTAAGAAACAATTGCAGACATATCACTGAGCATGGCTGAGAAAGTCACTCTCCCACCGTGATTCTAACCAGGCAAGGAAGAAGCTGAATCTCGAGAAAGACCAGCACTTTATCTTAGCTGAGCATACTCACCCTTCCTGAGCAACTTCATTGGCTACCTGTGTAAATGAACATATGTTGAGGAGTGTGCAAGTTCAGGGCAGGGGTAAATGACAACCGAGCACAGAGAGCTGCCATCTGTTGTCTGCAGAAAAACATTCAGGATTTGGCCCCAACAGTCATGCAGAAAATAAGAGTCAGGAAGCACAGTACCTGAGCAAAGGTACTGTGGGGAGGAGCTCTCTTTTAATTCCCTTTCCTTCCTTTTGCACCAGGTGTTCTTCCCTTGATCTCCACATGCAGCCCTTTGGATGCGTGGTTAGGACCACACCTCCTGCTCACCAGCCCTGTTCTCCTGAGTGACATGCTGCATGGAGCTGGGCACCTCTCTCCAAGACCCCCATCCTGGCTTACACCGGTTCTCCATCCCATCCCATCCCATCCCTCCCACCCACTGTGGCATCAATTTGATCCCTGACATCCCACCTCAGCCGCATTCCCTCCCTGCTGTGGCATGGGGCACACAGGGAATGCTAGGACCCTTTCCCTGCTGTGATGTGTCTGGCAGGGAGAAGGAAGTGTTACCTGATAGTGAGGTGGTGATGATAAACTTCATGGTTTTGATTCCCTACACAGGGGCAAGGGAAATCAGGCACAAGTGATTTTATTATTTTCCTCTTTCCTGTCATACTGACACTGATGAGTTTAAATGACACACAGTTTAACTAGCTTAAGTGAGTTTTGAAGTGGATTTTACACACTATGTTATGATCTTAATGTATAGCATTTAACAAAACTGTTAGTTTAAATTATGTTGCTCTAATTCTGAACCAAAATGTTCTACGTTGTTTGAAATCAAACTCAGCTCTTTTCTCTGGCATAAAGAAACTAGCAAAGAAGGCAAGAAAACAACTGTGTCTTAACTGTCCAAGCTAAAAAAAGCACTCTCAACACTCATCAAATAAAATCCATAAATTTAATCATTCAGAAGGAAAAGGATTTGATTTTAAAAACTTGTCTGTGACAGTTTGACTCCTATTGTGTTACATGCAATTGTGTTACATACACAGGTTTCATATAAGCACATGGCAACAAACAGAAAATAATCTAAAGGAGGCTGGATATGGGCTTGGAGTTTTCCTTCTGAGAGGTGAATATTTATTCCCCCTGAAAAACCTGATTTCATGCCCTGTGCGTTACAATCATCACTTCTTACTAGCAGGTACAGTTTAGAGATAAAACAGAAGAACACAGAGTAATGTTAATAAAAGAAACATTGCTTGTTCCCCAACTGCCCACAGAGATCAGCAAGAAGATCCCTGCACAAGAGCCAGCATGGCGTGCAGCACTGCTTCAGATTTCTGGTCTTTCCCAATATAATTTGTTCCACATGCTGTTTACCCACTGATTCTTCCAAACCATGTCTTGGTTAGAAGGCAGGTGATGACAGGTCATGGAAAAAAAGAGAAGAATTTTGCAGCCTGTCTTGGCTGTACTGTTCCCTCGTGCTTGGAACAAATCAAATGC
Source organism: Vidua macroura (assembly GCF_024509145.1). NCBI lineage: Eukaryota > Metazoa > Chordata > Aves > Passeriformes > Viduidae > Vidua > Vidua macroura. The sequence goes on along the minus strand of NC_071573.1, from coordinate 42,339,982 downwards.
TTTGTGCCATTAACCGTGGCAAGTCCAGTAAACCTTACTTCCCTGTCAGGAGCTGGAAAGATGCACCACTGCTATAAATGACAGTGAGTTATGGGATGACTTCAGTGCATTGACACTCACAGCAGAGAAAACAAGGTATAGGCTGGCTTGTATGAACAGATGCAGGAGTGTGCTTTGCTCTGGATGGGCAGCAGGGGAGAGGGAGACTCTTCTTTGCAACCAGTATGTGCATGCCTTCTTTTACTGCCTACCTGGAAACTGCCCTTGAAGCATCATCCACAAATTCCTTGTCCTACGAGCCAATAAGGTGTCACTTGTTAAAGATACACTGGGAAGCAACTCATGAAGATGATGAGTACGGCAAGGTTTACCTATTTCATTGTGTCAAAGCTTCACAGTCAGTAAAAGTAATGCCACCATGAAAATGCATAAATTATAGCTCATGCTACAAAAACCTAATCTTTAATAGACAGACATGAGGAAAACTTCCTCTTTTGCAAATTATCCTTACTTTGCAAAATGCAAAGGGAAGGAACCATACAGCTCTGGCTCCACTTGCTCCCTTGGACAATGAAAGAGCTATGTGGTTCCTTGGTATATCTTCTCTGCTTCTCACTGAGGGAAAGCACAAGACTTCACAGCTGGGCTCTGAGCACTGGAAGTGAAAGGCTAATAAAAGGGGGAGAAATGTGACATCTGGAGGCTGTGCTGCTCCAGTGCCCATGTCTTGTCCTGGCAAGCGCATATCTGGAAAGGGCAGTACAAGCAACAGGACTGAACCTTAGCATGGGCTCAATGGCAGCTGAATAAATGTGCAGGGATTTGCGTCAGTACATTATTTTTGCTCCTGGACTCGGCTGAATTTATTTGACCTGGAAGTCACCGATCATCTCCCCAGCTGGGAAGAGAACAACAGCACATGCTGTGACCTGTATAAAAATCTAAGCTGGAATGGCCAAGAGAAAGAGACGAATCTGTGGAGGTATATTTATGTGTCTGTGTCAAAAGATCAAGTCTACAAAATCACTGGATTGTTACACCAGTATGATATGTCTCTGTAGCTAAAGATGAATGGAGTCAGAGGTGGAAAAATGCTTGTTGTGCCATGCAGTTAATCTAATTTATCTCTATGAAAATGTATGCCCATTTTCTGCAACAGTTTTTGGCTAGTTTTATCAATGTCCCATGAAAAGTTACTTCACAGATCACACTGAAAATACTCATGGTGTTTATTTTTTGAAAAAAAAATTCAGTCAAAATTTTAAACTTACTAATTTCACTTCAATACTAATAGATGCATCATTCTGAATCTCACTTATTGCTGAGTCTTTCAAAAATCTACAGATAACTAGACCTTTATCAATATGGTTCCTTCAATTAGTCTTTTCAGTGATAGAATTATTTTATTCTGCCTGAATTCTACCAGTTTTTCCTAGTAATACAATGCAAGGTTCCTTAAACCCCAACCATTAGCTGCTCTGTGATTTTGTTTGCCATGGCAAGTCAGTGCCTGACTGCCTCTTGGCTGACTAAAGAGTCTCGAAGCTCTTATATTTCATTTGAGTTAATCAGGATCTATTTTTAGTGAAAATTAAAATAATCCAACACTACAAAAATATTAGAACATGGCTATTTATTTGTATGAATATTCCACTCAGCTACATACTCTTGCCCAGCTATTTGACATGCACATTTTCCTCCTGTGGAAAGCTGTGGGTACATTGGAGGCTGTCCAAAGGAGTGAACTACCCAAATGCCAAATACTTTTGTTATCTGTTGCACAGCCTTAACATCTAGACTTCCTCTTTCAGTTTATTTCCCCTGTAAGACTTACCATTGCATTCAAATCTAGACACAGTCATGCAGAATCCAGCTGTGCCACTTTTTGGGAAAAATTAATAAAAAATTGTTTCTAACCTAAAACCTGCTAAAATTTCTGCCTCCCTCAAGATTGTCTCTTTATTAGGTTATGATTGGCAGTTTGGAGTTGGCATATCAGTATTTCCTTGTATGTGCCAGCATTAAAGGGAAAGTACTTGCTCCTGTCTCCAAATAAGAGACATTTTCCATATGTGCACTCTCCACTCTGTCCTGCCTAATGACTATACATTAAGATATTATGCAGGAAAGGTTGTAACATTTTGTAGCGTATGTCTGTGCAAGTGAGAAGTGTGTCTCACACCTGCTTCTTGGCTTTGGGATTTTATTTCTCCTGACCCTCTTACTGCCTGGCTGGCTTGTGGTGCTGCAGGTTTCAAGTGGAGATGCAGGGCACCAAAATGGGCTTCCCCTGCTTGGATTGCCAATACACATGAAAGCCTGTGGTCCCTTCTGTGACTTTGTGCTCCTGGGGAGGGCATGCCCTGCAAGAGGTAATGGCCAGCCCCCTTCAAAACAAAGCTGCCAAACCACTTCCAAAGTAGCCTCACAATTATTCGCATGGAAAGAAAGCTTATGACTTCTTTCCTCCCTCAGAATTCAGAGAGCTGGTCTGAAATAGAGACCATATTCTTTTAAATAGTATAAGCATTGCTGGAGCAAGATTACATCTGTCACAGATAAAAATGCTCTATTTATGCCTTATTGTAATCTATTCACTGGTTTATGGTCCCTGCGTCCTTCAAGGGAGTGTTGTAAACCCACACAGAGCTCCGAGTGCTGCATTTTGCATTCGTGTCTCCAATTCTGTTGACAGATGTGTACAATCACACTCAGCAGTCAGACAACTCCCCCTTGACTCTGTATCAGAGGAAGAGCAAGAGGGCAAATTATTTCAGCTGAGGTCAGCATTAACTGAAGCTCAAAATAACTCCCTCCAGAAATACCCGTTTCAGACAGAAGCATGCAAATAGAAGGTGATCTTTGGTGAATTTCAGCCACTTGCCTATTTCCCATTCTATTTGGGGGTTCTGCCATCCCACATGCAGACAGCACACATGCGTTCAATTAAGCTAAAAAATCTGCAATCAACCCAATAACTGAGGAAAATAATTACTTTCCCTCTGCAAGTGGAATTTAATGGGTTAGTAAACACATATTTCCCATTTTATATATAAGCATTGAATATGTAAATACAGCATGTTACTGGATGCTTTGGGGAAAAGATGATAAATTTACTGAGGACAGTCCATTAAAAAAAGAGGCTGATTAATGCATTAATGTTAAATTAAACAAAGGTTTCTGAGAATATACCATTTAAACAATAGTTTCTAGTTTCTATTACTTTCAATTGCTTGGGAATATCAGCTTCCTTGTTCTTAGCCTTTCCATATAAAAAAATATCTTCTCTCATTCCTTATAATAGGCCATTCCTAATAAAGCTGATTAGTTCCAAAGAAATGCGATGAATCACTGATCCTCATTCCTTGTTGCCTTGTGATCAGAGATCCATCCATCCTCCAGGGCAGAAACTTCTTTTGACTGTGTTCCACCCAACCTCCGGTTGAAGGGATCCTGGTCTCACTGTATCCTGCTGAAAATGCAGGAAACAGAATAATGTTTTTGTCAATCTCAGTTATCAATATTGGTGTGTACTGGCTAGTGTCTCCAAAGTCTTTCACAACTGCATCTCAGATAGTTGCCTGAGGTTTAAACAGAGATTCTCAGAAGTGCTTGGAAAATGAAAACAGGACTTTGCTCTTGAAACCATCATTGTTCTTGAAATAACCCTTAGTGGTATAAATCCATTCTCTTTCACATTCACTTAGAATAGAATTTATATTCCCAAGAACTGGGATGTTTTCCCTGAGTAACCACAAAGCTTCTTATAGCTGGAGGCCAAAGCTGAGGGAAGGTGAAGTCATATTAACCTCAGGCAGCTTTGGTATTTTTGTTGGCTGTCCTCAAAAAATAATGGTATTAGCAGGCCTGACTTAGAATATAAAGAGCTGTAGATCCCTCACAGTAGGTGGGCAATCTGTGCAATTGGACATAAATGCTGATAACAAGGCCTCCTTCCAATTAGGAAGCAATAAAACAAACTACTTCAGCAAAAATTCCTACAAGGATATTCCTTAAAGCTTCTTTGTGCTCTCATAAAACACAAACATTACCAAGCAATACGCCCAGATTCATCAGCTGCTTACAGGTATATTTAAGCACTGCTTCTTTGTGAAACTGCCCAGAAAAGACTGCTTGGTGCTGCTGCTGGGGATCAGGGCTGGAGAGACACCTTTACACAGGAGAGGCACAGAGGGACATGCACAGACACGGACCTGCAATCTCTCTGTGAGGGGAGTTTTCTAAGGTAAGCTAAAACCTCTGTGTATACATTTCAGTTTTCAGAAAGCTGCTTGAATGGAATGTGCTTGAAAAACAAACGTGTTTTAGAGCAGTCACAACAAATATAAAATGCAGGTTACATGAGGGTCTGCGATTACACCCCCGGAAACATCCTGCCCTTGATTCCCTCTGTCTGAACTTGGAGGGATGGCTTCTAATGCTGCAGAAAGACAGGAGTGCTCCTAGAGACATACAGGAGACAAATTGTGCAGTTCATTTTTCATCCATATCTACACAGTTCCCCAGCACAGACAATTACATTGTTTGACAGTCTCAGCCATTTCTTACATTGTCATAAGTGCTTGGCCTCCAAGAGAGCCTCCCTGGTGATGGTACATCCTGTGGGCCTGTGGTCCCCATATTCTCCAAGGTCCAAGTCACAAGTTTTTGGCAACATGTTTATGCACTGCACATGCAAAACAGTTGGATTTTAACATAGCTCTGGAACACTGAGGAAAGAATGAAGGGAACTGAGGAAGAATTAAGACCATTAATTACTGGACTCATGATGAAACAGTCAATAACTGTATCTGAGGTTTGTTTCTGACATCTGGAAGGTCACTTGTGAATGACAATGAGGACTCTCAAAATAATTACTGAGGAAAAGTTTCTTGAAGCAAGTTGGTGTTCAGGGAATATGACACATCATCAAACAAAGGTAAAAAAAAAAGAAGACCAAAGAGAAGAGCTTATAAGATGGCACAAAACTTGATGTCAGTGTTGTTAACACTGGAAAATACATTTTTTTTTGGTTTTTATAATGTACAGGCATGGCTATTTTTTCCATGTTGCTGGAAGGAGTGATTTCAATTCTCAGCTGGATGCAAAAGGCACTTCTAGAAGATGAACAGCCCTTTCCGGGGCCAAGGGCACCTGGCAGGACTAGGATGGGAGCAGGAGAGGGGCCACAGCACAGCGACCTGACAAAACAATCTCCCATTTCCTTGATGCAGTTGATCTAGAGACTTCCAGACCAGAGATTTAGTGGTTACCTAGGAAGAAGCAGTTTTCCTGGCAAAGGGTAGTAGCACTGCCTCTGGGAGACTGGAGTTCAGTAGCAGGGAATGGAGTTCACCAAAAGTGGTTTTTAACAGCCACTTTGGCTGTGATCTTGATAGACATTTCTGTCAAATCAGCCTGAATCATCTCCAGCACAGCTCTGTCTAAGTAAGAGACATGAGATTTATAGCAATCTCTTGGAACAGTTTTATAAATGCTTTGTAAATGGCTTCTTTGATTTGCACATACCCTTCTTCAGTGAAGATACTGGACATCATTGAAGTGAAGTAGCTCTCTGTGGACTGGGTAAAGATGAGCTAATATTTCTGGAGGCCACAGCCTTTCCTTCAGTTCACGGCAGGAATGGCCCCTTCAATTACAGTTACGATTCATGATTGTGTTGAAAGTTGATAGCTCAGCATGCCTGTGTCCATGCCAAAAGCCTGTGTAGGATGCCTGGACATAGCCCAGGTGAGGAAAGGAAAACTATGGTTGGTCTGGCTAAGAGACCCAGTCAGGTCCCCATAATTAGTGGCAAACCAGATGGCACAATAAGGTAGCTCAGGGCAAATACTCCTATTTATATATGTGCGAGGCTTAGACACCTCTGTCCTGTTCAAAAGACTGTCTCACAATATTAAAAAGGGATGGATTGAGTGGGAACTGTTCCGCATTGGCAAGATCTGCCATTACTCATTTAGTGTGGCCACATTTTTCTCCCACAGTAACAGGTTCATAACTTCAGGGGTGAAGCAGAAAGCCTGGGATTTTTGGCAGGAAGTTTGCCCTCCTGCAGGCAGACCCACTGATAAGAGCAGAGCCCTTAGATGTTCCAGATTTTTCAGTGATGGGGCTGAAGTTCTTTTCAGACATGGTAACATAGGTGTTACACAGCTGGTAAGAATTATTTTAATGGTTCCTGAGAAGTTCTGAAAGCAAGTGAAAAGGTAGTAATGTGAGAACAGAGTATGAAAAAAGTGGTGTGAAGTGGTGGAAGGCTGAGAAGAAGTGTCATGTTAAAGAAAAGATGGAAGGTAATCAGGTATACACCTGAGGTGTGAGGTGTGACTGCTGTAAACCCCACTGGTCTTCACAGGTTCTATGAAAATGGGCTGTTGTATAAAGTGAACTACTTGAGATATTTCTAAGGGCACAAACAAAGTCAAGAGCAGAGTTAAGAAAAAACTGATAGGTTGTTTGATCTTCACCAAAGTGCTAGGAACAAGAGCAATCACTAGATAGAAGCAGCAACAGCATATAGAAGGACACAGAAACAAAAGGGTGCACATCCAAAGCCTTCAGCAAGAAGCGTTAGCCTTCTTGCAAGAGAAAAGAATCAAAATCTATAAAAGACTTAATTGAATAGGATGAAACAGATGCAGCATCAGGAGTTAATAATAAAGGATTGTTGCAAATACTTTTCATACTATTGGGGATCTCCCCAATTTCCTTTGATTAGAAAAGAGCTTTTTGGCAGAGCAGTCCAGAATCTTTCTGTTGAAAAACACGCAGTCATAAAAATATTACATTAACAAAAGCATTTAGATATTTGTGTGTGTATGCATGTGCATGCCTCTGAACATTTGGACCAACATGGATGAAATTCTCCAGGAAATAAATCATAGGTTTTGAACTGATCTACTTTTCAACACTAGAGGTCATTTTACAGACTTTTATTGCTTTTCAAGGATTCTTCCTGTCCAAGCAGATAAATTGTAACAGTTCTGCACTTTTAAATGTGTCTTCTCTTATGCTATAAGGATTGTTTACATCCTATTGAAGATTTTTTATGATTCTTTTTTGCCTTTATTGAGAATGTTAGAAGAAAAGCATATAATAGTTAAAAATTGACTGTTTTGATTCTCACACTGAACTTTGTGGCTGGGAGCTGTCAGAGATATGTTTGTTATGAAAAAGAAGAGGAAACACTTTGTGTATTGCCCTTGGAAATTTCCACAGTTACGCATGCACCTATTTCTAATTGCACATGGTGCAGCCATGCAGTGGGAATGTGAATCCTCTCCTTTTACACCCCAATAATGGCAAATAGATGACATGATTGAAATATATCAACAAGAGTCTTGCTATAAACATGGTAGTACAAGGATATGGGTAAGACAGGGCCTCTGTTTAGTGCTGCATTCACAAATAAGCACCTCTGTTTTGTGCACTCCTGTCTGCTTACAGAGCAAAGACACATTTAGAAGTGGTGGGAGTTGGTAGCTTGCTACTATCTGTAATTCTGAGACTGCCCCACAGGTTATTTTTCATAGACCAAATGGCATGGCTGGGAAAGATTATGTAGGGTTTTTAGCATGTAGCATCTTTGTTAGGTCTGAAACATGGCAGCTAGCCAGAGCTAACAGCAAACCAAAACCAATTACTTAGAATTTAGTCCCTCCATGCACAGAACTCCCTTATCATGACGATGCTTTCAGTCATTCACTCCAGCTGAAGTCAGATAGCATGATTCTGAAGCCTGAAACATTTGTCTGAAGTAGATGGTTTAAGGGAGGCATCCGGGAGAGGACAAGAGCAATAAACAGACCAAATTCACTGCTCTAGGAAGTAAGCAAAGCTTAATTGCTGCCAACAGTGAGCTCAATTATGGGTAAAACACTGGGAAGGAGACGCAAACACCAAAGTGTATAACTTAAGCAGGCACTGCACATCATTCACTCTATTATATGTTTTAAAGGGGACATCCCTGTGGCAAACAAAATAATTCTACAGTGTCTATTTCGGTGGGGTTGTTTTCTTGATTAACAACAGGGTCAGAATGGCTTTGCGGCCCACTGCTTTGCTTTGTTAAAGCAAACCCCCAGACTCTCTCAGAATTCTCAAGCCTTCCTCTTTCTTAATGGGTTCTTGGCCCTGTAGTTTCCCCCACATTTCCCCCGTTAAAATGTTCCAGTCCTGAGCGTGGGAAACCATGCACAGCTGCGTGCCTGGCTTTCCAGCCTGCCATTGTGATGGCTGGAGCTGCTGGCCACAACCTTGGAAACAAATTTTTAATTTAGATTTCTGGCCAAGCTGTGGCCTATTTTAAGCCTTTAAAAATACTCTGGATCTCATGCAGATCTCCATTGCTTTTAAGTAAACCAGTGCCAGCAGCACAACTGAGCTTCTCAGTGGCAGTCCTGGGTAAAACGGGGAGGGGGGATCAGGATCCTGCCCATGGTTTTACAGTTTGCATAGAGGTTAGAGTAGCTTCAGGTTTTGTTTCAGACTCTCAGCAGAGGCAGACCGTCTGCTATTTTGTCAGTTTAATGGGAATTTAATGTATCTTCTTCTCTCCAGATGTGTTAACAGATAACACAGATCTGTGTCTTTATAGCCAGATCCCTGAAAAAATGTGCAAAGATGATAAGGGTGCAAAGAGTTTTTCCTTGTCCTCTCCAGAATGTGTCACAGGCTGTTCCAACCCACAGGGCATTCCAGGTACATCCCTGCTGCCCTGCAGTACCTCATGGCTGGATTGGGCAGGGAAAGCCAGGGAGCCCCCCATCACCAGCTTAGTCTTAACAAAAAAAAAAAACAAAACCACCAAAAAACCCCCAAACAAACAAAAAAACCCAAAAAAAAAAAAAAAACAAAAAACAAAAAACAAAAAAAAACCAAAAAAAAAACAAAACAAAACAAAAAAACCAAACAAACAAAAAAAAAAAAACCCCAAAAAAACCAAAAAACAAAACCCCCCAAAAAAAACATTCTCCAGAGAGGGGAAGTCATGTTGTAGGGCATCATAGCTTTGTTATCAGCTCTCTCTCAGCAATCCCTGGCATTTTCCACAAGGTACCCCTGGCCCAGAACTCTGTGTCTGGCAGGGTAAGGGGAAGCAGTGGGCAGGGGAACCACATGAGCTTGGCCGTCATCTACAGTTCATGTCAAGTATTTCCCAGTCAGAAGCATATTTAGGTGGGAGACAAGAAGGTTTTTATGGAATCAGAGCAGTTAAATTCTGTGGTGGGCTCTGATAAACAGGAAGACCACAGGATGAGCTGGTTTAAAGTGTAGTTTAGGACGTGACTGGGCTTACATGGTGTGAGCTGGGCTGCAGCAGTCCTTGGCCCCCCTGTGCCTGAGTGAGCCAGCCTTTCTAGGCCAGATGATGCAGGCATCTCATTCTCCTGCAGGAACCGGGATAGGCCAGGTTGTGCCGCCACAGCGTAGCAGGGCTCCTCTGACAGAAGCAGTGTCTTCACAGAAAGAAAAACACATTGTCTCATCTTTTACACGGGGTAAATAGAGACATCAAATATTCCTCTGTTGCCAGCAAGTGCAGTTAGTTTAGATCAGAGACCTAAGGAAGATGGTCTGAACATGAACTGTTCCTCTCATTTGCTCTTCAATATGGAGCATAGATATATAGGCCAAATATAAAGGAACCTGGAGACAAATTCATAGCACTGGCCTGCAGAGTGGGTTATTCTCTACCACCAGGCATGACTGTGGAGTCTGAGGGATTGCTGTACTCAGTGATATGATATTCTCTGTGCACAATAACTGAATGAAGACTGTGCACTAGTTTGCTGCAGCAGTTTTATAAATCCCTCCTTAAACCTAACACTTACTAAAATCTGTGCTCTTCTCAGTTAAACTTTGTTACAGTTGTGTCTTGATGTTAGGGTACTATGTCACCTATCACTATAGGGAAAATAACAGCAGCCAATTTCTGTACTTTGGAATGACACAGGCTAGGTATCCATTGTGCTTCAGTATTTGCTGAACTGTTGACACATTTCTTTTCAGCTGACATTGCTCACTGAAACTGGAAGTCTAATTGGAGTAAGATACTTGCACAAATCTGCTGTCCTGTAAAATTTGATTTTGAAATCAATGACAGTGCAGTCATATTCACTGATGCTCTGTTTTGTTGGGTTTTTTTTTTTATCACAATTTTTCCTTCAAATACTGTGCTGATTTATGTATAATCAAAATTAATACAGAAAAAAACACAAGGGACATGAGTGACACAATACAGCTGCACAGAACCCTTGAAAGCTATGTAGATTTAGTCAAATAAATCAGACATCTCATGATCCCTGACCTAGCAGCTCTCCATGTGTGATGAAAGCTTTTGAGGGGAGACAAGACCTGTGTGCTGGGGGCAGCCTTGGTTAGGACAAGATTTTAAAAAAATATTTCATGCACCTTCTCCTCATCAGACAACAGCACTGCCTGACCATGCAGGGTAAGATTTTTACTCAGTGACAGCCACTTCCTCACTCCATCCCTGTGGCCTCTCTCCTGTGGATCTGCCTCTGGCCTGTTGGGGGATTAGGTTGGAGGAGTGAAAATGATGGGCCCTCAGAGTGGAGTTTAGGAAAGGCACAGAGGGTGAGTGAAGTCAGCCAGAAACTAGATGCTGATGGGCAAGGGAAAGGAACAGAAAGACAGTATTGCAGGTTTGGAAGTCAGAGTTGAAGTCATCAAGGGATATATAACACAAGCTGAGAGCCAGCAATATGCGCAGGAACTCAAACAATATGGGGATTTCAAGAACACTAATTTTCAACTGAGATAAATATATCATCCTTCCAAAAGGACAGCAATAATTAGGGAGGAAGTAATTTCACAAAAAAAGCATAAACAAAAATCAGCTCTTCAGGGTAGGAGCAGTGAGGAGCACGGTCCCTTCCCCTTGAGACAACCTTGGGATAAGGTCCAGACTGGGAGGAAAACATCAGAAGTCAATGTGACTTGGCACTGGCCATCGCCAAGGGAATGTGATATGTCAGACTCATTTCTAAAAATCATGTCTCCGTCTGTCTCAATTATCAAGGCCTGAACTGCAGGCAGCTCTTGTGCAGACTGCACAGGATGGGGCATGGGCACACAGTGGCTTCCCAAATGGTAGTTCTTTGGCCTTGCCAAGGTCTGTCCCCTCAAGTAAGAACCACTTTTCCCTTCTTTTCTCCAAGGCATAAGCCTCTTCAGAAAGAGATGGGAAATAGGCCAAGGTTCAGTTGGTCTTAATCTTTTCCCTTCTGCCTCCACCTCATGATCCAGGTCTCAAGAAGGGATGTAGCCAGTTTCCATCATGCATCTATATCCTGGCTGTGTGGCAGATGGTGCAGATACCGCACAAACACTGGTCAATAGTGGTGGTGGGGGTTCAACTTCTACAGCACCCTGGAGAAACTATGTCTGGTCTTCAATGAAACCATCACTTACCTTTTGATCTTCCTTCAGTTCATAGGTTGGGTGATAAAGGATCGAAACAAAAGTTTTCTGGCACAAACGAGAAAATGTCTCCCTTGTGAAGCAGTAATTCCTGTGTGCAAGTTAGCTGACAGTTTGCATACAAAAGGCACAAACCTCTTACGTAAGGATATTAAATTCTAAAGTCAAAAGCAGATTTACTGTGGAGTTTAAGAGTCATCAGCTTTGTCATTTTTCATTCCTCAGTTTAAAAGTCAAATGAAAGACTGCTTGCTTGCTTTTTGTTTTCTGAGAAATACAGTTTAAGAAATAAAAGTATAAAAATGTATTGCATCTGCAAAACAAGCCATAGTAAATAATATCTATTCATACTCTATGTAAATTCACACCCTAGGTTCACAAACACTAGTTCAGAAATTTGTTGGCAGGAGATGCAATAGACAAATATACAGGCTGTTGGCAGAAAAAAACACTTCCATTATTCATTTGTCACTGGTACCCAGGACTGTGATGCTATTCAAGGTAATGTACTGTCTCAAAATAAATCTTTTATCACTACTCCCTTCAGCAGCCAGAGCTGGTGGAGTATACAAGCTCATACAGATACAAGGCCAAATGACAGCCCTCTCTTGCTGAAATTACTCTATCGCAACACAGTTTCATTTTAATACTATGCGCTGTTCTCTTGGAGGATTTTATCAAGTTAATGGTCAGATGTGTCTGCTGATGGACTCACTGCTGGTGTGTGCAATGCCTTATGTGCACAACACCTAATAAGGTACTTTTACAGCAAAGTCCAGAATCTGTAGCAGCCTGTGTACAAAAGTAGTACTGAAAAGTGACTGACAGCACTGGAAAAGGTGAAGGAACTTTGTGCTTTCCTGAAGCTTATACCACAAGAATGATAACAAGACCCAGGACAGAGAGAAGCAGCAAGATGAACTTTTTAAAAGTCTTTCTTCCTTAGACTGGACTGATGCAAACGTAAATTAAAACTTGGTCCCTGAAGAGATGAAACTGCATATGGTGTTAACAATTTTGATTCCAAGTCGAGTACATCTTATTTGAATCAAATTAGGGTTTTCATCCATTTAGATGCTAGAATAGACTTGAAAGTTGACAAAAAGAAGAGCAAAACTTTGCAGCTGAAGCTTTGCATAACAACAATACTGAAAATATATATGCACAAGCACATTTAATTCCAATTGCATTCAGCAAAAAAACAACGACAGCTTTACCTGTGCTTCATGGAGTATTTAAGTTTAAAACTTACAATTCAGAGTCTTTTTCTCTGTCTGGAACATGATGGATGTGGTTTGATGTGTGGAGTCTGGAGCATAGCAATGGAGATTGTTTTATTGTATACACACTCCAAGAGATAGGAGAAACTAGGCAGAGAAAGATGGTTCCCACAGAAACTGATTCACTCTTTTTCTGGTTAAGTGGTACTGAAGATCTTTGTACCAGGCTAAAAGACTGAGAAGTACTTAATAACCTAATAAAATATCTGAATAAGAGTTGATGGAGGTTTCATGAAATTATGGGAAGTGAAGAGGGCCTTTCTCTAGTTCATAACACTGCACAGCTTTTCAAATGCAGTTGTATTCTTCTGCTATGCTTCCCTCCAAAGACAGACTAAGTGAATAAATAGTAGCAAAAAGAATGAAGAAAGAGGAAAAAATACTTTTTTTTTTTTTTTTTTTTTTTTTTTTTTTTTTAAGAAAAAGAGCAGCATTTATGAGGCACTGGTCCCATAGTCATTATGGGACATAGACCTTGGCTCTAACAGACTCATCTGGGGGCTAGTGATGGCAGGAGATGGGCTTGAGGAGGTGAAAGCAAGGCTGGCTGTAGGAGAGCCAGCAGCACACATGGGAGGGGGCATAAGCTGACAGGATTCTCCAGCAGAATGCAGGGTACTGTGCAAACAGCATCCAGATGAGGCATGAGAGGGACCACAATGGGAAAGCACCTATAGCACTGAGTTTCTAGAAAAGAGGAGTTAGGACAGCTATACTTGAACTGTGTGGTGCTGCTCATGGTTGTTGGAATCGCCTCCAGTGTGTGGCAATGCAACTGGGGTCCCACTCAGCCTGATGGCTCAAAGCAGAACCACTGGAGAAATACTGGGTCCTGTAGGGACTCTCCAGGGGCTTTTGCCTGATTCCTTGCTGTGCCCTGAAGAACTGCCAGGCATAGCTAGTGCTGGACCACAGCTCTGTTCCTTCCCCATGCCTCCAGCCTGCACTGGTGACTTCATGTATCTTGGAAAAACTGTGGTATTCCAGCTGCCCCACATGCATCCTCAAAGAACTCCAGGACCATGACCAAAGAGTGGCATAATGGCCCAGACCACCATCTGCAAAATCAAATTCATTCTGTGGCTTGAAGGCCAGCCTCACTGTTTTCTCCCCTCCTCCAGCACCCATGCCAGCAGCTGTTCTCCCATGGGTAGGCTCAGAGAAGTCACTTTAACAGCACCCTTCCTCTCTTGTGTCTGTCTGGCCAGGACTGGTTTTATTCAGGAGGGACAGAAAATGGCTTTTAGATATGCAGATGAGTTGGCTGGGGCTAAGATGTGCAGTACAACATGCTTAAGATAATTGCATATGTAGTTCTTGGAAACTTACTCCTTGAGGGCTCGATTAGCAACAATGTCCCTGCTTCTCAAAAAGATGATGAGGGAAGCTGACACACATAGGACAGCTTTAATCCAGACAAGGAAAATACTGTCTTTTAAATCAATTTCATAGTTCCTGTCATTTACTGGAAAGATAGCAGCAATACTTAGAGTCCATTTAGTAACACTAAACCACTTTGTTTTTCCTTTCCATATATTTGTTTCAATATATAGTTTTTTGTCCTTCAAAATCCTTTGAACACTATTCAGGTTTCCAGGTCACTTTAAATCACAATATTTATTGATCTTCTACATTTTAATCCACTTCTCACTAGTCAATGTAGTCACCACAATTTAATAGTAGAATCAATGTCATGGGATAAATATTTGGTCCATCTTTTGGCAAGTAAAACAGGATTGCCCACTTTGGCTGGAGAGTGATTGGTCCTACTTGTTCTGCTGGATGCCTGTATAAATTAAACCTCTGCTTTTTGTGCAATGTGGCTGTTTCTTCTAAGGGTGCACCTAAATTGTCTTGTTCCACCTCTGGTGACTGAGCCACAAGCAAAAGCTAAGGCAGCTGTTTCAGTTTTGACCAGCACTGCTAAGCCTTTTCACATAGGCAGCAGAAACCATGTCTATTCAGTGGGATAAATAGCATTTTTTTCTGATGGGTTAGATCAAAGACATTGTCAATAGGAGTCAGGTGAGATTTGGAATAATCCAGAGGAGAATTTCTACATTTCAGCATCTGTGTTCTAAAATGGAATGTCAAATTCCTTCAGGGAGCTACGTTCCCAAAAAGATTCATAAAACAACTAAAAGGTTAACTTTCACTGGTCTGGTGCTGGTTGTTGGTTGTAGACGTGTAATGAGCTGAAAGGATGGTTACAAAAAACCAAAAGCAAACAACCAAATTCATGTGCAAGTGGGAAGCCTCTTAAACCAGACAGTGAGACAACAAGAAATCCCCCAGTGAGGTTTTAAGGTGTTTGCTAGCATCTGTAAAAGAAAACCAACAATATTACTCATCCGGGAGATCTACTGGACTTCCTCAAAGCTCATGCAATTGTGTAGGTGTGAGTCTTCTCAGCAGTGGAAGATTCCTTGGAACAGGAACAAGCACTTGCCTTTGTGTCTTACACCGATCAGAGCAACTAACAAACTCAGGCAGGGCCTGGCAGCTGAAGAAATAATTCCTCTTTTCTCCTGACCTACAGAGTGCTGCCATGGAGGTGGATCTGATCTTTTCTGCTAATGGCATCCTGAATTGTGTAAGCAGTTGTGAGGCCAGCAGGACCAGGAGAGTGAGCATTCTCCTGGCACTAGTGAGGTAACATCTGAAATCCTGCATTCAACTTTGTGTCCCTCACTACAAGACACACAATGAGGTGCTGGGGAAGTGCAGAGAAGCAAGGTGAAGGTCAATGTCTTCTCCCAGGTAACAAGTGAGTAAATGGCTCAAGGTGTACCAGACGATATTTAAGTTGGATATTAGGAACACTTTCTTCACTTAAAGGATTGTCAAGCATTGGAATAGAATGCCCAGGGAAGTGATGGAGTCACCATCCCTGGAGGTATTTAAAAGGTGTAGATGTGGTGCTTAGGGACATGATTTAGTAGCTGTCTTGACAGTGCTTGAATAACAACTGCACTTCATCTTATGGGTCTTTTCCAACATCAATGATTCTATGTTTCTGTCCTCTATGCTTCTGCCCACACAGTGCCTTCTGATAACCTGTTTTGCCCCTTTCTTGATGTTGTTTGTCTTTTCTGGTGGTCCTAATGACCACAGTCATGTCCCCTGAGCCCACACACAACATCATGAAGAATTTTCATGTGCATACAAAATGTCTTTAGCTAGACCTTCATCATAATATGAACCTAGAGTTAGATGGCCTCAGAAAGTCAGAAAACATCAGGTTCAAATAATTGCCATGTTTGTGAGCCTAGAGGTTACTGGGAACATGTTTGTGAGCCCAAAGTCTACAGTATCCATTCCTGCTCCTCTGCTGCCCTGCTTCAAACCAGCACCCCTTTTTTGTGATTATACCATCCCAGCAGAGCAAATGCAAAAAAGCATTTCTGTGCTGTGTTTGTAAGAAGGATGTAAATACACTGGGAACATCTTCAATGAGGAGAGAAAATGTGGGAGAGCATGGGCTTTCATGTGGCATCACACCAATTAAGGGATAAATGGATGCAGAGAAAATGGTATTGTAGGAAGCTGAGCTCTCAGCATATGCAAGTCTCTGGGATAATACATCATTCCTATGCTACATGATTAGAAGGTGCTGCAGGGAGCCATGAAGTATTTGACTGGATAGTATTGATGGCTTTTAGTCTTCCAAAATGATCTTGGGTGTGAAGAGCTTGTGTTCCACAGAGCAGTGAAGGAAAGGCCATGCCCATGAAGTACAGATATCATGCAGAGAGAGAAATGTAAATACATCCCTGTGTATGGACTGAAATGCTGGTCCCTGTGAAAGGCTGGATTTGTGGCTGCTGCCTTTTACTCTCATTGAGGAAGGAGTATTTTACCTTACCTACTCACCTTCAGATCAAATTTTCCATTCCCTTAAAATGTCAAACCTCACCTTCCCTGTCTGTGCTGTCATGGGGCGCATCTTAGGGGTGCATACACACAATGCCATACTGCCCTCACAGACAGTTGCTTTGCTAAGGTAATGCAATTTGCTCACGTGGCTGGATTTTTCTGAGGGCTTGTTTGATCAGAGCTATCTCTGCCTGATGCACCCCTATGCCAAGTCCACACATAACAAAGATCTACAAGGCACCTACAGAAGCAAAATTCCACCTCTCCACAGATTTAATTTCTGATGCATTTTTGGCTTTTGCTTTGTGACTCCAAGTCCTTGTTCCTCACTTTGATGACTGTTTAATCAGATAGTTCAGCCTAAAATAAAAAGTCTCAAAATGGCTCCTTAGGCAACTCACATTTAATTGCAATCTGTCCATCTAAAACTTCTTTATGGTGAGAAATTACCCTGCACTATTTAGGATATTATAAAATCTTAAATAAAAAATGCATGTCAGTTTAACATGAGAAAAGAAAGTCTAATGAAAAGCTTTTAATCCAAACAACCCTCTCACTAATTTGCTGTTCAGGTTAGATATTCACATCAGTAATCTGATGGGTAATATCTTATATCAGAAAGATATTTGTAACCCAGGAAATTCAAAATTCACTTTGAATTAAAAAGAAAAAGAACACCAAATAACTCAACAGAAAATATGTGAAAACTCAAAGGTTTTTCACAGAAAAAAAAAAAAGAAAATTCAAGAAATACAGAAATACTTTGAACTAGTCAAAACAAGCAGTGTGGCTGATTCTGCCCAAACTGAAAATTCTTTGTAGTAAACTGAAGAGCAGCAGCACTCACTAGTACTTATTTCTAACTATACATGATGTGCTGAGAAAGACATAATTACTAAATAGTTAAAGATTTTCTTATACAGGAGTCTTGCATAATTTCATATGTCCATTAATTTAGGCAAATATTTTTCTTTCCATTAAACAGGTGAATAAAAGCCTGCTCTTTGGTTTGTATTCTGTACTAATGGTACATATAGGTTAGTGGATTTTTCACTTGACTTGGTGAGATTTCAGAGCAGTTGATCAGTAAGAAAGGAGTTCAAAATCATGGTACATTAATTACTCGTAGACTCCAAAAATGGCATTGGTGCTGACATAAGGGAAATGTTGTACACACAAACTATGTCTTATATTTAAAACTGATAAACCTAAATAAGCCCACAGGCATACACATGTGCACACACACACAAATGCCTGCTGCTGCAAATTCAAAGAAAAACTGCTTCTGTGTGCAGTTTCACTTCTCTGTGCAGCTGGAAGGATGAAGGCCAAAGCATCATCGGAGGCTGTCAGTCACTGAAACTTATCCCCCAGGGATTATAATTACCCAGACCCAACTGTTCAGCAAAGGCTACTAAAAGCAAAGGCTTCTGAATAATGCCATCTTCCTAATTACCTACAGGTTTCTATCTTCAAGAGACTTGGCTGATGAATTCTCTTCTCAGAAACGCTAGAGCTAAAGTTCATGCCGTGCTAAGGGAACAGCTTGATGAATCTGATCGCATTTGCTTTCCTCGAGTCTACACAGCAGTGAAAGCGTTCCTCATCCCAGTGATTCTGCTGCAGAAGAGTGAGGACCCAGCTGGATGATGCTATATATACATAAGCATCCAAACATCAGATGTTCTTTCAAGATTTACCTATAAACCACCTCAGCCTCTTGGCTCACCTACCACCTCACCTACGTATCCAAATTTAGATGAAAATCTGTCGCTGTCGAGCAGGACGGGAACAGAGAACTCCAGATCAGAAGGCAAAGAAAATGAGCTCTGATTTATTTCAAATATACCGCTCTATATATAGAGAACATCGAGAAGACTAATTTCATTGGTCTTAGAGTAAAAACATGTCACACCATTGGTGTGCAGTGAATGACTCACAGTGGCAGAGCATATCTATAAACAATGTGAATAACAAGATAGATTAGAGAATTATTTACATTCTTTCCCAACTGTTTCCCAGGCTCTTGCCTGGTTAGAAAACCTTTCTCTTTCTCTCTGACTGAGCTGAGAATATCCACAAAAATCTCATGAGAGTAAGATTTTCTCTGAAATCTCTGGAAAGTCTGCTCCTTACCAGGCCAGAAGTTTTCCATTAACCACCTTGACTACTGTGCCAAAATATAGTCTATGTTCAAATCCTGTGTTATCCCTGACTTTTGGGAACTCCTACACCAGTACCTCCACATCTTTCATTAGCCTGTGGCCAGAAATGGGTTCCTTTGTCAGAAAATATGTGGGCTGTTATTTCCAGAGTTTCTCCCCTTTTCCTTTTCGCTATAAAAAGAAAGAACAGAAGGCCCTAAAATACTTTCTCTCTACCAGTAGTTCGTAATATTTTTAGTTCCCGTTCCCCTTTCTTCTCTGTATGCATTCAGCCCTTCCTCTGCTCCTGGCATCTGCTGCTTGCTCTGGCCTACCCTGACCTCTGTATCCCAGCCGCTAGCCACCTTCTCCAGATCTGACATGTAACCTGTCTTCTTCCCCTCAAAGAAAACCTATGGTCCCCACTCCACAACAAAGGCAGCCTTACTCTCCTCTCCCTTCTCCCCAGCCCAGCCAAACTGCCTGGCAAGATCCTGACTGCAGCCCCACTCTCTCCAGCTGCAGCCACCAGCCCTGCTGGCTCCTACTGTCAGGGGTCCAGAGGAAATGTCTGTCTTTACTGAAACGCAGCTCCCCAAGGCCTGTGTCCTCAGCCCTGCCTGTATGACAGATGCAGCCCCTGCATGGTGAGAGGGCATGGGCATGGTGAGGAGGCAGCGCCACACCTACACACACAGGTGGTGCCACCATCACAGCACAGCCTCTGGCCCACGGTCACTCCATCCACCATCCCATCCAACTCTGTCCATCCACCCTCACTCTCCATACCTTGTCCATGTGACTCAAGGCAAATCCTGCTGCCTGGTAAGCAAGAACACCTGGGGCACAGGGAGATGGGAGACACAAGGGCTGGTGGGGGCCCCAGAGCCCATGTCCCCCTCCCTAGCTCCATGATCTGCCCTTGGTCTCAGTGCTGTGCCTCTCCCGTTCATGCAAACCATTCCCAGTGGTTGGGTGATTCCTAGTCAGAACTGCATCCCTACCTGCATGCCGTGATGTATTTGTTATTCAAAGCATGTTAGCTTTGAATTTTTTATTTAAAGCGTTCTTGCGTCTGTAGCTTGCCTGGGCAAGTGAAGCCATAGGAGCAGGCTCAAACACATCAGTCTCGATGCTAAGAGAGTTGTACTCTTTTAAGGAAGCTTATGCACTGATAGATCTCCAGAATGAAGCCCTGCCTCATAATTAAAATTCACTGGATGTATTTATGCCAGTGTGCATCTCCAGATACATAAGTTAATGCTCAGTGAATGCTTATGACTGTGTGTGTACTAAGCAGATGTTCAGTCACTTCAATTCTTCGTGAGTTAAAGTCCACTTTAATGGCAACCACAGGTTGACCTAGCTCGTAAGAGTGAGTCACATGGGATTTTTCAGCTGAAGGGATGAGATTTGATTGTGTTTCAGTGGAAAGATAGAAAAGCTCTCATTGTCTTCTTTTGAGCTGGATAAAAAGAAGACATGAAAAAAGAATAGAGATTTTCTGTGCCATGGGTAATAATTTCAGAAAGATTTGTTTCTGATAAGTTTCATAAGTTCCTTAAAACTAAAATGTATGTGAGTTTGATTCAAACTTTAAACATTGTTAAAACACTGTTAAACATTGTCTTTGGCTTAAAGGAAAACACACATAATTTCAACTGAAAAGATTTTTTCAGGCTTTGATGGGAACAAGAAAAAAAGAAGGTTTAAAAATGGAACTCCCAGGGCAACCTCAGCTAATGCATTCTGTACCACAGCGTGATAAAAAGAGGAAAAGCTTGAGTTCCACATTCACCAAAAGCACATTTTTAACAAGCTGTTCTTTATTGTACTGAATCACACTGTTTATATGTTTTTCCCTCTACAAACAATTTGTGTGCTTTAGACAGAGAAGGGAGGAACAAAGAAGTGAAAAAAAAAGGCAAAACAAAGCAACTTATAAATTAACTCAGATCCATTCAACTGAGATAATCAACACATGCTGTACTTCAAAACTGTTGGAAAGGACTGCAGAACCACTTCATTAGACATGCTGTTGTATAAAATCCAGACCAACAGAGACAAAATACCTTGTGAAACCATAGAAAATATCTATCAGCCATTACAGCTGGATTTCCTCCCCTGTAGCATATCCTGTTGAGAGTGGATAAAATTTAACAGTTGGGCTGGAACTGCTGAAGTCTGTCAGCAAGGTAATCCATTTCATCTTGCATCCTTCTCAATATTCCTTTTCTCCATCATGTTCTCTCTTCCTTCCCACTACACTGTTTAATTGGCATTTTTGATGCAGCACTGCAGATTCTGATTGTTTTCTCAAGACAATCACTGATTTGGGCTTTAGGGAGCCCATGAGAAAGATAAAGCACATTAAATCCCAAAGATGTCATCCTGAACCACTGTCACATACTTCCCTCAGCAAGGAGATTCCCCCCAGCAAAGAAAGGAAGAGCTCTAACCTTGAAAACTTACTTAACCCAATGACCTGCAAAGGGTGGAAGTGACAGAGTCAGATGGGTGCTTCTGCCTGGTGTTTCTGTGGATATCTTGATCTTCTTTAGATATTACTCATTTGATAGATTTTCGGAGGCACAATGCCTTCAGAAGACTTGGAGTCATTGACTACTTCCTCTGTGATTGTCCACCAGCCACTCTCTACAGAAATGCAGAACCACAGGATGTTTTTAATGCTCCTCTGACCTGCTCTGATTATCTGGCAGAACTCATTCAGAAGGGGGATTTTTTTCCTCTAATCAGCAAGCTTGTTTGCAAGTGTCTATGGAGGGCACACAAACAAAAGAGCTCATGAGCAAAAATACAGTGGAGCATGAGATGGGCTCCATCTCTGCATGGTTCCCTTGCCTATGCTGGCACAAAGACAGAAGAAACACCTGTGTCCCACTGCTTTAATAAACAACAGCTTGCAAGTGGTATGGCAATGGGATCCATGCGTGAATTTGGAAGACAAAAAGCAGTAATGAGCAAGAGCCATATGTCTTCCTGTGTGACAAATGCGAAGGTGTGGAGGAAGCCATGACCTGCAGAAAACTGATTAATACAATGAGTGGTGCAAATTTTTTGTGGAACCCAGGGATACTGCCCTGCTAGTCAACCACAGAGGGGAACTGTGCTGTTCAGAGCTGCTATCAGATACGTAATCCTACTAGGAAAACTGTTTGATTTTTATACATTACTTTACCTAGACTGGTGTCTTTATGGTAGCTCAGTACTTTAAAAGAAACTGTGTTACAGTGAATATGAGAGGCAAAACCTGCTACATGGCTATACACTGTCATTTAGCTGCAGCCTTACAAAACACTGCATGCAGGTCTGCTGCTCTGCTCTGCTGGTGCAGTGTTTTGCTTTTAATGAAAGAAGGTCACAGTCTCCTTGTGAGGATGAACAATACAGCAGATCTATGGAGCTGACCATGCACACAGTAACAAGGGTGGAAACAAAAGCTGGGAGTTCTTGAAAGGCTTTGGCTCACAGGTGTGACAACTTTTGGGCTCTGTGCAGCCTTTTCCAGAGCGTGAGGGTTGGGAGCATGTTGGCAGCACAGGGTTCCCCTTGGTCAGCACTCTGTGCTGGAAATGTTCCATCCTTGCCACAATTAGATATTTCAGACCCTAATCTTAACCTAGGACTTGGCCACCAAAAACTGCACAGTTCAGCTGCACATCATGTTCATTGGGTAGGTCTCCATACCAGCACACAATGGGGAAAAGCTCCAGGTGATCAAGCAGAACAAGATGGGGGCTGACCGGCCAGTAACAAATGTTCAAAGAAGCTTTTCCTTTATGTGTATGTGTAAATATTTATGTTTCATCTTTTTTACATTGCATAATGTGTTCTCCTTTGTCACAATCTTCTATCACACACTTACTTTGCATTGTTTTAATTGGATAAATATCCACACATTTAGTGCATAAAAATGTTACTATCACTAACGATACATTTATTCAGTTAGTGTTATATCACTGGATATTATATTTTGATATTGCCTCATCCATTCAGTTCCCTTCACACTATATTTTCAGTATCTTGTTCAGAACTCAGTTGAAGAAAGATGCAATTTTTCTGCTTGATGGTCTAATATCAGTTGTTTTTTCAGGCTTTCTAATACTGCCCTTATACTACTGCAAGATTTAAATGTCTCATTTCTCAGGTCTCAGTAGAAGTGCTTTCACCAGCTGGGGTGACTTCTCCAGATCACTTTCAGCACTTAAAAGACATAGTTGCTTGTGCAATGGTTAAAGACAGCATGAGACCTCTTCACAAACAATCTGAGGAGCAGAAATAAATCTTCAACATGAACAAATCATGTAAATGGTACTGATAGTTGATGCAAAAAGAAGGGTCATGAGAAACTGAATTGTCCAAGAAGGTGGAAGCTGAAACCTGATGAAATTCAAAGCTGATGAATATACCCCTGTCTATTTCTTTCATGCCATTTGCACACAAAAAGTAAAAAGGAGGAAACTCACTGAACATTCCCAGATGGCATAGAGGGGAATTTGGAAATATCCCAGCAGTTCCTAAACATGATGAGAGGAGACCTGTTTTGGAGGCAGGATTAAGAGTAGAACTACAAAAAAAAAAAAAAAAAAATGGTATTGCTATGTTGTCTGTGGCGTATTGACTTTTAGAAGTATTGATGTCAAACCTCTTCCTGACATTTGGGTACTCTTGTATTTTCCATCCCTAGAAAATGCTGGTATATACATTTCAGTCACTGGTAGGAAATGCAAGCGTGCACCAGCCCCTTGTCAGCCTGCCCTCAGGACTGAGTCTGCTGAGTGTGTCAGGCAGGCTAAGCATAACAGATGGGACTGGAGGATGGATACTTGCCAGTAATAGAAATCAAACTGGGAGCTGTGTTCCGATGTCGGGATGAAAGATCTAAACAGGGGGAACAATTTATAAACCTGCAAACTGACAGACAACCTGTATCGCTCATGCAGCAACTTCCTCAAGCCCTGCAAAGGTGGATTGGGCTGTGACTGGAGTATGTGTGTGGGAACATGTGGACTGGATTCTAGGCTTGGTGAAAACACAGGGTCTCGAGGCTAAAGAGAAAGTCAGTTCTTTAAAATGTGTGTTTGTCCTTTTTGTTCTTGTCTCATCTTCTCTTTCTCATCTATTCTGCATTCACTTTTCCATTTATCCCACCCATGCTTATTTAACCTACACACAGAAAGACAGAAATAAAATAAAGCACTCTGAGATCACTAGGCATGAATGTGTTGTGTGTTAGATGTTTTTCCCAATCCTATCTCTGGCTACTGAACCGTAACTTCCATGATTCCAGGGCTGTCAGATAATCTTGTACAAGGATTCATCCATGGCTGGTCTTTAGACACTGGCACACTAAACATGAATAATGGTAATGATGATACATCCTGCACAGTGTCACACAATTAGCTTCTCTTTGACCTGTAACAAATAAATGAATCAAATCTGTGGCCTGGCCACTTACTCTAGAGGGTCCTTGGGCTCAGTTATTCTAGAAGGTTCTTGGATTTGACATGTTCATGCAACGAAGTCTGTTCCCTGAACATCTCCTGGACTCACACACTCCGGAACAATATGCAACCAGAGCATTAAAAGCATTATTTCCTTCCTAGAAAGTAGCAAAGATGAAAAATAAAACCAGATTTAAATATGCTTTGGCAAGTTTTGTGTTATTTTTTTTTTTGGTTTGGGGTTTTGTTGTTATTTTATGTAGTGTGGTGTAAAATGCATTTTAGTTATGTGGCTCATGCCTTCTCCAGAGAATAAGAAGCAAATTTATGCCAAGTTTCCTGTGTGGAGACTTGTGAGAATGGGAATACTAAATATTTTGTCAGAAAAAGTGCAAACAGTATCCTATGGAGTAACATGTATGGAGTTTGTGTCAGGGTGGTAGTGCAGCTTCCTAGGGTCCTGTAGAAAGAAGTCACAGCAGGGCATTGCTGGAAACACGTGCTGCCTGTTTTTCTTTTCTGCCAGTTCTTCCTGCTCTGCTATGGTTCTGGTGGCTGTTCCTAAGGAGGAAAAAAAATCTATTTCCAAAGCAGAACATTTGTAAAAAGAAAATATTCTCAGATGGGCCAAACCTCATCTCCATCCTGATGTGGAGAAGAGCAGGGCATGCCCTCAGCTCCCTTGCTCCCAGGCTGTGGTGGAGGGGAGGTAGCAAGGGGTTCTTGGGTGACCCATGATGTACAGAGGGGTGGCAGTGCTGTGCTCCTCCCAACTTGTCCATGCACTGGGTAGGTGTCTCTGCCTGGGTGTTTTGAACACAGCCAAGAGCACTGGAGATCACTGCAGCAGGGAAAAAGGAAGCCAGAGAGTCCCATGGCCCCTTCTGACCAGAAGACAGGTCAACCTGTCATTGTACTTTGCTGCTGTACATAACATTTGAGAACCAGAATGTATCTGTGAGGTAGGAATACCCTCAGAGACTGGAGGTGAAAGGCAACACTCGATGGATAACTCAAAGCAGTTAAAGAGTGGGTTTTGAGGTGGGTGGGCTCACATGTTTCCCTGTAGGGTAAGGCTGATGTTGGTAAGTGAAAATTAAATGTCTTTTGCTAATCCCCTCAGAGTGACAATACCTGTCAGATGTAGCCATAACTTGAACTCAAATCTCTCTCACGTCCTTCAGTTCTTGAAAGTAATAGTTATCTTCAGCACCTCTGGGCTGGTATACTGTCACTGAGCTGGGAGAGAACTGAAGCTGCCATCACCTCCTGCAAGATGGGACAGAGGAAACAGGAAGAAAAATAAAACAAAAAGAGAAAATGAAAGGAGGAGGAGGGAGCCCCATAAAGTTTGCTTGTTGGTAAACTTTCCCTACTTTCTTTGGTTTGATTGTTCATTTCTGGCTCAATGGAAGGTTTCCCAATCTTATTTTTCACTCCCCCAATATGATTTCTCCCCAATTTCCTTATGAGAATCTGCATAAGGTATGGCAAAAGCCTTTCTAAGCTGAGATATAAGTCAACAATGCCTTGTTTTTATCTGCAAAACCTGAAACTCTGTTTCAGCAGGAAATCAAATGAGTTTAGCACAATTTCCCCTGGACAAATCTACACCAGTTACACACTTATTTTTCCCCTTTTTTCCTCTCTCTCTTTTTTTTTTTTTTTTTTTTTTTTTTTTGGTTTGGCTTGGTTTGGATTCTTTTTTTGTTTGTTTGCTTGGTTTTGTTTTGTTCCTTTTTTTGATTGTTGTTGGATGGTTGGTGGTTTTTGTGGGATTTTTGTATGTGTGGGGTTTGTTGTTTTGGAGGTTTTATTGTTGTTGTTGTTGTTGTGCTTTTCTTTTTTCCTTTTCTTTTCTTTCTTACTAGGGCATAGAGAACTAGTAGCTGTCTGGTTGTTGTAGTAGCTGAACTTCCAGCTGCGTCGTCCCTGAGACCATCTTGGCTCTACTCTTTTCAAACAAGTTGCAGTATTTACCTTTTGAATGACTTTCTGGTACTTCTCATATTCTTCAAAAGATCTTAATATCTCAGATTTAACTATATAGGTTTTAAAGGGCTTAGGGCACCAAACAAATAATAAGTTAAAGTTCCCAAAAAGGAAGGTTGAAGCCTTAATCTAGCAGCAAAAATGAATCTCCAAAAAAAGAGACAAAAGACCATTTCTTTACTGACATCAGATTCATTCTCAGGTAATTTTTTGAGGTCACTGGCATTGTTTCTGGTATAGCTGCTTTGAGGACAAAATTTCTATGCAGGTTTGATTACAAATAATTTTGGGAAAGTTGGAAATGGAGTCTAGGTCAAAGAATTGTCCTTGACTGTATTTCCTTGTCTAAAAGAGGTGTCTGAAGTACAGACAGTGCAGAGAAAATCTGTAAATGAAGAATTTATAAAATAAGGGGTCAGTGGGTTTTCTTGATCTAGAGCTAAGAATAATCAGGGCTGCAGCCAAGTTGCCTAGAGATAGGGGTGACAGTAATTAGTTTCATGCTGTGTTTAAAAGATAACGTTTTAGATGTAATCATCAACAGCTCACAAGACAGCAGAGGATGGGTTCAAATAACATACATAGAGGAAGAAGGTACACCAGGTCAGCACTGTGTGAAATACTCAGTTTTCCTTTTGCCTGGTACTTATTAAAGAAATATGTAGAAAAATATGTCCAAATTTGATGCAAAATTTGTTTTACTTATTGTGAACGGAACATAAGCTTTCATGGTGGAAGCAGCAAAACTTCAGGGCAAGGTTTGGGTATAAGGTTTGACATTGCTCACTCTCCCCAGACTTTTAAAAGCCCTGTTTTAATAAAGACCCAAACTGCTCCCTTCTCAGCTGACTGACAATCTTTAACTTGGGAGGTGCCCAGCTGGTTGTAAGGTTGTAGGCATGTGGTTATGAATTGATCTGGTTTGCAGATTCATCTCCCTGCTTCGCACATGCCTTTAGCTTGCTCCCCAGAGTGGTGTGTCACAGCACCAGCTCTGGGATGGTGAAAGATGCTGCCAACCTCAGGGACTGCAGTAGGAAAGTAGGATATGGAAGATGAAGGAAGGAAATAGAGTCTTATTTCCTCTTACCACCAGAACAACACAGAAAAGATGGAGAAGGCAGCACAGCACACTCTGTGTTTCAGAATGACCATCTGGAGTAAATGAGGAAGGAATTTCAAGCTGGGATTCCTGCGTCATAGTGAAGTCATGTCTTCCAATCTGCTCCTGGGAAATCTCTGTCCAAGGCACAGCAGAGCGAGGAGGAAGGTAGCTCAGTACCAGCTAGGAATGGAAACTATTCTCACAAGGTATTCAGAAACAGGAGGTGAAAGAGGTTAAAAAAGGCAGGCAGTGCCAATTGCACAAGGTGGGATCCTAAGGCTGCTCCTTTTCTGAGTGAATATCAAGCACCCTGATTGTGGGCTTTGGTAAGGCACTAGTTTATTCAGGTTCACTTCAGGTTCATGGAATCACAGAATCATTAAGGTTGGAAAAGATCTTAAGACTGTAACATTATTTACTCAGCAGGATGAAAGAGACAGCTATGCCTAAAGAAATTATATGTAAGTTGTACGTACTTAAGAGGGCTTACTGCATCTATGTAATATTCATAGTGTGCAACTTTTTTCTTGGTTGATGGAAGAAAAATTCTGTTTCCAAGAGAAATCAGACAAAAACTTCTCTACTTCTGCATAAAAGGTAATTTTATGCTGTATGCATATCAGAGTTTCAAAGGCAATAGCTACTTGATAGGAAATTGGAGGCAGGTATCAGCCATATACCATGTGTAAGGACTGCTATGTGTCCCAAAAAAGGATTCCCATTATCTAGTAGGCTGGACAGGGTATGTGTTCATAAACCACTGTAACTGCTCTGCACAAATAGGTCGCTGAGATATCTTTCCTAGAAGTAACCCAATGAGCTTAAGGGAATGCATCTCAATTAATGAACAAACTAAGTTCCAGGAGCATAGGAACTACCCTCAGGTTTCTTTGGCATTTTCATTACCTTAGGCAGTTCAGTAAAGAGGAAGCTGAAGGTCACTGGATAAGAGAGGAAAATTCAATCTGAAACAGTTCCTTTGGTCACTCTGAAATGAAGACATTTTCTCTTTTCTGGAGCATAAATATTCCTGTATTTTCAAATTCAAATCTCCACTATATTTCATTGACACTTAGCTTATTTTACACAAAATGTGTGAATAAATGACATTTTGTCTGGTTCCATGGGTCTTTTCAGGATACTTTCCTTTTTCAGCTAGATGTTCTGAAATCCTTTCAATAGCTTCCTAAATTACTCTTTACTACTACTACTAACAAAAATACCACTACTGAAAACAAGGAACAGCACAATATTGAGAAAGGAAATGCAAAACATACAGAAAAGCAACAGGGAAAAGAACCATGACCTTTTTATTTATACCAGGCAAACTTTATGGTACATGTTCTATGTACGCTATTTTATCAGTGTCTTTGGGACAACACTAGCATAGCTGATTAACAGAGAAGGACTACTCCTTGAACATCATCATGACAGCAAATTTTCCATTTAGCAAGGCATACATAAAATGGTAAATCCTGAATAGTGAGGTTTAGCCTGAATAAGTGGTGACTCAAGGGCCTGATTAATCACTGCATTACTCTTATTTTACAGAATACCTCTGTCAAACTCAACATATTTTTACAAGCACAAACCCCAGAGAAACATGCTGGTGAGTCAAGAAACTGAGGCTGACACAATCAACAATTTCTTTTAGTGTTTATTTCCTAATCATTTAATGTCTTTCCAGATTGTTTTTCTCCCCCAAGGAAATAGTAATTTAAGATCTGATTCTTCCCAGAACATGTGTTGCTTCCACAAATACTCAATACAATAAAAGGAAGGCAAGGAGCCATACAATAAATACAGGAAGCATGTATAAAATAGATGCACAGCAGCCAGGTCATCCTGCCGGATAATGGGCATGAAGATTAAGCAGTAGGCACAGTATTAGTGCCTGACCCAAACCCCAGTGAAATCAGCGACTTGGAGAGCACAGAGAGACTCAATTCTTCTGCTGAGCTTAGAGGCTGATACTTTAAAAACACCATGATCACATTTACATGAAGAGTTTCAGCTCTGCCCCCTCTGTTGTGCACCATTCGAAAGCTTGGCAGAGAAATGCTGCCAGTCAACTCAGGAAGGTGTCAGGCTGTTTCAGTCTAAGACAATGGCCATTTAAAAGTTTTGGCCAGCATCAAAGGAAATTGAGAGACACTATATTAGAAAGAAATAAAAGCAGCAAACTTAGCATCTGAAAAAATGATACAGTGCAAGACTCATTGCATTTTGCTGATAATGGTAGACTGGTGTCTGTTGACACTCCCCTTGAGTTCCTCAGAGAGCGCAGTCCAGCTTTCCCCACCATGCTCTGGCAGCCCCAAGCCATCAAAAACTAACTGGAGACTCGATTCAACAGGGATTCCAGATATTGAACAATGCTTAGGCATCTAAATATTTAAGAAGTGGTTCCAGCACTGAACCACAGATTTCTGGACTCCTTTAAGATGTCCTGGGATACCTGAGACACTTTTCTTGACCAGACAGACATGACATAGAAGAGAGTCATGGAGACCTGCACACTCTGTGGCAGTGCTGGAGGCCTGGCAGGTTGCCTGAGATGTTCTGCATGCCACTGGGTACACATGTTTGATGGGTACACTCTGTCTAAAATATGATGGGGAAACAATCCTCACGTATAGTGAATGGATGGCAGTCATCCCGCTGCCTCAGGTTTCAGGGAGGCCGAGTCCTGTCAGGAGTTTCCTATCACTTTCAGTTGAGTATGGACTGGTTTAGACCTCTAATTCTAATAGCTGGAATATACAAGGCTCTGATCCTTCATACTGCAAGAGCGAGCCTTGCTTGTGAAATAACTGGATTGGCTAACATCGTGATTTTCATAGAACCATGGAGTTATAGAATACCATGTTGGAAAGGACCTCAAGGAGCATCTGGTACAAGCTTTCTTTGCAGATGAACAGTCTAGACGATATAGGCCAGCACCCCATCCATAGAAATCTTAACTGGGTTCACCACTTCCCTGAGGAGGTTATTCCAACAGCTGATTATTCTCATTGAGAATTATTTTCCTCATATCAAAGTCAGAATCTCCCCAGCAATACTCATTTTACCCATTACCTTTTGTGTTTTCCATGTGACTCCTTGCAAAAAGGGAGTATCCAATTTCTTTGTAGCCACCTTTTAAATGCAGGAACAGTATTTAAACACTGACAAGGTCTCCCCTAAGCCCCAGGGATGAAGAAACACAGTTTTCTCATAATTTCCTTATACAGAAAGCTTCCCAGTCCTTTGATAATCATTGTGGCACTTCTCTGGACCTTCCCCAGTCTGTCCACAAGTTTTCTGCATAGCAGGGATCACAACTGAACGCAGTATTTCAGGTGTGACCTGACAAGCACTGAATAGAGTGGGATAAAGGTTTTTTTATCCCTGTTGACAATGTCCTTGTTGATGCAGCCCAGCATCCCATTGGCTTTCTTTGCCACAGCAGCACACATTCACTGTGCTTGCTGTCCACTGGGACCCCAGCTCTCCAGGCAGGCGGATCCCAGTCTGTGCTGCACTCCTGGATTCTATTTTCCCACATGCAGACATTACGTTTGTCCTTGCTGAACTTCATAATGCTCTTGTTAGCCCACTCTTACAGCCTATCCAGGTCTTCCTGAAGCGTGGCTCTCCCTTCCCAAGTGCCCACCCACTTCCCCACTCAGTTTGGCATCACTGACAAACTCCATCAGGGTGGATTGATCCCATCACCCAGATCACTCATGAAAATACTAAACAGCTTTGGGTCCATTATCAATCCCTGGGGACCCCACTTGTGACAGTGTCCAGTTTAAGAAGGATTTACCACACCCCTTTGGGTGCAGCCAGGCAGTCAGTGCCAACCCACTGCACAGACCCCTTGTCTCCACCCTAATGCATCAGTTTATCTGGGAGCCTGTGGGAAACTATATGAAACAACTTGGAGAACCCTTGGAATTTTGTGGTGGATAATCTAGTAAAGACAATTTCAGTAACCTAGGCAGTTTTCCAATCCTGAATTAAGCCACTTAATTCAGATTAATTGAGATGGAAAACAGGTAATGGGGGTTATTTTAATTTTATAATTCTCTGGAGACAGATGATTCAGCTAGTATATGAAGTGCCAAGTGCACTGCTAACTAAACCTTTAAGTGAATGCTATGATGGGATTAGAAAATCACAAAGGACAAATGTCATAGGCAAAGAGAAATATACTGTGAAAGAGAAAGCACCTCTAGAATACTTGACATGGGAGAGGTTTTGAAGAACAGATGAGAGAAGCACCTAGCAGAGAGCACAAAGAAATAATTGATCCCACCATGAACTGGGAAGAAAGATTCAATGGCATTTTACAGAATTTCTGTTACTTGATTAATTCCCATGAGAGCCCTCAATATACCATGATATTCTTCATAACCTTACAATTTCTTCATCCTATGACCTCTACAAAAACCATTGTGTTCACTTTTCTTTTCTACTTTCAATTGGTTTCTTCTCCTTTTAAAGTACCAGGCAGTAATATCTGTAAATAACATAAAGAAATACCTTAGATCAAGCTATCAAGTAATTAAAGCTGTTTCGGTGGATTTTATTTCTTGTTGTTGCTGGGATTTTTTAACTACGGGTGAAAAATAAATAATATGCTCTGGATGGTAACTAGTGTTTTTATTTGATTAGATGAACAAACACAAAGGGACATACATTCAAAATGCCTTATAATTTAAGATATGCAAGATGAAAATCCAAGTTATTTCACTCGACAGTGTGCTTCAACCCTTGTCTTTCTTCTATTGAGAACTGCGTGGAATGTGAACTGCCTCTGGCTCCGATTCTAATCTCACTTGTGCTAATGTAAATCCAAAATAACCACTCTGAAGCCAGTTTAAAATGCTGTAATTGAGGGAAGGATTAAAGCTTTGAGGGCATTTTTTAAAAATAGGGATTTAGGTACCTGGTCTATGAAATATCAATTTAAATAAGATTAAAATTTGACAGAGAAATTTATCCTGCTGTCAGTTATGTGTTACCGTGACCTCAGTAGTGTTCAGTGCCTGGGTATTTCAAAGATAAAAGCCCAGTTTCGTGTCAGAAAATTTCTAACCTGCTGATGCAAGTGTTAACAGAATGGGGTTTGGCCCTTGCCTGGCATCAGAAATATACTTTCATTTTTGGTTAAGTCCCTTAAAATACAAAGTATCAATCAATGCACGTACTTGTATTTTCTCTCTTACTGATACTGGGCATCTTTGAACATTTGCTTCATATTTTCAAGGAAAACTCAGCATCTTAGCATTTTTTTCTTAGCTGATATTTGAATGAATATACATTTCCTTTGCTTTTCCCTTTTGTCTGTCCTTGTTGACCATGCAGAGATGTTCAGTCTGTAGAGGCAGTTGGATTATTCACTGTGAATGAATTATCAGATAAAGTCAGCTCTGTCCTCAATACTTCAGTACAGAACTTATATATAAAAATATTTCATTATTTCTAAATATTCTTGATAGTTTACATGTGTTTAATTCAGTGAATAGCATTTTTGAATGCTTCTATTAGACCACAAATTGCTTATTATTTTCAGTGTGCCATGGTCACCTAGCATTATTTCTTCTCCCTAATTAGATGATTGCATTATTTGAATCAGAAATTAAAAGAAGGCAGATAGAGATCCATAATAATTAGCATGTATCTGTGAACCTTTCTTGATAAATTCCAACTCTGGCACAAGAGCATCCTTATTAACCACTTTCATATTAAATTATCTTTCTGTTTTCACTGCAGAATATTTGAATCATGTGAAGTCTGAAATGCTTCTTTGCACAGAGATGTTGGTACATGGTTAATCTGCTTTGTGTGGTTGATCCACTTTTGGATCTGATGAGGGTGACTGACAGTGGCTGCCAAAGGGCCTGGAGTGACTAACTGCGGGGACTGAAGGGATGGGGTGCAGCAGATGCCTCTGCTGACATGAGGACCATGGGACAGACCTCTCTGGTGAGCACAGTCACTGTGCTGGAGTAAGAGGGGAGCGGTGGCTGAGGTTTGGAGAGCTGAACATAAATGTCTGGGTGACTGAAAGGCGTCTCAGTCTTCCATATATGGGACACGATCTGCAGATTTTCTTGTAAATGTGAGTAGAACAGAAACACTTAAAATGGCACAGGTTGCAAAGCGTGGGCAGCTCAGCTCTAGTCCTTACGGGCAGTGATGCCAACAGGTGGCTCAGCCTCCCAGCTACTGACACAGTTCAGCTTAATAAATATCATGATCCAGCCCAGTTGCACACAAGACATTGAGGCACATGAGGTGCAGGAACCTTGGGGGATGCACAACCTTCTGGGACAGGCACTAGGTGCTATGTAGAGTGTGACAGAGCATCTAAAATGCTGACCTATATGTTCTATACTGAATCAACTGAATGAATATTTAGATGGCTATTTTAGAACAAACTGAATCATTCCCCAAGCTCTGGTGATTGTTTTGACTTAAGTGTCACTGGCTATAACAACAGAGCATATGCAGGTGCCTGTGAACATGGTTGTGAAATCCCTCCCTTACTGTCTACATGTGCCTATTGGACAATGAATGGGAAAATTCCAACTACTCACGTGTCTACTTAAATTGAAAAATAATTGGAGTATGACCTGCAGGCAGAAATCAGAAGGGGGACAGAGGAGAGAGAACCTGGGAAATGCAGAAACTAGAAGTGGGTATATGTGACTGGGGAGTCTTTGTCTAAAGAAATAGGAAATCTGTAGCCTAAATTAAGCTATAGAACAGCACTGGTGGGCAGAACACCCAGGAACTAAGAGAAAGGCTTGAAAGTGTAGGATATGAAACTAGAAAGTGTTAAGATAATACACGTGTCCCACTTGTCATCCAGATTGTAACACAGATACTGAAAAGCATGCACTGATGAAGAGCAGCAAGAATGAAGAAAAATGTCATGGAGGAGTACTGTAAAAATGCAAGAAATGTGACTGAAAGAAATGAAGAGAAAATATGGCTGAAGAGGAATCTAAGTCAAACTCAGTTCAGAGAAGGACAGCTGAAAATTTAGCAGAATGTTGCTATGTGTCTGACAATTTCTTACATTTAGAAAAGTGCAGAGATTGCAGTATTATTAGGGAGAAATACTGTCAGATAATTCAGTGGTATAGTACAGTGTAGCAAGATGACCACATTTTTTACAGTTTGGCCTTAGACTGTGTGTGACTCATAATCCTACGGTGTTCCTAGATAATATGAAAATTATTGTTACATTAGCTGGTAATGTTGCTCATAATTTGATTGTGTTTAATCAGAGTCTGTAAGTGGATAGGCTAAAGAAAAAAAGCCTCCAAGTAGTTTTCTAAATACGTTACTGTTATTATTTCAAAATGGCAAACTTTGACAAATTAAGGGAAGCAAATGGCAAACTGGATTGGATTTGCATTGGATTGTGGTAAGCCCAAAGTCATGACTGCCAGAAAGCATAGAATTTCCTCAATCAACAGAACAAAACTTATTTGGACCTTAAATCTCCAGTGATGGAAAGAAATCTGTCTGAAAGAGCTTCTCAAGGGCAATTGCAGGGTGTAAGGAAAAGGAGGAAGATGACAAAACAGCCTTCGAAAATGTTAGAGCTAAGAAGCAATTTTTTAATGCTTTAATAAAATAGTTTTCTTGTACTACATTCTTCTCAACTTTTAATGTCTTTGTTACCACTCTGCATGCCTTAAATTAAATAAAAACGAATAGAAGAATGAAAGGAGGCCATTGTTGAGAAGTGTTCTTTAGAGAGCTCTTAAGTCGTATTTCCAATTTGCTGTACCAGATAACAGGGAGTAAACACAAATAAATGGCACCAGCAAGTGGAGGTGAGGAACCCTGTGAAGTGGACATGACATTTTCTCAAGGCAATAGGTAGCTGTCAGTGTAAGTCTTTTTGTATCTCTCCCTGGACCTGTCATGTGTTATGGAAGGCTCAGACACACAGCAGATGGAAGTGACGAATATCTGCTCCCTGGAACTCCTCCCCACAGCAGAAGGATGTAAAGGGCTGGTGGTGACAACAGTTTGACATTATGTGTTTTCTCATGGTTCATAAAGACCTTTGCAGAAACAGGTTTGCAAGAGCTCCAGATGTGTGAGATAACCTGGGGGGACACCAAAATGTCCAAGCCCAGAAGATATCTGGCCAGGCATCCACTGGCTTGAGAATGCTGTACTGCCCCTGTGCCAGGCCAGGCATTACAGTCCATGCTACAGATCCTCCCTGGTCACTGCCTCTGTCTGGATGTTGGCCAGGGTTTTTTATGAGGAAAAGGGAGGAGAGTAAAACCTTTAGAGGTAGAAGAAGAAAAATTCTTATTAGCACTCACAGTCTGCTCTGTGTTTCGAGATATCAGTTTCTCTGGGAAGCCCAGAGGGACAGATGTTCTCTTCTGCTTTGTATTTGCACAACACTTAGCAGTGAGAATGACTAGCTCCTATTTGGGACATTTGGGAATAAGATGGTACAAATGAGACTATTAACTCTTCCTCAGACAAATGCATCGTCCTTTTAGTGGTTACTGGAATCTGAAGTGTGCTTCAAAAGAAAAAAACACCACAAAAACCATTCCCAAAAAAAGAAAAATACTGATTTTGTCTTAAGAAATCTTGAGGGTAATATGTTTCCCTTCCCTAAAGGTAATCTCTCAGCTATAATGTAATTTTATTATGTACTTTCCTCACTAATTATTACTATTCCTTCTCAGTTTGGACTTTAATTATAAAATACCAATTACAGTTTCTGCAGGTTTATTGGATGGAATAACTATCCAATCCAACAATTGTCTGGAGTACTACACTGAATTCAACCTCAAAGCTCTATCTTTTTGAAAGGAAAAAATAATATGAAAACCAGCCAGTCCCTGACTGACCACAGAAGACAATTCCTTCATACCAGTATTGATAATAAACTATGAAAATCGATTTCTGAATACCAATTAAGGTGTTTTCCAAAGCAATTCTCCAGGTTTGCTATTTTTTTTAAATGGTTATTTTTATTGAAGGTATGAAAAACTATTTTAAAAGGTAATTGCATATCTTTCAGCATGGGAAAAAGATGAGATAGAACATTTTTATTACACAAATTTGAATGTGTTTGATTCAGCTATTCCATGGCTTCATCAAATGCAGTTGCTGGCCCCTGCTACTGCCGCTGGGCTACACTGTCCAGGAAATGTCTGGATGCATATTCTAGGGATGGGCAGCTAAAAGAGGTCCAAGGCAGGTTTGTATTTTAAACAGCAGTCCGGCTTCATTATAAAAACACACAGTGGTACAGCACTATTCACTTCAGACGTGGTGTTTTTTGCATTTGCATTGACAAGGAATATCATCCTTGCTGGCTGTTTTTTGCAGTGCTTGGGATAAAAGTGTTGCATCTCTGGACTGCTGGCTGCAGTAAGGCTGTTCTTGTAGTAAACCATGTCACACGAATAAGGGTAGCAACACCTAGTCCTATACTGAATGTATGGAGGGTTGGAGACCTCCATGTAAACCTCAGAGCATCACTTCTCCTTGCTGAGTCTGCTTCCTGCCGCAGCACTATTAAGTGTGCTCAATTCTAATTTAATTCCCTGAGCTGTTTTTGCTGCAGTGTGCTCGAGACGGTAAAAAATCTGTTCAGAGGCGGAAAAAGCATACCAGCATTGTCAGAGCCATGCTGGTGATGGCTGGGGATGGGGATGGGTGGGGAAGTATCCCACCCTTGGTGGATTTTCCTCTGGCAGTGGCTGGATGTGCCTTCCTCTTCTTTCTGCTTGATCTCACACAATACATATTCATATGTGTTTTGCATCCAGTCTTTCTTTTCCAGAGTGCTTGTGCCCCATGCCTCTGGTGAGAACTTGCCCTCAAGTTGTTCTGCTGTTCCTGCCTTTCAACTCCAAAGGACACCTCCCTGCCCAGCTCCTCCTTCCTCATTTTTTGAGCTTCTGCTGTCTGATCAGTGAAGCTCTAGATCAATAGCCAGTTATGCTGGGGAGGGCTGTGACAAACTGAGCCAAGCTCTTCAACCATGATGCCTTGCCAGGATCCTTTCTGCACTTCATCTTCCTCTTTCTCCTTCCTCTGCTAAGTACTTGACTGTCTCAGGACAGTTCTAACAGATGACCAGGAGTGTTTTTTCTCAGGCTCCCTCTTTACCCCTGCATGGAGGAACACAGCCATGGCTCCTGGTTCCTCCTTTTGGGGCTGGGTCTGCTACTGAGATCTTGAAACATCACCAGGTGCTCTTACACCCTGCCTTGGGATTTACCTTTAGCACTTCCTACAGAAGTCCTTAAACTCATCTGGTCTACAAGAAGGAAGGGAAAGAGAAAAGGGAAGAAAGATAGATGATGAGGAAGAACAACCCATCAAGTGGAGGTTTTGGGTAAGAAAATGAGTAGCTGAACGGAGAGCTGCAGAACAGGCAGGTTGGGAGGCCTGGAATGGACACAGTATAGATACCCTACTGCTCCATTCTTCCAACACACATGAGACTTCCACCCTTTCTCAGGGGTACCAGACAATATGAGTTTGTGAGTCAGTTTTTAGAGGCTGGAAACAGAGAAGCCACTTGTAGGGTTTGTTCTGTAAAACATTTGTAGCTGCTACTTCAGTGAAGTCCTAATTTTAACACACAGTATCATATGAAAACATTCATATATAAAAAACTTGATAATCCAGAGCCACACAGAGTTGGCAGAGAGCAGCATTTACATGAGAGAAGCTGGCTGAACATTCTCTTTAACAGTGCAAACTCTTGGGCATTGCAAAGCTGATGGTCATGCTGCCTAGCAGACTGGGGAGATGCCAGATGAATTGTTCAGTAAATGGCTGTATATGGATGGTGACATTTCACCAAGCAGTTAGATGAGAAGCATTTGTGGATAGAAACCACCGTTTTTTGGTCTCTGTTTGTACATCTCTTAGCACAGTGAAATCCTGGCCTTTTTTGTGGGTGGCAGTGTTGCTGCACTGCAAATGAATAACAAAAAGCACAGCAGGAGGAAATGATTGTTGGCTTTCCTATTAACTGTATGAATGCATATGGTTGACAACATACATCATGATTGTATCACAGCTTCTTGTAGGTCTTTAGCATTGCTGCCAATTAGTGCTTTTCAGTGCTTGCACTCATCCTTAGGTGTCACTTTGTGATGGGGGCAGCAAGGCTGTTTGCCACTAGTCTGCCTGATACCACTCCAGGGTGAGCCACACCAGGACTTGGTGTGCTGCTCACGTATTTGCTGTGCTCAGCTGAATGCAGCCATGACAAATGCTTCCATGATGTGAAACTCAAACTGAGCTGTATGTAGCATCCAGCTGGAACCTGGTACTGTTATCACTATGCCAAGCTCAGGTGTCAGACAGGAGAAATCTCTGTGCCTTGGCAAGTTGCGGGGACTGCTGGGCTCCAGGACGGTTTGGATGGGTGGTGACGAAGGATCTCTGAAGCCCGGTCTTTAGAGCCCGGTCTTTACAATATGGTTTATTGTAAAGGATGAAGGGCCCTGCTTGGAGTTGCTAGCCGCAACTCGTGGCAGGCCCAGGGAGAGCGGGGGGAGAGAGAGAGAGAGAGAGAGAGTGCCAGGTGGGCGTCCCAGCAGGAGGGTCCAAGAGAGAGCGTCCGGTCCCTCAGCCACACCTTATCAGGGGGCTTCAAGGTGGGCTGGGACAGGACTTGGGCCAATGGGGTTACAGATACCTGATACTTCAGGGGAGGGTTACAGGTATGGGATGAACCATACATTGGGGGGTGAGACAGGACATTCCATTTGACCTTAGGATCTATCAGAAGGGGGGATTGCTTTCAACTTGGCTGCATTATTGTTTTTGAGATGCTCAGTGATTAAGGTTTGGTATTTCAAACCTTGTTTTCATCTCAGTATCTGTATTCTCTGATTCTTTTGCCAGGCCATCATATTTATAGGGCCTTGCTATTTCATCTTCCCCAACATCTCCCCCGTTCTGATGAACAACTAAGATGTTAGATACTGTCTTACTCATTATGTTCTGCACACACTGAAGTATACAGGGTACTGCTACTAAAACTACAATTATCACTCTCAGAATAATCAAACCTACTTTACAGAGTTCCTTTAGCCAGGGTGCAAAGCTCCAACCATCGAACAAATCATCTAGCCAGGATGGGTTATCTGTTGTAATTTGGTTAGCTAAATCCCTCAGATTTTGTAGCTGTTTATGAATGGAAACAGAATGGTCAGACAGATTCATACAACATAATCCTTCAAAATCTTCACAGCCATGTCCATGCGCAAGTAAAAGAAAGTCAATAGCAGCTCTGTTTTGTAAAGTGGCATGTTTCACTGCTTCTTCATCTGTTAGCAAATCACTGATTATAGTAGAGGTAGCATTTACTTCTTTACTGAGCCAACACCCTAACTTGTTTAACTGTTTCAATGCAATCGAGGAACTTATCTGAGGTAGAAAAACGCTTATAAGAGTTGATTTTCCCGAGTTCCAAGGGTGAAAATCACTATCACAGTCGCTCTCATATTGATGTCCCCAGGAGGATCTAATCCTCCTGCTTTTCTTTTTTACTACCCTTTTTACACTAGGAGCAATTATTCTAAGTTGCCCCATGGCACAAGGGCCACCATCTATTTTTGAAGGTATACCTTGCCAGGCCCTGTCTCCACAGATGAGCCAAATTCCTTTAGGAAATCGAATAGGAAGTTTGTTAAAACGATCTGCGTAAGGCTCATCATATATGAGAAGCTTAGTTTGATTGCACCAAGAAGTTATATTGCTATAAACTGGGTGATAAGGGGTAACATTTAAATAAGGGCCGCCTTCACCTAGAAAATGAAAGAAGTAGCAGGTGTCCATAGTTAATGAGCCTAGGATTTCTAGCTCTTGAAGGTCAGATTTATCAATTTTAGAATTATCAATATAAGTTTGGTGTCTCTGGCTAGGAGTGGGAGATACGTGATGATCGTCATATGGCCAGTATTTGTCAAGAGTAACATTATCAAACCCTTCTGGAAGAGGTACTCCAACTAAGCAGGTTGAAAAAGGTTTGTCAGGGCTTGTGTCAGATAGACAGATGGTATCAGAGCCTGCAGACTTGGCTAAAGCAACCCAGACATTCGTCTTTGGTTGACTTACAGGTAAAGCTTCACTACAAAAACTAAAGCAAAAGAACAAAAGCAACATGCACGCGCGCAAATGATAAAACTTCATTCTTTTCTTGAGCTGTTCCTGGCAGATCACTTTCTCCTGATGATTCTGCGCAGCTCAGGTCTGGGTGCTTGCTTCTTGGTTTGTACTTGTGGAAGTACTGGCTGATGTGAGGGTGTCAGTGGGCTTTGATGTGTGGTAGGGCTTCATGTTCTTTGCTGGGACCCACTTAAGTCCTCCACCTGTGGAAACACATGCAAACCCCTTTCCCCATGTTATAAGATTGTATGGTCCTTCTATTTGTCCTGAATCTAAGTTTTTAATCAAAACTGGGGGGTGCTCTTTTATATTTGCTTTTTTGTTGTTCAAAAAATGTCTGTAAATGGGGGGGGTCAGGCTCTTCTGCAGAGCTATTTAGAAAATTGTAAACATACAGAGCCTTATTCAGCCTCCTTTGAGGTGCAGCCTGGTCTTCTCCCCCTTTCTGTTGATCTAAAATGCGTTTCAAGGTTTGATGTGTTCTTTCTATTATACCTTGACTCGTGGGAGAGTAGAGAATGCCAAATGTATGGCGAACACCCCAGTCATTCAGGAACGCAGCTAATTCTTGTGAGGCATATGAAGGACTATTATCTGTTTTAATTTCTTGGGGGACACCCAAATAGGAGAAAGCTTGTGAAAAATGCTGGCAGACATGCTTAGCTGTTTCTCCTGTATGTACGGAGGCAAAAACTGCATTTGAAAATGTATCAGTGGAGACATGGATATTTTTAAATTTCCCAAAAGAGGGGTACTTAGTAACATCTGTTTGCCATTTCTGTAAGCTCTCCAACCCTCGTGGGTTGGTGGCTCCTGAAGAAGGGAGAGGCTGAACATGCTGACAGTTTGGGCAAGCCCGTACAATATTTTGTGCTTGCTCTAGGGTAATGCGAAAATCTCGTTTGATTGCCTGTGCATTTTGATGCAAAAATGCATGACTCAATTTGGCTTGTTCAATAATGTTAGGTAAGGTGGTTGCAGCAAGCACCGAGGTGGAATTTTCAATGCCTGCTGCACCTTCCTCATCAGACGTTGCTGATGCCAATGCATCAGCTCGTGCATTTCCCTCTGCCATGAATCCTGGAAGACCAGAATGAGCTCTGATGTGAGAAACAAAATAAGGATTAATTCTGTGTGATAAAGTTTGATAGAGACAGGTGAGCCAAAGACACAACTTGTCGTTGTTCACATCCTTTAGAACAGATCCTTCAATTCTCTTAATAATATTAGCAACGTATGCCGAATCAGTGATCAAGTTGAAAGGTTCTGGAAAGAGCTGAAATGCTCTTACAACTGCTGCCAATTCGACAATCTGAGGGGAACCTTCAACTTTTTGAACATCCTGTTCCCAGGACTTAGTATTTTTATTTTGCCATGTAACAACCGAATTGTGCGTTCGCCCTGACCCATCAGTGAAGATAGTGACTGCATCTAAGGGTTCTTCACTGATCAGGGGTTTTTCTTTGTAACATAATTTAGCTTTGATCATTTTGTGTGATGGATAATGAATAGAGCAAGTGCCTGGGAAATCGAGCAAGGCATACAGCAGATCTTCTGATTTTTGCATTGCCCAGTCAAAATAGGCTTTCTTCATGGGCAAATAGATAATTGCAAATTCATGACCTGCTATAGAAAGAAGCCTTGCTCTGCCTTTGATGATGATTTGAGACATCATTTCTAGAGGTGTGAGGATTGTCTTTGGCGACCTGTAAGAAATAAAAACCCATTCAATTATTAGCAATGGATCTTTGTGAGAAGAATCCCATTGAAAAATGAGACCGCACAGTCTCAGCTTTTCTCCTAAAATCGCAAGGAAAAAGGGTTTATCAGGAGCACAGCGATGTGCCTGCCTGTTCTGCAGGGCATCAGTAATGTCTTCCAGGGCCTTGTAAGCCTCTGGAGTGAGACATCTAGGGGATCTGATGTCATTGTCCCCTTTCAACAAATCAAAAAGTGGAGAAAGTTCATCAGCAGTGATTCCAAGGACAGGTCTAACCCAATTAATTTCCCCTAAAAGCTGTTGTAAGTCCTGCAAGGTACAAACATCAGTTCGGATTTGTATCTTTTGAGGAGTAATAGACTGTTCTGTTAGTTTCCAACCTAAATATTTCCAGGGAGCAGTCTCTTGTATTTTTGATTCGGATATCACCAGTCCAGCCTTTTTGATCTCAGCAACAATACAATTATGGGTCTCTTCCATTTGTTTTTGTGTTGGTGCTGCAATGAGCAAATCGTCCATGTAGTGGAGAATAACTGACTGTGGGAACTGTGTGTGGACTGGAGACAGCACGCGGGCCACGAAATATTGGCAGATAGTCGGCGAATTTTTCATCCCTTGTGGCAAAACTAGCCAATGGTATCTCTGGAGTGGTTCTTGTAAGTTTGTGCTTGGAACGGAAAAGGCAAAAAGAGGAGCGTCATCTGGATGCAGTGGGATGTTGAAGAAACAGTCTTTCAGGTCAATGATTATAAGTGGCCAGTTTCTTGGGATCATAGAAAGGTTGGGCAGGCCAGGTTGGAGAGGCCCCATGTTCTCAATCACTGCGTTGGTCTTTCTGAGATCATGTAACAATCGCCAGGTGTCAGAAGTTTTCTTATGGATCACAAACACAGGTGAATTCCAGGGGCTGTTAGTGGGCCTAATGTGGCCTTTTTGCAGTTGTTCGGCCACTAGATTCTTGAGGGCACTCAGCGTATTGTCTGGCAGGGGCCACTGGTCGACCCAGACAGGGGTGTCAGTTTTCCAGGTCAGTTTCAGGGTGCTGAGTGCTTTAGTGGCCCCTACGAAAAACCCAGTTCAATTTTTGCTCCCCATTCAGAAAGTAAGTCCCTTCCCCACACTGTGATGGGTTTCTGCACTACATAGGGACGGATCGATGCTCTCTTCTTGTCAGGTCCTGTAATGTTGATTGCAGATTCACTTTGCAAGCATGGAGTGACATCTCCAATGCCTGTGAGAGTACCTGGGGGAATGACCAACTTCCAGTCTGTTGGCCAACAGTAAGAAGAGATCACAGAAACATCCGCCCCCGTATCAATCATCCCCTTGATGTAAACTTGAACCCCACCATTTGACAATTCACAAGTTAGCATTGGTCGTTGCTGACTTATGTGTTGAACCCATAGAACTTCAGGATTTTCAGAAGCAACTGGGAAACAGCGTGGTGGCATTTGATCCATAGTCCCCATAGGCAGTGCTATAGCAATAGCTATAGGGGTTCTAGGTGGAATATGCAATGGGGGTAGCAGGCATTGGCTAGCACCAGTAATTCTTCATTGCAGTTAACAGACATTACACAAGGCAAAACAAGCAGTCCCAAGATGCTATTCCTTTCTTTACCAACAACTAAAAAGTCTTGTCTTTGTTGTGAAGGCCCAGTAATCCCTGTTGAAATATAGTCATAGCCATCATCCTTTAAAAAGGTTGTTGGCTTGGAGGTTGCCAGAGTGCACCAGGTCCCTGGGGGTAGTAGGCTTGGGTCATAACTTGGGATTATGCTGGTGATGAAGCGAAGAGCTTCTGGGTCGGGGTATTCACAAATTTTGCCTCGGGAGCTTGGGGAGCCATTACTTGTTTCATCGCGCGATGGCGCTGCGCGCTCACCTTGGAGTTTTTTGGATTGTATTTCCTGCTTATATCTTGTCTGGATCGACACTGCCAGGCAAGATGTTTTCCCTTCTTGCAGATAGAGCAGCGATCGGTGGCTTGTGCACTTCGTGCGACCTCTGGGCAATCCCTCATGATGTGGCCAGGTTTTTTACAGAAGTAGCAAGGTCCTGGAGGTGCAGCAGCTTGCATGACAGCTACAGTGTTGTCTCTTTGCTGGGAACTTAGATACAAGGCAGTTAGGATTTCAGTAAGTTTTTGGTCTCGTGCTTCTGCTTGTGCTGCTTGTGCTTCTGCTTGCGCTACCTGTGCTGTAAGAGCCCTTTCAATTTTCTGTCCTAGAGTTTCTCCAAGTTCATTTACTCGAACTGTTGCTACGTGCTGTGGGCTCCCAATTTTGCTGCAGGCATCAATCATTTCAGGCACTGTAGGTCTTTCTTTTCCCAGGGCTTTGATGACTCTCTTGCATTCCACGTTTGCATTATTTTCAATGATGTCCCGTATCACTATTGGACGGGCTATATCATCGCCACATTGTCTCTCTGCTGCTTGGATCACCCGGTCCACAAATGAGGTGAATGGTTCAGATGACTCTTGACTAATTAGATTGTAGGCTTTTTCAAAAGTTCCTGCAGGCTGAACTTGCAAAAAAGCTTTGCGAGCCATCTTTTTGATGTCATCTAACACCATTCTGGGTAAATTCACTTGATTTTCATTCTGGTCATCAGGTGGGTCACCTATTAGCTTAGACAGGGTGAGGGCACGGAGGTCTGCATCAGTACATTGTCTATAAGTGTTTAGTACTCCTGTAAGCAGTCTCTTCCA
The DNA here is from genome assembly GCF_024509145.1 of Vidua macroura. Lineage (NCBI taxonomy): Eukaryota > Metazoa > Chordata > Aves > Passeriformes > Viduidae > Vidua > Vidua macroura. The sequence continues at coordinate 42,295,043 of NC_071573.1, read as the reverse complement.
TTTAAGTTCCCATAGTATATACTATGAGTCTGTAAGAATTATACCAGCAAGATTTTTACAGTCATTTGGTGTGAGTGTATGTCCTTCCAGGGTACTTTTCAGCAGTTGTCTAAAATATGGAGAGGAGATACCATTGTCCTTTATTGCTTTTCGCAATTCTTTCACCTCATGAGATGGGATAGCTGCCCAAGTTCTGGGCCCACCGGCTTGCTGGCTGAATATCACAGGCAGTGCTATAGGGTTTAGACTTTCCTCTTTGCAAATGTCACGTATGATTTCATGCCAGTCTGTCAGTTGAAGATTATCAAAACTTTTCTGGGGATTTTCTGAATTTGCGATTGATGCTGATGACTTTTCAGCATTAAGAGGGTTGGCATTTGGAAATGCAATACAGTTCTCTATGTGTCCTGTATTTGTCAAAGTGGCTGTCACATTCGACCTTCCCCCTTCTCGTTGCACGGTTTGTGTGCTTGGTTGTAGTCCAGTCCTGCTTGGGTCAGGTGCAGGATGCGGTGGCAGCGGCAGGGATGCGGGGGGAGGAGGCACGGTACCCAGTAGCAATGGAGGCAGGTGAAGGGCGGCTGGAGGCTGCGGCTGCGCAGGAACTGCTGGTGGCTGTAGCATTGGGGTTTCCAGAAGCTGTGTGAGGCGCGCTGCAGTGGGGGCTAATTGTGATGAGGCTGTAGCAGACTCCGGCTGGGGTGGTGGTGTGGGCGGAGACACTTGTAGATGCGGTGATCCTGGAAGTTGTGGCGGCGCGGGCTGGTGTCCTGCGGCTGGAAGTGGGAGCAGTGGTGCTGGCGTGGGAGGGCACAGTGATGTCGGCTGGGGGTAGACTGCAGCATGGAGCGTGTGGGAACCGGGAGGCTGGATCAAAGGCGCAGCGGAGGCGGCGTGGGGGGGCGGCAGTGTCGCGGTGTGAGGCAGGACTTCCGAGGGTCGCAGGGACTGCGCATGCGGGGGGCGTGTCACGGGGTCCGTGTGGTGAGGCATCGTGGTGGCTGCCTCGGGGAGCGCAGCAGGGACCACGTCTGTGGCCACAGAAGGGAACGCCAGGGCGTCGCCGCCCGCAGGGGGTGGCAGCGCTGCGGCGTGAAGCCCCGGAGCGCCACTGCGCGATGGGGGCAGGTCGGGCCGCAGTGGCGCCGTGGCGCTCTGAGCTGGCAGCAGCGCCGCAGGCAGGGGTGCACTGGGGGGTGCAGGGGCAGAGGGCTGGGCTGCTGTCGTGATCCCAGTGGTGGCCGTGGTCCCCGGCGTAGCTGCAGTGGTGGCAGGAACGGGAGGGCTGGCTAGGGATCGCCGCGGAGCGGGGACAGGGCGCGGGGGGCTAGCCGGCATCTGTGCCGCGGAGCTCAGCCGCTGGCAGCTCGCAAGCTGGGCTGGGGCAGGGACCGGGCGGTCAGGGAGGCACGGGACCATAGGACTGGGGATGTCGGAGGGGGGCGGTGACAACGGTGGGGGAGCCACAGCGCGGGAGGCACGGGGCGGCTTGGTGGGCTGGACTGCTCCGTCCCGCGGCACAAAAGACGCTGTCGTGGTCAGCACGGTAGATCCGGAATCGGCAAAAGGCACCGGCGGCAAAGGAGCAGCAGATGCAGGCGGGATGTCAGGCAGCGCCAGTGCCGCGGCAGCAAGGGGAACCTGCGCTGCTTGCAAAAGCATGGTCACGTGGCTCTGCAGGAGGCCGGCGATGGCAGTGGCTATGGACGCACAGCACATGGCTGGGGGAGCGGCGGGACTCGCGGGGGGGAGGGGGGGTACAGCTGGGGTCGCGGGGGAAGGGGGGGGGCAGGGCCGGTGCCATGCCAGCAGCGGGTGTTACCGCGATTACATTGCTGGGTGGGCTCGCTGGGGCGGAGGAGGAGGAGGGGCCCGACGGGATGGTTCCGGAGCAGGGGGGGCGAACCACGGCAACCAGAACGGCAGGGGTGAACGGAGTGGGGGGTGCGGGGATGGAGGGAGCGGCGGGAGGGGCCGCGGGGTCCGGTGGGGGGGCTGGGGCAACGCATACCGCGAGGGCAGGGGGAGGGACCCGCGGACGCCGCAGCCGCGCGGCGCCGGGGGGGGGATTTTCAGGGACAGCGTGGTCTGGCTGAGCGGCTGCCGCGGGCTTCTGCTGTGCAGCAAACAGCTCAACCAAGGCTCTGCACGCTGGGAGAAGGTTAACGCCAGTCAAATCCCGGCGTGAAATATCATTAAAGAGTCTATTTCCAACTGAGTCCCAAAAGTCCCTGGTAAAGACAGCTGAATGGTCCGCATTCAGGAAGTTAACTAGAGTCCATTCTAAAAAGTTTTTTAGCTCTTGCTTAGGTAAAGTACTGTTACTGCAGCGTAAAGAATGCTTAAGTTCCTTATAGAGATCCCAATCAGGGGCAGAGTGGGATTTTCCCATTTTTACACCAGTGAAGCTCACCTCGATATCGCAGGGGCAGGGTCCTCAGTCAGAACTCCGACGTGGGGGGCTGGCCAGGCACTCCAGTCGGCGCTCAGGACTCTGCTTGAGGTCCCCCTCAGAGCTCCGGTTTCAGGCGTCGCTCAGGAACGTCTTTCCGTGCTCGGGGCCTCCAGACTCCACTCAGAGCTTCAGTGTGGGCAGTGCAGAGCAGTGCTCGCCTGTGCTCGGTGCACGTGGCGGGGTGCCACGGCGAGGTTCCTCAGAGAGCTCTAGGTAGCTGCCGTGCAGCAGCGGCCGCCTATGCTCGAGGATTGCCAGGCGAATTCCTCCGAGAGCTGCAGGTACTCGCTACCTTGTAACGAATCCCTGTGCCCGAGGATTGCCTCGGCAAAGTTATAGAGCTCTGGCTTTCACGCTGCCCAGCAACGATACGCCGTGCTCACGACACCGATTAGGAGGCTACAACTGGTTATTTAGTTACCGTCCATGGAGAAGTCTCCCACAGGTAGAAAAGCTGAAGAGGTCTTCAGACACGTGGGGTTGCTGGTCTGTGGGGGTCGGTCTTCCACGTTGGGCGCCAATCTGCAGGGATTGCTGGGCTCCAGGACGGTTTGGATGGGTGGTGACGAAGGATCTCTGAAGCCCGGTCTTTAGAGCATATGGTTTATTGTAAAGGATGAAGGGCCCTGCTTGGAGTTGCTAGCTGCAACTCGTGGCAGGCCCAGGGAGAGCGGGGGGAGAGAGAGAGAGAGAGAGAGTGCCAGGTGGTGTCCAACCATGACAGCGTCCCAGCAGGAGGGTCCAAGAGAGAGCGTCCGGTCCCTCAGCCACACCTTATCAGGGGGCTTCAAGGTGGGCTGGGACAGGACTTGGGCCAATGGGGTTACAGATACCTGATACTTCAGGGGAGGGTTACAGGTATGGGATGAACCATACATTGGGGGGTGAGACAGGACATTCCATTTGACCTTAGGATCTATCAGAAGGGGGGATTGCTTTCAACTTGGCTGCATTATTGTTTTTGAGATGCTCAGTGATTAAGGTTTGGTATTTCAAACCTTGTTTTCATCTCAGTATCTGTATTCTCTGATTCTTTTGCCAGGCCATCATATTTATAGGGCCTTGCTATTTCATCTTCCCCAACAGCAAGTAACTGGCATTCTTATGATTGTTTGCAACATGCTGTTGATGATGAATAAATGAGTGCAGGTACAAACATGCTTCTGAGTTTGTGACTGGACTGCACCCCTTGCAGACACGTTTCTGCCTGAATAGGGACACAGGAGTGACTGCAGCATCTTCCCGTTGCTCCTGTCTATCACATTCACTGGCTCAGTGTTTGTGGGTCATGGGAATAGTTGGATGAGTTACTGTGCTTGCGTGCTTCAATCTGTATATTGTAGTATGTCACAACTAGTCACCTCACAGCTTTGTCCAAAGACAACAGCCATGTCTAATAACTTTCTATGGGTACTCCTGCTCTTGACATTTCTTTGCCTTTCTATCCCTTGTGCTGCTTCTCTGTTCCAGTCACACTAAATTCAATCTGTTTGCTCCCATCTGCACAGAAACCTCAGCAGCCACAGACCCCACAGTCTGAGAGTGATTGAGCTTTTGCCTTCTATTCTTGGGAATAGTATGAATGGTATCCATATTCCTCTGCTCCCCTACAGTCTAACTTGTCTGACATCAGCTACCCTTTCAAAACCACAGTCACAGAAATCACTGAGTTGTGGAAAATAGAGCTGCGAGGGCATCCATACTTCCTTAGACTGTTTCTTGTTGTTTGACTAACATTTTCAAAAAACAAGCTTGCATCTGTTTGCCTGTACAGGATCCTCATTATCCTCAAAAATCTCCCATACCTTTCCCATAACTGTGCATACCTGTGATTTAGTTCATGTTCCTCTCTATCTTCATTGCTTGCTTGCCAGTCTGTTTTTGGGATTCCTTACCCTCATTTTGATGATGAGCCCCTGTCTGAAGTGTGGGAAGTAGTTCGGAAAAGCTACTGTGTACAGAGCACCCAACCCAGAGAATCTGACTTCCTGATACTGCTCCACAAACATGATTGCAAAACTAATTTTGAGGATCCAGTTTTATAGATGAGAATAAGAAATGAAATAAATGAAAAAATGCTGAGGAAGGTCAGAGTAACAGACCCTCTCACCCAGCACACTGTTTATGATGGTGGCGCTGGGAGATGCTAATCTGACTGTACATGTAAAGCTGGCCACTTTCTGTAGTCTATTTCCCTCATGCTCCATCAGTATTAAATACCTATGATCAGAGTAGAAAAAAAATATTGTCTGTGATGGTATTCATTTCCTCTAGAAAGAACACTGGTATGTTCTGTAACTGGGAACTCTCTATTTTAGAGAAGATGAGAAGTGCTCATCTGTGACTACTTCCAAATTGAGGATGAGAGTGACTTCCAACTAATCATACCTGCTTCTCTGGGAATGCAGTGTGTGCTAGAGACAGACACATCACAGGCTCTCCAGAGACAGACCTGATACTCAGGATTTTTCATCCCTATAAAGCTGTTCTATTACTCTAGTTGTCATCGACTTCTCTCTTATTTCCTTGCCAAATTTATGACCAGCAGCAGGTGTTGACCTATTTTTTTCACATAGCTTTCCCTTAGTGGTGTTTCACAGCCCAGCATAGAAAGCAGTCTTCCCCTTTCAGCTTCCACTTTGATGGGCTAACCAAGGTGGGCTCTTCAAGTTTTTGTATTTTTCTCTGTATAACATGTATTACACTTCCCTGCTCTTTCTTCCAGTAAAGATTTGGAATGTTTTTCAAATGTTTTTCAAATTAACCTTAATCCAGATATGCCAGAGTTTAAGGGTTGGGTGAAAATTACAAACTCACTTCACAGAGGCTGTATCAAAAAAAGACTTCAGGTGAACTGGTTTTAATTACTAGCTTTGCTGAGATTTGAATTATCAAGCTGTTTGTCTCTAGTAAACAGAATCAATCAGATTTTTAGGTCATATAAAAATGGGTGAGTCAGGAATTCACAGCTAAAAAATGTACCAAACAACAGAAAACCCAGACGGTCTCATAAGGATTCCCTCACCTCAGGTGGAAGTCTTGTGCAAACCACTGGGGCTTTTCTGATCTGTTTTTCTTAAGCTGCAGCTGCATCCAGCTCAACACAGAAAAACAACATGACTTACTCCCCAAGGTCTATCCCTCTGCAAGCCTCAGCCTCACCACCACTTCTGTGCTCCACAGAGGACCACATAACCAAACTAAGGGAAAAAAAAGAAAAGTTTTCAGTTTTAATGATCAGATTTTGACCAGTGTTCATTAATACCATCAACCTAGAAATCTAAGATCACAGCTTGCAGATACATATGTATGTTCTCAATGCAAGATCTTGGATGGAGAGAGGGTAAGAGACAGTGTAGATTTTGGGGAATTTTTTACCATTTTTCTGTTGAAGTTTTAGTGCCGCAAAGCCTGGAGCTACACTATCAGGAACAGTGAGAACCCCACTTCAGCGAGGCTGTGAGGGAGTGGCTACAGAGGGAGAAAGAAAGCAACATAAATCAGGAGAGATATTTTCTGAGAAAAAAAATATCTCTTCTGAAAAAGTTTATGCACAAAGATCAGAAAGTTCACTCTTCATAAAGTAAAGATCCTTTGTTTCCAATAAGTGCATGTTTTCAGAAAGGTTCATAAGTACAGAAAAGCACACCACAGCCAGCTTTAGCAGTGTGTGGTAGTACAGTGTAAAAGCAAAGAAGAAAAGATAAATGTTTTTAAACATAAGATTTCTGCTCTAGGAAGTTATCTGTCAACACTTTTCTGAATTTCTATTTCCAAAGGAGCAAGAAAATTTATTGGTCAAAAATACTTAACACTGCCTTCAAAGTCACAATACCTAAAGTCTGTTGGTTTTTTTTTTTTTTTTGGTTTTTTTTTTTTTTGTTTTTTAATTTTGTATGGAGATGTGGCTATGGTGTGGACAACACAGTTGTGCTAATAAATCTCTTTGTCAACTTTAACATACAACATCTCTCTTTTCTGCATCCATTCTCAACTGTGGTACATCTCACACAACAGAGTTGTGTATTAATCTTTAACTGAACAGCAGTTGTTAATTTCATTTTGTGGAAATTCACTGACCTGAGAGTTTTCCAAGACCAATATAATCTGGGTAAAATATTTTCAGGCACACCTACATTTGCTGATTTCTTTGGCAGAAAGGTAACTAGCTATTAAGACTCTATCCACCTCCATTTCAAGCATATTTGTTCCCATTCTCATTTTCTTGTGCAGGTTATACAAGCTTTAGGATATTGGGTTAGTCTTTGATCCTTACATGTTAGAAAAGTTGGTCAATTTTCAAGAGTTACAATGCACATTAAGAATCTTTCAAAAATTATAACCTCAGAGTGCTTTAATACCTGATCTGGAGGAATTAGCTGGGAGGTAAAAGTGTGGATTCTGCAAATCTACCCTTTCCTGTCCATTACAAGGAGGCAGCTAAGAGTGGGCAGGGAATGAAACAGAAGCTTTCTGTCCTTATAAGCCTAGCAGCTTCTCAGAGAGTCCATGTCACACATGCACATATATATATTTATGTATATATGTATAGGTATATATATATATTTATATGCATATACAAATCTGTGCTAGAAAGAGAAAGGGAGAGACAGAGAGAGCTATTTTGGTGCAGAAAGAGTAAGGAAAACTCCACCCTTCCAAAAGAATTATGAGCTTCAAAAGCCCCATAAAGGGAACTTCCCCTTTGTAGCCCCACTTGTGGACTTTCTGTGAACTGAGGAGGTAAAAAAACCAAACCCCAAACACATTGATACATGATCTCTGTAAATGAAGCTAGTTATTAGATTAATGTCTGTGTAAGAGACACATTATTGCTTCTTAACAGTAACGGTGTGGCAATTCTAATTACATCTGTGGATCTTACAACACTATTTTTGAACAGAACAATTAGTTTAATTACACATTGTTTTCAAAGTGGCTGAGCACTCATCTGGCTCTAAATGCCAACAAAGGGTAAAGGGTCTCAGCTGTTCTCTCTGAATGAAGGAAGGCCATATGACATCGGGGCCAGTGCAGCCCCAATGGGCTCATCCACTGCTCCACCCAAAAACTGGCTGCAAAGCCAGTGCTCTCTTCAGCTCTCTGAGCAAAATACAGATGGGGAGTAAGGGTGAGGAAAAGGGTGTGGGAGTGGAACTCAGTCCAGGGGCAGAGTGTCTCTCATTTCTGGTGATGATGGATTTGACTGCCCTTGGAAATGCAGTGGAAAAGCTGTGCCTCATAGAGATGGCAGGGAAGCCCATGTACACAATCCTGGGGAGAAAATAAATCAAAAATTAGTCTGGGAGTTTTTCAGGTAACAGATTTGTCACTGTGAACAGGCAGGGATTTGTTGTGCTATTGTAAAGAAGTGGTAGCCCTACTGAAACTGAGGAGGGGTAAGAGGCAGGGCAAGAATAGATGTCACTCTGAGGTTTAATTTCCTAAAAGCAGAGATGACTGAAAGGGAGCTGCATAAGGGAAGAAGATAGGCCTTTTGGACTATGATTCTGAAGTAAACATGGAGAATGGAATAATGGAATGGAACAATAATGTTCCTCAGTTCCTCATCTGCAACAGTAAAAGCTGAGGAGGAAGGATGTGAAGGTTTGAGGTAGTAGAAATCCCTGGGAGGGAGGTATGGGATTTGGAGGAATGTATGAGATTTGTAGCTGGATGATGGCTTCAGGAGAAAAGCTGGGATGTTACAAGAGCACAACATGAGCTTTCCCACAAGCTGTCCCACAAGGTTCAGTGGTCATCAAAGGAAGAGTTATTTCTCACTCCCTCTCTGCTTTTCACATTTTACAGTCAGTGTCCACTGCAGCTTGCAGGACTTAGTTAAAGATTTTAATTCTCATCTTCTATGGCAGTGAACAAGGGTATGATGTTTTGAGAACACATGGTGTATTTTGCCAGGTCTGTGTTAGATGCTCGATATGTGACAGGGGAATGGAATTGTGTAATTACGTCTGAGTTCTGTAATCACCTCAGACTTCAGTTTATAAATCACTTACACCATATTGCTTCATACTGGAGGGGAAAGGAGCTTGTGCATTGACCTTCCATGCTGCTTCTGCAATTGCTCAGCCTCATTGATCTCTCTGGAAGTTGCAAGGGATTTGCTGCAAAATCCAGCTACTGTAGACACAAGCAAAGAGGCTGGAGAGCAAGTATAAAGAGCTGCACATCCTGCAATCAGTGTGAATCAATGCTATTCATGGGTGCCTGCCCTTTCCTACAAACCTTCATTATACTTGCATGAGTGTATCTGAACAGAAAAGATCTAGGGAAGGAATGGGGTGTGTCTATTAATTCATACCACTGGCAACCACAATAATGAGGTAATCAAACACGACATGCAGGAGCAGCAGTGCCTGCTTGCAGGTGTGCTCTTAGAGGTACACACACAGAGTGTGCTGCAGCCACCCAGGACCCTGCTGTCAAAAGATGTCATTTCATTGCAAATCTCTCCAAGCAAAGCAGTCTGGAGAAATAATTCAGCCTTTCCACACTGCTGTGCTTGCAGCTCCTGTGAATGGGTTTCCACGTGAAGACCCTGTCTGTCACTGCTTCCATTACCAATGCTCGTAATAGTAGCGTGAAATGAGTCTGCCTATCCTGTACACTTCTCTTCCCCTGTTCTGAGCTAAGGCAGGCCCACATCTCTACCCATGCCCCTGATCTGACATAGGACTCCTCCTTTTCTGCATGCCCTTTCTGAGCCAGTTTTATTTGTCACTGCTTGTTTATTTTTCTACTGAAACAGCTGGTTATTTATGAATAATGAGAATAAGTGTCAGTGTAAGGAGGGAGAGCCTTGCTGGAGCTTTGCTTGGCTGGGGAGTCCCTACATGTGGTCCAGCTGCTCAGCTAGGAAGGCATCACCTGCTTCCTAATTAGCACAGCAAAGGGATCCCCATGATTCGAATGGGCAGAAGAAAACAAGGGAGGAGACAGGAGGATCTCAATCTCTCAAACTACTGAGCAGCTTTGAAGGACCCAGGAGTGAGGGCAACTGTTTCACAGGTTTGGCATGGATCAGTCATTTCCTAGTCACTGCCAGTTTATTTGCTTTCTTGGTGCATTTGGTATGCAGCAGCCAGGAAATCATTCTGCAGAGGCACCATCTTCCTCCTGTGCTCTGCAATGCATCCCTGAAACCACAATCTTTTCACCATTCTGGGATTGTGTCAGCCCTCAAAATCTCCTCCAGCATGCCTTGGACTCTAAGTTGGAGAAAGGATCTGTGTAGGATGCACTCCTATTCTCTTCCCCCTGGTGCCCAAGTTCAGGGCTGAATTAGGTGAGAGGGAGAGTATCTGGATGGTGGTTCCTTGCACAAATCTATTGTAAAATGCAGGCGAACCCAGTGGGAAGAAATGGTGATGTCCAACTCCAGTTCAGAAGGCTGAATGATTTCTTTATTATAACTATGCTATAATACATTAATATACTATATAAAGGAAGATATTAAAACTACACACCTACTTTTCTAACTACCATATCTAACTAACTAGCAACTTGTGACCTTCTCTGGAGAGTCCAGACACAGGCGGATCTGATTGGCCATCAGGCTCAAACAATTCTCACCAGAATACAATCAAGCAATCACCCCAGATAAAGAATTCTCCAAACACATGCCACAGAGAAAAAAACAAGGAACAGAAATAGAAATTGTTTTCTCTTTCTTTCTCTCTGTGCACCTCTCTCTGAGAGAGAGACATGTGCTTGCCGCACAAAACTTTCATGCTGGATCACTGAAGAGGCCAGAACATGATCCCAAAAGAGACCAGTAGTGGAATGGTAATCCTGTCAGTCATGTTCACAGTGAATCCAAGGGATCTACCACTGCCCCTCCTGTACCCTGCAATGAAGGTGACATACTCCAATCCAGATGTTTCATCTGCTGAAACATTTATTTATTAAGCCACTTGCTTGTTTTGTGGGTTTGTGGGTTGAAGTAGCAGAGCAATGATGAGATCTCCAAGTGGACACTGAGGAGAGATACTGAATGAGTATCTCATTAAACTCTGATGTGGATAAGCTTTGCTGCCTTCCTGAAGCACCACATCTTGGAGTGGAGTTTTGTACTTGCCTTGCAGTCTGTTCCTTCTGTTAGCAAACTTGCTGAAAGAGAAGCCTGTCACAAGCCTTTAGTTATAACAAGGCTGCATTCCTACCTTTGGTGCTATTAATACATCACTAAAGATTACTTGTAATATTTTTCACTTCTGTAATGTGTTCTATCTGGGGAATCTCAGAACATTTTGCAAACATTAATTAATAAGACTTGCAACATCACTGTTTACTAGCTGAGTGTTGGAATTTCCGCCTGCTCTGGATGTTCCATCTTCCACATCCAGAAGAGCCTATGTCAGGACATGTGCAGCAGGACATGGCATTAAAATGCCCACTCTGCCCAAATCCCTTGTCTGTACTGTGGCACCAAATTACCCAAATTATGTGCTTCAGAAAAACTACCTGATCCTAGAACTGAGATGCTTGGATAATGAGAGGACTATGTGTGTTGTAACAGCTGACTTAAAAAACAAAGTGAATGAGTTGGTGGCTAAATTCAGATAAGGGTTGTGCTGGATGGAAAGGGGTTTGCCTTTTTGGAATTTACAAACCTTGTTTTCCACAGAGTTGTGTTGTCTAAATTTAAACTTTTTTTTTTTTTTCTCAGTTGATGTGCTACTAATAGGAATTTTAACTGCTTTTAGAAAGAACTACAAATTGAAAAGGTTGTACTCATTCCTATCTGTTAGCTGTATTTCTTTATTAGCATCTTGTTTTTGCAGACATCTCCATTCCTTTTGTTTGTGTTTGTAGACCTTCTGTTCAAATGCTTATGTAGATGCGATTTCTCTGACACAATTACAGAGATCAATTTAATTTCTTTTATTTTTCAGCATGTTCCTTTCTTACTGTTCACCCTCCGAACTCAATACCAAAATGTTTTCTCAATAAAGATATCAAGACTGTCAGAATTATCCTATTTGGTTCTTGACTCTCAAATTTAAAAGTGATACCTTAAAGGCAATTCCTCTTGTGGTCCTGGGTTTATTTTCTTGCCAATTACTTTTGTGCATTTCTGCATCTTTGTGCTGAATCAATGCAAGGCCAGACAATCTAAAAAAAGCCAGATAACTATCTGTGGAATGATAAATAAATCTGCCACATATAATCTGAGACTAGGCTTTAAGGAAAAGCATTATCAATATCTGACACAGAGAGAGAAAAACATATTGCTGCTGTTGTATTTGCTGCTGAAACCATTTCTTGCTGTTCCTAATTACTTTGAGTTCATCTAGGTTTTGCTAATACCCCATACCAGACAATTTCTATTAATGAAAAAAAATGACCATTTCTTATGTCCCCTCAGTGTTCCCCAGAAAAATATCAGAACTCTTCCCCTTTTCCATCCCACTCTAGAGCCACTCTTTCTGAATAGCAAGTATTGCTGAAACCGATTTGCTTTAAATGAGAAAGTCCTGCTGTAGGTGGAACTGACAAGCCACAGAAGGGCCACAAAGTTGAACTGTATCAAAATTCTTATTACTTTACCTCTTTTACATCCTTAACAACAGCTGGGGCAGTTGCAAGAGAGTCAGTGCTCTTACCCAAGCTCAGCAGTGCAACCTCCCACAACAGCAGAAGGGTAATAGAAGTGCTGTGATGAATTGATGGGTTCATTAGCCTACAATCAATGGATAAAACTTCATAATAGAATAGACCTCACAGGAGCCAAATACCAGTGCTTTAATTGCAGCAAGTGCTCAGTGCCAGGTTACGTATTAAAAAGAAAAATCAAATCTTGCAGTGGAATAAAAAATCCCTAGAATCAAGTAGACTACAAGAACAACAAGCAAGTTGCCAAGAGAGAAAGAAAAGGGAACACATTAACAACTATGTGCATTTCCAGCTTTACAAACTGGAGCTGTATTTCTGAAAGCTGAGTATGTTGCCTGTTTCCTGGCCTGTATTGCAGTAATATCTGAGTACATGCAATCTGAAGCCTACTCATCCCCACAGCACTTTCATGAGACCAGGGAAGCTCTCTTAATGCCTTTCATGGGCAGAAAAGTGACAGCTCAGAGGCACAAGTGTGTCCAGGCACTTCATCCCTGTTGGGCCCAGTGGGAAGACAGTGTGCAAAGGGTTGGGTGGGAAGGAGTGGGAAGGGATGGGAAGGAACCCAGTCCCACTGGCTCTTTCCTGCCCCTTAGCACAAACACACTGTTCATTTGCAGGCATTGCCATTTTGAGAGCAGGACAAGAAAATGAGCTGTCAAGCTTCCTCTCCTGCAAGGATTTCAGTTGTGTGTGCAGTAGTTCTCTTTCACAAGCTGTTCTTGGCAGACAGAGAATCAGGCTGGAACTTTAGTGAGATGCACCTTCTTTCTGCATCTACAGGAAGCTGTATTTCTGTCCTCACTTTTAGAAGCTGCTTTGCCTCACAGCTCTCTCTGCATCAGGTGTACACACAGCAGGACCCTCACCTTGGCAGGCTGCAGCTGTTACACAGACTTCAGGCAAGTCTAGCAGGAAAATATGCACCTTTTGCTCATTAGGTGCAGATAAAGGACGTGTCTCCTGGAGGCCTTCAGCTCCAGGCCCCCACTGGTGTGGTGCAATGATATAAAACAAGTGGGATCAAAGGGAATCGTGTGGGTGCTACAGCACCAAGCCACAGATAAAACAGCAATAAGTACCATCAGGTCAGCAAATCGTGGGTTTGTAGTCTACTAGACATGCTAAATATGATTTGAGATGTGATCATCCTAGTATTTGGGCTAAATTCTGTTCTCAGTAATTCAGTTTTGCCTCTACTGAGGTTCTGGGGTGCCCAAATGCTGGTGTAGTTGGACAAAAATGGACAAACCTAGTTCTGATTTTAATCAGTCCACACACCACTTACTTCAACAGAGGTCATGTAGTTTATATGAGAATTTATTATTGCCTGTTGCGCACAGTCATGTTCCCAAAGAAATATGCAGTAAAAATAAGCTCAGAGAAGTTAAAGGGAACAGGCTAACAGCGAGTGTCCTCAGCAATGTCCCTGGACAACAAAATGTACACTGAGTACAGTGCCCTGGCCAAAAGTCCTGAGTACAGTGTCTTGTGTATGAATGCGAGAAAATATAAGAGCATAAATAAGAGCAAACCTGTTTAAAATGACTATGTTAAATACACATAAATGATAGGGTATCTACATAGATATGATTTTGGGCTTGTTTTTACATACATGTGGGGAGACTAATGTGCTTATAGAGAGGGAGATATGAGTATATATTTATATGTCAACAATATTGTAGTGTGGATGCCTGAATTTCAGTATATTTGAATACATCCAAATATAAACACACACACATACACAATGTGGGACACTGTGATACTTATGAAGATACCTGTCCCTGTGGTCATGACAAACTCTGTAGTGGAACTGCATAGTGAGAATATTTTGTAAGATTTAAGATTTAAGTTTTCCATATTTCAGACTTCAGAGATGTGTTCGATTTACCATAAACTGACAATTTACCATAATAAAACCAGAAATGGTCTTCTTATGACTGATCTCTTTCTCCTCATGTGGTGTGTCTACATGTCACACTCCTGTAACTCTCAGATCTGCCATCCTGACGCTCTGCCCAGGGATGAGCATCTCAGCTCTCATAGCAAAGGGCTGCAGTGGGAGCACGTATGCTGCCTCCACGGGTAAAACAGGCATCCTGGACATGGTTGACATTATGAGTTTCCCAATAAAGCACCTTAAGGGTCTGACACACCTGGTTTTGTAGCCTTTACTAGTAATACTAAATCCCCTTTCATCTTCGGCTTCATATGACTAAAGAGCTGGAGAGCTGAAGTTTTTTTACTGCTGTGGGAAGAAAAGAGGAGAACAAAGGTGGTGATGAAGATCCAGGCAGAGAGGACTTTGTGCTTTTCTTTGCCACAGGCTCTGCTTTTCATCTTCAGAGAGTCACTTACACCAGCGTTTTCAACATGTGGCTACTGGTTCCTGGTATTGACTATAGGACAATTAATTTCAGTACTCAGGCTAAGTACTAAACACCTGTCTTTGTCAGCCTGGTCTGAATAGTTTGTCCTTAACACTCAGTGCTGCTTGTAATGTTAAGAAGGCTTTGCATACACCATCAAAGATAAGATACAGTTTCGGTAAGAGACGCTCTTCTTGTACAGAGTAACTGCTATCAGCAGCTACTGTATTACTTTATATGCGCTGTGCATGTGCTGAATATTATCCACTGCAAATTCCGTTTCAGTGAGACTGCTGTGGATGATTGTTCCTTTGTGCAAAATGTCCTGGGAGAGCACAGCTATAGCTCACTATTGTCTCTTTCTTCCTTTGTAGTAGGAGTTAATTTTGTACTTTCTTGAGCTAATAGCTCTGCACCACTATTGGTCCAACACAGACAGGGCAGAGAGGAAAAAAGTCTTGGGATCAGCTCTACTTTCTGTAGCATCCTACTGCATTTTATCAGTTCACTGTTAACAATAGCTGAAGACAAGGCCTGATGATATGCTGCTGTTAGGAAGAATGAATCTGAATGTGTGAGGGACAATATCATAAAACAGAAAACAAAAACAGGGGCAATAATATGAATGCTCTATCTGCTATGAATCTGTTGAAAGATAATGGATTGCTATTGAAGAGCCTAATGAGAATGAACAAAATATGTATGTCATATAAATAAAGGGAATAATTGCAAATGGCCGGGGGTCTGAAATGGAGCAGGAAGTAGCTTCTGTTCGACTTTACAAGAAAATGCTGATAGATGAGTTGCTTTCTGTATGGCTGACAGAAATTCTTTTCAGGAGCCTGGCATTACCAGCAAAGCCTCTGCTGGCAGCTGGACATGGGTCAAAGGTAACAAGGATTTGCAGGTCTGTGGCTTGGGGCTTGTGAGCTATTTAACATTCAGGAATAGGAATGAACAGGGAAGCCCTGGATACCAACAGCTAAAATAAGAAAATCTTGATTTTTTTTTTTTTTTTTTTTTTTTTTTTTTTTTTTTGACATAAGTGGTAACATTTTCGTTAGAACACTGGAAAACAAATTATATTTTACCAGCAGGACAGTGCTTTAGTACTCTCAAGGTAGATGGTAATAGGAGAGTGAGCCCTAGAGACAAAAGAAAAGCTTCCTACAGGAAATTAAACCCAAGCTTTGCAAATAAGAACAATAGTCTACAATCCAGGTAAAACTACAGACACAAATGAATGAATACAAAATGAACATTAGCAGAGCCTGAAGCAGTGACACCTCAAAATACAAAAAGAGGAGAGTGGCTTCACAGCACCTACTGAAATGAATTTATAACAATATGCATAGTAATGAACCTGAAACGCCACTTAGTTTTTGCATCCATTATTCATTGTTCAGCTTTATAGGAAAGGCAGCTGTACAATGGAACAATTACAGGGAGCATCACTGGGAGTGGGATGATAACAGGGAAGAAATAGTAGCAGCATCTGTTCCTTCACCCCATCCCCTTGCATGAAAGTTACCGTGGCATTGGAAAAGGAAAAGGTTGCAAGGAGAGAAAGCAGATGAGAGGCTCAAGATGTTTTAGAGAATTTTTTAATTTTCCCACCTGCAATCTATGGGATTGCTGTCCCTGAAGGAGCAGGAGGGGCCAGAGATTAAAAGAAACATTGTACAAGAGCCTGTGCTCTCCCTTGTTGTCTGAACATGTTTTTTGGGGTTGAGAGATTCTTCTGAAAGAAACTGTTGATGATTAAAGAGCCTTATACAAGAAAAAACAATATAGATAACTGTGGATATTCTCAACTCAGTCAGAGGGAAAGAGAAAGGTTTTCTAACCAGGCGACAGCCTGGGAAGCAGTTGGGAAAAAATGTAAATAATTTTCTAATCTAACTTGCTATTCACATTGTTTATAGATATGTTCTGCTACTGTGTGTCATTCACTGCACATCAATGGTGTGACATGTTTTTACTCTAAGACTAATGAAATTAGTCTTCTCCATGTTCTCTATATATAGAGCGGTACATTTGAAATAAAGAAAGAATTCATTTTCTTAGCCTTCTGATCTAGAGTTCTCTGTTCCCGTTCTGCTCAACAGCGTCAGATAACAAGTGGAGCCAGTTCAGACAGCCAAAGCTGTGAAAGCTCCTGGGCACAGGGAAGCTGAAGGAAAGTTTTTAGAGAAAAACAGACAGAGGCAGCTGTGGTAGTCTGGGTATCCCAAGTTCTTCTGTGGTCCTTGTTCATTTATGTCTGGACAGGCAAAGGCTTTCCTGAGGATTTTCAGATTTCTCAGCCACTTGCAGCATTGTGAGACATGCTGTATCTGATCTGCTAGTGAGATCACATCACCAGCCAAGACAGACCTAGAATGAATTCTTTCCAGTGAAGTGGGTCTTTTTCAGTCCTAGGCAAATTTGAAGAAGAACTATTTCTACATATATAAATAATAATATATATTTCAGAGTTTCTTATGATTCCCCTAAACTGCTTGCCCTTCACATTTTCTTTTCTGAATATCCAGGGCCACAATGAAATCACAGGGGCTGATGCAGACCTGCTAGGATAACAGATACCTTTTCTACACTCCACTGGCTTTATTTGCTCCCCTTTTAACAGACTGCAGCTGGCATGGGACTAAGTTTTATACACTGAGAGCTTATTTTGCATAAATACACTGGAAACAGAATGGCTGAGGTTGGAAATGTTCTCTGGAAGTCATTTGCTCCACCCTTCCACAAAAGATGAAGCACAGGCTGCTTCAACTGTGAGCATGTTCTGGTTTGAAAGCAAAACCAGTGAGAGACTCCAAGTCAGAAATACAATTTATTGGGAAAAGGGAAAACAAAAGACAAAAATACATACAATGATACAAAAGGAAGACCACTGGCAAAGTCAGAATACAACCTGACACCCGCTTTGTCCAGCGTGCTGGTAGCAGTCCAAATTGGAGTGGCTGCAGTCCTCTTGGAGTGGCAGATGTGGCTGCTGTGTCTTCTTGGAAACCTGTGGAAAGGCTGCCTTTCTGTCTAGAAATTCCTGGATTTATCCAGGTGTGAATGCCTAGCTTCTCCCCCTGGGCGGAGCATCTCACAATGGGCTGATGTTATTTTGAGTCACAAGGTGTGTTCTTAATCACCTGTTAAACAGAACTGGCTCTTGGAGAGTGTTATCTCTCAGTCATGAGGGGAGACATTGATGGGCCTATTAACAGAAGATAAGGAAAACTGTCCAGATGCAACTGCTACTCGGATGGTAATAGGAAACATCTTGGTGCTCAGTCTTGGACAGAGCACTAAAAGATTTCAGGAACTATGTTCATATTTCCATATAAATATACAAAATATGCTGCACATTTATGGCTTTTTGATGTAGAATCTGTGGCTAAAGTACTAAATTTAGCAGGGAATGCATGATTTTTATCTATCAAACTGCAGTGAAAGGGCATAAGATAAACAGATTCATTGAAATAATGGGAGCTTTTGCTGATTTTGCATTTAGTGGATCTTAAAACCAGAGAAAGCATGTTTTTGAGTGCTGCACCTTCTGCATCACACTCAGGATTCATGGAAATTTTAGCACCCACTGGTATAGGCATCACAGTTAATAACCTACCAGAAGTTAATGTCTCAGGCAATCAGGTGTTACATTCATGAGAGTTCAAAGTTGTGCTGAAATCTCTGTAAAGTTTTAAATTTTCATGAGATGGGAAAAAATTTTCACACGCCTGGGTTATACTAGAATGGCTTGTATACATTTCTCTCGGAGTACTGCTTCTACACCTGGGTCTGATATTGTACGTTTTACTGAAAATAAATGAAGGTAACTGGTTTTTGCAATTTCACATTTTAGAAAGCAAATACTTTGGGGGGAAGGTTTTTTGGCTTTGTTGGTTGGGTTTTTTTTCAGGCTTTCCAGTTTTTGGTTGATGAAAAACCCATAATATTTTGTTTGCACTAAAAATGACTTTTAACAATTACAACTAAACATTGTTGTGAAAATTATCATGTCCAACAGCTATATATCATCACTACCTTCTGTAAGAAGGTTTTGAGCTGTTGAACTGCTGGGGTTTTTTTCCACTGTGCTAAGTCATTGTCATGCAGAGACATTTGCAAAACTACAGCTTCAGTCACTTTTAATGAGTGAATTCCTGTTTTGTCTGATTTTCCCAGTAACAGGAAAAAAACAAAACAAATGCATAATTCATGCTAAAAAATGTGTTTTCTTAAATTGAAGATATAGTCTGCTTGTCTCTCTTTGTGATAATATGCTTGCTCTCATAATGTCTAGATATTTATTTTAAATAAAATACTAACTTTAAAGACTCCTCATATCCCAAATACAGTACACTGGAAAGAGAGCAGAACGTTCATCCTCAGGGATTTTGTCTCTATTTTGTAAATTACAAGCCTCAATGAAACCTGGCTTCATAGCATGCAGATGTGTTGTTCATTATATCTTTATGTATATAATGAATAAACCATAAAGTCCAAATAAAAGTATATATTCATGTATACATGCAAATAGGGTTGCAGTAAATCAGTATTATCTGCTCTGCCTTGTGGTATCTTTTTATTATTGTTAAATATGTAGGAGTTGAGGAACTATATATTTTCCTTCCCATCCCATCACAACATTATTTTAAGATTTCCTGACACCTGCAACTTACAGAGTTTGCACTAATGTTGGGGGCCAAAACAAAAAAGAGAAAACTTAGCCACTTCGTTGATGGAATCAAATCAGACCTAGATAGATGAGGTAGTAAAACATTTTTCAAAAATCCCATCAGTTTGAATTATAGCTGTACTCAGAAAATGCCTGGGGATGCACTGCACCAGTGAGTTCTGCTGTCTCTCAGTGGACCACAAGCTCCTCTTCAGGGAGAGAGGCAGCCTGCAGGCAGGCTCTGCGGTGTGAGCCCCATCTCTGCTATGGGCTGACCTCTAATCTCCCTCCCCTGCTACCACAGTGCTGCCATTAGCTTGTCCACCTTGAATTTCAAGCACGCTTGTGTGATCAGTTCCGGAGATGCGAGACTTGTGTTTTCAGGGACTCCCCTAGATCCCAGAGCAATAACAAACAGCAGCACCGACTGGGTGCAAACTTTCTGATTGGTGCAACCTATTGCCAGCCCTGAGATGCAGGGCAGGGGCTTCTGCGTCAAGTGAGGTGGTCACAGAAAGCTTAGATACAAATTCTCTGCTTTGCCAAATGTCTACATTTCCAGAAAGCTTTGGGGAAATTCTGTTTCTAATAAAGCCAGTGATAAAACTCCCTGGGCCTCTGGGTTACATATCCCTATTTCAGTTTTCAGGACTAGCAGGGATAAATGAAATTGCTAGTTAGTTTGCCATTGGGTTTCATCTGAACATCAGGGAGTGTGTGTGCAGGAGTATGGAATGCCAGGGCATCATTTTTCTATAGCCAGTTTTTCTCTCTCTCTGCCTTTTGATGCAACTAATGTCACACACAGCAAGTCACACTGAGTGTGTCTTATCACCCCAACAGTGCCATCTCAAGACCTCGCCTGATTAGTCTGTAGTCTCTCTGTATTTTGTCTTTGTGGGACATTGTCTAGCCATTTGTGAAGCCGGAAATAAAAATTCCCTACTTACTTTGGTGTACATGCCTGCAAATCATGTTGATTGGAAATAAAAGTAGGCTGCTACGTATAACAGTTAATTCTTACAGGAGATAGTTGATTACTGTGTGTGATGCTTATAAAATGTCCAGGATTCCTTTTAGGAAGTAACTCCATCATGCTCAGTGATGGATAGCAAAACAGACTGCTACTAAAATGAAATTCACATTATGCAGCAGGCCATGGTGTGACTGAAAACAACATTAAGAAGGTCATTCTGATCTGATTTTTCAAGTCCATGTTGTTATTCTGGCTTTCTTGAAGCAGAAATCCAAACAGCCTGTTTAATTAATTAATTAATTAACTAACTACCATTAATTAATGGTAGTTTAGGAACCACTTTGAGCACAAATTTGTAAGAAAATGTTCTGCACAACTTGTAGTTTTGGGTTAAAATATCACACATTGCCCATGTTTTAATTCCTCCTCCATATTCATGCATAGAACTCAAATGATGATGTCTATTCATCTGCTTCAATAACTACATCTTGAGCTCTTGCTTGTTTCCAGCACTGTGAATGCACAGATGAAAAAAGACATGCTGTTCCATTTATAACCAGCAATTCCTTTGCTTCTGTCTAAAATAATTTGCAGGAAACATTCTTGCGTTTCATGACTGAGCCTGGAGCAAGAGTACAGAGCAAGTGGTGGTGAAGAATGGCAGGCTTTTTTTGAGTTTCTGCTGGTCTCCTCTCAGTGCAGTCACACACGATGTTTCTTACCTACAGTAGAGACTCCACTCAGTCTCCAAGAGATTTGGGCAATGCTGCTATGAGATTACAGGTTAGTGATGCAAAGAAGACAGTTTAAAATACGATCTGACACAAATTTCACAGTAAATGCAAAACTTCCCTTCCTCCACCTTACCTTCTTTACACATAAACTCTTTTTGACTAAATTATTTATTTTAAATCACCTCTTCAAAATACTCCACCTTCACCTTATCTCTTGAATACTGCATCCCACTTCCCTACTGCCTTATCTTCCTACCCAACCTACCTACTGTCCTTAAGCACTCACAAGCCCCACTCCAGCTGTTGTGACACACTATTTTGCACACCTGTTTTTCTCCCCAGCCAACATCCAGGCCCCCTGCAGCTGTCTTTCTCCCCAGGATACTCTTCTCTTCCACCTCAGCACCCAGTCCTGCCTCTTTGATTGCAGTTTATTCTGTGCTGGTTGTACTACACTAAGCAGTGTAATGCTTCAGGGTGGTTCATTAAGCAGTACAATCAACAGCTGTTGTGTGCTTGCTCTCTCATCCTTTCCACATAGGAAGATGTGTGCACAGCACAGTGTTTGCTTTTGAGATTCTTTAACTCTGTGTATGCATTGATGTATATACATTTATGTACATGTATGTGTGCGCATACTTCTATATGTAAATGTACTTTTATATGTATATATACATATCTATAAATACACATACTTCGCCTTGCATTGATATGAATGAAAGAAACAGCAAAGAAAGTGCCTTGCCTGTAACTACAGCAAGGAATGAGGGCTGAGAGTGTCTTAATTTTTCAGGAAAACTTCTTACTACCAGTTTGGGCTAACTTCTGAGAAGTCCATGTCCCACAAGAGTGGGTTTTCTCTTCTGGCAAGTTCCACTGGGCTGGAGGAACAGATCATAGATCATTGCTTTGTCCCACAGGGATAGCATAACAGATAACATAAGTCTTTCAGAGACTTACATCCTTTCCCTGAAATCTGAAAAATGAAAGGAGTCTGAGTCCATATTAGATGGGGTGCAGAGCTACTCAGGATATGGAGAAGAACTCAGTCTTAAAAGGCTATAGATATGCTGTTCTGTGCATTTGACATTGGTTATTTGAATGACTGATATTTCCACTTATTTTTAGGACTGTGTAAGGGATGAAAGGGCACAAACTTGCTGATTTGGAAGCCTTTGGAGAACAGCTGCATGGCAAAAGCAAGAATGGTATTTCTTCTATGCAGTACACCAATTGCACACTTATTAGAGTGGAATAATTTCAGACATCCCAGCTTTTACTCTTTCCTCATCCTCTTTGATAATTTATTGTTCTCCATTCAAAGCCATCTTTTTATCATATGGATCTGTAAAATCCAACACCTAAGATGGTGTCTTGTGTACTCCAGGGCACCAAGAACAACCAAATCAGGCTGGGTCCATGCATTTGCTGTGTGCAGGTAGGAGTGGGTTGCTCTACATTGGTGCATGGCCTTCCTCTGATCTAAGGATTGGCATTTGCAATCAGCCCACAAGTGTTTTTGCAAAGATCAAGCCCAAGGATTAGGGAATGAGCCCACCCACATTTTCTCTGAAGGCTCTCTGTGTGCCCAAACAGCAAGAGGAGGGGGCCGCAGGACAAGGATCTTTGGTTTTTTTCAAACACCTTGGGAGCCCAAACACCTTGTGCTCCTTGGCACCCAAAAATCCCTAACACCTTGTACCCAGAGTGGTGTGTGTCCATAGAAAAATAAAAGTGCTGGAAGTTTCAGCATAAAGACTGGGGCAAAATTTTAGTGTGTGATTGCGGAGCTGGATGAGAGAAAGACTTACACAGTTACAGCCCCAGGCATAAGCTTCTGTTTTCGATTAACTTCTGATGGTCATATACAAAATACCTCATTGTGTAGGATATTAAATACATTGTTATCATCAAGAATAAAATTGATTCATTTTAGTGGGATTGAATTAAAATTATTGAATGTTCTCCCTTCGATAACCTTTACTGCAGATTAGATAAAATGATGTGCTTATCTCTTAAAAATACCATAAGCTTGGACAGGACATACAAAATTTCCCAAAGTAGAAATAGGGCAGAGAGGAAAAAAAGGATTCTGTCAAAAATACATTTTTGCACACAGGTCTCCAGTTATACAGTATGGAATAAAGCTGATCCTTCACTTCACTTCTATTCACTTGGCTTTATTTCTTCGGGGTATATTCTTCCATCAGATCTACAGGTGTACCTTAGATAAGCTAGATAAAGGATGTTCTCAGGATGAAAGTTCATCACTGCTTCTAGACTCCAAGTAATATTTCCCTCTGGGTACTTTACCACTGCTGCTCTGGGGTAAATGGATGCCAGAGAGGGTCTACAGTTGCACACAACCAAGATATTTTTAGTTCAACACCAGCTGAAATTTTGGCTGTTTCAAGTGCAAAATGCCTGAGGTGGAATAATTGCTGTGCAGCAGTCTCCTCAGATGTGGTGCCAAGAGCCACATCAATGGCTAAGCTGGACTGAGCTGCATTGCTGCAGCCTCCTTGAAGTCACAGCCCAGCTGTGTCACCCACCATGGATGGCCCCTCACAGAGGGCATCCTTCCACACATACAGCCCTGATCCCTGGCAGCTGCTGCCCTGGGCAGCCCAGGAAGGCACTGGCTGAGTCAGCTACATTTCTTCATGCTCCCTTCAGCAATGCCTTCTTGAAGCCACAGTCCAGTGCTCCCTAATGATATCTGCATGTGGAGGAGGTGGGTTTGGACTCTGGTAGCATTAGTGGAGGCCTGTGGGCTCTCTCTGGCCCTTCTTGCACTTTTCAGGAAAACACAATTTCATCAGAAAAGCTATTTTGGGAGGGAGCTTTTCCTTTTAAATGCAATTCAGTTTAGAGACCCTAAACCAAACCAACCCAGGCTGCCCTTGAGCCCTGACCATCTGGGGCAGAGGAAGAAGCAGTCTACCCTCACATAGGTTACAGCCAAAAAATTGTGGGTATATAAATTGGCTGTGGCTGGGGCCAGATGTTTTAAGCTTGATTTGATTTGGGGTTACTTGTAGATTCCATAGAGAGAAAAAGCTAGTTTTGAAGACAACGGAGTTCAGCATTTTTAAAGTTGCAGTCATTTAAACCAAGCACTAGGTATCAGCATATCTCAGCATCTCTGTAACTCTCTACATGAATTTTAAGAAATGCATTTTTAAAAAAAGTTTTGTAGGTGAATGAAACCCTTTTCATTGATAAAATCAGGAGGCTCCACATCTTGAATAACTTTGAATCAAGACACATGCATGCCTTTGATAGCGACTTGGTATAAAAGACATGCAAAGCTAGTAAAACATGATGTGACTTAGGAATTGTTGCTACAACTGGGAGCACTTACTGGGGAAAATTGCAAGTTTTGTTCCAGAGAAACAGCAGACTGTGACTGCCTCCAGGCACCAGGTAGAGATGGGCCCTCCTTATTGCAGGATGTGTGGGCTAGGAGCCTTCCAAAACTCATGACAGGCTGTGCCTCTGTACCTGACTGGAGGCAGTGTGCAGGAACCTCCAGAGGCATCCCAGCCTTCCTGAGCTACCAAGGGCAGGGGTTGGAATGACACAGGGGTCATACACAGCATTACAGACATGGTTTTAGTTAGCAGAGGCAACCATCCCCATCCTCCCTGTGCAGCTGTTTGATGGGAGTCCCAGACCAACCCTGGCAGATTCAGAGATGTAGCAATTAACAACATTTATTTCCTCTGCAAGGAGGGGACTCTTCTGGAATGAAAGCATCGTGTTGGGTCAAGTAAAACTTGCCCAGAGCCACATTGCAAGAAAAGAAATGATAGCCAGGGTTGATCTGTACAGGCCAGTGCAGCTCTGTGCTCCTGCCTTTGATCTTGGATCTCCCATAGGCTCGTCACCTCTGTGGCAGGGGAGCCTCCAAGTACATGGGCCGGGGTCCTTTAGGATGAAACAAAACCAGAAGATACACACCAGTTACTAAGGAAAGCTCAGCCTGCTGCAGTCACACACTGCTGCAGAGAGGAGACTTACTTCTTCTGTATTTTCTCTGCTGCTCTGGGGTCTTCCTCTTGTGCCATGCTGGCCAGTGGGGCTGAGCACTGGAGGCACCACAGCTGTGGCCAGCCCTGAGGTTCAGCTGAACTCTTTCTCATTCACTGTTTCCAGGAAAATGATGCACAGGAAAATATGTGTCAGAAGGAGAGCATGGCAGAACTGGGAACAGAGCCCAGACTGTCCTCACCTAGGACAAGATATCATTCAGTAGCCTTCCCCTATATCTGTTCAAGACATAACCCTCCATGGACACTGTGTTTACCAGGGACAACCCCATCAGATGGACCACAAAGGCAGTCCTCCATGTGTGCCAGTCCCAGTCTTTTCTTGTCATTCTGCTCCACCTAGCAAAGCACTGGGACACTGATTGGATACCTTTCTGACAGGAAAAATGAAAGGAAAAAGAAAGAAAAAAAAAAAAAAAGTTCTCTGAACTCCATAATGAATTCTTTAACCTGTTTTCCTAAAGGCATGAATTCTTCTGCCTGATGACCTAAAGACAAGTTTTGGACAGATCAGTAAAGGCTTAAAAACATCAGTAGAGTGATGGCCTTTGTCTGCTTGCTTTTGCAAAAGATGTTTGTGGGAAAAAAAATCTATACTTTTCTTGTCCCCAAAGGCATGATCTTCATTATGTCAATGTGGCAGGTTTGTAAATTTCAGCAGTAGAACAGCTAGTCTGCAGTTAATTATCTGTGTTCCTACTAATAGGCATAAAAATCAAACAAAGGGAACAACAAGCAAGCTTTTGCACACTTTCCAAGAACTGTCCGTGACTCTAAAACTTGAGTTTGTTGACAGATGACCTTTAACAATGTGCACATATGTATGTTTTGTTCTTAGCCATGCAGCACTTATTGCTGCATCTGTCTCTGTAAGAAGTGCAAGACAAAAAATATTGTATGAAACACCCATTTTTGAACTCTTCACAATAAGCAGCAGCTCTGAGGTGCTGCCTTTCTTTACAAGGTCATTACTCCAGCAAGTGCCCTCTGCTTTGATTTTTGGGTAGTACAACAATACAGATTAACAGTTACAAATAATCTGCCTGCTCAGAATGAACAAACAGTGCACTGATAGCTGGCTTTAGATGCATGATATCTGTGTTCAGTGTTGCTCAGAGTCAGAGGATATAAGAAGCACAGTGTATGCACCTCAGCTCCTTCTTGCCCACCTCTTCCACCCCAGACATTCAAGGAAGATTCTTGAATATAACATGTTTGTGATTCCTGAGAGAGGTCCATGGGAAGAGAGGAGCCATTATAATGACAGCTCTCTACTCACCATCATACATCACTGTCTTGAGCTATTCTTAAGGATGCTTGGAAAGCAGTCAGAGCAATCTGTGAAACCAGGCAGGGATGCTGACAGCATCTTACCACAATTATGATGATGTATACAGTGCTAGCCAATAAGGCTCAGGAAAGAAAAATACCAAAACCAAATGAACATACTCTGTTTTCCAGGTTGTTTTCAGGGGCACTGGCATGAAGGATTTCAGGTAAGGGAGGGAGGGAGTTAGGACTGAAAAAGGACACTAAAAGGACACACAGAAAAACCCCCAAAAACCAAAATAGAAAACCTTTCTTCAAGCTCACTTCTTGTTCATTATAGATAAATTTGGTTGTCAATAATTCTGACTCAAAGGAATGACAATTACTGGAGTGGATTTAAGAAAGCTTAAAATTCAGCATGGTTTCAGAAACAAGAAGTGGGAAAAATTTAACCCTGTTATACAGGGGACTGCGATTCTTAGGGAGGTATTCTTGCTGATGTAAATGAATGCAAACTTTGTGCTTGGCAGTGAAACAATTCTGTTTTATGGCAATTGAGGCTTTGGCCTGGGTAGAGGAAACTGCTATTGCATTCTTTCTGCTGCAAGGGTTTTCAGAGCTTCACATCTCTCACGATGCCCATTATAAACAGTTATTGTCAAATGATTGTGCTAAAACCTAGGCATAGAAAAACAAGTAAGCTCCTGGCATGCAAAGAATGCAGGGGAGACATCAGTGAAAATATAATAATGGTGAGATCTATTAAATTTTTGAATGCTTGCTCAGGGAACTGCAGAAGTAACATTACTAGAATCTTTGGTCTTTGAGGGGCCAAATGCATATCTTCCAGAGAGGAATAATCCTGACCCTGTGTCATGGAGAAGAGGACATCTAATTTTTTGCACTGCTGACTTCTGCTGTGTGTGGAACAAAGTGTCTGGGAGAAGGACCAGTCAGCGTGAGGGCTTAGTGAGCCTGAGGCCCTTGCACTGTCAGAGGTGGCAACAGCATGAGCAAAGCACAAGGCTAATTTCTGTTCATGGCAGTTAGATCTGAGTTATGATTAAAGTGTAGGATTTTTTTGAGTGGTTTATAGCTGCCTTGGGAGCCAAGGGGATGCCCACCAGAAGTTAGCTCTTCCTCCCAGAGATTCCATTGTGCTGAGAGTACAATTCTCCTACTAAACCTGTCATTGCAGCAGACTCACTATGAAAGGCTCCTCTCCTATTACTGCCCATGGATCGAGCAAGATGTTCTACACTCCACAGGAGCTGATCTGATCCTAGTAGCATGCATTTACCCAGCAAAAATATTTTTTGTTTGCTGCGAAACAGAAAAAAAAAAAAAGGTAGAAAGTTAAAAATAAATGGTAAAAAAAAATATATTGGTAAAAGGTTAAAGCTGAATGCTTCTAATGCTCCAGATGACAACAGTAGATCTCTGAGCAACGGCCTTGCCATTTTTCATTGTGCTGGTTCATCCACCTTGAATAAGTCTGGTGTGACAGACCCACTTTCTGGGGCATGAGCAAGAGAAGCAGAGGAATAGCACAACCTGGCAACTGGGTGTGAGTTCTCCTATCCTGGACAAAGGTGATGCAACCTTCCTGAAGATGTGACAGCTGCACAGGAGTGCCCAGTTGTTTAGCGAGTACCTCATGCCTCAATATGAAAAATGTGAAGATTCATTCCATTTTACTGGAGAGGTGGCTCCAAACTAGCTACTCTGTTGGAAGGCAAATGGGGTTGCATCTTCCTGTTTGCATGGTGCCAGTGTTTAAAAATGCAGTGCCAGGACCCCATTGTGCCAGCTACTGCACAAATGGAACAAAAGGCAGCCCCAACAGACAAACAAACTGCCAGGCAAGAAGCTAGAGCTATGCCAGTCCCATGAGGACAGATTGCTGTTGCCTGCTGGGTGGAATGCCAGGCTCACCTCCAACCCTGCCACTCTTCTGCCCAAGGAGGGGTGTGAGGGGAGAGTGGAATGAAGACAAATGAAGTGACTTTGCAGGTGTTTACAGGGAGCTTCTCCAGGGGGAACAAGAAGCATGAGAGAAAACCTGAACCCTCAAGCCACTCACCATCCTGTCAGCAGTGCTGGTTCACTCCCACAGGCAGGCTGCAGCTCTCCAGTGCACTGCACAGCACAGCCCCAAGGCAGGGTGATGTGGGTTAAGCAGAGGGTGCTGTGCCTTAACTTGCAGTTTCTCAGCCTTTGTGGTGGGTTTAAACCTTTGCTGCTGGCTTTTATGTTGAGTATCCTAGAGTTTTTTTATTCTAATATGTTTTCAGTGTGTCTTTGTTCCTTGCCTAGCTCTACA
Source organism: Vidua macroura (assembly GCF_024509145.1). Lineage (NCBI taxonomy): Eukaryota > Metazoa > Chordata > Aves > Passeriformes > Viduidae > Vidua > Vidua macroura. Next base: position 42,266,551 of record NC_071573.1, on the reverse strand, counting down.
GACACGTATGTATACTGCAGCTCATCTTCCAAGATGAGAAACCTATCCAAACATTTCTCAGAAGGACTGGAAATGGAAGCAGGAGCTAAAGCACTCCAAGCAGAAAGCAAGTGATCCACTACAGCCCACTGCTGTGGCACTGTGAAGAGCACAGCCTTGAGCAGTTAAACCAGCTCGTGCTACTGAATAGATGACCAATGCTGGTAGGGTGCCCTCTCTGTATTCTACATTCTTCTTCTCTTGGTGGTTACTACTACAGTGCAGCCAAAAAAGTAGTTCCCAGAAACATACAGGGGCTGTTGTAACCAGTGAGCAACACCGGGAAAAGGAGAGTTTGAATTCTAGAGAAATTCCTGCAAATCACTACTGGTAGCGGACACAGAAACAAAGGAGCTATCAGACATCACTCTATGGAGATAAGCCAGTGATGGTCCTCATTAATGCTCTGTCATGTTTTAAAATTCAAGAGATACTGCAGCTTAACTTGTTTCCCTTGACTGGAATTCATCACTGCTAACAGATCAGAGCCACAGGGTAAGCTGTTAGACATGTACTGGCAAGAGCAACCTCTTACTGCATGAAAAATCACATTAATGTCCTTGAAGAACCAAAGTCTGGGTGGAGGAGGTGCTTGCCTGCCATGCCCAGGGCAAGTTCTATTTACTAACTGGCTAGAGGGTCAACAGTTCCTTTTTTCTTGACTTTCCAGTGTTAGAGTATGTCTTTATTTCCCTCTGTTCAGCTGCACCCACAAAAAATAATGTAAAGGAGAAATCAAAACACTGATGCTTAGAAATCCCCAGGCAGGGCATTTTGTATGTATTTGCATGTGTATTCTTAGAAGGACTGTAACACATTTGAAGGAATTATTTTTTTTCTCCTCAACAAACAGAACAGTTGTGAAATGATTTTTGCAAGCTTTACTTTTCTGACACATCTAATTAGATGCAGTGTTGTGCCTCCAATCAGACATATATCAAGTGAGAAGTCTTTCCTGTGATTCAGAGGAGTTGTAACTTCAAACTGCGATGCCTTTTGTTTATTGTGTACTTGCATTGCTCAGATCATGACTGTGCCACACAACAGATCACCTGTTTTGTCCTCGGATCTGCTGAAGCCTTCATGTGATGGAGATGGGCTGTGTTCTCTCACATTGAGACCTAACTTTTGTTCTTTCCACTTCTTTCCTTCCTTCCAAGTTAAGACATAAATCAGTACATAAGGCTGCTTGTCTGTTGATAGAAATTTTCCCTCCATAAATCACTGTGTATGTATGAAGTCTACCATCAGTGCTACAGGCAGTGGGGCTGAGCATTCCAGTGCCACTGGAGCCCAGGAACTGAGCACTTGTGCTTGTTTATGTACAGTAACTTCCCTTCCTTCCCTGCACAAAGTCCTCTGTGCCATTCAAAGAGAGATAGAGTGTTCTGCCAGGATTCCCCCCTCCAGGAGCTGAAAAAGCCTTTGAATATCAGATCATTTGTTATTTTATCCCAATTGCATGGCCTCTTTATATATTTAAAAAAACCTCTGGAAAACATCAACACAAACACTTAGCATGTAAACACTCCTTGAAAACCAACCTCAATTTGTAAACTCATTTCAGAGCTTGATGTTGCAATTGAGATTCTTTGAATGCAAGTAAGTTTAAAGGAAAGTAAGCTGTGAAACCAAAGGATAAATGGAGAGAAACCTGATTTGCACATTTGTGATAAACTGTAAACTCTAATAGTGTTTTGAAGGCATAATAAAATATTTACCTTCAAAGAGCACTTAAACAGTGCATCAAAAACAGATTATGTGCTGTGATTGATGATAAGTCTTTTCCTCTTGCAAACACAGCATGTGCAATTTTTTTCTTTAATTTTAAAGGAATTAAGTAATTATTTTATCATAATATGATTTATTTTTTCAAGCCTTGCTGTTGGACTGTGGGCTGAATCTGGAGCTGCAAACACTATTGCTTATGATGTGTTTGTCCAGCATGCAGCTTCAAGGAAGAAAAAGCAGCATGCAACCATAGAGAGAAAAATCATTATTCCCCCCAGAATGTGCCATGGAAGAGGCTTCACAGGAGATTGTTAAGCCAAAGGCTCAAAGATCTTAACCCCCACTTTTTCAAACCATGAGACATCTGTGGATACATTTCAAACTCTTGCTACTAAGACTGGAAGGTGACGTACAATGTTTTAAAGCTCTACTGTATGAGAGTTCCAGTGTTCATAGGACTATGCATGATTGATCAAGAATTTTCTGAATTAGCTAGGGAAGAAAAGAAGCACAAATCAGTGACATTTCCTTGGGCCCATGTGCCCCAGCCTCTTAGACATTATCACAGATCAGCAGTCCCTCTTTCCTTCTGTATTAAATTCAACCTTCAGGTCAGGGCAGGATGAGTCTGAAGGGCAAGCAGAATATTCTAAGTAAGAGAAAACACCGGAAGACAGAAAGCAAAAGAGGGGCAGGATTGGTGTCTCTAAGGAACTCAACCTCTAGTTGTTCTTTCCAGCAAGAGAAATGAGATTGTTTTCTTTCCGTCATGCAACAATGTGTAAATCAATCTAATTAGCTTCTATTGGATGCAGATTTCCTTTTATAATATTAAAAAGTAATATTTAGAGAAAGACTCACAGGCAGCAGATTTTTTTCTGTCTCATTTAAGCAGTGATTTCTCATTCATTTACAGATACAATGGCTTTTTTAATGTAGTGGTTTTGTAAGAAATAATTAATTATATGCTCTCAAACAAGAAAATAGGTCAAAATGTGCATTACTTTTCAATACCCAGGAAATTTAGAACATTTTTTACAATGGCAAGCCTAACTATTTTTGTAATGATTTACTTACTAATACCTTCAAGTTCTTCTGCATTTTTAAACTATAATTCAACACTGATTACAAGTGGAGTTTTGTTACTTTGTTCAATCAATTTTCAAACCTTTTGGTTTTTTTTAAATCCCTAACTGTATTGTTGTCCATGAAGGAGTGCAAATCTTTTTCAGCTGACAAAGTGGAAATTAGTGAAGTGACCCCCAAGCCTGGGCATGCCTGTAAATGAGTAACAGAGACAACACAGACTTTTTGCAATGTCACATGCACAGTGGTTTCTGGAGAGATACAGTGTGATCTAGAGAAACTGTTCATGTTTGCACCAAATTGAGAAGGCAGGACTGCGACCTAATGTTACTTTTCAGTCACACGGATCACCAGCAGCACCACTGGAATTATCAGACCATGCCTTCAAATGAAGTATGGAAAACTGAGATCAGAATTCACACTAAAATTAAGCTTGGCAAAGAAATTTTAATGATGCCAAGTGCAAAACACTCAGTTCTGTGATCTTCACTGGGCACATAGCACCTGTTCAGATGCTCCAGATGTACTTTGAGATTTACATTCTCTGTCTACATATTCCCATCAATCACAGCACACTTCACTCTTCAGTGAGATTTATTACCTTATTGTATCACTGGGGCTTGGCATTTGAAGAATTATAATCTTACAAGCCATTATGAAATTATTTCCACTTGTCGGGACAAGTTCTTTCCAGGAAGAGCAATTATTTCTTGTGGGTTTTCAGTGGCACTCAAACCTTAGCCAGAGGGTGGCCTTATGCTTCTGTGGGTACAGATCGGACCTAGAATCAGAGGGAGGTGTGCAAGATGGGTGCTCAAATACAAAGTTAAGATTATCTCATCTGTGCTGAGAACTGTTTTAAGAACAGCTGTTCTCATGTAGCCTCTCTTTCCATTTTCAGAAGACCAGATGAATAAAAGGGTCCAAATATTCAAAGAGATTGTGAAGCTTTTGAATTTTTGAAGGTAAACCTGCAAGCTTTGTGGTTTGCTGACATCTTTTTGGACAAATGTGTATTGTGTATTAACAGAGTAGGGTTGCTCAAGAAAGAGAAAAAAAAATTGACTGTTTTTATTGTTGGAAATTCCAGCTAACAAGATCAAATGTTCCATAATTTGCTAGTTTTAGAAACAGTTCTGGCAGAGCTTGGATTTGGCTGAACCCTGCCCCATTTTCCACCATCTCCTCTGCTCACAGGGATGCTGCTCCCTCCCAGGATGAGCAGCAGCCTCAGGGGTTTCACTCCAAATCCAGACAAAACCTGATTTGGAAATACTGAAATCTCCTGACAATGGGATTAACCTGTCAGCTCAGCTTCCACTGTTTGATCTATGCTAACAAAGAGTATTTAGATAAAGGCTTTAAATTACAATTCACATCGAATCTCCACATAGCTCAGTCCCTGGGCATAGGGGACTGCTCCCCATGCTGATGTATTGAGGAAACAAACACTGCCTTGAATCAGGTGTCCAGGCTGGACATGGCAGAGGTGCTTGGGGATGTCCCTGAACTTTGTGTCCTTGCCAAGTTGCTTTGGGGGGAGCCATGCTGGTGCCTTGAGAGGCTACCTAGAGCAGAGGCTAGACAATGTTAAAGGAATAAAATAGGTATTTATTAAAAGGCTTTCAAAGGATACACCTTGGGCAGTACAAGAGCCTGGCCAGGGCTACACCCAAGATGGATGACGGGTCGCATGTTTTCACACTTTTATAAATTTCAGTCCGTGTACATATTGGGGTTCATTGTCCAATTACAGCTTCAGGTTATGAAGTCCCATCTTCCAATTTGCTCTCCTCAATTCACTGTTGTTTACACTTTTTGGGCCTGAAGCTGAAACAGTGTCCTTAGTTCTTGGGCTGGACAAGGATTGTTTTGTCTAACTGTGAGGAGAACTTGCTAACACTTACTAACTTGTGAAGTTCAGAGTTATACACTAATGCAGTACAGAATATGGATAATATGAAAGCTAAAACTTAAGGTATCAATGCCAGGACATAGCCAGTTACCCTGAGAGGCTCCCAAAAGGGATAAGAGTAAATAAATAAGATATTTCCATGTCTATGATGGTTGTTTCTAGGCAGGCATTCTTCACTTCAAGGTCCCACAACACCTTAGAGGAAGGTGGCTGGAGCCCATTATCCAGAAATGGTAATGCATAGATAGCTCTTACGACACCTTTTCATCCATAATGCTCATATAAGACTTTGGCATTATTGACCTCATTTTACAGTTGAGGGAAAACAAGGTTTGGGCCTGAAGTGAGTTTTCCCTCAAGGTCACCTGTGAGCCAGTGGCAGAGGTAGAAATGTTCCCAGCTCTCTGAAACTCAGGGTGGTGTTCTGTGCATGAGAGCATATCTTCCCCCAAATCCTATTCAGTGCAGACATCCAAGCCTCACTCATTCTGTCTAGGTTGCAAAGGAAAGAAGGTAAACAGAGCATCTGCAAATTCCTGCTTTCCATCCTATGTCTCTGAGATGTGACTTTTGTCTGCATCATCTTTCACGAAGGGATCATATTCTAATAGAAAAGAGCAAAAAAGCTGATCTGGCTGCTGCTGAAAGATGACAATCCAGAAACAATTAGCTATCCATCCACCCTTTGTTAAAATCATGAATAACACATGTGGGGAACATACCCACTCAGATGGCTGGAAAAATAAATTGTCTGGTTTTGCAGATCTTTTATTTAAATCTTGCAAGTAGCAAGAAAAGCAATTTTAATAAAAAATGCAATACACAGAATAATTGCTGCTTTTCATCTCAGAAGTGAAGACTTTTCTTTATTTTTACTAATTTTGAATTTTATGTAGATATGATTCCAAAGCTAATTATGCCCCTCACTGTCTCTATGCTCCAGTGAAATATGACTGACTCCCTGATGTTTCTCATTGTCTTTTGTTTACAATTATGAGAAGTTGATGGAAATCATCTGGTTTTTGCTTCTGTACTGCTGTGGGATTTGTACAGCAGCAACCTGTCAAATTAATGACCTCTAGCACAAGAAGCTGTGGCCAATTCAGGCTGCAGCCACAGCTGAAATCTTAGCATTGCACTGTTTCTCTCTCATCTCCCACACATCTGTGAGGAAAAAGTTTCTGCATCATGGAAGGGTGATCTCAGAATTAAGGGTAAACAGTAGGATCTTCACACTGATGTGAAGATGTGAACCTCTCCTGCCCTGTTTGACTTTCTTCTTAAAAAACATGACCTGTTTCTGTGGGGAAACAACCACCTAGGAGCTGCTTACATCAGGGAGGTGTCTCCAATTTCAGTTCTGAAGTCCTAATATCTTTAGGTCAAACTTCTTCAGTTTTTGGAGGTTTTAATGTTATCCAACACAAGCATCCAGCCACCCAGGCAGAGCTCCCTAGTGCAGTCTGGACCACAAAGGGTCACAAAGTAAATTTAATTGCAAGGGGAGACAAAGCTCAATACAATCTTTTCTGAAAATGTGTGAAATGGTGAGGCAGTGGCTGGTGTGGGGGTGATGAACCTAAGCCGTGCTCCCAGGTGGGCACCTGAGCACCAGAAGTGCTCTGTCTGCACAGGGTGTGCAGCTTGCTTGCTCCAAACGAGCACAAAGTAAGAAAGACAGTTCAGAATGAATGTTCTTTTAATTCACTCAAAATGAATTCTTAGTGAAGTTACTGAGCATACAGGGATCCCCATTCCAGGAATTGACAATGTCTTACCTTGTGAATCTTGGGCAGGACTTCTCTGTGTCTCTGTCTGCAAACACAGAGTGCTCAAACGGGGTATTTGTAATTCATGTAAAGCAGAGTGTTTCACAAAGGACATGGAACATGATGGTTCTAACTTGACATGGGAGTAAAAGAGGCCCAGAGACTTTAAACCAATCGCCCAAGGTCAAACAGGAGACCGATGGCACATCTGGTACAGCAGATCTCCAGTCATTTAATAATCCTGTATTCACAAGATGGAATTGCCTCCCTAAAGCCAATATAATGATACTCACTAATGAGGTTGTTAGGTTTAATTAAAGCTGGTAGAGCACATTATGTAGAAGGAATGAAATTATTGTTTCATTATTGTATATTATAATAATTACAGAATAACTAGACTTATACATTAACCACAGAAAAACACAAACCAAATTCTGTATCATATAAATTTTTTGACACATGACATAGGAATTGCAATAGACAAAAAACCCTCATGTTCTCAATGTCATCCTTAAGTACTTGCATTCTTCTGACTTATTAATCACTGTATTTTTCAATAAATAAAAATAAATTTAAAATTTAAAACATAAATTTAAAATAAATTTAGTTCAAAATTAAGCACTACTCACTTAAAAGGCTGATTCCCTGGATTTCCAACTTGTTACTGAGGGTCTGTTATACTCTATCTATTGCCATATGATAAAATATTTGGGGGTGAGAGGGAAGACTTCAAAATATTGCAATATGAGGTATAGGATTATTTCATTTTTGAATAAGATATTCTGTTTTGTTTCCCATTCAAACTGAGACCTAGCTGGAAAACATCAACATAATTAAGGAAAAAGCTGAAGATAAAAAGGCTAAAATTGAAATAGAAGTTTTCTAAATTACTCTATTTGGATCTGTTTAGACCTCTATTATAATTTCACAATTGCATTACTATAGAGTGATATGTGTTCTTTTACCAGATGGATTTCCCCTAGGGCCAGAATTTGATCGTATATATGTACTTTCAAAGAAGACAAATATAATTTGCACAGGAAGATCTGCAGTCCTTAGCTCCTTGTCTCTGAGAAGCACCTTTTTCCACAGAAATTCTCCCTGAGACCTTTTGTTCTCCTTTATGTAGGAAAGGGTGTCAGAAGCAAGTCCGTAACTTACTGTCTTAACAATTTGCTTGTCTTTTATCCCTGAAACTCTATCCATCAGACAGCAACAGCAACACTTTTGTTCACATATTTCTCCCTCTCTAAGACAGTCAATGTGATGACCATGAGCTGGGGGATCAAAAACCATCACAGTGGTCATGCTTAGGTGTAGCCACAGTGTTGAAACAATGCTGCTTGAACCATCTTCAAATTCAGTGAAAATGGCATAAAGGAGAACGGACAAACTAGTTTAGAGTCAGCAGCCTGGGGATCACATATTTCCTATCCCTTCCAGACAGAAGAAAACAAGGAACAGGCACAACAGACATAGGAATCATGCAGAATATTGCTAAAGTCCCATTTTCCTTATGGCAGCTAACAGCACAGGCAGTCAAAAACTGCTGAGATTACATTGGCCCTGTGCAGCATCAGTGCTCACATACTTCAACCCTCCAAAATAAGGCAACATCCTTAAATCCTAAACATACTTCCCATATTCACTACCCTTATTGTTCACCTCTTTTCCTCCCATCTGTATCGACAAAACTTCCTATTTCTATATGACTGCTCAAGACTCTTCTTGGTTCACAGATGAGTCACAGATATTTGTGGTTTATCTCAGGACTTCTTTTTTGCAGATCCCTTAATTCTCCAAGCACATTAGACAATTTCAGTCTCATGCTGACTGTGGTCAAAAACATGCAGACAGAAGCATTCACAGGCTTGTAAATACAGAAATTCATATTCCTGGGTTCACAGAATAACTGCTTGCTCGTGACAGATAAGGAAGCATGTATGTGTGTCTACTGCTGGATTTGCTAGTACAGTCAGTGTCATGGTTTGACACTGGCGCAATGCCAGCGCCCCCATGAAAATGCACCTTCCCTAAATAAATGCTGCGAGATATTATCAGGAACAGAGCAGAGCAGGCCCAAACTTAATAACAAAGGGGAAAAAAAACTTTATTAAACTACTAGTACTACTTAAAACACATAAACTAAATCCAGGATGAAGACCTTTTAAAACACCCCTCCTCCTCCCAATTTCCAAAAACACCCAGCATGAAACATCACCCGGGATTCCTGATCAAATTACCACCCTTCAGATAATCAATACTCAAGCTATCAAGGGAGAGAGAAGTCTCTCTTGCGCCACAGACCCCCCAGGAAACACAGTTGCCACCTCCTGTGTTTCCCTGTCACACATGGCAACCGCCCGGAGAAAATCTGCCAGTGTGACACTCTCCTTTCCATGTCACAGTGCTCTCACCACCGTGCATGGACAGACTGCTCATAGGGCTCCTTTAAGGATGCTTTGCCACGGACCCAAAGATACAACAGTTCAGCTTCTCATCTTGGGACTACAGTTCCCCCCATTTTCCCCTGGGGCCAAGAGTCCAAGAACAGAAATCATCTTCTTCCCGAAGACAGAGAGCATCACCATTCCCTCCTCAGCTTTCTTCTGTTCTTGCCATTCCTGTGCTGTTAGAAGCTGAAGCAGGTCTCCTTGGGTCACCACTGCATCCCCCTAAAATGCAGTCTCTATTGCAGGAGATTTTGGTTCAGTCCATGGCTAACAAGAAAAGTCCAGCCATAAGCTACTTCATCATCTCCTCCCACCTAAATATTTCTTCTTCTAACATGTCAGGTCCCAGACTGTCTCTCTTCCACTACAAATCAAGGAGGAGTAATATTTTACAAAGCCCTCATTTCCTGGAAAGGGTTAAAAGTTCAGACTCCCTGGACGGCTGATATCTCGGTCCAGCGTTCCGTCTCCCACGCTGGACATCATCCCCCACCCCCTTCTCCTTCTTCTCTGCCGGCAAATTTCCAGGTGCCGCCAGGCTCTCTGTCACTTTCCCTCTGTGGGGGGGGGGGGAGAACAAAGGCATCTCCGCTTCTCTCCACCCTTCCGTCCGCAGGAGCTGGCTCGGTTCCAGACCCTCAGCCCCTCGGCCTACCTGGACAAGGCCGCGTGGCTTCCCCTCCCCCACCCAGCCTAAGGCTGAGCATGGGAGAGTCTGCACTCTCTGACGACCGGAACCAAAGAGAGACAGTTCTCCTGGGAGTTCTTGCTTTTAACCCCCTGTGTTCTCAGAGGCGTGTCCATACTTTCAGTGGTCACTCCAGGTGCCAATATCCAAACCTGACCACTGATTGGTTTGACCCAACTTCCTGAAAAAAAATTCACTTCCATGTCAAACCACGACAGTCAGGAATTTGGGTGTGCAATTTCCATCCAGCTCTCTTGAAAGACCAGATTGAAACCCAAAGAACCACAGCAGAAAAATTTTAACTTTCCTGCTTAGGAATATGCTGTGGTCTCCATTTTCTTCAGAGAGGTTTGAGTTCAATGTAAATCAACACCTGGAACAGAAATGCTCCATAAATAACAAACATCTTTCAGAACACTTCACAAAAACTCTGGAAAGTCAGAGAATGTCCCTGAAAGCCACCAGAAAGCAAATAAGGAACACTGTGTCCAACAAGAGGGTTATGTGAAGGTGCAACATTCAGGTGTGCTTCTGCAAGTTTGAGCCTAGGCTGCAAAAGACAATGATTTAGGTGTCACACTGATGTTTCCATCATCTGCATCCCAAAGCTGGAGTCTCAAATGTCCCAATGTCTCAATCCTGTTTTTTTTTCCAAGCTAATATCCCCTCCCAATATTTTGGCACAGACAGGGCTGGTAAACACACCCTTGGGAGGTCAAAGTTCCCCTGGAACAATGAAAAATACCTTGTATGTGGTTGTTTTCTTTGGGCACATAGGATCAGGGTTTTGGACAAATGCATCCTCCCTTCCTGAGCAATGCACGCCCACAGCTTTGCACGGCTCCCTGAGTTACATGGTGCTGAAGATCCAGTGGTAGTGCTGCCACTTTCCCCCTTCCACCTCATCAGGGAATCCACAGGGACACAGGAGAGTGAACACATGGTCCCATGGGTGTATGAAACCCAGAGCAGACCAGTAAAACTTAAAGGAGGGAGAGAACCTCAGAAGATCCATCCCTTATGAGTGGTGATGTCAGACAAGAATTACCTGGGAAAAGTGAGACACGTGATGCTGGGGGCTTTGGAAGCAGATATTTGTTCCTGGAAATAGTGCTTCACAGGGAGAAAAAAGCCACAGCTTTCTGCATGAAAGGGCTGATTTAGCTCAAGGGCTGAGTTCGCAAATAAGCTTCATGTCAGATCCACCCCCTTTCCTCAGCATTTGGTTTCCTACCATCTCTTTTAGGTAGGTTTGATCAGCATGCTGGCATTCACAAATCCCATTCACAGCTTTTCCACGAGTTCAGCTCTTTCCATGAGTTCAGACCTCTCATGGAGCTTCTTTTCCAGTGCAAGAGGCCATTTCTTGGGCACAGAGCCACAGCACTGTGCAGCAGACAGGGTGAGAGGTAACCCCAGAGAGAGCTGCAGGGGTGGATGAAGCTCAGCGCCTGACCCTTGCCAGGTCTCTACATCCCAGCACTGAATTCCAGAGGGCACCTGAGGTTACAGCACAGAGCCCAACCACCTGCTCAAACTAAACCCTTCTTTCTGCCAAGATCAGTATCAGCCAACACACAGCCCATATGAGTGATCCCTGCATTTAATCCTATTACCTAAACACAAGGAGTTGAGCAGTGTGTCACACTGAGCCAGGAAATGGGGGAGCTTTAACAGTTTGTGTTTGTGCAGGAAATGTTTCTGTGCCGATGGCAAATCCACATCAACCCACAACCCAAGACAAGCTTCCAAGAATGATGAAGATAACATCTTGTTAGCAGCAAATACAAAGACTTAATTAAATTATAATGTAGCAGCTTTTCAAAATGTCTGGGAAACCTTACTGGAAATGAAATACAATACAAAAGATAGAAAAAGTAAATCTGTAGATATAAAGCAGGGGAAATTCTAGATATCCACACTTTTCTTATTCTAACTCTGTTCGTGCTTCCCCTTACTTGTTCTTCTCACCTTCATCTTCTCTTGAAAGTGATTGCACCATTATGAAGGTGAAAGGGAGTCGAGGGGAATGGTGAGGAAGAGACAGATTCCTCATAACCTGGGTTTAGCTTCGTAGTAAAGTTGTTCATAATGAAAGTGTTAATCGGTGGCCTGGAGGAAAGCCTGGAAGGAAAACAGGCAAAGCAGGCAAAGAACCAGTAAAGCAGTTTAATTAAAGGTGTAAGAGAAATATCTTGAGCATCATTACAGCTCTAAAACATCCATACTGGTTCTTATGCTATTCAAGGGGTTGTTTCTGGTTCCCTCCTAAGACTGAGAAGAAAACTCTTCTGTCAGATTTATACCTCAAATATTCAATATCTTGTTCTTCAGTGCTTCATATTTATAAAAGAGGAAAAATATTACAGTGGAGATACACTGTGTGGTAAGGATCCAAGAGGGAATTTAAATTCATGACAGCTGTGATACAAGAAATGTATTTTGCTTTTATAGCTGGATTTATTTTTCTCTTGAAAAAAAGAAAGGCAGAAAAAATGAAAAATGTTTTTCTAGAAGTGGGCCACTAGTAGTTATTTCTTCCAAGCTAACCCCTCACTTACAAACACTATTCAAAAGAAGCACAGAAAAAACCCTTTTCTTACATTACACAATGTACTAATTTTTTGCAAATGGGTTACTTTGCACATAAGAAAAAATTCTTATGTCCACAGTGTAAATTCTGAATAGGATAGTCTGCCCCTCTGTTCTGTACTGTGGAGCTCAATGATGGCAATAATGAAGCAGAACACAAAAATATTATGACCTTTGGACCTACATGTGCTGTTTACAGACCAACCTCGGGCAGGCATCGTGCTTGTGAAATGTGACCAGATTAATGGTATCAGTAGCAATTGGCAAAATAATGAAGGAGTCTGCTCTTCAGCATACCTGGAGGGCAACTTCTCCAAAGCAGAGAGGACACATTACCAGGGCACCAGCTGCCCCAGAAAAACCCTGCTAGGCTGTGCAGACCCAGTATCTAAAACCTAGGGTCTTCACACAAACACTTAGGGCAATTCAGCACAGTCTCTTGCAGAACATCTACATTTATCTAAATACATTTCTTAGAGGCGTCTCTCACAAAATTGCCAGCTCTAGGTATAATTCAACAAGGTTTAGAATCAGATCCAAGCTTCTCTCCATCCTTATTATTTCACATTTTCACACAAGACTTTGTGATTACTGGTTTGGAACATTAAAATGCAAATGATAGAGGAAGCAATACATATTTAAATGTACAGTGTCAGCTTGGTATAAAAGCTCTTCTGGAACAGAATGACACTGTTTTCTTCAGTTACTTCTAAAAGTGGCAAAATAAAAATGAAAGGAGGGGAAAAAAACTTCAGGCCTATTTGCATTCATGCTTTATTGGTCATGCTGAAAGAAAAAGCTTAGTAAGCTTGAAGGGGGAGGCAGAGGGAGAAAAACAGTCATTAGTGTAAATGCAACCAGCAGGTCTCTGAGACTTCCCAGGCAGCATAAAGAGGAGGAGGAGGAGAGCATGCCAGGAGCAGTAGATTTGGAACAAGGCTGACCTCCACCCTACAGAAAAACAAAGAGGAGCTTTGACTTACCTTACCTCTGTTGCTTCTGGAATCAATATCCTCTTCACATAAACACAAAGGAGAAAGAGTGAAGAAAGGGCAAAACCAGAGCAGAATACAGAAAGCCTCTCTGACTCCTATCCCATCCTTGTGGGATTTGATCCTTGTCAAATCCTGTTATTTTCTGAATTTAACTTCTGGCTAAGGAGTGACAGGAGGTCACTTATTCTCATGAATAAGTTTTCTACAAAGCTTGTATGGTTACCAGGGCAATGAAGAATGTTTCTCATTTTACTTTTTTAATAACGCTTACCCACTGCCATATTCAGTCTTTCCTGAAGAGGCAAAGCAAGACTTTAAAAGTATGAAAGATATTATTTTTTTGTAGTCTAAAGTGTCAGCCCACAGCTGTTATCATCCCCCATTCCCATGCCTTTTCATTCCCCGTTTTCACTCCAGACTCAGCATTAGGACTTCAGCGTTACATGCTGTATTTTTTTGGGTAAAGGACTCAGGTGGCTGAGCTATCATTACAAGCAATTTCTGCCCCTCTTTTCTCATGCTACCATAAAACATCCATGCACTTACTATCATGGATATACTTCTGCTTCCCAAGGAGGGACTGCAGAATTGGCAAGAGCAGGTGTGAATACAGATTGCAGACAGTCCTAAAAAGTAGCTCTGTATTTAGTCTGTAAACTCCGTGAAGCTGAAGAGCATCTGGACACAGGCCTGGACTGGCTCTCTGTTGTGGGACAGCATGTCTTGATGAACTGACAAACTCAGCAGAAAACCCAATTCAGGCCCCTCTCCTGCATGCATCCACACACTCAAGTACAAACAGTCCCTCTCAGGTATAGCTTAAATCAGTTCCCAGAATTTAGTCTTAACATGTCAAAAGTGTTTTTGCTGGAGGACTTGTGTCTGCATTAGCTTTTGGCAGCATAGTGAGGAGAGATGGGAAAGCAACACCCTTAGTTGAAGGAGCTAATGAATTGGCAAAACTCCTGTCATGTATACCAGCCTCTAGTGAGAGCAGAATTAGGAGCTTTGAAACCTGTAGCCTTTGCAAGTATTTACATTTCAATTATCACAGGATTGGAAGCCAGAAGATTATAGTAAAACTGAATTGAAAGAAAAATAAGAAAACCTGCTCTCAGGGGACTACTCACTCATGATTTCTTAGCTGCACTTGTTTCTAAGTTGTGGATAATCAAGCTTCAGAGTGAATTAGCTTGTTAGAACCCACTGCCAGCATTTCCCTTTATTACCACTTAGGCCGCCTTGTGCTCACTCCAAGGATGTGGTCACTTCAGCTGGGCTGTGGCCAGCAGCTGTGGGTGGGTGCCTTGCTCTTTTCTCTGCTGTTCTTTCCCTTCAGTACATGGAAACCTGAGACCCTTTATGTCTCTTACCCTTCAAAAAGTCATCTTCCATTATGTGGATTTATTCTTTTAAATGGAAATACATTCCAAACAGTACCATCCACTTCTCTGCCTCATCCCTGCTCTGGCATTATGCGAGTGAAAGGCCAGCTGTTCCCTGCTGTCTGAGCTCCAGTGCTTTCTGCCCCCAGCTTGAGACAGGCAAAACTTGCTGCTCTGTGCCAGTACATGAATCACACTGGAAATTATGATGAGTGTGAATTAAAATAGCCCATGAAAATGTAATAAAAGCCTCCTCTTCATTAGCTGAATGTCAGCAACAGGGTAACAGTCACCAAAGGGAATACAATGCTACATCCCAAAGGATCCAGCCAGTTATCTAATGTCTTTCTGGGGGAGACACTTTCCCAAAAGCAAGTCAGTCACTCATTTGTATTCTCCTCAGTCAGGGTCAAACTGGGTAATCACCATAACTGTTTCCTTTTAAACTAATAACCTCTTTCAAAAATTTGTTTTGATTTAGCCTGTTCTGGATAGCTTTACAATTAATTTCTGGTAATAAACTTCTTTCTGAGACATAATTACATAATTACAAACAGTACTGCCTAGACTGAAGTTTATCACAAGCAGAAGAGGTTTCTCCTGCTTTCTTCATCCTAGAGCCTTCTCATCAACCAGGGTGCATGGTGGTATTGCCCTTCATTTGTACTTACACCTTTTTTCTTTATAAGCTGAGCTTCTTTTATATATATATATATATATATATATATACATGCATATATGTCCATATGTCCATTATAATTTTGACATATGTTCATATGTCTAACTTTTTTCCTGGATGTTGCATAGATTACTGAGATGTAATGCATCTACTCTATTGAGTGCTTCTGCAGCATTTCTCTCTTCCAGAACTCAAATCCTAGTCCTTGGATTCACAGCTCTTGATACCTGTAACCACTTTCTTTGACTTCTCCATTACATCCTCTGCATCTTTTTGAAGATCTCTTTTACATTGTGTTTCCTACCTGCTATTGTTCTCTTCAATAAATAACTAGCTTCCAGTCTAAAGAGTGATGGAAATTTAAAAGAATCTACCTTGTGTTTGGCTAAGAAGACTCCAGAGGTGCAGTTAACTGCTGCATTAGTAAAATGGAGCAAACTACTGTTAGCTTGAAACACTCTGAAATCCCAGGAAGGAAGAAGACAACAAGGTTCATTGACAACCAAAATGTAAAACTGAGGTATAGGTTGCTACATAGAGGAGCAAAGAGAGGTAGTACCAATACTGTTACATGTCCTTGTTCCAGAAAATACCTGTTTTCACAGATATCTCATTGCAGTTACTCAAAGAGAGGTACAGATTTGGTAGGAATATCATTTAGCTAATAATTAAACAAGGTGTTTCTCTTTAGCTTTCTAGGATATGGGATGCATAGGACATCTGAAGCTGCTGAACAAAGCATTAATTATGCAATATGCACAATAATCTGATAGACATCTAGTCACACAATACCTTGATTTTTAAAGAAAAATATTCTAGATGTGTATATGGACAATAAAACCACTCAAAGTTACTAAAATTTGGACTTTTTTAAAAGCAGGGATACACAGGTTTATACTTCTGTGGAGAAGTTTCATTATGAGTAGCTATAGTTCAATCACAGAGCACAAGACCTGCCCCCATTGTGCCTGAATGCCAGAGGGTAAAGATGATGGTATCCTTTGTTACTGAATACTTCCAGGCTTGGATGGTGTGGGGATTGCTTGCCTGTGTTAATCAGCAGTGCTGTACTTCTCTGTCTCCAGTCTTATGTGGCTGCTCTCAGGCGGTTTATGCTTCCCCTGGGAAATACACTCAAGCCTATTTTCTTTTTCTTTCAGGATCCAGCTGTGTTTCCCAGACATGTAGGGAATTGGCCCAGTGTGTCACAGGGAGTCACCTCAGCCGACACATTAAGTGAACAAACGGGTTGGCTCAGCTCCCTCTGCTTTTGCTTTAGTCAGAGGAGACATCCAGGCTCAAGGATCCCAGGAAGGTGTTCCCATGAGCCAAGGGGAGTCTGGCCCCTCGGCCAGCACACAAAGGGCTTCACCTCACCCAAATTTACCTGGCCAGAAGCGAAGTCTCTCAGCTGAACTGGTGTCTGTAATACCTCTGTAGCCAGAGGCAATGGAGGGAGGTAGTTCTGGTTGATTCATCCATTTGTATTCCAGATACATGGGTAGGTGGGATGAATCATTGTCCAGCACCACCTCCATTGACTGCAGAAAGAATTAGGCAACCAATTTAGGTCAGATGCTTAATTTCTAAATGAGTAAAGTGAAATTAAAGTAATCCCTCCCTGTGTTACACTGTAATGGGGAACGCTAATGACTGCATATTATTTGAAGAGAGAGGCTGTTCCTCACCTCAGTAAAACAAAATCACTTTGTTGCTTGTTTTCAAGCTGTGCTATTTATTCTGATGGGTGGATCACTGCTCTCTAATACAGCAGGTAAAATGAGAGGAAACATCTAAATAATTGATACAATATTGCCAAGTGCTTGTATCTTCTGCTGACATCTCACAGCATGTTCTGTTTTTTGAAGCCTTTGGCATTGAAAGCAAAAGAGAATACCACCTTCTTTTTTTTTTTTTTTTTTTTTTTTACTATAAACCAGAATTTTAAGCTTCTAGTCATGCAGAAAACAAGAATGAAAAAGCATGATCTGAGTATGCTATACAAAGAAAAAAGTTAAAAACAAATAAAAAGTACCAAGGATATGCTAAAAATAACAACTCTCCCTCATTTAAACCTGTTTTTCAAGTCTGACCCAAGATTTTCTTCTTTCTGCTTTCAGTAGTTTTGCTATATAACAAAACAGAATGAACGCTAAACTTTCTTGCAATCTTAGAATTAAAAAACCCAACAGTCTCTAGCTGGAGTATCCACTACAGCACAGTCAGTGAAAAACACCAAAGACATTAGCTTTGTCACCTGTTACTTCACCAGCTGGATCCTCCAAGAGTTTCCTTCTATTTTCTTTCACACACAGGGGCCACATGCAAAGCTCAGAGACCATATCTGGCTGCTGCTTGTTAATTGGGCTGTTGTGTGAAAGTAGAAGAAAATTCAAAAATGCTGGGCTGCAACAGATGCAACTGAGATTTCATGGGTCCCCAGTCACATGGAAGACTCACACAGTAGAGGGCCGGACAAAATGCTTCTCCCTTCAACTTGTTATGAGCTGTCCATTCCTTCAGGCCACAGGGCTCCTATAGTCAGCTACAGGTCAAAGCTTTTGTCCTACCCAGAACAAGAAAATCTGTTGTATTTCAGCATGTAACAGGGTTCTTTCCAAATCTTGTGGAAGACAATAGAAGCAAGGCTTTAATGATGAGAATTAATGAAAGAATGTATTCTAGATATTGAAGAATGATTCAAGAAAGCACAACCAGCCCCACAATGAGCAGCTTCTTCACTCGGGGATTTCGCAGAAGAAAAGCACATAGAAGTGCAGTTCTCAATTTGGAAGCAATGCTACATAAGCATGGGGATGATGGAGTAGGAGTCAAAGAACTTTCTGTTACTATTTTTCTAACTTCTAAGTAGCATTGCCGGTACATGTATCTAAAAATTACATCAGGAAGGGACTCAATGGAAAAAGAGTGTTCATATCACCCAGCAGTTGGAGATTCAGGACTCAAGCCCTGGCAGTTGACTTCTGTCTTACTTGGGCAAATCACTGCTCTCTCAACCTTCATTAAGTATCTACATTTGAAATGGACCTATTCCACTCCATCTTTCATGGATTGTGGATGTTTTAAATCATCTTTGAAACACTCTTTGAAATTCTGCAAGGCAAGGAATTATAAGCAGCGCAAAGTATGACTAATGTTTGTGTGAGTCATCGATTGTGCTACCAAAGATAGTTTTAGAGAAATGAATATGCATAAAATAAGGCTGATCCTGCAAATTTCAAAATCTCCTGCCATGTGTAGGGTGGATGTGAGTACATCAAACAAAGTGCTGGGATTTTCCCAAGCGCCTCATGATAGCCTGCTCCAGCCTGCTACCCTGAGAGGGAAAACACTGACTGCCAAGCCAAAGCTGAGTGCTTTGGATGTCCCGCCATGACCTGTGGAAAAACAAGGAAGCCTGGAAGAGTAAAAGTACATCTCCTCCATAAGCAGGTAAAATTTTGGGAATACTGACCTAAAATGCCCTGCCTGGCCACACTGCCCACAGAAGCACTGATGGAGAGCTGGCCCTGATGAGCCAGCCATCTGGTACACACAGCATGCTGCGGTGGGAAGAAAGGGGTGCTGTGTTCCAGCAGTACTGTGGCCAGACAACCAGCAAAAGTAGCAGTCAGGGAAATGGCCTTATTCTTTTGGCAAAAGCCTCTCCATGTATACATGCGTCTGTTCTCTCACCCACCCCCTGTCTGAATGAGAAATCAGGCCCTTCTTGACATGAGGCAGCACATGCCAGATGCCGAACAGTCAACAAGACAGATGCTGCCAGGAGGACAAAAGAGGTAATCATATAAATACTTAAAAGCTCCTTTTAATCAAAATGTTCATTGGCCTTTTTAAAAGGAAGGTACTTTTTAATAGCTGCTTGATTCCTTTCAAAGGCAAGGAAGGGGTGGAGAAAATACTTATTTACAAGGATAAGGCATGCTCTTTTCCCCCCAAAAATATAATAACTTATTTGAAACTTTCTTCCATTTGTTTTCAGTGATTTTTTCCCATAAGAAATTGTAACAGAAGCAAACTTGCGACTACTTCTTTGCTCATACATATTTCAATTTTGTGTACAATATGAATGGTGTGTATTCTGAGGAAGAGTGTTCTCTGGACAGGATGGGAGAGCCTTGGTAAGAACTGATCCCCCACTGATCCCCCACAATGCCCCCAGACTTCTGCAACACCCAGAAATCTTCCAGTGGCATTAGGCCTGCGGAAATCTGCCTAACAGTCTCCACTGTCTTCTTTCGTTGTTTATTTCTGTATTTATTTCTAATACATCTATTGACTCACAGTCCTGCTTGTAAGGGCAAATAAAAGATAATCCTTTCCTCGATACAGAGTAAGCATGAAATGGAAATGCCTGCCTCAACATGCAGTGCCCAGACCACCAGTTGGCAGCATGGTTGCTGCTGTCCTAGTTCCTACAGGCCAGTGCTCATTGGAGTGGAATTCTTTGCTCTCCCATACCCAGGTGCTGTTGCAGTCACTGCCTGGGATGCCAGAGAGGACAAAGGTTTTAGCAAATGAGAAGTGGATACAACATCTACGCTTGCTGCTCCCTCACCAGAGCACCTCCTTGCTCTGAGGAAGGCAGGGCAACAGCTGTCTAAAAGTTCACTTTAAAAAGCCCAGCTGCCCTCACAGTTTTTGGGAATGGCATCATTGCCTTTGTCCTTATCAGCTGTGTGGAGACAAGGCAAAGAGGTACAGTGCCAGCAGGATGTGGTGTCCCTAGTCTCCCAGAGGCTCCTTTCTCCCAGCCTCTTTGCTTCCCTGCCCTCTACCTGTGAGGATACTGGCATGAATCATGAGCTGGCTGAGGTCCCAGAGGATGGCACCATCTGCAGTGAGGATGATGAATTAAATTCTGCTCACCAGTGGCAGGCAGCACAGACAACACCCTGCCTACTCATCTGAGGCATAGGTAATGATGGGGGAAGAAACCTTGTTTTGTCATTGTGTCTCTTCCTGAACACATTCCAGACAAATGTTTCCCTACCTTTTCTCATTTGTGAAGGCAGTCTCTGCAACAACTCCCAAATTCACTGCTAGTTTCCATCTTTGAATCCTGTAAGTCCTAAACATGCTCTGTCACACTTTGGGTACATAAATAGTGTAAGACCAGAGTCATGTCTTTTTTCCTCATAGTGTATCTCACTTATGTGTTAAGTATCTTCTTCATGTGGCACAAAGAATTCAGAAGTAGTTTGGTTGACAATCACAGTCATGTCCAACACAGGTGCTCTTACTCAGATTTTACTTTGCTTTTCTCTTATAAAGTGATGCCAGACTTTTATCTGGTGATGGATGTTGTCAAACCTGTGGAAAGCTTTGCAACGTGACCCCAGATGGTTATTCAAGAGCGTGTTCCAGATGTGTCACATCTCCATGACTGATGGTTGCCAGATGGCTGCTTGGGAGAGGGCAGAAAAAGGTACCATACCATTTTAACATGTTTTTCTCTAACACGACCCCTTGATCCTCAGGAGAAGGCAGACACATGGTATACAAGAGGTAGCATTCCCAGAGAGGCCAGATTAAATACAGAACCTCAGGAACACCTTGTTTTGACTCACACCATGGGCACTTTCTACGCTGTGTCCCAGATCATGAGGGCTGGTTTCCTGCATACCCAAAAGCAGAAAAACAGGGAGAAGAGAGAAGCCAGATTGTTCCCATGTTGACAGGAACCGAGTCTTTGCAGCACACAAATCCCAACAAAACCCTTTACAGAAATCACAGTGTGAATCACTGGGAATTCATAGATGTAGCCCTCAGGGGCTACATCTCTCCTCAGTGGTCAGGGGATATTCAGGTGATGGGACAAGGGTGCTGCCAGCTTGTCAGGGTCCTGTCATGCATGAGGGACATGGTCCAGCTACAGGTCCAGGCTGGCCTGAAGGGCCTCAGTCACTGGAGTTCAGGTTTTCTCATAGCATCCCTCAGTCTATAGGAAATGTCATTCATACCACTTTCACAGAGCAGGAGAATACTAGGAAAATGCCAGCTGATATGAGAATTACCATATTTAACAATTGCAGTTTGATTTCACATGACACCCTCTATTCTGAGGGACTGTCCCTCCTAAACTTCTTAAATTCTACATGAAAACAAGTGCAGAAAATTTGGAAAAAAATTATTTTATTTCTATTCAGACTGAGATCTAGTGGTGATATTGCCAGTTAACAATGTCAATAATGAAAAGCAGTTCGTCCTTCTGCACAAACCTCACTACCAGCAACTCAGCTGAAGAGATCAAACCAACTTGTTCCAGTAGAGACACCATGAGTTAACAAGGGATAAACCTTCCTGTGGCAAAACTTCCCGTGCCAAGATTTCTTTCTGTGCCAGGTAAGTACACAAATAAATATTTAATTTTCAACAAACAGCCTGGTTTGGTAGAATACCAAAGAGCTGAAAGGTGCCTGTTAATAGCAGAGAACTCTACTGTATGGAGGTAGCACAGAGCTGTTTCCACCAAACCTTACAGGAGGGTGGTCCTTCTACCCACCCTAACCTATCTCTCTGTGCTGGGGGAGGAGAGGGCTCTCACCTCCTTTTTGTCTCCAGACACAGGCTGCTGGTTAAGATTCTGGGGTAGCTTCCTGCAGGGTCAGAATTCAATCCCTCTAACATGAACTGCCAGGACTAGACCACCTTGAATTATTTACTGTTACTAATCTATACAACGAATGCAACTTTTTGTTCCCATTCATGAAGTTTCCACAAAGAGGAAGTGACTTTTCAAGCATGTGCTTTTTTACAAGAGTTTGCATTATTTCAGAGTTTGTTTTAGAGTTAATGGCTCTGAGCATTAGAAGTCTTTTGCTGTGCAAGCTGTGACCAAAACTGCCATTCAAGTTCTTCTTTGCTTAGGACAATCAAGGAATTGCAACTAGGACTTGCATTCTCTCCCACTTAAAATTGTTGAGTACATATACCATGATTTTTAGAGGTTTTTTTAAAAATAGACCCAGGAGTATTATGTGGGCACAGCTTTTTTTGACTGCTGGGATTTATGATGTTTGGTTTCCACAGTAATTCTGCAAGTCAGAACCCATTCATGCTTGTAAAAGGTAATAAAAGGGACTAGAGGCACCAGCCATGTGACTCAGCAGCATTTATTTTTACAGGTATTTTTGAATACTCATTGGTTGTATTAACCAAAGGGTCTCTCTTGCCAACTATACAAAATGTGGCATGTTGTATGGTAGAGGAAATACTGTCAAAGAGGCTGTTTGCAAAACCAGTCCAAGCAGAGGGCAAAGTTAGGTGTGTACCACAAACCTTTTGTGGTAGCTTGAGATAACATTGCAAAGTGAGTGTCTCTCCAGCTTTCTGTCTGCTACCTGAGGAATGAATGGGTCAGCAGAGGGGATCCAAAATTGCTGCTTTGCCTCATAGAGCTCTTGATGGCTGGCCACACTCCCCCACAGCTGCACACAAATATGGAGGAGGCAGTTGCATACTTCTTCAGCAGTTGTCCTGGTAGAACTGCCAGGATTCAATGTGCACAATCCACACTTCTTACTTCTCCAAACAGCGTAAGTGATGTCAGTGACTCTTATAGTGTCCTGACCTGGACACTGCAAAATCTCCAACTCAAACACTGAGTTCTGTGGAAGCTGGATCAGTTCAGACTTTTCCCTGCTATCAACAGCCTTTCACAGTTCCGAAATGCACCACTGAACGCTTAATTTCAGGTGCCTTAATTTCAAGTGTTTTTACATTTTCAGTGTAAAAACAAAGAGACTGCAGATTGAATGTGTCTGCAGTAGCACGTAAGATATTCAGCTTTTCCTTGCAGTAGGAGGCAGCTGATTCATGCTTCATTAGCCTGAACAAAATTTGTAATCTCCCCTCTATCCCTAAGCAATAATTAACAGCTGAGTGCTGTAATGACTTCATGTTTTACTAAGACTTCATTTTTTACTAAATATAAACCAGCACACTTACTGGCATATTGAGGAGTATTACCATTAATAATTAAAAACTGAACTACAACTGTCCAAATAAATGAAAAGAGCATGTTTTATAATGCATGCTTTTTGCTCCTATACTGCATTTAGTCACTTCCTAATTTGCAGCATCTACTGGTTAACTGCAAATTAATGCTATTCTGATGCACTTACGTTTTAGCAATGAATTTTTAACATCTGTAGTTATTCTCTCTCTATGAAAAGTACCGGTGAGTGCAACTGGGAGAGAAAGCAACTGGCCAGAAGAAAAGAATGGAGGGTAAAGAGAACCCAAGAAACATCTTGTCTTTTAATCACCAGAACTCAACAGAAGATATTTTGCTTTGCAGGATTTCTGAGATCTTTGCCTTGTGGAAAATTACAGCAGCTTCCTTAGGACAAGACCTGATTTTGTCCAATTATTTAGAAAGCAACATAGAGATTAACATGTGGACCTGAGAGAAAAAAATGAGATAGGAAAGAAGATTGATAATCATAATTAAGGGTCTATGAGACACTCATTTTTGATGCTTTGTTACTGAGGTAGGTGTATTGTCTCAGTGCCAGTGGAACTTAACAGCAAGTCATTAAGAATCAAATCACTAATACTGATTTTAAATCAAATAATGTCTCTTTGAGATTTATCTGTAAGAGCTTGGGTGTCTGAAAAATAATGTGGTACTTAATCATTAGACCAGTTAAAGGCTGCAGGTGAAATATGCTACGTAATAGAGAGCTGATGTTTTCTGCAAGACAGAAAACTCTGGTTCAGGTTTCATTTACCAAGAGAACACCTGCTAAGTCAAACATTTTAAGTCAGGTCTATGAGATCAGAATTGGACCCAGACTTTCAGATTTTTATCTTTTTTTCCACCAGAAGATTAAAGACAAGATCTCATTACATGTGATGAACTTCTGAGTGTGAGAAAGAGACAAAGTGGATTGAATAAAAGCATGTGTTTTTCTTTTTTACCTTCTAGTATAATTTACATACACTCACTTTCCTGTTTACATTGTAAAAATAGCCCAAATCAATGAAAATGAAATCAATTCCTAGCTAGAACTTTAAAGGAAAGCTTGAGCCTGGAAGAAATTTCTCAGCTGAGCTGTAAGCTTTATAACACCAGTGGTGCTGACACAACCTTAAGTGCAGATATGCTGGCAGTTCTTACCATGTGCAAGGTCTTTTAGTTTAAGAAGTGATAGAAAAAATTGAAGGCAGTTGCTTTCAAAGGCATCACTTTAGGTCTTAACATGAGTGGGTTGCAGGTAGGGGGATACATAATTGCAATTCATGATCTCTCTCTCTTTCTCTCTCTCTCACTCTCTCTCTCACTCTCGCTCACTCTGACCAAACCCTCTTTAACACTTCTTTTTTTCCAGATAGAATTTCTTTTCCAGTGAGTAGAGAAGTTCTGAACAGAATATTATAATATATAGCTATACAGCAAAGCCCAAATTGCCCAATACAATGGGGAGCACCATAAAAGTTGCAAACACCTGCATTAAGGAGGAAAGAGGAGTCACAGATAAAATTGCTTCTCTACTTCCAGCGTAGTACAGATTCTCTTTGCTGCATCGCCATGGAGGACTCAAAGCACTATGGCAATGCAGCCAACTGTGCTCCTGTTCACTTGAGCCATACAGTCCCCATGCATCCTGTTGTATGAGAGGTTCTTCTAGGAGACACTGGGGGTCTCTTTCTTTGATCAGTGTTAAAAGAAACCCACTTAAGTATTTTATCCAAGGTCAAACCCAGGGAGAAGCAGAAGAGTGAATGAGGACATGGATTTACAGATTTTCATACTGTGGCTGCATGCGCTTTCTTACAGGGCAGTTCAGGTTAGCACAAATAAGGCACATTTTGTGCCTCTATAGAAATTAAAATAGCAATGATTGGCACTTCTCATGCTCTTTTCTTGGGGCTAGCTCTAAGCTGCTTAATGTCACCTCACTGAAAATTCACACAGTTCTCTCTCAAAGATGCATTAAGCTAAACTTTTACAGCCCTCCAGGCAGGGAGAGGGGCAGGAAATCAAGATGGGTGGCAGGGGCACAGAAGCAATCTTACATGATTTTACAGTGAGATCTTTGGAGAATGCAATTGGGTCTCCATAACAAAGAGTTGCACTGCTATAATGTGTGCCAGAGTACCAGAAATTATGCTTCCCACAATACTGCCCTGCAGCTCCACTGACAAACTGCAACACAGGGATTCCTGTTGCCCCTGTGCTTATTGGTTTAGTACTTCGGCATGAATCATCATGATTATTTCCCACTGGCACCTGCTTGTTTGTGGTGTGTCCTCATGAGAAGCATAATGAAGGAAATGCACCCAACCCACAGCAGTGTGCAGCACATAGTATTAAACACATTCCCTTTAATGCCACCCGAGGGACTCTCATCCGAATAACTTGCAATACATGAGCCAGAGACATTATTTCAGGCCTTACTCTTGTTGAAAGTCTTTGAGTCTGAATAGAGAGCTGAGATTTCTGAAATTATAACTATCCACTGCCAAAGCCACACTACTTTTCATGATGTTAGCTGTGGGCCACATTTCTAGATTACATGTTTGTAATCTAGAAAGTAGAAATCAAATCTTCTTACCTGTCATTTAACCTCCAGTTTCTAAAACACTAGCTTTGGTTCTCTACACTGTTAACTGTTTCCTCACTATTTATCTGTTATAGGATTTTTGCTGTGGGGAAACATTCATCTTTTGCACCAGCATTTCACAGAAAAAGTGTGGAGCCTTGAGGGTATGTCTGGGATGCAGGCAATGTCTGCCGCATCACTTGGTTTCATATCTCTGGGAAGTCACAAAGCGGTGAAAGCCCAAAATGGCCTGGGGGTTATGACCCCATCTGCTGCCTAGGCCACTGACCTACAACTCCATACCATGAATCCTCAGCTCTGCTGGAGCTCCTGCCGCAAGGACTTGACTGCAGATGGTCCACAGGAGCCATCCTGCTTCTTTCTCCTCTTGACTCCATCCCTTCAGGGAGGAAACGCAGATCTCGAGCTGCAGGAAGAGTCAAGGACATGGTTCATCCTTACCTTAATTGGAAAATGCTGGAGTGACACAGCCAGCCACCTGGCTTCTCCATCAGGTTGTTACCACTGTTTCACAGAGGAGTCTTTAAAGTCAGGAAACGACCCTGCATCACTGGTGAGGAAAGGAAGGGGCTACTGGCCAAGCATTTCTGATTTCATCTTCTTGTGACCCCAAGAACACCACAGATCATTGCTGAGGGTTACAAATCAGCCCATCAGAGAAAAAAAAAAATTATTCAGAGACCAAAGTTACTTTAAAGATCTGGATTTTTGAAAGGAATGAAGCAAAAGTGAAAGATTTATTCCTGTTCAGCATTTCTGTCCATCCACAAGAAGTCCAGGCATTAGTAAATCTGTTGGAGTTGCTTTAACAACCCTCAGTTAAGGCCTAATTCACTAAATCTGTCAATATAGAAAAGCTTTATTACTGTGGAAAAGTAGATTCACTCAGTACAAGTACATATTTTGCTAAATATGGGAGGATTATGGACATGGATAATCTCCTACTTTTGCTGCTAGTTTATATTGTGTATTAACTGTCCTGTATTCCAGAAGTCTCTCTTCCCATGTGCCAGAATTTTGTAGTGTATGTGTGCAATTACAGGGAGATATCTATACACACAGAGTTGCACATAAATGTGTACCTACATGTACAGTTTTCTACATTGCTGAAAGTGCTGCCCAGGCATCTCCATGAAAAAAAAAAAAATATATATATATATATTACTTTCTGAAATCTTTCTCAGTTTTTAAACTTTCTGGCTGAATTGTGGCAGATCTGAGCAAGTTGTTATATCTCTCTTCTTAGTTCTGTGGCTGGAAAATGGGAAGAACAGACCTACATATACAGCTCTTTAAGGTATCTCAGGTGCTGGAAGGAGGATGGAAACTCCCAGGATAAAAATAGAGGACATGACCTGGGACATGCTCAAGGTTACACAGAAGTTCCTGATGACTGAGGCAGGCATTTCATCAGGCTCTGCATGAGGCACCAGGCTATGCATTTTCTGATAAGGCTACACAGAAAACCACTGTTCATTGCACAGCTGCACAGTGTTCATCCTTCCAAAGGAAGAGGTAAAGGTTCTGACAAAACAATTATGTGAGTGAAAATCTGTTTGCATTGGGTACATGCACACGCTCAAGCGTGTACAGGGTTTCTGGTGTAAAAACTCCAAGGGCAACTCTGTTGTGGGAGGGGTTCCTGCTCTCCCTTGGGAGGCAGCAACAGTGTAGAAAAAGGTTGCCAACCAACTGCTGCTCTCCACCCCAGAAGAGCCGTCCATCAATGTTTAGCATACTCCCCAGTTCCAGAAAGTTCAGTTATTCTGTTACCCCCATTGGCTCCTGTTAGAATACCACTCCTCCTCTGTACCCCGATTAGTTCTATGTATGTCACCCCACTCTGTCTCCCCCCCTTTTACCCATTGCCGTTGGCTGTTTTGTACCCTAACCGCTCCCACTTCTTTGCCCTTAATACCCAGCCCCGCCTTTCCTCGGGGCTTCCGGAGTTTGCTCCCTTCTGGAGAGTTCGTGTTCCCCGTTTCACCCTCCTGTTCCTGCAACGCTCCTGAAATAAAGCCTCTAGGAATAAAGCCACTTCGGAGCCCTCTCGTCCTTACGGTGGAGCTATCCGGGTCCCGCCACATCCTCCCCGCGCACCAGTCCTCTGAGGGTTTTCCCCCGGACAGGCTGGGCACCCGGGTGAAGCCCAGAGGACTTGTATTTTAATACAAATGGCGTCCCGAACACGGCGACCACTGCCCTGGTCACCGAGGAGCGTCTCCCGTGAGCGTCCGGATCCGTGACCCCGCGCTCCGGGACTTCAAGCGCCGTTTGCCGCCGCTTCCTGGGGCAGCTGTACTTCGATTGTTAGAAGGCTTTTGCCTCCTGGCGCTGCTGACAACTCGTGGATATCCGACCCTGCAGCTTCGGGGGAAGCGCCGGATTTCACGAGATCGGCAGCACTCCACCGCCCCGCCACAGCTTTCTTCTTTTCGCCGCATCCTGGTGTTGGTGAGTTTCGCTGCTCGACGCAAGCAGCCGACGCAGGCTTTTTCTTTTCTTTTCTCCTTTTTTTGCTTTGGCCAGGGATCTCTCTTGCAGCGGGAAAAATGGGCAACCGCCTTTCCCCTGCACGACGGGAGTTTTATATCCAAGTTAAGTCCGCCCTTGTGTTGGGGAATGTTTCATTTAAAAAAGGGGTTTTAAAATCTTTTGTTAAATTTATTTTTGAACATTTTCCCGACGTCTCCATGGACGATGTCTTTTCTGTTTCATTTTGGGGGAAAGTTGGACGTTACATTTATAATGTTCAGGTTACGGGGAATTTTAAAGTGGGGAGATTTTTTCCAATTTATGTTTCCATTTTTAATTTAGTTATATCGAAAGGGGAAAGTTTGGGTCTCAGTTCTCCTACCCCTCATTCCGCCCCCCCCGCTCCTAACCCCACTTCCCCTAAGGATGGATCGGGAGACAGATCCTGCCAGAATGAGGCACAGGGTTGCTGCCGTCTCCCTGCTGCCTCCCGTGCCACCCTGTCCTCTCCTTGTGTTGGGACTGGCCACCCCAGCACGAGCCCGACCCACTCCCTCGTTCCACGAGTCCCTGACCCCAGTTCTATCCCCAGTTGTCATGGTTGTTCCAATGCTGTTTTAATACCTCAAAATGGCGACGGCCTCGTGGCCAGTCGCCACACAGCACAAAAGGGCGCCTCCTCCTCACCCCCTCGGGTTCCCGCCACTGTAACATCTCCGCCCCCTCCGTCAGTTGCCGCCCCCGCGTCAGGTCCCGCCCCCCATCACGCGTCGAATTCGGTGACGTCGGGACCCTCCCATCCTGCCTCCCTGACCACGCTCCTGGGTGGGCCCCTGGTGGGTGGGACAGGCCTGCCGGAAGGCCACGCCCCAGTGGGTGGGTCAGGCCACGCCCCCTCTCATGCCGCCCCCGGTTCCCACGCTACCGGAACCGAAAGTAGGCACGGCCGGAAGCAGGCCATCTTGGCCTGCAGGGTCTCCCGGCACCGGGACCCACCGGCAAGGGAGAGGCTCCGCGCCCTAGCCCGTCCTGCCTCATCATTGGAAGAGGACAGTGACAACCCCCGGCCCACAACCAAGCCAGGGGAGGGCTGGGCCCGGATCCGGGCCGAGGCCATCAAGGATGGGGACCTAGATCTCGCAAGGGATCTAGGTCCATTTGCGGCACCAATTGTGCATAAGAGGGGAAAAGAGCCGAGGTGGGAACAGTTACCATACGTGGAAGTGAAGGAGTTGAGGAGAGCCGCAAAGGATTATGGGAGAAATTCTCCCTTCTTTAAAAATGTTTTAGACCTGACCTTTTCTGGACATTCCCTTATACAACACGACCTTCGCTATATAGCGAAGGCCCTGCTGTCCCCCACAGAATTCCTTCTGTGGGAGATACATTGGAAAAAATTGATTAAGCCTCTCCTAACAAAGTATGATCTCAGGGAGGTGTTAGGAGACGGCCAGGAGGGCCTTGAAGCTTTGGCAGGGGAGGGGGAATTTAGCAGACCTGAGGACCAAATCCTCCTCCCCGAGAATTTGTTAAGTGACATAAGGGACGCTGGGAAGGAGGCACTGCTGAAAATCCCCGATGGTACCACCTCTCTCCAAAACTTTTCATCAATTCTTCAAGGCCCTGATGAAACTTTTATCAAGTTTGTGGACAGGTTAAAGGAGGCCATCGACAGGCAGATTGAGAACGTCGAGGCCCGAGAAGAACTTCTGCGAAAGATGGCCCTGACCAATGCCAACCCAGAGACCAAGAAGATCCTGAGAGCTCTTCCCCAGGATCCAGAGCCTACCATCGCTAAGATGGTAGAGGCGTGCACCAAGGCGACTTCGATGGAGCAAACAGTGGCATTTGCGGTGAGCAAAGGGGTGGGGGAGGCGATGGTAGACCTGATGAACACTCGCTGTTTCGGCTGTGGCCAGTTGGGTCACATCCAAGTGAACTGCCCACACTGGCCGCCAGATAGGTCTTACCACCCCTACAACCCCTCCCCGAGACCAACATACAGGAATCCCTGCTTCCATCGGCCGGGAAACGGGAGGCAGAGCACGATGAGGGGCCACGCCATGACACCAAATGGCCCATCCCAGCGCCCGGGGCTGCCATATCTCCCGGAGAACCACGGCCCCAGCGGTACACTTCTCCGGACGTCCGCAGCCAGGAGGACGGGCTCCGGCTCCTCAGAAGAACCAGGCAACTGAACTGCGCCCGTCGCCAAGTCCTCCGGACCAGCCTTCACGTCATGTTTCCAGATGAGGACTTGGTTCGCGTCCCGGCGGGATTCCTGCCACCGCCCTACTATGACTACCCCACCACTGTTTTGCTGTTAGGAGACACCGCCAACACGCCGGATGACCTCACCATCATCCCAGAAGTCGTCTACTTCGAGCCAGGGACAGAGCTCACCGTCTCCGTGGTATGTTACCAGCCTCCATTCTTCTTGCCTAAGGGGTCTCCTTTAGCCCTTTGCTACATCTTGCATGTCCACACAGAAGACACCGGCATGGACCTTTCAACAGACCTTTCTTCGGATTTGGACTCTTCGGTCTTTCTTGTGCAAAACGTAAGCAGACAGAGACCTATTATTAAGACTTCTTTTGTTTTACAGGGAAAGTCCATCTCACTAGACCTGATGGTAGACACCGGCGCGGACGTTACCATCATTCCCCAGGCAGAGTGGCCTCGCGACTGGGAGCTGGTGTCCCCTTGTGGCACAATCTCCAGCGTCGGAGGTGCTGTCAATTCCCGCCGGAGCAAACATCTAGTATGTGTGGAGGGGCCGGAGGGTCAAGTTGCCACGATTAGGCCTTTTGTGGTAGCTTCCAATATCAAATTGTTAGGTAGGGACGTTTTGTCCCAATGGGGTGCCCAACTTGACATCCCTAGTCCTGCGTGGGATTTTTAGTCTGGGCCACTGCGGAGTGCACCTCCCCACCACTCAATTGGAAAACTGACACACCGGTGTGGGTGGACCAGTGGCCCTTACCATCTGAAAAATTAAAGGCGCTCAATGAACTTGTGGAGGAGCAGGTGCGCCTGGGGCATTTAATACCTTCCACCAGCCCCTGGAACACACTTGTCTTTGTGATTAAGAAACCCGGCAAAGACAGGTGGCGCCTGCTCCAAGACCTACGCAGGGTTAATGATGTCCTTGAAGATATGGGCCCCTTGCAACCAGGCCTTCCCTCTCCCTCCATGCTGCCCCGGGATTGGCAGCTTGCAATCCTTGAAATCAAGGATTGCTTCTTTAACATCCCTTTGTATCCCGGAGATGCTCCCAGATTCGCCTTCTTGGTTCCCTCCATCAACCGAGGAGAGCCATATAAATGCTATCAGTGGACCACTCTGCCCCAGGGATTGAAAAATTCCCCTGTGCTCTGCCAAACTTTTGTGGCTCAGGTCCTTTCCCCGGTCCGTCGCCTCTTTCCTGAGGCAATCTTTTTGCACTACATGGATGACATTTTAATTTGCTCCGCTGACGTGACCTACTTGAAAGCGGCCTTGGAAAAGACAATAAAGACCATCAAGGACTCAGGATTTCAAATTGCAGAGGAGAAGATCCAGCTGTCATCCCCCTGGAAATATTTGGGCTTCCTAATCACGGGAAGAACTGTCGCGCCCCAGTCCCTCACCATCAAGGACAACCCTCAAACCCTGCGGGACTTGCAGCAGCTCTGCGGCACCATCACGTGGATCTGACCGCTCCTGGGACTCACCACAGAGGAGCTGTCACCACTGTTCCAACTGCTGAAAGGCGACGGCGACCTGGCATCCCCACGCCATCTCACCCCGGATGCCTGTGAGGCCCTGGAGAGAGTCGCAGCTGCCATCAAGTCCTGCCAGGCACATTGGGTCGTGCGGTTCCTCCCCATCAACTGTGCCATCTTAGGTAAGTCCCCGAACTTACATGCCCTCTTATTCCAGTGGGACGACAGCCAGAGGGACTCACTCTTAATCATAGAGTGGTTGTTCCTCCCACATCAGCCTGCAAAAACGGTTACACCTTTTCCGGAATTAATGGCAAAACTTATTATCAAGGCCCGCCAGTGCCTCCAGACCCTCGCAGGGTGTGACCCAGCATGCATCTACTTACCATTAAATTTGGACCAATTGGATTTCCTCTTACAAACAAATGAAAATTTACAGATTTCGGTAGACAGCTATCCTGGTCAAATTTTAATACATTATCCCAAACACAAACTTTTTAAAGACACCTTGTATTTGGCCCCAAAATCTTTCAAAAGTAAGATTCCATTGAAAGGTGCTCTCACGGTGTTCACCGATGGGTCAGGTAGATCCCACAAGTCGGTGATCACCTGGAAGGACCCGGACAGTCAGAAGTGGGAGTCTGATGTCCAAATAGTTCAGGGTTCCCCCCAGATCACTGAGCTTGCAGCGGTTGTGAGAGCCTTCAAAAAATTTCAACAACCTTTCAATCTCGTCACTGATTCGGCATATGTGGCCGGGATAGCAGAAAGGGCTGAACACGCCCTGCTCAAAGAAATTCACAACAAAACATTGTACAGCTTGCTCTCAAAACTCATTTGGCTCATCTCACACCGGAAGCAACCGTATCACATTCTGCATGTTAGGTCACACACAGACCTGCCAGGTGACATCACTGAGGGCAACCGGAGAGCAGATGCCCTGGCGATGCTGGCCACCTCCACTTCTGTAAACCAGACAGTTCTAAGAACCACCTTGCCAGATGTCCACATGCAGGCTAGGATGAGCCACGCCTTTTTCCACCAGAATGCTCCGGCACTTTGCCGTCAGTTTAAAATCTCCAAGGAGCAGGTGCGGGCCATCTTAGCCACATGCCCCAATTGCCAATCCCACGCCTTACCATCCTTAGCGACGGGGGTTAACCCTCGGGGACTGGGGGCATTGGAAACCTGGCAAACAGACATAACACACTTTCCCTCCTTTGGGCGGCTGAAGTACATCCATGTGTCTGTAGACACGTTCTCGGGGGCAGTGTTTGCCTCCACCCACACGGGGGAAAAAACAAAGGATATCATCAAACACTTATACATGGCTTTCTCCACCTTGGGTGTCCCTAAAACTATCAAAACAGATAATGGACCAGCGTTTGTGTCCAAACAATTCATGGAATTCGTGCAACAATGGGGCATTGACCATATTACAGGTATCCCACACAACCCTACAGGACAATCAATTGTGGAGAGAAAACATCAAGAAATTAAAAAACTACTAGAGCAGCAAAACGATTCGGCCCTTACCACAAGCCCTGTAGAGAGGTTGTGCAAAGCCCTATATGTTCTCAATTTCATGAACTGTTCGGACTGCGAGCCAAACCCCCCGATACTACGCCACTTTCATAATAACACCAGGGCGCAGTTGAAAGAAAGACCACCAGTGCTCATTAAAGACCCTGAGTCCAGGAACATCAAAGGTCTGTACCCTCTGATAACGTGGGGGAGAGGGTATGGCTGTGTCTCCACAGAACAGGGCCCCAGGTGGATCCCAGGCAAGTTTATAAAACCATACCGGGAAGACATCGTGAAGGAAAGCCACCCCCCAGACCACTCCCCCGAGACGACAGCTCCAGCGGAGACCACCGTCGCCTGGAGTCGGAGGAAAAGGAAGGGAAGCAGACCCATCGACGCCGCCACAAGGACTTTGATAACTAATCGATACTTCCCACCGGCTTGGACAGTTTACCCCCTGACCCCATCCCCAACCATCCCTTACCCTTTCCCGTCCTACCACTTTCCTCGCCCCCCTTACCCTCACACCTGACCCCACATTTTTCTGTTTCAATGTTAATTTAAACGGAGGAGGATGGGGATTTGAGGGGACCCTTGGTCTTACTTCTTTTTGTATGTCTGAGTTATTAGATTACCGACCACCCAGATGGCAAGTACATCAGCCAGAACACCCCGCAGTGACCGGCTTCCTGCAGCTGCCTTCGTCACCATCTTATGGCTCCACCTGGCAGGAAGCTGGCTCGTGCCACAGCCCAAGGAAAACATCTGGGTCACGCTGGCAAAGTCTATAGGACAAGAACAGCTTTGCATGGCCATAGGCAGTGTAGACAATCCGTTGTCTACATGCCTGGTGGGAGTACCCCTGTCCGAAAATGATTTTCCGTTCACAGGGATGAAACTCAACCCGGAAGACTCCTGAATGAGTTGGATGAGGACACTACCACAGGCACCACAGGAACCCCAGGAATTGGATCTACTGGGGTCCACAAGGGTCCACTTTTGTATTTGGTTTTATACTAAGGCCCCACAAACAAAACCAGGGCAAAACATCAAAGACGTAACACCAGCAAATAGAAAATACATCAATGAGTGGTGCAATTACACAGGCCCTGTGTTGTCCAAGTCCTACCCATTCCCTAAGGAGGTCCCTCGGGGTGTGTTTCTCATATGTGGGGACAGGGCATGGGCTGGGATCTCCTCCAATACCAAAGGGGGTCCCTGTAGCCTTGGCAAGCTTACGACGCTAACCCCCATTAAAACCCAAATTCTGGATTGGAAGAAGAAAAGTCAATTGGCACGCAAAAAGCGATCGTATGGTGAATTTGACCCAAATTGCGATTCCGAAATTCATGATTGGAGTGAAGGAAAGAGGGTTGCCGCTTCTACTTTTCTACCATGGTACGCGGCAGCGAAAGCACTCGGTGAGATTTCTCACCTGGGGTGTTAGATGAGTAAGCAGGCCAACGCTACGTCTGCCGCATTATCAGACCTCTTGGCAGAGGAAGAGACCACCAGGCACGCCACCTTACAGAACAGAGCGGCCATCGATTTTCTGCTGCTCGCCCATGGCCATAGCTGCGAGGACTTTGAAGGGATGTGCTGCTTCAATCTGACATCGAAGAGCACATCCATCCAAGCCAACATCCAGCGGATCCAGGCATTAGTCGAAGACTTAAAGACTGAAACCAGGGCTGTGGATGCGGTGAACAAGACCTTCTCCCAGTGGGGTGTTCCTGGGTGGGCCGTGCCAATCGTTAAAGGTTTAATTTGGATTTTGATTATTATTTTCTTAATTTCTGTAGCCTTAACTATCTTTAAGAAAATGTTAATGAGGAACTTGGGGAATGTTTTTTTAATAAATCAGAAAGGGGGAGTTGTGGGAGGGGTTCCTGCTCTCCCTTGGGAGGCAGCAACAGTGTAGAAAAAGGTTGCCAACCAACTGCTGCTCTCCACCCCAGAAGAGCCGTCCATCAATGTTTAGCATACTCCCCAGTTCCAGAAAGTTCAGTTATTCTGTTACCCCCATTGGCTCCTGTTAGAATACCACTCCTCCTCTGTACCCCGATTAGTTCTCTGTATGTCACCCCACTCTGTCTCCCCCCCTTTTACCCATTGCCGTTGGCTGTTTTGTACCCTAACCGCTCCCACTTCTTTGCCCTTAATACCCAGCCCCGCCTTTCCTCGGGGCTTCCGGAGTTTGCTCCCTTCTGGAGAGTTCGTGTTCCCCGTTTCACCCTCCTGTTCCTGCAACGCTCCTGAAATAAAGCCTCTAGGAATAAAGCCACTTCGGAGCCCTCTCGTCCTTACGGTGGAGCTATCCGGGTCCCGCCACATCCTCCCCGCGCACCAGTCCTCTGAGGGTTTTCCCCCGGACAGGCTGGGCACCCGGGTGAAGCCCAGAGGACTTGTATTTTAACACACTCTGTCACAGTCATGTCCCTGCAGATGGCTTTGCAGGCATGAAAACCTAAATGTTCTTCTAATA
This sequence comes from Vidua macroura, assembly GCF_024509145.1. NCBI lineage: Eukaryota > Metazoa > Chordata > Aves > Passeriformes > Viduidae > Vidua > Vidua macroura. The sequence goes on along the minus strand of NC_071573.1, from coordinate 42,230,439 downwards.
TTGGACTTTTGGTATGGTGTTTTATGACTTCATTTGTCATGTAGTTTTTTTCTTAGGTACTGACTTTAGTTTTGCTTTAAACTGGAGAATATGTTGAGAAAGGGTGGTAACTTGCCTATAATAGGGGGCAGAAAGAACAATTTCTCTGCCTATTTTAGCACAAAACAGAGGCAAAATATTCAGTGTAAGAGAGTCTTGATGATACCGTATCTTTCAAGTCTTTCTCATATTTTCCAGTAATGGTACTATTATGTATCTTTGATTTTTTTATGATTACAGCCTGTGACATCCTAGTGCAGTGCATGAATTTATCCTTTTGCAATGATATGGAAGCTTTCATTTCCACTTCAGTGCTTCCCTTATCTACCAGCTGCCCATCATTCTCTGTCTCTTTGGTGCCTTCTCCTTTTCCTCACTCCCGACCCTCCCTCCCCCAAAAAGAAGAAATCAATTTTCCATTGAAAAATAATCTTGGTGTGATAACTTTCTGACCCTGGGTGGAAATACTTGTTATAAATGAGACCTGCTTGCCCCACATCTGTGAAGAGGAGATGAGCTAGACAGCACCTAAAATGGAGAGTGTGTAGAAGTCCAACAGATGTGCAGCAGGGCTACTCCATGCAGGAGTGGGAAGGCTGGAAAAAAAATCTGTCCCTTTGCTCCTGTGGGTGCTGCAATCATAGTGGCTAAAACAGTGATAATTTTCTTTATAGCATGGTAAGGGCGCAGGTGGCCTGGAAAAACTATTATTTTGGTGATACACAGGAGTAACAATGACTGATAGATCAGAAAGCGCTCATGTGACCTAACTAAACCCAGATCCCAGAGTGCTCTGCATGCTGGGGAAGGTGAAGGGGAAGGGGAAGGGGAAGGGGAAGGGAAGGTGCCATCAATGTGGCCCATGGACATGGTACTGACTTGCTTCATGATGATCACACACTCTAGCTACAGGCAGCTAGCGGGAGGGATTTGGATCTCGGTTTTGAGGAAATCCTCTTATCTCTCTGACCATAGACAGAGTCTAGGAACAGGTCTAGCCCTGGCAAATAAATTAAATGCATTGTGATAAAATAAATGCACTGTGAGCATTTACTCTTTCAAACATAATTCTTCTTTCCCACATGCTTCTTTTTAGAGAAATGGTTTATTTTCATTACAGGAGATTTTTCTGTTTGCTTGGGGGGGGTTTGTTTGTTTGCTTTGGCTTTTGTTTGGCTTTTTTTTTTGTCCATTTTTAAAATAACATGGACAAAAAAGACTAAAGCAAGAGTTAGGCACTTCTGACTTTATGTAATTAAAGCCACTTGTAAGTTTAATTCCCTGTAGGGATGTCTGCAGGCCTGAACCTCAGTCCTATAGTCTGTCTGCCCTGAGCAGCAGAAAACTGCCACTGTTGGCTGGGCTTATGCTTCTGGGGTTGATGCCACTGCTCTCCACTGTCACCTTGGCCAAATTCCTGGAACACTCCCAGTGCTTCTCCTTACTGCTGTTTTACTGCACCCCATCTGCTGGGGTGCAGTAAAAAGGAGAGGGTGGTGCAAGCCCCAGAGGACAGAATTACCACCACATTTCTCATCCAGGGAGGTGCCAAAGTAAAAGCAACAATGATATCCTGGCAGTGGAGCTTCTCTGCTTCTCCTCTCTCAAACAGCTGTATGATTCACTCAGCAGCCTGCAGACCACAGCCTCTCCTGCTGTAAAAGGCTGCTTCATTGATTCCAGTGAGCACTTCAATCCTCTCTACAGATAATTTAACCACAGGTGTGTTTTATCTCCACATACTTTCCTAGAGTTACACAAGGCCTTCCCAGAAGCAAATTTGGTTCATTGGGTTTAGTCCTTTGATATATCCCCTTTTGCAAAATGTAGCTTAGAAAATATGTATTTATCATGTTCTCAGTAAAAGTAAAGAGAAAAAGCCACAATTTCTTCAGGGAAAAAAAAAAAGCTTCTCAGTTTTCAAAATTTCCTGGACAAAAATTAAATAATCAGCTAAAGTTCTATTTCCTATTCCCTTCCCCAGAATAATATTAGTTTCTGCTTTCACAAAGCATGTAGATCATCCTCAGCAGGAAGCCAGGGAGAGTACATTAAAGAAGAAATGATATAGTGGAATGGGGTTTATGAAGAGAAGAGCAGTGCCTGGTGGTCTAACCATGAAACCTTGTCTGACTGAGGTAGGTTTAATCTTCTGCTACACAGACACCTTCTAAGCAACTTATCTTCTTATGGGATATTTTTAATAGCTTTTTGGAAGCAATGAATAAGGTCTTTCTCAGTGTCATGCAGTGATCCAGTATACTGCAAATCATTCTAGCTACTAAAGGTGCACAGACCTCAGGAATTTCACATTTAAAATAAATATTTGCTCACTGAATCTTGCTTAGAGCTAGCCATAAAGCATGGTACTCCCCCAAACCAAAACTTTGTAACTACAAATCCAATTTACATAGACACAAAAAAGAGATAAAATTTGGATTCCTGTCCAGATCAAAAGCAGACTAAATTTAAGCATCATTTGATTTGAAGGCCTTTTAAAAAACATGCGGTAAACATATATTATAGCTCATATATTATTTCAAATAGATGGTGGTCAAAGAGAGAGGCTTATGTCTAGTTCAGGCCTAACATTGAGATTGGCCATGTTTCTGATGAATGGTATATCCATGTTCTAGTAAGAGCTGGGAGTGTTGGGGAAGAAGAAAGCAAAAACTTTTATAACACAAGCAAACCAAAAAGGTTGTTAATTAGGAAATGTGACCCTGGGCTGTGTCTCTGCTTTTCAGTCATTTACCTCCTCCAACATAGATCTGAGGACTTGACTCCAAGAAGAAACCTGGCATACCAACCCCTTTAATATCAAGTCCCAGAAGATGATGAAGGTCCTGGGTGGGTCTTGCACTTCTGCCTTCAGCTTGTGTGATTCACAGAGACCTTGTGCTGGTGCTGACGATACACGAGCCAGCAGTGCAACACACAACTGGAGAGCAACACGCACCAAGGTGGACCACAGACACCCTTGGGCCCACAGCTCCCACTTGGTTGGTAAGCTGGTGACCCCGAAGGAGAAGATTTATTTCATTACATACACCAAGCACCCATGGTCACTTCGTGCATAGCTGTTATCACCCAGTCAGGCCTGGAAGTGCATTATTCTAATCAAAACTGAGAGGGGCATTTATGAAATCAACCTTTTCTCATCTTGCTGCTGTTTTGGGCCATGATACAAAATCAACCAAAAAATTGCTGCAGTTGGATACATCTGAGTTGGTTGCCCTTAACTTGCTTTATGGCCCAAAGAGAGAAGGAGACATGTTAGGTTAGCTAAGCTTCCACTTCTTCTGTGTGTTGACACCTTCGAAACAAACCATTGGTGACAGGCTACTGTTTTTATTGCCACCTTCAAAATGGAAAAATACTGCTGCCTGTCTCCATCTCCCAAAGGTTTTGCAAGACTTAATTCATCCACTCCTCTGCTCACTCCTCTTGTAAATGGCTTTGAGATTCCTGAAGAGTAGGAAATTAGAAGATATATGTAAGGTCATTTTAGCTCACCCACCACTTGTTCTGATGTGGCTCTGTGTGACCAAGTTTAAGAGGAAATATTGTGCTCAAACTAATGCAGGAGTGAAAATCTTGCACTGCTTAAAAAGTAATGTTTCTCTTTTGGCATAAGCATATCTCATAAGTGTTCATGTTATCACTTTTGCTTGCTTTGAGAACTCAGCTATAAGTAAAATAATTTCTAGAAAAAAAACAAAAGAGCTTTCTGGACTGATCCTTAATTTCCATTTTTACTGTTGCAGTCTGTGTGTGTTGAGGTGTAGAGGTTTTCCCTGGAAGCTGATTTGGTCTGAGGACTGTCCTTTTTCCTGCTCTATCTTCATCTTTACGACTTGTTGTGCTCTCCCACTGCCAGCCCAGGGACTGCCTGAGTGCCGGCAACACCTCAGCAATGCTTTTGTTCTGACAGCCTCCGAGGGGCCAGTGCTGTCAGCAGGTTGGCAGTGGTAGGACACCTCCAGCAATGCCCCAGAGAAAGTGCTATTGTCAGGAAACATTTTCAAGTTTCTTTTTTGGCTGTGGTTTGTGGTAGGGACACAGTCACACTGGCAACTGGTGAAGCCAGGCAAAGCACCTGCTTCACTCACTCCAGCTCATGTACCTTTCCCTACCTTCCAGTCCAGGTGTTTTCCAGTATGGGAAATGGGGCTTGAACAACCAGACAGGAAGATGTGGGATGCCAGTGGTTGCCTGCATTCCAAGAGACCCTGCATCTGCCAGCTGTGACATGCCAAATCCAAACCTGCACCTGAGTTCTCCCAAGGGGGCTGAGCATGGGGACAGCTTGTGCATTATGCAAACTGTCGAGGTCCCTTGCTCCCCAAGGGCAGGTGACTGATGCTTTGCCCCAGCACAAACCCTTCACAGAGTTTCCTTGGGCCTTGGTGATGATTGGTGGAGTTCCTTCCTCCTTCCCAGCATTTAAAAAGAAGGAAATGTTCTTCCCCGCATTATGTTTTTAACTAAGGCAATTCTGCCTTGGTATCAAGTTTTACTGTCATCCCTGTTGTTGGCTTTTTATGATAGATCCACTGAGTTGGATCCTTCACTGCATGCACATGTTCAACACTGGCTTCACTGGAGCTCTAGCTGTGCCCTGGGTATGGGTGCTACCAGAAACACAGCAAGGGATGCAGTCACAAACCTTTACTCTTTTGCACCTCCAAAATAAGAAAAGTTTATAAAAACTATTTGAAAATGAAATATGAACATTATTCTACTTCTGAGGGCTTTGTTAGTCTTTTCTTCCAGCAGGTTCCACATAATATAGTTAAACCAACATCAGGGAAACAAGAAAGCACATATAGGGTCACAAAAAATGGCCAGGATAGCACTCATACATGTTTCTCTTGGCTTCCCCTGTATGTGTGTGACAGTGCTAGTCTGAGAGCATTCACTTCTCTGTGAGAGCAAATATGCACTGCTTGGGCACAACTTGCCTTTAGTAGGAGGGGGCTCTGGTTCTTGGCAAAGCTCCTAGAGTTTGGCTTGCTCTGAGGAGCACTGCTAGCACACTGAGTTCTTTCTAGGGAAAAAAATCTTTTCAGCTGAAATTACCATTAGGAAACTTCTGCTGTCAGGATATTTAGGTTTATATGTACACAAATTTAAGGTACCACCAAAAGCAAATCCACTGCCATGAGGAAAATGCCCAAGGAAATTACAATGCAGGCTAACAATGATCCAATTTATTAATAGTGACATGGGAAGGAAACGTTTGATGTGGGACCATCTGCTTGGAGCTGTGGCAGTTCTGCAGCGTGGGGTGAGCGGGAGCACAGGCGTTGTGAGTAGGCAAGGGCTCCCTGCTGCACTTTGACGCAGGTGGCTCTGTAGCTGTGAGAGGAGATTTTTGAAGGACATGGGAGTTTGCTAATTAAAAAGATAAATCTCCTGAATTGCACTCCTATAATTACATTGTCATTACAGCAAATGCAACTAAATTAACTTACAGGAGCACGGCTTTTGCCTTGCCCCATTATGTTTATGTACAAATCCCCTTGTGTAGCAGCCCCTTGACTGCTTTGCTGGCTTGTTTAGTACCATATGTTTCATCCTGTACACTCCAATGGGCAAATAGAGTAATCTTAATAATCCCAATAACTATATCACAAACTCCAGAACATTGATTTTGGTCATATGGTGCTGAGTCTCCACAATGACAGGAGAGTCTGACTCACTGCCTGAGTTCAGATCACCTGTCAGAACTCATCTTTTTTCCTTAAACCATTGCATTTGGTATTCTTCTGCCACAGCAACACACTCAGACCTTTACTTCCTGCAGAAATCGGCCATAATTCCCCACAACTCACCATTGTGCCTTAGGATGGCTGCGCAAGGTGACTGTGATTTAAGTGAGGGTGATCTGCCATTCCATGGGAGATGGTCTCCGGACCATGGGAGGCAACACAAGTTGTGTTGAAGCTGGGGAGGGAGGGAAATGTTCATATCAGGAGTGGAGAAAAGGAGCAGTAATACTAAAATCCCAGGCTTTGAAATGAGAAACACAACCATGGTTAACAGTCCATTATTTCCTCCTGTGCCATTTGGGTGATGTTGTTGGGTGACTGCTGTCAGACTGTGACTGGCAGGAGGGCACAAGGGATGTGCTGCAAGGAGCACCATGTGGGACGGAAAGGCAACACCTTGTAAATGTGTTTAATATCAAATGCTAGGAAATAAATGCATCTGACTTCCACCGAAAGATATACATGAGACAAATAACAGTACATTTCTAGTCCTTTTTCCTCTAAAGATAATTTTGAAAAGCTTGATAGACTTAAACAGTTATTCAGCACCTCAAAAAAGGTGCTAAACTCATATTGGCCCAAGATGGTCCTGCAAAGCAACGTTCCATTGGAGGATGCCGAACCCAGGTAAACTCTGTAAGAGCTGGGCTAGCTGTGGGCTTCCAGCTCACTTAGCAGCTCACACAAGCTGAGTAGGGTAGCACTGCCTGCCCCAGTTCAGGGAGCCCACAGTGGATGAAGCCTCCACTGATGCCCAGCATGGTCCAGCTGTATCCCCTGAGCCAAGAGCAGCAAGCTCCCAGCAGTTGTGGAGTCACTGTGAGGGCAGAAGCAAGCTCCCCAGAGGCTCCTCCACTGCCAAGCACAGTTTCAAGGGCACCAATGGATGTGCTGCCAGGAGTGTGCTGGGAGTCAGGCAAGAGCTGAGCAGAGCGGAGAACTACACCCCTGGCAGCCTGAGGGCAGTGGCCACAGCTGCCTGCCACTGCTGTTGGCAGCAAATATGAGGCCTGGGACTGAATCCTTCCTCCCCATCTCCCTTGAGCAGATTTCTGATGTAGTGGAGAGAGGAGCCACTATTCAAAAGCCTTATTAAACTATCTTGGGTCACAGAATGTAACAACATGAGGGGTTAGGAGTCACATAAATTTCTAATCCCAAGATTTTTAAAAGCCTGGCACTAGGGAGGAGTCTTTCATTTTGTGTCACTTTGTGGACTAAAATGTCAGTGCAACAACAGCTTCAAGTTCTTTGTATGTCTTTGCAAATCTTTCTTCTCTGAAATGAAGCAAAACAGCAGGATGGTAACTCTCATTGTTTGGCTGGCTCAACATCCACCTACATGTCAGAAATACCCATAGATCAGCCAAGTCACGCTTATACAGGGGAGACTCCCTTACTGTCTCCGTTCTTTTAGAGACATAGGAGCTTGGTTCTAGGAAGCAGGATTTTATGCCTTGCATAACATGCTGTTAATAATCAACAACATCAAATGTTCCATTAGGACAGGGCTATGGAATAATCATGGCCTTTGGTAGCCAGGTTTTAAGAGAAGTGACACTACGCTCCACCCCTTCTGCCCTGCAGGAAGTGTGGGTGGATGGAAAGGAGAGAACAGCAGGAAGGAGGACAAGGAAAGCACCAAGGGGTCATAGCTCATAAAGGATCTAAACTTGCCACACCTTTTCCAGCATTTTGCCTGCTCTGAAATGGGCAAGTTTGATTGTGTCATTCAATAGTTTGGGCTTCAGAGGATCTGAAGCTGAGAGCCAGCCTGGGAACTTCCTTCAGATAGTTTTATTCTTTACTTCAAGATGAGAAACAAAAGCTGAGTGTTCGGCTCTGCCACTGTGTCATGGTTTGACACGGAAGTGAAGTTTCTCAGGAAGTTGGGGTCAAACCAATCAGTGTTCAGGTTTGGATATTGGCACCTGGAGTGACCACTGAAGGCATGGACATGCCTCTGAGAACACAGGGGGTTAAAAGCAAGACCTCCCAGGGGAACTCTCTCTTTGGTTCCGGTTGTCGGAGAGTACAGACTCTCCCCTGCCCAGCCACAGGCTGGGTTGGGGAGTGGAAGCCATGTGGCCTGGTCAAGGTAGGCTGAGGGGGCTGCAGGACTGGAACCAGGCAGGCCCCCTGTGGACAGAAGGGTGGAGAGAAACTGAGATGCCTTTGTTCCCCCCCTCCAGAGGGAAAGAGACAGAGAGCCTGACGGCATCTGGAATTTGCTGGCAAAGGAGAAGGAAAAAGTGGAGCGGGGGAGGTGCCCAGCTGTGGGAGTTGGAGTTCTGGACAGAGATTTCAGCCCTCAGGGAGTCTGAGACTTTTAACCCTTTCCTGGGAAATGAAAACTTTGTGAAATATTACTCCTCCTTGATTTGAAAGAGAAGAGAGACAGTCTAGGACTTGAGATGTTAGAAGAAGAAATTTTAGGTGGGAGGAGATGATGGAGTAGCTTTTGGCTGGACTTTTCTTGTTAGCCATAGACTGAACTAATTTCTCCTGCAACAGAGACTGCATTTTTAGGGGGATGCAATGGTGAGCCAAGAGACCTGCTTCAGTGACTACCAGCACAAGAATAGAGTAAACAAAGAAGAGTTGAGGAGGGTGTGGTGATGCCCTCTGTCTTCAGGAAGATGATGATCTCTGTTCTTGAGACCCTCGGCCCCAGGGGAGGAAGAAAATGGGGGGGACTATGGTACCAAAATGAAATGCTGAAATGTTGTTTCTTTTGGTCCTTGGCAAAGCATCCTTAAAGGAGCCCTATGAGCCATCTGTCCATGCACGGTGGTGAGAGCACTGTGACACAGAAAGGAGAGTGTCACTCTGGCAGATTTTCTCCGGGCGGTTGCCATGTGCGACATGGAAACACAGAAGGGTGGCAACTGTGTTTCCTAGGGGGTCTATGGTGCAAAAGAGACTCCTCTCTCCCTTGATGGACTGAGTATTGATTATCTGAAGAGTGGCAACTTGATCAAGAATCCTAGGTGGTGTCTCACTGTGTTTTGGTGGAAACTGGGTGGGGGAAGGAGGAGTGTTCTGGAAGGTTTTCATTCTGGATTTAGTGTGTGTGTGTCTTTTATAGTAGTAGTAGCTTAATAAAGTTTTTTTCCCTTTGTTGTTAAACTTGGGCCTGCTCTGCTCTGTTCCTGATCACATCTCACAGCATTTATTTGGGGAAGGTGCACTTTCATGGGGCTGCTGGCATTGCACCAGTGTCAAACCACGACACATTGGTATTCGCAATGGCATTTTGTCTTGGGTGACTTTTGTCTGGTCCACTGTCTTCAAGAGCTTCCTTTTGTGTTCAGTGTTGGCAACTGCAAATAATTTCTTCTTCCATGCAGTTTTTTTTCCTATGGGACTCAGAGAACAGGATCATCATAAAGAAGAACAGGGAGGTCACCACCTTTCCTGTTTACTTGTGGAAAAGTCTATACATTGCACACTTCATTGCCCTGCAGTGCTCATGATAAAAGTAAATAAATGAAGCTTTGCAGCACTGGAGGTGCACAGGTACCATAAACTGGAGACTCAAAAGCACACATTTCAGTTCCCTTGTTTCCAGGGGCCACATACAGAAATCAGACAAATGATACCTGTGTCAGCCTCTGGCTTCATATTTCTCCTCCATAAGTGCATCCAAACAGGTTAACAACACAGCCCAGCACAAGCTTTTCAGCACTACCTGCAAATAACCTGGAATTACCAAATTGTCCTGCTGTACTCATTCCTCACTTGGCAAAGCAGAGACCTTTGCAGTTCCTCATGCTGCCACTATGATATATTTGTATGCAGTTATTGTATCTCTGCATTGCCCATCAGCTCTCCCCATGAATCCCACATTGTTAGCACCATATGAATATAAAATGAAAAATAATCTGGCATACAGATGGAAATAAAAGAGGCAATCACAGGTGAAAAGTCTGCTGCATGGATAAAATAGAAATAAGAGGCTGGGCTGAAAGCAGTCACTGATGGCATTGTTCTGGCCCATTCTTCCTCCCTGCTGTGAGGTACAGGCATCATTTCTGATTCCCCCTGGGCTGCGGGGCAAATAAAGTGCTATTCTGAATGAGAAAATGCCTCAGGGCACAGTCTACTCCCTAGTTGTCTCTAATCCCTGGAGGACCCATTCTGCAGCTGTTCTAGGACAAGGGGTGAGGGCTTTTTCCTCTGCTCAGTCCTACTACCAAGCTCAGCAATGCTGACTGCTGTAGGCAGTGTCAACACATCATTCAAGACTTCACCCCCTCCCCACTGCTCCCCTGGCCCACCTGTGTGGCAGGCTCAGGATCCAGGAATCAGGAAGGCAGGTATGTTCAGCACAGTCACCCTCCAGGACTTTTTCCTACATGGCAGCATGGTAAAGGCTCATGCCCCTGTCCCATCCTCATGTGATGGAGCTGCAGAAGTAATCCTGGTGCCTGGCAGTTCATATGGTGGCTGAAACCAGATTCACCCCTGTTGCAGACTAGAGCAAGGGAGCTATTTCCTAAGGGAAGTCCATTTACTGAGGTATGTGTATGCTTCTATAATTACTCAGGCAATGTAGTTACTGTCAGCCACAAAGGTGGGAAAAAAAAAAAAGGAAACAAAAAAAAAAAAAAAAAAAGGCAGGGAGAAGAAAAGTCAAGCCTTTCCATGTCCATCATGATCCAGTGGTGAAACAAGTCATGCATTCAAATATGGCTTCAGGCCTGGGTATTCTCAAAACAGTTTTTTACTTACAGCATTGCTCCATTTTTATTCTGTATTTTTGTACAGTAACCCTGGCGATGGAAGGAGGGACAAGTCCATGCTCCTATCATGCTACCTTGAGCTGTTTCAGAGACCTCCTGGAGAAAACACTTCGCTATATACCTTTGCTTTTTAGCATATTTTACTTCTGGTTTCTTTTTTTCCCCCTCCTGAAATGTATTTATGGATTACTCCTGAAGAGTGCATCTTTATTGCTGGCATGCTACAGATGTCCTTGCAGTCTGATCTGACCAGCACCAAGCACTGCGCTGCTGTATCTACACAATTACCACTGCTATAAAATGCTTAATCCAGTCCAGGCTCAGGAATTGCACATTAAACTGTGCTGCCTTCCACAGCCAGGTATTGCAGGGGTGCACTAGGAACATCCCCACACCAGATTCCTGATATCAAAGGTGAGAGCAGGGTTATCTCTAGTAGATGTGGCCACGGTGGACAGGTGTGGTCACCTTTCCCTTCAATAATTAAGCTCTGAGCTCAATAATTAAGAACAACACCATATTCAAGACACATCCAGCAAACCTTGATTACTATAGATGCTTCTCCTCAATTTAAATTCAGTTGAATCTATATTTAACAGGTTTTGTGCTATTGCTATTGTCATACAAAAGCTCTTGGCAGCTGCAGGACCATGGAGATCTGGCTGACTGAAAAGCAAGAAGGAGTTGAGCTTTTCTTTCACATCCTCTCCTGCTAACTCTTGCTTCCTCTGCTGCCAGAAGCCCACACACTTCTCTGAGAGGTAAAGTACATTAGTACTGTAGCAACTTAATCTATCAGAGTATATGAGCCTTAAAAATATATATTTTAGATGTATTTTAAGCTGAACTGGTAAAATTTATTGTTGACACCACTTATGCGTCATGGTATAAGCCCTTTCTGTCTACTGCTTAAAACTTTGGTAAATGCTTTAGGTCATGAAATTTTCCATGTTCCAGTGTCCTTGCTACTGTGAAGGAGAGATTCAGCAAAAAAGTCTTCACTGTTTTTTTTTTTGTTTTTTTTTTTTTTGTTTTTTTTTTTTTTTAAATCAAAAACCAGAAAGAGCATAGCCAAGCAAATACCTTCCTCTAAAAAATTACCTATTTGGGGTTTGGTTTAAAGAACCCACAGCATCCTAGTTCAAAGTCAAAGCCTGAAACCTGCAGCAGGAGCTGCCTTTTGTGAGGGACAATTTTCATTTTCTCATTCCCATCCAAAGCTTCCTCAATCTGACCATAATGTCAGTTTGATGAAGCTCATTGAAGACTGCTGGGTCTTGGTTAGCTGTGGGAGAACCTGGCCCAGGGAGAGCGTGACATTCCCACTGTGGCTGTTCTGTGCTCACAGCAGCTGTGGCAGCGGCAGAGCCCTGCCCTCCCCCAGAACATCTGGCTGCCTTACACCAGTGTCGTGCTCCATGCCAAGTCCCCTGCCCCACTCCATGTGGCTTCAGAGGGGATGATGGGGCAGAGCTCCTGCACAGCAGGCTTTGGTGCAGAACCTCTGCACCTCTGAGACTCTGGAAGAGCTTGCAAGACCATTTGGTGCCTCACAGACCTCAATACATCCTCAGTGCTGCGAGGGAAAGCAGATGGCTGGGATGTGGCAGCCGACCCTTTCAAACCTTCCTGGTGGGCAGTGCAAACTGTGCTGTATCTCTCAGCCTCAGCCACGGGGCAATGGCCCCAGGCTGCACAGCTGTAACTTCTGTGGTGCCACTGCTGAGTGTAGGCAATGTGAGGGTGCTGCCCAGCTCTAGGCAAAATGGGCAAGGAGAGTTACTTTGGAGAAACAGGAAAGGCAGGAAAATGAGAAAGGTTGAATGAGTCACCACACCTGTTCCCCACCATACAATCACATACATCCCTCAGAGCAGAAAAGGGGATTCAGAGCACAAACTGCAGGTATGCAGAGAATAGAAGATGCCTGTATGACCCCAGATTTTTGGTTTTGCGCGCTCATTTATAGCATGCAATCTTTACAGCCATTGATTCAATCCCTGTAGCACACAGTATATGGACATCTTGTGGATGCCTCATGGCCAGATAGAGAGGAAGCCTCATTTGGTGAAGCTGTGTAGTGAATGAGTGAGTGAAGGCACTGCGAGAGAAGAAGGAGTAATTTCATGGTGGTTAACTGCTCTGAATGTTGCCTAGGAGCACCAGATGTCAACACTGCCTTTGCCACAAGGTTCCCAGACAAAGTAAAGGTCATTGTACTTTCTTGTTTTCAATGTGCCTAACTTGAAATTTGGGCCCAGTTTGCAGCAGAGATGAGCCTTCAGAGGCACAAATATTTCCCTTTGTTTCCTGTTCCTCAGTCTCACAGAGCTGTTCTGGAAAGAATTTAATTGATGTCTGAAGTCCTCCAATGTCATACTGATGAGTTCCATAGAAAAGCCTGGAGGAAACAAATAGCTTCCATTTGACAACAGTGCTTACACAGCAAACTGCAAATAAGGCACTGGGCCATGTACTGCACAAAATAGCAGTCTTCCTTCTGAGATCACTCCTATCTTTTCTGTGCACTCAAGCAGGCAGGGGTGTGTAAAAGCAATTAAAAAATTCTCTTTCTTGCAACACCTGCAGGAAATTTGACAATGATAAGGAGACTGGTTCTCTAGGATCTTGGCTTTCTTGCCAAGTTTTCCTCTTCTTCCACTCCCTCTCATATTCAGATCCATCGTTTGCCTTGTCTACCACTTTGGGGCAGGGATGGGGCAGGGGATGGCTGTGAGCCCAACAGAGTCCCCAGCTAAAAACAAGTTTCAAAGATTATTTCTGGTGTGATTCATGGGTCTGTCCTGTGTAGGGCCAGAAATTAGACTTTAGTGGTCCTTGTGGGTTCTTTCCAACTCAGAATAGTCTATGATTATATGATTCCATGCATATCTCAAATGACTGGAATAATATAAGCATGTACACAAACCTCATGCCAATCTTCTCTCTCATGTGTAGTTTCCTCTTTGTCTCCTGTTTTCTCCCTTTGTTTCAGTGAACCTGCAATGTTATAACTAGGATCATCTCAGCACTCTAGCTTATAGCCAGAGAGGGAAAGAGTTGTGATGGGAGAGATCACAGTGCATGAGGCTGCAGCAGGGCAGGGTGGGCACGGGAATGGGGACAGCTCCATGTGCTGCTTAAAAGCAGCAAACCCCTGGAGTGAGATTTGAGTCTGATATCTTGAAAAAGATTAAATAAGAGCCTTAGATCTTGGCCTAGTAGAACTTAACATCTCTTTTTATCTTCAAAACACTTAATAAACATCAACCATTACACCATCATAATACTACCCTGAGCAGGGTGAGGAAGTCAAAGCTTAGTAAGGACACAGATGAAGGAACTGGGTGCTCATAATTGATTGATAAGAGTTTCTAAATAATTTAGTTTCTCTGCTCTGAAGTGCTTCACCAAGAGTCATATTTTGAGATGGGCACTGAATGCAGCTGGAGACCTGCAGCAGGGCTTCAGCAGTGCCTCCTTACCTCTGCTGGAAGATACTTCTGGGACTATTTGTCTCCAGATCAGATTTGCACAAGGAGGTGTGGCGTTTATCCGCTATGGCCTCAAGCAGCACTTCCACCTCTCAGAGAGACAGCTTGTCCCTTCTCAGGACAACTCCTAAGGCTTTGTTTTTTCCTTCAGTCTTCCCCAGTTCTCAAACTGAGAAACCTCCTGGTTCCCCCCACACTGAGGGGCACTGACCCCCTTGCCAAGCACTGCCCTGTGCTGAGCTTTATTATGCAGGAGCAGTGCTGACACCAAAAAGGCCTTACAGCATGAAAAACGTGCACTCTGGCCTCTGGCTCACCCTATCCTTTTTATTGAAGCGTTTCCTCTCCACGATTCTCAAGCTGTTGCAGCTGCAGAGCAGAACCTCATTGTTTCCCCCAACTTCCTGCAGCCTGTCTGCCCTCTTGCAGAACTCGGGCTGTGAAGGGCAGCTCCCTCCCCTTGTTCAGCCCACAGAGCATGGAAAACAGGAGCATGCTCATGCCAGGAAGATCCAAGCCAGGGCAACAAGTGCTTTGCAAACCCTCTCCAGCTTGTGGAGAGGTGAGGAGAGGGCAAGTCCAGGATTTTGCCATTGGCAAGAACAATAATACCTAAATAATTTTCAATTTTGTGCAGCCCAGCTCAGGGCTCCTCATGTAACATCTGAGGCCATTATTTTCTTCCATCCTCATCCCAAGAGCCTCTCCAAAGTCCCAGAGAAACAGTCAAGGAGGCTTTTCATAAGCATGCTTTCAAAAGCATTCTTTTAAGTGGAAGCTGCATTTTGTCTGCAGTTCCCAGAGGTTCAGTGTGTGAGAGCTATCGCACTGAAGAGGAGAATAAGCTGGGACACACAAAGAGCTGCTGGCCCTTCCCACAGAAAACAGAAAGGAAGGACACCACCAGGAGCTATACCTTAGTGGGACACAGCAGGTGGGATGGGATTTGGGAATATTGCAACACAGGCAAGAGTACAAAGCAGAAGGGGAGAGAGCCTGCCAAGTGTCACACATCCAGTAGCAATACGTGGATCTAGCAATGAGAGAGGCTCCCATATTTTTTGGGTTGCATACAGTGACCTATTGCAAATCTGGGAGGAATGAGACTGTCAGGCAGACAGACCTGCCTTCCCTCCACAGAGAGACCAGGAAAACAGCAGTGGGAGGCAGGGTTCTCCCCTCCCTTGCAGGGATCTCAATGGTCTCAAGCAACCACGTACAGACAGCTGTGCTCGCTCTGCTAAGGCACCAGCTTAATTGGTGACATGGCTGTTTATCTTTAAAAATACACACTCGCCCTTCCCATGCAGCCTGATGTCAAGGAACACAACAGCTCTAACCTGACCCAGAGATTATCAACAAAAAGCCCTTCCCTTGCAGTTCCTCACTCTCTGCCTGCCTTGGTGTGGTTTTCTGTCCTGGCAAGCCAAAGCACAGTCAGCTGTGTGACTCCACAGGGAAACAATTTCGCTGGCATTCATCCCAGTGCTGCACCCAGGCATCACCAAGAACTCTGACATGCCTTACATAAATGGTACTGCTTTCACCCGGCTCATGATTTAAGGATGGATTTTCAGAAATACAGAAATACTTAAATATTGCAATTTGCAGATAAGCAGCACAGGTTTTCTTGACAATCCACTAGGCACCTACCTGCTCTAAACCCTTAGGTTTCCAAATGCTTTTGGAAATACTGGCCCAGAGGTATTTAAGCAACATCCTCAATAGCCCCCCCCTCCCCCCGCTACCCTAACTAACTTCCACACATTTCTCAAACTGACCCTTGGCAGCTCCCAAATGGACTGAAATGTGTTGCCCGGACTGAGATTTTTAAGGAAACAAAACAGCAGTTGAGAACATCAGTCACAACAAAGCCTGTTTTGGTAACATAGAGAAACTCTGGATTAGGTCACCTGCAAATACCGCATGTGATTGCTCTTTTAGTCACACACTGAAATTTATGTGTCTCAAACAACATCACTTCCCCACTTTGCCCAACTCAGCATTAGAGGAGTTTTTAAGTTAAAACAGCAGAAGGGGAGCTGATGTGAGGAGGTTTTCAGCATGTAATTAAGTGGTGGTCCTCTCATGTGTCACATGTCTCATGTGGGAGGGTGGTAAGAAGGACTGCATGGCAAAAAAACTCTCAAGAGGAGACCACATCCCCAAACACAGCCAGGCAAATGTGTGCGTGCATGTGTATATTTGCCTGTGCATAAAACACAGGTAAGATCCAGCTGTGCTTGCTGATCCTCCAAGAGATACTATAAGAGCAAGGTTTTTAACCAGGAAAATTACATGCCTTTAAGCCAACAGAGAGACAAGCAGACATGGAAGTTAGGCAGGGCAAGTGAGATCCTTTAACAGCAGAGTGAAGAGAGAAAAAGTTGTTTTGCTTTTCTCTGTCTTTGCAGGAAGATTGGCCTTGCACGGTGCAATGTAATGAGATTCTTCACCTCTTCTCCTTTTCAGTTTTGCTAGGGAAACAGCAGGGCCCAGACAGCACTATGCTTACAGTATAGTCTGTAATACAGCCATTACAGAGGCCCTCAAGGAACCAGGGTGTGCAGTGATACCTATTAAACCACTGTAGCAAATGTGAACCAAATACACACCAGAAATCTGCATCACAAGGCTATTCCTAGCACATGTTACTTCTGTGTCATTAAAGGTACACATCAGTGTTCCTGCACTGTTTTGCTACTACTCAGGAAGGGTAGGAGCAAGAAGGAAGGGACCCTGTCTTTCATCCCAGATGCACAGTATGGTACAGGATCACAGGAAGTGTTGAGAGGCAAGGTGGGAGCAGAGAAACAGGGTGTGTTTCCAATTCCCATGGGAGCCACTGCATGGAAAATGCATCTCTTCCAGTCCTGGTATGTAAAGGACAAAAGAATTGAACTATTACATAGAAAAGTGCAAGAGAAAAAATTACAAGTAAAATCACTGCTGTCAGGACACCTCCTTAGGATGAGATTTTTGTTTCATTTTCCTTATTTATTTTTCACTATCCAGGTTTTGTTTTTATTTTACACCTGCTGTGTGGCTCCAGCAGTGCCTTCATGCAGCAGGGATCAGACTTCCAGCGCCCACAACCAGCCTCCATGGCCCAACACTTGCACAGGCCTCCTGGAACACACAGCTGGCCACCAAGTTTCCTGCTGGGGGTGTGAGAACTCAGTCAAGTTGTGGCCCAGAACAAGCCCAAGGCCAAGTGTTTAATAAGCAAAATAGTGGCTTAGCAAGTATCTGATGTGCATAATTCAATACCCAGGCTATAAACTCACTGTTTGGATAATGATGCTCTTCTTTGTGTCTCACACAAAACACCACTGAAGTCTCACAGAATCAAATTATTGTCTAGTTTTTCTAGTGCCCAGCTACAAAAAGATCCAAGATTGCTGGAAGGCTGGAAGGACACAGTACTGCAGCCTATAGCCCCTTTAATTAGGAGTTGTAAAGCACCTGCAGATCCAGTCCAGCGGGGTGGCCCGCAGCTGGCTAATCCGCAGGTGCCCAGATAGTTATGTATCCATAACTATCTCCACCAGAGAAACAGGAGGACGCTCAGGCTGCTGTATTCCACGAGGGTTTATTGTAGGAGAGGCAGAGGGAGAGGGAGGTGGGAGCAGAGCAGGGAGACAACCACTCGGAAGGGAGACAGGTCTGAGAGTGTCGAGGGAAGGTGGGGCCGGGGCACACAACAGTGGAGGGGTAGGAGTGGTCGGGGTACAAACGAACCAACAGGGGAAAGGCCAAGGGGAGGAACAAGGATGAAGTAACACACACAGAACCAATGGAGAGAGGGGAAAGGAGTGGCTTTACAGAAAGAACCAATAGGGGTAACGAGAACAGTGATCTTTCTGGAACAGGGGAGTAGACCAACTCTTGACTGACATAGATCAGGGAGGGCATAACATCTGATGGGTAAATTCACTTACACTTGTGTAATCTCCCAGGGCAGCCCAGAGGCCCCTCCCACATCTCCCCCTTTTCTATTAATTAAATAAACATTCCCTAAGGTTTTAACTAAAGCCTTCTTAAAGATGGTTAAAGCAAGGGAAATAATAAACATGATAATGAAAATCCAACATAGTCCTTTTAAGATTGGAACCGCCCACCCAGTAACACCCCATTGTGTGAGCAGTGTATTCACCGTGTCCACAGCCCAGATCTCTGTTTTGAGATCTTTAACTTGCGCTTGGATCTGCTGGATGTTTGCTTGGATGAATGTGCTTCTTGATGACAGGTTGAAGCAGCACATCCCTTCAAAATCTTCACAACTGTGGCCATGGGCGAGCAGTAAGAAGTCTATTGCTACTCTATTTTGCAGCATGGCGTGTCTGGTGGTTTCTTCATCCGCCAGCAGGTCTGACAGGGTGGCAGACGTAGCGTTGGCCTGCTTACTTAGCCAACACCCCAGGTGAGAAATCTCACTGAGGGCCTTTGCTGCAGCATACCAGGGTAGAAAGATGGATGCAGCGACCCTCTTGCCCTTGCCCCAGTCATAAATTTCGTAGTCGCAATTTGCATTGAATACACCATAGGATCTTTTTTTGTGAGCCAACTGACTTTCTTTCTTCCAATCTAAAATTTGGGTCTTGTTGGGTGTCAGCGTGGTAAGTTTGCCAAGGCTACAGGGACCCCCTTTGGTCTCGGAGGGGATCCCAGCCCACACTCTGTCCCCGCAGATCAGAAACACTCCCCTGGGGAGCTCCTTGGGATATGGGTAGGACTTGGACCATATGATGCTTGTATAATTGCACCAGTCATCATTATACCTTTTGTCAGCTGGAGAAATATCTCTGATGGTGTCTGGATTGTTTGCCTGTGGTGCTTTATAATAAAATTGAATGCAAAAATAGGCTCTTGTGGACCCCAGTAGCTCCAATTCCTGGGGTTCCTGTGGTGCATGTGGAAGGGTCCTCACCCACCCAAGCCAGGAGTCCACCGGGTTAGGTTTCATCCCTGCATAAGGATAGTCGTTTTTGGACAGAGGGACTCCCACCAGACACGTAGACTACAGGTTGTCTGCATTGTCCATGGCCATACAGAAGTGGTCTTGTCCAATGGATTTCCCCAGCGTGACCCACCCATTTTCTTTTGGCTGTGGAACAATCCAGCTCCTTGCCACTTGAAGCCATACAACTACGGTAATTATGGTCGTGGCGATCAGACGGCTGTGAGGTGTCTTGACTGGTGCCATCTGTGTGTTTGTGGTTTGGGTGGTTCTGGTATCACGATAAAACAAAACATGTATTAATGAAAGTGTTTTTAATTCCCTTCCCTCCTTTCTCCCCCCTTTATTAAAGATTATAAAATAAATTAAAACTGTGGGCTAGGGATAAAGGGTAGAAGGTTGAGGGAAGTGGTAAGAGGGAAAAGGAGGATAAGTCAGAGGGGAAGGGGTAGCAGGAATTGTGTCTCTAATAGTTGGTAGGTATTGCTGGGTGATCAGCACATGGGTGACGAGATTAGGTGGCTCAGTTTTCTTTCTCTTGCGTCGTCTCCACGCGACCAAGGTGTCTGACTGAGTTGGCTGAGATGTTTCAGGAGCATGGTTTGGGGGTGTGTCGTCTGTGGGCATGATGTCCAGGTATGGTTTAATGAATTTTCCAGGAATCCAGGGGTAGACACTTGGGACCCTGCTCAGTGGAGACATATGCATACCCTCTTCCCCAGGTTAGTAATGGGTATGGACCTTGAATATTTTTTGACTCTGGATCTCTAATGAGCACCGGAGGCCTTTCCTTTAAGACTGCTCTGGTGTTATTATAGAAGTGTCTTAAGATGGGGGAGTTTGGCTCCCTATCAGAGCAATTCATAAAGTTGTATACATACAGGGCCTTGCACAGTCTCTCAACTGGGGTCATTAACAAGGTAGGATTATGCTGCTGTTCTATAAGTTTCTTAATTTCTTTATGGGATCTTTCCACTACAGATTGGCCTGTAAGATTGTGTGGGATGCTGGTGGTGTGGGCAATCCCCCATTGTTTTAAGAATTCCCGAAACTGTTTGGATATTTACCCCAGACCATTAATAGTTTTTAACGCTTTTGGCATGCCCAGGGTGGCAAAGGCCATATAAAAATGCTTGATGATGTCTTTCGCCTTCTCCCTGGTGTGCAGGGAGGCAAATATTGCTTCTGAAAATGTATCAACAGACACATGGACATACTTCAGGCGTCCAAATGGCGCATAATGCGTGATGTCAGTTTGCCAGAGTTCTAGAGCTCCCAGTCCTCTAGGGTTGACCCCCGTCACTACAGATGGAAGGGCGAAGGACTGGCAATTGGGGCAGGTGGAAATTATGGCTCTGGCTTGCTCTTGCAATATCTTAAATTGTCGGGAGAGCGCTGGCGCGTTTTGGTGGTAAAAAGCATGGCTAAGCCGTGCTTGTTGGAAAATATCCAGTACAGTAGGTCTGTCAGGTGACATTTGTGTTATCATGGCTAATAAGTCTGCCCTTCGGTTGCCCTCAGCAATATAGCCTGGTAAATCAGTGTGCAACCGGACGTGCATGATATGGTAAGGTTGCTCCCTGTGGGAGATTAGCCAAATTAATTCTGAGAGCAAGCTAAACAAATTTTTATTCTGAATTTCTTTGAGCAGAGCATGTTCTGCTCGCTCTGCTATCCCGGCAACATAAGCCGAATCTGTTACCAGATTGAATGGTTGTTGAAATTTTTTGAATCCTCTCAAGACCGCAGCAAGTTCTGCGATCTGGGGGGAACCCTCAACTATCTGGATGTCAGACTCCCACTTCTGACTGTCTGGGTCCTTCCAGGTGATCACTGATTTGTGGGATTTACCTGATCCATCAGTGAACACCATGACAGCATTCTGGATAGGGGTTTTACTTTTGAATGTCTTTGGAGCCAAATGTAAAGTGTCCTTGAACAATTTATGTTTTGGATAGTGAATCGAAATCTGTCCGGGATGGCTATCAATTGCAATTTGTAAATTCTCGTTTGTTTGCAGTAATGAATCCAATTGTTCCAAATTTAAAGGTAGGTAGATGCACGCCGGATCACATCCTGTGAGGGTCCGAAGGCGGAAACGGGCCTTTGTTATTAATTTAGCCATGAGCTCAGCAGGGGTAGACGCTGTTTTTCTGGGTTGATGGGGAAGGAACAACCACTCAATGATAATGAGTGGGTCCTTTTGACTAGTGTCCCATTGGAATAAGAGACCATGTAAGTGAGGACACTTACCCAGGACGCAGAACTCAATAGGAATGGACCGGACCACACGGTGCACTTGGCAGTGTTTCAGCGCGTCTGCGACTCTCTCCAGAGCTTGATGTGCATCTGTTGTTCACTGACGTGGAGAAGTGAGGTCGCCGTCTCCCCTAAGGACGTTGAAAAGGGGTGCCAGCTCCTCAGTGGTGAGTCCCAGGAGAGGTCGGATCCATGTGATGGTCCCGCAGATCTGCTGCACGTCACGCAGTGTTCGTGGGTTCTCCCTGATGGTGAGGGTCTGGGGCACGACGGTCCGTCCCGTGATAAGGAACCCTAGGTATTTCCACGGTGATGACATTTGGATCTTCTCTTTGGCAATTTGGAATCCCACTGACTCGATGGCACAAATTGTCTTTGCAAGAGCTGCTTTTAAGTAAGTCTCTGTGGTGGCACAAACTAAGACATCGTCCATGTAACGTAAAATAATAACTTCTGGGAAGGTTTTTCTCATGGGTGACAAAACTTGTGCCACAAAGGTTTGGCAGAGCACTGGGAAATTTTTCGTTCCCTGAGGCAAAGTGGTCCATTGATATCTTTTAAATGGTTCGCTACAATTGATAGAAGGCTCTGAAAATGCGAACCTAGGAGCATCTCTGGGGAATAATGGGATGTTAAAGAAGCAGTCCTTGATGTCAATGACTGGGAGCTGCCAATCTCTGGGAAGCATAGAGGGAGAGGGAAGGCCAGGTTGAAGGGGCCCCATATTTTCTATGACACCATTGACCCTACGGAGATCTTGGAGCAGGCGCCACCTGTCTTTGCCAGGTTTTTTAATCACAAAGACAGGTGTGTTCCAGGGACTGGTGGAGGGTATTAAATGTCCCAGGCGCACCTGCTCCGCAACTAATTCTTGGAGCGCCTTTAATTTTTCCATCAGGAAGGGCCACTGGTCCACCCACACTGGCGTGTCTGATTTCCAATTCAAAGGTAGGGTGGTGTGCTCTGCAGTGGCCCACACTAAAAATCCCAGTTAGGGTCAGGGATGTCTAGTTTGGCCCCCCATTTGGACAATACGTCTCTGCCTAGCAGCATGATGTTGGATTGGACAACAAAGGGTCAGATAGTTGCCAACTGACCCTGGGGTCCCTCTACGCTTACCAGATTTTTGCTCCTCTGCGAATTGATGGCTCCTCCCACTCCAGAGATAGTGCCACAAGGGGACACCAACTCCCAGATGCAGGGCCACTTTGCCTGAGGGAGGATGGTGATGTCCGCTCCAGTGTCTGCCATCGTCTTCAGGGAGATGGATTTTCCCTGGGAAGAAATGATAGATTTAATTAAGGGTCTTTCTCTAAACACATTCTGTGTAAAAAAGACATGTGAATTGTCATTGTTGTCATCAGAGTATTGTGTGTCCAAGATACAAAGTAAAGCAAAAGGTGACCACTTACACAACGAAAATGCGGGGTCGGTGCAGGTCACAGATACTGTGATCTCATTACCTGGTTCCACACAGACTACCTCAGGGCTGATTGTCAGTTTGTCAGGGGTATTCAGACTGTCTCCAAGGAGGAGGACGGTTGTTGATTGCTGGCTGTAGGGCGGTGGAAGGAACCCTGCAGGAACATGCACCAAATCCTCATCCAGGAAAAGGACATGGATGGAGCTGGTGAGGACTTGGCATCCATCTCGATCTAGTTGGCAGGTCCAACGGAAGAGGCAGAGCCCGTCCTCGTGGCTGCGTCAGTCCATGGAAATGTACCGGGTGGGCAGTGGTGCTTCTGGATGGTGGGGAGACTGGGGTACTGCGATGGGCCACTTGTTGTCCTCGCGCGGCCCCTCGTCGCGCTCCGCTGCCCGTTTCCCGGCTGGTGTTGCTGACGGTGATATGGGTTCCTATAGGCAGATCTTGGAAACTGGATGTTAGTCTGGAACGGGTGTTCCGGTTGCCAGTGTGGACAGTTAGCTTGTATGTGTCCTAATTGGCCACAATTGAAGCACCTGGTATTATTAAGAGTGATCATGGCTTCTCCTATGCCTTTGCTCATGTCCAGTGCTACTGTGTGCTCCATGGATACAGCTTTCGAGCATGCCTCAACCATGTGAGTGATGGTAGGTTCAGGATCCTGAGATAATGCCCGAAGCACCTTCTTAGTTTCAGAGTTAGCATTGGACATGGCCATTTTTCAGAGAAGCTCATCTCTCGCTTCAACATTATCAATCTGCCTGTCTATTGCCTCCCTCAGTCTGTCTACGAATTTTATGAATGTCTCTTCTGGGCCTTGTGTAACAGATGCAAAATTCTGGAGGGGAGTAGTCCCATCAGGGAACTTAAGGAATGCGGCCTTGCCAGCATCTCTGATCTCAGTCAACAAATCGTTTGGAAGTAATATTTGGTCCTCAGGCCGACTAAACTCCCCCTCTACAGCGAGGGCTTCAAGTCCCTCAGTCCCTTCTCCCAACACTTCCGTGGGATCATATTTTTTAAGAAGTTTAACAGTTTTTTCCAATGGATCTCCCATAAGAGGAGTTCCGTGGGAGAGAGAAGTGCCTTTGCGATGTATCTCAAATCATGTTGCACTAACGTGTGGCCTGAGAACGTGAGGTCTAACACGTTCTTAAAAAATGGTGAGTTGCGTCCACAGTCCTTAGCAGCTTTCCGCAATTCCTTAACCTCTACATGTGGCAACTGCTCCCACCTGGGTTCTTTCCCTCTTTTCAAAATTACAGGTGACATAAACACTCCCAGGTCCCTGGCGAGATCCAGGTCCCCATCCTGGATAGCCTCTTCCCTGATCCGGGCCCAGCCCCCCGCCCCGACGTGGTGGTAGGCCGGGGGTCATCACTGTCCTCATCCGAGGATGAAGCAGGATGGGCTAGGGCACGGAGCCTCTCCTTGACCGGTGGGCCTCGGTGACGAGAGACCCTGCAGGCTAAGATGGCCTGCTTCCGGCCAGGCCTGCTCCCAGTTCCGGTAGCGTGGGAACCGGGAATGGCAGGGGAGGGGGTGTGGCCTGACCCACCCACCGGGGCATGGCCTTCCTGTAGGCCTGTCCCACCCACAAGGGGCCTACCCAAGAGTGTGGTCAGGGAGGCAGGAGGGGAGGGTCCCAACAAGACAGGAGTCCACGC
Organism: Vidua macroura; assembly: GCF_024509145.1. Classification (NCBI taxonomy): domain Eukaryota; kingdom Metazoa; phylum Chordata; class Aves; order Passeriformes; family Viduidae; genus Vidua; species Vidua macroura. The sequence goes on along the minus strand of NC_071573.1, from coordinate 42,206,075 downwards.
GATGGCAAGGGAGGGACCCGACGCAGGGGCAGCACCCAACAATGAGGGGAGTGGCGATGGAGTGGCAAAAACCCAAGGGAACGATGAGGGAGGGAAAACTCCATTTTGTAGGGTCTGACAATCAGCCATGTGGCCGTCGCCATTTTGTGTAGCTGACCCCTTATTAAAACTATCATTGCAACTGGGATTAGGGGTTCCTGGAGTGAGGGAGTGGGTAGAGCTCATGCTGGGGTGGCCAGTCCCAGTACGAGAGAGGGACAGAGTGGGACGGGAAGCAACAGGGAGACAGCAGCAACCCTGTGCCTTTTGGCAGGGTCTGTCTCCTGACCCACCCTTAGAGGAAGTGGGAATAGGATTGGGGAGGGAGGAATGAGGGGTAGGAGAACTGGGGACCCAACTCTCCCCTTTCCATTTAACTAAATTAAAAATGGAATCATAAACAGAAAAATAACGCCCCACTTTAAAGTTCCCAGCAACTTGTAAATCATAAATGTATCTTCCAACTTTTCTCCAGAACATAACAGATAAAGCATCTTCCTTAGTGACATTGGGAAAATGCTCAAACATAAAGTTAACAAAGGATTTTAACTCCCTTTTCTTAAAAGAAATGTTCCCCAGAACAAGGGTGGATTTAACTTGAGAGTATAACTCCTGTCTCGCTGGGGAAAAGCAATTGCCCATATTTCCCACAGCAATTAAAATCCCAGCCAAAGCAAAGGGAAAAATAAAGCAACAAGCCTGTGTCAGCTGCTATCAGCAGCAAAAACTCACCACACAAAGACACAGACGAAAAGAAAAGAGCCTTGGAAGGGTGGTGGAGTCCTACCGGTCCTGTAGGGTCCAAAGCTTCCCCAGAAGCTGCAGCTTTGGACTTCTACAGGGTGTCAACAGGGCCAGGAAGCAGAGATCTTCTTAGATAAAAACACAACTGTTCCTTGAATTGGCTCGGAACGACGCTTAAAGTCCTGAAAATCTGGGTCACAAATCCGGGAAGTTTGAGGAGATGTTCGCAGTGGCCAGGGAAGTGGACAGTGTGTTCAAATGACAATTGTAAAGCACCTGCAGATCCGGTCCAGTGGGGTGGCCCGCAGCTGGCTAATCCGCAGGTGCCCAGATAGTTATGGATAGCTCCACCAGAGAAACAGGAGGACGCTCAGGCTGCTGTATTCCACGAGGGTTTATTGTAGGAGAGGCAGAGGGAGAGGGAGGTGGGAGCAGAGCAGGGAGACAACCACTCGGAAGGGAGACAGGTCTGAGAGTGTTGAGGGAAGGTGGGGCCGGGGCACACAACAGTGGAGGGGTAGGAGTGGTCGGGGTACAAACGAACCAACAGGGGAAAGGCCAAGGGGAGGAACAAGGATGAAGTAACACACACAGAACCAATGGAGAGAGGGGAAAGGAGTGGCTTTACAGAAAGAACCAATAGGGGTAACGAGAACTTTCTGGAACAGGGGAGTAGACCAACTCTTGACTGACATAGATCAGGGAGGGCATAACATCTGATGGGTAAGTTCACTTATAATTGTGTAATCTCCCAGGGCAGCCCAGGGGCCCCTCCCACAAGGAGTTATTTAGGATTTCTGCCATGTGACTCCTGACAGGAAAGCAGGCCGCTTGGGCTGAAAGGTTTCCAAGCATCCAGCTCCTAAGCTACAGCTCCCCTGAGGTTACATATTCAGTAGTACAGCAAAGAAAGGAGTGGTAGGGTCACCAAATGGGGACAAAAAAGGGTTGAGGGGGGGTAAACATCAGAACCCCACCAGAACCTCTGCCTGAATCTGTATTTACCCCAGAGCCTTAGTGGTAGCACAGCCACCTCTCCTTGGGCCAGGAGTAACATTCAGGTTTCAGCACTAGAGATTGGAATTAGCCTCTATCCTTTCAGGAGTTTTAAGGTTCAGTCTGCATGGGTGCACTTAAAAGTTGTGGGAGAACAACAGACAATAACTTATAAAATCAACATATATCACCTATTTCGATACCCTATTTTATGAAGATAACCTTGGGTGGGCTGGTGAGAGGATAAGCTTCAGAAAATAGATCAAAGAAGCTAAAGGACCTCTCTAGATAAAAGATCAAACATGAGCTATATCTTTCAGACCTTCAGTTTGTCACTGGCCACCAGCAGCATCATGGGAATGTGAGTCTACAGTAACAAAATGACCTCTCTATATTGGACTGCCTTCTTCACCTCCTCTAAATTAAGGAGGAGCAATTAAATGACTGAAAAAATCAAATAATTATCAAGGAAAAGAGAAGAGTTTTCCATTTGTTCTGCTCACTAGAAACCTCAGGGATACCTGCTGCATTATGACAGACCAAAATGTTCTCTATTTGCCTTGGGAAAATGGCATCACACAGCAGACAAACTTATAAGAGCAACATGTGGGAGCTTAGCATTGCCACTGCAGTGACACTAGCTTGCATAGGAGAAGAAAGTCATCAGTAATTCTGCTCAAGGGGAGAAAGGCAAAATCCAGGCCAATTAGCTTCTGTGGTAGCTCAGAAAACCTGGCAGCTGCACAAGGAAAACAAAGAAATCAAGATAAACACCAGGCTGTGAGGGATCAGCCAGCAGGAACACAAGACAGGTTCTCAATCCTTCTCTAAATAATAACTTTGGAACAGAGTTAATCTCTATGATACTTATCTAATGTAATACTCTTGCTGTTCCTGAGCCTATAGCCAGAGATGGCTCTGCATGGGACTGGAAATAGCTGATGTGAGCCCAGATTGTAACAAGGCAGAGCATGGACCAGCTCCTGGTCTGGATATCACCAAGGTGCTCCTGGGAAGACGTGGTTCCAGAATCGGAGATGAGAAAATCAAGGCTTTGAGTTCACAGACGAAGTAAATTCTTCTCACCTGGAAGGTGGCAAGGCAGAAAAAGATTCTCCTTAACATTCCTCTCTGACTCTGAACTCCTAATATTCTTTTTATAGCACAGTTCAGTTATACCAAGTTTTTCTCTCACTGGACCATCACTGAGTGTAGACATCTATGCACAAAAGGCCGCTTACTTTTCCCTCCCCTTTGTTTTGCTCTCACTGGGAGTTTCCATAAAGCAGCTACAGCAGATAATACTGCAATAAAAAAGGAAACCCTTTGAATGGTGTCCTCACTGTCAGACAGAAAGAGCAGGGAGAGACCTGCTCTGTGGCATTATGGAAGCCACTGTGACATTTCTCCATCACTGCAATGCTAATCATGGAATAGTTTGATTTGAAAGGGACATTTAGAGGTCATCTAGTCCAATCCCACTGCAATGAGCAGGGACATCATCAACTAGATTTTGTTGCTTAGAGCCTCATTCAGCCTCACCTTGAATGTCTCCAGGGATGGGGCATCCACAACTTCTCTGAGCAACCTGTTCCAGTGTTTTACCACCCTCATTGTAAAAACCTTCCTCTTTAAATTGAATTTCAATCAACCTTCCTTCAGTTTAAAACCATTACCCCTTTCTTATCACAACAGGCCCTGCCAAAAAGTTTGTCTCCATCTTTCTTTGTGAAAGGCTGCAGTAAGTTCTCCTCAGAGCCTTCTCTTCTCTAAGATGAGCTGCTGTCTGCATCTCAGTCTTAAAAATACTGGATATCTTCAGCTCCTGAGCTGTCGTATCACTTTTATGGGTCTCACACTTGTGGGATGCTGGGCTGCAGCATCCTGCCAGAGACAGGTACTACACACCACTTACCACTGCGTGTCAGAACAGGTGGTGCAAGGAGATATGACTCAGATTGAAATTGAGGTGTTTACCTTGGGGGAAACTGCAAGGATGAAAAAACCAACCCAGATTTAGAAAGCTTTTAACACCATAAATTGGAGGTGAGCACACCACAACAGAGCTTGGGGTAAGTGCTGGCTGTGGGAATGTCCCTGGAGGGGAGGATGGCAGGGCAGAGGTAGCATTCCAGAGGACAGGTGCAGTGTTTCCCCACTCACCCCACGCAGGAAGGTGCAGGCAGGCTGCAGCTGTGAGCAGCCTCTGACTCCCAGCAGGACTTCCTTGTCCTTGGGATGAATAGGAAAACTGAGTAAACAGCTTCTTGGGTGGAGCAGTCTGGTAAAGATTATTTCAAATAAAGTAACTGGGGAAAGCTTTACCCTTTTTTTCCTGTTTCCAGGACATCCACGATCACAGAGCCAGAGCTGACTTGCCATGGTGGTGTTAGCTCTGCCCAAGGACAGTTAACTCTGCCTGTACCTTCAGCTCTGGATAATGGCAGTTCCCTCAAATGTTTCAAGGATTCCCTAAAGAGCCCCAGTCCTGCTCACCCACTCCTTGCCCCTGGTGCAGAGGTTAAAGCAGAAAGCCTGCCATGTCCCCAGACTCTGCTGAATTAGCACTCTGCCTCATCCCTTCCCGAGGACAATCTTTGCTGCATTTAGAAGTGCTGTTTCCTTACGAGAACAAGCAGCTGCTGTGCTTTCCAGGGGAAAGCAAGAAGCTGTGCCTGAAAGCTCTCAGGGGACAAGAGTCTTATTTCACAGAGGAGAGGCAGACAAGAAAGCAAAGCCGTGAGTGACAGCCCAGCCATCAGGCCTGGGTCTCACTTCAAAGAAATAGCTGAGAAAAGACAAGTGGAGAGCAGAAGCACTGACCCAGAAGGTGCCTGGCACCTCTGCAGGGGCTGGATTGGTGGGAAGGAGAGAGGAGAAAAGCCTGAAAAGAGCTTGGGGAAAGCAGACATTTTCTCACACTGTGTTTAAATGGTGTTTGGTGCCTCTGTAGCACTGCATTTAAAATATTCAGGTCTCTACTAATGTTAATATATTTTTCCTCTGTTAATGAGCTTCATGCTCTTGGTTATTGCAGCCTTCTCCTATAGCTGAACAAGCACCTTAGGAGTGGGCTGTGTGCACTCCTGAGGACAGTGGTGGGTGAAGCTGTGTTGGCTTCTTGGGGCAGGTTGGGCTGGAGGAAATGGCAGCACCTGTGTGGTGACACCATGACAGAGCAGAGGTGCAAATTTCAGGTTTGCCATCACTGACCCTCCAACACTGATACTTCTCCTTTCCCTAAGAGAGACTCAAAGCTTGTTCAGGGGAGGCCTGGGACACACTTAATGCTGCTGTAAGTGTCACTGCTTTCTTCTCCCAGAACCCAGCAGTTTTGTGGCTTGGTTGAGGGACAAGGTTTGCCAGCAGCTGGAGTAGCCAGGAGATAATATTCCCCTCTTTGTGCATGCTTTTATATGTATATTTATGTGTATCTTTATCCCATAGTGGATATCATTGAAATGTATTTGGCAGCCAAGAGAGGGTGAGGGTTTATGCAGATATGAGAGAGAAGAAAGCACTGTTAGACTGAAGAAGGATAGGCAATAGTAATTTTGAAGAAAAACAATAACAATTTTAACAGTAGCTGACTTTCTGTTTGAAAAGACAGCAGGAATATTTGTTATCTTTTCTGCCAGAGTGGCCAAGTCCTGATTTATTGATATTATCTTGAAGATGACAGAAAACCATATTAATGTACTTGAAATGAAAACCTGGGCTTTGAGAACAGCCATAGACACTTTCTGAGGGGTGAAGTGATTGAAATCAATCATATTTTATGACTCACAGCAGTTTCTGTAAGCAACTTGAAGATCCAGCTACCACACTAGTACCAGGTTTCCATGAATGGCTGCAATCCAGCTGTCAGAAACAGCTTCTCAGTTCAAGTTATCCTTGCAGTAATAGTGGCAAATGGATAGAACCATATGACCTCTCCACACAAATGTCTGGCCAGATGTGCAGTATTGTGAAGATGCAGACCTGATTGAAGACTAAACAGAATTTTTCACCCAAGGCCAAGATGACAAGATACAAGATACTCCTGACATAGGAAGGGTGAGCTAGAGGAAGGAGAAAAGACTGAGTTATGCAGGCTGCAAGTGGAATGGGAAGTGACAGTCCAAACAACACAGCCATGGAAGGCTGTGGAAGGAGCCTCTGGAGTTCACCCACCTCTCAAAGAGGCCCAACTTCAAAGTAAGAGCAGGTTGCTTAGAGCCTTGACAAGCTGATCTCTGAACAGCTCAGTTCAACGTGGCAGTTGGCACAAAAGAAGGAAGGGATGTCATCCAGCAGGACCTGGACTTGAGAAGCTTGAGAAGTGGGTCCATATGAACCTAATGAGACGCCACCAGTCCAAGTGCAAGGTACCGTACCTGGGTAGATGCGAGTGTAGAGGGGGAGAAGAACCCATTGGGAGCAGCCTTGTGGAGAAGGACCTGGGGGCTTTTATGGATGAAAAGCTGAACATGAGCCAAGAGTGTGCACTCAGAGTCCATCCTGGACTGAAACAAAAGCAGCATGGATAGCAGATTGAGGCAGGGAATTCTGATCCTCTTGTCTGCTCTGGTGAGACCCCACCTGAAGTGCTGCATCCAGCTCTGGGGTCTGCAGCACAAAAAAAGAACATGGACCTTTTGGAGGGGGTTCAGAGGAGGGCTATAAGGATGATAACAAAGGTGTCTTCCAACCCAAGCCATTCTATGAATTACACTAGAGAAGGTGGACCAGCCTCTTCAAGGGGCAACATATTGCAGTGACAAAATACTGTCACTGCAATTTTTTTCATGACACTTAACCCAAATGTCCCTTGTTGCATCTTGTGATGGTTGCATCCTGTCCTTTCTGTACCTTGTAGAAGAGTCTGGCTCTTCTTTTTCTATAACCCCCATCAGCTCATGGGATCCTGTAGTTATTTCTCCATCTTAACTGTTCTTATCCAGGCTGAACAAGCCTATTGCCCATCTCTTTTAGCCTCTCCTCATTTGTTATGTTCTCCAGCCCCTTAATGTCTTCATAGTAATCTTCTGGCCTTGTCCCACTCTGTCCAAAACCGGACACTGCTTCTTATGTGCCCTCAAAAGTGCCAAACAGAAAGGCATAATGTTCTCCTGAGCTGCTGCAAGGCTCTTGCCCAGAGTGACCATACTTGCCTCCATTTCTACTGGGACGTCCTGCTGGCTGCTGGGCAGCCTGTGCTCACAGGGTCCCCAGCCCTCTTCCACAGAGAGGCTCCTGAGACAGTGTGTTCCCAGCCTGTTGTATGAGCTTGTTCTGTTCTACATGCATTTCTGTGTTGGTCTTCATAAGGCTTTTATCAGCCCATTTTCTTTGATAGTTGAAGTCCCTCTGAATGACTAAAAGTCCTAAAGTCCAAGCAGGTAATCTCTCCCCACCAACATAATTTGCTGTCATTCACATCTCTTCCAATTTCTATTTTCCTCCATGTGTAGGTTAGTATTTACTTGGTTAGTATTACATGTGAAGCTGGACAAAACGACTGACAGAATGTGCAAATGTATCCCGGCATCACACATTTTTCCTGCAAAGTAGCATCTCCATTTGTACATCTGGCAGCACTGCCTGTGCAATTCCCTTCTGATTTATTAACACTATCAGCAGGAGACATCAAAAATTCCTAAGAAATACAAAAACCAAGACAGTTGTCTCAGCAGGTACCAACCTCACATGCAATGCACATACTCTCCTCTAATGCTAAAGCCAAAATGTGGCTGATTATTAGTTCTTATCAACTTATTTGCATATAGATGCACAGACGTTCCACTCAAGAGACTCAAAGAACAACATTTTTGTTTATTGTGGGTCCAAGGGCAGCAGAAAACCACCTTCAGCATTGCCTCAGTTCCGAAACCCAGGGGCTCTCTAAAGCATTCAGCTCCACATGACATAGGGTCCCACACTTCCACAGTCATTAATCAGTGCTTCACTACCATGGTAATGTAGGGCAGATTGAGGAGAGATAGTGGAAGATTAAAAGTGCCAGTTAGTGCTAGGTACAAGCTCCTGCCCACCACTACAGGGACTAGGGCTCCATTCCTGCTTGCCTGTTTAAAAATTTGACTCGTTTTACCCATTTGCACAACACGTGTCTTGCTGGGTGCACTGATGGGGCTGACAGCAATCTGAGCTGTCTGCTGTCAGATGTACAGCCTGAGCTGTTGGATCTGATACTATACCTCTGACCCCTTCTGTCAGCAAAAAGTGACAAGGACAGCATCATGGTAAATCCAGAAGGTTAACAGAGAGTTAAAACACCATTTGTGTATAGCAGCTCTTTACTGTATACACTTACCGTGTCTTTGCTTGTGAAGTGCAAAGCATGCAGGTACCAAGTACAAACATTTTGTTATTTCCATAATCTTCATCTTATAAAAAGTACACCTGATCTATGTTGGGCTGAAATCAGAGACTTCAAGGAATTAATTTTAAGTCCACACTGTGTTCTGAATCAGTTTTGATTGGCAAAGGCTCTTATGCCAGGCTCTCACCCTGGGTGTGCAAGGAGGAATGCAGTAATACGGGAATTAAAGCCTCCCCATGCTTGGGGTGGTACACTTTCTGCAGCCATTGGGATCGCCATCTCATCAGTGGTGCCTGCTTGGTTCGCTCTGAGGCAGCACACTGGAATATCCAAGTACTTGACCAGGAGAAGGTATGTGCAGGGATGTGAGGAAAGTAAAGAAAGCATCAGCATGCTGCTGCAGCTGCCACAGTGCAAACCTCAGCCAGCTCAAATGCACATGCCAGCCTGCTCACACACTCAGCCTGAGAGTTCCTCTGAGTGAGAGCCATATAATTAATTAGTTAGTCAACAAAATATACACTTAGTTATTGTCTTTTGGTCACCAGTCATCATGTAGAGATATATTTACCCAATACCACTAGAAAGATACCACCAGAAGATACCACCTTGACCCTGCCCTATTGACAGCTGACCTCAGCAGAGATCAGGTTTAGGGACTTCTGCATACCGGTGTGACCAGCTGTTCCGCCTTTTGGGAATGGCTGGACCAATCCAAACCTTTGCTTTGAGGAGATATTTGGTTGAGACATAGGTATGTTTTTCTTATGCAAACTTTTCCTTCTGGAAAAGTTGGGCCCAGTCCTTTATTTCTCATGATGTTGGCAAAAGGATGCCAGAACTTCTTAATTTTCCATCAGCAGGAGTTTGGCCAAGTGGAATTGATCCCCCACTTGCTCAGTGTTCCCTTTCCCACCTTCAGAGGAGTGTCAACTCCATAGCTGATGACCCTGGGAACTTCCTAGAGGATAGAAAAAACTGCTTACTTTTGTGTCCTGTTGCCTCACAACTGAGGCTGCAGTAAATAAACATTTTAATATTTCCCATTATCTTTCCCTTGAATAATGTTGTAATATTCCATAATCCATTTTAATTTAGATAGGAACAACATGCTCCTGGAATGTAATGCTTCTCATGCTCTAATGTGCTCACTCAACTGCAATATTCAGAAAACTGAGTAATAGCAGCAATGTATAAACCTAATACAAACTATGTAGTGGAAGGGTAATCTAAATTGTGTTTCTGAACAGGTTCTTCGTTAAATTCAGGTAGGACCAAAAAGAAATTCTTGGTTTGCTGCACAATAGCCAGCCCAGAACACAGCCCTGTGAGTTTTGAGTTCCTTTTATCAATACCCTGAGTGAACAGGAATTTGTTGGTCTTTCCAGAGCAGCAATGGTTATTATCTGTGCTCTGTGTTTTCTGATGAAAACACAGATTTATATATATTTTATATATATAATATATATAATAAATTCTGATTTATTACACCCAAGGTGGCATTTTTAATATATGACTCAATTTTTTTTTCCATTACTTTGTTCTGTCGCATCAAATGGACTTGAGCATATTATTTATTACTCAAATCCAGACAGTTTTCAGTGTGTATTACACGGCCTTGGTACACATGTACCAAGTAATTAAGTAATCGCTGTGGATGGAGCATGCCTTCAAGCATCATGCTTGGAGCACTTCTGCCCACTTTGCAAGCCTCGTCATACATCATCATGCTTTGTCATACCACATTCAGAAACTGAAGATGCCTGTACAAATTTGGAAAAGACATGGCCATATAATCTGTGCCTGTAAGCACAACAGAGGTTTAAGCTGCTCACAACTCACTGGACTCAAGGCAGGAGAAAATCTTTAGCCCTGTTTGAGACCAGAGGTCAGATGTGGCAGCTGCTGGGCTCATTTGAGTCTCACCATTTATGAATCACCTGTCTCTCCCTAAGGAGAGCCAGACCTGGTCAGCCTGCAAAGGAAGAGCAACACAAGTGACTCATAAGAGTTGATTCACTCCTGCTGAGAATACAGATGTCCTCATGGAGATGCTGCTAGTGCTGTACTGTGGAAAGCCCTTAGTTCACCAGAGGTTGTTATCTGGATGGTCCAAAAGAGAAATGCCAGACTTTACAGTGCATCTGTAACTACAGTGTTTTCTGCCTCTGTAATCCAGGGTAGGACTGAATCAGAGCCAAAGCACAGCTGATCTTGTACTTGTTTATGTTGTGTTCACTTCCCTCCTGAAAATAAAGCAAGGATCCCTTAGCCAGGCACACTTTTTCTCACATGTCCAATTTTGTGTGCCCATTACACCAGGTGGCAAAGCAGCATGGCCACCAGTGCCCTGAAAGCAGTCTCTTGCTTTTTATTTTGGGGTGTTTCAGGTTCTAAGGTGGTGTTTTTAAATTAGTTTGAATCTTACTACTTCATAACCCCTACTTGGACCCCTGTTTCAAACACCACCGCAAATCCCACACTCTGCCCTTCCCTCTTTTACAGAGGGACAATTGAGAAGATCCTGTACAAGCTAAAACTTACTGAGTTTCCTGGTGAGGCATTCCTGGTACAGCAAAAGACCTAGTCCTTGGATCCTGGCCAATCTGAGAAGTGGTGCAGGGTGAAAAGGTGAATAACTCTCCACAGATAAAGAAAATAATGTTCTGAATCAGTGAAAGAACAAAAATAAGGCCTTAAAATTTACTAAGGTGCATGATAAATTGTACCTGTAAGGTACTCACGTTGATTATTGCTATTATCCCACTGCTATCCCTTCAGGTATTGCATAGGAAGTTACTTGAGGGATGATTATTTCTGAAGTTATCCTGCTAGTTTAATCCACTTTACCATACTTCATGCTGTCTAGTCATCTTGAAGACAACTGTTTGTGTTGTACCACAAAGTCATTAAAAATCAAACAAAAATACAGAGCCTGTCCTTAGCTGCATTATTTCTGCACTTTTATCTGGACAGCCTCTGTACTGCAGGAGGCAAAGGTCCTGGGACAAACCATGTATGACCATACTGCAAGGTACTCCCTTAATCAACAGGGCAGAACCAACATTTTAACAGAAGAGTGTTCAAACAATTTTTTCCACTAGACAGCCATGAGCCTTCCCTCCCGCAGCCCCATGTGCCTTTGTGGGGCTGGGCTCCAGTGATCAGAGGCACATGGGGCTCTCCAGACCAGCTCACAGACAGCAGTGCCCCTCTGCAGCAAGGGCTGCTGCCTCTGGAAGCCACCCTAGGTGCCCAAACCACAACCCAGCTGCCTGGAAGGTTTGAGAGATGTGGGCAGGGTTTAGCTCTCTCTCTCTATCCTTCACCACCCCTAGCACCTGCAGGTGCTGAAACCTGCACCTAGCAATAGCCACGTTCCCTTATTTTTTGTGTTGCTGCCAACTTTGGAGAAGGTTAAGGAATGAAAATAACATCTGTAGCAGTTTATGAGTGAGCTAATTCTAGAACAGAGTGTTGTGGGTGAAGACAAGGTATGTCTATAGATCAGCATCTCTCCAGATGCCAAATTCTAACCATCTGCTATGGGCAATTATAGAAAAAGAAATCCTTAAAAAAATATAATCTCTTGTATAGGAAAAGTGCAGCAAGCCCAAAGTGCAGCAGGCCAGCTGTATAGTTAGGTATCAGCAATCCCCAAGCTGTACTATTTATAGAAAACTTAGGAAAATGGAGAGGAAAGCACCTCAGAGAACTCTTGCTTTATTTGAGTTCCCCTGTTTCCAGTACCAGAAGAAGAATGATATAAAACCTGTAAGTAAAAAGTTACTTGGATATTTCTTTTTGACGAAATTCAAGTCAAGCTAGTGAAGGTATTGTCTTTGCTGGCATACAAACATTATTCCAAGGCATTGCCAAGTAGATTTGAATCTTTCTTACTGCAGCCCACTGGCTTTTCTCAATAGCCTTTTTTTGAGTTATCTGCATGCCTGTGCATTAACTGCTGGGCAGCAAACCACACAAACCCTATACAGGCAGCACTCCTATGTAGGTGCTAGCAAAACTCTCAAGTGTTCTACAGGGCTTTCATTGTTGCAGAGATGTCTGAGACCAGAGACCACAGTGCTGAGCTAGAAAACTGGAGAGGAGCTCTTCAAGCTGGCAGTGAAGAAGGCCAAAAAAGAAAAGAGAAGCAGAAGAAAAAAAACAAAAAGGAAAATATTCTTGTGAAGTCTACATCACTGAGCACTCAACTATTTTTAATAAGGGCTTCTATGACATTTGGGACAGATAGATCTTTCTTCATATCCCCCCCAACACTGGGCAGAATTTTTCTGTTGTCAGATCGCACTGAAGATTAAAACAAGCATCTTTACTAATATAGTATTACTGCCATTATTCAAGTAATTCCCTCTTTAGAAGTTATGAAATATGGATAATAAATAGAATCTGAATAAGCACATATTTTCTTTGTTATGTTAATGGCTTGGCTGAAGTCCACAAGAACAGCCTTATGTGTGTGACTGATTGCTTTGTTTCAAACCTCTGGATACTTTATACAAACAGGCTTGAAAAGGGGCACTTTGCACAGACCTGTTCATTTGCTACCTCAGCCAGGAGAAGAGCCCAGTCTGAAAAGTTTTTTTTAACCAAGACATTCTTACACTAATGAAAATAAATTCATAATTGGCACTTGGAAAAAAAAAATCCTAGCAATAGGCAATGGGAAAAGTGTCTTTGGGCTTCTCCTATAAAATAGTGTATTTCTTATGTTTGTCAAAGCCCAATCCACGGGCAAGAGATGATTCATATGGATGAGCCAGTTACTCAAATAAGTCCTAGTTTCTGGGATATGAAAACTTGACCTGACAACAAAAGTACAGTTAAAGCACAAGCTAAAGCAATGGGTGTAATTCCTAGAGGGGACTAGGAATTTGGTCACTAAATTCTGTCAAACTATGCCACCACCTTGGTTTAGAAAAAGTGCTGTAAATAAAGTTTCCTCCAAGATTCACAACATTTTTTTTCCTGATTTGAATAACGCAACAGTAAGAATATTCTCAGCTTCTCTGCCTCCCATTTTGGTGCCTTTCCATTTCAGCCTCTCTCCGATCAGCATCCAAGTCTATAATCATGTTTTCTCAGACCTCAAGTTTTTAAGAACCTGGCAAAAGACTATCATGAACAGTTTTTTCCCAGGGAGCTGGACAGGCCATACAGCTGAGTCCTGTGCAACGTTCAAACACCTGGAAATGGAGGAGATGTATGTGGCCAAAAAAATATAACTGCTCTTCAGTCTTTGAAAATTTCCAGGAGGAAGTGAGATAATTTCCTGAAGTGTTGAAATGGCAAGGTCTTTTCATCCACAAAGTAATCCTGCGAGCCCTGGCAATTTGCTTTGGAATTTGCTTTATTTTAATGAGCTGATTGCATCCAGCAGGATTAATAAGAGAAGCTACGCCAGATAATCTCTCCTGCCACATGTAATGTTCACCTCTCTACATGCACTTACAATGAACTACTATAAACATCTTATCAGAGCCCCCAGTTCCCACTACTACATGAATTCAGGCTGGTAAACTCACCAGCAGCCTTCACTTTTGTTTTGTTTTACTGACATGGACCCAGAGCTTGTGAGAGCCTCCCCAGTGCCAGCCCTGCCTCCTATTTCCCTGTCCTTTACTTTATTCTCAAGCCAGGAGTAGTTACTGTCTTTCTGAGCTCAATATTAAGTCATCAAAGGTGTTGTGCCTGCCAAATTGTTCACTGAAGAGGGAGTTCCTTTGGGTGATGCTCCTCTGAAGCTATTGTCTCCTCAAGGCACAATGCTGACACCACACCAGGTAACCAAATAAGAGAACTAATTCCCAAGGATTTGCAGGTTGTGAAATCTGACTCTATTTTTGCATCCCTGTGTAAATCAACAATAATGCCTGTGTCACCTTAGATCCCAGCTCCCAAGTGGAGACATTCCACCTCAGCTCCTAAGAAGAACAGGCACAAACCCTTGAGCTACAAAAGTGCAAGCTGCTTGATGAATTTTCCCATACAAAAGTTTCAGAAGACATAAATACAGACCTGTAGTTTCCCTTTGGGGATGGACAAATCCCATGTGTCCAAGAGAGGCACCTGGAAGTAACAAGAGAGAAGGGCGAGCTTCTCTCTTCTTCCATGGTAGACTTTTCACCCAAAGCAAATGCTGTCTGTAGTGCCAAAATTGCTGTTGCGCCTGCCACATCCTGCCTGCCCTTTTCTTCTTTCAAGATTCCTGGCTGGAGCTGGCAGAGACAAGTGAAACTCTCTGTCTGAGCCATCCTGTGGGTAAGAAGCTTTCTTCAAGGAAGTTATTCTACTCAGAGAATCTGGCAGTCCATAAATCACAAGACTAATGCTCATTGTAAATTAATGCAGAATCAGCCAGGCAGAAAACTCCACTGGCTATTACATTTCACATGATATAAATAGGAGTAGTTGCTTTGTACAACATGAAATAACCATGAAACAATAGGACATCTCTTATATTGTGGCTGCAAAGACTCCTTCCATGCACCTGAAGAAAGTAATAGCATCATTTATTTAATGATCAATGTTTAGGCTTCAAAGGAAAAAACAGCTTCCTCTTCTTGGCTGATCTCAAGTGAAATTGAGTTTGTTGTTCACCTTCTGCACTAGAGAGGGAACAAAGCTTTATGAATTGTACATCTTTTATCATCATGAAAAAAAAAAAACAAACAGATTTCCATACAACTTCTCCCTGGCTCCAATACATATCAAAGTGCATTGAACCTGTTAATGGGTTGAGGTTCAATGACAGACCGATGGAACCATCCAAATCTGACCCAGGGTTTCTCCAGGGTCAAGAGAGAGCCCTAAAGCTCAGGCTTGAAGCAGGCTGTCAACAGAATATATGATGGGGATGGCAGTGGCTATGGCCTGCAGGATGATGTCTCCGCCTCCTGCTCAGTTTAATACAATTTCCCCTCCTAGGTCTGGCTGTCCAGGGCTCTGGCAAAGGCAGACAAAACACTGAGACAACACTCATTTTCTGCTTCAAGCAGCAGAAATCAGCTGTTGAGGAAAGAGGTATAGCTTGGGGAACAAGCTGGATGTCTGGTATTAATGAGTTGTGTCACTTCTTTTTCATTCTTAAAAAAAATTTTGTGTGCCTTTATGCACAGTGATGGTGCTTGTGTCACATCTGTCACATAAGGCAATCTGCATTTTGGGTGCTCCTGGGAAGTGCCACAGTCTGCTCCACCTGGGATGGGAAGCCACATAGGACCCCCAACAGGGATGTTGTTGTGTAAAAATACATCAGGCCAGAGCTCCAGGAGGAAAAACTGAGCAGACCCTGTCACTCCCATGCTCTCCATTGCCTCCCTCTTGTGTAGTTGTACTTGCTTTCCCATAGCCTTTACCTTCTATTAAAAAAAAAAAAAAATCTAGAAATTCACAGTCAACTGCCTTTGAATCTCCCCTGACCTGCCCATGTGTACACAACTCTTGCTAGCACCTTAAATGATGAAGTCAACATCAGCTCAGTAAAAACTCAGATGAACACCCTACGAACAGGCAAAATGAAGGCAGAGTGTCTGGCACTGCAGAACATCCAGAGAACAGGTAACTGTGACTCTGTGCTGAGGAATCTGCTTTCATTGCCCAGCAGTGGCTCCATGGGTTTTACATCAGCTGCCAGCTTGACCCCCTATCTAAAGAACTGATGTTATTTATGAAGGACCTCAAAGGCACAGCAAACAGGGAAGTACCCAGCTCCACTCCAGTCAGTGTGGGTGAGATAAGGAGGAGCACAGAGTTCAAATGCTCTTGCTGTATCAGGTGCAATGAAGCTTCATGCAACTCCTCGGGATCAGCACGGGGCTCCTCAGATCTGTTAGCTGACAAATGTGAAGGAGTTACTTGCCTGGGACCACTTGGACTGTGTGGCTGCAAATGCAGCATGGGGACTGCATGGGACCCTGCACCCTCCCACAAGATAGTAACTGGAGAGGTGGAGATGGCACCTCAGTAAATCTGAATCACATAGCAGAATTGTTTTTTTTCTCCTTACTTGCACTCTCCTTTATCTTTGAGTGTCATGTTTCACTCAGCAGTGGTGCAGCTTACTCCTAGACTGTCAATGAGCTCTTCTTGACGCCTCAGGAGATGGAGTCATTCTGTGAAGTCCTACACTCTCTAAATCTAAAAGGACATTTGATATATTGCTAGGGATTATTATAAAATATACATGTCTGGTCCCAAATCTAGCCTTGGAAAATGCTTGTATTCCTTCTCTGAAAGATTGGAACCCGATATAGACTAGAAGTCAGGTACAGTGTGGCTCCACATTCTCAAGACAGGTCTCCTCTACCATGAGATTTGCAGTGTGTATTTGTACTTAACAACAAAATGAGTGGGGGTGGGGGAGAATGGTACAGGCTTCTACACTAGGAACCCAAAATATTGCATTCAGGCTTCAGCTGGTTTGGTTTTCTCCTGCAGCAGTGCCTGAAACAGCTTTCTGAAAATGGGAAATGGATGTTTTCTCAGTCATAATCAAAGAAACTCATGATTTCCCAGAGACACTGTGACTGTGGCTGTCATCTCTGTGCAATGAGGCAAGCAAGAGAAACACCATGTCTTTTGCTACTTACGCTTTCAGTGTGTCAACACATTCACCCATCTGTACCTTACATCACCCTGTGTATACTGGCTCAAACACAATTATTTAGAAAATCTGTGGAAAAATTGTGTGACCAAAAAGCTGAAATGTGGTATAATCCTAATAACTGTTCGGTAACAGCACAGAGCTCTTATCGCAATCTCTTCACACATTTGATTTTGCCACTAAATCCCTCATGCTCTCTCAGGGTAGTTATCCTTACAGGCTGGAGGTCAGGTTGCATCCAGAATGGAAGATTCTTCTCTGATAGCATGTCCAATATGAGGGAGTTTCCCTGCTTTCAGCAAGTCTTTTAAATGAGATTATTGATTTCATTTTGGAAGCGAACCAAAGTAGATCACCTGACCCAGAGTCCTAGGATTTCATTAGAGGGGTAAGGACAAAAGATGAAAGTTTTTCCATGAAGTGGTGAGCAGAATGAGCAACGAAAGGCTCCTCCAGTTTTGAAACTCTCAACTCTGCTCTGGACATTTTTGGAGAAAACCAAGAGCAACAGAATCCCTGGTTATTTTAGCAGCTCACTGAGTTGCAGTTGCTTAAAATTATGTAAGTTTTCCCTTAAGACATTCACCTAATATTAGGTTACCTTCCCTATACTGTTTATCAGATCTAGGCACTGAGATTTGTAAGTTCATCTCTGAAATGGTGAAGAAATATTTTATAGGCTAAAAGTAGCCTTGCAAAAAGGAACTCATTTTAAAGAAACAAATATGGTATCTTCACAGGGGATCTCATACACATTGTTTCTATAATTGCTGTTGGATTATGGATCATTTGTGCCTGGCATCAGTACATTCACCTGTGGGGTAATGGGCTTTATCAGCAAAAAGATGCTCTGCCCTCTGTTTTCTGGAGGGAGTGACAGAACTCAGGCTCCACAGAGCTGGGCAAGTTTTCTTGCCCCAGCACCAGTTTACATCAAAGGCATAATGGTGTTTCCTGCCAGATTGAGGGCAGTGCTTTTTGATGCCTGTTTCTATTTAGGGAATGCATGTAGCTCTCTCCAGGCTCTGATGAAAGGAGACT
Organism: Vidua macroura; assembly: GCF_024509145.1. Taxonomy (NCBI): domain Eukaryota; kingdom Metazoa; phylum Chordata; class Aves; order Passeriformes; family Viduidae; genus Vidua; species Vidua macroura. Next base: position 42,188,307 of record NC_071573.1, on the reverse strand, counting down.
AAACTGCAGCAGCCTGGCCTGCCCCAAGCACAGCCCCATTTTAGTAAGTCAGAATAACTACATTCCCAGCCAAAATCTTCCATAGATATAAATGGGAGGGAGGGTGAGCCTTAACCTCTCGACTTGTTGGTGGGTGAGTCACTCCAGCCTGCTGGGATTCCAATCCCTGGCATATATCCCAGGCTGCAGCAAGGAAGCCCAGGGCATGAAGAGGGGGAGGCAGGCAGACCTGTTGCTCTTTCAGCTACTCTGGCTCTTGTGATCCTGGCTTTGTTCCCCAACATAATTTCCATTACCTTGAAGAATGATCCAAAAAACTTCAGTAACATGATCAACTGAGTATGAAAAAGATGCAGAGATGATTCAGTATGTCGATGCTATGGAGGCACAAATGTAATGGCATATCTCAGTAGTTCCCCTTCTCTCCAATTCTTGCACAGCCAGAGGGACTCTGAGCACCAGCCTGCCTTGCAGTAACAGAGACAGAACAGCCCCCCTTAACATATTTTCTACTACTGCTGTATTTGGCTGCTGATGGCTCCCTTTGGAGAGGGCAAACCCAGAAATGTTCCATTGTTTCACATTGCTGTGCATTAGAAATAAGAGGATTTTATTTCAACTCAACACAGAATTGTTGAGTTTTGCATATTTTTGCTCTTCAGAAAGTTTTACCTGTGGAGTGTAAAACAAAAGCATAGGTAAAAAATCCCTGGTATTGCATATTTTTTTGTTCGGTGTTGCTTTCTGCTTTGCACTTTGCTTTTGCACTGTCATTTACAAACCAGTTACAACAATGAATTCATTTACTGTTTACTTGAATCACGTAGCATACTGAGTTTCATTATGAGTATCCAGAAAACATTTTTCCTCAGATAATCCTTTATGGCCTTAATGTTTGAGGATCAGTTTGTCTCACAAAGTGAAACAGAGGTCAGAAATTCAATGCAGTGTGACAGCACTCTGTTCTTCCACTTATTATTATGGCAACATCCTCTGGTATAATAAGTGTTAAGACTTGCATAAAAATTCCAATTTGAAATCTTATTTTGAGAGATCTGCAGCTCAGTCATAGAGATTTGCTGTAGGCAGAACTTATCATACAAATATTCAGCCTACAACTAATTTTCTTTAACATGTTTTAACATCTTCCAAAACAAACAAAGACTCAGCACTTTTAAAAATATAGTTCTCTGTATCTTGATCAAAACACAAGACTTGATTCAACAATGAGTAGCTGTAGTTTGAAGGTAGTTTGAAGCTAATATAAAGCATAGTAAGGTTAAGTGAAGTGAATTATTCCAGAGGCAAACTAGAAGAACACACTAGTAGATCAGGCTCAAAGTCACTTTGTTTATTAGATACTTTTTTAGGGCCTCCACTAGATTTTATTTTAATAACAGGCTGAATCCAGCTGAACTCTGCTCCTCAGAGCAATGTGTCCAAAAATGATAGAAAACCTGGTTTGTAGAAGCCTGTTTCCAGATGATTGTATATCATTTACTGAGGCATCCAACAATGCTTCAAGCTTGTTTCAGCTAAGATAAATTGGGTGAGCGCATCTCACATCTCCTGTTTTCATTTACTCAAAGTGAAAAATCACCTTCAAGGGATTATACCTTGTGTCAAACACAAAACAGGCTGACTTCAAATAATCCAAACACTGATCTAGCTTGTAGCTAAAGCAGGTCGGGGTGTTTTGCATTTTGTTCAAGATCTTCATAACATTCATTTAAACATCAAAGGCACAAAAGCAATGAAAAATTAAAAACTCCAGAAAACATATTATAGTGCTGAACTCCACACCTGTGCTCCTTTTCTGACGCTCCTCTTGTATTGAAGGGAGAGAAAGGAACTGTCAGTGGGTGACTCACTTCAGAGGAGCTCTGGGATATCATCCAGCTGAATCACCTTCTGCAAACCCTTGTTTTCCTTCTCCAGCTATTAAGTAAATGTACATGGTGAGTTCAGATATAGGAGGCTTCATCTGGACTGATCTTCTTTGAGAATCTTTAGCAGAAACACAAGTGAGAGGATTGCTACCAAGCACCCTTCTTGGATTTGCAACGAATAGCAACAGCATATTTGGAAACAACCTTGAACTACAGAAGTTTATTTTCCTTTCAGTAGCCACACTCCTCTGGGGAGTTTCAGTGAATGTGCTTCTCACAGATGGTGTACATATGTGTTTTTTTATTTCAACTTCTGCCCAACACCAACATTTTTGACTGTGTCTATCAAGAGTATGTGTGCCTCTGCAGAAGTGACCTTGTGGCCACCTCCACAGATTACATCAATAGCAAAGCATCAAAGCATCTGCTTTTCCCAACCCATAGCCAGACAAACTCTCAGAGGCAACAAAAGGAAAAAAATTTAAAAGTTGCATGTCCAGAGAGCATTGAGGTTGGTAGGAAAGAGAAGGAACAGGGCAGAAACTACAGTTATGCTGCATGTCCCTGGAAAACTGGGTTAAATGACTGTATGGTAAAGCTTCAACTGGAATATTGTGGTTTTTTTTGGTCTCCCAGTATGAGATGGATAATAAAAAACTTGAGAGAGAGCAGCAGAGAACTGCTAAAATGGTCAGGAGCCTTAAGGCAAAAAGTGGCAGTTGAGAGAATTGAATTGTTTAATCTTGTTTAATCTGATAAAGAAGAGACTAAGGGATGATTTAATAATAGTCTACAACTATTTTGTTGTATTTACACAAATTAAACAAGCCAAAATTCTGGTATTTCCAGCAAGGGGGAAGGGGGAACATCCACAGATTGTGGCTGGGATGGATATTAGAAAAAACTTCCAGCTTTAGTGGGGGATAATACAGGGTACTCAGGGAAGTTGTGGAACCTCTGTCCTTGGAGGTTTGTAAGACTTAGCTAGACAAAGCCATAACTAACGTGGTAAAATGGCAGTGCTGCTTCAGGAGGTTGGACCTGATGACCTCCAGATATTCCTTCCAACCAAAACTTCTGTCACAAATTTTAAGTCCTGTTAATTGACAGTAAGTGCAACAACTTCAAAAGGAAATGTGGTTCCTCACAGGGGAGGAAAAAATATCTCTGCCTGTATGAAAAATGGACTTTCCACCTTGTGAATCCATACAAACCAAATGAAGTAAATGCACTTAGAGATGAAAGAGAGCATTTACTTTTCTGGAAATGTTGTCTTAGCAAGTTTAAGGTCAACAGATTATTTTAAGAGAACAAAAAGCAGCCTCATTAAAAACCAGAATTCTCCATACTTCCTGCTCAGAGTTGGAACATAAAGCCCCAGTCATAAAAGGTTCATAGAGAAGGGCATTTTTAGACAGTACAATACTTAATACATATTGGGAGTTAAATATACTTTCAAAGGGATAGCTATTCAGCTGTACAGCCACTGCTTTGGACATTAGAAAAGATACTTCATGCACTTTAAATATAGATATAGCTCCTATGGTTACTTCCAAAATAACCTAGGAACCCTAAATTTATTTGTCTGCCACTAGAAAAAGTTCTACAAAACTGAATCATCTCATGGCTTCTGCAAAAGTTTGTCTAAAACTAAAACCATATATTAAAAAAAAAAAAAAAAAAAAAAAAAAGAACAAAAAAAAAATCATGTTTAGCCAGTGAAGATCATGTGGCCAAGAAATAAGCCTTTTCTCAAATTATGTGAAGTTTCTTGTGCCACTTTTCCCTTCAGATGACCTTAATGAGACAAAGCTGTTTACATTTTTTCAAACCCACTTGATTTTCTGCATTTCGAGCTGTGATCCAGTTTGTGCTCAGTACTGGTAACACCAGATTGTCCAGAGTTACCATTAAATGACCGCAAGCAAATGTTTCAGAAACACTTACATAAGTGGGAAGGACAAAATCTCTTGTATTTCACAGAATACCAGGTTGGAAGTGACCTCAAGGATAATCTGGTCCAACCTTTCTTGGCAAAAGCATGTCTGGATGTGGCACCCAGTGTTAGAGTGGACAGTTTGAAAGGCTACAGGAGGACAGCACAGGGGCTGCCTGATTTACTCTGGCATGCAAGTAAACATCTGCAGCACATGGGGCAGATGAAGCCAGTGGAGGAAGGGGAGCAAAAGAGGGCAGGGAGCCAGCTGGGCACTCATAACAGGAATGGGAAACTTGTCTGTAACAAAGGGACTCATAAAATAATCTGCAAGATGCTAGGGAAAATGACACTTTCCTCAGGTGCCAGATGGGACCATGCAATTTAGGAAGCTGCTTAAAGCTCCACAACAGGGGCAAGAGGGAAAAAAACAGCCCTCGTGACTGGGGAGGAAAGATTTGATTGTGAACATTGGGTAAAAACAACCCGTCTCCATCAGAAGACCAGAGTATCTCTGCCAGTAATTACCTTGCTCTCATCTGTATTCTGATCAAATCAAGTATTAGACACTAGACAGACTTTGATATTTCTGGCATATTCCCTTCAAGGAGAAGGTGCAGGTGTATCTGCAACTTTGATGCCTCTGAGCATCTGCATTTAGTGTCAGCACAGCTTAGAATGAGCTTAGAATGCTCACTCTCATTCACAACACCAGCTAATGGATTCATGCCATCAACAGTAACTGAATATTTCCATATCACTCTAAGAAGTGCAGCTTTGGTATTTCTGAGAACTTTCCTAGAGATGAAAAATAGTGATTTTTATGGAGGGAATTTGTAGTGTTTCTTGTAAAATGTGGACAAATCATTATTACCATATTGTACCCATTCACTGCAATGAGGTTTGCTGTACACATGGTGTGACAGACAAACTGTGGTGCACTCAGGGATTATAGATTGGCCTGTTACATATGCAAGCCTAGTCATTTTTCTCTTCTTCACTCTAAGAGGATTATGAAAGCATCTCTGTGACATTATAAAAACATTTAAAAAGGCTGCTCCTCTGTGTTAGTCTGCAGATTGATTTCACTCTCTCTTCTTAGGTTTCTTTCAGAATTTCTTCTAGTTCATGTTTGATTTGTTAAAAAAAAAATAAAATCAAACCAAACCAACTAAAAATAATCAGCAACTGAACAACATAGGATGTTCTGCAATAATAAACTAGGACAGACTGGAAAAGAAGGTATTGACACACAGTCATAGCAAGAATTCCCACTTAAAAAACCCAAGAGGATTTTGTGCTTGAGCCTTAATAAGGCTATTTACAGATGATGAAACTCTCCTGTCAGCATCCCTTTAAAGTTTCTCTGTATACATCAACAATCCTGCTGGACAATTGGCGAGACGTTAGGAGGCTTATGGCATGCTGTGTTGTAAAGCTATCTAGTTTTAAAGAGCAAATGACTCATTTAATAGATATGGTTCTGTTGAAAGAACATTCTTCAGAGCTTAGTAAGAAGTTTAAACCACATTAACATTAGAAATCAATAAGCCAAACCACTGTGGACTACTGAGGTCACGGTTAATAAAGAACAACTTCAATTTTATTTTCATGTCCTGTTTTTGGTCTAATCACTTGACCTTATTTTAAAATATGGTCTGGATGTAATTCACCATTCCACACAAAGAGACTGATTCTTTTCCTGATTTACTCTCTCTGTTATATTAAGTCTGATTTACACCAGAGGAACTGAATACATTTTCTGGTATTTCTAAAGGAAATCAGCCACCCAGTTTACAAAGCACAGCTCGATTTAATGGTGTCATTTGGACCTTTTATGGCTACATGACATACAGCTTCTGTCTGCTATGTGACATAAAAATATGTAGGAATGAGCCCATTGTTTGCTTTCTCCTTAGAGTGGCAGGTAACTCATTCCTCATTGTCCAAGCTGCATAGACTGCAACTGATGGAATAGCATTTCCTCCATTGGAAGCAAGGTTGCCTCTGGACTGCATACAGGCTGAAAGCACGCTGAACATATTTGTATATTAATTAGAGCTCATTTTGAAGGTCTCCTACTCACACACAAGTATTTCAGTATTTCAAACAGGCCTTGAATTGTTCAAGTATTGAGCCACCCTTAAGTTCCTTGCTAAGCTTTCTGACAGGAAAAGACACAGAAAGGAACATCAAAGGATGTTTGTACCTTGACAAAACCCCATGTGTTTCCTAATAAATGAAGACATTGCTAGTCTGAAGGAGCTTTTTGTTTTGTGCTTGTTTTTACTGAATCACCTACTGAGAAACACAGTTCTTAGCAAACAAAAGGAAGACCAAGAATACAGAAGCTGCGTGGTAGAAGACAGACAGTCAGCCTTCAGCACAAACAGCTTAAAGTTGCACTAGTGCTGGAATATACTTCCTGGAGGTCTGGTCTTACACACAGGAGAAACATTGCCCGTTGGAAAGAAACACTGTGTCTTGGATTTGGGCGAGGAATATCCATCATCTTGAATAGAATGTCTATGCAGAGGCAAAAAAACCAGCACTGACAAGAATGCAGATACCTCAGTTTCCATAAAAAAAAAGAAACCTTCAGAAAATATTATCTATCAAAGTTATGCCTGAGCTGAAAGCAAGACTACAATTTAGGGGTAACAAGAATCTCAGATGACCAGACTACTATTTGTTACTTGACAGCCCTGGGGTCATTTATTTATTCTATTACTAACAGCTCTTGTCACTCAAATAATCATATATTTTCATATGTTTCAAAATAGGAATCAAAGAAAAAAGGAATTAGTTTCTAACACTTTAAATTTGTGTTCAGTATAGCCAAGCCCCACAGCTTAAATTCAGTCATAACTATCTGAGTTTTGCAGACCTTCTCCCAGGTTTCTGGCCAGGGCTAATACATGGGTTTTCTCAAGGTAAACTCACAATTGTTTTCTGGGTTCCAAACAGTGGATTTACAAAACATAAAAGAGGTTGTGAAAATTTCCTATTCTTTTAAAATTCTAGTCTTTGGACATAGAGTCATCAGTCAATATATTGCCCATGATTACTACTGCTGCACTTCACATATCCCACTTTTTGACATGGCATGGTTTTGTCTCCTTACTTTCCCATAATCACTCCTCAGAATTATTTTAAACACCTCCAGCTGATGTCTAGACACATGGGCACCTGAATTGGTATCAACAGCATATTCAGTAATTTTTACTTTTTAATTTTTTTAATGACTTTGTTCAGAAAATGCTCATCTGCTGTTTTTTGGCAGCAGCTCAAGCTGTGTCTGTTTTAGTGCACTGTGAATAAATGGCTTCATGGAACAAGACATCTGGGACTCTGCCATGGGAAAGCTGGGGTTGAACTGGTAAGGAAATCTGGTCTAATGGCTTGAGAGGGGTGTGTGGGAGTCAAGCAGGGCACTTGTCAGCTTCCTGGAGCCAACCTTTGGAAGGGGCTTTGGTGCCAGCAGTGAAAGTCTCTTGGGAGTGTGACTGTCAGGGAATCTCATGAATGGGTAGACAGGGGTGTTTCCTTAACAATGACCTCTACTAGAGTAATTCTGTGGTGCTGTATAGAAAGAAGCCTTTAAATAACTGTGGTTAGAGGAGGACAATAAAATATGAAACAAAGGATATAATACAATTTCCCTTGAGAAGTCAATAAAATAAATGGGATTCCAACATTAATAGATTTGAAGCCTTCCTGTGATTTCTCAACTAGAAGGCTATGAGAAATTTGGTCTCTTGATTCCATTCCCTGGTCCTGCTACAACCTTTTAAGACAGTGCAACTGCCAGAGATGTTGGTTGTCTGTCTGAAAGGAGAATCAAAATAAAACCTAAAAAAACCTCTCTCTATTCACCCCTGCTTTATTTTTAATTGCTTCCCTGGTGAAGGTTTTGGAAATCCGCTAGATGCAGTTATTACAGAAACACATGGATTGGTTGTTTTACCCATGAGTCAAAAATGTCTCTGGAATGCTACCACTGTGTAAGACAGCAATTGACTTCAGACTCTGCAAAACAGCAAAGATCTACCTTGGCAAGACTAGATGAAATTGTACCAGCCTTGCTTTCTGTTCTGTAGCCACTGTGGAGCTAACACAGCAAAATACTTCGGCCCTGCCACTCTATGGCTGGCCAGACCAGACACCTATCACAGAATTTTTCCTTCTGCCATTGGACTGTCCATGAGATGGAATAAAGGCGACATGGTGAAAGAGAGAAATAAAGGAAGTGCAAGAAATCAAAGGGAAGAGATCTGTGTGCACAGAGAAAAGAGCTGAGATCAAGATTTGTATTTGCTTTTGAGTTGAAAGACATTATAGTCTTTGCTGTAGAAGAAGGAAGATGGGATGAAGAAAAACTTGTTTTGGCAGTAATTAATGGCTCTGATGGCTACAAATTGTACAACACAAGTTTCACTGACTGCTATATTAGAACCAGTCAGCACAGAGCTCAAGAAGTGCTGCCACAATATAATGCATATAGCAATTCTCTTTTTTTCCATATGGAAAATTGTTTTCCCAAACAACTGCTCTACAATTAGCTAGTTTGCATTACAAATATTCTAAACATTGTCCCAACATTGTCCCACATTACTGGATTTTAGGCACAAAAAAGACAAACTATTTTGAGAATTTATATCGAATAACACACAGAGGACTTAAATAGCTTCTGTATAAAGCTTTCACATGGCTAAACCAAATGGATTACCCTCTGAGGAACAAAAAAAAAAAAAAAACCAAAAACAAACAAACAAAAAAAACCCTTTAAATTATCCCTAATGTTTGTAATAGTGGCCTCAGAAAAAAACTGTACATAATAAAATACAGTCCACATTGTGATAAATATCTCAGTAAGGAACCCTTCAATAAAGATATGCATATAAATCTTGATATGTCACTTCTAGGGCAGAAGCAGAACATTTTGTAATTTTGCCAAGATTGGTGTTTTTCCCTTTTACAGAAGGAAACATCTGCATTGGCTCGTATTTGATTTTGGCCCCTCAGTACCACACAGCATGGGTGGGAGGGCTGGGAGGACTTTGTTGATGTTTAAAATATTTCCATATTGCTGTTTTAATTCAGATCACAAACACATCTTTGAAGTCAATTTCCCAGTCACCTCCACTTACTTGGCCTCAGATCATACGGAATGGTCTTAAGAGCACAGAGCCTTCAGACAGAGCCAACCTAACATGATTTCAGACACTAAAAGGCATCCAGTCATAGAACTGGACAAGGAAGAGCCTGAAAGATCTCCAAAACCTGAATTTCCTAGTGCTCCACACTTGTTGCTCATGTAAACATAGTCTTTGCCTTCATGTGTCTAAACCAGGCAATTTTTTGTGAGCACAATGCTTTCAAGAGGATAATTCTTAAAAACCCCAGTTAATTAAAATGTCCAATTAAAAGTCCTTTATCTATGCCAAAACCGTATTATGGTCTGTGATAAATATTGTATTCCCATGTTATCAAAACACTAACAGCCAGACTAAAAACTTTTCCCCATGTTGAGGGTTAATTAAGGAAGAACCATTTGCCCCCAACACAACTGCTTTTGTCAGTAAAAGAAATAGGAGCTCTATAGACAAAGCTTTCTGTCGCTTTTGGAAATCAAATATTTTCAGTTGGATGGGAAAAATGGAAAAAATAACTACTGAAAGTCCTTTTTGTGAATATAGTTATAACTGCTGGTTTTCAATAATAGAGATAAAGAACTAAAAGTAATATTGGACTAGAAACACTTACACAAACTTAAGTGTCCCTTCACAGCCAGCTTACCCTCAAGCTCATTTCAGTCAGGACAGCTTTTCAAAGGGAACAGAACAATCCTCACAGAAATGCGTTCACAGACAAATTGCTGACGTTGTTCAGCACCATTATTTGGCAAGGTCTCCAGCCAGATGGGTTTGCTAATGACTTCTGTAAGGTGCTTAAGTCAGAAGCTACTGTAACACATGACTGCCAGGTTTAATTACCCTGTTAATACAGCCTAGTGGATATAGTTTGGTATGTAAATAGTTTTTGATGAAAAATACAATACAAAATGGTCTTTTAAATTGATTGATTATTTGTCCATATACAACCTTTCCTAAGAAGTCTCTCAGAAAAATTGTTACAGCAGTGACAGACATTTGTTCAATTTATAAAGCATTTCTCAGCCAATGTGCACTAACAATGGACATGGAATTTTAGTTGCATGAGTTGAATATATTTTTAATTATTCAACAGTTTTCCATAGGTTAGTCTGAATGCATTCAGCAGCCAAGAGGAAACTGGGATAAAAGTATCATCTTGAACTCTTTTCTCAGGGTAACTCAAATGTGCTCATTAGCTTCATTTCATTTTGAAAAGGTGTCCTTTTTTTGGTGTAGACCCTAAGCTCAGTACTGTCCACAAAGCATCTCACATATGCTAACACTGCAATCAAATCCTCAATTGCTGGCACAAGAAGATGGCATGTTAACTGCTACAACTAACATATAAGGCAACATGAAGAAACTAAACTTCTTCTGAACATTTTCTCCAGGATATGGTTGTCAGTAAAGCAGGATTTTTTTTCTCCTAGGCCACTAATGTGCCTATGAACAGCCCAAACAGCTTTTGTTCAGACTGGGGAAGCCACCTCCTGGGCTCCAGGACAGGATGCACCAAAGAAATTAACTGTGATAATGGTGGCAACCCCTCCTCAGTGACGAGATCCTGGCAGCTCTGAGGGGTTGAACTGTCTCTGGATGGAGAGCTGAAGGACTGAGCTGAACAGAAACCCGAGCTATTACTGGTAACAATGATTTCAGATAATACAAGATAAAATATTTCAGGTTTAGATTTTTAACATTTATTAAAAAAGCAGGATGTATGTTCATTTCAAATTAAACAGTTAAAAATGCTAAAGCATACAAACAAATCAATTGTGTACTAGCAGCATCCAATTGTTAGAATTTTCTAGAACTCCTCAGTACAGTCTTGGCAAGCTCAAAATATTACAACTTGCAACCAACTGACCTCACCATAGTGCAGATAAAACAAACTTTATAAAAACAACTATTTAAGGTTAAATAAGCTTAAATAAAGGTGTTAAATACAAGACACTTGATCAAAGCTTCTGTACAAAGAGAAACAAATTTGGCATTGTACAACTGATTGGCTGGCTCACAGCATACATGGTTTCAATAGTTAAGCAGCGTAACTGTTTAGCTGAACATTAACTATACAAAAGAAACTGAAGCTGGCAGTGGGCTAACCCCAGTGAGCCATTTACAAGGCATGTGCATTTTTAGAAAATCAGAACATTGTTTATATTCAGGCACCATTTGTTCCTGCAAATAAATAATCTCTAATGTATCTGCATCCAAACTAGTGTTAAACACATCAGTGCTAACATTTTATAAACACAGCTCTGTGACTATTCACTATACCTCCATTCTTATTGCTATGACAATGTGGACTGTGGAAATAAAACTACTGTACATACAAAAAAATAGAGCACCTTTTAAACATTAAAGTATATGTCTGGTTATTCTTTTTATCTTACAATACTGAAGCCCAAGCTAATTTAAATTGCTTTAACATCTTCACCAGCACACCTGAAATGCAGGAACTAAAACCCCAAATATTCCTCTTCAGGCAAGCCCCAGCCAGAGCAACTTCTAAAAATGTCTAAAATGACACTAAGGATTTTTTACATTCATCTGCACACAAGCAAGTATCTGCTATTCTCTGCTTTCTTCATATGAATTTAAAGACGGGTTGCCACAGTTCTCTCTCCTTTTCAGATGAATAAAGCTGGACAGAAAATGTAGCAGAAACACCTAAAATGGATTGTGAACACAGTGAAATTATTACCCCACTAATTCAAAAGATACAGCTGTTACATTGTTCAAATAAGTCTTTTGCAGGGCCCCAGCCATTAGGATTTTTTGTCTATCGTATTAAAAAACCATTCTGTAAATTTCCTCAGTTGAGCGGCTGCTGTTTGAGACTCTTCCTGAAGTCTCATGTTATCTTGTCTCAGGTGCTGCACCTCTGCTTGGAGAACTGCCTTGTACTGTTTTTCCTGGTTAACAAAGATACAAGTTGAGCAAAGTGAGTAGTTGTGATGACAACATTTATTTTTGTCGTTAATATTTCTATGGAAGTCATAACTGCTATATTTTGTTGAGCTCCCTAATTTATTCTCACAACTGTTAACTGTAAGTTAATTCCCCAAATATGCTCCAACAACTTCATTCATTCCAAGAAAATATTGCAAGCTAAAAAGAAAACTAGATGTTACTTTAATAGAAAAATTAAAGGAGTTTACACCATTTAACAAAAAAAAAAAAAAAAAAAAAAAAATCAAGCATTAAAAGCATAATAAAAGCATAAGAAGCTTTTAGCTATAATAAATCATATGTGAGAGCCCAGGTTGTAAGTAGTTGATTTCAAGCATATGTTTAAGGAAGAACAATATCTAATTTCAAATTTTTTCCTTACGTGATTATTTTGTTATCAAAAGCAGCCTCATTTATATTATCCTGACAATATCTCCAGCTCGAAATTTTGGCAGCAAATGAGGCACAAATCAAGTTGTTGCTACATGACCAAGGTAGCACAAGGCAACAAGGATGACAAAACTGGGGTGCTAACTACTTAGCAATGGTGCCCTGACGGTATCCTATGTTAAATCCAAAGTACCATAAAGGAAAATGAAGTGTTTCCTTTTTTCTGGAGTATGACTATTTGTAGGACTATTGTTCTGGAGTAAAGACCCATAAACTACATGGCCCTGGACCAATTTCCTCACATAACCATTCCCACAGGACCTTCTGTACCTCAGTGCTGATCAACCACTGAGCTGTACAGTCTAGTTTAACTGATTTACTTCTTTCAAGCCCTTGATGATCTCTGTGTAAAAATAAAACTACTAAAACTGGGGAGTGGTTATGGTGCTAGTGGTATCTTACCTTTCTCAGGTCAGTTTGTAGCTGCCGGAGGATGACTTCCAGCTGGTTTACTTTTCCAGTCAGAGTACTTGGAGCATGTTCCCTGTAAAGTAAATCACTGCCTTCACTTTGAGTTAGTGAAAAACATTTTCTCCCCAGCTTTAGCAGAGTTACACTTTTAGTAATAGCAAAGGAACCAATCAGTTTAGGCATAGTTAGGAAAATAGAGACAAAACCAGCATCAGTAAAAGACTATTAGTAGAACATAAATCCAGTCCTGCAATATCTGAAATACAACATTGCTTCTCATGCAAATCAGGCAGAAGTAACAATGATTTTAAGAAGCAATGTTTTAGGAATGACTTGCACATACCCTCACAGTGCAATTCACACTCAGTGCTCCATGGCGTGCAGGCACATTGGTTAACAAGCTGCTTTCTGATAAGGACTGTACTAATCTCAAGCAAGATGCAGCAGCAATTACTGCAAACCTGTTTTGGTTTAGGATAAATTAGGGGAAAACACTTTTAAAGGAGCTTTTTATAGGAAACTAAACTTTTTGTAATTTTTTTTTTACTATTGGGTTTAGGAGGAATTTTTTTAGAGGGGAAGTGGAAAAAACTTGTTTATTAAGGTACAATAAAAAACACTTTTTAGTATAAGAGAAATAGCTTAAGATGACTACAGATGTTTTTATTAGTTTAAGGGGGTTGAGTTGTATCTCTTTTTGTTGTAGAGGGTATGGAGCTTTTTTTGTAGACTCCGGGGGAGCTCTTGTCTGGAGTAGGTCTGATGTTTTCGGGGGGGGGGGGAAGGGAACAACGGAAACTGGGGAAAAGGAAAAAAAAAATGGTAAAAAAGTAAGTTAGCGAAAAGTAGAGAAAAAAGAGAGGAAAACAGAGCTAGTAAAGTATCTAGCTAGTAGTAAGTAAGAGTAGTAAGTAAGCTAAGCAGTAAGCTAGCAGCCAGCCGGGGTGGGGGAAGGAAGACAAAACAAACTGAGAACAGGGAGCAGAAACTACGATTGGGATAATGAGTATGAAAATGTCTTGTCCTTACGACATTCTTCCCTTTATCTTATATCGTGAACATGTTACTGAACTTCTTTCTTACTTGCTTAAACTTTCTACACTTACACATTTTCTTCTATTCTTACTTGTTCTGACTTTCGACATTTACACATTTCTTTTTGTCTTATGTTTGTGTGGTTTAATGTATAAACAATGGCAGTAACATTTAGTAAATTGAGATGTTTGTATATGAGTCTCACTCTACAATTAGGTTTTTTTGAGGTACACATTGTGTTTTTCTATCTTTTTGCATTATTTACTATGTATAACTTGGTTTTTGAGTAAAGACAATTTTACGAATGGGTTTGTCTGTACTTGAGGCAGAATTGATCTACATTATCCTCCCTAACAAACCTCTGATATGTGCTACTGGGACTTTATTTTTGTTTACTATATTTAGGGATTTAGACTGGGTAGGATTTGCTTGATTGGTGGAACTTTGGGTGTTAACTAACCAGGTGGCCTGTGCTAAATGTTGCTTTTAGTTTTTGAAAGATCCCCCACCCAATGCTTTTAAGGTGGTTTTTAACAGTCAATTGTACTTCTTTACTTTGCCTGCAGCTGGTGCATGGTAGGGGATATGGTACACTTACTTAATGCCATGTTCCCTAGCCCAGGAGTTGATAAGGCTGTTTTTAAAATGAGTCTTATTGTCTGACTTAATCTTTTTAGGGGTACTATGCTTTTAAAGGACCTGCTTTTTAAGGCTTAAGATGGTGTTATGGGTTGTAGCATGAGACACAGGGTAGGTTTTTAACTATTTTGTGGTGGTTTCTACTATTGTGAGCATGTAGCGCTTGCCTTGGCGTGTTTGTGGTAGTGTGATGTAGTTAATTTGCTAGGCTTTTTTATACTTGTACTTGGACTACTGTCCCCCATACCATAGGGGCTTCACTCGCTTGGTCTGTTTGATGGCAGTACACGTTTTACAGTTATGGATAACTTGAGAAATATTGTTTATGGTTAAATTTACTTCTTGGTTTTGTGCTTACTTATAGGTGGTATTTTTACCTTGATGGCCTGAGGCATCATGGGCTTATTGTGCTAGGAACAACTCTTTTTTGTGTTGTCAATTTAAATCTATTTTTGATACTTCTATTTTTGTAGCTTGATTTACTTGCTGATTGTTTTGCTGTTTTTTATTAGCTCTACTTTTGGGGATATGAGCATCTATATGGCGAATTTTTACAGGCAGTTTCTCTACTTGGGTAGTAATGTTTTTCTATTTTTTAGCAGTTTAGATTGGTTTTTCCTGACGCTGCTAGTTAGCTTTTTTCTATTTTTCTAGCTATTTTTATAGAGTATTGGTTATCATTTATGAATTAGTGTAGAGGTAGAGTTTTGGTTATATTTTTTTTTCTGTAATGTTTAGGGTTAGTTGAATGGTTTTGAGTTTAGTAAGTTGACTTGATCTACTTTCTTTTTTAGTGGCTTTTGCGACTTGTTGTGTGGGGTTTTATATAGCTGTTTTCTACTTCTGATTTATTCCTACGACGCGACAGGAACTGTTAGTGAAAAGAGTATAGCGTGTTTTTTTTTGTTGGTAATTGGTTGTAGGGTGGAGCTTTAGTCTGTGTTATTGGTTCTTGTTTTTTGTTTGTGATACTAAAGTTTTTACTTTTAGGCTAATTTGTAATCACTTCCAAAATCCCAGGGTGATTTAGTTTACTAATACGGGTGTGCTGCGTGATGAGGGCAATCTACTTGTTTTATGTAGCATTGGTGGTATGGTGGGTAGTAGGAACTTTTTTTCTGAACATTTACCCTAGCACCGGTAGTCGTGGTGCTAGGAGGAGTTGTGCTTCTGTATTAATTACTTTTGAGGTAGCTTGGACTTTTTTGTAGGCAGTTAAAATTTCTTTTTTTGTTGGGGTGTAGTTGGTTTCAGATTTTTTGTAGTTCTGACTTTAAAATTTTAGCGGTTGGTTTTGAGTCTTATTAGGTATTTTTTGCTAAAGGCTTTAGGATAGACTATGGTTTCTGGCTGTAGAGTAGAGCACATTCTTGACTTCTGGTCCCATCCTGACTGGGCTAAGGGCTACTGTATGAGTAATTTTTTGTTTAATTTGGGTAAAAGCTTGTTGTTGCTTAGGGCTTTAATGGAAATTGTTCTTTTTGCGGGTGACCAGGTAAAGAGGGTTCATGATCTGACTGTATTTAGGAATGTGTATTTTTTAAAAGCTTATGGTGCTTAAGAAAGTTTGTGTCTCCTTTTTGTTGGTTGGTGGGGACATAGTTGTGATTTTGTTGATGATATTTGTAGGAATCTGACGCTGTCTATTTTGCTACTTCACTTTTAGGAATTGGATTTTTTGAGCAGGTTTCTTGACTTTGCTCTTCTTGATGGTAAAACCGGCTTTTAGGAGAATCTGGATTATTTTCTCTCTTTTTTCAAACACTTCTGCTGCCATTTTCCCCCACACAATAATATTATCGATATACTGTAAGTGTTTTGGAGCTTCACCTTTTTTTAGTGTAACCTGGATCAGTCCATGGCAGATGGTAGGATTGTGCTTCTACCCTTGGGGTAGTTGATTTTAGGTGTATTGTACTCTCTTTTACATAAAGGCAAACTGAGGCCTGCATTTTGCTGCCAGAGGAATGGAGAAAAACGCATGAGTAATGTTAATAGTGGCGTACTACTGTGTTGCCTTGGACTTTAGTTCGTATTGGAGTTTTAGCATGTCTGGCACAGCAGTGCTCAGTGGTGGAGTCACTTCATTTAATGTTTGGTAGTCTACAGTCAATCTTTATTTTCTTTTAGATTTACGCACAGGCTAAATAGGGCTGTTGAAGGGTGAGTGGGTTTTGCTAACCACCCCTTGGCTCTCTAGCTTACAAATTAGTTTGTGGATGGGGATCACAGCATCTTGATTTGTTCTATATTGCCGGCGATGCACTGTCGAGGTCGCAATTGGTATTTGTTGTTCTTCTACTCTTAGGAGCTTTACTGTAGATGGGTTTTTTGTTAGTCTAGGTAAGGTGTTTAATTGCTTAATGTTTTCTGCTTTTATAGCGGCAATCTTAAAGGCCTATTTGAGTTTCTTTGGGTTTTTGTAATAGTTGCTCTGGAGGAAGTTTATGCTTAGAATACATGGAGCTCTTGGGCCGGTTACAATGGGATGTTTCTTCTACTCTTTTTCAGTTAGGCTTACTTTAGCTTTTATTAGGGTTAGTTGTTGTGATCCCCCTGTCACACCAGCAATGAAAACAGGTTCTGCCCCCACATATCCCGATGGTATTAGTGTACACTGTGTACTAGTATTTACTAAAGCGTTATATTTTTGTGGCTCTGATGCGCTAGGTTATTGGATTTACACTGTCTAGAAAACACGGTTTTCTTATGCCTCTACCTGGCTAGAGGCAGGGCCTCTTTATGCTTGGTTATCCTTCTTTTTTTGGGCATATGTCTTGGAGGTTCCTTTAAGGGGATCAGACATGTTATCATTATACTTGGTTGTTCGGCTACAGGCAACTGGGGCTGCTTTCCTTTTCTTACTTTCTTTTAATTTACGCACCTGTTGTGCTAGAATAGCAGTAGGCTTCTTATCTTATTTCTTTATGTTTTTTTTAGACTTACGTAAGAAGAACCACAACTCAGCTCGTGGGGTGTACCTTCTCTCCCTAACAAGGGAACGTTTGCGTTGGGTGCCAGGGCCTCTAATTTGTACAGTTGAGATTTGGAGGAGGTCTTTCTTAATCTCTTCCCTGAGTTTCTTGCGGCTTTCTTCTATTTTGCCTTCTAATTCCTGCAGTTGTGTCTTTACAGCTGCAATTTTGGTATGAGTCGGGCTATGTATAGTATCTGCATATGTTTGAAGCTTCTTTGCTATATTGAGTACAGTCTCATATACTTCTTCCTGCTTCATTATTGTTAGAGCAGAAGTGTATTCAGGTGGCCAAGTCGCACTAGTTTAGTGCTCTTCTGTTATAAAAGCTACGTATTAGGGACAATACCGGAGTTACTTCAGGATAAGAAAATAACTTCAGGGACTATAAAGCTATCAAAACTTTAAAGAACCTTAATGACTACAAATAGAGGTAGGCTTTCACTCTAAATGACATCATAACTTTAAAAAGAGACATACCAATATTCCTATAGAACAGTTAAAGCCGAAAATATTATTAGAATAAAGTTTTTTCTACTTTGTCTGGGCCTCCCCGTACGGGCCACCAAATTATTTGTTTTGGTTTAGGATAAATTAGGGGAAAACACTTTTAAAGGAGCTTTTTATAGGAAACTAAACTTTTTGTAATTTTTTTTTACTATTGGGTTTAGGAGGAATTTTTTTAGAGGGGAAGTGGAAAAAACTTGTTTATTAAGGTACAATAAAAAACACTTTTTAGTATAAGAGAAATAGCTTAAGATGACTACAGATGTTTTATTAGTTTAAGGGGGTTGAGTTGTATCTCTTTTTGTTGTAGAGGGTACGGAGCTTTTTTCGCAGACCCCGGGGGAGCTCTTGCCCGGAGTAGGTCCGATGTCTTCGGGGGGGGGAGGGGGGGAAGGGAACAACGGAAACTGGGGAAAAGGAAAAAAAAAAATGGCAAAAAAGTAAGCTAGCGAAAAGTAGAGAAAAAAGAGAGGAAAACAGAGCTAGTAAAGCATGTAGCTAGTAGTAAGCAAGAGTAGTAAGTAAGCTAAGCAGCAAGCTAGCAGCCAGCCGGGGGGGGGGAAGGAAGACAAAACAAACTGAGAACAGGGAGCAGAAACTACGATTGGGATAATGAGTATGAAAATGTCTTGTCCCTACGACAAAACCAAAAGAGCTGTAAAGAGTTCTTTTGTCTACTGTGCAGTAGTGTCATTTTTAGTAAAGGATAAACCTATGGCTTAATGGAGACAAATATTTTGTTTAAAGGTCAAAACACATAAAATATTGCCACAGGTTAATCAAATGCATGACTGAAGAAAAATACTGAGAATAGCTTCTGTTTTCTGAATGACAATGAGCACTGTGGGAGACAGTTCCACATACATTATAGATGCAATTAGCCATCATGTGAGTAATTGTGTCTAAAAGGGAGCAGGTGAAAAGACAGGCTTTACATTCAAAGCTGAATCAGCTGCTTCATGCAATTGCACAAATCTGACAGGTTTGCCATGGCTAAAAGGGGAACATCTTTAACAGTCTTTTGCAATCCTTACTGATCATTAGCCTTGGGAAAGATATGGACTTAGAAGTCATTGCAATAAATGTGCTTTACCATGTAAGCAAGCTAATTTGTGTAAAATTGGTTCAAATTAAAATGTGATAGTCTAACAAGCAAGAAGACTTTTCCCTCTATTTCCCATTCTTCCATTCCTACAATTGAAGAGCAAAACTAATCAAAGATGTGTTTTTCTTTTAAAGCGTGGTGGTGGAACAGATTATACTGCTGAATCTATAACAAGAATGATTTTTAAATTAACAAGTATACTCCTTAGAGCAGGATAGGTGGAGAGTCGTGGGAGGGGGAAAAAAGGAATCAGTTCTCTCACAACACTGGGAAGAATTTGAAGAATTGGGTAGTTTGGCATAAATTCTGCAGTCCTCTGTTATAGATTCTCTTGATTAGTTCACCTCTGCATAAAAGAAAAACTACTGGTTTGCAAATAGCAAATAGTTCCAAAGATAGGATAGACCCTTTTCCAAGGTTTGAGACATTTGCTGCTGATCAGGTTATTGCATCCTACAGAGTTGACCTCCTGTTATTAGCTCTATTAAAATGAAAATAGAAATAAATGTAACAGAAATTTTTATTGTAAAGGAGGAATACAGTGAGAAATTTGATTATCTGAAACTCTGCATGTAACCTTGCTCTGTGTTACAGACCTATTGCAGTGAGTGAGAAGTTGATTTGAAGAAACAAAACTTTTCAAAATTAAAGAAATTGTAAGTCAAGGCAACAAGTCTGACATACATGCATACAGGCAATTTGACATGCAACATTAAGAGAAAATCTTTCCTTAAAATAGTTTTGTAAGAAATATGCTTCAATTCTGACATACCCCACATCCTCAAGAAAGTCTTTTCCATCTGGGGGACTCTCATCCAAAGATAACTCCTGTGTTCCTTCCAAGCCCTGAGCTTGCTGCATATCATTCAAGGTGCAAAAAGATGCTACTCTCTGATCTGTAAAAAAGAAACATAAGGATACCTCTAAAACTGGACAAAATAAAAGGCTATATTATAGCCATTATCCTGGTTCAGTTAGCGAAATGGATGTAGGCTTCTACATCTCAGCTTTGAAGATAATCAGCAGATGTATGGACCAACTAGTTGGCTTTCCCACACCTGCATCCAAAGGCAACCCCAAAGCAATTTTTCTATGTCTATCATCAGTATGACAGTTTTGTCTGGACCACTTAATGTTGATATGAATAGTAAATTGGTCTTGATGAAATATGCAGAAAACCATTACAGAATTCAGGGCCACAACCAACGACAGTAATAATTCAGCAAAAAGGTTTGCATTTTTTTCCATGGACTTAAAGCCCTCAGATTCCTCAGATATCTTCACAGCTCATTTCATACTGCTTTACTGTCTCAAGCATTTGCAGAAGCTGATGGTAATCTGCATACTTGAAAACCAATAAATTCACACTATTTTTATCAATTGAGTTTTTATTATAGGTATTACTAAAGCACTCTATTATCTGTATTGAATTTCACTAGAACATAATCTAACAAGCACAGATGCAATTACCTATGGATATACAGTGTGGTTGCCAAAATACATCAGTCACCACATAATAGAAGTATGCCATGCAGATCATCATTGCACAGAACAGGAGTAAATGATGCATTCATTAGGATTTATTTTGTCTTCTTAAAAAAAAAACAAACAAACAAACAAAAAAACAACCAACCAAAATCCATATTCTGTGGAGATTGATTTAGCTTATTTCTGCAAACAAAATCCATGTCTATAGGCTTGTATGAATTCTGGCGACAACATGCCTGCCTTGCCCTTTCTCCCCTTGCTCTACCACCCCACCAGGCCCAAAGCTTGCATTATCATGCAAACGTGCAAACATAGGAGGTATTAAAAAAAGTTTACAAAAGGCAAAAGTCATCAATCCCCGACCATCACCTAGAAACGGCGTCTGATGACAGAACGGCCCAAATTCTTCATCTGAGTCAAAACCTGTAATAAGATTTAGAATGTTCCTATAAACAAGACAGTCCATCTCCACTGGGGCAGCTGTGGCTCTTGCGGCAGTGCACGCAGTGGGATGTTCCCCGTACAATTTCTGCTGGCGCTCACTCCCAGCCTTGCCAGGCCATGTCTACACAACACCAGCATTACAGTAAGCACAAAGTGCCATGCCCCACGTCTCGAATAGCAACACCCAGTATTGTGACACAGCATGGCAACTTGGCAGGCTATGTAAGACAACAATCCTTCAAACTCTGAAGGACACAAACAGTGAATACAGGCTAGATCTCTTCAAACAGGAAGGACAAATTTGTTGTACCAAACGAAAATCATTAAAAAGCTCTTTGTTGATTTTAAAAATCCCTTCAGCATAGCATAGATCACCAATTCATTCTATAATACAACAAACAAAAGTTGCATGTCTGATTTTGTCCAATTTCAAAGACTGCAGCACATTTCCCCTGCTTTTAGCCTTATTTCTGACTACTGATGGATCTCAGCAAATATGAACATGACTATTCCATATGTGCTGACAGTAAGGTAAGAATATAATTTTAAGCACATAATCAGTGACATCATTTGCAGATTTGAAACCTACTAAGATAAATAGATTTACTTTGTACAGATAAATAAAACTTAGTTTCCCAGATCAAACACAGTACATAGCCCAGAAACAAGACAGTGTAAACGAGTACTCTGAAGTACACAGATAACTGATTTCACCTTCATACTATTAACTTTTTCATTACAACTAGTTTTTATAAAGAAAAATTAAGTGTATCTCTGGGTATGATGCTGTAGACCTAGGTTCTGCTTCTTACAAATTAAAGGGACCCCTCCTATTCAACTGAAGCAAAATGTACATACTAAACAGAAGAAAATACATGTAAATCTCAGAACTCCTATTTTTAACTGAGATGTCCCTGCCAAACTTCAAAGAGATACCACCCACAGAAAAGTATTTGCAAAAAATATTGAAAGTTAAACAACTGACTTAGCAAGACTAAAGATGAGACAAAAATTCATGCTTAAATTTACAGTAGAAGAGTCATACAGCTGTAGCCACTAAGAGTTTGAATCTGTATTTTCATTGTTCCAGGCCACTAACAGAGGCCAGAAAAAACTCCAGGCAATTTTGATGTACAGGAAGCAGAAAAGGCTAAAATGAGTATAGCATGAAGCCACTCTCTCATTGTTAAGGTAAAGTCTACCCACAAACATATACTGACATATGCATTGAAGCAAAGAGATTTACACATGCATGCCCTAGAAATCACCAAATGTTAACTAAATATTGACATTTTTTCTTTTTCTAGCAGTTTAACACACTACTTTGGTTAAAATAATTATCCTTCATGCTAAATGATCCACTTCTTTCTCATTATAATATGTGTAGCATTACATTTAGCTATGAAGATTTTAAATCAAAGTATTAAAATAACATTAATTATAATAGGACACATGTTTCTGCAAAGATAAATTTGCATTAAGAAATACCGCATTTTGATTGGTAGACATCTAGACACCAGTAGACATTCATAAAAATCACCTGGAAAAAAAATCAGGAGTTGAAACCACCAATTTTAATGAACAGGGACGTCAGAAGGACTGTCTTAGGCTTTTAATGCTCACAATATGACTTATCAAACACTAAAGAGCTTTTTTAAAGCATAATAAAGTTTGAAGTAGAAATAGTACAAAGTTCTATTAACAACAATTTTCAATATATGTATTTGTGTCAGTTGTTTTTTATAATTACAGTAGCAGGTATGGACATCCAAAAATGCTTCTCTTTTTTGTCCCTAAAACATGGAAAATATCTAAAGATCTAAAAAGTCATCAGCAACATAACACATATGTTGAAGGCCAGTCCTTCTTCCCTAACTTGAAGATCTATTGGAAGGGTAACACAAAGAGAGAATTAAAAAATTAATTCTCTTATTTTCCCTTAGTCTTTTCTGGGATTTCTCCTTTTTCAAATTTGGCTTTCCAACTTATTCTAGAAACTCCCATATCTATCTTTACTCAGTTGAGCATCCTTTCTTTCTTTTTGATTCTTTAACTACTTCTTTTTCACCCCAACTGCCCTCCCTCCTTTGCCATAGAGTCACATACAGTCCTATCTATTTTTTATTGCTTGCTTCAGGGATGGATACAGAAACATTACAACAGAGTATTTCCATCATGTGAACTGCTCCCTGGTTATATCTCTCTGCATTTCCCAAGGAAATAAGAGATGGGACCTGGAAATAGCCTATCCATGTATGACAGAAATGGGAGGATTCCCCTTGCTACTGACTGGACTGATGTTAGCATGCATGCAAAATATAATCTCTGGAGAAATATCAGAGTCAAAACCATGTCTTGCAAAGGAAGGAGTGCAGAGTGTTAAAATAATGGTCCACTGTGCTGCAGCTTATGGGTGCTGACCCTCCACAGAGGCAGCTCAAGCAAAAACCCTTCCCTGATGCAGCTTCTGAAGCTTGTGGAGTTAATGCATGTACAGCTCTCCATTACACTGTGAAGACCATCTTAGGAATAAAAGATTTTCAGAAAAAGTTTGAAGTAAATATTCAGCTTTGCACGAAGTTTCTTGTCAAGCAAATGTTCACATGCACATATGTATAATTCATATGCAACACATTCCTTTCCAGTGATCTTTTATGACATGCCTATCAGTTACTCTTTTTTAAATGACTTTCAAATTGCAAGACATAGGATGAAGTTGAATAAGGTTTTAAAAATTCCATTCCTTGCAAAAGTTTCTAGTTGCAGCACTGTGAATTTAGTCAAAACATTGTATAAATAATCTAACATATACAAAGATGTCTCTACTGTAAAGTCCTAAACAGAAAATAATTATAGTCCTTCATATAAAAACAGATTATTATTTACTACTTAAATTCTTACAATAATTCAAAAAACATCTAATAAATAGCTTCTATCTTACAACTCAGACCATCAGTTCTTCAGCATTACCTACAGATATATCTAAGTTATTTGCAATTAAAACCCAACAAGTTAATACCCTTCCTCCCTAGGATACTGTGGGTTAGCTGTATTGCTCTACCTCTCATTCTCAAATTCAAATGTAATTACACTTACATAACACTTACCAAAGTGAAATTATTTTAATCATGATACTAGGTAGTAAAAAGAATGAAAATCTATTAGTATTCAAAGAAAGCTAAAAATAGAGGAGCATAGCAGGTACAAAATGATCTTTTACTCAGCTGAACTCAACATTTTCATTAGTATTTAAAAATATTCTTCAAGTACAAAGTTACAGAGCTAGTAATTTACTGATGCAAACCTTTTTTTCAGTAGTTTAAGATGTCAGTAACAAAGGGCAGGATGTTCCCTAAGCAATCAAACATAGGAATGCATAGGAAGAGCTGACAACATTCTCAGTGTCACAGTATTTCCTGCCAGCTACCACAGCCATGTTTGAGTAGTATTGAATAGTAATGAATGCACATCAGGTCAAGGAATAATACAGTTCTTCAAATTCCTAATCATTGCTGTTGGTTTAGGTTTTTACAATGCCATTTAAATTAGTGTAACAAGCAATTCTGAGAAGCTTTAGTCAAAGTGAACTTTAATCATCACTTTGGGAAGGAATCAGGAATCAGAAAACTGACTTCCATGGTTTGGAAAAGCTAAAAAAGATCCAAGTCACTAACTTCACAGACAGTTTTCACAAGTTAAGACCTGTATCTTATACAACGATGACTGTGGTAACATCATCCTTACTTACAGATTACATTCAGTAATGCAAGCAACCCCAGTTAATAGATGTCAGACATTTTAGGACATCACTAAAAAAACACCTCTCAAACAACAAAACACAAACATTCAAATGTGTATATTTGTATAAACACTCAAATCAACATCTATTTTCTCTGTATAGACATTAAGTGTAGGTTTAGTTCCCAGAGGTGGATGAGATTTTTTCTTGGTTAATCTGGTTCCATAATTTAATAAAGCAAACCTTGTCTATATCCTGCACCCCAAATCCTGCTGCTGGAAAATATACTGTATATTTCTCCTGGTCTTCAAGGGCTTATGAAAACTGAGAGGGATCACAACATCATTTGGACTACACATGCCAGTTTATAAACACAACACAACAAACTCTGTGTTACTCCCAGTTTCATTTTAAACATCTAACTTAAATGTTTTGAATTTCTCCTTCAAAGATCTGATCTTGCAATTGATTACAGAAGAAACTTAGGCACTAAAGTGGAGGAATTGCATCTAAAATGGATATAGAGAGTATCATAAAGAACCCAAGTTTTCAGTGACAATCTTCCACACTGAGAATTGATACTGCCAAAAGAATTAAAGGGCTACAGAGGCAAACACTGGATTTTTGTAATTCAAAATGTGGCTAAACAATATATATTTAAAAAAAAAAAAAAAGTTTATGTACTGAACATTGATCTTTATTCAAATTTTCCTGTTACCTTCAAACGCTCGTGCAGCATCTACCAGGTGAGACCAGTCTAGCCCTGTGGCAGTGTCTGGCAGGGGCATCAGGCCAGGATCATTGAATTTGGCTTTATCAGATAAGGACCCATCTGAGAACCAGAATTCATCTAAACAATAAACACAATAATTAGTCTTCCTATAACAATTATGTACAATTAATTTTGAAGCTACTATAATGATCTGTAAAAAATGTATAAGCAAAAAGTGCTTATCTTCATTTCCCTTGTGTTTCTTTTCCTGTTCAATACTCAGTATGGGCGGAGCAATCTCTAAATGTTGGCAAAGTAAGATGGCAAAGTTTTAAGGGGAATTTTTTTTGGCACCACTGCACATGGCGTGTCCCTCACATTTTCATATGAGCACTGTGTGAGTAGGCAACATCCATTCTAAAGCATAGCATATTAAACCTGAGCACTGAGCAGAAAAGTTGCTAGATACACCAAGTTATATTTGTGAAGCAATATGAAAGATATTTACATGCATAGTTTTACTCTGAAACTGAAAATATTCCTGTTCCAGAAGCAATTTAAAAAAACTACCTGCTTTTCTTTTAATGCATTTGTAAATTCTAGCCTATATCCAAGTCTCCTTTTCACATTGAAAACATTACCCTATTAGTTTAACATCTGTAGCTGTATTTCTGAGGATGTAAGACTTGTGTGAGATTTCAGAATGAGCCATAACACACTGTAAAAGGTACACAAATCATATATTAAATAAAATGTATACATGATAGACTGTTCAAACAAACATTTCAGTTATGTACATTCTAGAATGTATTACAAATATACATTTTAGTAGAGGAGATGCTAATTTTCATAATTTTCTTGAATATCTTTACATGTTCCTACTTTGTCCATAGTAATCTTCACTCTGATCAATGTGAATATGTTAAAAAGAATACTGAATAGACACACAGAGTAAAACTGATCATAAACCAAAAATATTATTTGCAATCACATTTCATCTTAACCATAAAGCCAGCAATGGAATATAATAATTTCATCACATAGTATAGTCAGACAAAGAGAATTTTTGCTTCAAACATATCCACTCCAATGAAACAAAAAGGTCAAAATAGTAATTTTTCCTCAAATATTTCAGGAGGAAAAGTCCATCTAGTCATTCCAGTGATTTAAACTATAATACCTAAGACGAGTATTTTTTTCCAGGAAAAAACCAAACACAAAAAACAATGAAGGAAGAAATGCATTCATACAAGTGGAAGACACATTATTGTTTAAGGAAATGGCATGCTGTCATTGTTCTGATATTAATGTCCATTTGACTTAAAGATTCTGACCTAAAAATCCAAAGAGAGTAGGCTGTTACAAAGCATTCCACTGCACAGATTGAAGCATATGATATGCTCTATTCTTTGGAGAAACCTTGCTTAAAAATAATACAAAATAAGAGGAAAAAGAAAGTGAGTGAGGCTTAAAATCCTCTGTCAAAAATTAGAAGTCCCTGCAGAAGAGGTAGAAATTGTGTTTACTGTGGAATTTATCTTGTTCTGCACTTTTATGAAAGATGCAGTATTGTTACATTACACTTGGAAGTGGCTTGACAAAACTGTAGAAATGTCCTTCTCAAAACCTACTCTCAGTATGTAAAAGTGGATGCTATATGAAATGGAAAATATAATATAAACATATATTCTACTCATATATCTGTACTAAGATTTTATTTTCAGTTCTGTATAAACATACATAAAGCCTTACCTAAGGCTACCTTTGTTCAAATACATTGAAAACTGAGAGTCAGAGCAGTCTCTGAACTTCTGTGTATGACTTGGGAATGGTAAGAAACTTATTTGTGGAAGTACAAATGTTTCATACATCCCTGTTGTGGAGAAGAGACAGAATACCTTATTTGAAAGACTGGCAAGCTAGCTTTTGGTTCTAGACCAACAGGCAGGCCCTAAGGGACAGCCCTTGCTTTTGTGTGATCAGCCTCGAGAGGCTGATTGTGAAACCTGTCAGAAAGAAGCCTGCTCCCAGCGCGATACTGCCAGCTCTCCAAATTAAAGTGTAGGAGTGATATATTCACCAGTAGTCATCCTTCATTATGCATTGTCTCTGTGAGAACCTCAGTTCACCTTAGGGTGGATCCTATTCAGTTCTGCATAAGCCCTGACAGAGCCTGCCAGAATAGAGATTTGAATATTGATAGCTCTGAAAATGCAAGTGCTCATGCTGATGGCTGAAACTCTTAAGTGGAATAACTGAACAGGCATGAGTATGCCACCACAGAATAATTCATTTTCAAGACATAAATTGTGTTCTTCTGCAATGGGGGAGCGAAAAGAGGGAGAAGAAGAAAAAGAATAAAAATACCAAACATGAGCTCTAATGATATAGGCCTTGGTGCCTTTGAATTTTAGAGAATATTGTTTGCTTTCCAGGAATGCTCTGGGTAAGAAAAAATACTGCTAGCCTCCTGTATTTGCATTTCTTCCCTGCTCTTTTTACCTTGCTGTTCTCTTACTCTGTCTGTGTAGGACTGCCACATCAGTAGCTGTTGCCTCATTCCCTTTTTGATTTGTGCAAAGGTGGCAAGTGATTAAGCATGCCTACCTCTGTGTGTCCAGAAGGACATGCCTAGTCTAGTAGGCCACTGCTTTACTGTGCATTATATTGACTTTTGAAGCAACACAATTTCCTTTGAGGAAGTGTTATTTTCAGATTTAAAGATTATTTTATTTGTTGTACTACTCTTGGTATAAATTTATTAATCTTGTAGTTTCCAGTCTTTTCAGTCTTTTCCTACACTTAGGAATTTTATTTCTTTTTATTACTGATGCATAAAAGTATAAAGCATTATCAAGAGTCCCTATTTTCACCAAAGTTGTGTGGTCAGTTCAGTTTCCAACACAGCTCATGAAACTGGTGGTAATTGGTCCTACATACAGTCATATTCAAGAAGTAACTAGTTATGCAGAAAGAAGATTCACCTGACTTAACCTATTTTACTTCCAAGACAATTATCCTGCTTCAGTTGCAACTGCTACTTTTGTGCAGAGATTGTAGATCATGAAAAAATTATCTGCTAAGTACTCCTTGCTTCAAACTAGACATGTCATTTAACAAGTAAATTCTCTCCAAAGCAGCTGCAAGTGAAGAAATATATCAAATCTCACACAAATGTAAATCCCACACTCTGTGGGATGTCTGTTTTTCTTTCCTGTAATCAGTAATTATATCTCTATAGTCCTCTTAAGCAACAACTTCTGCCTGCTGAACCCTTCCCTTCTTTAGTATTGCCTAGGGTTGCCTCGCTTCAAGGATGCCAGCCTGCTCATAGGCTCTCATGCACATGTGCTTCTGACAAGCACTTTTTCCTTCCCTCCTCTTACTGAAGATAGCCTTATGTTCTAATAAGGTGAACCATTCACCGTATGAGAACAGGTAACACCAAACACGTTCTCCTTCGGTTGTGTGAATTAATCAACAGTCTTTATCAGCTTGCTGACAAACTGATTTCCAAACAGCTACCATTGCACATCACCAATATACAGTGATGCTCCTTCATTTTAACATTGCTTCTTATCAACAAGTTTACTTTTGGATTGAAGCTAACATGGGTAGTAAGACAGTTTGAAGATAAAACTTTCATCTATGACCATAGCTGTAGAGACAGTTCCTGCACTTATGGCAGCCTTTTCCCTATGCCATGTATAATCTGAGAATTTTCAGAATTTGTCAGTATATCACTGTAAAATATTCCCTTCCTTATGACCCTCTTCACTGCAACTATCCTGCACCTTGCTCCTTTCCTCACAGCACAGGAACATCCTGCCAGTTTATTACTTAGGGCATTTTTGTGCTTCATGATGGAATGCACCACGGTGCCTGACATGTAAATCAGATTGTCTCCATGTGTCTCCCCGGGTTCCCCACTTATGTTATTACACTAGTTCAGTATCAGTGGTTCTCATTGTTTTAATTCTTTCCCTGCTCATTCACCTGCCATGAATTTACAAGAAGGGCATAGATTTGTACCTGCAACTATATTTAGAATCAGTCAGTATGAACAGCACCGTCTCAGTCAGGGAATCCTTAATGTCTCCAAGGTAAAATTCCAGAGTTCTTACCTACACAAAGGTAGGTAAGAACTTACCTCTCCCTTCTGGTTTAAATTAAAAATAAGATAAAATTAAATTAATATTTCTACATTTGTGTACTGTTTGCAATCAACAGCACTGGACTGTCAGACTTGGCAATTCAGGCTTTACTGAAAGCAACTCTTTTTTTCATGTCACTTCCCCAGTGATAAAACAATAATTAAAAAGTCCTATAGCTTCACTTTTCCCATCTTCTTCTTACAGTCAGAGGAAGTTTCTGTTTCTTGATTTGTGTGGCCATTTTGTCTCATAATTCTGATTTCTCAGTAAACTGAAAGCCTTCAGGGCCACCTATTACTCTTTGGTTTTGGTGCTGCCTTGCTTACCTATTAATCACACTTTTCCTTGCTAGAGGGGTCTCATGAGATTTGGTGCTGCCACAGTATTTCATGCTGGATAATGTGCAAGAATATACCTTTCTAAAATTGATTTCAGCCAAAACCATGCTATTTCCACTGATATCTATAAATATTAAATATCAGTAAAATTAAAATGCTTTGAGATCATACACAAAAGACATTACTATGACAGGATATGAATCCTGATATCTGAAACTACAACCTTATGTTAAAATTATAAATGAAAAATAAACCTCTCACATCAGTGCTGTAGAATGCAAATACCTACTAGGCACTGACTACATAAAACCTTCCTAAAAAGAGACAAAGTTTGTTTCTCATATGGAGATACTGACTAACCTTATTTTTGAAACATAGGTGGGCAAGCCATGATGTGGTTTCTTTCAGAGTAATTACAAATAACCAATTAAATCATCCCTGAAACAAACACCACGAAATATCCTATATAGCTGGCATTGATAAGCACTTTTAAAACACAGAACCAGAAGCAGAAAATAGAGGTTGCATATGAAAACAGCATGAATTGTCTTGGATCAGTTTTTGATTGACAGGATACTGATTTCATGGGGTTTTTTTCCAGTTATGTATATGCATATATATAACTTTCTATATCTAAGAAGCAGCAAGAATGAAATATTAGGTGTCTAAGACAGAACTAATACAAAATCCACTAAAATATCACTGCTGGAGGAGCAGCATAAAGTTTGGATGTACACAGTTAATTGCCTTGTGCCAATCTCCTGAAGAAAAGCAAGCTGAAGGTTTGATCTCATGGCATGTTTATGCACACAAGAAATGGCTCTAAAAAACAAGGCCTAACATAGACAAAAAAAAAGAAAATACAATCAGGATGCCTAACAGTGTACTATACAGCTCCCTCATAGACTAAAAAAATCCACTGAATTAATCTCCAGTGAAAGAAAATGGATCTCCATTTGCTATCCGTACAAGAATAGGATCCTCTCAGATCAAATTTATAGTAAAGAGTTTCACTCTGATAGAAAAATATTTTTAGAATGGCAAAAGGTACACCAAGCATGCATTCCCATCTGAGGCAGGAATTTGGCACTTGTCTGAGATACCAATTTAAAATTAACCAGTGGTTAGTGACCAAAACTTGGTCTCATGGCTGAGGCCACTCTAACTAGGAAAGTGTTTTGTATACAAAGCTCATTTCTCAAAGTTAAGAGATGACTACTAGTTCCTGAAGGACATGATGAATGACAGAGCCCTTTTTATTGCTACTTCTTTTAAATCATCTGGCTGCATTCTCCCTGGACATGGGCCTAAAATGTCCTTAAATGCTTTCAAGAAATTCACCCACAGCTTCTTAACTATGGACTTCAGAGTCCATTTTTTAAATTGCAGACAGCTGTGGTGTAAAATTAGAGTAGCTAAAGAAAACAGGGGTTTTTTTCCAGATTGCTTGTCAACTCCAGGTATCCACTATATGTCTGCCTAAGCATGTAAATTCAGCATTTTTGAAAAAAACAATTCACTCTTATTAAGTAAAAAAAATATAGATATTTAACTTAAATATACATATCTGTCTGTGTAGATTTGGGCTTTTCATTCAATTTTTTTTTTTTAATTACTACAAACTTCATAGCTCATCCTGGAATTATTGCAAGCTAAGCAGATAATAAAGGTGTCACAAAAATTTCACAAGTAAAAAACCACATTCATAAAATAGTTTTAGCTTAGCACCTCAGACTACTCTTCTGCAGCCATTAAAAATGAAATGTCATTTGTAAAGGTTTTACTAATATGATAAAAAAAGTACCAGCAAATTCAATTTGGAAATAGAAGTCAAAGTCAACATTTATTGCACATTTCCTTTTAAGATGTTACTAAGAGGATTATCTAAACAATTATATTTGTGAATATATATTTCAAATATATTTGTGAATATTTCAATAATTTAAGTGCACATAAAATTAAAAAAAAATCCCAAAACAACAAAAAGCAGGCCAGCTTGGCTTAATTAGGCCACCACTGGAAAATAAAATGATAAAAGTATCTTCAGACAAAGGTTTTTTGCCTATCAGAGATTTCATGAAAATTCTTTGAGAAGTAAAGTCACCATTGTCTCCAAATATGATAAATATGAAAACATGATAAATATGAATTGAAGTAATGGCAAGCATGAGCATGTACCGCTGACCAAATATTTTTAGTAGGATAACTAGAGCAGTGACTTGACATTTCTTAATTTCACTTTAAAAGTAAAATCTCACTTAATACTTGGTGATTTGTTGTAGTTTACTACAAATATTCCAAACTCAGCAACGACAGTGACAATGACTTACTTCTCAGATTTCCCATTCCAGGAGTCAGGCTCATTCTGGGAGGCAGTGTGCTATGATACGGTGGAGTAGTGCTGAACAAGATGTCATTTGGCAAGGCCTGGTCTATCATTGAGCTTCGAGAGCTGGCATAGGAAGATCCCCTTCGATTGCTACATATGCTTTCATCAGAGAGGGTGCGGTAAAGTGTCCTCCGTGGGGAAAGGTTTCCATAAAATGAAAACTAAAGATAAAAATAGGAACACGTATTGCTGGTTGAAGTGATTCATACAGTCATATCCCCATCATCAGTTCTTGGGAGTGTTTTTCTGGACAGGCACTCTGGAATTCTTGAACCAATACAGAAGACCAGAGATTTCTTCCGCCTATGAGATCTACTGGGGCCTCAAAAGAGTTACTGAACTGAATATTCAGACTTCCTCTCAATATTTTGGAACATATCACTATGAATTAATCAGATACTGTGCAGTTTTAGCAATCACGAAATGTTAAATGAAAACTTCATAGCCTTATGACAGCAATGTTTTACAGAAATGTATATAAGGTTACCAACTCTGGCAAATATGTATGCAAGACTATACACAGAACTGTTTGATTTTAATTTGAAATGACCATGCTTTACTGTTAAACATTCTGAACTGATATCTGCTGCCACATAACTCATTGGATGATAAAAACAACTTGAGACTCTGCATCTCTCTGGATATCACATAACAGGCTTAGAAAAGAGTGTAACAGGGTTCAGTGAAAACTGCTTACGCATTTCAAAAAGTTACTTCGACCACGACCCAAATATCTACAGTAAAACAAGATGCTACTGTATTGTAAAGCTGGACCATTCCACTTTTTAAGTAATTTCTTAGCACTGCAAACACAGTTTTCAGTGCATCTACAAAGCACAGTTAATGCCTTCATTATTTTACTGGTTTGTCCTGCATACAACAATTACATGTTTCTTTGTAATTAATTGTGCATTCCACGTTCCCTATGCAAAACAAATGCTTAAGAGAAATAGCTTTTGCAAACACTGAATATAGTGTAGACTCTCACATATTCAGGAAATTCATTTCTGACTTCACTGTCAAAGGTAACTGGCTCACAAATCTCAAGGTTACTATCCTCCATGCAGGCACAGCCACAGACTGTACACTGCCAGCTCCTGTGGCTGGGGCTCCTTGTGGGTCAGGGCCCATGGTCTCACTTCCTTACTTAACTTTTGTTTGGGTGCCTTGGAGAGGAAGGGGATAGCAGTCATTTATCTCAGCCACACCTCTCCTCTCTTTGTTGATTCTTATTTAGGCAGCCAAAAATCCTGGCAGTTCTTGGAATCTTCACAAAGCCCCTCCAATTATTGTATCAATCATAAACCATAAAAACCTCTAGGACATGACCCACAAAAATTCAAGCATATATAATGCACACTTAACATACCTCATATTATAAAATATATATCATCTGAATTTTAAATTCAACTCTGCACTTAGAAGATTCCCATATGTTACTTTTGTTCAGACATGATGATTATGCTGTTGTATAAACACAGTGGGTTAAGAGAGCATTGACTTAATATGGAAGTGTGACAAGTATCTCAAGTAATTTAATTGCTTTGTTCTTTATTCCACATAAAGCATAGCATTCAGAACCATTTACTTTGGGGAGCAGCAAATTTTAAGATCACTATCCATGTATTGTGAACTATTAAGCATCACCAATTGTCTTCATACTATAAAGATAAGATCCAGGCTCTCCAGTAGCACTGACAATTATGCCTTTCTGAGCAGCTGCCACTGATACCTAAATGAAACTGACTTGGATTTCTAGCAGAATTGTTGGTACTATTACAGGGCAGAGGAAAGTGGGCTTCATGTGTTTTAATATCACACAAGATGTACAAATTTGGGCCTCCTTCCTTGAAAATGTCACTTTTAACCTTTCAAATTATAATGAAGTTGCTCAACCTACACTCACCTCTGGTCAAGCTAAGCAAAGACATACTTAAACAAATACTGGATTTTATAATCATCAAAATAACATTTCCCATCCTTGTGGGAAATGATATTTTGGGACTTATGGTCATCCCCATAGAATAAACTTAGCTTGTACAAAACAATATTGCACTCTGTATAGCAATTTTGGGCATACCAGAAACCCATTTCTAAGGTTACTGAAAGACTGAAACACATAGAGCCAAAGAAAGTAGCCAACCTTTCTTCTCCCTTCCTCCATAGAGAGGCTGTCTGGCAGCATCAACTTCAGAAAATCTTCTTTGGACAAGACTTGCTGGCTTTCAACAATAGCATTCCTGACAGAAGTTTGGAGTGGACTCGATGCAGACACAGCATCAATATCATCATACACTCTGTTGAGAAAATGGATGTTTTTAGCAAGAAATTGGATTTGAAGACTGCAATAATTTTCTGTCAAAGTGAAAATTGTTAGAATTATCTCCTGACACAGTACACTGTTTAGAAAATTTTTTTGATCACTTTACCCTTATGATGAAACTATTTGTGGGTACAAAATGAAATTCTTACACCACTGAGAAATGGAGTTTAGGAATACTAAAGAACAATTTAAAAATGCATAATCCTTATTTCTCCTATCTTGCCTCTCTTTTTTTACACACCACACTTCTCTATCAATACAAAAGTTATATTTATTTCAACATTTCCAAAGGTTCATAATTAAATACTTTAACTTTTACTTCCATAGCAAATTTAAAAATCAATATTTTATAGTACAATATTGCATCCAACTTCACAATCTGGCAAAATTACTGTGGTCATCACAGCAATGTTTGAAGTGCATTGGCAATCAATTGCCCAGTTTAAGTATATTTTATTATCAGCAATTTCATAAAGCTATTTAGATAAATTAAACAGGTGTCTTCTTTAATTATCAGCACATAAGAATCTAGTTACAGGCAACAAAAGACTGTCAAACTGAATTATTAACTTTCAGCTCCTTCCAGTGAGAAAGGAGAGACAGGAGTTTAACAGGCTTACTCGAGAATGTAATGGAAGGAACTAGAGACTGCGACTCACAGAGAACACACACTGGAAGCCATTGCTCTCTGCCAAGTGCAGCCTCATCAGTGACTGTCTTCAGCAGAGAGAAAATAAGCTTTGCTATGGTAAAGTGTAATTCTCAGTGAATTATAACCTACAGTGGCACAAAATTCAGCAATTGACCTGATATTCATCATCACTGCTAATTAGAGATGCTATTTTATTTCAACATAATTATCCTCAGAGAGATATTTCCTCTCTGTGATATAGAGAGTTTTCCTAGAAAGAAAGAGGTGAGGCAATACTGTATGCCATGGAAAAATCTGAAAATATTTTTTTTATATAGGAAGTGTTGTCATATTCAATTAATAGTTCTTTAACAGAACTATCTTTTGAAGATAATTTTCTAAATTGCCATTGTTTCATTCTAAATACCCAGATTCATTATGCAATTTTATTTTAAGGCTGCCATTCAAAATAAGGAGAAATTGTTTCAGTAGTTCATTGATTTCAAAATCAAAAAAACTGTGGGAAACACTGAGGATAGTCCACTATAATTTAAATACTACTATGATCAAACAATTTATGTAATTAAAACATTGTGGGTGAGGAACGAAATCACCTCTATGTTAACACTAAGGAACACATATAACCAGGACAGAAGGGTAGCAACCCCTTCTACTTTTGAAAATTAGGAATTTAAGAGCTTAACTTCAGATTCATATTTCATAGCATATATATTCTAGCATATATTTTAAAATATTACTCTTGCCATAAATACGCACACATATTCAAAATTAGGTATTAGATAAAAATAACCCATTCCCATTAAACAAAGAATAATCCAAATTAAACATTTGAAAATGTTACATTATATCCTGTACTGCCTGTCATTTTGTCAATTTATTGAGATAGACAGTGGCTGGCTATAATTTATTGAGAAACAGCAAGAGAAAGAAAGCAAGGACATTAAGATGATTTTGAAGCCAGCAGGAATTTTAAGCAGCAGATCCAAGCATTACTTTTTATGGATGCACCACTATGAAAGTATTATCTCTCTATATTTGAGATACTGCATGTTTTCCTTTGAGTTCAAGCCTTTTTCTTCCACCTAAGAACAACACATTTCTCATGGACTATTCCAGTGTTACAGAAAAAAAAACCCCTGAATATTTAAAGGAAAAACAGAATCTGTAATTTTTTTCTATCCTATTTTAAAATTGATTTTCACTACCCTTCTTCCCCCAACAAAGTAAAACAGACTGCTTACTCATGGCATTCTGAAACTTCAGATTCTTCAGGCGTAGGACTTCCTTCTGATTTTTTCCATCCAATGACATATTTACTCACTGCTCCTTGTCTGTGGTAGGATTTTGAAATCGACTCAGACATCTGTTGACTACTATTCTGCGACACTATATAAACTTTGGAGGTATCTAGGGAGCCACTCTTTTTAGAGCAGTGTGTTGATGGGCTTCCTGAATGATGTGACCCACTGGAAAAGTGAACAAAACATACAAAAGGAAAAATTAAATATGCTATGCAACAACAAATCAGAAACGCTTCGCCCGGTATGCGGCAATAATTACCACAGTTAAGTTTTTCTGAAGGTTAAAATCAATGAAGCAAGATTGGCACAATAATTTTCTACACACCAACTGTGTACACATTAAAGCTCTTTGAGAACAGAATTGTGATGAGTTTCTAGAACAAACAACGTATGGAATTCAGCTTGCTGAAATGCCAATGCAAACTGATGCAAATCAAAACTAAAAGCCTAAATTCAATATAAATATATATATATATATATATTCAATTTGTCTGTGCACTTTTAAGTAAATACGTACACACACATTTACATAAAGAACTACATAGGGAATTACTCAAATATCTCCCTAATCATAAAATCTATGTGCTTTTCCATTTCACAATAATTTTTCCAATTGATGCAAGATTAGCCTGTGCCTTTCAATCAGACAGACTAATATTAAATTACCAGCAAATTTAACAGAAGTAAATTTCAGCTCAACAAGACAGTCCTCTGCATAATTTTAGCAGCCTCTTTTATTATGAATAATAGCACCAGTAGGCACTAAGACATACTTTAAGTGAAGACTCTAAAACCTATTTCAAATAAACTAAAGCAAACACTTCCTTGAAGAATAAATTTCTCAAAATAACCATACAAGACAAATTCACTCATGTCAAGCATATAAGGAAATCAGTATACAAGGTATTATTTGGTCATTTTCTTGTACTGATTGACACTGAAAACAGGAAAATCAGAGGGAAAGAAGAACAAACCATTTTCTTCTATCCTTTACAGAGTAAAAACCTTAACACATAGACCAAAGTTTCAATTTCAAAGTAACCATAAAATGGGAACTGGAAGATAAAGGCAACCAGCTATAAAAGTGTACTTTCAACAAGATTTACAACAGATGTACCATGCACACGTTACATTGGTAACCAAAAAAAAAAAAGCTGAAAATCAACCATAAATGATGTTCAACAAGCAAAACTATAAAGCATACATCAGAATAATGTAAATTACGGGGGATGGTATGCAATGCAGTTTCTCTATATGTAAAATTGTCCATCGTCAATTTTTCTGATTTCTCTCAGCAAACCAAAAGTATATGAAATAAGTTCTAGGTGCAAATGTCTCTTTTACTTCTGGATGTTTTCCAATTTTAAAAACCTAAGCAATTTGCAAGGGTCATGTATAAGGCCTCCATAAGATCTGGGAGGAGGTGTGGCTATGCTTTCCAGGCAGACTCATCAAAAATTACTTGAAAACGGCTCATACAGGCATTTGAATACAACAAAAACATAAAAATCTTTTCAGTTCAGTTTCAAAGAAGGGTAAACAGAGTAAAGCCAACATAAAAGTTACCTGTATATTAACCTATGATCCATACCTCCTAGTTTGTAAGAAACACATACCTGGAATGAGAGGAGATTTCACTCAGGTCTCCCATGCTGCCCTCAGCCGCGTGACTGGTGGAAACAGCAGAGGCATAGCTATGAACAGCATAGATCTTAGCTGGATCATCGTCTGGCCCCGGAGCCTCCGAAGCCTCTGTCCACTGCTCCGTGTGGCAGTGCACTCCTGACCTGTTGCCAGCCAGGTGCAGAGGGGCTAGCAGAGGAGTTGGCATGCAGGGAGCTGTATCGATCCCGCTGTCTGTAGAAGCCCCCTTTATATACGTTAATCCAAGCAGCTCGGGATCCATCAGGTCTCCAGAACCAAAGTGCTTCTCATCACTGTTGCTGGATGTATTGCTGGATAAGGTGTTGCTGCTGGAGTGGCTTGAACAGCTTTTGTCCCCAATCTTAACAACAAGAAAACAAACCAAAAGACATCCCCCTCAAATTAAATAGTAAGAGATCTATTTTCATATAAATTACTGCATTTGTGCCATTCAAAGACCATTTTATTATTTTTTACAGTATGCTATCATATAACTGCAAAGTATGAAAAGAGCCAATTATACCACCAGTTCCTGTGAAATGAATTGCACAGCTGGCTGGACACATTAAAGGTTGATGTCACTGCAAATAAAAAGGCTCTAGTTCCATCTTCTATCACAAATCTTAAAATCAGAATTGAATTTTCTGATTATAGGACCTGCTTAACAGCCATAAAATTGCATTTCTGAACAGTGAAAATAAGCATTTGTTAAAGCTAGAAGCCTTTGTAATTATTTGTTTAAACAAGCTCTACTGCAAATCTGAAAAACACCAAGGACTGAATTATTGTTGGCTTTTTCTCAGTGTGGCTGAAATATGCAGCTCATTGGATCAAATCCAATTGGAAGTGTGGCTAGTTAAATTGAAGCCAATTGTGATGTATGTGTACCAGATGAAAGTAACTTAAGTCATAAGGCCCTAAACTAAGCATGGCTATTGAAGTGGAATAATTACGTCAGACTTTGTGCCAGTAAAGTCCAGTGGCTTTGTTGTTTGCTTTTAAAATAAATTTTATAGAGAGTTGGATTCACTTATGTCTGTGACAGTAGCCAGAATAAAGGTAGATGGCCTTCTACTAGGGCAAATGGACTTCTGTTGGGTAGGATATAAATGGGAAGGGTGACTAACTTTTTAATGAGATCCCTCTCCTAGCAGATGCTAGGGGATGCTGTTGCTCACACATAAAATGTAAGTTTACAAACAGCATACAGCCTCTTACTCCATATAGCAGATTTTCCAGGTAACAAACATTATGTACTTTCCATCACTAGGCTTTTGAGGATTTTGCCATTACTGAAGACAAGCTACTAAACAAGGTAGACTAGAAAATCTGTTCAGCATTCCCAACACACAAGTTACATTTTTATAGTGCTTATTGATAATTACACTCCATGGATATTTCACATAAGATGAAAAGCAGTATGGTAAATATAATTTTATTTTCTTTTAAAGGGTAATTAAATACTCCACAGATTAAACAAGCCAGTATAAATGAAGCTGTAAACTCACAGCTGAGTGGAGACTATACTAGTTTTATCTCCTCAATGCCCCAGACCTAAGCCCTCTTGGAATTCTGAGTTTGTAAACACAGATTAAGTATATTTGATTCAACCCACATCTGGATGAGCATAATATTTGTCTCCCAAAACACACAGTGGTTTTCATAAATTACTAAAATTTCTGTAAGTCCAGAGTAGTTTTTTGTTGTTGCTATTTTGGGGTTTGTTTGTTTTTAGAGTTCTGAATAACATCCAAGGAAAAGACTTACATGTGACAGCTTGTTTGGTGACTCCTTGCCACTGCCTTCTTTCTGTAAAGCTCGGTCTTTGTAGGAGCTCAGGACTTTGGTTGATGGTGCATGCCACTTGGCTTCTGCCAAAAATAATGGAGAAAGGCACACGACTCAGCATCAGGTTTCAAACCTGCACACTCTGCAATCAGACACAGTTATCTGCACAGAATATCGTTACAGTCTCTGCTTTCACTGTCACATCACATGCTGTCAGTGAGTCAAACCTCCACATGGGGAGGTGGCTGCATTTCAACAGGCACTGCATTGCAAAGAACATGCATTTCAAAGATAAAGTGGGTTTTATTACCAGAATGTCTAGTTCCTTCCAAAGTTTCCTCTCGTTCTCTGCCTCCTTCACACTCCAGTGAGCCTGAACCTTGGTGATGTTCATGGAGTAAAGGGGACTGGCATCTGTTAATGTAAGCAGAAAATTAAGCTGTTAATGCTTTTATCCTGTAAGATTAGTTACATGATGAACTACACCACTTTGTACTCTTAAAAGCAAGTATTTTGTGACTTTTTAAAAAATCATTATTCCCAAACATTTCCAAAGTCTGCATAGAAATATTTACATGCAAGTTTTTAAACAGCACACTGTTATATCTGAAGTGTGAACATGCCAAAAAGACACTGAACTTTAAGAAGAAATGTATTCTTGGAGCTATATACCCAAAGGCTTTTGCAGTGAAGAACCATGGTAATATATGCTTAACCTCTTTGTGATCTAAGCCCCACAGAAAGTAATCGTAGCTTTGCAGGGTTTCACACTGAGAATGTGTAAGTTAGTACCAGATCCACTGCTTTTTATTATACTGCAAAAGCTTAAACAATTCACAAAGCAACAAACTAAAACCTAGATTGTTATTAGAAATAACTGTGCTGGAAAAAAAAATGACACAAGATGCATTTTGATGAGTTGATTGTCAAAAAAAAAAAAAAAGAGCTACAGTTCTATTTAGCTGCCAGAGATTTCACTGAGTTATATGAAATTCCTTGAAGAGTCTACAAGATACTGCATATATATCTGCTACATGGAATATCTTATCCACAATCAATCATGCCAAAGCATTAATAAGCTTCAAGGAGTCAAGCTGATTCTCTCAATATTAACCTTTTTTTTTTTTTTTTTTTTTTTTTTTTTTTTTTTTTTTTAAAGTAGCTTCTGAAAGCCACTTGGCAAGTCTACTCTACTGTAGATACTGCCATAGCTCAACATTTTGTAACAGGAGTGTTTTCAGTAACTATATACACAACAAAGTCATAATTTTAAAGTAGTTTAGAACAGATGTCTCACATAATATTCTCGTAACATGAGTTATATTGGGGTGGTGTTTTATATACAGAAATTTCAGTACCAAGGGATTAACAGGGATGCAAAAGGACAATCTATGCACAGCCTTTTAGGAAGAAGAGACCTCTGAAATTCCTACTATTTGAGGACATATGCTAGGGAATGGGTGTCACTGAAACAAACATAGCAGGAAACAAAACCTTTGAAGACCATAAAGATTTTTTTTTAGTCAAACACCCTCTTCCTGAAGCAGAAGGAGGAAGTATTATTATTTTATTCTAGTTCTGAGCTACTAGCTGATTTCTGGCCTTTTACTGGGAAAATAAAACTAAGAACCATTTCTTATTTACCTGAATATAAAAATATGATCCTGAAGAGTTAAATTAGGATGACTTTAAAATTACAGTTGCATGCACGTTACATCAAAGATCAGTAAACCTGTAAATCTTAAAAGATACTAACAGTGTTTGAAAAAAAAAACCAACAAAAACTCTAGAAGACCCATACAAATTTTGTTTAAGAAAGAAGATGCATGGGAGCTCTTCCAAGATTTAAATAAAAAATTTTAAAATCACCAATACCCGTCATATCCCACTTGCTGTCTCCAGTGGCTGCTCCCGCTGGGGCCTGGGTCACTGGATGAGGACTGGTTGCTTGGAGAACTTCTGTAATGTTGATTTTAGAGTCATTAACAGTGCACTGAGGTATTTGTGGGGTTTCAGATTAGAACTGGGCTGTGCTTCTTTTATGAAACACATTCATTTTCATAAATAATACAGATGAAGTATGAACAATTACAGTTACATCCATTTGTGGAATATAAAATGTTTATCTCAGTTTCATAAAACTTTAACAAGAATTTTAGATGTAAAGTATTTATTCACAAAAAAAATATTTCCAACTGAATATATAAAAAGGCACAAAAGGAGAAAGACTAAGTGCCAAATCCTATTTTCTCTAGATATGGCTTTAGTTCTCAATAAGTGGGATTACTCAGGAGTCAAAGCAGCTCTAAATTCATGTGTGGGAAGCTCTCATAGTGGATCAGAAATGATTGTTAGTTCCTTGATACTTATTCCAATTTTAAAGCTAGTAAAATTGAAAGAGGCAATTCTAATACTTTTAAAAATTTTATTTTATTAATCCTTTGACATAGAAAAGCAACAAAAAAAATTTCATGAAGGGTATTATTTTGTACTTAATTATTTACACTTTTAAGCGTCATGTCTTAATAACATCTCTAAGCAGTTTTGTGAGATTTCCAGACAGTTGAAATTTAATGCTTAAATTTGGATTTGATCACATCCTTTCCTTCACGTCTGTGCACATCATTACATAACAGCAACACAATTTCCTTCAATTATCTTGACATTATCTTGAATTCAATTCCCTGTGTTTATCTTTTTTTCTTTTCTCTCCCCCCTTTTCTTTTTCATGTAGGAATGAATGTATGTACTCAGGGAGGAAATGAAGAGGTGTGTTTTTCTTTATGCCTTTCCCAAGAACATGACCTTTTAATAAGCAACATTACCATTCAGCTTGAAAATTTTAAAGATAGTAGCTATTATATTTTGTTTTTTAAAGACATTAGGTGCTACATTTTGTCTAATAGCCAATGTACAATAAATAATGTAGTACCTTATTTTTCAGCATGTCTTTCTCTGAGAAGTATTGACAGGACTGAACCTCTCTCAATTAAGTAAAGTAATCAATAGGCTACAGCTTAATTCAGTTCCATGAAACTTGTAATTACTGCCAAGAATTATGCATTTTGTGCACAGATTAAGTGACCCATCATTAAGGAATGGATAAATTATGATCCCATGTGTTCCCACCCTCCAGGCTGATGTTTAGGACATGGTCCTCAAAGCCAGGGAGGCTTTGTGCTGTTCCAAGGCTGAAAAAAATATGTCTACCTCCCATTTGCTGGACAAGCTTGAAGGCCTTAGCCTAGTAAACAATGAGTGGCCACAAAAGGAGAACCACAGAAATCCCATCAATGACTGCCTCACACAGTTCCTTCACACAAAAATTCCAACCATCTGCTCTCAGGAAAGGATTCCAGACTCCAGGTGATAGGATGCACTGCCTACAAGTGTGACTCAGGGATGAAAGCACACAGAGACTTGGTACAAAAATCAGAAGAGTGAGTCTTCCTAAAGCTTCACTTAGGCAGGCACATGCTATGAGTAGCTGTCACAGAATTAGCCACTTTGTGAAAACAGGAGTAGAACTTAAGGATAACCTTGTATTTCTAAGTGACGAGTAGAGGAAATTCCGTGATCAACACCAAAATAGTTGGATTGCCTTTTCAAAGCACTTAATTCTCAGGAACTGTATTAGGAGCATAAGCATTCAGCTCTCAGTCTCTAATTTCCCTCCAGGGACTGGGCACCTAAGTATTATATGTCACAGTAGTTAAATTTTTGCTGCTTAAGTCTTTTACTATATCTAGTCCACATTTATTCTGCTTCTTCCTCTTTTTATTTCTAAATTTTATTGCTGACTTCACCCTTAGCTCATTTTCAGATCAGCAGTTAAATCTTCCTTGTTTTATGAACCTGCTTCTCCCTGCTTGCACTCTTAAACTGATACTGGGTATTTGACCCTCTAAAATCTCTTCATCATTTTCCTAGCCTGAGTCTACACTTCCACCCTTGCAAGACTACTTATAAGTACTAATCCACTTTACTTCAAACTCTTTTGTTTTAAGCTCATCTCTCTGCCAAATCATCAACAATGCCTCTTCCCATGTGGAAAGACCTTGTCAATTAGGTATATTTCTGTTTCAAGAACTACATACCAGAATCCA
Organism: Vidua macroura; assembly: GCF_024509145.1. NCBI lineage: Eukaryota > Metazoa > Chordata > Aves > Passeriformes > Viduidae > Vidua > Vidua macroura. The sequence goes on along the minus strand of NC_071573.1, from coordinate 42,144,172 downwards.
TAATTTTCCTCTTTTTTCATTATTTATACTCTGTGTCACATCTTCCCCAAAATAGCACTACTGCACTGCACAGGTTTTGCTTAAGTGACACAGAAATTTCTTCATGGTAAGAGTAGACTCAGTCTAAGCATTTTTTCACATGCTTTGCTGAGTGTTATGAGAAGTGCATCTTATGTTTGTGAAGTCTTTTTGGAATTGAGTAACATGTCAGAAAGCTTTCATTTCTTTTCTGTATCAGCATACGGTATGCTTAATAAAGCTTCATAAATGCTGAAGTATTTCTAGACATTTGATAGAGCGTCTCCTTATGTTAGATGTTATCGAGAATTTAATTAACAAGGTATTAGGTAAAGATTAAGTTCTATAATGGTATTTAAATGCTTACAGAAATGCACCTCTCAATTTTTCAGGGCATAGAGATGGGGGTAGAGGAGAAGGAGAAGACAAATTATCAAACAGTCATAACTGGGAGTCTTCCTTCCCCAGGCAATGAATGAGACATATTTTCAAACATATACTACTATTACTTGTGTACATTTCAATGTAAAAAGTCATTAATTCTTTTCTACTAAATAAAGTAGTCAATATAGTGATAGTGGCATTTAATGATTGAATCTAGAATTGTTTTAAACCCATTTAAGACAAGTATTTCAGATTTTTGTATCATTCAGATATTTTCAACATGCAGTAATTATTTCCTTGGAAATTAGAAGTGCATCACCCCATAAAGGCATAAGTTGAAATAATTATAAACAATAAAGGACAGAGTTCTGCTCAAGACATATGTTTTTCCTAAATAATTCAAAGGTCAAATGTATTTGCAAATTTTTATCTTTAAAAACGAAGTTCCATCTTATGAAGAACTATGATTAAATTAGAACAGAGCTAATATTTAAGAACACCCATCATCTAAGAGGTGTTACATATTCAAATCACAAGCTCTGCTTTGTTTAATTAAAAGCAAAGCAAAGCATAAGGGCTGGTAATGAGTTACAGAACCCTTTGAGACTATGCCAACACCTTGGTAACGAGATTAAATAATTAATTTTTAAAGGAATGAGTTCATTTTATTTTCACTCATTATTTGTTTAAATAGTCTTCCAAAAGGTGGAGAACAGGACATTATTAAGATCCAAAAGTTATAAGGCAGTTTCCCACTTCCCTGATTTGGGACTAAAGGGAAAGGTCAGCTGTCCTCAGCAGTAGGATCCTCAGCCCACTTCCACCACAAACACCAAAAGTCACTTGTTTCAAGCAGCCTGGTCCAGTGAATGCTACTTAATACAATGTCAGAATTAAAATGACTGTCAAAACTCAATAAAATAAGGTTTAAAAAACAAGACACCAAAGTTCTAGAAAGCAGAGATTTCAGAAGTAGTAATACACATCAGGAAGGTGACAGGCATTAACCAGAGAGTGTATTACCTTGCACCATCTGGCAGTTTTCTATCAAACGAAGTGCTACGAGGAATGGCTGTCTGAGCCTGCTGGAGAAGCTGCTGGCACTGCAGTCTGTCAGATGTTCCTAGGATTGGAGAGGCACGAGAGAGAGGCTGCCCAGCGGGAGTCAGCACCCGATGCCAAGTGGTATTCCTTCTGAAAGGGGTTTTATACTCACATGGGGTGCCTTCACTGTCAAGTTTGTATTCCACCATGGGTATACGGCAAAGTTCTGAACAACCCCTGTGGGACAAATAAAAATGCTCATCGGTCTCACAGGAGGGAACAGAGAGAGAAATCTTGCATTCACAATCAGATGTACATATATATTTTGATTTCAGGCCCAAAGGTGCTCATACAGCATTGTACTTTGAACACTTCAAAACTGTCACGCCAAGCAGGTAGAAAACATTTCAAAATAAAAGATTTGCTGTCATGTGCTCAAAGATCTTTGAGCTATCTTCTCGCCCTTCAAAACTGGGAACATATCAAACTTTTATAAACTAATCTGCAGCTTAAATTTTACATACTAAAAATTTTTAGAGACAAGGCACTTAGAAGTCATAAAGCACCAAGTTTTTCTAAAACAGCATTGATTTGTTTAAATTTCAGAAATAGATTTGCTGTTTTGCAGCAAACTAAACATTTCTTGGGGGGGTTGAGAACTCTCCTTTAGGATCCCATCTTGTCCCCACCAAATGACAGAGTGCATAGACTAAAATGCAAATGAATAATTGGCACCGCACCCAAATATTTTTCAGTGTGTTTTCAAAGTGTACTTTCTAATGTCTCTTTTCCCAGGGATTTGTAAGCCTGGATGATAAATGGGGAAGTGGAAGGAAGAGACAGATCAGAGACAGTCTGGCTTACCACCTCTGCCTGAAGTTTACAGTGTGGTTAAACACTAACAGTATTCACAGATAGTGTAAACCCAGGTAAAAGTACTGGTAGTGTTCCACAAAAGATCAGTGTGCCTATGGGATATTTGTTGTAGACTCAGACTGCATTCAATAATTAAGTGTTACTGTTTCAGAAATTGGTTAATAGAAGGTTCATACACCCTTTAAGTCAACACTGACTGGAGATGTTTTATATTCTCAACATTCCATTTCCATTATTTTTCTGATAGGCAGTGTGTAGTAAATCAATATTATGAAGAGAACACCCTAAATACTTCCAAAGCAATACATAGTGAAATAGTGAAAAAATAGTGAAAATTTGCTCCTCTGTCTCAACTACAATTCTGCTCCATTCCTTAGCTGAGTCTTGATCAAGCTTTGCTTTTGTTGAAAAAACAGCATTTACCATTTGCAAAAAAAAATTAAAATCACCTAGAGAAAGTGCAATAGAGTGTAAAGAGTTTACAGTCTTAATCCTGAAAATATCTTGGCGTAAATGACTTAACAGAAATGCGCAGTGCAAGTAAATAGTATAAATTCTCACACATTAGATCACTGTGCATTAAAGCTTCTGAATCAACCTTCCCAAAGAATATTTTCATTATCTGTGTTCTGGTAAACAGATTAGAAGAAAAAATATTAGACAAAAAGCAAACTGCCTTATTCAAGGTTGTTGAAGGGAAGACCCATGAGCAACTGTAGCAATTATATTCTACATACTCTGTATATGCACAGTCTGATCCAGCCAAATGTTTCACTCTGCTGAATTTTTTAGTAGCAAACAGGCAAGTTTATCCTGTAGGACTAAATCTCTGTCCCTGGTGGCACTCAAACACATGAAAAAGTTAAAGAACTTAAAAATATAGATGACGAAAATATTGAGAAAGGAGATCAAGAGCCAATATAGGGTGGAAGACACTTTGATGAAGATGAACTGAAGAGCTAGAATGTTCCACAGCAGACCTCAGAATTCCTGTTTTTTTCAGTGTTACTCTTTTATCAGAAATATCATTGTAAGATGCACCAATAAAATCTGACATGTCCAACCTCTGCTGACAAACCACAGCTGGACATGGTGGAGGCATCACAGAACTTTGTAATCATGATTTTCTGGTTTGAGCTTCCCTAAGGAGGTAAAACAACCCTAATATCTCTTCTCACAGACATGGAATGGTGCTGCAGAGAAATCACTGTTATAAAATTATTACATAATTTCCGAGGGTCAATGTGGTTTATCTCTAGCCTTCTCCCACTGTGAAATGCCATAGTTATTCAGAACACCACTTCAAACTGCCTCAGTCCATGTATCAATTTTTAAAGCTTTTTTCACACTTCTGAGAATCACATGTTGGGCTCTTAAAATGAGGATCACCATGAAAAAAGGTCAAGAATTGTGCAAACTCTTCTACTACTGAAGCATATACAGAATATATTTCTTCAGTGTAATTTTCAACTGTTTATGTTCCAAGATCATTCTTCCCTCCATCCTCATTCACTGCCTGCAATAAAGAAGGTGTAGGAGACAACAACATCCAGCAATGCAACCATGGTAATTTTTTTTTGTTTTGTTTTTAAGTGAAAAGTTTTACATACAAAATAAACAGATCAAAGAATACAGAAATGACACCGCAAGGTTAATATTAGTTTGGTGCACTGCACAACTTTTCATGTGACCAAATATACACAGTTTTCCATCATTTGATGAAGAAGTTTACAAATTCTGTAGCCTAAAATTTTGATCTCCTGCTAATTTCTTAGTATTGTTTCACTCCCTTCTTCATTCCTATAGACTTTAGGCATTAGAAACAAACCACTCCCTCCCCAGCTTTTGTTAATAAGATATAAATTTTACAGTTCAACTTGGTAATAGAGGAAGTTATAACATGTAATTATGATTGTATCTTTCTTTAGATACTCCCCATAAAGTACTCTAAACGCTGTAAAAATAGCCATAGGTTTTAAAAGCGAAAGGGACTGTTACTACTGTTTAGTTTGACTTAGCTTGCTGACTAAATAACAAAAGCATGTTATAATAATAGTAAACAATAAGCTTTCCCACAATGACTAAGAACTGAAAATTTTGTAAAATTTTGTGTTTGTTTGCATCTGGAAAGCATATTCTTCCTACAAATTAAAAAAAATATATATACTGACTACATAGTTCCTGCAGAAAAGGCCTATAAAAGGCCTATAAAACCTTGTTTCAAATCACTAAAAAAATTCAACACCGTTGCTTATGAATTCAAAATAGAGCCCTAGAATGCTTGTTTTAACTGGCAAAAAAAGAACTTCCATGGTTTCAGATAGCTTCTTTTGTCACGTAGGGTTTTTAAAACTTAATTTAAAAGTATCAAACCAATCACTCCAACATTCATATGAAAAAATATGCTTCACTGCGTTGCAAGCTCTGCCTAAAGAACAGATACTGCAGTATACTGAGATAGGTAAAATTGTAATTGTAGCTGCCTCCTATATCAGGAAGACAGAGAAGGAATTATTTCATGCCTGCAATCTGCACCTCCACTCCCCGCCATGGATCAAACTGTAAGTTATCTTGCATGAAAAAAACCCACAAAAATAAATGCAATTCCCTCGTGAATATGTAATTTGACCTTTATCTAACTTTTACTTATGATTTTGTTACTTATTCCACCAGTGCAAGAATATACATTGATACTGATATTAAATGCTAGCTTTAATTTAATACATTTCTTTTAAATTCACTTTAAAGGATATATAAAGACATATCTCCTTTTTATGGCTTTAAAAAGATACTTATATTTATGTTAAACAACTATAGGATATCAAACGTCTGTCTCAAGTACATCCAATATAACATTTGAAAAACAGACTTATGACATTTAACAAGCAAATGTGGCCATATCTTAACCACACATCGGAAATTATAGCACTTCCTGCCCTTCACCATAGTTTGGTATTAATTAAATCAATGCTTCAACATAAAGCACAGACTCCTACTAATATCTTTGGTTCAAGAGCCATATTATCCTATTAAAAATTTGGTTAATAAAACCTACTCTGCAATTAAAGAGAGCATGACTCTATGATACACCTAGCAGGTCACGACAACATAATAAAATTTAAGAGTCCACTATAAAAATCTGTAATATTCAAATGTTCCTGCACGGAGCATTATGTTCTGAAAGAATTATCAAGCAGTCCATTAAATTTTTAAAACTACATTAACTAAACTTTTCAATATTAGTTTCAGATTCCATAAAAAGGTTCTGTAATAGGCTCTGTGAAGGGCCTACACTAGTCAGGGTGTCTAGTTAAGTAATAAAATATCCAACTCCACGGAAAAGTTAGAAGCTTCCATGCACCATGATCAGCACCCTGTCACCTTGATAGCTACACAAAAGCTTTATTTTCTGCAAAGTCCTAGAACTATCAGCTACTCAGTACAACTTCAGTATTTGGGCCCCAGGTATCTGCAGATTTCAAGCATGAAGAATTTGTTAGGGTATCAAAATAGCCAGAATACCTGGTTACAATTGAACTTCAGGTTCAATGTATTGCAAGGAGATGTAGGGATAGAGAAGGAATCATTGGTGTGCATCAGTTTATTACACCGATGAGTTATCCCTTACTATCACCGTTTAAATTCCAGACATCTAATCCTGCTCTAGAAAGAGTCTATCCAGCAGCACAATAACTGCACTCTGCTAAATCAAACTTTGCTTTTGAAAACAATCACTTCTATCAGATTGCGTGTTTGTTCTCACACCACAGTAGTGCCCAAAGTGATACAACGAGCCTGAGAACTCATTGTGCAATCTATTAAATCCACATAATAAAACACAGATTCATTTAATATAATTATAGAGATTTAATTGAAAAGCAGAATTTAGTAGCTTAGTTTTGCTGAGACTCAGAATGTAGTTAGTGAAGACATACATAGATTTTCCCTTCCCTGAGACTGCGAAGTACCTCCTGGAGGTAATATCTCAACTCCACTGATCCCCTGTATCAGCCACAGCACAAGTCCAAGACACTGCATAATACTGAAATGGTCTAAGAGAATTTTGCTCAAAAAGTCAAGACAAAAAATTCTAAGTTCTGACATCTCAGAAACCTATTAACAGTAGTCATACATAATTCAAAAAATTTAAAACTTAAATCAATTTTATATTTAAAGAATTTCATAACACAATCGATGTATGAGACTGCTTACAGGAACCTCAGACAGAGCTGCTGCCCACCCTATCACTTTGGTTTAAGGGAAGTGATGATTCTCTGACAGTCCCTCCATGGAGCTAAAGAGTTGAAGCTGCCAATTCCTCCTTTTTGAAGATAAAATCATTGTCCTTCTGATCTTTATTACTATTCAATTTTTAACAGAACCTTTGTGTTGGTGAGCTGACAAGCAATTCGGAGGCCTCCTAAAGAGCCTCTACATCTGTACTGTTACATGAAAAAGGGAAATACAGACAGGAACTAGATGATCTTTAAGGTCCTTTTCAACCCACAATATTCTATGATTCTAATATGATTCCATGAGTAGAGAGAAGAAAGAAGAAAAGAAAAAAAGGGAAAAAAGAGTCTGGGACTCTTCTTTGCATCTCTCAATAGAGACAAGCCGCGCTTTGCCAAGCATTTAGGGATTTTTTTTTCTGCTTACTGTAACAACTGTACAGATAATTAACTTCAGCAATTATAATTAATCCCTACTATAAGTTCATTCATAACTCAGTAAGAAAAAAATCAAAGACTTTATTTGCATGAGAAACACAGTTAAGCATTTTCTACCTTTTTTTTTTGTTGTTAGGTAGAGGGGATTAACTTTTGTAAATAGTACAGCTTCCAGTTAGTATAATTACATTTTCTTTGTGATAGTTCTTTCAGTTATTTCTATAGAACATCAGAACCTAGACATTTCAGATATTTGCAGCCTCCTTAGTTTAGTAGCAGGGATGGTAATTGAAAGGTTTGGTGCATCCAAATTCTACATTTACAACCAAACATTCAGTTTCAGGTTTTGCTGCTTCAGCCTGCTTCAGGTGATATTAGACTTGGCTTCTTTCTAGCTCAGGTGGCTTAATTAGTTAAATAAATAAATAAATATTAAGAATCTGAAGGCCCTATGAACTATCCCACCAGCTCATGGCAAACACCCCTGTGACAATAACTGAATTCCACCACACAGTAGCCTCTTCCCCTTCCTAAAAGCACTTTCCAAACATTCTATTTTGCCAGTTACCTGTTACTTTTAAAAAGCAGCAGAAAGACAATTCTTTTAAAGAAATCATAGTCATTTAAGGGGAACAAACATCAGGACTGGAAAATAAGTCATTACATCTATTTCATTTGTAAGAAGGAGTTTGCAAGGTTCAAAATAATAAAACAACCTCAGAAGAATTGCAGTAGTACTTAAAAATGGCCCATAGGCAGTTTCAGTCATAGTTACTAAAGTATTTCCATTTTCAAAACGACCTACAACAGCAGAAAAAGCATCTCTCACTTGTTCAGACCAACTTACTGCTCCTACAGCTCTCCAGCTTCTGTTTATAGCCAGCCCTGGAAATTTTGCTTAAAGTTTTTTTTGCTTTCTAAATTTTCTAGAAATTTATTCTTAATCGGCTCTCAGGCAGTTTCTTTTTTATATAAAATAGTAGTTGAACTAAGACAAACACAGAGGTAAGATGTAGTGAAAAAGAATCTGGCAAAATCTACAGTTTAAAATACATTTAGAAGTGCTGGAATTCCTTGATTGGACTTGGCTGATTGAGGATATAGTGTCCTTGAAAACTACTATAACACCACCAGTGAAAGCAAATCCGAATGAACATCATTATTCTCCTGTTCAAATGCACACAATCCCAAATCAACAATTCTGAAGGGACAGACCCAGCACAGAAACAAATATGACACAAGAATACTTATTAAGATCTGAAAACAACAACCAACATATTTGTTCTAATACTGCTTTGTCATTTAAAGAATTTATGTTTTAAATAGCAATTTCTTCTTTATATCTAAATATCAGCCTGTTGTCACACAAATAATTTTGATTTCTGCATCAATTTGTGCATGATTATTTAATTGCTGGAGCAAACTGAAAACAGCAGGAGCTTTGTCTCAAGTTCATTAATTTTACAGGATAGTAAATGAAAGGCCTTATTCCATGATTGCTTTTGCATATACTACTGTCAAGACTTCAGTAGAAGGATCTACATTAAGTAAGGGTAGACATTTATCAAGTAGAATTTTCCTCTGTAATTTCCTAATCATCCTGTAACATTCCTTTGTAAGCACCTTCAACATTCAAATAGTTTATTTTCATGCTGAAATAAATGAATACAAGACAGTTTGCAAAAAAAAAAAAAATCCTTGTTAATAGTTTATTGCTAATAATTTCTTCTCAGTGGGTGCACACTTACATTTTGTTCATTTTCTTTTAAAATTATGGATTGAAGATTATTTGTTGGTAAGCTAACAGACAAAAAAAAATCAAGTCAAGAACTTGATTAAAGATCTCCACTTTGGCTGATGTTTTTTCAAGGGCCTGCTTTGGAAACACCCCTGCACACTTGAAACTCATTTTCATTTGAAGGATACAATTCCAGAGACACTCCATGGCACTCATGTCCAATCTGTGTAAACTCACTTCAGAATTTGATCCCAGCAAGGAACGAATGCTAGTGAGCAACCCAAAGAGAAATTCCTCATTCCTTTGTATTCATAAACCCCAGCAGAAATAGCTAAGCAGAAACTAGTCTTTCAAGAAGTGGAAATCAGCTGATTAGCACAGAAAATGAAAGACAGGCATTAATAAAATTATACATTTGGATTTTTTCATGAAATTCTGCATTTTTTTTGCTAAAATTATATTTATATTCTCGTAAATGTATGTAAATTTTTAATGCAACTGATCCTTTTTAGAAACAGAGATTAATATATTTTTATATCTATGCCCTGTGGGCAAAATCTTAGTGGCTGAACTTGAAACCCTAGATTATGACATTTAAGTAAAAAAAAAAAAAAAAAAAAAAAAAAAGAAAAGTAACAGTATGTACCCTGAGAAACCAGGTTGAAATACAGAGAAGAAAAGCTTACCCAACTGCCAGAAGATTATATAATTTGTAGGATAAGTCCAACTTTCAAGGGACTTATTTCAGCCTCCAAATGTACTTTCCTACATATGTCAGATAGTCTGATGCATCATTTCTTTGTAGAAAACCTCTAAAATCAGCTCTGAATATAAGCAATAAGTACTGGAGCATAGACATAAAGCCTTCTCCTGCTTTTTAACTATCATTCTTCTAGACACCTGTAATGTGTGGGTCAAGGATGGATGGACCTCCAAATATGACCAAAAAATATCTGTATGTTCAAGTGTTATTTGATAATTATTACAGCTACTTGATACAAAAAAGTTCCCTCCTGACAAGCTGTCACTCCTGCCTTAAATGCTTATCAGAGGTATGTGTTTGCAATCACTCACAGAAGCTTGATTCTATCCTGTTTAGCAATGCAGGGACTCTCCAAGGACAGGGACATCTCTTGTCAAGCCAAGGTGAAATGGATTTTAGTTCTCCAGATATTCCTGTTTTACATCCAAAACTATTACCTGTAAATTTCTGAGTAAACCTGATACCAGAGTACAAGAGGGACATGAACATAAGGAGCGGGTCCAGCAAAGGATCAAAGACGATTAAGGGATAAGAGCATCTGAAACACAAGGAGACACTGAGAGTGCTGGTATCATTCAGCCAAGGAAAGAGAAGGCTCAGGAGGGATTTTATCAATGTGTACAAAATATCTAATGGGGTGATTAGGGAAAAAAGATGACAAACTAAGAATTGCATCCAATGAAAACACAGGAGGCAGGGTGCAAAACTGAAGTACAGGAAATTCCGTTAAAGGACACATAAAAACTTTTCTTACTGAAAGGATGATTGCATACCAAAATTGAAATACTGAATTTTTTAATCTCCATCCTTGGAGGTATACAAAACCCTGTGGACCTGTCCATGAGCAATCTGCTCTGGCTGACCTTGCTTTGAGCAATGGGGTTGGACTCAAAAGCCTGCAGAGGTCCTGTCCAACCTAAGTTATTCTCTGTTTCTGTGACAAGAACCTGCAGAAGGCTAAGAAAAGCAATTGAGCAGGAGACAGGGAGATGGATTTACACCAGTTTTAACTGGTAAGTAGCAGTGATAGACTATCTTTTTTTCCTCAAGATTCTGATAATTTATCCTTTTCTGCCCTCTCCTCTTTTCCCTTGTTCGTTAATATATTTTATGAAGAAAGTCAAAGATTATATTTGTCAACTGAAATTCTCAGACTTGTTATGCAATATCTCTATTTTCTGTTTGCTCTGATTAGATTATAAACATTGCAAAAAGGCAAGCTCAAAACCCTTCAGAGACTGGACAGTCAAAATCACTAATCCTATTTTTGGGGATATACAAGTGAAAATGAGCTGTTTTCTGTGGGATATTTATATTTGAGAGAAAGAGACATTTCTATATATATGTGTGTGTCTATATATATATACACTAGAAAGGTAAAGCTAAAAAGAATTTAAACATGCTTTTAAAAACAATTTGGAATAGACACATAGTTTTAAAAAATTCATTTTTCTTAGTAAGTCATCGCAATTTTAAAGATGCTAAAAATTATGAAGAGGAGCAGCTTTTGCAGATTTTTCTCTCTGTGGTAACACTCAGTTCAAACTCCTCCTACACATTCACTTGGGTGCTGTGTACCACACTGATGTGGGATTTAAACATTTTAACTCTAGAAGAAGATTTATATCAAAGACAATATAAACAGTATATACAGTGTGTATTTTTCTATCAGGGCCTAAAAATACACGTTTTTACCTTCAATAGAAAAGGATCAGCTCATTAGGCTCATATTCTGTAAACAGCTTGGAAATGTATACCAAACAAGTCAGTGAAAATTCATACCCAGAAGTAGATGGTGACAATAGCAAAGCTAAGCAAAGAGAGGCTTAATTGCAAATTTCTATCCAACAAAGCAAAACGGTGGTATTCTACATTCATAGGCATTTTGTTCAGAAATGCAGGTTGAGGCAGGGGACAGCCTTTGTGTGTCAGGCCAATGACTACTTGGAGAATTGCCACCAATTAAGCAGCATTTGTATACGGTTGGCATTGACTTCACAGTGCCACACACTATGTAAAATTTTATTGCTTGCTCTCTTGCCAAAAGCAACACATCTAATGTTTTTTCTGTTGAATTAAAAATCAACAAGAGATTTAAAGTTGGCCTGCTAAAAGAAGACAAGTAATTAAATTTACTCTAATACAGTTCTCATTTGGAATCAGCCAAATTAACACTGACTAAACAAGGTGCGTGAGAAATAAAGTCACACTGACACAAAGTTTCAATTTATTCGTACTTCTCTGCCTCATGATATTAAAAAAAAGGAGAAACATGTCTTTTGTCACCAAAAAAGGAATAATGATGACAGAAAAATGCATTTAATCCTTGAAAACAATAGTACAGCGACTGTAATGATTGTTATTACAGACTTTCCCTGGGCATGAGCATATATTTCATGTTGCCACAAGATTTCTCTGCTCTCAATGACAAACTCATTGATGTAATTCACTATTTAACGTGAATAAATTAGATATCTGTAAAAATTGAGTAGAACTCTAAGACTTGGTACCATGTATATCCAGAACACAGTAATTCACTATTTTCATTAAATTTCCACATAAGAAAAAAAAAATCCAAATATTTTCCAATAGTCAGGAGCTGGAGAAATCTCAAAGATGGACAAGGTGCAATTTCATGAAAAGGATTCCATATTTTTAAATTCAGCATTAAAACATAAAACTTTCCTGTGGAAGGAAAGAAGTAACATCAGCTTCCAGGACAGCTCAGTCAGGATACACTAAAATTTACTTCCTACCCTTTTAAAGTCATATAACGTAAATTTCTTGTAGGATCTAATTTTATCTTCTGTAACAAGTCAATATGGGTTTTGGGTAAAAGATTGCTTTAAGAGCCTCAACAATATTACCATGCAACATGACGGACAATATCCATTTACTGAAGGCCTTCAATAGTAGACTCATCATTTAAGCAGGAGCAGAGGAAAAAAACCCAGACAGATACAAATGTTACACTGAGAACTGCCGCTCCTTACCTTCTGGGCACTCCATCCTCGTGTGGTTGAATAATGACCACTTTTACTGTCACTGATGTGCGCAAAAGGTCAATCATTTGCTCGTGGGTCAGTGTTGCCACAGCCACTTTACAGATCTCGACCAGGCGGCTCCCCTGCCGTAGGCCTGCTTTCCATGCAAATCCAAAGGGCTCCACATCTGCCACTATCCCTTCAAAGTTCACGTGGAATCCCAGCTGGCCCAGCCCATTTCTCCGCAGGGTCATTTCCGTGGTTTCACATCCTCTGGTCACTATCTGAGGAAGCACCAGATTGTAATGCCATTTTCAGGGCACACAAACATTATAAAGTCGTGTATGGCTTGATATTACTTATCTTTAATATACTAACATTAAATTATCTTAACCTTATGTTTGAATGAACATTTCTGCATAAAACAAAAGGAATTACACATTTCACAACACAAAAAATCTTCCATCTCCAGGGCAGGCAGCCTGACCCATGTCAAGTTCTTCACCCTCACCCAATGTTAACACAATGCCATTTATATCGTACTGAAAACTTTACAGCTGATTTAGTTTCAAAATACAAAGCAAGAAAAATGCTGCCCTGTCAATTACTTAATTCTTTTTTGGCTGACTGCAGATGTGCAGGCGTTTTTTATTCAGCATTAAACAGTATTAAACCCAAGATATAACATAAGCTAAATTTAGTGAAGTGCCTCAGTTCTAGCAGCTTGTTTTCCTCAAGAAAATAGCAATGAAGAAAATATTAATTTATTTTGCTTCATAGACAGATTCCTAACTAGCATCATCTCCAGATGAGGATATCACTAAAATGGGATGAGAGTATCCATGTCACTGGGAAACTTAGAAATAAAAAAATTACTTTCCTCATATTCAGTGAAAAGTAACTGTCATTATACAGCGCAGCCAAAATCCTTCAATTTCAGATTTAGCTAAGCAGGTTCATTTCTATAGGCTGTAAAACAAGTTCTCAACAGTTTTGCTATGTAAATCATAATCATACTGCATACTGCACCACACTCAGAAGACAAAATTCTAGCCTGCATTACAAGGAAGTTCGAGAGTTACCCCAGTCTTGCCTTTTGTCAGTGTTACAAAACCAGTATGTATTTAGCTTCATTAACTCAATTAGAACAAAAACTTTACCACTATGAAACATTATCAATGATCTCCCATAAACACTCCAACAAGGCAAATATCTGCCTTTTAGAGATGCATATGTTACAATACAGATCAAGGGATCTACCCTTGGTCAATGCTACATTAAGAGCAGTTCCACAAAGTTGTTCGTGCTGTTTATGGCTGGGTTTAGTGTGCATCACTAAAATAGATAGGAGGCTAGTGTTTACTATCAGCTGTGCAGGATAGATCTCTGCAAAGGTTGTTTCATGGCTTGAGTTTAATTCAGGAGGCTACTTTGCTCTCCATTCTGCTTGAGCCAGAATCCAGGCAGGCTGGCTTACTAGTTTATTGTGTGCTTGCCACACCTGATTCAGGGGTGCATGAGAAGGGAGTGACACTTTACAGCTCATGAGATTTGGTACCTTAGTAAGTTTTAAAGCACTATTTTCTTTATAGAATATTTCTACATGGATATCTGTCACTCAGCAGAAAAAATTAGAACTTGCACACATGAGAACAAAGTGCCACAAACGCATGAGTTACTTTAACTTTGCTTATCTGGTGTATGTTCATGCCTTTAACCTGTGAGGTGAAGAAATACAATTAGCTCTCCTTCATTAAGGGATAATCTTCTGTGAACTGTGAAATATTGAAGATATTGCAAGGATCAGATATTCTGAGAAAATTGCCTGGAAATTTTGATTCATAATTGTGGTAAGCATAAAATGTGCTTGCCACATATAATCTTTCCAGTTCTTCTGAAGATGTAGGTTTCAAAGTTAAAAAGTGAAAGTCATTATTGGGATGTCCAAAAATTACTCAGGAGGCTTTATTTACAAAGTCAGATTCTGGGTTTCCATAACAAAAACAAAGCAGCTACTTCCTTTGTCATTTTTCAGCTCTGAGGTTTTAGTGTAGTTTAGAAACTTTTGTTTTTAAATAGAACTTTCTATTGTGCTTATAACTCTGCATATAGTATTAGAACTATATAGCATAGTGGAAACTTTAACATACTGTTAACCTAGCTCTCTTTTGACTAAATTTCAATTAAAAAAAAAAGTTCCATAATTTGTGAGCTAGATAAGTGAAAATGAATTTTTCAGCTCTTTGTTAGGTATACTTCCATCACAAGTTTTGAAAATACACATTTAGTCACGCAGTTAAAAAAACATGCTATTATAGTCAAGAGCCCAGCTGAGGGACAGAATTTTATCCTTATTAAGCCACATAATATTCTTTTTTGGGGGCTGACACCTCTTTATCATTATGCCACAATTACAGACTGCTGCAAAATGAATGCACCAGCCAAAGTATATGGATTTCCCCAACTCAGAGCACCCAAAATCTTTTCTTCAAGTTAGTTAAATATTCAAAAGTTAAAAGATAAGAAAGATAAAGATTCCTGTCAAAGACTCATCTATTCCCAATGGAAAGTATTCCAGGAGATACAGTCCTCCCCAAGTGTATATTCCCTAAAAGGTAACACTGCATATTAAATAGTAATGTCACATTAAGCATAGTGCTGCTCCACTTCAACACATGACATTCTGCTGACTTGGTCGCAGCTTCACTGATCTTGTGGCCAGAAATGAACTAAGAGCTGGCTTCTCTGAAAGCACTTAAAACAGATAAAGTAAAAAGACAGAGATCCTGTAAGTGCCATTAAGAAGGTGAAGAGTTTTTTTTTTTTAATATACAGGATACTAAGGAAATTTTGTCAACTCAGATTCTTGTCTAAAGATCCATTCAGTGTTTCCATTTAATTTTTTATCACCCTGCCATTCTCTGTTATCCTAAAGCCCAAAACCACTGCTTTTCCTGCCTTCCAGCACAGCCCTCCAAGTTAATATATAGCTCGCTGCTCTTTTTACTCTCTGTAACTAGATAATCTCCCCCACAAATACAAATTTGTCTAGACTGACAAGTCACAGCTCTTTTTTCAGTCCTGGACTGATTATTTCAGTTCAAACAAAAATCATGGTCTCAGCCAGCTTTTTACACCTTTTCTTAATCTGGATATTCAGATAGGTCCTTTTTATCTGCATGATTTAAATCCAGGCAATAAAGTCTAGTTATTTATTTGACAATCTCATTTAGAAATTGCAATGTTCTACTCACTAGTTCTAAGAAATGCTTTAACTCATGACTGAAAAGGGTTAATCATCTGGTCACTGAAGATTGATATTACATCACAGTTTGAGCTTTCATGTTTAGCATCTGCTGGCACATATGGCTGTTAACCTCAGCTGTGTTCTGAGTCACTTGAAAGGTTTTTAAAGTTTGCACATGAAGTGTGGCATCAGAGTTTTAAATACTTTTATTGGTTCTAATGGCTCTATATCAAATGTATTTAAGGATTGTAGAAAGCATTCAATGTTATAAAACAACCAGGAAATAACAGCAATATGCAGCTTTCAAAAGAGAGGAAGAAGCAGGGAAAAATGAGAAAGAAATGTGCAAGAAACATGGACAAAAATGTTTTGAAACAAGTAATGATAGTTAACTCTTTTAATTAGTATGAAAGTTGGATAAGTAGCAGTGAAAGAAAAGGCAGGCAGAGTTCATTGGAATAGATGCTTGAAGTTAATATTCAGGTAACCTTAGTAATAACTGATGCTAAATTTGCGGCTTAAAACTAATCTGTCATTATTTAACCCCTTATCTGGCCATAACAAAGAGGAAGTAGTAAAGTAAACATAGATAAACATTTCATGTTGTGTTTTTAATTACCAAATTTTAAAGATCTGTCTTCAGAACCACGGGTTATTTCCAGGTTTTGCAAAACTGAGTAAGTGAAAAATAGCAAAAAAAAAATTGTCACTGACGACAACAGAAGTTTTCACTAGTACTTTAAATCTTGTTTTTAATTTGTGTTAAGAAATTTATATTGCTCAGTTAACAAGACCTAATGGGAGCACTATTTTCTAGAAGGGAAATATCTGTCTAAGGAAAGTGAAACTGAAGACCTCAATTGAAAAGGATAATAGTGGCAAGAAGAGTTTAAAGTCATTCAGCTCTTGAAATAGCAATTCTACTTTGGAAGAAAGTTATTATTTAGAGGATGATATTGAGCAATGCTAAATGAGACTGCAGTACTAGAGAGGCCATAAATCATCAGCTGCAATGCAACTATCCCAGTGTGAAAACTGTAAGCAGACAGATTTCTTTTCAATGCCGAGCCTTCCAACAGAAGAAACCCCTAAGACTGTCTAAATCACTTAAATTAAGATCAAACAGTGAAGTGCAACCACTAGCTGCATCAACACGTTTACCTTGGAGTTACTGTCATTTCATTTGGACTGACTGAAATAGTTACAGGACAGTAGTACTGACATGGTCATTAAGTGTCTGAAAAACTTTATCCAGTCAGCTGTTAAAACTGACATTAGTTGGTGTAGTTTTCTTTACTTCTTGTACTTTCTCAGTACAGAGGAACAAATCAGCAGAACCACTTATATAAAATTTTCCACTAATATTCTCACAGGTTATTACAAAAAGTGTATTTTACATACTAAGATTTTATATTTTTTTAAATCAATCATACTTCTACCTACAAGGGTGTGATTTGAGAACAGGCTACAGTAAGAGATGGCAGAAACTTTTCAGTCCTGATTTCAACACTGGAACCATGCATGGCCTTGGGCAAGTAATCAGATTAATGGTATCTGAAACCTTACCCCTGAAAAACAGGTTGATAACATTTATCTCCCATGCTGTTGTGAAGATTACTATTTGTAATGCTCTCTGAAGACCAAAAACACACCTGAACTATAAACACAGAACATTTTTAATTACATCTCAAAAGAAATGTAGACAAATAACTGTTCATAAAAAACCTGGAATTCCAGTTTAGAAACTGTACTTACTTCAAGTCTTTGAACAATTTCTCTGATGTCTTTGGTACAATTATCTGCTGCAGACAGAAGAATACATTCTCCTCTTTCATAAAATATTTTGATGCTCATTAATCCAGATGTCCATCCAATAACATCTCTGCAGGAGCAGTTAAACACAACATTTTTTGATTCCTTTTCAACCAACATAATAAACTCATTAGAGATTCCGAGGAGACATTCAATGTCAGCAGACTGGCCAAAATCTCGGGCAATCACATTCCACATAATTGCTCCAACACTGAATAGATGTGCATCTTTACTTGGTTTCACTTTTTCCTTCTTTTTTGCCCCTAAAGTAATAAAGCTGAACTTGGCTGAAGTATCCACTGTAGCTGTGGTAACAAAGTTTTCTGCCAGATCTTTCAAGTATTCTTGACGTGTCCTTGTGGCCATGGCTCGAAATTTTTCCGACTTATGTGCTGCATTTTCAGCATTAATAACTTTGGCTAAAAGGAAGTCCCTAAAGACTGCAGACTTGGGGAAAGTAACTCCTTTGGGAATGGGTGGACCAAATGAGGGAACATCTTTTGACCGTGAAACACCAACACTGGAAAAAAAAAAAAAAAAAAAAAAAAGATTAATGCCCTAAAAAAACTCCAAAAATCAGATGATAACCAGAACTGTGATCTCTGCAATCCATTTACACAATTAAGTACAGCTTTGACATGCCAATTTGCAGATATTTCAGACACATCAAAAAAAAAAAAACTGGTTGTCTGTTTTAGAACAGCTTTCTTCTTTTAAATACATAAAGGACATTATGGGGTATCTTACTAAAACAAAAATCAAAGATCATTTCTTAGGGTGTCAATGTCTCCTTTCTTTAATGTAATAAATATTAAAATGCATTGTGAGAAATAAATGAGAGAAGTATTTTTTTAAAATATTTTTATGTAAATCTACCATTTTCAGCTGTCACTCAGTTGCATTGTCTTAAAACTAAGAAATGTAAAATCAGAAACAGAAATTAATTTTTATCCTCAAATCTTCTTCTACATTGAAGTGTAAATTCAACAAAAAATATTGGTGTCAAATGTGACTATAATGGAGCATTCTCCACCTATTTAAGCTGCCTACTCTATGCTCATAAAATTGGAAAACATTTACAGTTCTTGATCTAGACAGTTCACAGCCAAATGTAAGAAAAATAGGAATAGTTCCTAATTGATATAATGATACCTCTAACTGATTGATACATACATAATATATTTCAACTGAAAAATAATTTCAAAATACTGTACACAGTAGGTACAACTACTATTTGTTTGACTGAAATACAGTCAAATTTGTAATGACAGAGTTTAATAGTAAGAAAAATATAACTTAGGAAATGTTATATATTGATACAAAACAGTTACTGAAACAAAAACAAGTCCTAAAAGATAGTTTAATTCTAGTAGACCACTAGAAGACAGTAATATGACCCACCCTCAATGATGTATTTTAATTTCATTTTAAACAATGAATAAATAACATTTGTAAATAAACCTGTGTAATGTTATGGTTCATGTCTTTATCACTATTTACACAATTACCAATCAATTCACAATTGTGTTTCCACCTTGGTTACCTTGATAAAATTCATGATGCAGTGACTTAAATGTGAGAGTTAAAATCATGTGAAATTTATTATTTTTTTCCATTCTCCAAAAGTCTTCGTTTATGTGCTTAAAGGCCATGACTCATCATATTGTCATACTCAGGGATTCATACAGGTTAAAGGACCTTCTGAAATACTTTAAATCACTTTTTTTAGAAAAAGGAAACATGCAATACAAATTCTAAATTAATTTCTATTGGTGTATCTGCAAATCGTATTTTCATTAACTTGTTATATCCCCATTTTGTGGCCATAAATCAGCAACATGGAGTTCTGCACATACCCCTTCGAGTCTACACACTGTGCTCCATAACTCCAGATGTGTGCAGGGGAGACACTGGGGTTTCAAATTCACAGAAGTGCAGCAGAAATTTTAAAATTGAGTACATAATATCTATAAGAAATACAAAACATCTAGAAAACACAGTTGCATTGTAGTCTTAGTAACAAACTTAGATAGTTATAAGGCTGTACTCACCTATAACACACATTTTCAGTGCAAGGATTATGCACTTTGACAATGACAAATACATGTTGAAAGTGGGAACGAATATTTTTTGGAGTAAAAGGAAGTGCTCCTGGCTCTTGAAAGACTATGGTAACTATGTCATTTCCTATATGCCTTTTCCTTAGCAGCTAGACAAAAAAAATGCATTGAAAAATTAGTTATTAAAAATAAATAAATAAAATCATAAATACATCATCTTAGGAAAAAAAAAAGGCAAGCCAAACCAATACAAATAAAGCACAATTTTTCAGAAATAACTTTTATTGGATTATGGATAACAACATATCAGAACTGCAAAAATACAAGGAAAGGAAATTAGGCTAAGTTCACAAAAATACTAGTGAATATTCTTACATCTCCACACTAGTACTCCATAGTTTCTTCTCGTTTATATTTTATTCTATGAGAAAAATGTATTTCTCTTATTCTTACTAATGCTAGTGAATATTTTCACATCTCCACACTAGTACTCCATAGTTTCTTCTCATTTATATTTTATTCTATGAGAAAAATGTATTTCGCTTATTCTTACTAATGCATAACTTCAGTAATAAATAAGTGTTGCATCATTTGACATTTCTCACTATCCAAAAAACTGTACATCCATTCCCTCTTTACAGTGTAATACTTGTCTCTACAATAAAAATAAAATATTGCTTCTATGCCTCAATAAAACTTCCTTTTCCATGTCGCAATACTATTAAATACTGTCCTTAATATCATGATCTTAATTTAAAAAAAAATATTATCATGAACTTCCACCACAAATGTTAACAACTGCATACTTGAGGAACAGAACCACATCTGCCAAAGATTTTGCATTGTCAACTAATAACATAAAGACACTTAAAGCTGTACCTTAGCTCATGTGTAACCAAAAAATTTTTAAGAATAAATTTACTTGAAAACTTTATGACAGAGCAAGTAAAAATTTCTCTATCAAGATGATTTCATGGAAAAGAATCTTTCTAATAAGAGTATTTTGTTGCAGTTTTCCAGTTCCACTAGAAGTTAGTATTTCAGCTACCAACCACAAAAAACAAAGTTGCACATGCTAAAGCCTAGAACCCATAAGTATATTTGATTACAGCCCTTAAAAAAACATAAAGGATGATATTCCGAAGGTAGACAGAAGGGCCAAAGCCACAATTTTAAACACTAAGTACATCTATATTATTTTAAACATAATCAAAATCCCAAATACAGATAAATAACTAAGACTTATGAAACTTGAAAACAGACATAGGAACAGAAAACAGTATTTGGTAAGTCATGTGGCTCAGTCAAGCTCTCAGGTTTCTAAGACTAATATGAAAAAAATTGGTTATTTGAGCCATTTAAGATACACAGACTGTTGCACACAGAAGTACACTTCGAGGAACTGATCACAGAACTACGTGTGTCAGGCATACTTTAATTTGCTTATGTAGAGAGCCACACAATTAGATCATAATAGGGCAGCACAAGTTAATGTTTAGAAGTTATTACTATCTCACAGGTTGGAATTTACACCTCAGTTAAATTTGTAAGCAACCTTCCAATTATGAGGTACGAGGTGATTAATTTCTGCCCATGAAGTACCCAATTACTTGTTCTTGCTACAGTGGTTCATGCCTCTATATTTCCATAGCGTAAATAATAAAAATGAGAATGCAATCCTCTTTAAAATTACTGCTTTCAAGAGTATTTTCTGCTTTTGTGGACCCCTTTAGGAGGTTCTGCTTGCCATTGTACATAGCATAAGCAAGAACAGCATTCACTTACTTGAAGGTAAGTTTTAGAAATGTTTGAAATTTTACTAGCTAAAACTTTTAAAAAGTATGGCAGTTCCCATATCCTGTCCCTAGGATATTTTTCAAGAGTGGAAACCTCTACAAGGCACAAAAAAAAAAAGAAATAGGAAGACAGGTTATTATTTTTAAGAACCTTACCAAGACTGCAGAGATCTTAATGACTCCTCCAGTTTAAAATAAAACCAGTGTAACACTTATAAATAGTTGTCATGCATAAGTGATCAGTCAACTTCAACACAATGCAAAAGGCAAAGCACAGTTGTGGCTGTGCACAGAGGATCATAATGCAAAAAACTTCTAAAGTGGGGAGAATTAAAATGGGGTGATCTGGAACATGGCAAGAAGTGCTCTGAATAGGATAAAGGATCAGGAAAAGAATAAATAATTGAATGGAGAAGAAGGAGGGAACACATACCTCTCTGGGAAATAGGAGATAAGGATAGCATACTGAAAATTTAAAAGGAATTGAAGGAGACTGGGACTCAGCAAAATGATCCATAAGAAACCCTTTTCTAGTTTCCATTCTATAGCCTAGATTTTTCTCCCAACTTTTACCTCCTATTTTGTTTGGGTGTTCTTTTCAAGTTCTCAGTTTCCCCTTCCTCTCCCATTTTGAGGTGTGCTCAGGTTTGGGCGTTTTTGGATGTTGTAAAATTATTTTTTTTTAATCTGCCTTTCTAACATACTCTAAAGAATCTCAAGCCAGTACTGAGCATTGATGTTGACAGGAGCTCTCAATTGGGTGCAGAGATTACAGAGAATTACTTGCAGTAAGAAGGCATCATTGTCATGTTAGAATTTGAAAATAAATTTAATCAAGTATGATAGGCAGCAAAAAGGAAATCAGTGAAGTGTTATGTAAGAATACAAGACACACAAAGGGGAGTCCAGTCAGGAAAATATGTTAGAAAAGCAGAATCCATTAGATTAAAATTATTTGCACTAAATGATAGTTATTATATTTATTCTCAGATTTTAGTGATTCAATTCTTAATTTTCAGATATGCATCTCTGAAGGAAAAAACTGTCTTAAAACTTAGTATATTAACAGCTTGTGCTCCGCCTTAAAATCTACCCGCTTCAGTAGGATTAATTGCTTTGTCAAACTGCAAAACAACAAGGAATTCTTGTTGAAATAGCACTGAAATATACTCTTCATTCAATTAAATGATGAAGTGTTAAGAGTCAAATAAGAAAATCTCCAAACTTATTTTAGTACATTTCTAAAATAAGTGGTTTCAAAAGTTTTATTTTCAATTTGGTTTCTTAGCCAGTACCAAAACCAGAACTGAATGGCAAAAGCTCTTTCAACAGCTCTGATCAACCAAGTTTGGTATAACCACAGGTCTTGTTACCCAACTATTTTAACAGTAGTTAAATGCAACAAGCTTATTTCATTATTGCATATCTGTTTCATTTTTAAGTTTTCATAAAACCAGGTGAAAACTGATTATTTGAACAGATTTGGATTAATTAGGTCTGACCACGTGAACACAAGCAGACTGCAAATGTGTGAGTGGGAAACTTGCAAGGGAATTATTTGGAAAGGGACATCACAAAGGTAAAGTTTAAAGGGGAAAGCCTTGAACTGCTTTGAAGAAAAGGCCAGCAAAGGAAAAGGAACTGGCCATACCAGGGCTAGTTGTCTTCTCCATCCTAGGGAAGGAGCAGCTGACTTGAAAGTTCCCAGCCTATGTTGCAGCCAAAATAAAAATTACCTTGCTCTTTGGATCTCCTGCTGATTCTAAAACTAGAGGGATGTCCTGATCAGGGACCAAGCAGGGCGTAGTTATATCCTGGAAGAAGCAACAAACAGTTCTGGTGCGGCCTATTTTTGGCTCACAGGTATTTGGAACACGAACAATGCTCAGTGCTTGCTCGCTGAAGGTCACCGTTGTGGATTAGGAGGAGTGACTGAATACTTTGCCCAGTCATTACTGAACAAGGCACATGGGGAAAGGATGCGACAACCTCAGCCAGTACATACATAATATGCTAGTAGAAAATAACTATTGAATGGGGGGCTTCATTCCTAACATAACCTAACAGGAAATTTACCATGGTCTCTAACTTCCCCTTATGCAGTGAGCCAAACCCTGAAGAGACTTCATTATGTATTTTGGAACTAAACAGTAAGAAAAAAAAACAATAAACAGTTACTATAAATCTGTTTTGCACATTAAGGCTGGCTAAATGCTAGTAATTTGGGTGCACTTGTCACATTTCATTAAGACAGTGTACATGCTGTGCAAACACTGATAGATCTCATCACCTGAAAAATAATGTGGTGGGTCTTCAGATAGGCATATTGCTTGAACTTGGAAAACTGCCACATTATTTTGATACCAAGAAAGCCATGAATAACAACATAGTGCTTCTGCTAAATATTGAACCTTTTAAAGGGACAATGATGAGAGCTTACTAAAACGCTGTGGAAAGGAGAGCTAGGGAAAACCATGGAGTTAAAATTGAAAGATTTTGCTGTACACAAGAATCAGCACCTGACTATAAAGAAAGACACATAAGGAAACTGTAAGAATGAAAGAAAGGTACAGGAAGAAGTGAAAGGACTGTAACAGGGGGTGGCTGAGCAACACAGCAGTGAAGCTGACAGACAAACAGCAAAAAAATATGAAAATAAGTAGATCATGGCAAGAGGATATCTTATTCTCACAAACAAGGAAAATTCACGAAAGACAACAAAAGTAATAAACTCCAAGTAAGGCCATATTTACTGTCAGTGCCTGTGATTTGCTATGAAAATATTAATTTTTGCTTTTAAGGCAAGCTCATTCAGTGTACTATATCGTCTTAATAGGGTACAGTTTTCCCTATTTACATGCATTTCCTGTCAAAGAAATGACAGAACTCCTAGTGCATTTACTAAATTAATCCTGTTTTGTAATAAGATGCAACTGAAAGTTTAAAGAAGCAGAACAATCTGAAATCAGTGATGAAGATCCAATCCCTTGATTACTAGCTATGTCACAGTTGAGTGTCTGATGAACATTCTGTCTCCTGAAAGCCATACATTTCAGGAAGTGAGTCATCTGAACTTTGTGTTATTCTTATGGTGAAAAGTTTGTCTTTTGATTCCTAATTTATTTTCTTTAAACCACATCTAAATACTAATGTCATAACTGTTTGCTTGAAACAGCTTTTCAAACAGTTCAGAGCTCTATGCACTGATTATTTAAAACACATAACATGATATACTTTCTTCCATTGTTATTTTTATTTATCCCTTCTGAAGAATTTCAGTACTTTTATTTTATCTTTCTCTTGCCGCCTTGACACATCTCTTTCTGCTCACACAAGACCTATTGATAGGATAGACATGAAAGATACAACTCCCATATGGTTCAACAATCAATCAGTAAGCATCTTTTGTGTGCTGTTCAAAACCAAAGTGAGATAGCATCCTTATTTCATGACAGCCTTTCACAATGACTGAGATGATTGTAACTTGCATGGCAAGGTAAGAATATTCCAAAACTAACTACATAAATCAACACTTACTTCTGCATACCTGGAAGAACATAGAGCAGTAGCACAGAAGGTTACAAACTACCATCAGTCTGATCTATGAGTAATTCTTTTAAGCATTAATACTGATATATTATACCAAATGTGCTTGTACGTTTCAGTTAAGTCACAAGAAATATCTTAGACAGGCAAGACAGAGTAACCTTACTGGTGCACCGCACACTTTGGATGCTGTGCTGGTTTTTAGCCATCCTTAATGCTTTGAAGACATTCTCAATTATTATATAAGCAAAGGGAATTCTCGAGAAATAAGAAAAATACACTGCAATTTTCTGTTTTCACAGACACCTTGAAGGATACAGTTTACCTGTATCTATTACTAAGCTCAGACATTAATAAACATTCACGATCTGTAAAACAAGGATTAAGTGGAATAGTTTTAAAAATCTTATTACATGCATATTTTAACCATAAGACTATTTTTAAGATTCATTCCATTCAATGTTTAAAACATACATAAGATGTGAATTCAGTCCAAACTGAAAACAACACATTCACCAGAGGCAATATTGCCTTTTAATAATATAATGAAATAGGGTACATGGGATAAGTTCCTGAATTATAGAGAATAAAATCTTATAAGATTTCTAACGTCTTACAATATTTCAAGAAAATAAATATAATTGAGTCATACTTCTTTTAAAACAATTCCATTTTCAACCAATACTATTAAAAAACCCCAAAACTCAATGTCAAACATTTATCGTGTAAAATTACAATGAAAAGCTAAAAAGACATACCTGTTGCCTGTTACTGGGCATGTATGGAAGCATTGTTGATACATGAAACATTAATTCATAATCTTTATAGGTAGTATAGAGGGAATGAGTTCCTGTTGAATCAGCTGAAAATTAATTTAAACGCAAGAAGGTCAGTAAATTACAACATTCATACTACTGTTTAGGACACCGCTCTTCATGCTCTGATTTCAATCTAAACAACTTATATATTTTTTTCACAATTGAACAAAACCATCAGCTAAAAATCTAGTATTTATTTTTGTATTATGACATAGAGCAGTCCTACAGAAAAAAACCCAAAGAGTTTGCTGTCTCTGAGACCTAAATAAACTAATTTTAAATATATTCGCATATCACCATAAAAACAAAACACAGCTACTTGAGTGTAGTTTTATATAACATGTATTTCCATTATTTAAACATTAATAAGGACAATTGACTAAACCCATACTTTACCAAAAGTGAACTGGCTATTTCAAACCTAACATTAAAACACATGTTGCAGAACAGACATTTTTAAAACATAAAACATTTGTATAATACATATATTTGAAAATTATTTATATAAATTTAAAATATCATATGAATTAACATTTTCTTTTATTTAGAAAGTATATTAATAGTCAGCATTTTGTGATGTTTACAGTAAATGAGTTTTACACTGCAGTCATAAGTTAATCCTTTTTATTACTATTCTTCAATTTGTACATACTATTTAAGTAAGTACAATGAACTTTTAAAAAGTTTAAGGTTTAACTCTATTGAACACCCTATTGAGTAAGGATAACTGCCAATTTTTCTTCTCTTTTTCCACATTCACTTATTTTTAACATAATTTTATGTTATCTACAGCAATAAATATTCTCTGGTACACTCTTTAACACACTGTTTAACATTTTGGAGTTTTGATCTGTTTTGAAGAGTAACTATATTACAAAAATAAATCAATTAGCCATGTTAGTTCTCCAGTTAAAAGTATATAAAAGTATATAAACATACACTTCTTTATCTGCAGCCCTAAATCTAAAAAATCTTTGTGTGTATACAATTAGGAGCGCATTCATATGTAAGTGTGCTGGGTGTATCAGTTATGTCTGTATGATAATTAAATTAACTTCATTTATTAAACACAGATTACAGTTGCATAAGAAATAAAAAGCATAATTTCAACTGAAGTTTGTTATTTAAATGTTGCAAAAAGAAATAAAAAGCATAATTTCAACTGAAGTTTGTTACTTAAATGTTGCTAAAAGAAGGAAACCTTATTGCACTCTTCTATTTCAAAATCTTAGCTGAAACTCTAATTCCATTATAACCTTTCAGTGGCATTTTAGAAAGACAGCTTTGAAGAGATAGAGAAAATATGTTCCAACAAAAAACCATTTTATCTCATTTCCAATAGACTGATATGTTTTAAAACATATACTAAACAAATTATATAGTATTGAACTGGTAAAGTTTCATTTAATTCCCTTATTTCTTTATCTCAGGGTTTGGAACTGCATGCCACTAAAACTGCACTAAAGAAGGGCAGAAAAGAATTTTTATATATTCCATATGTTCTGAACATTTGCACTGGGTCTGGCTTGGATGCAGCTATAATTCTTCATGGTGCTGTGTGTTGTCTGTGTGATCAAAGCAGTGCTGGTAACACACCGATGATTCAGCTGTTGCTCAACAGTGTCCGCACAGCATCAGTGCTGCTCTGCCCCCACACTGTCCCCTATCCTAGGAAGTGTGCTGGGCTGGCCAAGGGCTTGGGAGGAGAAAGCCAATCAAATGGACCAAAAACAAATCCCATGCCCTATAAAGTTATGTTCTGCAGGAAAACTGGAGCAGGAAGAGTTTTTTCATGGCAGCTGTTGCTCAGAGAATGGCTGGGCATAAGTCAGCTAATGGCAGGTGGCGAGTGATTGCCTTTGCATCAGTTGTATTGTTGTCTGATTCATGTAGTGGTGGCTTTCATTGTTGATTGGGGTTTTTTTGTTGTTGTTTTTGGAGTTTTTGTTTGGGAGGTTTTTTTGGGGGTGGGTTTTTTCCTTTCTTCTCTTCACTCATTGAACTCTCTTAATCTCAACTCACAAACTAGAGGGTGGGTGAGCACACAAGAGGTGGGAGCTTATTTGCCAGACAGGGTAACCCTTCACAACATTCTACTTTCTCTATTACATAAAAAATGGACAAACCAATTATCCAACCATTAAATAAACATTTTTTTTAAATAAACAAATTCTAAAAAGAGAACTTTTTAGAGAAAAACCTCGCAGCTAGTCAAGCATTTAAGAATATAAAATTTTAATACATTTTACTCCTACAAGAACTAAGCAAGATTTATTACTGAAACGCTGTGTCTACCAAAGATACAGCTCCCAGAGACTACATTATTACACTCCTCTGAACCTGCAGGCAGTCAGAACAATGTATAATCTAAGTCTAAATATGACACACAGTAATACTTCTTGGTTGTTAAGTATAACAAAAATGTGATACTTAAGCCAGTATTTTACATTTAATATACTACTGTATCTTTTTGAGTTCTTAATTCCATTTTGCCTGTTGCAAACTATGAGGACACACTATGAAAGGACAATATAGTTAATGGCACACAGACTTTTAAAACATTAAAATCATGTTACTGACTGATACATACACAATGCTGATCAGCAATGTAAGTTCATACTGAAGCATAGCAAATACAGAAACTGAATTTGCTGACTAGCATTTATTTTCATATGTACAACTTACTAGGTGACATTCAGTCATGCTCTGATTGGGAAAAAAAAAAAAGAAAACCCAAACATCCCTTACTCCTTTCAATTTTTCATCCCTATTTATCAATTCATTCCAGAAGTCTGACATCCACAGCATGTTAATACATATTTCTAAAAATTAATTTGAAAAATGATTTGTTATTATTCAGTACTGAAATGGGATGCAATAGTCTCTAAAAAGCTCAAATTGTTAAAGGGAAACAAGCATGGATTTGAGCAAAAAGGCAATAAAGTTATTGGAAATAAATGTGGTGCTTATAATAGCTTGACACTATGTTAAAATGAAGTATATGAATAACAAGATATCTTCAGATCATAGGTCATATGATCAGCTGTCAAAATCCTGCTAAAACATCATTAAACTAAGAATTAATTTAAGTTAAATAAAAGAGCAGTAAAAACAGTACTAATAAAGAAGTGTCTTAACATACTGACTTTTTTTAACCGCAATACTTCAGTTCCTATTTTGCTACAAAATCCAACCAATTTGTACAATTAAATTTTTATACTACTGCACTTAGGGAACTGGAAAGACCTGGGGAAATAGCAGCACTAACACAGCACTGAGGTAGATTAAAAATTATCAGCTGAGAAATGATGACATGCTTACTGTGCATGTGTGAGAAACCAGGAAACTTGACCGCTTGTGTTTGTTGGGTAAAAGTAAGCATGTATATTTAGCTGAAATAAGGGAAATTGCTCCATATTTTGAAATACATATATTTTTGTTGCCTTTGAAAGAATAAGATGCTAAAGTGTACCTAAATGGGGAAATATTACTCATGTACTATGATTTTAATTAAGTGAAAATGAATTTTTTAAATTGTTTTGATTTTCAGTTCTCCTAATGCCACAGAAAAAGTAAATGATCCTTCAGAAAACCTTTGATGCATGCTCTTACCATATGCTTCATCTTCCTCATTTACCATATAATCTTACTATTCAAAACCCAAAGTCAAGAGCATGAAAAGGCAGCACAATTTACAGATGATCAGCTGGATAATTATCCTTTCTCCCACAGCTTGAAACATAACTTACTTTTATTATCTAGCTGCGCCCTGTATTTACTGAATCCTTTTAGCCGTACTCTCTGGCCCAGTAGATCGAGGAACTCTTCAAAAGCTGGTCCTGCCATCTCGTTGTTATACATTTCTTCTTCTGTGCTTTGGCCTGCTTTGCAGTAAAGGATACCAATCTTATGTTGAAAACTCAGCTGAAAATAAAAATTAAATAAAAAAAGGAAAATTTACAGAAGCAAAGGAAAGTCAACAGTAGAATAAATATTAATAACTAAAATAAAACACTGTTATAACCCCTGACAGAAGACATCTGAAAATGACAAAAAATAAGTGTTCTGATTTGGGAAATTAAGTCACCACAGGACGAAAACAAAAAAGAAAAAATCCACGAAAGACACCCTCCAACTCTTGAAAGAAAAGTGGATTGGCATTTTTCAAACAGATAAAAGCAGTACAAAGACTTTTCACTTTGTTATCTATAAAAGCACACTCTACTTCATGCTACAGTACAAAAAATTTAATTAGCAATATTTGTGTATTGGTCTTTTTTTCTCAGCTTTTAAAGAAGGTGAGTTTATCGACCCTCATTTTTACCCTTTAAAGTTCAGTTAAAATAGGCCCTCAGAACAGTCATTTCTATTACATGCAATCCTTTGCCTTCCTCATAAAATCACACACTGTTAAAAATTATTTGCCATTTTTAAAAGTATACCTAAAACAAAAAATGAGATTGCAGTCAAATACTTTTGCTAAACCGATTCTCAGTTATGGAACATTACACAAATAAATCACATCTATTAAAAAATAAAGTACAAAAACTATAAAATGTTAGGTATAAAGAGAGTCATTACTTCTTGAGCAGACCATTTTCCTCTTTAGCTTTTATCCACACTTAAGCTGACAAAGAGGAAACCTCCATGTGGATGGATTCGTCCTACTATTCTTAACCAACACCTTCCAGAGCTTCACAAACTGACAGAGACCATCAGTGACACCCAATTCCCTTCAGACACTTATCTACATTCATGACTCAAATCAACTCTCCAGCAGTAGACTTCTCTTAATCAAACTTCAGGATTAGTGTCCAAAATGCACATTATGCAAAGACTGGACGTGTTTCTGTTAGAGCAAAGGTGACAACGACAGCCTGTTTCCCCTTAGTCGTAAGGAGAAAAAGGCTTTGTGTAGGAGTGAGCCTTTGTGGAACCTGCTCTGGCAGAATGCCCTTGACCAGAGAGCAGTTAGGAGCGAAGGACAGGCTTATAAGGACAGGAATAAGGAATAAGGTTTCACCTGGCCAGCCTAGAACACAGAAGAGCCAGAAGCTGTAAGTTTGATGTGGAATGGGATGGATGACCATCTGAGATAAAAGGGGATTCTGGGTTATGGATGCACTGTAGGAGCTGCCCAAGCTAGACCCATGAAACCTGGCGCTATTGGTTCGCTCCAGTACTGGTTCGCTGTCATTTCCTTTTGACTAGCATTAGGTGCTATCCCCATCCAGAGTGCTTCCTTGATCCCCATTTTAAAGAGAGTTAGGTATTTAACAAAAGGTTCCAGATTGCACACCGGTGACTATTTTATTCAGCGGAAAGCTAGCATGGACAATTCATGAAGGAAACTGCAAAATAACTGGTCAAACGAACATTAGCTATCAGGAAGCAGTGCTGTTACTTGACACATCCCAGCAGAGACTTTAAATGATGGTGACCACACTGTCACCTCTATACCAGCCCTGTGTCCAATAGTTTAACTTAAACCACAGGGGATTTAAGTTGATTTCCTTGACTTCACACTAGAATTGACAAGTAGAGAAGTTAAATGCTAAATGAAGCCACCAAAAATAGAGACAAGGACTAAGAGAAAAGAGGCATCTGGGCAAAATATTTGGCCTAGTCACACTTTTTCATTCTGCAGATGCCAGTCATTCCTGCATTTGTTCATGAATATCAATAATATTCCAAATAGGAGTGAAGTATACACCTATCTTAAAGAACAATCCAACATCTCACAGTTTAAACATTGAGCTAAGAGACATTGAAAATGAGGATCTGAGACTCACCAGCCCAAGATATGAACTAATCCTGGGATTTGACTTTGTAGACCATCAAGAACTATACAATTCTGAACAAAGTCAATATTATAAAAAACACTATTGCTAAACAAGCTGCAAGCTCATATGCAGTAATCTGAACCTCCTGCCCTGAGTTAGAACCCTTCACAACTATGAAATTAGAAGATCTGAGTAAAAGAACTCTCAGCCAAGATCATGGTGGCTGTGCAGAAGCAGAGATCAAGGTACATTTACAATGTCAGTGCCTAAAAGAGTAATAACTCAATGAGCTTTGGCAGGATCTTCTTATGTCATGCATATAACTGGCATGAAGAATTATAAGAATATTTAAAACTGATAAAGTTTGCCAGTTTTGAAATGGTACCACATGCTTATTCAAGTTTTTTTTAAGTAAATGATTGCAGACATGGTTCCGATTTCATTATTTCCAAATCAGAAATCTTACATTTAGTTATATTTTACACTGAGAACAATGTAATATAACATGACACCACAAAAAACCTGCTAAACCCATTTAGCTACTTGGGTATGTGATATGTATTGAAGGTGCATAGCAGTCCTTCCTGACTCAAAATGATTGTGCTCTTGGCAGAAACACTCACTACTGAATCTTGGCATCCTGTCAAATTTTTGCACAGATTATTTATAATGTAACAGCAACTTGTTGATTTTCATCATGTGAGGATTTTAGATTCTTTACTATCAAGGAACATCAAGAGATTAGACACACAATAGCCACTAAATGTCACTGCAACCAATCTTAATTTCCTTGGTCTTTTTTAAACTTTATCCTATAGCTCAGAGAGAAGTGAGCATTCTTAGAGCAATGTGAGGGGAATCAAAAAGTATATACAATAAACAATCATTAGCAGAAATTAGAAAGGGAAACTAAGGGGAAGATAGGGAAAGTTTAAAAAAACCAGCAGTAGCAGATAAAATGTTGACTTTTCTTGCAAATATACAGCTGAATTTAATGATGACCATCATATGACAGAATAACTGGGAAAAGGCAATTTCTTAACATATTCAAATTAGATCAACCATCCAATTTACATCTAGTTTCTACTGTCATTTTTAGAGACAAAATTTAGCCACATGTTTCCTTCATAACCCATATTAGATTTCACAGAAAAATTATCAAATAGGTAGAGAATGAAATCAAAACATCAAAGCCTTCAGTTGGCTATGGAAATATGTAAACATTTAATACTCCATTTGACAAAATTTATATCACTCTGGTGACAATACTAATCTTCCAGATCATAATTCATTTTTTTAAATTCATGGTATTTCCAACAGTCATGATCTGTACTTGCCAAGCATAGCTCTTTTTGTATTTACTTGATTAATAAACTGAATGCATTAAGTACCCAAGAGGATTAAAACAAAAAATTGATCTCATGCCAGTTCTTGGCACAGCTTTCTGTCTATGTTCAAGTAATCACCTTGTAGTAAGTGGTACATAAGATATACTAATATTATGTTTTGTCAGGTGATAGCCCATTTAACAATAGGGCTGAATTTCAGAACTGGTTACACAAAATAAAAGGAAGTGCTATATATTGCTGTTTCTCAAAATGAGGAGATGATGATTAAACAATCACTCTGGTCATTACAATAGACAATCTCAATTTCCAGTTTTTGGGAAGTACTGTTAGTGAGTTTGAAAAATATTCAGATCAGATCAAACACAGTCATACTCAATACTGCCTTGAAGATATTGCCCCTCTGAGAGTGAATATAATTTACTAGATTAACCTAAACTCACTCTGAAGCTAAAACAGAGAGCAAGAGCACATCAGGAGCTCTTGGGTCCAGAATTTGGTGCCTCTGATTTCCCTGTATTTTTTTTACCAGAAAAACTGACAAACACAGAAGAAAACAACATCATTCAGCAAAATTAACACCATCCTCAAACATTAATGTGAACAAAAGTACTAAAATTAACATATAAAAGATAGCTTAACAATCCATCCAAAAAAAGCCAATTCTGTTCCTCTGACTACATGTGCTTTGTTTCAAGCAATTGTTACAGGCACAAGGAATTCTGGTAGATACCACCATTAGATGCAATTACTGCATTCAAAACTGAGTCAGCAATAAAAAATTAACTATAGCACCATCACATTTAACTGGTTCAATCATAGGATTTGACTTCAACAGATAGATACTTTCACCTAGGAAGTAAAATCTTCAATTTAAATGAACATTTTTTTAAAAACCGTGGTTTAAAAACCATCATAAGTGTGTCCCTCACAAAATATTCAAAAACCATAAATTTAACTACTAGCTTTGAATGAAGCAGATTCACTTTTATTGAACCTAAGAGACCTCACCATTTTCTCTCAAAATTTAAGCCATTTGAATATTTTATTGCCATGCAGTTAATTCAGTAGTCTCAATCACATTTTCAGTTCTATGAATACAGAAGTATTCTATTTTAGTAAGAATTCAGCAAATTCATAAAATACAAATGCATATCATAAAATGATATCGTAAAAAATAACCAAAAATTTTAAATGCAGAGACTTAAGACACAACATGATTTGCCTCCTTACCAACACACAATACTAATAGTGTTAGATGTATTTTCATTTGCATTCAACATTTGTACATATTTAAGTGCAAATACAGATTGTGAAAATCCCTTCTTGCTGATGTTAAAACTTCATAATCTTTCACTCAGCCATTGAAAGACAATCTCCATAGACCAATATTTATTTTCTTCAGCTGAAATGTATTTTAAGAACTATTTGCTTAGAAAAGCAAACCTCATTTTGTCAGTGAAAAATAGTCAGGTTTCTCTAAAACCAAGAAACTGACTGGTTTGCATTGCAGATCCATGTTAATTAGCACTGTCTGCAAAATATTTAATAATTTTTTGTTCTATTTATCTAAGGAATAGTCTTTAAAAAGAAGGCCATATGCCCTCTTGCAACATACCCCTTGTTCATCCAGTTTAAGCAGCTGCTCGGGAACTTTCAGTGAGCTGGAAGCCTGTCTCAGGCACTGGATGCTCAGCTCTGGTATTACATACTCCAGCACCTCTTTCAGAGGCAGACCTCTTGCTGTGCCATGACGAGCAGTGGATGGTATAGCATCTTCTAAAATTGCTCCTCTAAGCGTCGTAAGCTGTAGTAAAGGTAAAACACACAAAACATTTTTAGCTCTAATACTCTAAACCCTAGATAAAAACTTCAGGTTTTAGCAAAAGCATGGAAAAAAGAAATGGAAAGAAAATCACCCTCATTTTATTTTTTTATCCAGTAAAAAAGAAAATTCATCAATAACTTTTAAAGACCAGTTAAGCTTTCAATGTCTAAGTGACAAATATATTTTTTGCCTAAAGAAATTCATGAAGCATGTTAACAATTTATTACAATTACTAAGAATATTCCTTTTCTGGGGGAGGGGAAAGTATTAAAGACACCAGTAAAATAAAACCAGTTAATTTTGCCATACTACCCTGGCAAACAGTAGTCAAATGTGAGGCTGGACACGTGAGATAAGCTATAATGAATTGCAAGTTTACTTAACCCATTCACCTATTATTTAATCTATGCTGCTTTATCTTCATTGGATTTGACAAAAAGAGATTAATTTCTTAGAACTGGGTCACCTGGATCACCTTTCCACACATACATACATGGATACCACATTTTTGGCTATAAAAAAACCTAAACTGAAAACCAAAATTATATCTATATCTATATCTATATCTGTTTTTACATCTGTTTGCAAAAGCACAAGAGCCCAGTGATATCAGGACGTCTAGCTAATGCTTCTCAGTATCCTAGTCAAAAATCAATAGTCCTAAGGATTCCAAAAATTTACGGTTGTTTGCTGCAATAACATTGTGTGTTTTCATACAAATCTAAGGTAGTTGATGTGATACATAAATTGTTTAGCAAGAGATGTTAAATTGCTTGAAATAGAAATTATGAGACTTCACACACAACATCCACAAGCAATTTCTTCTTTCAAATAAACCATTACTTTATAAATATATTAATACTCCTTCTGCAAATCATCCATATAGAAGTACTTAGAAACATGTCACAAAAAAGCTTCTAAGAAAGTATTTTGAAATTAAATGAAAAAATAAAAATAAGTCATAATACTAGTTTTTCTATTTTACAGCTTCCTTTATCCCTACATTTCTTAATCTTTCATTTCTATAATTAGAAACATAACATCAAGCAGCCTCATCCACACTTATCTTTAGCTATGTTAACATCTCTTCCTTGCTTGCACCTTGCAGTTCTCTTCGGCCAACTTACCTCCTTTTAGGTGCTCACTCAAAAACACAAAAATTTCATGTGGTACAGAAAAGGAAAACTTTATTCAGGAGCAACTACGTTTACTAATGGTACAGGAAACATCCTTTCCCATTAAGAGATTTACTTTCAAAGTTAGCAATGTAACCCCAGACAAACAACTAGTATCCTAAGCTCTAAGTAAAATTTTCCATTGCTTTGCAGAATTATGGAATGAACATTACCTCACTTGTCCTGAAAACTATACGATAGTTGAACTGAGATCCTTCTTTCTCCTTAGCATCTTCAACCTTTTCCCTCCGGATGCTGACTGCTACAGGTCCAAGATTTTCATCTATTCCAAAGTAGTTCTGATGCTCTTTTGCACAGGAATTAATTAAGAGATAAGAGTAAAGGATGAATCTCCTAGAAAATTTTCATCAAATCTCAAAAAAAAAATTCTGCAGCAAGAAAAAGAGATTATTTTTAATTGAACTATGAGGTCTGTGAATCCACCAGCTGGTGATCTTCTGAACTGTACATTAAGTACATAAATCACAAATGCTAATTTTGATGAGCAAAATGGTTACTCATATCACATAAATTACTGCAATTGCTGCTACTATTAATTTTTTTTTTCCTTTTTTACTGCAAAATTAATCTTTTTGCTTCATGCCATAGGAAACTAGTTTGGAGAAACTGTATCTACATAGAATCTTGAATAAAAGCTAAGAGTCTTCAACAAATAAGATTTATTCTTATTTATAACTTTACATTCCAAGCAGCAACTCAGTCTCAACAAGGGAAAACTGAGTCTAGTAACTCTTCAGTGTTTGATGAATAGTTAAATTCATCCTTGAGGCAACTGGTCCAGTCTGGGAGAGTAAAGCACTAGGAGCTGAAGAGAAAGATCATTAGAGACCATTTAAGGAGACCAGACACACTCAAATCCATGTGACCAATCAGGACTTGTGTTGAGACTCCACGTCACCACCTTTGAAAGGTCATAGTGAGTAGTTACAGTCACCTCTAAAAAGGGCAAGAGGGTCTGGGAAGCCATAGAACAGCCACAATAAATTTTAGTTCCCAGGGAGATTAAGGAACAAATTCTCATGGAAGACATTTCCAGGCACATGAAGGACAAAAAGATACGTGGAAACAGCCTGCATAGATTTTAAAAATGCAAATCATGCATGATGAATCAGGTTGTTTTCTGCAGTGATGTGACTGGCTTTATGGATGAGGAAGGAGCAATGAATGTCACCCACTTGTGCTTTAGCAATGCTTTTCACATAGTCTCCCATAGTATATCTGTGTAGCTAAACTGAAAAGACATGGTTTGGACATGCCTTAAAGAACTGTGATCAGTAATACAAATTGCAATTAGTGGCCAGTTACTAAAATGTTTATCAGAATTTGATGGTGGAGGTGTTATTGTTTAATAGATATTGTTTAATACATTATCTAAATGATGGAATGGAGTTCATCCTCAACAAGTTTCTGTCCCTGACCAAGCTCTAAAGGAATAGTTCATGTATTGGAGGTTAGGACTACAGATGAGTGCAACAGATTAAGGAGAATAACCAGCAAGTTTTTAACAAATCAGGAATATGTGCACAGGGCAGACAATGAAATGCATAATCCTTGCAGTTTTAACAAAAGCAGGCAAGGGCAAAGCCACACAATTAGAGTCCCACAGCTGTAGGGTATCTGTGCTTCACTTTCCACTCTCCTCTTCCCCTGGAGGCAGCTACTGCTGATCTGTGACAGCTGAGCTGCATGTGAAGCAACTCTTAAACCACTTGAAGTTTTCAACCTGACACTTTAAAACAAACTCTCATTTTGACAATTTGAGAAAATGGACTGAAAAAGCCTTATGAAGACCAACACAGAAATGCATGTAGAACAGAACAAGCTCATACAACAGGCTGGGAACCCACTGCCTCAGGAGCCTCTCTGTGGAAGAGGGCTGGGTACCCTGTGAGCACAGGCTGCCCAGCAGCCAGCAGGACCTCCCAGCAGAAATGGAGGCAAGTATGGTCACTCCGGGCAAGAGCCTTGCAGCAGCTCAGGAGAACATTATGCCTTTCTGTTTGGCACTTTTAAGGCACATAAGAAGCACTGTCCAGTTTTGGACAGAGTGGGATAAAGCCAACAGACAACTATGAAGACAATTAGAGGGCTGGAGAATATAATAGATGAGGAAAGGCTAAAAGAAATGGGCTTGTACAGCTGAAGAAAAGGAGATTAACAGGGGAAATTACTGCTGGATCCCACGAGCCACTGGGAGGTTGTAGAGAAAGGAGAAACAGACTCTTCTCAAAGGTACAGTGTTAAAGAACAAGATGCAACCACCACAACATGCAGCCTCTGAGTGGGGGGAATCCAATACAAACAGGTTTCCAAGAGAAATTGTGAAATCTCCATCCTTAGATACTGTAGAAAACCTAAAGCCACGGCTAAAGAGAAACAGGTTTTGAGCAATCTATTCACAACCTACATTTAAAGGGAACTTTAAAAGAGGGAATTAGACTGGATGGCCTGCAGAAATGTCTTCCAATCCAATTTATGTTATATTTATCCAATTTATCCCATATTTTAAATAACAATTAATTGACTAATTTCTCCTTAAATATTGTCTGGATTAAAAAAACATTTGCTAGCATTTTTGAGCTAGTTTGATACTTTAAGTAATGTATTTATAGAAATACGTAAAGAATTTTTTTCCAAAATGTCTTTCACTAAGAAGTTATCCATACTCTCAGAATTAATGCAAAAGAATGAAATCATCTCTACATAAAATACAGTCTTATTTCTCAAATCAAGTTTAAATTAAGTTTCCAGTAGTCTTTCAAAAATCTATCTATGAAGTATGCAAGTGGTTCCAATCCATCTCCTAGTGGAAGGAAAATAAGCATCAGTACATTGCAACTTTTTTGGAAGGAACACCTGGAATAAAAGAGAGCAAGCATTAAATTATCTGCTCATGCTCTCCATCTACATTCCTTTCCCAGTCTGAGAATTCTACCTGAGTGGATAAATAATGTACCTTATGGACTTTCTGGTGTTAAATTAGAACTTTGATTCTAAATGGAAAATTTTATCAAATGGAATAGGACTTCACAGAGAAGACAGGGCGAGGGAGAGAGAAAGAGAGAAGTTCAGAGGTCAAACACTTCCAGTAACATAAAAGCTCCCCACAGCTGCATAATGCAGGCTTTGACATAAGGTAAACTCCTCAGTTAGAAGTCTAGAGCTTTCCATTTAGATGTAAATCCAGAAAAGAAAACTAGAAAAAATTTACACAGCTACTAGATTTCTTGGCTGCAGTATTACTGAGCAGAAAAATACAAGTGTGTGCAGATACCTACTAATTTCTTGTACAACATGAAAGACACAAACCCAAACACACTATTTATATGCATTAAAAAGAAAATAGATAAACTAGAAAAGTAAGGAAGCTGAAGCAAATTGAATAGCACAGCTACTGATATTCTGGGATTTGGGGAAAACATTTTTAATTCAAGGCATCTTCTTCTTTTTTTAATTTCAAAAAGTACAAACTCATTAAGCTCATTTAAATGTGTTTATGTTGGTTTAAAAGAACCAGCTGGGGAGAAAACAAGAAAATAAGTGCTATTTTCTAGCTGAGATCTAGAGAGATGCTAAAATATTTGTCATTTTTTACTTTTTCACTTTGAGGAATAGTTGTCATTTTTTCTCCTAACACAAAAGTCTTAATTGTACAAATCTGAGTTAATACCAATACTTTGATAAGCCTGTACATTTCTTTCAGGACATTTTTTTCAATCCCATATCAGCAGATAGTGTCAGTAACATTAAATGGTTGCAAGCATCCCTCAAATAAAAAGCATGGTAATAATAAACAAGTCTTGAGGAATTAGGAGGATAATTGCACAAGGGGAAATGGACAAATCAATGATAATCAATACAATGAGATAATATATTCTAACTTTTAGAATTCTCAAGTGAAAACTGAGAAGATATATTCAGTAAATATAACATATTTTATATCAGTTGCAATGCATTTGATTTTAACATTAGTCACAAAGCTTATAAATATGCAGTATAAAACTACAACTCATTTCAGAAAACACTGAATCCCAAATCTCACATTTCTTGAAAGGGAATGGAATAATTAGTGCTACACATGCCAGGGTGTTTCTTCCATGCATCTTAAAACAGAAATAAAACTGGTATGCTGACAAGTGCCAATTATAAAACTGTGAACAAAATGAAATGTTCAGAAAGCTATTTTTTTTTCATATATATTTTCCTAAAGGCAACAGAAATCAGCGTTAGTATGTAAAAATAACTATTTGCTCAATTGTTGTTTCATCCTACCACAATGATTTTGCTGCACAACTAAATCTAAAAATTAGCTAGGAGAGCTCACTGTCATGGAAGAGCATCACGTAG
This sequence comes from Vidua macroura, assembly GCF_024509145.1. NCBI lineage: Eukaryota > Metazoa > Chordata > Aves > Passeriformes > Viduidae > Vidua > Vidua macroura. The sequence continues at coordinate 42,103,916 of NC_071573.1, read as the reverse complement.
ACCCAGTATGAACATAAATGTCAATTTTTCTTTTCAATATGGAAGTTCTGGCCAGCAGCAAGACATCTTGGTGCCCAATGCAAAATGTCTGGATTATTTCCTCCATCCACCGTAAGTTTTGCTTAGGTGAGAACTGTATTCAATCGGAATTAATGTGGTGATTCCTTACATGCTTGATCCCTTAATATAGTAGGTATTAAAAATGAAGATTTTAGTTTCATCAGCTTGTTTGCCCTGACTTGCTGCATCGTAAAAGCCATTCAATACAGATTTCTCTCATTTAGCCTCTGTTACAGCTCTAAAAAAGATAATGCAGAACAGGCCATAGCTTTCATATCATTGTAAAGGTAAGAAGGTAACAATTCATTACTGGATATTAAATGAATCATACCATATTTACTTTTGAAGAACTCTACCTAGAGAACAATTAGTAACATTTAAAGTTTCCGAGTTTTATACTATGTGGGACAAACCTCTGAGAAACTCTGATACTGTTTCAGAACAGAAGTTAATAAAAACTAATTACATTGACATCAATTTTCCAGAAAGGTCATTAGGTTTGTTCATAACGTAGTATTTAAAGTGGATTTGAGTATGCATTTGCATTTCCTTTTATAATTTCTCTGACAAGATTTTTATTCACAGAAGTGTTCCACACTTCAGCACTTGTAACTCATCCAAGATAAAAGCACTTCACAAACAAGTCCTCTTTCATCTGGCTTAATTCTTGTCTCCCCCTTCCCCCTGCCCATCCTGCCACCACCTTTGTCTACTGACAGTCTTCCTTTCATTTTCGTGAATGCCAATCTTTTCTTCTCTCTGCCTCTCAAAAAATGTGCCATCCTTTTGTCAAAAGTTTCACTTCATTCTCTTGCACTCTGACTCCCTCAACACCTTTTATATAATTTACAACCTGTCTAGCTTGGAATCAATTTTGAACCTGTGAATTTACTGCCCATTCCTTGCTTAGCTGTAGGTCTTTTTCTTCCTCTTCTATCACAGATCCAGATTCTTCTCTTCCTTACCTTTTAAGTAGTTTTTTTTACAGCTAATATGCTCTCAGTTTCTATTATATTGTGACCAGCACTGTACTGGATCCTCTTTTGAGTCCCTTTTAAAGAGTTACAGGAGGAAGGAGTAACAGTACCGTGCTTATTTCCTGATGTTCAAATATAGTTAGAAAGCAGAGGAAGTATGATTTCAAGAAGAACAATAAGAATAGGGCTGTAACAGTTTTTTAAAAACAGAAGCAGACTTTTCTTTAAATAAAAGCAAGAAGAACTAGCTGTAATTCATAATGCAGAAGGGACAGAGACAGGTATTTTGGAGTTCTCCCACAAAACCAGGGAATTCATCCACATTGCACAAGCCAGTACTGAATGCAGACTATCAAAGTTGATCACAAAGTGGAAACAGTTTATCTGAATAATGATTACTACAAGAATTACTATGCTGACAAGAGTATCCTGGCAGTTTGCAGACTGAACACATCCTAAAAGAAAGGGGTATAAGGCTAGGAGAAAGGCATAAGACATCTTTTTTTAAGCTGAAAATCTAAATAACATCAGAAGCTCTCTATTTAAGGAGTATGTACATGTGCATACCATATGAAAGGCCTCAAGACACACTTGAAGACAGTTGAATGTAGAAGAGTCAGAACCCTCAATAATAAAACTTTCTCTTTTGGAGTCACCTTTTAAGAAAGAATTATTTCTGTTCTGAGTATCAGTACTTCCAGTGCATTTACTGGATATAAATGACCTATTTTTTCCTCCTGCTGATCAAGAAAGTTTGGGTTGGAGAGGTTAACTTACATGCTATTTTATATGACCTTTCATTAAATCACTGAATGAACTCACACAGTTATTGCATAACCATACATAACCCACTGCTTTGCCCTGAGAGAGCAAAAATAACAGGCTTAATTTCAATAAAGAGTTTCAGGATTCTCTGGAATACCTAGGTCTCTCTATGGAGACAAAGGAAGACAAATTATAATCTTTACTAAACAATTTAAATCTAATGCATGGATACATCAGAACAGTTGCATTAGAAAAATTTACCTTTTCCATAGAAGAACTTGCGGTAATAATATGCTCCAAGATCAATGTGTTCTATGATGTAACGCTTCACTTTCTCTCTGTGAATGGACTGGTTTTCTCTTGGTACTTCCAGAACTGAAACACCAGCATTTGTGCAATGGGAACTCAGAGAGGACTCAAAAGAACAACTTTCACCTGAAGAAAAAGATGCTGAATTTGCCCTAGAAAGTGCAATCCGTCTATCTCCTTCCCCACCAGTTTCATTCCTGAAGTAAGGGCAACTCAATACTAAATCATTGCTTTTCCCATCGCCCTCATCAGCATCTAAATTCTCTTTTGAATTGAGGTCCTCTTTGCTTCCCAAAGGAGATTCACAGTTTCCAGTCTGGCCTGTTGGCATCTGAGTTTGTGACGCAGCTGAGGCCCCAGTGGTGATATTTTTTCTTTTTCCTACATTTACTCTTGTAGCCATTGCTTCATTTATGTTAAACAAAATGCTCTGAACATCATAATGTGCAAAACATTTCTGACAGTTCCAAGAACGAACATTTCTGTCAAGTCTATTATCCAGGTCTGATGAAAACTTAAAAGTTTCATGCTCACTTTTAAGTGTTCGCAATTTTCTAAACAGAGATGTTTCTACTGCTTCTGATTTAAGTCTCCTCTTGAAAGATTTCTCCCTGTCTCGACCAATAAGTAGGGCACTATCCATATAATCCAACCCAGAAATCCTGACAAATTCTCCCTTGGAAATCTGTGCAGCAGCATGTAGACTCGGAGAAACCGTAGGATCACAGTGGAAAAGCTCAGAAAATCCAAAAGGAGCAAGGGTTTTATGTTCAACATTTTCCACTCTGTATCCTCTCAGCATTGCAAAAAAATTTTCTCCAGACAAGCCTTGTCTATCAATTGAAGAAGTACTGCCATATTCCCTGTGAAGAGCTGCTCCAGTATTTGGGTTAACAGCATTTTGGTCTAACACATCTTCAGCATCAATATCACTTATTGTCACATCACTGTTGCTTCTTTGCCTTATGGGATGAAGACCCCTTTGAGGTGAATGAACAAAAAGATCTCCAATTGAATATTTTCCCTCTGTAAATTCCAGTTCTAGCTCTTCTTGCTGTTCATCACTTTGGTCATTTTGTCCATTTGGAAGTACTGAGCCAACACCTTCATAACTGGCTGGAGGTCTGTTTTCCCAAGCAGCTTTACTCAGCTCCTTAGAGCAATCCTTTTTAGGAGGCCATTCAGATACCCTTGCTCGAACACCCATTTTAGGCACAGCTGGTGTACCATTTGTTTGATTACTTTCAGCTTTGCTAGAGGCATTTGAAGAAACAGGAGGACCCATGCTACCATTCAAGGCTTTAAGTTTTCTAGCAAAATAATCGTCAGATTGCATGCTTCTTGACGACTCCCTGAACTTGGAGGAAGTTCTGCTAATCTTGTGCTTATCTTCTTGCAAAGACCTTTGATCACTCATGTCCAGTCAGTGGGAGGGGAACCACTACTATTGCATAAATTTACTGTTACATTTGTTATTACATCGTCTTTTATGGGCCAATAAACTGTGATATAAAAATACTGTTACAGTCTTCCCACAGGTGCAGGCAGGGACCTCAGTGTACCATTTTTGTACACTTTCTATCAGGAGAACAATCTCAAAATATTTCCTTCAGTTCAGATGCATTCAGATCAGTATTAATCCAGAAAATTTTCTTAAATCTGTTCATAAGGAGGAAAAAAAAATAAAAGAGTGTTAAAATGTTTATATTCAGTAGCACTAAGTTTTCACTGTTGCTTGTAAATACATAACACCCCGTGAAACTGGATGGACCTAAAGTGACTTGCTTTCTATCATTTTCATTGGACTCCTTACAACCCAGCAAATGTAGTAATTCCAGTTTTTCACATGATTGCATGGGATGTGAGCAGCTTAAACCTACATCTCTCATGGGCTCCCCAGTACGCACACAAGCAGAATATCAACAGACAATTGTCTCTGCATTCCCTGCAATGCTGCAACTCAGATGCCTACTCTCCGTCTAATCACTGGGATTTGTTTGCATAACATCTAAGACACTTTTTTCCAAGCTTTCTTGAAAATGGTTAATGCACAAAGGAGTGTTGGGGCAGAAAATGTAAATAAAATATATGGAGCAGATAGGACCTTATGAAGAGAGATGTGTTTTGCCCCATTTAAAAGAACATTCAAAGATAAGTAATTGTTCCTCTATTATTAATTCAGTGAATTAATGTATTTCATTTCCTTCCCCTTCTCTCTTCCCAAAGGGAGGTTTACTTACATTCCTCCCTTTGGAGTGCAAACTATCATTTAGCTGTGTAAAACAGTTACAGTTGTTTCTGTTGTATTATATTCCTCTGGTTGGAAAACCAGACTGTTAACTCAGTTATTGTGATAAAGAACGTCTGTTTTCTTCTCTAAATAAGAAAAGATAGTAGCTCTATTGATAAGCCTCAATTTGATTACAAAAATTGGAACTGTTAGGATATAAAAAAACTCTTCAATAGTCTTAAGAATGACCATGACTCATGCTGTGAAGATTCATTTGCAGGCAGAGTCCATCCATTAATCCATTGCATTAAAGGCAGATTAAAACAAGCGACAAGACAGAATGCTGTGTACTTCTTCAGATTTTATTCCTTGAACAAAAATGCCAACATAACAATCTTTTCAGATCCTGCAAATAAGGACAATATGCATTTACCAGTGACTAGAAAGAAGTCAGGTTAAATTAGCTTGGAATACAAGTTCTCCCTTGATTTAAATTACGAGATGAGGTAGTAAGGAGTTCAGAAAATGAGTGTTTTTTATCCAATATTTAATGTGATAAAAATTCCTTGGAGGAGCGAGAGGAAGGATGAGATGAGGGACAAGGGAATAATGTAAATTAAAATGTGACACCTTATTTTTTTGTGCTTGTCAGAAATCAACTGAAATTGTTTGATATAGCAAACTTTAGAACACTTCTGCAGTAATGAGGTAACAAACCCAAGTTAGACTTCATCACTCTCATAATGGCTATGGTTACTATGTGACCAGTAGAAGAAATTGCTGACAATTTCAATAACAATGTATCTCTGCAGCTTACTTTCGCTCCATAGAAATTCCTTGCTGGCCAATGAAGACAATTAAATGGGTTCCTTACAGAAATCCAAAAGATTATTTAAACAAGTGACATATTCAGAGAAATAGCACTTGAATAGTGACAAGTAGGATTTTTAAAAACTGACTTATGAAAGTACTATACAACAAGAAAAATATTGGTCAAAGAATGATAGAATGGTTTGGGTTGCAAGGGAACTTAAAGATTATCTACTCTCAACTCCCCTGGCATGTACAGGGACACTTTCCACTAGACCAGGTTGCTCAGAGCCCTATCCAACCTGGCCTTGAACACTTTCAGGGATGGGGGATCCCATCCTGGACAACCTGTTTGCAGTGCCTCACCACCCTCAAAATGAAGAATTTCTTCCAAATATCTGATCTCTTTCAGTTTAAGACAATACTCATCCAGCCACTACATGCCCTGTAGAAATCCCTTTCCAGATCTCTTGTAGACCCTTTTTAGGTACTGGAAAGTCAGCATTAGGATTCCTAGGAGCCATCTCTTCTCCAGGCTGAACAACCCCAATTCCCTCACAGCCTTTCCTCACAAGAGATGTTCCACTCCCTTGATCATCTTCATGGCCTCCACTGGACGCACTCCAACAGGTCCATGTCCTTCCTGAGCTGGGCAGCCCAAAGCCAGATGCAGGGTTCCAGGTGGGGTCTCACCAGAGCAGAGCAGAGGAACAGAATCCCCTCCCTCCCCTGCTGCCCATGCTGCTTTGGATGCAGCCCAGGACACGTTTGGCTTTCTGGGCTGCAAGCACACACTGCTGGGTCATGTCCAGCTTTTCCTTCACCAATAATCCAAAGAGTTCTTTTCAGGACTGCACTCAGATATGTCAATATGCTTAAAATTTTTGGAGCACAAGTAATTCTGCAAAGTTAAAATAGAAGAAGGTTCCTTGAAAATTAACATGAACAGCTGACAGCTTTTTAATAATTTCTTAGACTCTTCTTTATACCATCATAGAAGTGGAAGGAAACCTTTGCTAAATAAAAACTCTGAAGTTAAACTAAACTATTCCAGAATAATCTTTTCTGTTTCTGTCAGAATATAGAAGAGTGAGAACACACAGTAAGTTTAATTTCACATACTGGGAAAGATATTTAACTTCTTATTAAAGGTTAATTCAATTTTCTTTGAAATTATGGTGAATTACATCTTCTAGCCTTCCTGCCCTTTCCTACATAAAAACCATTCCTAGAAGCCATTTGTTTATGCATTTTAAAATAAAAAATAAATCTCAAAAAAATAGGATAAAATACATAAAAGGCATGAAAAGGCTATCTTGCAAAAATTAAATTCTTTTTTTTCTCTTGTGTTAACCTTTTTTCTACCATAAGCATTTGTGCAAAAGTAGTGAATTTGACCAGGAGCATAATGAAGGCTGAAATGAAACTGGAGATGAGGTGCTAGGAGGCAGAAAGACCCAGCCCACTTATTAACAATCTAAATCCACAATGGTTGGCCTCACAAACATCTGCATTTGTGAAAGGCAGCAAAGAGCCTGAAGGTCACAGGAAAGCAAGACTTTTTTTTTTTTTAATTCTGGTGGTGGTGGTAGCTTAAGTACTTGATGAAGTATGGCCTGAGTATTTTAACAGAGGTACATTGCAAAAGACAATACTTTAATAGAGGATTCATTTTCTTTACAGTGCAAAGCTGGTGTGACAGAAGACTAAAGAAATGCCTGTTTGGAAATGCAGATTGGTATTTTCAGGAAATAGTAATGTTTGAAGAAGTGATGCAATAAATTTAAGATATATTGCTAATTTTTTTTCTTAATCTGAAATTGGCCTAATTGAAAAAAATGTCTGCCTGTTTTTAACATGATTGACCCTTTCTGTAAATTTCTGTAACTCAGTACAGCAGCATGTTCTGGCTGACAGTTGAGTTATGCTGATGGACAGCTCTATAGTTTCATGTTATCTGTTGTTAAGGATTTTCTCTCTCCACAGTAAGACTTTACCAGCTCGCAAATATAGCACTGATGTTGATGCTATTTATTGTAAATCTATTTTTTTGTTGTTGTTGCTGAATTTAATAAACTATTACTTCCACAAAGAACGATGTCAATGTGATCATGAGTACTCTTCTCTTCAGACCTGTACAGCTCTTTTGGTCAAGTTCTTCACTTCCCTCTCTTTTCATCTCACCCTAGCATTGAAGAATGGAATCAATGACAGATAAGGTCAAAAAAGAAAAGCTGGATGCCTACCCTGCTGTTGTGCTCCTGCCAACCCTTCCCACTAAGACTGCTGGATGTTATGCAAATAACTTAAGTTCCTTCCACACAGCTACAAAGACTTCCTTCTGAGCTCAATACAGCAGCTGGTTTGTTAGCTACAGTTACAGTTCTTTAACATGAAATGATTCCAAGTTTCCTGGGGACCTGGATAGGTGCCCAAAAATGTTCCTGTGCCAGTAGCAGAGCAATGAATAAGAACTGTGCTATTGGACTATCCTGTCAAAATGAAGTTGTTTGGTAACACTGCCTCATGTCAGCCTTCATAGATGGAAATGAATTATTTAAGAAATCTTTCTGTGATCATTTTGTTGATCAAGACTTTGGAAATCTGCCCCTGTTATTATGTAATGCTATCATCCTAAAAAAGAATGTATAATTTGGATGAAAGCATTAATCTCTACTATTTATCAAGATGACAATTCTATACACCATGACTCTCAAGCTCAATTAATCTTAAAAAAAAAAAAAAAGGGAAGTGCAATTTGATAAAACAGGAGTACAGGAAGTAATAATATGCCAAAAGCTGAAGTCACGACATTTAATTTGCATTCAATTGGTTCTACACAGCATTTTCTGTGTCTTCCTCCAGTTAGTTTCCAGTCTTCAAAGAAATACATAGTGGTGCAGTAGTGTTATGTATTTGGCCAGTACAGCAGAGCAGCAGCTACACAATGGCCACTTCATGGGAATCTGAAGATTGCAAGAAAATTTTGCACATGCTTTCAAGTCCAATGAAAATGAAGAGTGCAAGGAACAAATGAACATGGTTTATAAACTGCCTGTATTTTCACAGGTTCTAGAAGAGATAACTCACTGAAAAAATCTGCCACAAGATCTGTCACTGAAAAAAAAATAAGTAATTTTTGAAAAATTACAAAATAATAGAAGGAAGCTTTTTTAATTCAAGTTCAAACTTGTCTTTTTTAAAACCAGACTATGTTAGCAAGTGTTCTGAGATTTATGTATTTTAATATCTCTGTTAGCATCTATTTCTTAATGATTTCTTAATAGTCTTCATAGTTCCTAAAAGAACTACCCAATTTTCAGAAGCAAAGCGACAGATCTGTCTGGTTTTCAAGCAATGTTATTTGTGTGTTCAATTCAGAGAATTCTGATCACACTAAACTGTGATATCATATCATATGACAGTTGATTATGATGTCACACAGGAGACATTACTGCAGATAGTAGTATGAAAAAGAAAAATTAGCTCTTCATGATTTTGCCTTTCTTTTCCATGTAAATGTCTTTAGAAAATGATACTTAAGCATAATTGTCTTTAAATAGAATATTTCTTTCAAAGTTTTCCATAGGGCTCAGTGAATATTAAAGAATAACACTAAACTATAATTGAGCCACTTATTCAGAATGCAGCTGTGGAAAATGGATTGGAAATAATACAATAAACAAATTATGAGCAGAGCTCATGGAAAAAAATGGTTCAAATTATTGTACATCAAATTTACAACTAAAGCTATAACTACTACAGTATAAATGGTTACTTCAGCTATGCATATTTCAGATACTTAATTAATTTGCAGACATAGAAAAGAGGCAGAAGAACAATGGGAAGATAGATACTCATTTGACAAATGGAAATACAGGTGAGCTGCTCTGTATTGAATATTTGTTGTACACTTCCTTAGGTATTCTGTATTTCTTTACATTTATAGTCTCTGTGAGTGAAATTTCAGAATAGAAACTGAAAAAAAGATTTTGTTGAAATAACATAGCTACAGAAATGTATCCACAAACAATCATGGGGAGTGGGAGGGAGGGAAGGAGCTATAGCTAAGAGTGACAACAGCCTACATTATTCTCAGTGTTGGTGTAAGACCATCACTTTTCTTAGCAAAACAGTGGAATTGCACTAGTTTTCGACTGGTATACAAGATTGTGGATAAAAAAGAAATAAAAATAAACAAACATACTCTGTTCTTCAAACATATTTCTCTTCTCCAACAAAGAAAATGGCAGATGAACATAAATACTGAGAAAGAGATGTAATAGAACTTTGAATTCCACATCTGTTTGGTGCTGTTCAATGAAAGGTATTTTACTTTTAAGGGAGAGACCTCTCTAGCCATAACTGTTCTCCTTCACCAACAGGCTGAGAAAAATCTCATGACCTTCTACAGAAATAATTGTGTAAGATGTAATAGCAAATAGACCCTTTAAAATGCTAGACTTGTTCATCCTGTGGTCAACATTCCCCACCTGTCTTCTTGGCATTTCCAGAGAAAATATTTTAATAAATCTCACCTTCCAAGTGCTAAATACAAAACACAATACTATGCATCAGTTTGGTTATTTTTAAATATACTGCATCCTTTCAGTGAAAAAAACCAAAAAAGGCCATTACGAAAGACATACTTTCTTCAGTGTAACTCATTATACCGAAGAATATCTGTCACAAAGTTACAGTAGCTTCCTTTTAGCTTATCTTTCATTACTTTTCCTGAATATGTGGTCTTACATATTTTATCTCAATTAATGCTTTGTTTAGCTAAAAAACACAGCTTACATTTTTCATCAAGCAACCTAAGTTATGTCTCAGTGAATATCAGTGTTTTATACAGAGCTGTCACTGACCATAGCCTTACTGTCATTTATTTTAAATCTTCTGTTAGAAATCACCTTCTGTTATTGAAAACTATATTTAGATAAATGTGTGACTGTTTCAGCACTGCATTTTCTTAGAATATTAATACCAATACTCTGTTGTTCCATTAATGCAAGATTTGACAGAGATACATTAAGGCTAACTTGATTTCCAGAACCAACTGGATATCCTCCTATTCTAATAGTTCTTATGCAGAGCTCAACTACAAAACTGGAACTGAAGTTGTATCTTATTCAGGTTGAACCATGTAAAGTAGCAGAGTTTAAACAATAGCAAAACTGCCATTGACAACCACACTGAGAATATTTCATTTGCATTCTTCCAATTCAGTTCAGTTATTTTTAACTGAAATGATGAAACTTAAAATGCAGTAAAGCCTGCAACATAAAATAATTAAGGAAGTAAAAAGGAAACATTTTAACAGGAAGTCTTAGACCAAAGAAGTGTTCCAGAAAAGGCTTGAAAAGATATACATAAATGTTTTTTATATATGTAATTGACCACCTATTATTCCAGGGGGAGGGGACATGCATCAGACTCCTCATAGATTATTATTACTAACAGATACAAATTTTTGACAGTCTTTAATATCTGCAAATAAAAGTTATTTCACCTGTCAGTCAAATTCTGGTATCAGTGAAATTTTTTTTTAAATCTCACACATTCCAAACTCTTTGTTTCCTTTCATTCTTTCCATTCAAGAACTTAGATGTCAAAGGGCAGGAATAACAAAAAAGAACCCAACTTATTGTGTATTAAATAATCTGATTTCTACAGGGAGGCTAAAAAGACATTTACATAGAACCATCCAGTCTGACATTCTAAGACATTTTCCTACTTTAAAGAATTTAAATGTTCCTCCAACATTTCACAGTAATTACAAGTTCCTCATAAATAGATTTATCCTTACAATACTAGCAAAGCAAAATTTTAATTCTAGTTTCATCTTTGAAAATTAAAAATCTTCAACACATAATGATACAGCTATGTCAGAAACAAGATTCATAGAAAAAAATATCAGTCAGCAGATAAATACAAATAACTTTTGCATAATACTTTATATGTTCAGTGTAGTTCAAGATCTTAGAAAGAAAGAAGCAAAAATCTGTTTGCATTAAGTGTACTTTTCCTCAGCCAGTAGATCCAATTCAGTAAGGGAGCTCACATTAGACAAAGCATGAATTATTCTGAAAGGGTAGAGATGACTCATTTTCAGTTATAATACAGAAACACTGCATTGAAGCAAGTTCCAGTCAAGAAGCAACAACAACAAAAAAAAAGTGGTCTTCTCAAGCAAGTTGGACAACATCTGAAACCTCAGTAGAAACAGAACTATCTACAGGCTCAGAAATTGTCAAAAGTCAAACTGTCAGAAGATTGTTGAATTGGTCCTTCCTGCATGAATGTATGCATTCTCATTTAAATTGCATAATCCACAAGGCAGGGACTATTCTTTCGTCCACTGCACAGGATGCCAAACACTACGATAACCCACGTGGTAAACAACAAGTGGACCAAGTCACTGTCAGAGGCAAAGTTTAGAAAGATAAAGACAGGACTCATGCAGATTGCTCGCAGTATTCAAAGACAAATAAAAGAACAACCAACTGTATGTGCACCTGGATAACAACACCAAAAGATAAATACAGCACCCATAAATCGACTAGCAGAAGAGAATACAGAAAGGAGCATATTCATATTGTATGTTGAGAAAGAAATATACATGTGCTGCATTTCAAAACAAACATTTTACCTTCAAGTTCTTAAGAAACATTGGTAAGTACTACAAATGCTGTCTTTTATGCAGTTCTTATAGAATACTGGCAGAAACAAAAAGCAACTCAGTGATTTAGAAGAGCACTGCATTATTTTAAAACAAAGAAAAGAACATATTCTACCTTTTCCCATAATTAGTCACATCAGAAATTATTTCTTTTAATTCTAGCTCAGTGCACAGAATTGAAATTCCAGTTGGAAAGCACTCTGCCTAAGAACAGGTACGGAGAAAACCAGAGGAAAAACCACAAGAAGAAACTTAATAGTAAAAAATGTCCATTTCATAAAAAATCACACTGTAAGAATTTTTGTCCTTACAATATATAACAAATTGCTATAGATGGAATGATGGGATTGAAAAATTAGAAGTAGTTGAATAACATCATTATCTGAATTATCAGTCTTCAAAATTTAAAACTTCATGAATGGAGACAGATTTCTAACTGAAAAATATGCTCAAATAAATTTCTGACAATGCACTAGCACTGTATTTTTGTATTTTCCAATTTTTTTTTTTTACAGTTTTTGGGATATGTATGTCAGGCTGTTCCCACATAGTGCATACAATTGCTTTTGATTATTCTGAAAAAATAGGAACACTGGGGTTGGCACCTCTTTAGCTATCTGAAGAAATGAGTTTTAATTAAAAGTTGATAAGAAAGTAGAGACGTGCTAACATTTTGACTGTTGTTTCACATTCTCAGGTAGAAATTTGGAAGCAGGTTCAGAAGCTGCACAAAGTTGAATAAGGAGTCTAGTATTGCAAAAGGAGATATTGTTCAGAAAGAGAGAACAAGATTGCAAGCTTTGGCTTTTCAGAGTCAGTATGTCACAAAAAAATTATGAGGCAATTCTGCTTTTAAGTCAAGTACAGTGAGGCCCAAAATAAAGCTTTTTCATCCACTCAGTGAAAAGATAAAACAATGCATCTATTAAACAGCTGAGGCTGCCTATTCCATGAAGGAGGTTTCAGATGCTGACACTACTCAAGAAAGTTTTTGAAATGTACAAAGCCATTTTTAGCCAGAACAAGAAAGTTCTTTTACATATTTCCATTATAACTGTGTTTCGCAGTAAAAATGCTGTTCAGGCAGGAGCACTGATTAAGCCTGCCATGAGTTTGTCTATCAAAGGACTTCAGTTTCTATTGGGGTTTTTCTATTAGAAAGGATCATACCAAGCTAATACCGGTCTTTCTAACACATTGCAACATCTGGGCTAAGAGGGAATCAGAAAGTGGATAAACACAGTTTTAAAAGTTCAAGTTAATTCATTTCTAGAGGAAAAAATTGCTTGATTCCACTTCACTTCTAAAGCAAAGGAGATTTTGAATAATCTCTCCCATTGGAAAAATTCACAGCAATGAAAAAGACCCAAAACCGCTGTCTATGACAGCAGAGAAACACTGCCTGTGACAACTCAAAACATTCTAATGTTCTAGCTAAGAGGTCCTAACTGTTCCCTAAGAAGTATGGAAGCACATTCTAAGGAAAAAAGAGAAACAAAGCTAAGATTTCTCTTATGTTTCCAAGAAAGTAAAACAGGAAATAGGTTTTCCGTCATGTCATTTGGCAGTAGAGTGGCTCTGGTATCGCAGTTCTGAATTATTTTTAGTATTAATGAAAGAAGTGGTTGATTAAATTAAAATAAGTTTTAAAAAATAGCATGAGATGACATTGTTTTTTATGGAAACTGGTTTAGTTTGACCCTGATTCTTTATCAGCTGGCAGGAATTGTGAGGTAGTACAAACTGGTAATATTACTGACCAGTTTTTGGAACCTTAGCTTCAAGCTGACTGAGGATTTGGAGTTTCAGATGTCAGCAAGTAATTTCTCAGGTACTTCTGCATCACTGTAGAGCTATAAAATGTCACTTCCATCACTGTGCATCAAGATATTTTTTTAAAACTTGTATTTTGAGAACAGAGGTATCACCTTTTTCCATCCCTCCTCTCAGAAACAAAAGAGCAGGAGTTTCATATAGAAAGAAAATACGCTGAAATCTATGATGACCGTAATGCACTTGATTCATACAATCTCACTACAAAAAAACCCCTATTTTGTTCTTAATTTTACACTGCAAATTTGGAAAGCAGATTTAATAATATTAACAATATACATTAAATATTTTGGCAGTTACTAAATAGCTTGGTAACTTGTGTCCACATGACATTACCAAGCACATGCAGTTTGGCCTGGACTACCTGGCACTGAACAACTCAGCTTGGGCAAAAAGGTGCCTCTCTGAGACAGCCACCACGCTTTAGGCTGGTTGTTTCCACAGCTTTGTACAGTAACTGCTCTTCTTATGATGAATAGAATCTTTTTACATAATTCCAGATATAAACAGAAGAACAGTAGCTGGAGTGAGTGGGTTGTTAGCAGAATATTGTTCTTAATTTTTCATCAGTCCACTCAAATTTGACACAACTTGATAGCAATAAAATGTCACTGCTATCTGTTCAGTGATCATTTGATATTCATCTCGAAACAAATTGCTGTTAAGCTGAAAAACTTGTTCTCAATGAGACTTAAAATGGCTATAATTGAAAATAATTTTGTTAAAGCTTTATGTCAACTTTTTGGAACACCTCCTTCTGCTTCCTCCTCAAATTAAAAAAGAACAAACAACAAAACACAAAAACAACCAAACCCACCCCAAACAATAAGATTGCATTATCATTGTTCTACAGATTTGCTTCAGTTTACTAAGTTAAAGCACATGTCTGAGAACTTTCTGGAGTTGTCCTGTTGAGAAAATATGCATTTTCATTTTAAACAGGAAAAAAAAATTGTCTTCAAAAATACATCTTTCAAATATTCTGAGTCAGAGAGACAAGATCTCATTTTTTCTAGATTGGAAAGAAGACACCTTGTTGTATATATGTATTTTCCAGACAAAGTCACCATCACGACTGCTGTTAAGGAATGCAGATTCAGAGTTGTATTCCTTTATGTTAGAGATACATTACGGAAATGTCTATAAGCCTTCTTTGATTCTTAGCTGCAAGCCACCATAAACATGCTGACATCTTCCTAATTTTACTGCTTTATGATAAAGAGATAAAAGGCAAACATTTTTGAAAATGAAGTCTTGCTTTAAGGTGACTTACTAACATGTTCAATAATCAGTAATTTACCTTTAAACAGATCTCTTTAAACAGCTCTCACACTAAGAAATAGCACTATTAGGAACCATGAAAAACATAACTGTGGTCCACTTTTGGGAAGCATGGGAAAAGTTAGATTTAAATTCATATTCATCTGAAATGGTTTGCTTTTCTAGGGCCAATTTTGTTTTAACTTTTGCTTTTAAAATTCTGATTACCTAACACCCCATCCAATAAATCAGACACTGAATTTTATATTTGATTTATCAAGTTCTGCTCCTTATGTAAATGAAAGCATTCAAATAGGAGGGTATAATTAACTGATCCAAAGTGTTCACACACAGGCAGAGAAATGCAGCGTAGGCATTGTAAAAAATCTGCCTCTGAATTTCATTATTGGTTTGGATTTAGCACAAAGTTTCAGGTCAGCCAACAAACTGTATATCATTTATACAGACCACACATTTCTGGAACTGTGTTTTTACTTGCTGTCAGTGCATATCTCCCTCGTTTTTGAAGCATATTTGCATTATAGAAACTACAGATCTATTTCAAAATCCAAATTTAGAAAGGAACAATCACATTTGCCATATTTCTGACTGTTAGAAAGCTCGTATTAAATTACAAAAGAAACTACACATTTGACATATAAACTATCTGAATGGCATTCTCTCTCCTTCCCCATACACACTCAACTACTTACCAGTAAAACCCATATCTTACTTTTCCCCAAAATACAGATGATTATCATATAAATATTATTTTCTTTATAACCTAAATAACCTTTATAACTGACTGCATATTTTCAACAAATTATGAATTGCTTAAAAAGGGTCTCAGCTATTCATGTCAACATTATGTATGATCTTTTAAGAAAAATATCCTTACCTAGAGCAATTCATAATGTGAGTGATTTTAACTATTATTCTAGAATCTGCCCAGCTAGCTTTTCTAAATTCAATAAATGTACACGAAGATTAAAAAAAAAGCCAAATCTTGAGCAAAATATCCCAAAGCCACAGTCTCATGAATGACTATTTCAACACATAGCACCATTAACCAGGCTGTCCCTATTTCACTGGGAAGGTTTTTTTAATGCATATTTATATTTCAAAAACAAATAGCATGGGTATAGTTTCCTTTCCATTTAAGGAAAGGTACACCTGTATGCCATGTTTGGTGCATAACACCAGGAAGTGTTTGCCTCTCGTGATGTGGTTCCCATCCATATTTATTCCAGTGTGCTTCTCCACTTCCTCTTTTCTCTATTTCCATATACTTGGCACCATGTATTCACCAAATCATACCCAATTCATGCAGTATTGTCCATCTCAATCCATATGTCTATCATCCTCCATTCAAGGAGCACAAACCAGACAAGTGAATATGTGTTAGCCTCATGACACTCTTTGGCCTAGAATGGGAGTGCTCACAGATAACCCTTATTCAGGCACAGCTAGGCAGAATGAAAACAGGCCAATAAGGTAAAATACGATGCTAGGCAAAGCTAGGATGCTAATGGTTCTCATCAACCATTTATTTAATTTGTAGGCACTTGCAGAGATTGCAAAACCAGCAGCTTTGCTTATCACCAGTCAAAAGCTCCACTCCATGTTCTTTCTCTTTTCCACCCAAAACAATTGGTTTCTGCTCACTGACCGCTAAAACCATCCCGAATCCAAATCCTTGTTCAAAATAGTCTGCTATCAAGGAGTGATCTGCTAGGTCCTGGCAAGTTCAGATTCCTAAACCATCATGAAAGGAAAAGAAACATCCTATATCATTGTCTTCATCCAAGCCCATTTCTTCCTCTTTTATAAATATCATTTTCCTTGTCCTTTCCAGGGTCTATTATTCTGACAAAAGTCCGGCTTTCCAACACAGCATTTAAGTTCATCTGACTTTAAAGCATGTCTTTGCTGTAGCATTATCGAGAAATACTCACTTTGGGTTCTATTTAATTCTGCCATTTTTCTATTCATTCCCTCCCTGAATGTTTTGTCCTCTTTGATATCACTATTACTCCTCTACTGTCACTTCCTGTATGTCAATATTTTTCTCCTCCTCAGTATCTTTCTAAAGTTTCATCAATCCTTTCTTTTCTCCCAGGACATACCTTTTTGGTATCCAAGTCAGTCAGTTGAGACGCTGTACAACAGTACTTGAATCAGTTACCTCAGTTTCCTTTATCCTTCCCAAGAGACTAGGAAAGCTGTGGGATTTCTTTTTAAATGTTCACTATGATGTACGACTACTTAAATACTTCTTTTCCTCTGAATAAGAAGGGTCTGTACCTACACTCAACAGTTAATACCATGTCTTACTCTTAGGTGATAATCCATTCCTCCACCTCCTGTCAAAAACATGGCAAAACAAATATGCACTTCAATATGTTCTTAAAGTCAGCAAATTATCTAGTTCAAACAATAGCCTAGAGAAGATTCCAATGAACAAAACCCTTCAGAGAATACTCTGTCATCAATCTTGTCAATTACAAAAATAAGTAAACAAATAAGGTCCTAAAGTTCACAAATTATGTATTTTTAGCATAGATAAACAAAGACAAGACCATAAAGAGGAAAACAAAATATATAGTAACCTTTGTGGTCCTATATAATGCTTTTTAAAACTAGAATTATTTTTTAATAATCTTTTTCATTTTTCAGCTATTAGTTTTAGAGGAAATATAACAGAGATGTATAGCCTTTGTTTTAAAAAAACCTGATTATTAAATACCCTCATAAACTCATTAAAGCTACTTGAAAACGTTAAATTAATATTTGAGTTTAAACACAGGTTGCTACTTAAAAACTTCAAAGATACATATCAAAGCCATGAAATAACTAAAACAAATGTTTTAGTTCCCTCATGTATGAGGGAAAAAACCCAAAAACACTTGTATCCAGGATAACAAATACCTGTTCTTGATCAAAGTATTTCATGAACACCAGAACTCATCTGGAAGCTAAAATGAAAATGCCAGATTATTTTGCCACACCTTCCTGCAAAAGTGTGTGACCATTTTTCCTTGGATTACCAGGTTTTCATTCTGTTCCTCATTTATGTCTTCAAGATTCACCCTGTTCTTCAGGGTACCTGAAGAACAATTGGTCTTGCTATTAAAGACTGAGGCAAAGAAGGTATTGAGTACCTCAGTGTTTTCCTCATCCTTCGTCACTAGGTTTTTCCCTACTCGCAACAAAGGCTGGAGGAAGAACCTTAATGTAAGAGCTCTTTTTACATTTGGTTCTCAAACAAGTTATAAGTCTAAGGAGCATTTGCCAAACCTCTTAATTTTAAATAAATTTAGTTGTTCAAGCAGATATCAGCAACATTTGTAACTGAGTTAGAAAAAAGCACGTTAGTAAAGAAACACACAAAAATTGAATTCAATTTGCTGATATACAATTAATTGTTCGTACACACACAATGACTCTACTTTTGAATTAAACAGGATTCAATGCATGATGCAAACTGCTTTGCACATAAAAAAAAAAGTTGGGTGAAACTACTATAGTAGAATACTGTGCTTAAGCTAAACAAGACAGGCATTATTTCCATTGAACTCCACAGAACCCCAGTGACAGTGTGAAGTAACTGGGGAATGAGTACTCATTAACATAAAAATTCTGAGTCCACTGGAGAAAAGCAGCTTTGTGGAAACTATAGTACCAAACTACAAATACAGAAAAAAATTATCTAATAGTGCTACACAGTATAACACAGCAAACATCTTCCTACCCTGAAATACTCAGAGAAAGATATTAATTTGAGTTTGATTTGTTTTGGTACTGTTAGGGTTGGGGTTTGTGTTGGGTCTTTCTGTTTGTGGGTTGGTTGGTTTGCTTTTTTGACGGGAGGGCTGTTTGATTTTTGTTTTTAGAAAAAAGATTATTATTATTATTAATTAGAAAATTAGTACAGTCTGTTCAGCATACAGCTTGCCTTCTAAGCAACATTTTAAGCTATGCATTCCTGTTTTGTTGCAATATCATTTAGATTCCAGTAAGAAATAAGCTCTCAAGTCTCTATGTAATACCAGAAAGCAAATTAAATCTTAGTGGATTTACAAAATAGAACCTCAGTAATCAATGTGCCAGTGAAATACTGAAACTACCAAGCAACTGGCTACTATGAAGTGGGAAGGCATCTAGAGGAAAGTTGGCCTCCTCCACCCTCACTAAATACAGAAACACTTAGAAACTAAATTGTTCACAAATAAGAAAACCAAAAAATCTTCACAGCTATAGCTATAATCAACATCTAATAATTATAGACAAGACAACAGAAGCAGATTCAGAGTCTGGGCAATGGACATGTAGGAGACATTTTGCTGGAAATGTTTGCTTCCAGAGAAGGAATGAATACTACTTGACAGACCACATATGTGGTCAACCAAAAGATTTTTTTTAAATATGAATCAGAATCAAAACCAGATGTCTTCTGATTCAATTAACATGCAGACTTCTTAAAAGTTGAATAAAGAAAGTACTATGTTATAGAATAAAGCAAGTATGAATTATATATTACAAAGACATCCACAGAACACACGCAGACTCTTCTGTCCTGCTTTTTAAAGACATTTTTAATAAGGTGATGCAAATTAAAAGTGCTTTAAGAAACCAAACAACTCACCCCCAATCCATCACACAGACAGCCTTCACAGAGGGTATTGGATACCACTAAGGCCTTTTTCCAGAGCCTCTGTTTTTCCAGTTCTATGGAACAAGGTAATTTGACAACATTCTGTAATTTAAACATAGAGAAACATCTGTTTACACTGGGCTTAGTTCTGCTTCTGCTACCTAGAGAAGATGAGTGAAAAAGGATTTTAGTAAAATCTTCACTGCGCAGTATACCCAACATAGCTGGGCAGTTTCTGGGCTGAACACCTCAAGTAAATACACCGTGCCAATAGGACGGAGCATCAAGGTGGTAACAACTGATTCTAAGAAAAGGAAGTTGCTGTCTGCATGCAAATCAGCACGGTTATCAAGAGTTAAAAAGAGACAGAAAGTACATTCTAGTCCAAGCCGACACTTATAAGTCAATAAGAGTAATTTTAAAAACTACATCTGTTAGTTAGAAAACCTAATCTGTATGTTAACATTTGAGGCACAGAGCTGGAAGAAGGTGAGGAAAACCTTTTGTCCTCCTTATCACCCATCCATTGATCTTATAGCCAGCACTGAGAGGTTAGTATGAGAAACTGATTTTTCTTGCAAAAGAAAGCTAAACAAATAAATAAACAAATAACCCAACCAAGTTTAGTTAAGATTTTTTCACCCAGCACTACAGTAAAAGATGGAAAAGAAAAAATCCCAAAATAATTTCAAATCAACCAGAGGAGTGAGGCATTAATACTACATCATCCACTTCACCTTGATATTCACAAAGAAAAGAGATGAGAGACCAGGAAACCCAAAGCTTCCAACAATGAAATAATTGCTTTAGCACACAGTTCTAGAAGATATGCACACAACCTCATAGTACACACATACCTAAAACAATGGAGAATTCTATTTTAGTTTCCTGTGTGAACTTAATAACAAAAAATACAAGGGCAACAGAAATACAAATATAGAGGTTCAAGGCAAAAGTAATCCTAATAAAATACACTTGTCAACTACAACATAATTACAGGACACAGTTTGTCAATTTTTATATTTTCACAATTACTTCTTTAAAGAGACACACTGCTAATACACACACACAAAAGATCACTTAAAAATACCCTTCATTTTAATTCTCTAGCTACACAAAATGTCAATCCCAACAACTTCTAGTGGTAACAATCCTATGATAGAGCAAATTTCCTTCCTAATTCATCCAGTAATATCATATTACATCAACTTGAAATCTATCATGGTTACAAACACTAACTCATTTGAAAAAAACGAAGTATTTCAATTGCTTATATCTAGTTTAGGAACAGTGTTTTTAAGTCAAACCATATGAAATGCAAAGTCAGGGAGAACCTAAGTTTACTAAGTCTAAAAGTACTGTAAATTCTGGCTGCCCTGGAGACAAAGTTAGCTCAAACATATTCAGCTGCCATATAATACACACTTCCTCCTGCTCAAACAAAGCTACCAACTGCCAAATGTTATCTAATAATTAGCATGTGTAAAGCAAAAGGGCTGGATTATGCCCCCAGTTTATCTGTCCTTAGAAAATAGTTTTGAATTAAACCTGCATCCCACTCCAACCTTCAAAGCTCTAAAAACAAGGCTTGCCAAAGAGAATAAAACAGGCAAAAAAACCCCAAAGAAATCTATTTACAGGTATATTCTATATTCCAAAAACATGCAGGAAGAAATTCCTAAACATTCTCCTCTTTAAAAAAAAAAAAATCTTACTTTAAGGCAAGATGCAAATAGAGACAAAAATCAAAGTCACATTCTTTGTATCTGGTTTCTAAACACAATACAGCAATAACACCAATCCCTAAGTAAGGGAAATTAAGTAAATATCTGTGAATGGTGATATGGAGCCAACTGAAAAATAAAGAAAGGCAAAGTAGAAATAGTCTATCTAATCTGTCAGTCACCCAAACATAACTGTTACCATCATTAACAATAACAAAGATCACTTTTCTATAATCTCCAAGAGACAAATGACAAAAGGAAGGATGTCACATACAGAAATGTCTCAATTTCTCTTTTCTTCTAAGGAGTTAGCATATATGCTTAACAAAAAGTACATGAAATGGAAATATGTGTTCCCATCCCCCTTAAAAAAAACACTTCAAAAATGTTTACAAATTTAGTTTATATTTTTGAGAAAATTTTGCTGCAGTGGAATTTGATCTTCAGCCTTTGATGGCATGTAGCCTTGCCCTTCCTGAAGTCCAAAGGAGTTAACGTCACTGGTCTTAAGTATGACCAAAAAGCCTTAAGAAATTTCAGGAATATTTTTTTCTTTTTTATTTATTTTTAAAGTATTATTTCTTTCCATCCATTTCACTTTCTCCTATTTGCAGTAAGACAAAACAGAAAAACTGTATACAAGCAGACACTAGATGAAGTGGAGGACCTGGGAAAAGTTTGTATTCCTCCTTCCCTCTCCTCACAGGCTGCCATGCAAGACAAAGTACACACTCCATTCACAGGGAAGAATTTGACAAGGCAGCAAATCAGGTTACTAGGCTAAATGACAGAAGTGAGATGGCAAAACAAAAGAAAAAAAATACAAAGAGAAAAAAAGCCTAACAGCTAAGAACTATGAAGTATTTGAATGATATTCACAGTAAATTAACAGCTTTTTAGAGGACCATAAAAGATAATTAAGAGTACTTGTAGGGTTTCTATTTTTGAAACTAGATGCTTCCTCCCTTCTTGCCCCCTTCCTCCCCCTTCAACTTTGCAAACAGACAGGGCTCAGAGTGTGCTGGTTAATAACCAGACCAGGTCAGCCTGCAAGAGATTATTTTAAGCTGTCTGCATTTTTTTAGATAGGAGTGGATGTGACAGGCTACCAGAAGATCAAATATAACAAGAGGTCATTTGTATCATATTATCAGTATTTTAAGACTAAAATTTACTGAAAACAAAAACTTAGACCTTGCATAGACAGGGTAAAATTTATTACAGCACAGCCAGTTCCACAAAATTCAAAGCTCACATGGATTTCTTAGACAATCAATTCTGACCCTGAAAAATGCTTCTAAAACCTCATTAAATCTTCTCCCCTCCTAATTAACTGAGACTGGAAAATATTCTAATGTCTATTGACCTCTACATAAGCTCACTAACCAAGGAATGAACGACCTGGACATTTTCCCTACAACTTGATTAAGAAAGAGCTGCAGGTCACCTTGACTTCATCTTTTAATTAATGGAATTAATCAATGTGTTCTAGTTTTTTTTCTGCTCACAAAATATACATCAGTTTCTTCCCTTCGCCTATGATCCCAGAATCATACAGAGTCTTTGAGGTAGGAACAGACCACTGGAGATTTTCTACCCCAACCCCCTGCTCAAAGTGGTTCACATAGATTAGTTGCTCATGGCCATGTCCAGTCAGGTTTTAAGTATCTTCAAGGATGGAGAATCCACAACCTCTCCTGTAAAACAGTTCCAGAGCCCAACCACCCTCATAGTAGAAGCTTTTTCTTATGTTCATATGGAATTTCATGTATTTCAAATTACACACATGGCCTCTTATCCTGTCACTGGGCACCACTGAAAAGAGCCTGGCTCCATCCTCTTTTCACTCTCCTCCAAGAATTTATGCACTGATGAGATCCCCCTGAGCTTTCTCTAGGCCAAACAGTTCCAGCTCACTCAGCATCTCACTGTATGAAAAACACTACAGTCCCTTAACCTTCTTTGTGGCCTGCACTGGATGCTTTCCAATATGTCCTTATCTCTCTTGTACCAGGAAACCCAGAATTGCACACAGTATTCCAGGTGTGGCCTCACCAGTGCTGCCACAAGGACTCTTTACTGGCTCATGTCCTGCTCACTGTCCTCCCAGACCTCCAGGTCCTTTTCTGCAGTGCTGTTTGCAGGTGGCTGACCTCCAGTACGTGCTGGTTCTTGGGTTCATTTCTCCCCAGCTGCAGGAATTGGCATTGTCCTTTTTTGAATTAGGAACGTTCTTCTCTGACCACTCCTCATCTTGTTGAGGTCCCTCTGGATGGCAGCTCAACAACCTGGGATATCAAACACTCCTCCTGGTTTTATAATATCAGGAAACTTGCTGAGGGTGTGCTCAGTCCCAGCAACAGGATCACAGAACAAAGACATTAAACAGTGTTGAACCCAGTTTCAGTCCCCAGGGTACACCACTGGCCTCCCACGGGAGCTAGTGCTGCCGATCACAACCCTCTAAATTTGGCAGTTCAGATAGCTTTCAGTCTATTTCACTATCAAGGCTACCTTCCCTCATCCACCAAGCCTGTCATTTCATCATAGAAGGATATCAGGTGGGTTAAGTAGAATTTTCCATGCTTCAATTCCTGCTTACTACTCCCCGGCATTCATGCATCTGGAAAGACCTTCCAGGATCACTTTGTCTATCACCTTCACAGGGACAAGCAAGGCTTATTTATCTGTACTTCCCCAGACTCTCCTTGTACATAGTCTTTTCTCCAGTCCTCAATAACCTCTCCAAATTGCATGACCTTTTGAAGAAATCAAGAGTGCTCTCACACTGACATCAGTCATCTCCATCAGTATTCATAGGTGCATTGTACCAAGTCCCATGGACTTCTTTATGCCCAGTTTGTTTAAATATCCCTTAATTTAATAACCCTCCACTGAGGGTAAGTCTTCCTTGCTCCACACTGTCAGGGATTTTGGAAGGCCGGTCTTACCAGGGAAGACTGAAGGGGAAACTGTGTTGAACACTTCAGCCTTTTCTGTGTCTGTTGTCACCAGATCCCCTACTCCCCTATCAGTGGGCTCACATTTTCCCTAGCATCCTTCTACTCCTTATGTACTTGAAATAAGTTTTTCATTGCCCTTCACATCCTTCAACAACTTTAATTCCAGAATGGTTTTGGCTCTCCCAGAACCATTTTCAAATTCTTGAATTTTTTTTTCATTTATCATTTTCCCATGCTGTTCCATGTTCTGTTTCTCCAATTTTCTCTGAGAAGTCTCTCCTTCACATATGCATAACTTTTTTTTCCAACTTTCTCACTCATCCTGCACAGATCTAGCAGTAACCAAAAACAAGCTCATGTTTTTGACTCATTTTGCAATTTATCTTCAAAAGTATTTGCATTAATTCTTAATTATTTCAAATATTTTATTAGAAGTCTTTTTCTGTATGAGCCAGAAACAAAGGATTTCAATTAAGATAATTTGTAAGCCTTCACTGTAAGATTTCAATTAAGATAATCTGTAAGCCTTCACTTTGTCTAAAACAATAATACAAAAATCATTTTACTGAAATAAGATTACATTAATTAAGGAATCAGCATAGTTTGCATCCTTTCCTCCCTCCCTCGTAACAACGTCTTTTCATTTCTTTTTATTTTCTTATTAAGACATTTTGTTGGTTTTTTTACATCTATTTAGTTAGCACCAGTGGCACATCAGCCTCTTCCTCAAAGAAAAAAAATAAATACTACATTGGCTGAGGGCTAGGGAAAGAAAGCTTAACACTCATTTCTCCCTTTTTTTTTTTTTTTTAATTAGCAGTCTCTTTCCCTTCTAAGACTCATCACTCTTCAGTTCTTCATCCTAACTATCCTACCCAACCTGCCAATATTCCCTCCTTTTCCCCCTACTCCCTCTCCAAAACAGCTAACCCAAAATGCACGTTAGTAAGCTCTTCCATTTTATTAACATGCATGTTATTTTACCTTGAATTCTAATTTGGAGGACCTCACTAACACTTTTGCTTATTGTTATCTCTTTATTATGTAGAGTGATATAGCATTTGAAGAAGTGAGAGAGTCCTACTTCTTTCCAAGCTCCAGTAAGCTAAATGGAAATATCCAAACACATATCTTTCCAGAACCACAGACTTTGTGTGGCACAGGGCAGAGAGACATAACATAGCATAGATATTTTTTTGGCTCACTGCCTTTAGGAACCAAAACAGCCTTCTCCCTGAACTGATCAGTCCTGCCAGATTTGTGGCAGTCAGAAGAGAACCAGACTGGGAAGACCAACTCTGCAGATTGGTATTATTTTACCAACACAAACAAACAACCCATAGCAGTACTAGGATTTTGTAGTATGTGATCCAATAACTTTTAAGCAAAACATTGGTTCACTTACCCTACAACCTTTCCACTTAGGTGGCAGATGGCAGAACTATTAAGACTATGAGCCATTCTAAAACTGAAGCACACATACCTTGTAAGATAAAAGCAGATTGATATTTTATTTATACCTAAGTATATTTTAATTCTTCTTACAGAGGAAATAAAGGATAACAATTTGGAGATTGAAGAGGTGTATTTGAGACATCAAACACCATACAGAATTACTGAATATATTACATTGCTATTGGCAAAAATGGTATATGCCTATCAGCATTCCTAGCTAGTTATTTTTCACTTACTGGTTGGAGCTAAAATTCCATCATCAGTCCCGCATCACATCTGGAGTATTGTGTTCCGTATTCCCCCAGTACCAGAATGACATGGAACTATAGGAGCAAATCCAGAGAAGTGCCACTAAAATGACTGACGGATTGAAGCATCTTTCACATGAGGAATGGCTGAGCGGGCTTGGGGCTGCTCATCCTGAAGAAGAGAAAGCTCAGAGGGGATCTCCCCAATGCCTAATTGAGGGCATGAAAGGGAGCCAGACTCTCCTCATGGGTGTTCAATGCCAGATAAAGGGAACTAAGACAGGAAACACAAGAAAACTCCACCTAAACATAGGAAAATAACCTTTGACTGTGAGAGTCAGACAACAAAACAGGTTTTCCAGACAGGTTGTGGAGTTTCCACACTTGAAGATATTTAAATCCAGCTGGCCTTGACCTGTAAGCAGGGATGGTTAACTATGTGATCTCAAGAGGCGCCTCTCCATTTCAGCAATTCGGTGATTTGTCTAATATAGTTCTGCTTCTGAAAACAACTTTATTTACACCAAAGGCACACCATGTTTACTGTGAAAAAGTTATATCATGTCATACTTGTATGATCAGAGCAAATTTACTACACATTTTTTGTTTGCATTAGTTTCTGAATATAAGGTATATTTATGCCCAAACCACATTGTTCTATCTACAGCCATATCACAACTACCTACATAGACAAACTGCCAATAGATTATGTTTTCATTAACTCACATAAATACATAAGCCTTTAGATGCCAGTTCATTCCCAGATCACAAAAATACTTCCAAAATACCAAACTGTAGGATCTAACTGGTTGTCCCATGTACACATGTACCTATGAAATAACTATAAAAATTATTACAGAAATAGTGCCTCAGTAGCTAGCAAAGTTCAGTCTATCAGTAATTGGAGGTGAAGAGGAATGGGTTTAGTTTTAAATTTATTTATTATTATGAAAAGGAAACATGCTACTGGATGCAAAACTATAACTAAATGCTGCATTTAGGTTTACTGATTCTGTATCTATGTCATACATTTGGACACATCCTCCCAATGAAAACATCACCCACAAAGCTGATTGTTAGGCAGATGTGATAAGTTTATCCCTTGAATCTGACATGTATATATTCTACATGGATGCACAGCCTCCAATTTCATTATCTGCTCCTCTGCCTTAAAAGTACATCTACAGTGTAATGTAGGCAGCTGTACAATTGTAACAACTGAACAACCTTATGTAAGTAATTCAGATTCCTTTTAAAATAATTGAAATTGTAAACGCTTTTCAAACATTTCATTTTGTGTAACCAATTTTCAAATGCCTCTTAAAGAGTAACTTCAAACGTGTTTTACTTTTTAGTGTTACCATTCTTTAATAAATGGTTAACTATTTAACTTGGGAGATAAAACCACTATCAACTTTCTACAACTAAAATAATTTCCCATCTATTTTCTTATGCCTGTACTTATAAGAAAGAGGGAATAAATTTTTACAGTCTACCATATTACATATTTCAAAGTCCAGATTATCAAACCTGCTAATCAGTACCACTGCTATCATAATTGTAAACTATATCAAAAGAATCATTTTGACATAAAGGTTTTCTCAGGATTATATGGAACAAAACCCAAACAAACAAAAAAAAATTTAAAAATCAATGTGTATTTATTTCAGGGGTCAGCAAACCACAGGTTTTTTCTCCTAGCTTAAACAGCAATATTCCTTGTATTAAATACTTTCAAATTATGAAAGAAAAGCAATGCACCTTATTAGATATCTGTAACCATCATTCTTTTTGCAGCATTATTATATTATACCTACTACTACTTACTACTACTCTAAACCACAGAAAGAGGGCAAAATATACAAGTTATATTTTTCAGCTTCTTCCAGATTTCCTTAAACATCTACTATGCATTGATCAACTGTACAGCCAAAAGATAAAGCAAACTCAATACTAGAAGTGGCTAGCACACAATTCTAGACTAGAAATACTAGTGTTAAGTTCTCTTTTACTACATTTGCATTATTCAAATGAAGATATTATTGACAACACACAATGCAAAATATGCTACAATATTTTCCTCTCAGTCTATTTCCAAAGCAAAACACATTGTTTATATGAAAACACACTGTTTACATGAAAAACACAAACCACATTGTTAACATGAAAAACGTGTATGAAAAGTAGTAGGTAAGATTTTCAGAGCTATGTTCCACTCTGCCATTAATAAAGCAGAACTTCATCAAGCTCAGTAACATGGGAGTCTTGTGATCTTATTTTGTATTACAGAACTGACCATTTATTGAAAAAATGGAGTCTCAGAGGAGAAGAGAAAAAAAAACTATTAACCTGATGTGAGCAAAGGGAGCCACTTAAAATCTGATAAACAACAACACAGATATCAAGCATCCACCAGTTTAACTGCTGCAGCACACAGGGGGTTGAGGGGCTCAGGTGGCTGAACACAAAATTCAATCTTTTCTCCTGCATCAAAGCATGTGGCAAACATGGCAAGGAGGATGAATTATTCAAATTCTCCTAAATCTATGATTTCTTGAATAGGTTCACAAAAAGTAATTATATTACTGCATACAAATCTCTGAACACATTATAAATTTAAGATAATTTTTTTTTAAAATTCTTGTTTCAGATTTTTTTTCCTCCTTGAAACAATATGTAGTTGGAAATGAAAGTTAAAAGTTTTACTGGTGTCAGAAATATGATAGAAACAGAAAACTACTATACTGAATGTCTTCAGATGATAGATTGTGTTCAGCCAACATGAAGTATTTCTAAGCCTGAGCCATATCCTAGAACTAAAATCAATCCAATTGAGCTAGATCAAGGAGTTTGTAGAAATAGGAATTTGGCTTCTCTGATGCATCACAGAACACAATAATCCTTCTGTATAGTAACAGCTGTATAGTATTGATTGCACCCTACACTTCAATATTAATGAGAGGCAATCTGTCAAGTTACAGATTTCAAAAAAAAGGCTGAACTTTCTCTAGAGATAAGTTTTGCTCAGCTGAAGACAGGGGACATCTTAAAGCAGACTTCCAGTAGGCAAAGGGGGTTACAAGAGTGCCAGAGAGGGACTTTATACAAGGGCAGGCAGTGATAGGACAAGGGGTAATGGCTTCAAACTGAAAGAGGGTGGGTTTAGTTTGGATATTAAGAAGAACTTCTTTACTGTAAGGGTGGTGAAACACTGGAACAGGTCATCCTGAGAAGCTGTGAAAGACCAGGTTGAATGGAGCTAGTGGAAAGTGTCCTGCCTATGACAGGGAGGTTGGAATGAGATGATCTTAAAGGTCCCTTCCAACTCAAAGCATTTTGTGATTCTTTATTCACTTGTACACCCAGCCACATAAATTATTATCTTAGGGTTTTTAGGGTGCTTTAGGTATCCCAAGGAAATACCATCTGTGAGATGTCAAACATCAAGAAAACAGCACAGCTGCCTTTTTATTTCAAAGTACTGCAAACACAGTAAAATATTTGCCATCAGCTAGAAACTGTGCTTACCTTTGGCTAGAAGAGTTCACAAAGGATGCCAACTTCAGTCACTCTTTTTCAGATATCAACAAAATGGAGATACCTGCAAGTCAAATGAGAAAGATTTATTGGTTTTGGTTTGGGCTGAACGTGTCCTCTTATGATATTAAGGGATAAGTTAAAAAAAAGCCACTTAAACACTAGTAAAATGAAAATCTGCTAATTTCTACATGCAAGTAAATATCAAGAGCAATTCACTTGCTTTAAAAATCAGCATAGTTTCATATGTATGTGTTGCAACAGAGAATTTAGAGGTGTTATCTGTGCAAGTTCCTGGCAATAACTGGGAAAAAAACCCGTTGCTAGGGCAAAGGGTCATGAGCCAGTAGGTGCTGAACCAACAGACTTTCATTGTGGCTCTGCTTCAAAGGCTATGATAAAGGATCCACAACTATTCCTAGAACTGTACTGTAAAAAGCAAGTAGCGTAATAATATTTTCAATTACAAGGAAGAGAAAAAGTAATGAAGGTCCATAAAATGTTTTGAGAGAAAAGAGTAGTGAGTTGATCCAAAAGGTTTAGAAACATGCTCTGAGATTCTGTGGGACAACTTGCAGTCAAGAAATTATCTAACACTGCAAAATTTACATTTGACAATTTTATATTTGCTTCTGAACAAAGGTAAATGAAAGCATATGTAAAAAATATATATTTTAGCTAGGTCTGTCTGATCATCATCAGAGAGATAAATCACAAAACTATCACGTACCAGCAAGGCAATTTGAGCAAACACATTGACCAGTGCAGGTCTCATGGGAGAGCTAAAAAAAGCCCTAAACTCTATCAGTAGTAGTGTAGACCAGCATCATCAGGTAACTAATCTGCCAACAGAAGACACAATTAAAAAGCCCCAAGATGTTAAACAGAAATTTCTCATTCCTAACTTAAAAATTACATCTGATGAAGACAAATTTCACAGATAAACCTCAGTCTAGTAAAATCTGAAACTAAAGCCATAGTAAACACTGAAAGTCAAAAGTAAAAACATGAGAAGAAAGCAACTGCTAAAATTAAAACCAATTCTTTTTAGAATGGCTATGGAATCTGGTCCATTTTCCAATAGAAACTGCTTCCAGTTTTCTTTAAATAAGGTTATGAGAATATTATAATTATTACCATTGTTTTTCTCATCAAAAAAATATGTAATCATATATTCAAATCACTGCAAAAGCAAGCTTCAAAACGTCTGTCTCAAAGACAAATTTTAAATTGTCTGTTTATGGGAGGAGAAAGTGGAATCAGTTGATCCTCAGAGTAAAGTAGGATTTAGAGGATTATGCTGCTCTTTTGTGAGCCAGCCAAATGGGAAAACACTAGGCCTTGTCCACATACTAATTCTTTTCCAAAGTTCTTATACAGGACACTGAATCTGGTAAAGAATTTAAGAATTGAGAAGAAAAATAATATTATATATTCTAAAAATAACTTATTATTTCACCAGTATTCAAGTGTTTTCTTTATAATATCTTGCCCCTACATTCATAAAGGTCTACAAATGAAAAAAAAAAACCCTCAAAATTTCAAGTAATGTATGTTCCTTTAAATTCACATAAAGTAACAAATTACAAATCAGATATAAAGATGCCTATTTTCTTTCATGTATTTCAAAACTTATTTGTAGTATTGGACATCATAAAACTGCTGTGCATTAGGTGATTATCACAGATCTGTTTGTCCGGGACATCTCATCTTTTACTGCTTGTGGAGTTATATCTGGGTTGCTTTATTCTCCAGGATGCAATAATGGATTTCATTTGTTGGTTTCTTAATCTTTATCTTAATGTCCACTGGAATTGAAAACCAGTATCTTGTTTCTACAGGAATTGTCACCAAGGAAATCAAGTTGGCCAAAGAGAAGGCAAAGAAGAGTTCACATTGAAAGATACCTGAAATGCAGGTAGAAATAATTCCTGCATAGGAAAGTCAATCCTTATTAGTAGCCCTGTTTGGCAAAATGTCAGACATTCATAACTGTAGTCTGCCATATACTGTACCTCATTTTCAACTAGAAAAAAATTATTTTTCTGCATGAATATGTAGTATTATTTATGTCCCAATCTTTTAATATTTTCTATTCCTATGTTCTTGTTGTAGGAAAAACAGAAAGACAGAATAATATCAGTACAAGCTCTCTCATTTTCCCTGGGCAAGTTTTCTTTCTCTACCCAAGAAGTTTTGTCTATTTAGAGGAATTGATTCCAGAAAGAATGGGCGAAGAGGCAGCATCCTCATTAGGAAAGCCTAGTTCCAAGCAGCTTCTTAGTGCTCCAAAACACTGTACAGATGGTCACTGCCAAGATAAGCTCCACAGCAAGCTCAGTATGTCCAGAATATCAACCTGACACACTCAATCTACCCAGCAAGTCCGAGGTAGCCTGGACACACTCAATTTACATTGTAGGAGCTGCATTTTTGGTGGGATATCCAAGGAAGAAAATAAATTCCACGAAGGACCACAAAGGCTAGCTAACACCTTGTCAAGTCATTTGTTCTAGATTGTGGGATACTACTGACAGTGGTATCTTCAGCATTCCAAACCTTCAAGAAGAAACTTTACACTTTCCTCTACACCTAGACTAAGTCTCATACATTACTGCAGTAGCCCTTTTGGTAATACCCTGTCTTGAAAAAGAATTAGAAAACTACAGAGAGAAAGCAAACAAGCAGGTTGACAATTATGGCCCAGAACAACAAAACCCAAATACAGGCAGTAAAGGATTTTTTTTCTTCTTCTGAGACAAAGACAAGGCACATTCTCCTTCCACCAAGACATGCCAGAAGATACTCCACTCTCAGTTGCCTTTTACAAAACGAGATGCACATACTGCAGTCTTATTTGCCAACCTAGGCTGAAATACCCAGACATTAGGATTTCTGTGTGAGGAACTGTACTCATCACACAAAGAAAAAAAATATCATTTCTTTAACAGCTAATACTGCTATTAAAGCTTTTCAGATTTAATTTCCCCTTTTGAAAAAATGGAGTTCAGTATCTATTAAGCAAACAAGATTCTTTACTTTTTTCTTTCCCATACTTACAACTGCCTTTTTCTGATATTCAAGTACTAAGAATCTTGAACTTAATATATGGATCAAAAGAAATGACAAAAACTGCTACATTAAATTTCCCTTTTCAAGTATCACTTAAGTACAAGAACTGCAGATAAAAGTGATACAACTAATGACAAGATTTTTCTCTACTTGCTCAATTTTATTGGCAAAGCTATTGTCAGTTCTATCATCTTATACACCCAAGGTTTCAAGAAAGCTCTATTATTCCATAATGCTTAGGCAGATTTTAGAGTTAAATACTTCATCCACAATTCTTACTGGTGATAAAGACTCTTGCTGGTGCTACAGAAGGTAAATGAAAATCAAATAGCTATTCACAGAAACTAATTTCATAACACAGGCAAGAATAACATTGTCTGGTTCACACCAGAATTTTAGTTAATATAGTTCATATCTGAAGCAGAACTTTGAAAATATATATACTCTACAAGTACGTTGGAAACCATTACTTCCATAAAAAATCAAATTATGACACTTGTCTAGCAAAGGCAACCATATTTCAAAGAGACAAATGAAAAAGAGATGACTTGAACATCTACCTAAAAATACAAGTATCAAAACTGCTTGTTTATAAATAAAAGTCATACTGCATAAGCTCTTAGTGTAGTCTCTCTCTGATCTACTTCTTACAATGATCACAGGTTACACAAAGGATTTGGGATCAAATCACAGCAGTCCGTGTCCTACCTCTTGCTTTGATTTCAACAACTAATGGGGGCATCTAGTACTTTAAAGGGGCACAACTGAAGTGATTGCATGTATTTTGTCATGTATTTCCTCTCCAAGTACTAAACTCAATTTAACTCCATATAACTTTCCATATTCCCAACACAATAGACTGATCTCTGTAAAGGCCTTTTTCTTCCTTTCATACAGAAAATATTCTGTAAATAGCTTATTTCCTACTCTCTACGTGACTCCTGTTGTTTACAGGAAGGAAAGGGAACAGAAATCTTGCCATAAAACAGTGAGAGCTAAGAAGTTCTGTTTCACTTCAGACCTTGCAGGTGTTTCATACAAGAAATCTATTTTAATTCTTCACTTCAGGGAGAAAACATGCTGCTTCTTTTTGAAATACAGACTGAGAAATAGAAAAAAAATAAGGTTAAGGAAGTAGCAGCATGCTTTACTGTGAAACAAAACAAAGATATACAATAACCATTGCCATAAAACTTGTGAAATCCCTGGCTTTGGACACCACAATTATTTTACATGTTGACTTGTAAACTGCGTTTTCCTTCTAAATCCATAAGTTCTTTCTTAATTTTTTGCTGCCCATATAAATGTGTAGAGATCAATGTTCCAGCTACCTTTGACAAAAAAAAAAAAAAATCAAACTCTAAAATAACACAAAAGACAATACCAAACTTCTCGCTTATCTGACAAGGTAGTTGATTTTAATACCAATGCTGCCCACAAGGCTACAATGTCCATTTAACACCCAGAATGGAATTCCCTAGTAACAGATCCTTCTTGAACTCCATATTCTAAAGGGACAAGGACAACGAAAAATAACTTGTGTTGGTTCAAGATGCATGGCATCTCCGTTTGTACACTTGTTTTTCAGTTTCAGAAATACCAACATCCATCATAATAAGAATTATATTCATCTCTCTAAGAGAAGTAATTCTCTATTGCCTACTGGTGTGTGAAAGATTCAAATTCTAAAAGAAGTCAAGAATGTGAGGGCACTAATCATCTTATAGGGCACACATATCACCCAGTTCAAAAGGAAATTGAGAACTTTATTACATAATATCACAACACACCTATCACAGATGCTATTACACTATAAAATTATATAAAATATAAAAATATTATCACAAAGTTATATTTGTCCCTCTGCGGAAGGGATACCTTATTTGATCCAGGCTGGCTGAACCTCACCAGCTACAGTTCAGATTACAGATATTTCCCCATCACAGTAAATGCTGTTCCTAGTTCTACATACCAGTCCCCGTACAGGCAGCAAAAGAGGGATGCCTTCCTAGTGGATGCACTTCCAAACTGTTCTAGTTGAGTTGCACAGGGAACAACATTAATTTATCAGCGAGCACACTGCCCAAACACCCATTTCAAATCTTAAAGCAAGAGTAAGCCAGCTGGAAGGATTGGAAGGGCCCAAGACAGATTGAGGGTCATCAGATAAATCACCACTGTTTCAATCAAAGCACTTCCAGTGAAACATGCAATTGCTTGGAGTTTGTTAAAAACAGCTTTCCATACTTTGTGATCAGTTACCTGGGAAAACAAATTACATCACTGCACTGTGGATACTTAAAGAAAGATTTCTAATTAAGCACAATTAATTACACAGCAGCACTAATTTGAAAAGCAGTCTCCATTCATCATTTGTCTGATTAAGTCTCAGATTGACTGCTGAGAAAAATTGTTTATAGAACCTGCAATTTTGGATGATCCTTTCTCTGAGAAAGATAACAAAGAGCACTTGCTAAGAAACAAGTAAGGTGAACAGCAAAGGTACACAACTGACACACTCTCTAATATAAGTAGCAGCATAAATAGATCTATCCTTAGGCCATCAGAATTTTCTTACATACACTTAAATGCAACTATAGCTTCATCCTGAATACGACAAAAAATCAGCTAACCCTGCTCTGACCTGAAAGAGTTCTACCACATGTAGAATATAACCCCAAGTAAAGAACATGCTCTATTACAAAAACAGAAAAGGTAAGCTTGAGATAGCTTTACCTTTTGAACTGTATTTTCAACTGGGAAAGGATCTGTGCTTTACATAAAAATTATTTTGTCAGAAATGAACAGAAGACCCCACAATGCCCATCATTTCCATAGATGGCTTTTTACTTGCAATAAATCTGCAATTAATACGGAACATAAGTATTTTTACTAAAAGGTAATAGGCATAGAGCTTGATCTTTATCATTTATGTTTTCAACATGACACTCCACATATTGCTATCCACATACATAATGTGAACACCATCTTCATTCCCACCTTCATTTTTCTCCTATGAAACAATGTTCAGCTCCAGGCATCCTTTTCTTCCTTTGCAATACCTCATTTTGACAGCACAGCAAAAGCATGTAATAAGCAAGATCACAAAGAGAGCATGAAACAATATCCATTCTGGCACTACCAAATATCAGGTTTGGACCACTAATTACAGAAAATACAACAGATGAGAGAGATTAAATAGTATAGCTATTTTCAGGAATAGCTCAACATTTAGCTCTAATAGTATTTTGTTCCTGGTTTGGATTTTTTTTTTTGGGGGGGGGTTGTTTGTTTGTTTCATTTGTTTGTTTTATTTTTAACTTCGTATGATGCCAAACTTCATCACAGAAGAGATAAAGGGCTTAAATGTGAGTATGCTGGTATAAACACAGCAAAGCTGAGTACCACACCGCACAAGGAAATAGCCTGGAGCTCTTAACTTCCCTGCATTTTCAGAGTACAGCAGTCAGACATTTGCAGTGCTTTTGATACCACTTGAACACAAAAAAATTAGAAATCTCATGAAAATAAGTATGCTGAAAATATTAACAATAAAGGAGAATTATCAGCCTGGAACTGAAGTTACTAAACAAGACAGAAATTATTGGCTTCATCCACAGAAAAGCAGATTAAAAAATCAGCTGGATGACAAGGTAATGCCTGACTATTTCAATTAAAGATAAGTGGAACATGGCAACTGACTTACGGCAACAGCTTAAAAGCAGGAAAAATACAAAAATTATTCACAAGTCATAAAATGGGTCTGAAAAAACTCCATAACTAAATCACAGTGAATGCTATTCACAGAAATAGGATTAATACTTTTTTATATTGCTTCCATAGGTCTGCTTAATATTTTATTTATCATTGACATTTGTCTGAGGTGGAAAAAATACTTTTTTGTCATTTTTGAGTAGAAAATACATATTAAGTACTATGCAAAAAACCAAAGCATTTCTTTATCAGCTCTGTTTTCATCAAGCATGAAAATTAAGATGATTTTCAAATACAATCAGCGGAGAGGAATCTTTTTACTATCATTTTCTCTCAAAAACAAGGGTAGAATTTTGTGAATATCATTTGTAAATGCCTTAATGTTTGTAGGATATGCCTTTTGACAGTGTCACTTGCTTTTTCAAACACACACATCAGCCACAGTCATTTTAGAATGTGGTAATAAAAGAAAAGGGCTAAAGGATGAGCAAAAACCTAATCAGTTTAATTTTTGGAGTGGCTGAGAGACACTTCTGGAAGTCATGCAGTCCAATCTTCTGCTCAGAGCAGGACTCTCATCAGCACTGGGAATGGTGAGGCATGGCTAGGCCTTGCTGAGTCTTCAAGGGTGGAAAATCCAGCCGCGTCTCCAGGCAGTCTGTTCTGGGCCTGTATTGGCCTCCTGGCAGTGCTCTTCTCCCGTCTGACCCAAACACACCATACCAGAGTTTGGGGCCAATCTGGTGACAGTGGAAAAAATTCACCTCTCTCCTTTTGTGAAACTACCCTCAAGCAACTATGGGATACCCTTAGGTCAAGAAGTAGCTGCTGCTTTGTCAGAGTGAGCAAGCCTAGCTCTGTCAGCTACTCCTGCCATCTCGTCTGCTCCAAGCAAGGGCCTTCTACCCTTCTTAGTGCTCTCCAGTTTCTCAACATCCCTCTTGAAATGCAGGGACCAAAATTAGATATTTAACATAAATCAAGATCTTTAGCATTTCATCCAGCTCTCCTACTGAAATATCCAGTAATGAAAACAAAGTAGTTTGCAGAATTTTTAAATTAATTCTTCATTCAATTGTAGCCTCACAGTGGTTTCCTTACACACTGAACTTACACATTTGATTGAAAATCCTATTCAAATTTCTGGAGTCCACTTTCTACCTTAACTCTGAAACACTGAAAAGATTGACAGTGCCCAGAACTGCATTTGAATGTCTCCCATTTCCCTCAGAATATCAGAGGCAAAAATAGCATAATTGGTCATCAAATTCATTGCAAGAATATGAGACTTCAGTTTACTACCATTGTTTTTTATAGTCAACAGTCATTACATAGTGTTTACAGCCAGATTAAACACACACAACGCAAAATGAAGAGGAATATACAAGATAAATACGCAACAGAAGAGAAAGAATTAACAGAGCTGTACCAAGAATTTCAAGCTGCACCAAGACCTGAGCTGGTATGTACACTGTAACATACTGTAACAAGAACATTGTCCCTCTTAGGTCAAGAGGGACTAATTTGGAAGCAGCCCAAAACTTTCAGCATTCCAAATAACATTTATCTATATCCATAGATGAGCAGAATTTGGTGACAGAACAGAATTTGGTGACAGATATTTGGGTACATGTTTATTCTAATTTCACAGAAGTCAAATAAAGTTTGCCATAGACTACAATTATTTCACCCATTAAGTGAACCAGAAAGACACCCTTTTTGAAGGTTGTAACACCAGATATTTCAGGATATGGGAGCTGCCTCATATTAAAAAAATTTGATGCCGAATAAAGTGTAAGTTTTATATAACAATTTTGATTTGAACAAAAAAAAATTGGGAAGTTGGAATGGGACCATAGATCTTTATGTGCTCTAAAAAATTATAAATTAATTATTCTTTGATTACTTTTGACTAAGGAAACATTTTCACTACATTTTGGATTCCCATTGCAACTAGAGCCCAATATACTTACACTACAGCCTAAGCACGGTATACTCTGTTTACATGGCCAAAAAAGGAAAAAAAAATTGTTCACTACCCTTTCATCCAAAGTACCTGAATTGTTGCTAAATAAATAATTGATATAACCTGTTGGGAGGCAAGGGAAGTTGTTGGTTTTGGTTGGGGATTTTTGTTTTGTTTTGTTCCTCTTTCTCTCCACCCTCATTTCCCAGATATTGGTGCAGAGAAGTCTCCTTCACAAAGCATTTCAAATGTGGGCAATTACAATTACCACCTCTATTACTGTTTCCCAGAACTTTTTTCTTTACTGAATGACAAAACCAAAGCTAAGTTAAAATTTTAGCTTACTCTCTGGTCAAGATTACCTCATTTTGATTCCTTTTCCATATATGTTTGACAGATACTTTTTCTCTTCTATTACAAAAAAAAATTTAAAAAACAGAGAATTTTGATAGTACAAATTTTCCAGCTTAAATTCATAAGGTCATTGTTCTTGCAGATGAGGCTTCAGTAACATTTCAAATATGGCACAGTTTGTACGGTTCTGAACAAAAAACACAGTTTGTATTTCAGACATGCCTAAATATGCCAGGCTGCCAATCAAACGAGAAGCCTCCCAAAGGCACTATTGCACAAGTAGAGAGATGAAGAGAGGCACAGATAATAGCATTCCTCCTGTAAAAAAATTGCTAAGAACCAGGTTTATTTGCTGTACCAGAAATACATGAAAGCAGTTTTTCAGGAATCTTTTTAGATTTTACTGCCTGGAAAAAAAAAAATACAGCATATCTAAATTATTGAATAATTAGCAGGGATAACATTTTCACTTCTCCATGTGCCACATACTGTAGTTTTTTCTCCTTCAGTAGGATAGACTCCAGGTTTTTGTATTTAAAAAGTCCATCTGCTTCTGAACTTACACAAATGCACTTAACTGTGGAGTAGTTACAGATATTCAGTACTTGAGAAACTGGAATAATAGCCACCTATGACAGCAGTGAACAAAAAATAAAGTTAGCCAGAAGACAAATCCCCTCCCCATATTTCTACACACAACTACACGGTTTAGATATCAGTACACATCAAAGCAATAAAAACAATGTTAAAAAGGGCATTTACACTCTTAAACTTAAAATCCACCAGTTAAGATTTAACAGATTTCAACACAAATCACATACGACCTAATTGACATCTAAATAAACCAAGAGTAAGCAGATTTTGGACATATTTATTTAAGAAAATCAAAATAAATTGAAATAAAAAACTAGGAGCCTCATTCGGATAATATCAATATATTCAAATAATTTTTCTGTAAAAGAAAATTAATTGCCACATTATATAAAGAGAACAACACATTCTCTCAATGTGTGTTTAAGCCACAAATTTTAATTTTTTCCCCCCAAATATTAGTTACAATAGCTCTCATATAAGGTTCACACAAATTAAAATAATTAATGCTGTGTACCTTGACTGGGACCTAAAAAGACACCAAGTTTCTTGTTGTCTTTTCTACCCAAATATATACAGATATCTCATTTGAGAAAGACAGCAAGGCTCTGCACCTTCATGCATTCTGCCACCTCATAAAGGTTGAGCACAGCTTTGGCACCAAGCAATGCCACATCTTCTGCCTCAAAACCAAGTCTCCCTCATTCATCTAGCACATTGATCTGCCATGTTGTTGTGGGTACAGGCTTTTGATCTTGTTTAAAAATTCAGTGAATCAGAGGAATTTAACTTGAAACAAACTCAGCCATTGAATCAAAACTAAACAAAGACAAAGCTTTCTATTATGAAGCTTCAATTGCTCCTAGGAAAAAGAATGGAGTAAAATATTGATTTATAAATATTTCAAAACTGTGTTTGTCACCACACAGTTTTATCTCAATAAAATTATATATCTATATAACAACTTATACCCATTAAAGTTCTATGATTTATTTCACGCTGAAAATGGCAATAAAATGAAAGAGTAATAAAAATCTGCAGCCAAACAGTGTAACATTTCTACCAGGAATAGACATCTAGCAATCAAAAGAAAAAAAAATTCTAAATCATAAACATCAGAGACCAAGGATAAACTGTCTCCTTCTGCTGACTTATAAACCCAAGATCAACAACAAAAGTCTCACCAGTGCTGTGTTTCAGACCTGAGAGTTTTGCTTCTTTTGCCTACTTGGAACACACAATGAAACAGTCACTCATAGTTATTTCTTACTTCTCTTTCTACATTTCAGATGTGTGCACAGGCACCCAAACACACACACTCACCCCTTTCACATGCGGCAAGGACTTTCCTACTCCACAGCCTAAGATCATAGCTGTTGTTTTATTTCTTTTCATGCTCAATACAACTGTTAAATTGCAGTATACACACTTTGCCTCTATCATAAATATCCTAAATATCACCCAGCATGTCTTCCTCCTTCCCACTAAGGGACAGTATTTCTTGTTTCAATCATGATTATCATCTGTAAGATTTTTAAGCAGCTCACACTTTTAAGAAAAATCAGGTACACAGCTGCTTTCTGCAGAAAACCAAAGTCTTTTCAAGTTAACCTACATTTACGAAGTATAGACAGAAATAAACAAAAAAACAAAAGGAATACAAAATACCATCTAATATACTTTGGATATGAAGAGAGCAGAATATTTTTGCTTGACAATATTTTATCCCCTGCCACAAGAGAAAAATAGTATCCAGTGTTAATTATTGAAACAAACATACTTTAAAAACTGACCATGAACTTAGAAAACAGAGAAAGGTCAGAATTCTAGACCTTGGCACTCTGACGGGACAAATGGTCAATAATCTTGCAGGCCTCAGACTCTGCTTTAGATAAAAATGAGACTAAAACAGTGGGAGTAAGTCCAGGCACAGGCTTTGTCCCCTTTGTACTGAAAGTGACAGCTGAAAAAAATCTGTATCAGCCAAGCAGGGCAATGGCAGTTCTGTACAAAGAGAGACTCTCTTTGCAAGTTTTTCATTTTTTCTCATATATCCCTCTATCACAAAAGCCAGCATTAAGTTTCAGACATATTTTGTTGTTCTGTGAAGGCCATAAGGTTAAGGCATTCAGAGTAGTTACTCACTTGTGGACTGCTAGACAAACAGACCATCATTTTGTTACAAACTGCTCACAATATAATAATGGAAAATTAGTCATACAAAGCAAGCTTGTGGTGTGCCTAATATAAATCCCAAAGTCTCAAATATTCTACTGAAAATATCAATGATCATAAAATACAGAGCCGCACTCCCACCTGTAATTATCACAGAGTAGTCAGGAAAGAACTGAATGGCACTTTTTTGATACAAGGAAAAAAGCCCCAAACCCACTACGTAAATTCATCTAATCTAGTGCTTAATGTATAACAATGAAGCTTGGAGTGATTTGTTTTCTGTCAGATAAATAATTCTTTTAATCTAACAAAAATTAAGAGCATTTGGTACAAATGAAGGTATTCATTATTAATATTTTCATATTTCCCATGTGTTTTCATTCACTTGGTCTTCTCACC
The DNA here is from genome assembly GCF_024509145.1 of Vidua macroura. Taxonomy (NCBI): domain Eukaryota; kingdom Metazoa; phylum Chordata; class Aves; order Passeriformes; family Viduidae; genus Vidua; species Vidua macroura. Next base: position 42,062,138 of record NC_071573.1, on the reverse strand, counting down.
CTCCCTTCAAGAGCACCTTGAAAGCAAAAATATCTATCTATTCTGCAACCCATCAGTTTGTGGAGAGAAACTGTTGTTAATATATTAACTTCCTAGAAAACATTGCTATACACCTTATTGCCTCTTAAACATTAATGTTATCAACTCTTCTAATAAGATAATGGCACCTTTATTAACTTAGTTTCTGCATGTACTCATAGTGTGGAAGTTCAACAAATTGTTCATCTTTGATTACAAAGATAATATTAAAACATACCAATGGCTACACATGCCACATAGAAGAGAAGAAAAAAGAAAAGTGAAGCTATTTCTGTCAAGGATATCAGAGTGATCATTAAATTTATGAACAACTTTCAGAGTATACATAGTAACTGTATGTTACAGCCAAGATGTTAAAATAAGAAAAAAAAAAAAAAAAACTGTGATTCTACATGAGACAAAATCTTTCTGACAAAGTATTCAATATTTTGATGATATAGAAGATCAAGAGGCTTTCATTGCCACCATACCCAAACATCACATAGTTGATTCATTTTATTACTTCATCTGTATGATAAAAGGTGCTAGTCCTGTATGTATTTAAGGAAGGGGGGAAATAAAAATTACAAGATTTGTATCCTGAAAAGTATTTAGGCATTTGAAGTCTATCAATCCCTCTCCAGCCCCCTCCTCCACCACCATCTTTGGGAACCATAGACAGACTTTCTGGTCTTCGGAACCTCCTGCAGTGTTTTTATTTCCTCTAACTGCTGAGATATAAAATCGTTTAAAGTCCAAGTTGTTTGAAAGGACAGGACACTATGTCTGAAAACCACTTTCCATCTACTCCTCTGCTCCATACTCCATTATTTTAAAATGCACAGCTGGAAAAGGAATTTCACCAATTTGCCAGTGGTCAAGGGGCAACCTGTGGTGTTGGACTACTCGGGCTGAGAGCACATCCTCTTAGCAGCAATAAATGGGAAACCTTATGGGTAGGATGCAAATCTAAGCACGCACCTCCCAGCCCGAAGGTGCCCAGGAGCTGACAGCCAGCTGTCTTTCACCAGGAGATGTGCTCTGCCTCCAGCCTCTAAAGAGATAAATGACACACTGGGCCCCTTTGGGCACAGTAAACCACCCAAGGTTTCAGTGAGTTATGCAGCTGTACCACAGGCCTACATTTATTAAACAAAGAAACGTCATTTTTTGTTCCACAAGTGGGTAATGGCAAGTCAGTTGAGGGGTGTGGGAGACAGAATAGAGCACAAGTGAAGGGCATGAAAATTTTTACTGCAGAATGAAAGACTCTATGGGAGAGGAGAAAAGTATTAGAGTTGAAATTATGTAGAAATTACAGTTTAAGGAAAAAATGCATTCTGAACAGATTTCTTGTTTTTTAATTTATTGCCAAAAAGGTCGAAAGCCATAAACATTTTATTAGAAGCTTAGATTTTAGGTTTCATAATATCTCATAACTGCAAGGTTTTATTGTGGTCAGCTTGACTATGATAATTTTTATATTGTTGCTATAAATCAGCTGGGCTACTGGCAATTAGTTGCAATTTTGTTAAAAGCTACTTTAAATGAATAAAAAAAAAAAACAATACAGATACAGAAAAATACAAAACAAATCTAGCAAGCTATGTTTTTATTTTGGTGCAAGTAAGCAAAACACTGGTATGTGATCAAATCTATGAGTCAAACTACTATAGCAAGCAAAAGCCATAAAAATTAAACACTGAAAAAGTCACCATTACAAGATAGTGCTCTGTGATCTTTCCATTAAGAATTCATGTAACAGCCATACTGCCTTCATGAGGAGAAAAGGGAAGACAGAAGAGGGGACAGCCCAAGGAATATGCACTTTTTCCACCTCAAGCTGAACATTAAAAAAAAACTGAAAAACCATCTAAAGAGCAAAGTAAGTGCAGCTAATGTAATGCTTTTAAACCTGCAGAACAATAGTTCTCAATCACTTTCCTTAATGTGTGGGGGTTTGGTGGGTTTTGTTTATTTTAAGTACCCTTCCCATTGAGTAACCATGTCTCAGATTACTCAACTCAATTTGAGTGAGTTTGACAAAATGAAGACAAAATATTTTTATAATTCTGTCCAAGTCATGACAAGTTAAAGAAAATATTTACTTCCTGAATACTGAGATATAAGTGTTTACTCCATAAACTTTGATTCATCTTGCTGTTTGCTTTCTTCTCAAATATTCACCTTAAATTTTTGTCAAGTACATCAGCTTCAGCAGTGTTCTTTTTAGCTTCCATGTCTCAATTACTCTGTCACACTGTATAGCATTCAGAACTAGAAACACAGTTTATGTTAAGGTCAACATTTTATTTGAGTTAGTTTCATGACAGAAATATATTTTATATTCTCTAAAACTTCTCCATCATGCAAACAAAATATTGTTAAGTGGAAAGAGCAAGAGATTCATTTCAAAAGCTTAGTCCTGCTCTGAAAATAAAATGCCAATGAACAGACTTTTTAAACTTACTAATGCATTATTTAGTTCTGAAGGTTTTCGTTTCTGAAGACACTGATCTGTACCTATCATCAGTCTCAATGCAACAATTTTGGAGATTCATAAATTTAATAGAATTAATGTTTTAATTCATTTTTTTGCTGAAAGTATGTCTTAAAAAGGACATCTGACTCAGCTTCTCCATGTTCTTCCATTTTCAGCAAAATAAAATCTTCAGAAGGCAAGTTCCTACTTTCCTTGCCAATTGACAAGCACTATCTGTCAGGGTTATTTCAACTTAAAGGAATTTTACCCTAAAGGAAATTCTTTCCATTCCCTTTCCTGTTTGTGTTGATTATCTCAGCACATATTTGCAACCTCTTTCATACTGAAGCTGAATGTTATACAAACACCTGAAATTTTAAACATGTAATGAAATTGATTCTAAAAACCAAAACAAGGATCTGAAGGTCTGGTTCATGCTTTGGTAAACACAGAAATACTTAAAAGTGTAACCACTGTGAAGCTGGATGAGAAAGAGCAGGAGTCATCTCAAGCTTCTGAGGTTCTGCTGGCTCTTGTTTATAGCTAATGAAACTAAGAGGCTAAGGCTGAACATTAACAAAGTGCAAACAGAAGATGTTTTCAGAACTGAACCATTTTAATTTGTATTTTTAAATACTCAAACAAATCACAGATTTTTTTTTCCCAGCCACATAGGTACCTCTAGCATGGGTTCTCACAGGTTTCACCGTACTAAAATTAGTAGCCAGAGCAAAAGAACCAAATACAAATCTAAGTTTGACTTGCTGAGAGCCAGTTTCAAATTCACATCCTGCTCCTTAACACTAAAACAATCTTTTGGAAGGGATCCAATGGAATTGCTCAATAGAAATTCACATATTCAAATTCTAGTATTGCTACTCATGTTTTAATCAGTGACAAAGTCAGCAAAGTATATCTGAAGCCAAACCTGAGAGGACATGCTACTGTCTTTAAACATTTCTTTTATTGTTAAGTTCTGTAGTTGTAAAATACTTAAGTGCCAATAATTTATTTGGGAATTCTTGTCTACTGGTTTAAACAAAGAATGTATAATAATAGCCTATAATACAAGACCATAAGGAGTCTTGTAAAAAGATCTTCACAATATTGCAATAGAGAAATATTCTGTACAAATTCTGTAATATGATAAAGTGGAATCACAGTATGCTGGAACAGCAACTAAAATTCTCAATTATTAGAGCAACTGATACCACAAAAAAGGTTGTGATATTTAATAGATTAATTCACACTGGAAGCCACAACAGCACTGTATTCAGACTGACTTGTTTAGGGCTTTGTCCAGTTTAGTCTTTAAAAAATTGGAAAGTATGTAGATTTGACAACCTGTGCTACCTATTCCAGTTCCTCAGTGTCCTAAGGGTGAATTTTGTTTGCAGGTGCCAAATCAGAACCTCACCTGTTTTAGACTGTAACTACTGTCTCTGTTCTTCCTGCCATGTACCTCTGTAAAGGTCCTGGCTACGTGTTCTTGATAATCTCTTATGTATCACCTTGTGAAGCAGCTATTAAGCATCATCTGAGCTTTCTGATGTCCAAGCTGTACAAAGCCATTCCTCTCAGCCTCTCCTAATGTGCTACAAGCCCCTCATTTTCCTGGCTTTCCACTGAATTAGATTCAATTTACTCAATGCATTTGGGGAACCCAAACTGAATAGGGTGTATCCAGAGTGGTGGCCTAAAGAATACTGAGTATTGGCAACCCACTGGCTCTGCTTCTGCTTATCCAGCCTAGCATGCTGCTGGCATTTGTCACTGTCAGTGAAGCCTCACTTGCTGGCTCGTGTGCCAGAATATGCAGGTCCCTTCCAGCAGAGCTGTCTCCCAGGAAGTCACCCCCCATCCCATCCAGTGGAAAGGGGTAGGAAGATGCATTTATCCTTGTGGAATGTCACGGGGTCCATCATGGTCCATCCCACCAGCCTCTCTCAGCTGCAGAGCACTGTCCTCAAATGTGTCAATTACTGCTGCAATATGATGCTACATGCAAATTTGATAAGGATACACTTCAGCTTCTCCTCCAGGACACTGATCAAGGTACTAAACAAAACAGGTCCCAGTACAGTATTCCACTTATAACTCGTCTCCAGGTGGAATACAAACCATTAAGTGCTATGTTTTGAGCCTGACAACCATGCTTAAAGCCTGGATAAACTGAAGATAAATGATGGTCCAACTGCCATACGCAATATTCAATCTGATCTGATGGCATTTACAGTTTCAGTAGCACACAGAAAGGTCCCACGACTACAAATAAGTATATAAAAGATGCTCAGAAACTTCACACACAGCTATTTTAATTACTGCTTAAGGGAAAAAAAGAAAACAAAACTGAACACAAAACAGAAACATCTCCAGTAGATTCATTCCTAATAAGGAAGAAAACATAGGACTAAAGAAAAAAAATATGTTTAGATATGAAACATACATAATGAATGGGTTTAAGTTTCAGAATCTGTAAATATAGTCCATGAAAATAAAAATTACTTTCATCACCCTACCAAGGAAACCTGAAGTCATTATCCACCTTATACATGAGTCATGAAATAGGAAAGACTTCACACTGTAACAAACAAAGCAATACAAATAATTTCTTAAAAGGAAGTTTAAAGTTATTTATCAATGTAATTGATTCATATTATACCTACAGCTGCCACAGATACACTGATCCCAACTTAGGGGTTTTCTAATTGAGTGAATGTCCACCCACAGAAAGCAACACTTGCTGAGAATTGTTGATATTGTGGAGTTGTTTTTTTCATTCTTATAACCGGTTGTTCAAGACACAGAGACAAATACCTAATAGATTCTAGATATTTCTTACTTTTCCCTGCAGTGATTACTGTAGCTGCCATAAAGAATACATACAACTGCACTGAGAGATGCAATTGAGACAGCTGACATAGAAAAAAAAAATTTCTAACTTCCAACTTTAAACACCTCTGACCTACAGGCATACTGAACACTGGAAAATGAGTGGATAGGAATATTGATACTGTTGGGTACAGCCTACATAAAAAAGAGAAAATCATTACTATTAAGTATCTATTTTCCTCAGGAAAAATAATTATTATTATATATATATGTAAATGTTATATTTTAACACTCAGCCCCACAAAGCAAGGGTAGATACTCAATTAGCAATTTGTGCATACAAAGACACAGTTTGTACATCCATTACCAGGCAGAGGTACACTCTGTACATTGATAGTTATAATGTAACCTTATATATGTAACAATACTTTAAAAATACAGCAGTAAAATACAAAGTAAAAATGAAACACTTTTCAAATGTAGTATCTATTTGCTGTAGATCAATACAACAGAAAGAATGGCCACCAATTTTTATTTATTTCCTAAGGAAACAAGGCTTATGCACTCATACAGTGCAACACCTCCCTCCACCTCAAGATTTTTTTTGAGTCTATTTGACTCTGCAGTATCTGATAGATAAAGTTTCAAGGGTAATATGCTCCTAGAAACTTTATTTCAAAGATTAAACAAGCAGAGAAAAAGCACAAAGCATTCCAAGTGTGACAGAAGCAGACATCAGTAAAATTACCAAATCTGACAATCGCACAGACTAATGAAGTAGTGCTTGTCCTTCACTCAGAAATCTCTACCAGAGGCAATGATTTCCAGGGATCTAGGTTAAGCAGCCTGGCTCAGAATGTCAATAAAACCTTCCCCTCTATCTGTAGAAACTTCATCTTATATAGAAAATATTGGAGCTCAATTTATATTTGAGGTTTTTCAGTGTAGCACTCTGAGCAACCACCTATACAATTCTTGACCAGTTTAGATAATCTCATCTATTCTGATTCCTTTTTGTAACAATCTGCTCAAATCCTACATTTAAAGAAGTGGAAATGAGCAAACCTATTCACACACTGTAACTGTTACGGATTACACCAATCACTGTATTTACTCCACCTCATCTCACCAACTCTAAAAATAGCCTTTTGAAATGGTTTCCTATGCAAACAAGATTGTGTGATTCAAAGACATGTGTGAAGATACTAAGAAAATTTTGGTGGGACGGGACGGAAACAGCAGAGGATCTGAGAGGGGGAAGACACCCGCCTCTGGAGTATCTGCCTGATCTCAAAAAAGTGGTAGCCAGACAAGGGAGAAAATGTTTTGAACACTGACAGGTTTGTCCCAATAGTTTCTAATTCTGTCAGGCAGCTTCCAGGACTGAATGCAGACTCTATGTATCTCTGCCAAAATATTCTGTGAAGGACTGTTGTTTCTGTTGTCTGAAAAGAGAATTTGAAATAGAAGGTTACAGTTTTGATAAAAGGATTTTAAGTACCTGGACATCACTTAATTGACTTCTTCAGCTCAATCCAGATCAAAGAACTTGGATCAAGCTAAAAAATCCCTCGATAACAATAATATAAAGGAGGCTATGGAAGTACTAAAGTAAATCTCATGTTTTAGCATATTTTATTAAATAATAATTTAAAAATCCTCAGCTATTTAAAAGCTTTTTTCATGTGATCTTCCCTGCTAAACATCCCAACAAGTTCCCCATGCCTGAACATCCCAACAATCTAAAAATTATTGCAGTTGAAAATATTTGCACCTCTTACATAAAATGACGATACTCAGAGAATGACTTTGTAGTTATTTAGTTTGCTGTATTTAACAACATTCATTCTTTTTCTAATTTACCATGTAACAAGAACAGAACAGTATCTCTTAAAAATGCCAACACCTCAACAGTTACTATGTGGCTTATCACTGAACACCAACTTCATCTGATGATTTTGTCAAAGGCATCACAAATTCTACCTAACAGAAACCCCTAGTTGATTTCGCTTGTTAGCTCCAGTGTCAGACTGTAGCACACTGACATAAAATAGCTTTAAACTAATTTCTACCTTGTCTCAACTCTTACCACAAGTTCCATACTGTCGATTTTCAAACATTTTTCTCTGAGCCTCAGATGGAAGAGGATAGAAGATTAATGACAATACTGTGGAGAAAATAGGACATGGCTTTGTAAATACACTGGGTTGTTTTACAATTGTCCAATGAAGAAAAATTATTCTCACACTGGGTTTGCATTCATCATCAATTAGAATTTTTACACAACAAACCCAGAGCATCCTGTTGAACCCAAATCACAGTTGGCGATCCTGCAGCCCAGTGAGGCAAGGTAGCCACTGCCTTTGAGAAAGCTCCCTCCATTGCTTTAGGGAAACAGCAAGAGGAGCAAGAATAACAAGCTGTTGTCCTGACAACCTTACAAAATAAAACCTAGGCTTACTTTACTACAGCAGAACACTACAGGCAACCTGATCACTGTAAACTGCTCCTAGCTCCTAATTCTTCAAGAGCAGCTGGCACTGCAATAAGCAAGCCCAGCACAGCAAAACACACATGCTTACTTACACACTGTTGATGAAATGTACATTAGGCATAAGAATGTATGAACAGACACAACCACACTCTTCTGTTCTTTTTTTCCACCCCCACACTTATTTTTCCACTTTGTGTCACACTAGTATTACAATGGGGTTTCAAGCTAAAACATATCAGGTATTCATTTACAGTGCTGAGAAGCCAGAAAAACACTAGAAGCAGAGGAGTGCTTTTTTCCTTGAATGCAGTTTAGGTATCTAAAAGTAGAACAGAAAGCCACAAATGAGAACAACCAGAGAAGAATGATTAAATAACTTGCAACTCTCAGGTGGAAAAAAACCTAAAAAACAACAAACCTGGAAAAACCCTGACTGAAATGTCCCATCTTTCACAAACACCTTCGTCACAAAATATAAGAAATAGAACTGGTTTTTTACAATGACTATTTTGCTAACTATGCATTAATTTCAGTACTTCTTTTTACTCCCCCACATGAAAGGGAAAAAACTAACAAAAATATTTTAATTTAATTAAAATTAATTTAATTTTATTATGCGCACTTATAAACACATACTTTAGAATGTTTCACTCTGCTCTTACCTTAATTGCCATTTCATTGCCACAACCCTTCAAAATTTATCAGATTTGACTGAAATGACTGTAAAAATCAAAAATGGACTATAGAGTGGCCCAGAAACTCCTTTCCATCTCATATATATGGAACAAACAAGTGTAAAAAAGAAAAGACAACTCACAACAAAACACCAAAAAATGCCAAATCACTGGAAAATTTTTATCAAGGTATTAAAACACATTTTATTGCATTTAAATTAACGTGCCACAGAATGTCTGATGTTCTCAGAGTACCTTTCCTAATAGAAACATTTTAAGTATTGTAATCTGTTCTTCCTGTAATTTGTAAAATGGTTCTATCATTTCATCACAGTTTGTATCAGGTTTAAAAAAAAGTTGGTGAGCCTAAAGGGAAATGGAAGGGCAAAGTCACGAGTTTTATGAGAGCTTTGTATCTTTAATCTTTTAGGTAGTCTTTGAAGCATAGGTATTTCACAATATTAATTTTACAGGTGTAAGTTATATTAAAATAATTTTATTGGATTTATATTAGAGGACATATGATACACATAAATGCAGGCAGGCATTATCACAATCCACAGCCACTATGCCAGTGAGAATTCAGGCAGCCAAGGGAGAGGGGGAGGAAAGAAGAAACAGTAAACAATACAGGAGCATTGCACAAATATCTGCAGAGCTGCGTATGCAACTTTGCAGGATCCAGAACAAAAAATTAACATTATATAAGAAAAGATTCAAAGTCAATGGCAAAACTCCAAGTCCTGTGCTCAGAATTTTATTTAAGCTGCTGAGGGGGAGGGGCAGCCAGACAGCTTCAGCTACTGCCACCTTCCAGCCTCCCAGCTACAACAAGCCAATTTACTACTGCTCCTCTAGCCTCCTTCCAGATTCCTTCCCTCACTTTCAAAAAATATCTATGGTATCTTTCTACATTACATGTCACTTTAAAAAAAAAAAAAAAAAAAAAAAAAAAAAAAAAAAAAAAAAACCCAAAAAAACCCAAAACCACAAGAGTAGCTACAGGTCTTTTTCCAAAGGAACACAGAATCCGCAGTTAACAGCACTAAAATAAATGCCTACTTCATTTCAAACATCTACTATTCTTAAAATGTCTTACAAGCATCAAATCCAATAAAGCTATTTGCCTGCATGTCCAAAAAGACAGGACAGCAGCTGCTTACATTTATTAAATGTTCAGAGCACTACCTCCATAAGGATTCAAGACATTTTTACAAAACCTTAATTATGTATGCACTGCTCATTATTTAAGAAATTCCAGAAAACCAGAAGAATCCACTTATAAATCTTGAGTAGCTAACTACTGATGTAATTACAGTTTCATGATCCAAACAAGAGCCTACATATCTTCTAGTAAGAACTATGGTGCAAACTAATCACAATGACATTTCTGCCTACTGCTGTCCTGTCTAACTAAAAACTAGAAGAGTATCACCAATTATAATAATCCTTTTCAATCTTCTGCTCATTCAATTATGCCTCAAAGTGGCTTCAAAACCAGGGCCAGTGCTTTACTACAAAGGCAGGCAGGTTCTCTCTCATTTACTTCTGTCAGGATAAATCAGATGTTTAACATTAAGTTTGCTCTTTCACAAACTAAAAAAAAAAAAAAAAAAAGACAGCTATTCATGTGAAATCCTGACAATTCTTAAAAATCTGACCAGTCATATGACATCATCACTGAATGTCATCAAGAATTAATGTTATTCTTAATGCAGTTTATGTAAACAACTAGTGTTTAACAAACAAGCAAACAAACAATTGTGAAACATACTTTTCAGTCTACTAAATACAAATTCCCTCATAAATTCTTCTTATTGGATTATTTCACTTGGTAGACAGTTCTCACACTCTTCTCTCAAAATTCAGGTAGAAAAAACAGGGTTGAAAAAGACTATCAGGGGCACCCCTACCTTAAACTCCATGGACTGTCCAGATTTATAAAAGGACAAAAATTGTGCTGAAAATAAAGAGATAAACTCAAGTTGGTCTTGACTTTGCAAGAGGTAACATTTTTAAAGAATCAGATATAAATTCTGTTACCTAATACAAAAAAGATTCCTACTCTGAGGACAATATTGCAACATACAGAAAATAAACAGCCACCTCCACTTCACTGATCCACAACCCAGCTTACCCAAACATTTTAAAATTGCAAAGCATTTTAAATTGCAAAGCAAAAATTGCATGGAAAAGGAGCATTTGTTAAACCCTGATTTCATTTCAAGCTGTGAAAACAGCTACTGTTGGTAATCTTGGATGACTAACGTGAGAAACTATATAACCCAGTGCCCCACCCTCTTTCCACAATCTGTAACTTGTATTGTCATAATAGCATAGCATTTCTTCCTCTATATTACCAAACTAGATCTCTCAGCAGTAAAAGGCTGGAACCTGCTGAAAATATTTTAACATTCAACCATCTAAATATAATCCTAACTCCAGCCAAGGTGAGGAGAAAATACTTCCTTTCTCCTGCAGTTTGAACAGGTGATCTGCAGATAAAGAGCTTAGGTGCAATGCCTATGTCCAGTATGAAGCTGGAAGTGAAAAAATGAACTGCCTCGGTTCAGTCATAAAAGTCAAAAGCAGAAAAAAAAAAAAAAAAAAAAAAAAAGAATGGTTTTGCCATCTGTTTGACCACTGATTTGCTTAGTTCTTCATTTCCTCATTTGACACTCTTCATTTGCAAGAGTGTTTCACAATGCACAATGGCATGTCATAAATGCCTACAAAAGAAGACCATATTATCTTTCTTTCAGGAAAATGAAATATAAACCTTTAAAAATACTCTGATATGTACAGCAAGCAAATACCAGCTACAAAGAACTGAGGCTTTGTTTAGTTCTAAGCTTCACCTTATATCCTTGGTATATATGAATGAGATGATCTCTAATTGATCCAACAGGATTGGTGAAACAGTCTGGCATCCTTACAAGCATTCCTTCTGTTTACATCTAAGTGCTGCATGACCTGCTAAGGTAACCCACTGGGCATGCAAAACCATGACAATACATTCAGAGACCTCTCAAAATCTAGTTTTATATGAATCCTACATAAATTATAAATCAACTGTTGTGGACCCTAAGTGATGTTTAAATATCGATAATGCATTAGAGCTCTTGGTGATTTAAACATGTTTGCATTAATAATACAAGGTATTTCAAAGATCAAATTTGAAGATTTAAGTATTTCAGAGCCACCACTGAAAAAGCTAATGGAGGGCAAATAATGCATTCCCGCTGACAAAAGGCACAGTTTTGTAAAAATATAAGAAATAGAGTAATAAGGCATCAAGTCTAGGCATTTATATATCCAGCAGGCTATGTCTCTGAATCCAACTCCAAAACGTTTCAGTCCAAGGTAGCTAGGTACAGAATCTAGGGGGAAAATAGCTGAACAAACAATATTAATGAACTATGTTCCCTTTTAAAATAAATCTATCAAACTAAGTAACAACTGAGACTGAATTATTGGCTTTTCCCCATTTTCAAACATCCTGCATTTCAGCTGCCTTTCTTTATAGCAACATAAATATTATGCATAGTTACCTTCCAACTAAACAAACTTTCTTTAGATATTAGTAACACACATGTAAAATAAAGTCTAAAGCACCAACATGAGCTAATCAAAAACAACGAATTCTGTCAGCTAGTAAGCAAGTTTCAAATCTGCTCGGGTCTCATCGGTGCAGAACTGACCAGAAGATTGTTTACTATTCAAGTGAAGAAAAAAAAAAAAATAGACAAACACAGAAATAGCAGGCTGCAGAGACAGATTACATACTTTCCTTCCCTGCAGAATAGCTGATATAAGAAAGCCATCTAGTGTTAACTTTCAGAAGTGAAAACTGCGCACAAAAGAGCTCAGGAAAATTTACATGTGCAATTCTCTTTAACTTTACATGTCTTTTGCATCATAAAAAAGAATAAAACTAGTTTCCTCTAGAAAAGTCAGGCTGAAAGCAAGTATTCAAACTACTGATGTATTAAAATAATGCAACACCAAGTACTAAGGTAGTTTACTGACCTACTTCATGAACCTTAACAGCCATATCTGAGATTTGTCAGCTTCGGAGTTGCCTTTGTCAAGCCTGGGTAACGCTACTTCGCCATTCGCAGAGGCTCGCACAGCGCAGCCGAGCGCTGCCGCCCAGCACAGAAGGGCTGCAAAGCCACCAGCATAAAATCTGAGGCAAAGTTAAGCCGAGCTGGCTGCTATTTAACGAACCGAACATCAAGTTTGAAGAACGGACCCCTGAACAGCTATCGGAGTATTACAAAATAACAAAGAGTGCAAAAGGATGCAGCCTGCGCCTTGTATCCAGCAACCAAAAAAAAGAGAGGGATTTAAATCATTTAAGGAAACTGCACGGGCTGAAGAGGCTTTTCCTCTGCTACCCCAAGCGCTTGGCGGTCCCCGCTGCACCGTCCCCGCTCTGAGCAGCAGCTCTCCCCAGAGATGTCCGATCCGGGCAAACTTACTCCGTAATTGCCATTATTCTTGGAGTGGGACTCGGAGAGGGGAGCGGGGGGCTCGGGCTGCCGCACCCGGCGGCAGAACCACCCCGCAGGTGACTGGCGACCCGGCGGACACCGCCGCCGACCCCGCGGCCATTCTCTACGGAGCGGATCGCATCGCTATTTACAAAGGCGACGTGCGGGAGCGAGTCGCCCCGGCCGCCACACGGTGCCCGCCGCGCCGGGGCGGGGTGGCTGCGGCCGGGGCGAGGACGGCGTGCCGCTGGGGAAGGGGGGGCCCGCGCCTCCTCGCCACTTTCCCACCCGCCTCAGCCCTCCGTCCTCCCGCGGAGCCCGGAGAAGCGGAGCCTCCCTCCCAAAGGCACCTGAGAGAAGAAGAGATGGGTCTGCCTTCACAGCACCCCCTTCCCTGAAGTGCTCCCGAGCCCTTCCCGGGAGGGAAGGCACTTGCACGCCCGCGTGGCACAGACGCGGTGGCGGGCGCCGCTCCTTACCTGGTGCTGCCGCGGCCGCGCTCCGGCCGCTCCGGCCGTGGGACCCCCATGCCCCCCGCGCACTCCGCTCCGCTGCGCTGCGCTCCGCTCCCCTCCCTCGGGACGCGCCACCCGCGGGGCGCCGGAGCCTTGCACGGAACCGGGGGCCGTCCGCTGGGGTGCTGCGGGGTACCGCGGGCTGGCGTGAGCGCCGCTGCCTCCTCTCGTTCCCCCGCCACCCCTTCCTGGCGCTCCCCCGCGCTCCGCCCGGCGCTGGGTCTGGAGTGCGTCTCCGCCGCCGGACGGGAGGGCGGGGCGGTGGCGGGAGGGCGGGGGCAGCAGCGACACTCACACCCGCGCTCGTCGACCCCGCACGCCCGCAACTCCGCCCCGCCCGCCGGCCCCGCCTCCCGCGGCTCCGCCGTCGCGGCCCCGGGGGACCGCCAAATCCGCATTGGCCACTGTCGCCGTCGCTCATCCCAAACTCCGCGCCCCGCCTGACACCGCCTCCCCCGCCGCCTCTCGCCCGCCGCGGCGGGGCGTGGGCGGGGATCCTCGGGGCTCCGCGGGGACAGGCGGCCAGCTCGGGATCGGAAGCGAGCAACAGGCGGGGTGAGGGACGCAGCGAGGCAGAGCATGGGGGGGCCCGGGAAGGACCCTCCCCGGCAGCGAGCCGGTGAGCGCCCGGTCCTTCAGCTGGCCCGGGCCCCCCAGCTGCTGCCGTGCCCAGCCGAGCGCGGCGGAGCAGCGCCGACGCAGAGCGGGCCGGCATCTGCCCCTGCCCCGCACGGGCACTCCGCTTTCAAGACCCTGGACAACGCCGCCCGGCCCGGCCGCTCTCACCCCCGGCCCTTGCCCCTCTGCCGCCCTCGGGCTCCTGAGGCTCCCGGGGTGGCGAGCAGCGGGGTGGCTGGGACTGTCATCCTACAGGCTCTGCATTACCTCAGCGAAAGTCCGTCTGAGAGCCTCTGGGCTTGCTGTGTCCACACCCCTTTAGTGTGTGCTCTTACCCACATCTTGAAACCGGGGATACCTGTAGAGAAGAAACACATGGCAGTGGAGTTCTCAGAATTGCCCCATGTGCTCTATCTCCTGCATACACTCTCTAAGTTTCACGTGGGTCAGAAGCATGGAGCTTTCCCTCTGTCTTGTGCAGCCCTGAACAGGTTAGTTTGCCTGCCAAATAAGCCATGGCTAGATATCCACATTTCCTCCACCTCCCCCACATGTTCTGCTAAGCAAACCAAAGGCTGTTTTCAGAATTTGAATTTCCCTATTTCTACTCTGCGGGCTAGTTCTTCAAAGAACCATATTTGTAATCATAGGACCCACTTCTACATAGAGGTTGCAAAATAGAAGATGTTATCACGACTGATGTGGCTGCTCCCATCTGCTAATCCAAATGACAAGGCTTGCAGTACCATTGGAACAAAGTCTACTCCTACAGAAACCTTCAGAAAAAAATCCAGGATTTTGTAAATGTTTTTCCAGTCCTCTCTTTCTTTCCCCTCCGCCCATACCCACCTCTCAGGGGTAAGTAACTTTCTGGTTGTACCAGTTCACTCAGCTCTGGCAAGCAGGCTGAATGTTGACATTTTTACAAATATTCCATTGCATAGTAAACTTCTCCTCATTGCCTACCTTTTGCTGGAAGCAGAGCAGAAGACTATAGTGGAAAGGAACTGCCACGTGTATGCTAAAGATCCAAAGGCCAAGTTTTGGGTTATTGCATCTAACGGTTCCTTTAATGCACATTTTACATCAAGAAATACAGTCCACAATCCTAAATGCAAGCATAGGTTCATGCAGGCTTATTAGAACAAACTTCGAGGTGTCAAGATTAAAAGCACTGGCAAGCATTACATTCATTAGTTAGAGTTTGGATGCCTGCTTGAGTGCTATTGTTTTGGTTGAAATGTTATTTTAGAATGTTGTAATTTCTATCCAAAATCACTAGTCCAGTTAGGCAGCAGACTGTCTCTGTACTGACAGGACCACGGAAATAATATTATTATTGTCTTAAAAAAAGCCCCAGAAAAATGCACCACAAGTGCAAGGAACGGTGTAGTTTTCACTTTGTCTGTTATACACATGTCCTTCCTGGAGGGCTCATTCTTTTAAAACGGAATGAAATGACAAAATGACAGAAAATATAAATGCAAACAGGGGGAATCGGGAGAGGTGTGAGTGTGTACAGAGTATGGCAGGCGGTGCTTGTCTCTGATTTCCGTGCTGACCAAGTCCTCAGTGCTAGAGGGTTCTGGCTGCTTGTTCCGATGAGTCCCTCTCACTCTGAGGACAGACTCCGCAGCAACTGCTGAATTTTCTCTCCTTGTTGTCATTCCTCTCGCACGCCGCATCTCTTGCGCCGAAAGGAAGCTGGGTGAGCAGCGCCGTCGCTCCCCATCCCCCGTGAGGCCGGTGCGAGGCTCCGGGAGCGCCGCCCGGCCAGAGCCGCCCTCCGCCGCCAGGTGTCCTCTGGCAGCCGCGCGGGGGCCGCCCCGGGGCCACGCTCTCGCTCCGCTTTGCTGAACTCGCCCGTGGAGTGCCTGACCCACCTCGGCTGCGGCTGATTTTCTCCTGCCTGCACCCACAGTGCAGCTAAATGGTTCTTTCATAAGCTTGGCTACATGTCATGTGCAAACTTAGGAAGGTGGTAGCGCACTGTACTAATAGCTGTAATATTTTGCATGCTAAGAACAATATTTGCATATACTTACTCTGCTTTCTTTTAAAGACTCGTTTCATAAAACACTTTGGATGCAAATCAGCTTCCTCCAATAATATTTTGGTGTTTCACCTACTATCCTAAAGAAAATTATGCTTAAAAAACACTGACATCTTATCTGTAAGTCATGGCATTTCCTTATCCTCTAAAAAAATGCTACTCAGTCCTTACTGACTGCAGTGGTGAGATTAACTCCTTCCTGCACTTAGGGTGCATTCACCCCTCTGCATACTGTCTAAAGGGGCTTCATCTGGATGTGAGAAATGCTTAGGCATTCTGCTGTATGGTGCCTCTGAGCCTGACGTCCACCATTAAAGAACAGACAAACTGTAGTAATGCCTGTGAATTAAAAAAAATCATTTCTCAGCTGACAGAATGTACTTCATGATGGAACTGTGGTAACCGACTTACTTAACAGGTCTAAACATTTACAGCCAACACACTAAATGGTGTTTAGGTTAAATTCTCAAAAATAATCATTACCTGTGTCTTGACAAGATCCAGCACACTGACACATATTAGGGTTTTGCTGTTGGGACAGTGTGGAATGTTGCTGTGATCACTGCTTTGCTTTTTTTTTTTTTTTTTTTTCCTTAATTTATTAACTTTTTTTTTTCCTCTCTGACTTGTTTTCCTTCTCTCTCACTCTTCTCTCACTCCTCCAGTATCATTCTTTTTGGCTTCAGGCTACCATTTGTATATCCTCAGGGAGTCAACAAGAGAAGAACAAGGGCCAGAAACCAGAACACAGGTGAAAAGAGGTAAACAGAAGCTTCTTGCAATAATAAAGGAATGTTCAAGCCTCAAAAGCACAAGAGCAAATGGGACAAGAAGAATCTCTTGCCCAAACTAAAAACTGATAAACCTACAGTTGAAATGGGTGGAAAAAAAAGAGGACACTAACTTTCGATTCAGGTTCTAATTCTTGCAGGATGCACGTATTTATTTGAATTGCCTAGTGAAGGACACTCACTTGCCACAGATTTGGGATAAATCACAGCAGGACAGTTCAGCCTTTGACAATATGGATCCAGAAGGTATTATAACAGCTCAGCTACACAAATAACACTCAAGCAGAAATCAGACAAAAGACATCCCACAGACTACAGGCTGGGCAGCTCCGATTAAGATGGGCGCCAAATTTTTCCTGCAGTACCTTTTCTTCACTTCTCCTGTTCATATTTAACTTCAAAGTACCCAGCACAGCCACATGTGAAGCTAGTCTTCAGACACTGTTAACACACAAGGAATTGTTCCAACATCGCCTACTAAGTGTTTGTTTCCAGTGACATAAAGACAACTCTAACAACAAAAGTGGACTTTTTCATTCGTTCTTAGGGAAGCGGGTCCAACTGAGATTCTTGGAAATTGTGTGGGAGGTGGAAAAGACATCTAGTAGCCACGTGATGAGGCTCGTTTTGCTGACACGAGGCAAATAGAAATAGGCAAGCTGAAGAATGTTTAGGTTTGTTTCCTCAGCCTTGGGCATAAGCCTAGAATCCAGATGAAGTAAGCGCGTGCTGAGCACAAGATTTCACTGATGCATAAAGATGTCATCTCACTCACAAATCTTTTTGCTGAGGTTGCTCAGTATTTCCTGACGCAGTTACCAAGGTGAGGTGCTTTATTTGGGAATTCTAGCTAGGTCTTTGGAGCAACTTCAACTCCCTCTGGTCAACCAGAGGAAGGCTGTGAACAGCAGCAGCAAAGCAGCTCTGGCTTCACAGGCTCCCAGTGAATCACTATGCCATCCACAGGCTGGGCCGAAGGTCAGCACTGCAGGCAAATCCCCAGACTCCATGTTTCCATAGATCCAGCAGCCCTGAAGCCATACTTGTATGGCCTGGTGAACACAAGAGCTCCTATTCCAGTAACCACTACGATTTGGCAGTTTCTTATACCTCAGAATAGGCTGAGTGGATTTGGTTCTTCTAACCCCAAGCTGCCCTTTCATTTGGACATTTTATGGGTGAAAGCATGTACTCAAACTCTCTAAAATGCTTATTTTACATGTTGCTGCCAAAGTGCAAGCACAGTTTACCACAATACTAATATTTCATCACAGTGGCTTCGCTAAGATACGAGCGATTCAGTGAAACAAAACATCCTCTGTATCCTCTGAAACTAGTTTTGAAAGCCCAGATGGCAGAAAATACCACTGGTTTTAATTAGCAATATCCTTCACATGAATCCCCTATTAACCAAAAGAGCGTAGTATATTTCATCTCACTTCCTCTAGTTTACTTACTACCGCCTCTCTTCTCTGTGGTTTACCAGCAGGAAACTACCGGAGGGGACATATCAGATAAGATTAAAGAACATAATGTTATCATCTTTACTATAACCAGGCTGGCAGCTTTTTTTGCTAGATGCTGAAATGAGATTTAGAGCCATTTTGGCTTCCATTCACTGTGGAAAGAAACCATTCTTATAAGTCCACAATACTTCACTAATTCCTGAACTATTTCACTTGTGACAGGCCCTTTTTTTTTTTTTTCACTGAAATGCACTTCAGACAGAAATCCAGGTTCACCCTAGTTGAATGTAATAGGAAGCAGAAGCAGGGTGTCCTGGAAGTGAATGTATCTCCAAAGGTAAGAGTGTTTTAGAGCAAGGTAGTTGTGGGCACTGCTCTGCTGAGGAGCTATTGGAAAGTCACCAAGTAGCTTCTTTCTAGTGGCAGTGGGACAAGAGTGTGCCTGGCTCCATACACTTCTACCTCAGCTCTCCCCTGAGGGTCTTTCAATGTACACAAAACCTCAAGACTACAGATGAGAAAAAAGAGAGGCAGACAGGAGCAGGAAAAACAATGTTTTTTTCTTGCACCATGCTAATCTCATTCTACCTTGGATATTCCCAGTCCGAATTCTTTATGCCTTGTCATGCTGGGTAACATATATAAACTCCCTGCAGCAGCATGAGTAGAGCTGCATAAAGCCTCTGACATTTGCAGCCATTGTATATGTCACTTTTCACTGAGACTGGAGCAATATTAACTGATAGCTAACAAGGATGGTCACTTTCTACTTGCAAAATCTCCCAGAGTTTTTTATGGGATCAGTACTGTCCTGCAGTTCTGGCAGAATGCTGCTGTGGTCTTTATCAGAAACCTTCAGTGTCTGGAAAAGACACCTCTAATCCCTTAGATGTTTCACAGATACTGAGACCACATTACTTCCCAAGGAATTACTCCTGTCAGGTAACAGAAAGTTCACCCAGTAAGGGAATCTCCTCACTGTAAATAGGTTGCAACATCCAACTGCTGAGGAGGGAGGGGAAAAAACTGGAGTAAATTGGCATGATGAGGCATGTGAATGAAGTCAGACAGGGAGAAAAGACAGTCTGGGCATCAAAAGACGGGCTGTTTCAGCACACCTCCAGGGCAACTTCTGCTGGCAGCTCTCTTAATGTCTGCATCTTAGGTCAGGCAAATTGATAATATACACTAAAATTTCATTATAATTATCACTGATTTCAGTTCTTAACATGACCACTCCTTTTTTGGGTGTTTTTTTTTTTTTGGGGGGGGGGGTTGGGGGGTTTTGGGGGTTTATTTGGTTGCTTTTTTTTTTGTTTTTGGTTTTTTGGTTTTTTGTTTGTTTGTTTGTTTGTTTGTTGTTTTTTGGTTTTTTGGGGGTTTTGTTTTGTTTTGGTTTTTTGTTTTGGTTTTTTTTGTTTTGTTTTGTTTTGTTTTGGTTTGGTTTTTTGTTGCTATTAATTTGACAATCATGTCTTCTGGGACTGACATTTTCCAGACTTGGTATTAGCACATGACAAGTTTTGAAAGATGAAAGAAAATCAGCAGAGCAATTAAAGCATATAAAGATTATTTTCCACATGGCCTGACCAAAACATTTGCACTTGATGTAACTCCAAAAAATAAATTAGAAAATCATTAAAAAATGATTAAAATCATTAAAAAATAATTAAAAATAATTAAAAATAATTTAAAAAATACTTAGCTCTTAATAGAAAAATACTCTGAGCTAATTTTTTAAGAAGTTTGAAAGTTTTGGTATTTCTTAGTTGGCAGTTTTACTATGTTTGTTAAGTTTTCATTTTAAGATGCTGTAATGAGATATAATTGGGTGGGTTGTTTCTCAAATGGAATAAAAGATTTGGGAAAGACTTAGGACAGTGCTGAGAAGTATGGAAAATCCACTGATAGACGGAGAAATTGATCTTTGTTAAGGACATTCTACTTGAAGAAAATTAGTTAATACTTTTTCAATGTTCCATAAAGTTCTAGACTTTAAAGCTCCAAAGGCCCATTTTTGATAATCTACTCTGACCTCCTGTATATGACATGTCATTGAACGTCTATGAATTAATTTTTGTTTCAGTTACGTGTCTTCTAGAAAAATTTCCAGTCATTATATACATATTCTCACTAAAGGAAAATTCACTGGAGTCCTTGGTACATTGTTTCAATTACTTTCAATGTTAAAAATGTGTGCCTTATTCTTAGTTTGAACTGTCTACCTTTCAGTTAATGCATCTTGTTATACTTTTGTCCACTATATTGAAAAGTTCATTCACGCTGTGTGCTCAGTGCTGGCACTTACTGACAGTAACTGTGTTGCTCCTCAGTCCGTTCTTTTATAAAGGACATAGATACAGCAATGAGAGGTTTCTGCTATGATCTGTTTTTCATTTCCCATAATATGTTTCATGGTTTTTCTCTGAATTGTTTTCCCTCTGAACTCATTCTAAATTCTTGAAATATAGGAGAATGTAGATGCCATACTGTCAAGAGCCCTAGGGAGATGCCTTCTGCAAGCGAGGATCTTTGTTAAGTTTCTATTGAACCATTTCTGTTACTTTCAAATTGTGCCATTAGAATCTAAGCTCCTATTCCATCTCACATCTCCCAGTTCTCACTTTAAAGTATTCCATGTGAAACAGCAGAAAGACAGGAAACAATCACGACTTTTCTTGTGGGCCTATTATATGGCATTGTTCTGCTGACCACCATTTGGAGTAGAAATACAGAATATTTTAATTCACAGGAGGAATCACAAATCTCAGAGAAGTCATTTGTTTTAGCTCACCAAACTATTTCTAGTGTAATCAAAATGCAAATTCACTTCTGATGGTTCTCACATGGCCCAAAGCTTTATTTAACTCTTTCTCTTTGGTGTTATGTAGGTAGATGATGAAGCCTTTCTTGGATCATGTACACATGAAACACATTTCACTGGCTAATCTGACCCAGATGAGAGAAGCAAAGGTGAATATTCTTGAACCTGGACCTCCTAATAACCTTAGAATTTTTACTTTTGTTCAGTACTACAACATCCACTGACAGCACTATTTTCTACAGTTTTCCAGCAGAAAACACCTTCTGCCCCTAAAATTCACAAAGGATGCAAACTGAGGATCACAAGAGAATCCATGTTTGCTTTTAATTTGATGCCAGACACTGCTAGGATCTAATGTACCTACTAGTGGTCTTTGGAGAAGGCACCTGCTTCTGCTCTCAGCAGAAAACAGCTGGAAAGAGTGATAACATGGATTTAATTGCTCAAATGCTTGAAGAACCAGGACACACCCTGTACCCACATACTGTGTCTCCTGGTATTTTTTAATTGATGTATCTTGTCTTTCATCTACCCCACAAGCTGTGAGCATTTTTCACAAATTATCTCTTCTTTGTAATCCACAGCTCAATTTTCTCGTTTTGCAGCCTGCTAAATTGGTAACAGTGTAGCAGGAAGGAAAGAGTTTCTTCTGACTCATCTATCATGAGTCATCTAACAATTTGGTGAGGTTTGTTTTTCTGCTATGACTCTGCACCTGGCACTTGGAGTAGTATAACATTACCTTTATGTTTCTTCTGACACTGCATTAAAACCTGTGAATTCATTGAGCACTCTGCTCAGAAATGAACAGGCCACAGAAGAAACCTTGATAATACCCTTTGCCTTCTTTGTGTTTAAATTGTAAGTGATTCAGACCTGATTTTCTTCTGCATCAATGAGCTATTTGCACTACTCTGGCAGCAAGACTTGGCACCCCAGGAGAGCCAGGGCAACGTCAGCTTTGCTCAGATGTGTGTCTGTTCTGGGCAGACTCTCTTTGCAGGGGCAGCAACAAACCTGAGCAGTAGAAGTTTGGGGTAGTCAGCCCAAGAGGGAACATTACAGCAGAGGATTTATTGCTCAGTTTGCTGTGTCAGTTTGAACAGCTCTGCTGCCCACAGCTATTCAGGTGGCCACAGTGTGCAAAATGATCCAGCCACTAGGAGACACACACCCTTTGCCAGGCCTGGAAAAGAGGTTTTCTGGGCTGGTTGATCCCACTAGTGGGGCATCCCAGGGAAATTATGACAGACACACAAGGCCTTAGCTGAGTCTTGATATTGTCAGTTGCAGCTACTTGATCATTAACTACTTGGGTAATTGAGAAACTGAAGAACAAATCAACTGGTTTGGGTTTTTGTTGTTTTTTTTTTTCTTTTTCCCTTTGGTTCTATCATTTGTTACTTTTGCTTTTTCCATTTTTTGCTAGAAGCTTATTCAATGTGGATTACTGGACTTGACAGCCTGCCACTGTGGACACTGGATAACTGGAACAGATAGACAACCACATAGCCTTGCTCTTTTGGTGTAATTGAAAGCTCATTGATGTTGTAGAAATCTTTTCATTTTCCTCAGTGCATTTTCTACTGGAGTCTTACACCAAAGGTCTGATAGATAGAAAAGGAAAGAGAGGTAAGGTACACAGCTTTCACAGCTCTTCCTTTTTGCATAAAAAATGTCACACTGGTTGAGAGCTTGGGTACATTTACAAATCACCATGGATTTGATGTAAACCTGGGGAGGCTGTCTGAGTGCCAGCACAGGAGCTGTGCCAGCCAGGCAGTGCAGGGATAGGTCTGTTCAGTCTGGCAGAGTGCCAATCACAGGGCTGTGGTGCTTTCAGGGCACAAACATCCAAGCAGGGCTGTATTTAGTCAAATGCATTTCTCAGTGCAAACTTGGTCAAAAGTGTGTCTTTGCATAGTGCCTCAGACAAAGCAAACCTCTCCATCCCCCTTTTTTCATGGTTTTTCTGCTTTTACTTAATTTCACAAGTCCAATGTAGACAAAATGAAAAGGTCATTCATCCATTAAATAGATCTGTGAAATGGTAGCATTCACCATGGGTTTTTGCCTGTTTGACTGGTTGGTTGTGGATTGAGTTTCCAGTTTTTCACAGACTTCGTAAATGAAGTAATGATACTCAGGTAATCTCCTAATTATTGTTGCTTTAAAAGGTTGGTATTTTGATAGATACTATCTTCTAAATTTTGTTGAGTAAGAATGACTGTATTAGGAGACTTCCTCTGGCTTACTTTCCTTTTCTACACACACAGCGCAAATGGATATTCTGGCTACTCAGAATATCTCCCTCAGTACAGTGAGCTGTACTGCCTCCCACCTGTCAAAACCATGTCACTCCATGGTGACTTACAGAAAAGCTGTAAATTGACTTTTGTTTTTGCACTGTGCTTTTCACTTTTCCCCAAACAGGACCTCTCACCTCACTTTACATCTGCTCTTACTGTGGATGGAACCAAGCCCAGATACTGCAGGTGATCACCCACTCTCTGCTTCAGATTACTCTCACTTGAGAAGGGTTGGGGAAACAGTTCTGAAGGACCACTGCACCACTCAGTAAAGGAACAAAGACAACTCAAATATGAAAAAAAAAAAAAAGGAAAATGCATTTTAGTCCAGTTATTCATTTTGGCAGCCAAAAGCTAATTTTAATTATGCCTAATGCCTCATGAAGTGCTGTCTTACAGCCAGTTGAAACAGGCCACTGTTGAAATAATGAAGACATAATAACATGAGATAATGCTTCTGTGCATACTCCTAAATCTGTCCTGAGCAGATCCATCTTTTCTCATGCAAACTAGGCTCACACTAGTTAAGTGCTAAATATGGCAAACCAGGTTTAGCTCTGCCATCTCTGGCTACCCCCATGAGGACAGTTCCTTTCACTGGATGCCATGTGGCAGCTCAGGTGCCAACCTGCCTTGCACTGGTGAAGGAAAGACAGGAGTATAGAGGAAGACAAAAGCACCTTTAGGGGAATGAAGCCTTCTTGCAGAATGGCTTAGCAAACCCCAGCATAGGAGATGTTAATTCTGCAGTCTGCCCCTAGCTGTGTGGACTAGTCAGAGTCTTGTGTTTTCCAACAGAAACATACAAAACATGCTTGCCTTCCCTGGTGTTCTGGAAGTTATTACTTAGCTGGCAATGTTTCTCTTTAAATATCACAGCTAGTCTACCCCAGAGCCATTCCCCGTGAAACTAGCAGCAAAGCTCCTATCACCTCTGGTGGGAACAGGATCAAGCACAGGACAGAGGTAATGTTTTGAATCTTCAATGACCCCAAAATGCAACGTTTTATTTACATATTATGGTCTTCTTTTAAATGGCTACACACATATCTTGCCTAAAGTTGAAGCACAAGAGATCCACGACCAATAGATGACCTCACATACCCAACAGTGCTCTACTGTTACAATGTTGAGTTACAATGCACTAGCAAAGGAGAAGAGTTCTCTTTGTGAAACTATTTAATTAGGAAACCAGAAACACTTCTAGAAAAGTAAAGAGTACTATAAAAGGAAATTGGAATAATTTTTGTCCTGTGTAAAAATAGGAACTTCAGTTCCACCCCATTCATAAATAGTATTACCAGCATTATTATTTATTATAATAGTATATGAATGCTTTCTTGGATTTACTTTCACAATTATGCTATAAGGAGATGGAACATGTTCTCCCTATTTTACAGATGGAAATAGTAACAGAAGATAAGGACATATTCAAGGTGACAGTAAATCCCTGACACAGCTGAGAACTGAATGCAGGTCTCCAGTGCCTCACCCTGCTTCCTCCCTCTCTGAGGCTGCAGTGCTGGGATTCAGCAAGGGCTGTACAGAGGGCAGGGCTTGGCCCAGAAAGCTGCAGAGCCATGATGCTCTACCCAGTGAAGTTTCCTATGGGTCTAGGCAGTTGACCAGCTCTCTGCTGCTTTTTTTTTAAATTTATGTTGTTTTCAGTACCTAAAATAGTTTATTGGCAATTTCTATTTCTATCATAGTGCATCTGTATGAGCAACCTCCCACAATTCTCTTCCAGCCTCACATCTGTAGACTCTGGACACTGGAAGATCAGCCAGCACTGAGGAACCTCAAGGTGATGTAAAACCAACGTGTGTTGCTTTTCTAATAGTACCTAAGTTTTACACCTGACAACAGGTTTCACTACTATAAGATCCCATATAGAATGATTTGGAAAGGCAAGGAGCAGTGACAGAGTTGTTCTTGAGGACAGAATGTGCTGTTGAAACAACAGACAAGACAATCAGAAAATCAAAGGGGAACAGAGAAATGAGAATCGGGAGTGAACAGAATTAAATGTACTGAGTGAGCCTGAAACAAGTTTACGTAAGACTTGATGGTGACACACTTCTTCATATTTAATGTTATGTTACTATATGTATGGTAAATTATTACTGACTTGGGGGCATCAAAATCACATCCATCAGGCTCTAGAAGTAAGAATGCTACTGTCTGGAAACATAACCTAAAATTAACAAGTCAGTTGAACTGCTTTAGCATAGGGAAACGGGTCAATCTGCTTTGAATTTGTTAAGCAGCAATGCTTTGAAACGGCTGTGGTTGATGCTTTTAAGAATGATTCACAGATATGCTTTAGAAGCTATGCTTGAATTGAAAAAGAAAAGGGAACTGCATATTAAATGTATCCCAAAAGAGAGAGCACACCCAAATTTAGCTTCAAGTTTTCTTGTTCGGTCATCTGGCAGCAATGGGAAGCTACGGTGGGTACAATCATCTCATGTAGCTTAAGCTGCCCAAAAGAGGAAAAGAAAAGTTCAGAAAAAGCTATGCACTGTATTTTGTCTCTAAAATATTTATAGGCAAAGCACTAGCCATCTCCTATACTGCATCTGATGGTTCCTCCAGGTAAATAAAATATTTGTTCAATGAACTCAAAAAAAGTTGACTCAAACCCTTTAACAACTCTGATTATCCACCTCTGAATTTCCTGAGATGAACATTGGCTCTTTTGCCAGGAGGCTGCAAGGAGTGCAGAATAATGTGTGCTACATTTTGTTAAATAAGCCACACAGCCAGCACTGTGGAAAGAGGAAGATGCACAAAAAAAATTGTGGATGCAAGCTTATCAAAACTCGTTATTTCAGCAGCTCTCAGCATGAAGGAATGTACTTTACTGCAAAAGAGATTTATACTAGGACTACTAATTTATCCTCTTTTTATGGTAGCTTATGCAGGTTCATAAACTGCAGTTTACCCAGATTATGTTTTTTTATGTTAATGGCAATGAATAAGCATAGATGTATTTGTCTCTGTGTGTGTGTTGTTAATTATTTGATTTGAAAATTTCAAGAGCAGAGACCTACTAATTAATGCAGAAACCATTTCCAAACTACTGAAATTGGAGTTCAAAAGGACAACTCAGATGAGAGAACATTAAAAGACTTTCATTGGAGTGCCTGTCAGAGCAGGGGAGTGAGCACTAGGATTCCTCATCTGCCTCATGGTTAAGGCATCATCCATCCACTCTCCCAGGCTGCATAACAGGGAGAATGCCAACACACCTCGCAGCACTGGCAGCCTTCTGCTCCTCAAACAAAGCCACAAAAGCCATATTGAAGCCAATGGTTGGCATCAGGGGAAAATCAAGCAACCCCAGTCTGCCAGACAAGATAACAATACAAGGGGAAGATGTGGAAAGCATTGCTAAAATGGTTGGGAATGCTCAAAGTGAAGAAACTGGGTAATTATTGACATAAGGCTTAATTGTCCTGTCATTCTGATATTATGACAGCATAACTCTGCTGACTATGAAAGAGTTGCTTCTGATTCAGACTGAACTAAGCTGAGTGGGAACCATGATGAGAACCATGAGAAAGTCTGAGCTTGATGCTGAGCTTGGTACATCTCCATGTATCTGAGTCATGAACTGGCAGGAGAATTTGGACTTGAGGATCCTTGACTCTTCCTCACCCACTATTCTGACTAGACAAACCAAGTCAGTACTCAAACTGCTCTCTGCAGCAGGACCACCTGAACCCTTTCTGAGAATATTTGTGATAGAAGTCACAAATTTTCTTTTTTTTTTTTTTTATTTAAGTCTGCCAATTTTCTTTGTTTTCTATAGTGCAGAACCAAGGCCAAGGCCAGTCAGTTTCTTCATCTGTCTCTTGCTCTCGGTGCCTCCCTTGTACCAGCACCAGTGTTGGGCAAGCATGTGCAAGTGACCCAGCAGATCATATTTTCAGGTGAGGCACTTTTCAGTTCCATCTGACTCATCATAAATCATATCAATGTTCATGTCACCACAAAAGAGGCAGCAGCAGGCACAGGTGGTTAGTGAAGGTTACAAGATGGAACATGACCCCATGGCAGCACAAACGGCAGCACAAATGGCAGCACACTTTATTTTGGATTAAAGCAACCATTTAAAGTGACGTGCTTAGTGAAATGTAAACTTTTTGTGTTGCGTTTTTTTTTTTTTTTTTAATTAGCATTTGAGTGAATGTTTGTGGCTATAGTTTTACTAGTGTCCTAGAGACACAGAGAAATTCTGGCCTTTGGAAGTTCCACGGCAAGGGCATTTCTTCCTCTCCCCTCTAGGACAGTTGCTTTTATTGAGCAGCAATAATACATACAAATTCATAGTGCCAGTCAGCCAGAAAGTGCCAAATTCTATACCTACTGCAAAAATCTGAACTGATTCCTGTATTTTATAAAGGAGTTTTCTGCAGGAATTTAATATGAACTATTCTAGTCCTCTTTGTCTCTCAATCAACACCACACATTAAGTAACACCTATAACAAATGTAGTTTCAACTGAAAACTAGCGTGCACTGAATGTGTCACATATAAAGACAACTAAGATTTTAATTTTGGCTTTTAAAAGGCAGAAATCCTATGGTTTGTTTATCTTGGCATTGCAGGCACATCCTGAGGCAAATAAGTCAACCCAAGGATTTCCAAGAGCCAGCTCTTATCTAGATGACATAAAATGGAAGTGTTAATAGCACCAATGTACAGGTGTCAGTGTCACTGCAATAATTGCACTACAAGGCAGAGACTGACACTTTCATAAAAGATAGTGTCAAAACAGTAGAAATCGGGGCTGTGAAATTTTCTTCACTCATGAAAAAGGTCTAAAGCAGGTATTCAAATGTTCAGCTGGAATTTGCAACTACATTTAAGATGACAATTAAAACTGACCTCTTTTCACTGAAAAAAAAGGATGGAATTATCATGTCATCATCAACATGACAGAAATAAAGGAAGTAAGTGCAGTAGGCTTATCCAGGTGAGAGGTGCTCATGGGCTGTAAGATACCAGTTCCAATGGAGGTAAGGCTCTTTCTCACTATGGGACAAAGATATTTCCAGTGTTTCAGGTGGAGTTACTTGGAGACCAACATTTTTTGTAGTAAAAAAAGTAAAATAAATGTATCAGTGGTTGCAAAAGAGAAACATTCACATATCTAAATCAAAATGGTGTCTGTAACTCTAAGGAGATGCTCTTTGATTGTTTCCTTTTTTGTTTGTTTTCCTTTTTTAACCCTTGTTGCTCTTTTTTCTTCTGATCAGGATTGACCAGAATGCTTAGGACTTATGTCTGCCATCAGTAGGTCTTTCATGAAGAACTTTTAGTTTGTTTTGTGTGACAGCAAAGAAATTGATTACTCTCTACCTAAAATAAGTAGGTAGAAATTAGGATTTTAGCCCAATTTGAAGTCAAAAGTAATTATGTATGATTATCTGACCTTCTCAAGGCAAAACGGACAGGTGATTCGTCTGATCATTTTCCTTGACCTTTGATGCAAATGTTGATTTCTTTATGAGAGTCTTTTGGATTCAATTCTTTCGTCTCTGCAAATTGGAATTCATAAACAATGAATTTTCTTCAATATAGAGAAATAAATCATGGGGCAGATGGGATTATTATACATAAGCAAGAGATAAAAAAGTGGACATGTTCTAACTCTGCAAACACAGCTGCTGAGAGCAGAGAGATTAACTTTACATTGCCTGCTTAATTCTGCTCTCTAGGGTCTGTGATGGCATTACAATAGATCGTGGGCATGGAGTACAAGCCCAAGGAGCACTTCGTAAGGCCAAATTTTGTGTCTGTGCTCTGGTAACTGTGCTGTTCACACAGAGTTGCCAAGAGATGTCACGATGAGGCAAGCAGATTTTGAGCAGATGAGGAAGCAACTTGTGAGAATAAGGAGAAAGAGGGTGGGAAAAAGAGGGAAAAAAAAGGGGGACAATGGGAGAGAAAGGTTGAACAGAGGCCCATTTGTGTCTCAGCACAGTAGAGCATGATGAAATCAGGAAGTCCTTGGCATCACTTCAAAATCCACATGGTCATGGCCCACACCTGCCTTTGCTTCCCCCTGCAGCTGCTGGGTGACTAAGGACCTCTTTCTTAATGGCCTTTTATTCCACCCTTGGTTCCTTGACTTATGAAGACTGAAGATATACAGCAGTTACAGACAGGTGGTATACCAGCATGAAGAAATTCTTGCCTTCAGAGCACTTTGAAAAGTTCTTTGCAGCAAGGCATCCACCTACAAAGTCTGTTTATGCTACAAAAACTTCAGCACATTTGCAAAGCCCCTAAGTCAGTGATGCAAGTTCATTAATGTGCCATTCTATGTACATCACCACCCAGAAACACTATCAAAAGTATAAACTAAATATCTGAGGGAGGTTGCGTTCCTCATTAGTCAGGCCGATGACTTTTTTTTCATATATGTCTCTGGCTGGATGTTTAGAAAATGCAGATAACCCTTACCCCATCACTGTTCTTTCTAGCTGAAGATCACCTGTGGAAAAATAGCTCTCTCATTTAAGAGTCTAAAAGACTTTGAGCACTTTCAAAAATCAAGGGAATCCTTTTGTAGGCTAATTCAGTGGGATTGGAACTAATGAGACATCAATTTCAGTTCAAATTTCACCTGTGCAATTAAAGGAATCAGTGCACAGAACTTTGATTAGTGCAGAAATGGGGGATCAGCAGCAGTGTGGTGTGTTTTGCAGGTAGCAAAGGCCATTCTGGCCTCTGTAGCAGGGAATAGATTGATGCTTTGTGTGGAGACACCTCAAAAGCAGCAAATGAAGAACTGTAAGTGTAACTCCTCACTCACCTGACCTGGCTCTGTTACTGCACTGGTGAAATAGGATTTATTTCTGGATGCATTTCTAAAATAAGAAGTTGCTCTTACATTTGAATATATATTAGAAAAAAAAAAAAAAAGCTGTGAATGGAAAAAACTCCCTAATGTGCCCCCACACTGCAAATGACCACTAGATTAGCTTCCAAGGATGCAATTAAATTTCAGCTCAATCTTTCTTATAGCCAAAAAATTCAGTCCTGAGGTTTATTTGCATTTAATATTTTTTCTCAGCTATGAATATTGCACTATGTAATTTTGCAGATTAAAAAAAAAACTGCTGTGAACACTAGGTTCAGTTTCAAAAAAAGGAAAAAAAAAACACAACTCAGGCAGGGATTTTCATATCTCAGAGTGCAAGCAGATATTTTGTTGTTCAGTATATTTATATTTGGGATTGTCTATGGATTTTACATAT
This sequence comes from Vidua macroura, assembly GCF_024509145.1. NCBI lineage: Eukaryota > Metazoa > Chordata > Aves > Passeriformes > Viduidae > Vidua > Vidua macroura. The sequence continues at coordinate 42,031,295 of NC_071573.1, read as the reverse complement.
CTCAGCACTTCATAAGGATTAATCAATTTTTCTTTACTAAACCAAGTGGTGTAGCGTGGTTGCCTTGCACCTGTGTGTTCAAATTATCCTTTAGAGCAGTTTCTGCCTTCCTTCTCATTTGTTGCTTTCTGCACCTCAGCCAGTTCACAATTTTAGCAGGTTCTAATTGCTGCAAACAACTTAACCCTCTGTCAACACTCCTATGAGACAGGGCAGAGTTCTTATAAACAGCCACAGAGACACTGACAGCTTCAACATCAGAGGGACCATCTGTGGCCAAGGCAAGAGTTACTTTGTCTCTCTTGGATCTTGGTCCAGTATTTTATCCACAGAACTTTCCTACCCAGTAAATAATCAGCACAGCAGCAAAGTGTGGAGAGAGAACAGTTTAAGTCAGCCTCCCTGTGCTGACTGTACCAGCACCTCTCAGTCAAAGGAGAATGGTAGGGATGGCCATATGGGCTTACAGATTCTTTTATCCAGCGTCACAGCCCCAAAGCAACAAAACTCAGTGTATTTTTACTGCTGCATGCCTACATGAAGCTCTGCCCTAAATAAACTGGTAGTGTCAATCCAATACAAAGTAGAGAAGTGGTCAAGATGCAGAAACTGCTGTCACAACTGGTGCTCCCTGTTACTGTCAAATGACCACTTAAGAGGACAGGGGTGAATAGATAATTGGAAAGTGGAGACCAAAACCAAAGTGCCAGGATGGAGCATAGAAGCCTGCACCTATGTGGCCACTGTCACAGCTTTCTGTGCATAAATAAAAGATCATTATCCTAGACTAGGAAGCTCAAGTATGAAGTTCACTCCAGCAGAAGGAAAATTGAAGAATTAAAATAAACAAACCAAAGAAAGCAAGTCAAAGCCAGTGAGTGACAAAGCTGAGTGATGGTCCCAAGAGAACTGCATGCAATGATAGTTAGGCACTAACAATGCAAAAACACATTCATTTCTTAAAAATCATTAGTAAACAAATATTCCTTGACTCATAGAGTGCTGCTGTCAAGACTTCTGTATAGAAAATACCCCACTGATCTGCACACAGAAGAACAGTCCCCATTTTGTGTTCCTCCAAGTAGACTATTCCAAACCTAACCACAAATCTTGAGCCCTCCAGCTTCAACCTCTTTTCCCTCTGACATGAATGCTTTGATTTCTCATGCCCATGCTATTTTGTGGTCTCTGCCTTTCCTTCCTTCTAAGCTTTGGCTTTTTTCAAATAATGTAGAAGAGGCATCATCTATAGCAGAAAAATCATTCCAAACCATTCCAAATGGTTAGCAATAGTTAAATCAGGATGAGACTCATTGACCTCAAAAAAGTTATGACTTATACCAATTAAAATGCAGTCCTGCTTCTAGACTATCAAATAGTTTCCAAATCAACGTGTCATTTAACATTTCTTACCTCAGTTCAAACATTTGATCTACTCTGTTGTGACCTGGAGGATTGCAGCAGTAGGATATTTATTGTGATTTTCATACAGCAATGCCCAAGAGCCTCTACCAGAATCAGAATCCTACCCTTTTTAGTGTTTTTAAATGTACAAGAAAAGGAAATGGGTCAGGAAAAGCTTACAATCAAATGAGAAGGCAACATCCTTGGGTTTGTTCAAATGAGGGAACTGGGAAGCTTACCAACAGTTCATGGTAAGTTGGAAACACTATTCCAGTTGGTAAAATGGAGTGAAGTAGGAAAACCTGACGGCTCTTTTAAGGAATTGTATGCATTTACCCAAAAAGCATAATTTTACATTCCAACTCAATTTATTGAGTGGAAAACTCATGTCTAAAAAAGATAAATTTGGATCTTTGCTCTCCCTAGAATTGTCCATTAAGTTTCTTATGAAAAATGCTATAGCAAAATGGTTGTAGCTCCAGATAGGAAGTCTTGTTGGTATGAAACATGAGAAACTTTTAAAAGGCAAGTATTTGGATGAGAGACACAGAGATTAAGGAACTTGGCCTATTATCTGTCAGCTTCCCCTGGCACAGTCAAAGTACCCACAGATATACAGGCCAGTAACACGGACCCTTTTTATAAGGTATAAGTTAGAAGGTGCAGACAGTATCAAGAAAATCTTGCACAAAATGGTAATTCTTTTTCAGGTACTTTTCCCAGGATTCTAGGATCATCAGATACCTCTGTAGCGTATCCTCATGACACAATAAAGCAAGCAGCTGATTTTTCTATACTTAATTTTGCATGTATATGTAGCTTGATGTATATACAGGGAAAACAAGACCATTAAGAATAAAAATAATTGAGCACAAGGGCAACAAGGAGGAATGACATAAATTCACCTGATAGAGTGATTTTCCTCTCCTTACATTCCTTACCACTTGCATGAGATTTATGAACTTGAGGATAAAACTAAAACTAAGGGTGCAAAGAGACAGGCTACTGAAAAGAAGAGGAAGAAGACTTAGATCTTTATCTTAGCCTTTGCAACCAAAGGGCACAGAATCAATGATCTTATGTGTTATTTTTTCATTTTCAAATGGATTTGCATTATTGCATCCTCATTATAACCTTCAGGGAAGACAATAGTGCAGCGTGGTTACAACAAAGTCTTTGCGCAATTTGTTTCAACAGTTTCTTCATAACAGTAGATTAAACTACAGTCTACTTACTGCTTGCAACAATCTGAAATGACTCTACCTATGATGCAGTATTTTATACATATGAGTGTATAAAAAATGGGGTGTGAGTGCTTTATTCCACAGTCTGCTTAAAGGTGAGTAAGTAATGTTTAAATCAATGAGACATAGGTTCATCAAGTAATTTCAATATATGCCTAACTTTAAGTTATGTACCTGATTTAAACTGGGGCCTCTTGAAAGCATTTTTCCTGTCACCTGATGGCTAGAGAAAATTCAGCAGAAGGACTGGGAAAATTTTAGGGAATTTTCTGTTCATAGCAGATGAACACTGCTACCTTACTCAGTTGCAGGGATAGAGAAGGGTCTTGGGACGAGAGGTGCAGGGTTAACATTCACCTCCTTTAACTGTAGAGGATTGCAGTGTAGACAGGTACACCTCAACTATCCCCCGATGTTTCTCTCAGTTAATGGACAAACAGGCTTTGTAAGTGCAGCTCTGAACAGTCTCATCCTAAGACAGATGGTAGGACAGAGAAGATCAGTTATGACCTTTAGGCCCCTCTTTCACTCCACCTATGAAGTAGGTTATCCCAAAGGCAGCCACCTACACTGCAGCAGTCTAACATTAGGTGAAATTAGATCCTCTCTTTCTCCCAGGAGGAAACTCAGACAAAGGCCTGGAATCACATTCGTATTTTCCTTGAAATAGTTTCAGATCCTACTTTTGCCTCTAGTCATCCATCCTACTTAGGATCCTCCTTCCTGATCCTATGTCGTTAAAGATCCCGAAATGTGAGCATGACATTGGTAACATGTACTTGCCCATGCTTTCTTTTATGACAGTGGCACTACAAACTGCAGCAGCTGAGACCAGATGTATCTGGTTCAGGGTTCAGTCAGCTGCAAGAAAACTTGGTAAATTGGTAAACTTGGTAAAAACAAAACAAAACAAAAAAAAAAAAAAAACAAAAAAACCAAAACAAACAAACAAACAAACAAAAAAAACCCACAAAAAAACTTGGAAAAACATTTAGAAAAAAAATGTCTGTCAAATCCAATGAAGTGCAGCATCACTTGTCTGGATCTATATTCTTCAGTACCAAAAATACAACCCTATCAATAAGTAAATAAACAAATAAATGGCCAATTGATTCCTGTGTGTGACTTATTCCTACTTAAATTCAAAGCATTTATAGAATTTTCTATTGTATTTTGAGTACATTGTATCCTGGGCATTCAATTTGCTCAATTCGGTCAAACAGCACACTTTCCTTCTGAGATATGAGTCACATCCCAGGTGAAGTAACACTTAATCTAGATCTGAAAGAAAACTAAAATCCAGCCTTTGTGGGATTCAGTACTGTTTTTAAAATGCACAGTTATCAACCTGGAAGGTAAAACTCTGGCTGGCCAAAGACTTAACTGTAAGGTGGGCATCTGTGTCCAGAGGTGTCAATAGGATTGTGCACAATGCCTGATGCTAATTGGGGGTATGATTCTTGTCAGATTGGTTCTTAGATACTCAACCCCACAAGGTTCTGGGCATTCTGGCCCTAGTCTAAAAACAAGGAACTATTCATGTCATCTACTCTTTTCACTTAAAGAACCAATAAGTAAAAAAAAAAAAAAAAAAAATCTGTTATTGAAGGTATGGTATGATATGCCATGGAGTCAAAGAGTAGCTTAGAGCCCATCCTTTACATGGTAAATTTTCCTCCTGCAGAACTAAAACTGAACTGTATAAAAGTCAGGTGAATAAATGAGATGAGTTGTTAGCAAAATGAACCATGTTCAACAACGGGTTTTTTCCCAAAAGAAAGTATTAAGCAAGGGAATTGCATCAAGAATGTGTATTTCAAAAAACACACTCTGGTATTCTTTTTGTATTGACTGAAATTACCATTCTATTCAGCACTCTGATGAGTGTTTTATGCCATAGCTGAACCAACTTTGTTAAAGTAAAGGCTTTTTTACAGACAACTTATTTTTCTCCTGCCTTGGTAGGAATATTAACTTTCATCCTGCCAATTTTAACATAACTCAGCAGCTTCATCCTGTGCAAAATACATGATAATACACAGGTGCAACTTTATGGATGGTGACTGTGTTTTAAAAAAAAAAGAGGTCAAATGCGGTCATGGGAATTTCCTTTAAAACTGTATAAGGCATCAGCCATATGCAGTCTTTTGTGACAATTTTATGCTAATCAGAATTTTTCCCAAGTCTAAAAAAGACTACAGAGAGCAGGAAACATCATGTTCTTTTAGTGCTTAGTGTGATATTACTAGCAATTTGATGAATTAAGGCTGATTTGTCAGTTGTATCTAATTTCAACAGCTATTCCCTTGGTCTAAATCTGGAGCTGGCACTTCCTACAAACTGCAAGTATCCTCAGCTCCCCTTTGCATTCCTAGAGCTATCAAGAGTGGGATTCACTAGACCTTAAGGTATCTGTCAACATACATTTACAACTGAGCTAAGCTAAGCTAGGATTTCTTCATAAGCCTTGGAGAGAAATGAATAGTTTTAGGGAATGAGTCATCCAAGCAGTTTTGGATCCATGAAAGGAAAGCACTTTGATTTTAAAGAGAAGTTAAGGTTACTAACTCAGAGATGCCTACTCAGAGAAGCTCCTTCCTCGCATAATTTATGAACTAAATCTATTGATTTCTCATAGCCCAGCAGAAGTTGCGATTGATTCCCTAGAAGATGGAATTTACTTTCATACAGACACATGTAAAGTGATGTAGATTTAAAGATGACAAGCATCCGATCTATATGACCAATGGCAAACTAACTAATCCCTGGCAAATCCAAGGGAAGTACTGGCAAATCAGTCAAAGTAACTAAAAAAAAGCTATAAAAGAAGGTCAGAAAAGGTTTTCATTTTACTGCCTACTACTTCTTCCTCTCCTACTTTCAAGATCCCCCAACATGATTTTCAGGCCCTGCTTCTTCACCTTCTGAAAAAATTGAAATTTCCATAAGGTTCAAATGTGCTTTTGCCAAGTACCCTCAGCCTCAGCAAGAAACGGCTGTCAGAAAATGGCAGTGCTTGCAGAAATTAGAAATGTTCAGGTGACATCAGAAATCAAAAGCAGCACAGGAAAGGGTTTCTGCCTCCACTGCTCCCTGTGTGCATAGCTAACCTTCACTGAACAATTGTGTTCCTAAAGAAAAGTGAGATTTCAAACTGAATGTTCTTCTGGGCTTTTGTCAGTAAATATTTCACTTTTTGATTTCTCCTTTTTGACAAGGAGAATGTCAGAAATTGTATGCATAGAAAGATTCTGGAAGAAACATCCAAAGGCAACAATAGGTTTACTCCAGGATCCCAACATTGGTTGTGGAAGTAATGGAAAAACATAACTTCTTTATATAAGTGTCCAATGATGCAACCATCCTGCTGGGTCATGTACCATTCAGAATCACTGCCAAAGGCAATCAGGCCAAATACACTGTAAATGTATTTCACAGAAAGAAAAAGAAGATGTAAGACTTGAAAATAGTTAATAAAACAAACAACCCACCTGCTGTGTGATAAAGACTGACCTCAGAAGACACTTGCTTCTAAAGTCAAGAGGAGACCTGACATGTAATAAGAAATAGACAATAACTAGGCAATAAAAGAGTTTCTGCATTTGAGTGGAGGAACTCATGGATACATCCAGAAGACTGGCCCCTAAGAACCAGCTACTGTGCAAAAAATACTCAATTTCTTCTACCCAAAGGTATGGATGCATTTCAATTAATTCCCCTGGGTGTTCACATATGAAACACAAGCCACAGCAACTATTTTTGCAGATTTTGTTTCCTAAGGTCATTCTCTAAAAGCTATCTTTCTTTTCCTCCACATTTATCATCATTTGGCTGCAGGGAATCCGAGACCAAGGCAAGTACATCTCTATGTACTCTAAGTGTGGCTGGTCCTTTTGCTCTAGTGAGTGAGCAATAAGAAAAAGAAAAGAAAGAAATAAAATAACCTGAAAAATTATCAAACCAGCAAGGATTTCAGACTGGGACAAACATACTTCTTGTCTGCACAAAGGCATACACGAAGGAGTGCTGCCAGTGCTTTGTGGCTTTATTCCAAACTTACATCATGGTAAAATGAGAGCAAATTGTGGTGCCCAAAAAAAAGTTGAACAAAAGTGAAGCAAGCCTGCCGCTCATGTAATGTGCTGGATTGACAGAGTACTGCACTTCAGAGGCAATGGGCCAAAGTGTACCAATAATAATCACCCATCAGCAGGAAACATCCATCAACTTCAAGCTTTTAAGGCCTTGAACTGTATGACTCAGTGATGCACTACAGCTCCATTTAGTTCAGTGAAATTGCACTGACTTGTGCCATCTTGCAGGTCTGGCCTTTTCTCTTTTATTGCTGATTCTTAAATCAAGGTAGTGAAATCAGCCAAATTCCTAAGGGCAAGCAGGTTTCATATTTATCACTGGTTTCTGAATATGGTTTTAACTGTTTTTTCAAAACGTCTTACAGTTTGGTTGGCAAGAATCAGTGTGCCTTACTCCTCAGAACAAGCTTGTTCCATACATTGTGGTAGTTTTCATTACACACTTGTACAAAGCTCTGGATGTAGAGATACATTCCTTTATCACACCCCAGAGGAGGCAAATGTGCAAGTACCAGCACCCAGTCTTCCAACCACTGTCTGCCAAGGCCTTTGGGCACAGATCAATGACCACCACCCACAACTCAGACACCACAGCACACTGAACTGTGCTGGCTCCTGCCACTACAGGACAGAGTGCACTGTCCCATACACCACAGTGACTACAGACAGTAGAATGAAAAAGGAAGGCATCCTTCAGACAAGCATCTTTGCTCTCCCAGTTTAGTTCAATCCAAAGTCTTCCCAAGTATAAAATGACCAACAGCCAAAGCTCTGGTCATCGAAAGTCAGGAGGCAGCAAAGATCTAAAATATTCCTCACTATACATTAAAGTACACATTATTTCTACAGGATTGCTTAAGGAACAAATCACCAAACCATCCTGAATTCTTCTTCAGTGAAGCTTTTGAATGAGGCACAAAATAGTTTTGAGTTGTGCCTATCCTTGACAGATAGGGATAACAGATGATGTCTGCAGGTAACTCCTCAGGAGGATATCTGGGGGTGAGAATACCAAGCTGCTGTCAGGGCATCCCATTAGTGGGACTGGCAGCTTCAGGACAAACACGTGTTTATAAAACCAGATGTAAAAGTATGACTTTCAAGATTAATTTTCTTAGCATGACTCTCTGCTTGCCATTTCTCCCATGGGGTGGCTCTGTATGAACCCAGTTTTGGAAGTGCCTACCCTGAAATTATTTCACTAGGATAATGGGTTAGAATAGTCATTCAGAGTCCACTGGAGACACACAGGTGCTGCTTTGAGATCATGATAAGTGAAAATCTCAGGCAAGCTAAGGCAGAGTAGCGACAATCCTACCAATGGATTCAAAAGCAGCCTTGGGATTCCAGTTTCAGAGTTGGGTGTGACTGGAGGCATTGCAAGTGTAATGTGTTTCTTATCAGAGGATGAGCTGCAGTCCAGTGACTCATACTGAGAGTATCTGCACTACTATTTGTCTAGCAGGGAATGCTGATAGTTTGTGGGGGGAAAATGGCCTTATTGCAAAGGAGTAAAGTAATGGTACCATAGTGTGGGAGGGGTTCCTGCTCTCCCTTGGGAGGCAGCAACAGTTTAGAAAAGGTTGCCAATCAACTGCTGCTCTCCACCCCAGAAGAGCTGTCCATCAATGTTTAGCATACTCCCCAGTTCCAGAAAGTTCAGTTATTCTGTTACCCCCATTGGCTCCTGTTAGAATACCACTCCTCCTCTGTACCCCGATTCGTTCTATGTATGTCACCCCACTCTGTCTCCCCCCCTTTACCTGTTGCCTATTGGCTGTTTTGTACCCTAACCACTCCTACTCCTTTGCCCTTAATACCCAGCCCCGCCTTCCCTCGGGGCTCCGGAGTTCGCTCCCTTCTGGAGAGTTCGTGTCCCTCGTTTCACCCTCCTGTTCCTGCGACGCTCCTAAAATAAAGCCTCTAGGAATACAGCTACTCTGGAGTCCTCTCGTCCGTACGGTGGAGCTATCTGGGTCCCGCCACATCCTCCCCGCGGACTGGCCACCCGAAGGTTTTCCCCCGGACTGGCTGGGCACCCAGGTGAAGCCTGGAGGACTTGTAATTTAATACACCATAGTAATAATAATTTATTTCTGCAAAGTGCCTCTTATTGTGAAGAATCACTCAACAGATTATATACATGTATATATGGGGATCCATCAGTCCCCTCTGCAGGGGACTTGACAACCATTCTGCACCAGCAATGCTGCACAGAAGCATTTTAGAGGAGAAGTGAAGAACAGCTTCTCCAAATATGCACATAGAAAGAGGATGTTGTGCAGAAAAAAACACCATTTATCAATATCTGTATCTTCAAACAGGAAGCCCTCTTATTTTCTTTCCTAATTCCAGGGCAATACCAGAAAAAGGCTTTGTGTGGGCTTTAAAAAACACACAGGACATGAGAAAAAACCTGAGGCACAAAGGAAAACAGTAACTACAAGCCCGTTAGAGAGATGAGAACCCAGCAGCCTACCCACACTGCTACACTCAGTCTCATCTCCATGGAACTGCACCCACAGAGCCAACCAAAAAGTCTTGCCTTGACAAAACATGAAGGTGTTGCAGTTTACCCTCTGCTTAGAGGACCCCGTTAGATCACATCACTAAACAAAGGGGGAACCCCATGTGTGAAAATGTGCCTTCCACCTATGCAAAAGCAGATACCACCCCTCCCTCTCACACTTCCCCCTGGTGCTCAGCAGTGCTGGGTCTCACACTGCCATAAAGAGGTGTAGCTTCAGCTCCTTCAGCAGGAGATAGGGCAACTCCTCTGGACTCAGAGATTTTGGCCCAAGTTAGGCCAGCTGAGAATATCATGTCTTAGCTGTCACCCACCACCAAGGCAGAAGCCCAAGCAGGCAAGGGTCTCCTCACCCCAAGCAGCCATGGTGCAGCCTCTGGCCCACCCAGCAGTGCTCTCTCTTCAGCTGGAGCCACTCCGCTGGGGACCAGGATCCTCCTGCACCCTCTCATGAGGTGCCCAGGCTCCTACATCCCCGAAAAACACTTACTTGAGCTTTAGTACTGCTGTGAAAGGGGGTGAGCCCACCTTCCTTCCCACCTCGACAAACATCCCACTCCCTCCTCCTCTCTGCGGTTAGTGATTACCTGGCTGCAGGGCAACAGACATGTAAGGGAATAGACAAGGGAACAGACAGATTAAAATAAAATAAAATAAATAAAATAAAATAAAATAAAATAAAATAAAATAAAATAAAATAAAATAAAATAATAAAATTTGTCAACTCTTTTGGTTCCCCAACCCAATTCACAGTGCGGGGGTACTTATGCTGATACAGGCACAGCCTCAATCACCACACCCTCTGCTTTGCAGCAGATGAGCAAATCCACCAACTCCTGGTTCAATTCTCAGTCATGCCTCAGGAACCTGTGAGGATATCAAAAGTGGGTGCAAGTCACCACCAGATAGTGGTAAGAGTGCCTCAAGGGACAGTCATGTTTTCTAGGCAAACTGCTTTCTTCTTTTCACAATAACTGTACTTATTAACTCTGTGTAAGGTGTTGCATGAACACTTTGCTGTGCTGGCTGCCTTTCAAACCACAAAAGGGCCAGGAAACAAGTCCAATACAATTTAAAAGCTGGTCTATTCCTGACCATTACAAGTAGGCTTTAATATAAGAATTGCTGCAGTTAATGTATATAAGCAACCTAAAACATAGGAAAAAAAGCCACTTGGTCTCAAGACAATGCCAGTCAAGCAAACAGTAGACATCCAGTGTAGGAATTCAAAGACAACCAACAGTGACCTAATTGTTCTCCTATCAAAGCCTATGGGGGTTTTGCTATTGGTTTCCAATATAGCTACTGTTTGCATAGGCTGGAATTTAACAGTGGCAAAAGACCTTTCCTTCACCTTCAGTTTTACAGATTGCCTCTTCCTGTTCATAACTGTAGAGTGCTTTTTTCATGTCAGCTCAATAACTTTTTAATATAGAAAAGTCATAAATATTCAACCATATAAAATTTTCTCTTGGTTCAGTTTGGAAGCTGGAAGCAAGGCAGGAAAACCAGTATCATAGACTTAGAAAAAAAATCAGCAAACGTTGCAAAGTCCCTCTGCAGAAAATCACATTTACTGTCTGATATGTATTCTTTACAAAGTGCTGCAAGAAATTTTAATTGGGGAAGATATGAGATGGATTCATGAAATGTCTGGGTTTTGGGTCAAAGCAATAGGTAGGAGCCTAGACTGTGATGCTATAGCAGTTCAGGAACCACTGGGACCAAAATCCCATCATATTACCAGCACAGTTTTATGTCCAACACACTCACACTTATGTATATGGGGCATCAGACTCGCAAACCTCCCAGGAAAGCACATTATATATTTGTACAGCAGTAATGACTAAAAACTGTTGGCCATAGTGGGATTTTTAATTTGTTCCCTGCTGATAGGAATGCCACGCTGGATGGCACATGAAAGAATTCCCCCACAAGTAAGGGCAAAGCCAACACACCTCAGAAGGACAAGGTGAATAAATGAACAACATGTGGTTACGGTATTTTGCCACACCTCTGTTTGTACAGTACAGCTACCCACTCACCCAGGAGACATTTCTCAGATGCTATTTAGAATATATCAACAAATGCATGTATATGTAAAAATGTTAATCATGACCATGTAAAGGAAATCAAGATGATATTAATGATCCTCTGTGCTCTTGCTTTGACTTTGTTTTCATTTGTTTCATTGAGTTGCCTCACTGTGAGTTGCAGGATGGCTGAGGCTTAAAAGCACACATGATGGATCTCTCAGACTGAACAACCCAGCAGCCTTTGTAGCGAAGGTCACGTCTTAAACCATTCCCTTGCTCGTAATCATGTCAGAGTCAATAAACATTCATATCTGAATACCAAATGTAGCAGTGTTGGTAGTTTAGATTAAGGAGGGAGGAACACAGGTCAGGCAAAGAGATCGCTTTATTGGTTTTCTCTGTCACAGAATCTTTGATCAATACAACTAGCATCTCTCATCACCTGTCTCACCATGTGAGAATATCCTACCTATCTCAGCAGAATAGCTTGCCTAAAGTATCTTAGAAAAATAAATAAATAGGATTACTCTCTTGGTATTTTTACAGAACCTTGAAATGGGATATGTTCACATCTCTCTTCAAGGTGAGACCTGATCTTTTCAGCCATGAATTTGCAAAGCTAACAAAACAACTCAGACATGTTCATGAGGCCATTTCCAATGTCACCAGGACAGATCATAAATTTCATTGCTTCTGTGAAAACCAGGAGATAAGCTCTAGGCTGAATTGCAAAGTCAGCACAGTCAGCTCAAGTCTGAGCCCGAATGCTTCTGACACTCCTGCACATATGATGAAGTACACGTAGTTAGCCTCTGGCTTTCAAAATTGGCATTTAAGTAGCTAAAATCTGTGCTCCTCTGGGTCTCAAATAAATTTTACTGAGTGGAAAATAGAGTATGTAAATTATTAGTCCCAAGATTTGGGTAATTAGATGTTTAGCCAATTTATATCAGCAATTGCAACAACAAACAGAATGCTTCAGCATGCCTTCTGCATTTTCTGGACCAATGGTACCTAACAGTAAAATTCAAGGTTCACTGCTGACAAGCCAGTCCTCCCAACTGACAGCCAGAGCTTGTGATTTGTGAGCCTCACAGAGCTTGCCTTCTGTGATTTTTCTGCCAATGTTGTGCACAAGTTGCTTGAAATCTCACCTTTGTGGGAAATAGGGGAAAATGAGGAATTCATAACTTACTGAGTATTCTCAGACTAATTTTTTTCTGAAGCAACACCTGCTTTTAAGTGGTTCCCATCACCCATTCAGAGCAGCCACCTGATGACGCTGTTGAGCAGGACGGGAACAAAGAACTCCAGATCAGAAGGCTAAGAAAATGAACTCTTTCCTTTATTTCAAATGTACCGCTGTATATAGAGAACATCGAGAAGACTAATTTCATTGGTCTTGGAGTAAAAACATCCCACACCATTGGTGGGCAGTGAATGACACACAGAGGCAGAACATATCTATAAACAATGTGAATAACAAGGTAGATTAGAGAATTATTTACATTCTTTTCCAACTGCTTCCCAGGCTGGTGCCTGGTTAGAAAACCTTTCTCTTTCTCTCTGACTGAGCTGAGAATACCCAAAACCGGAGGGATGAGTTCACTGTGGCAAAACAATAACAATTTTAGAAATAATTTCAGTACATTTCAGTAAATTTGGAGTCCCCTTCTGTGTATTTTTCCTTAGCTCAGTTTGTTAAAGCTTGGTTATAATAACACCAAGGTTGTGAATTCAATCCCTGTATAGGCCATTTACTTAAGTGTTGGACTCAATGATCCTTGTGGGTCCCTTGCAACTCAGAATATTCTGTGACTCTGATTCTTGGAGAAAAATGTAAGCTGAGTCTAAAATTCCAGAACAGTGCAGTGTCTGTGTGCAAGTTGGGTACACCAGACCTAAAGCAAATGTTGTGGCAAAGCTGAACTCTTCAGTATCATGGACCTTACAGAGATATTCATACCAAGGAGAACTTGTAAAAATTATTCTATTACTTTGTAACATCATACAGGATCCCTTCTGTGCTGGTAGAAATACCAACTTAAAATACAGAGCAGTAGCAATCCAGACCAGTCGCTGTGATGGCCGTTCACCTGAACTCCAAACATAGCTCACCTTGACCACACACATCTCTGCTATTAATTGCTATTTACTCACAAGAGAGTCCATTCACCTCAAAGCTTGGGAAGCCCTGGGAATACGGACCAGTGCTCATTCTTCCATGCTGGCAAAGACACCAATGACATCTGAAGTTATGCCTTCAGCTACCTTCAAAAATCACACCTCATCAGATTTGCATCCATCCCCTCCAATTACTGGTGTTTTTTTATTTGTTATGCTCTTCAGAAACTTCTACCCACCAGCATCATGAAGTTTGGTTAAGCAATTCTACCCCATGAAACAGACAATTTGAACACCATGGAAATTTGATATTTTCTGCCATGTTTGTAAGAGCTGCATTTAGGGGGGAAAAGAAATAGAAAGAAGAGAAAAGAGAGAAACTAGAACTCCCTAATTGATTCACAAACCAAAAGGATCAAGGATGCTTTGGATTATTTATACACAGTTAATGATTTATCCAGCCCTAATTACAGCTGCTAGAACATTTTCCTTGCTGCAATATTAATTTTCGTGACTGCTATTTATATAAGCAGAAGATGAAATATGCAATTAGGTGATCAGATGCTGCAGCGGTGTCACTGATAATTTTTTTTCACAATAGTTATTATCCTCTTAAAACGATGGTAAAGGCTGGGTGTAATTGCTGCCTGTCATTTACCACAGAGTTCAGAGAGTTCCAGAACAGCCCTAATAGAGCTGGTGAGCATGTCCAAGGCATCCCCTCTCCCAAGGGCAAGTCCAGGTCTCCCAAAACAAAGACACGTGTGCAGAACACTTTCTTTAATTGCAAAGGCTTGAGTATCAATTACAAACATGAAAAGAAATAGAGTAGCCGAAGGACAAGGCTGCCAATAAACACCAGATCAGAGTCAGGACAACACAAGGTGCACAATCCTAAAGAAAACTAAAACAAAGAAACTTCTGCACCTACGTGCTGAGCAGAAAGGGGCTCAACACCACAGGCAAGAGAGCCAACCAGCTGGAATCCCTCTGCCACAGAAAACCAAGACTCTGGCTTGACAGAGAAGAAGAAATTAAAAGAAACCCTTGATTGCATCACCATTTTCTCTGGCTATGGAAGCAATCTATCATGACACTTTATATTTAGCTGAACGCTTGCGTCAGAAAGGATAAAAACAGGAAGAGCACTAATATCTTGATCTTTTATGTATGCTCCATGTATACTGCCTTTCATAGGAGGTAACTTGCTATTTTAATTTTGTAGGCAGTAAAGCTGAAGTGCAAAAGAAAATAAAAATATGCTAAAGCATTACTTCATGATGCAACAGAAGAAATAATATTTCTATTATAGAAGCTACTATAAAATCTATTAAAGCAATAAGTTCTTAAAATTATTTTTTATGGCATGCTAAAAAAAGAAAATAAAAAGGACAAAGAGACAGCATATTCCATAAAATCTTGGAGTAAATTATCCATCTCAAAAGATACATATTAATATTCAACAGAACATATACTGGCATCATATCTGCTTATTTTACATCTCATATCATTTGTTCCCATAAAGAAAAGAACAGAGGAGATGTATCCCAGGGCTTCAGTTTCTTACCTGCAAGTGTGAGAAGGAGGGGGTTGCAAACTGGTTTTTACCTCATTCTTTCATCAAAAGTTTATTTTGGTCATTTCTATGAACCTGGCTTCTAAAGTTAGACTGTTTGGACTTTCTGTGTGGAAAATGAGAATAGTAGCACAGGTTCAAGGATTTCCTTTTAGAAAGAGAAGTATAAATATAAGAGGATTATCACATTTACTATTTAAAGGCCCAGTGACCTGCAGGATTTCTTTCTATGAGTGCTGTTAATTGTCACACTTCTAGGAAACAGTAAAATTTAACTAACAGAAAGGAAGATAGTTTGCTTGTGTTTTGCTCTAAAACAGAGAATCAAACCAAGCCAGACACCTAGTTATTGCAAGCATGCACATTTTTGAAGGCTTGAAAAGACTGCAGAAAGTAGAATGATTTTGGTCAGAGATTTATTGCTCTGGAGGGGCAGCTGTGAGGCTGAATCTCAAAATGGTGAGAGGGTGCCTTAACACTTGTCCTTTTGTAAGAAACACCATTTCACAGAGTAATCGTGAGCAGCCAGATTGCTGGTAAGAACACGCCACTGGTGGGACACACTTATTACACTAGTGTTGGTCAAAAAATATTCGGTGGCCAAATGTTCCTTTAAACCGTCTCCAAAAGTGAAACTCTGAAAGGGAATCCAGTGATTTGGGACAAGTTTAATATAAGTGAAAGCTTAAATAAATTTCCACAGCATTTACATTGGTTATTCCATCCAGTTAAGGTGAAAGTGTTCTTGTGATGCTAAAATGTTTACATTTACCTGATTATTTTGGCTATTTAAAATAATAAAGCATTACATTTAATAACTGATATTAAACTATTGCAATATAACCAGAATGAGATTATTAAATATTTTCAAATTATTTTTAAAGCAGAGATTTCCTTTTAAATACTTTTAAAACTTTGATTCCTATTTAGAGTGTAAGTTTTCAAATACTTGAATTTCTACTTTCTAACCAATTTTTGCCAAAGTGCCTTATGGCACTACCTAATTTTCACTGTTTTTTTGTCCATTTAATAAATAATGCCTACAGCTCAATTACAGTTCATTGCTGAAAGTATATTTCTGTAGGGAGTTCTTTTTTATGGCCATGACACTCTTCCTTCCAAAATTTCACTTATTGAATTCCTTTTGTTTTCTTAGCTGACTTGATGTTGCCAAGGAGAAATATGTAGCTTAATATATTTGAGGTAATAAGAGCCCTCACCCAGGTGACGAAGCAGCAGCAGTGACTAAGGTTGATATGGAGCAACAATCCCCTTAGAACATCCTCGGTGTGGTACCATGGAAATCAGAATGATTTTGCTGAGCAAAGAAGATATTTTTCTTTGAACATTGCCTCCTTCAAAGTAAAGTAAACTCCAGTCCCTCTCCTCAGAACCATGCACTGCTTTCTAAGGCTGAAACACATGATGGATGGCCCACATTGTTTGAAGACAAAGCTGTTTATAAATATCTCAGCTTCTGACAAAGGGCCTGATCTCACTTATAAAAATTTTAGCCCAGCTTTACATTAACTTATGTGAAAGAAGATCTGTAACATTGAAACTCTGGAGAGTAAAGCTTCTTCCAGAAACATGATCTGCTTCCTGTATTTAGAAGATATTTATGCTCCCTCTGTAGCAGGTTGGAGTCTGCAGGGATTTTTTTTCCTGAGGAAAGATTGATTTATGAAGCTCTGTTCATGTTGCCATGCAGTCAGTCCCCTCTGCATTTAGGTCTTTACATTTTTACCTTCACCAGCAGGATTTATCAGCAAATGCATACAGCAAAAGGGGATCACCAGGATGTGGCCGTCACCTGATGACCTCAGGGCAGACATTTCTCATACAAATTTCTGTATCTCATAATAGAGACTGTGAACAATACCAGGTATTTTGATACAGTATAACCTGCCCTCATTTTAATCAACATAAGTAATTAATCTAGCTTCCCAATTCCTGCTTCTATACCCTCGCAGCTCATTGCCTCCTTGCCCTCCTTTCCAGGCTTGATAAGAAATATCCAGTTTCTTAAACATGTAGCAGTCAAAGTGGACTCATATGTCTGAAAACCAGTGATGAAAGCGAGCTGGAATATTAGAGAAATGCTGCAGTAGGTCATCCAGAAGAATTGGCTCTGGAGGGGAAAGCAGAGTCCATTAGTAACAGAATTGTTTCTTTCCACTTCAGAGCTCTCAAGGTGTAAAGCTTCAGATGTGCAAGACTTGACAGGCCTGCGGCACTTACAGTTAGGGCGTGGAGATAGGGGCATTTGACACCAGTGGGATGGTTTGTGGAGAAAACATGCCATTTCAGTCATCTGAAAAAGGGAGATTTAGACAGTTGTCACAGGCAGAAATTGGAGGGAGAGGGCAGCTGAATGAGGGCCAGGACACTTGTAGCCAGGTCATTGAGAAGGCTAGAGTTTAGGCAGTGGGAGAGGAGTGTCTTGGTGATCAGATACCCTGATTAGTAATGCATCTGCAAGGAATGTCCAAGGGAGCAGCAGTGCAGTTGGAAGAGGGGTCAGTATGGCTGAGCCAAAATACAAAACTCCTGAGGAGCCAGAAAAAAAGACAGTGAAGCCAAAGTTGAAAAGCAGCGAGCTCCACCAGGGCTAGATTTACAGAAGTAGGGAAATCTCGTGGATTTCAAGCCAAAGTCAGGGCTCAGCTCTTCCATGAGGGAGTCTCTGAGCAGCTGCCTACAGAATGTGTAGAGCTCATACAAAGCTTGGCTTCTGCACCCACTCCTAGGGAAGCAGCACTGGGGTTCTGTGAGAGGCAAGGGCACAGGGACAATGCCTGATTGGTATGGGACTGATGGGTCTGGTTTCTCTAGTCTGAAACTCATTTATGTTAAGCTAGTGTTTAACATTTGCCATTAAAAAAAAAAAACGAACCAACAAAAAAGGCAGAAAATTCACACCTCAGACACAAGCAACATATTACTCAGCTTCCCATCTGAAATACATTGTAGGACTCGAAATTCTTAGGTAAAACTCACCAATACAATCCCCATAACTAAACAGAAATGAGAACACTCATTCAAAACAAGTGAAATTTGAAAGTGAAATTTCTTTTTTATTGCAAATTATTTTCCCTTTCAGCTCATGGAGGGTTTTTTATTCCTTATTTCAGTGCGATAAGAACTTGAATTCTGGTTGTGTTATTTTGTTTGTTTTGGGTTGTTTTATCTTTATAATCTCTGCAGGGCCAGATTATTATATCACCATCCACACTAAAGTCCTGTTGGCTTTGTTGGTCTACAAGTATTAAAGTTTATTTTACAAAGGAAATCTAGCTTGATTGTGTTATTTCAGAAATATTAAAAGATGGCTTTATCTAGCTGTCAGCTGTCTAGTGAAATAGAGCAAAGGAAAATAAAATACCTGTATTTCTACCATTGTTTCCCCAAACCCTGGAGAGACTGAATAGTTCTTTTCTCCATTATTTCATACTTTTGCTAAAGTTATCCTCGTAAAACCCACCTCTATGTCTGCTTTTAAATTAACTACACCATATCAAGGATTAAAATCCCATCTCTTGAATTGTTTTGAAGCATAGACTTGACTTACAGCTACTCAACAATGCTTACTTTAACACATCTTGAAAGTACTTGTAAAAATATATCCTGTCTCAGGGGAAACAAACTGGAAAAGACTAGATGCTGATTTTATCCATGCTATAAATTAATATAATATGCACGGCAACTGTATATAAAAAAGGATTTCCTGCAGAAATGTGGACTTATTTTACTACAGGAAGAAAATAAGTGAGCATTATTAGAGCAGTTAATATGAGAAACATAGACTAACAATGTGCTTGGCACTGAAATCACACTGGTCTAGAACTGATTCACTTCTGATTTACATTAGTGGAAATTCAAACTGGTTGTGACTTTCTGGTTAATGTGATGGTAAAACTCCCTCTCTAGTCACTGATTCAAAGTGTTTCCCTCAAGGCAACTATGACAGAGTGATGATTTCAAGAAGGCCGTTGCCATTATGGCTCTGTCACTGTCCGTAGAACAAAATGAGCCTCAGAAACCTGAACTATTCTTTAAACTAGTGCTACATAGAACTGGAGAAAAACACTGTATGAAGAAAAGAAAACAGGACAGAAGGCCTTGCATCTTTACAAACTGTTTTCTGAAAATAATAGAGAATAAAAATAGGACAGTATAAAATCGGACCTCTCCATTGGTCTATGTAA
The DNA here is from genome assembly GCF_024509145.1 of Vidua macroura. Lineage (NCBI taxonomy): Eukaryota > Metazoa > Chordata > Aves > Passeriformes > Viduidae > Vidua > Vidua macroura. The sequence continues at coordinate 42,012,082 of NC_071573.1, read as the reverse complement.
TTTAGACAGTTTTCTTAACTGTCTATCTCTTGTATTGCACACAGGTGAATCACTTCCTGCACTCTTGCTACACACTCTTAGTAATGGTGACATAAACTACTGCTTAAAATGACAGAAAAAAAAAAATCTTTCCTTTCTTTTGATAGAGCAATTGAAATCTTCATGGAAAAGGAAAAACTCTGATTATGTGGCACCTGCAGCTATGGCAACCTTCCAGAATGATGATCTAATAAAGTACAGAACAGTGGTAAACCTCTACTGCAGCCTGCCCAAATCAAATAGATTTTCAGCATAGAACAACACGTACCTAAAACTCTGACAAGTGATGTGAGATTGCAGTGGTGAGCAAAATCAGAGCAATGTGTCACAAGCAATCACACATTCTGGCCAGTCTCTCAGCACAAAAGAAGACATTTTTTCCCTCAAGAGGGCAAAAATAATGAAAGGCCTTAATCTATTCATTCTGTTCTCAACAACAGGGCCCAATTCTAGCATAATATCACAAATTTCATGTTGGCAATCAGTCATTTAAGCCACCATAAATTCATCAACCTGAAACACACCTGAGGGAAAACCCAAGACTGGAAAAGCAGGAATGTTGGTGAACCAGATAAAGACACAATGACAGCTCAAGTTAGGAAAAGTCCTGGGCCCCAGTTTCAGGACCCTTCCTTTTAAACATGTACTACTGGAACTCATCCAAATCACACAGGCACACATATGTAAACCATGTAAAAATCTTAGACCCTTTCCAAGACCCCTTTCCAAAACTAAGACTATATCCAAGGAAAATATGACCTCCTCAGGCCTTGTCCAGCCTTAATGACTCTATGACTCCACGTCCTTTGCTATCTATTGCCCCAGGATAAGCAAACCTGGGAATAAGCCATAGTCCACTGCCTGTAGGCAGCACATGGCACCTCTGGCAGGGGTGCTGCCTGCCAGATTCCCTGGAGATCTTTAACCAGAGCAGCAGGCACTAATCTTGGTGCCAGGGTGCCATAGGTTGGCATAACTTTAGCCTTTACTTCTGCTGATAGGAAGCTGTCCAAAACTGTCAAAATACTGGAGATGAAAGGCAACAAACACACTGGCATTGCAGCACTTTCTGTCCTTAATAAGCACTTATGAAGGCAGGGTGGCTGCACCATGGCTGCTTTTGGAGACAACTAGGTTTAGTGTCAGATATATAAAGCAGCCTAAATATTACTTTACTAGGGCTGATATCAGGTACTTCCATATGAAACTGCTGGTCTTAACTCACATCAGATTGATCACTTACATCCCAGGAATGTACCACAACTCCTGCTCCAATATGTGTCCTACAATTCCTCCTTTTACAGTCACTGTTCCCAGGAATGTTTTGCTAAAATTAAGCTGTATGTGCTCAAGGAAGCAATGGTTTAAATTCATTAAAAACATTTCAATTACCCAAATTTCTGATTTCTTTCAAATGTTTCCTATGAAACACTAAGTTCCTATGGTGACACTAAGTGCACTATGGCTAACTCCAGTCGCAAACACAGCTGTGAGGCACTTAGGACTGACCTCCACCTTCCTCTGCTTCACCCTCCCCACCCAGCAAGCAGCAGGCAACCTGGCCTGCAAACACCACCCAAGTGCACTGCAGGGTGCAGCACAGTGCTGAATTGCAGCCCTATCCCAGAAATTTAGGCCTCGATACATCAGCAAATGCTTTTAGAAACATCCTACTTATCATCTGCACTCCTCACAGTTAAATTTTATAGGAAGCCAAACATGGTGCTACTGAATAAAAGTCTTTAAGGTTTGTTTTACTTCAGAAGTTTGTCTTCCCTCTTCCTCTGCCACAGAAAACCTAACATTTCCCCATATATTTGTCATTCTCAGGCAAAAATGCACATTTGGTACATTCAGAATATTTGATTAAGAATTCATATGTATAAAAATTAACTGAAACACCATTTGCTTTTATTGCTTTTTTTAGTACAAGAAAAAAAATACTGCTATTAGAGAGGATGGCAAGTGGTTAAAAACAACATTCCACAGGTGCTACAAAGCCATTTCTTTGGCTCAAACAGCAAGCTTTGGATTTTTTCTCTTGGGGTGAGATATAAAGGATTGGATACATCTAACAGTATTTCAGACCTCCTAGGACATCTAGGCCACATCTGATGCAGGGCTTCTAAGAAACCATTGCTTAGTGGAGAGGGAGGTAGGAGGTTAAGTAGGATACTGTTAGAACATCTGAAAGATTGCAAATTGCTGAATTGTTTCACAAATCTTGTTTCTTCCAGTGAAGAAAAGTAGGCAGTCTCCTAGCTGTAAAAATCTCTGCTAACTATCCCAGGAGACTCCATATCCAACCCCTCTCTCCCTCTGCTTCATTTTAAAGCCAATTTTACACTAGGGACAAAAGAACATTTCCTTAGCTGCTAAGTTCATTTGTGTATTCAAAAAACCTGGAAAACCTTCAGTTCATGTGATTTAGTTCTGAGCTGCCACTGAATTCTTCACTTTCAGAAGAAAATTTAAAATCTTAGCAACCTCAAATAAATAATTGATTATAAATGTACCTTCTTAGATTTATGGATGCATAAAAGAGAATGGATTTATGGATGCATGAAAGAGCTCTGATAAGTTTTGGAAGCCTTAATGTAAAACAGGCCAGGCCACTTAGAAATTAGACATTTGCCAAAACTATTTAAGGGTGTTCCAGTATATTGAGCAGTAGCCTCATATTTTACTATTTAAAAAGCTCTGTTGAAGCTGAAGGCAAATGTTTAACTTTCATAAGCTGATGGCTCCTGGATCTGAAACTCACTTATTCACAGTAATTAACATTTCTCAGGCTAGGAGTATATTACTAAGAGTACAACAATGTCAATGTAATAATGTATAACAACTAACAAACTAATTTTGGTGAAGCATTTATAATGATGGATTGTTACAATTTTTAAAATACTTGTCATACTTCCTTATGTCTGGAGTTAGGAGGTATCATCTCAGGCTCTTTGACTGATCTAACAAAACACGGACCCTACTAGAGCTGCCCTGAGTCTCTGCACAGACAGCAGAGTAAAAGAACACTTGCAGGGCACTATGTTCCTGTCCTGATGTGGGTGCCAGGACAGGGCAAAAACCTGGAAAAGAGCCATAAAAGAGACTGTTTCTCCTCTCAACAATAACAGGTGTGAAGGGTGATTGGCCTAGCTCACAGAGACTGTGAACTTTCACATGCAGCAAGAACTCTCCCACTGGGAGTGCCTGCTGCCTTTATTTTGGTAATAGCCCCAGGTGCTACGGCAGATTGAAAGGGAAGATGCACAAGCAGAAGGCCAAGGGCTTGGCCTAGATTATCTGACACATGTTAAAGAATCACCACTCTTCACATACATTTTCTTCTTTTTGAAAAGGAGAAAGTGTGTATCATTACCTTTTAAATGTAGGTCCTTTTCCATTACACTCAACCATGCTGAGAAGGACTGCCGTGGGTGAGCAGTTACACTGTAATACAGGTGGATATCCCATAGGCAAGGCTGGGATGTTTGTAAACAGGAAAACAACTTTGATTTATGCTGTTCAGGAGAAATGCCTTTGTCTTTATTACTGGAAATACAGCTCTTCGTAAAGTCAACATTTCTGTGGGTAAAAGTAATTTTTCACTTTTTCATTAGACACAGAAATGAAATGCTTTGAATCATGTCAGCCTTGATAGAAATGTCTCAGATGAATTTGTGGAGTGTCAGCTCAGCACTAAGCTGTGCCCATTTGAATTGCTGCACACAAGGCTGCAGCACACATAAGCATTCTCTTGGGGGAACTTTCTCATGATGCCCCTTTGGCTGAAACATTACTCACAGATGGGCTGTGGTGTGGTCAAGTAGGTTCAATTCAATCAAAACACTCAGACTAGGGAGAAACATGGAAGGCAGAGGAGCTGGAAGGAAGAGTCCCACAAGACCCAAATTCTCAGCCTCCTGGACATATTGAAGCTAAAAAAAACCAACCAAACAAAAGACTAAAAGAAGCATATTATTTCAGTTAAACAAGTGGTACAACTAATTGTGAGACTGGAAAGTTTGGGACTTCCCTAAACCGTCTCAACTTTTCATTTCAAGACACGGGGAAGAAAAATTAGAAGTATCAGAGTTTTTCACAGGATGAGAACCCACCCACAAGAATGACCTCAGGTTTTCTGCATTTAAGATGGATGTGGATAGGAAGTGAAAAAAGGAACTTTCTCTTTGTCAGTATTAGTATTTCAGTTTGTCAATGGTTCAGGAAGAACAGAATCAACTGATAGACATTCAGAGGCAGCTTTTTCAAAATAAAAATAGCCAACTTTTTTTTTTTTTTAGATTAAAAATTATGTTTAGCAGAAAATAAGAGAGATATCCTGCAGTATATATTTCTAGGAGCTATAATTATAGTTAATTTCTTTTCAAAATAAATTAAATCCATGACTAACAATGCTTTTGCTAAGACCCAAAATGGTATTTAGACCATCCTATGCCACAAATCCCTTTCTTATCTTGTGTACAGTTCTAAAGATGAGACTCTTTCACATGTGAAAGATTCCTTGGAGGACATGTATTTATAATTGAAGTGACAGTGAGAAGTTGATTATATTCATGTTAATTTAACAAATAATGTAAAATCCTTTAACAGCAATTCTCTTCAATTATAAAATAAGAACATTTTTTTTAATTTCGTTTTGAAACAGCCCAAATAGAGCCGTTGCTTTAAATTGATACTTCAGGCAGTCTCACACACTCCCTGATCACCTTAACATTTTATATAAAGGTGCCATGCCCAAGGGTGAAAGTATGGTGCGGGCTGCCCAAGTAGAGTTATCAAATATTTATGCGGATTTATAACTCTGTTGGATATGCTTTAAGTGCTCCAATGCAAGAAAAAAAAACGTGTAGAGGAAAACAATCTGCACAAAGGTGATCCATATGCAACAGTTGCTGGGAACGTCGTTCAAATAATACTACCCACCTTCTGCTTTTTTTAACCCAGGCTGTCAAAGAAATGAAAGTAGCAGATCCTGAATTTCTGCCTCAATTCACTCCTTTCTAAACATCTATATTCTTAAGTGGCAGTACTTTTCTTGTAATTCCTACTGATGCAATTTGATGAAGTGATTGCACATACAGAGACAAGGTATTTAAAAATGTGCTGCCTTGATCATAGGTAAGTTCATACGTCTTTCCAAAGGGCAATAGGTGTCCCCCTCTGGGATATCCAAAGTGAGACATAGTTATTTCCAGATAATTTACGAAACTATTTTATAGTCTCAGGTTCCTAAATTAAGGTTTAATGAGGTGGAGGAGATCTATGTGCTATCATAGCTTTTTGTGATAACTAGCCTTCAAAGGAGAGTTAGATGAAATAGTCAGATGCATACTTTACATGCACTGGTCTCTGGGATCTGTCCCCAACTCCCCACATCTGGAAGAAAGCAATGGGCAATTTACTTGTAAAATGCATTCAATGTCAGAAATGAATGTCTGGCTAAGGGGCTTTCACGGGGCATCTCATCAGGTAGTGGCTGGCAGCCTGGGATCTGCAGACATGGGGCATGCAAAGTATCTTCCTAAGGTGAACACGAGAAAAGGTTAAGGAAAACAAGGTTATTAATGAAAGAGGCTTATGTACCTCAGTACATCTACTGGAGGATGTGTCTGGGCCATTAAATCAGAGTTAAGAGCCCTCAGCCTACTTTAAGTCAATGTGTAGAACAGTTCCATCTTATGCAGTAAAGTAGAAGGATTGCCTCCAAAAAAATTAGAAAAAAAAGACATTTAATTACAGTTGTTTCTAAGACATTCTCTGGAATAACATCAATCTCATTTTCAGATTGCATACCATTCATTGTACTGTCATCTTGCTGCTGTTTTCATTCCAGAATTAATTGTGCAAATTTACTCTTTGTCATGAGAAGCTATGGATGTTTAATTTTGGTGTATAGCTGTGAAGGTCAAGATTTTCACATAAGTGAGAGCCACAGATCCTTTTGACCTTGCACCACTAAGTTTGTAATCAGTAGCTACAGTTCTTTGTAACTACTATGTCTGCCATAATTTTCAATATTATGACACCCACTTTATTTTGTAAAGGGCACAGTGACTGATCACTGGCTATATTTTAAAACCTCCCAGACCCTCATCAACTGAATACATTTTCTGGGCTCTCTGCATACATGATTGAATTCTGCATCCCACCCATACATCCCTTGAATTTTTGCTTACTTGTATTCAAGGTCATTACCCACCTGGCTGTCTGCAAGCAAATGCAAAATCCTAAGGACATAGTGGCTCTGGGCATTACCACTCCTGAGGGGGGTGTTTGAGCAGGGTCTTTGCACACCTCAGAGCAGGCTAGTTGGTGTGAACAGGTCAGAGGGGCAAAGCTCTGCTTGGGACTTCTCACAGCCACAGCTGGATGGAGCAGGGGACTGGTAAGGGATAGAAACCTTCTTCCACATCACCTCTATTTCCTTCTGTCTCATGGGGAGCAGAATGGGAATTGTTACTTCTATTGATAACAAGCCCAAGGTATCACCGAAAAAGTATCACACCCAGCTCTGGTGTAACCCATTTGTAATTGCTTCAGCTCGGGCTTGCACCAAAACTGGCTCTCACGTATGTCCATAGGACTTGTGGCTGAGAATCAGAACTGAAGTGCTGCATATATCTTTTGGAAGAATCAACACTTGCCAGAGTATCCAGAAATGTGTTTCTCTGCCAGAAGTTATACAGCACAGGTTGAACCAAAAATTCCTTGTTGCTATGGTTGCCACTTGCTCTAAATCTTTTTACTGCTCCCTTTTTTTGCTGAAAAGCAGCAAAGGAGAATAAAAGCATACACAGCAATTGTAATTGCCTGGTGCGTATTGTAACATTTCTCTTTGGTAGCTGCTTTAAATTATGCAGTAATATTGCTGGCATGTTTCTCCACTCCCTTTTCCCTAAGAGGATACATTTTACAGTGGTGAAATTGGACACTGGGTGCAAGAATCACACGTTCGAATAATTTTTTCAGGAGTAGACATGTCACATGCAATGTATTAGAACTCAGCTATAAAAATTAAGTGGCATTTGCATTCATTAAGCATACATGAAATTTAATTCCATTAGGTCCAGCAGCATTAAGGTCTGTTTGTTGCTGCTGATGTTACAGCTTAAGGACATTATATCTTCTGGCTATATTCTACTTCATAACCTAAAAAAGCTAGGAATTACATCCTGGCTTGATGCCTTTGTAAATCCAGCTCAGTGAACATACAACATGAAAGCTGTCGACGTAAATTTTTTATATTCACCACTGTCCAAAATATTAATTTATAAAAAAGGTTTAACAAATTAAGAAGACTACAGGCACTGTGCCCACAGCGGAACTAATTTAAAAGACAACAATATGATTTTCTCAAGACAAACCTCACATCTAATCTTTCCACTTTTTTTACAGATACAATAGAGAAGAACTGTGAACATTTCAATGAGGCCATTTAAGGAATCAAAAGCTTACATTACATTTCAGTCTACTTCCCAGAAATTTTGATCAGCACAATTTCCCAGGAAAATCAGGGATACTTTGCCTTTTAGATTTTGATATTCTTTGCTGACATAAAAAATAGGTAAAGGAAGGCAAAATATGAAAATATTTGAATTGCAACTCTTATAATTTGTTCTGCTGAAAGAATATTTTGGATTCAGTACAAGCCCAAACATAGCAAATAAACTTATGACAACAAATCATTTTTGTCTGCATGAAGTTTCATAGAAGACATCATGACTGGGAACACAAGACAGCCCTCCAAACTACTCCCAAATAAAATCTATCATTAAAAAGTATGAACAGAATTTTTATTGGCAATTTATGTGAGATGAATACAGGTGCCAGTGTTTTCATGAACAGTCCTTAACTCCCAATTATCAAATTAACAAGGGTTCATGAAGTAAAAGTTCCTACCTTCCAGTCTTTGATTTCTTCTCTGATTGTTAATAGCACTGTCAGGCTAGTTCTCCTGGTTGAAGTACCAGTAAAATGTTTATTTCTAATGATCTGAACAACAAGCCTGTTTCCATGGAGATGTGAGAAACAGGAAGTGTTTACTTAGTTTTGCCTTATTTTCCTGTAAGTAACTTTCCAGTGATCTAAGATGTTAATTTTTTTCAGAAATCAAAGTGTTTGACTGTATCTACAATGTCATTTCAACGGCATAAATGTTTACCACAGGCATGAGATGATATTTTTTTCCTTTTCAGGGACATTTTGTGGGAAACGAATTTAAAGCATGCTAAGTGTATAAATTGTATTTGCATATAGTGTATTAATATATCGATATAAAAATTAAAATATAAAATTTAACTAGACTCATGGCAGTTATACTTCCATTTCAAAACCATTCTGGCTTCTCTTAAAAAAACATGTCTCAAGCTACCAAAATAGTCTTTGAAATTCTTCAGATCTAAGTCACTAAGCTTCCTGCATAGTCAATGGAGAGAGATAAGAGCCCTCAGAAAACAAATTTTATCTTAAAATAGGTGTCTTAGATAAAGTACCTAAGCCATTTTGGAGTTTGCCCTGTAGGCAAGTATGCACTGGACAACTTAGATGCGTAACCCTTAGAAAGCTTAGTTTAACTGAGATGTCACTTGTTATCTGTTTTAATTGGAATCCACTTTGAGATCACAGTGTCAGCAATATGTTTTCTATTAATTTACTGCAGTTTTAGGAGAAGAAGTTAAGAAGCTATACATCTCTATGTATGAGTCAACATAAACTATTTCATCCACAAGAAAAAAAAAAACACATGGCGGATGACTTAGCAACAAATGGTCCAGACAGCATTGTATCCAACTCCAGGAAAAAGCCATCATATAAAGTCTCAGGCCTACCAAGGAAGAAACTAAATAAATAAATTTTTATGAAGTTAAAAAAAAAATGTTATTTCATTTTCTGTTTTCTATATGTCATGTTTTCACATTGGTGTCTGTCTGGAACTTGACAGACCACAAAATACGGATCTATTTCTCTGACACTTAAATCTGGAGAAATGCAAAAGGCTGTGATCAGAGGCTTTGCACAGAAGTGATACAAAATGGGCAGAAAAAGCCCTTTAGGGAAAGCTCATTTTGCTCCTGTCTACAGCTCCTCTGCACAGTTAATCTGCATTAGCTCATCCTGACCTTTTCCCCACAGCAGTCTGTGTCACACCTGCATAAAAACATTCATCTCAGTGCGGTGACTCAGCTAGGAGACATTTCGGGCCAGGGTGGCAGTGGAGACAAGAAGGATTTTTCCTGGGTGCTCACGACTCAGCTTACTTACGAAACTGCCCCTCATTTACAGACTGCACTTACCTTTCTTCTCCTTCCCTCTCTAGCCCAGCACAGAGTTCCTGTCTGCAACAAGAGAAGCATGTTTTATGTAAATCGCTTCCCAGTGGAATCACTCATTATTATTGTAGACAGCCCCAAAGAGAGAAATCCATGGCATTTACCAGCAAAAACTGTTAATGAAAATGTCATTAAATAAGTCAATCTGCAAGTCACAAAATGGCCTATTTACCTTTTCTCTTTTCCTGTCTTCCACACTTCTGCATCTCTGGGCACATTTCACTCAAGTCAATCTTTTTTACCGCCAAGTTACAGCTTTCCCTGGAGAGAAGCACCCCTTCCTGGCAAACTGGTCATACTTGAGAGGCCAAGGAAGAGGAAACTACTGGCTGGCTGTAGTGAGGCAATTTCCAGCAGCAATCTGGAAAGTACAATGTAGGCCCTGCTTTGCTATGCATTTTGTAGAGTTCATGACTGAGCCTCTCACTTAGAACTTGCAAGGTCCTCATGTCTGTAATTCATGTTGCTCACTGGAGTATCTTTCCGGTCACATGTACGTCCTTAGGATCTACTTTGCTGATTCAAAAAGCCCAATTCAACAATTCTGCTAAAATTTGCCTACTCCTTCAGACCATTTATATCTCATCATAATGGACTATATTAACCCAAAGCAACTGTCTGATAAACTGACAAGGATTGGCAAAAGTGTCCCTTTTAAATTTATTTCCTGAGGGCTTTCCATTTCCACATCTGAACATTGAGGGTTTTCCTTTGGAAAAAGGAGCTATTGGTATCAGGAGAGGTCACTCTTGACTGGGTGCACATGGCTTACATTCCTGAGTTATAAATGAATTCACCTTTCTCCATAATTCTGAGGGCAATCAGGATCTGCATTGTACATATGTGTTTATATTAAGCCCAAAAATTGTGTGGATAAAATCAGTATCTTTTGTTAAAACATCTACCATATTTATAAAAATACCTAACATTTTAGGTGCACAGAATGTGATGAAAGCATCTGTTCAAAGCTCTGGCCATTTTTTTTTCCTAACAACATTATTGGTCTATTAAAAAATAAAACTCCTCTACTTGTAGGAGGAGGGGTTGGGGAAGGCAGCCTAGGGTTGCCATGGGAGACGACAGTTATATGAGTTCCCCACCCCTTGTAACAGAATTGTATCCTCCCCCTGTTCTGTCAATTACTGTTCACTCTACCCTTTAGTCCAGAATCTTCTGTGTTCCCTGTTTCCTCATTGGTTCCCCTGCCAAGACCACTCCTTCCCCATACCCTCATTGGTTACTGTTATATCTCCCCTCCCTTTAGCCCTTTCCCGGTTGGTTCCTTGTACCCTGGACCCACCTACCTTTCCACAGTTAAAAGATCCCTTACCCCGCCCTTTGGGGCTCACGGAGTTTGTTTCCCTTCTGTCCCGTTGTCTCCCCTCTGTCTCCCGTCAGCCTCCCTTCAAATAAACGGACAGGATTACAGCATCCCGAGTGTCCCTCCCGTCTTTCTGGTGGACCCTCAGATAGCCAGCTATCCGAGCATTCTTGCCGACGGGCTACAAGCCCACACAGCTCAGCAATTGGCGCCCGAACAGACCGGACACCTGCAGGTCCACTCTCTGACCGTCTCCTGGAGATTGCCTGATCTGCGACCAGCCTTCTCCGGGATCACAAGCGGTGTTCGGCACCAATTCCAGGGACAGTTGCACTTTCTTTGTGGAAGACTTCTGTATCCTGGTCCTGCTGACAACTGCCGGATCTTCAAGTCCCAGCTGCGCGGCAGCTGCAAAGCCGTCGGACCAGCAGAGTTCCACCGGACCCCTCTTCGACGCCCTTTTATCGCCTGAGTCCCAGATTGGTACGTGTATTGCGCTCCTTTATAGCACCTGACCAGGCTTTACCCCCTTTTTTTTTTCTTTTCTATCCTTTCGAAGAAGGTGTTACAGCTGAGAGACATAATGGGCCTGTCTCCAGCTCAGCGGGAGTTTTACCTCCAAGTTAAATCCCACCTTATTTTGGGGAATGTTTCTTTTCATAAGAGGGACTTAAAGTCTTTTGTTAAATTTATTTTTGAGCATTTTCCTGCTGCCACGCGGGACGATGCTTCTTTACCTGATTTCTGGGGAAAAGTTGGGAAGAAAATTTATGATTTACAAGTTCAAGGAAAGTTTTCAGCATGTCATTTCTTTCCTCTTTTTCATTCAATTTTTAATTTATTAAAAAAAAAGGGGGAGAGTTGGGTCCCCGGTTCTCCTACCCCGTGTTCCAACCCCCACAGTCCTATTCCCTCTTCCCCTAAGGGTGGATCGGGAGACAGATCCTGCCATACCTCAGCACAGGGCTGCTGCCGTCTTCCTGCTGCTTCCTGATCCTCTCTGTCCCATTGGTGTGTTGGGACTGGCCACCCCAACACACGCCATTCCTGTTCCCTCCATCCTAAAGACCCCAGTCCCAGTTTAAAACCTTGTTGTTCATTAGATGACTTAATGGACCGGATGGGACAAAGTGGCGCCTGCCTCATGGCAAAAAAAGACCTGCCACAAAATGGTGTTCCTCCTTCTCCTTCACCCCAGAAAATTCCTGCCATCTCACTCCCACCTTCTCCTCCCCCTCCGTCGAGTTCTGCCCCCGTGTCGGGTCCCTCCCACTCCACCGCATCGATAAACATGGCGTTGGGACCCGTCCCCTCCATCCCTCCGACCACACCCCCGGGTGGGCCCCCTGTGGGTGGGACCAGCCCCCAGGAAGGCCCAGCCCCCGTGGGTGGGAACCCCCCACCGGAAAGCCACGCCCCGGTGGGTGGGTCAGGACACGCCTCCTCCTCTCCTGCCACTTCTGGTTCCCACGCTACCGGAACCGGAAGTAGGCCTGGCTGGAAGCAGGCCATCTTGGCCTACCAGGTCCCCTGTCTCTGGGACCCATCAGCCAGGGAGAGGCACCGCGTCATAACCCGGCCTGCCTCATCCTTGGAAGAGGATGAGGAGAGTGGCAGCCCCCGGCCTACCAACAAGTCGGGGAGGGGTTGGGCAAAATTAGAGAGGAGGCAATCAAGGATGGGGATCTAGTACTCGCACGGGATCTAGGCACCTTCACGGCACCTGTCGTCCTCCGGCGGGGGAGGGAACCAAAGTGGGAGCAGATCCCTTATGCTGAGGTGAAGGAGCTAAGGAAGGCTGCCAAGGACTATGGCAGGAATTTGCTATTTTTAAAAAATGTTTTAGACTTAACTTTCTCTGGACGCTTACTAGTCCCCCATGACCTAAGATACATAGTCAAGGCACTGTTTTCTCCCACCGAATGCGACCTCTGGGAGATTCATTGGAAGAAGCTAATGAAACCTCTGCTACGAAAGTATGATCTCTCAGAGGTGGTGGGAGAGGGGGATGAAGCGATGGAGGCCCTTGCCGGAGAGGGGGAGTTTAGCTGTCCGGAAGATCAGATTCTACTAGCGCAGGAGCTGCTGCAGGACATCGTGACGGCGGGGAAAGAAGCGCTCCTGAAGATCCCGGACGGTAAGACCCCCCCTAAATGCTTGAAGAGACATTTATTACATTTGTGGATAAGCTCAAAGAGGCCACTGAAAGACAGATTGACAATGCAGAGCTTCTACGAAAAATGGCCATTTCTAATGCAAATACCGAAACGAAAAGGATCTTAATGGGCGCTACCTCAGGACCCCGAGCCCACCATCCCCCAGATGGTGGAGGCGTGCACAAAAGCCATGTCAATGGAGCAAACGGTGGCCCTGGCTGTTAGTAAAGGGGTGGGAGAGGCAATGATAAACCTACAAAATACACGCTGTTTTAACTGCGGTCAGCTGGGTCACCTCCAGGCGAACTGTCCCCACTGGCCGCAGACTCAACCACCTATCTTGCCCTCCCCAAGACCATTCCCCAGGACCCCAATCTACCATGACCAACAGATTTGCCCACAGCAACAGGGGTACCAGCCAGCGGGAAACTGGTGGCGGAGCGCGAGGAGGGGCTGTGCGATGACACCAAGTGGCCCTTCACAGCGTCCCAGCCTCCCTACCATCAGGGAGGACGAGTGGCCGTGCGGCCAGTTCCAGCAGCTCAGCGCAGCCACGAGGACGGACTCCGCCTCTTCCGCCGGACAGGTACCCTAAATCAGGACAATCGTCGGGTCCTCTGCAGCAATGTCACCCTCTCGCTTCAGGATGAGGACCTGACAAGAGTTCCTGCTGTGTTCCTGGGCCCCCTTCATGACTGCCAGGACACCACCGTGCTCATCCTCGAGGACTCATATAACACACCGAATGAGATTACCATCCTTCCTGAGGTAGTGTGCTTTCCACCTGGAGAGGAGGTCACTGTATCCGTCATCTGTAACAACCCTCCGTATATATTAAGAAAAGGGGATCCTTTTGCGTTACTGTATATACTTGACATTGACGACGACCTGGACATTGAAAGACGTGTTTTCTTTACCCAAAATGTATGCCGGGAGAGACCATTAATTGATGCTAAATTATCTTTCCAGGGAAAGTCGATGCAGCTGCATCTTATGGTAGACACAGGAGCGGATGTGACTATCATCCCTCAGGCGAGGTGGCCCAGCGACTGGGAGCTTGTGCCCCCTTGAGGCAGGATTTCTGGTGTGGACAGAGCAGTAGACTCTCTGAGAAGCAAGCATCTCGTATGCGTGGAAGGACCGGAAGGACAACTGGCCACGGTGAGACCTTTTGTCGTCTCCTCAAACATATTGTTACTAGGAAGGGATGTTTTATCCCAGTGGGGAGCCCGCCTCAACATCTCTAGCCCTTCGTGGGATTTTTAGTGTGGGCCACTGCAGAGCGCATCTCCCCACCCCTGACCTGGAAGACCAACACACCGGTCTGGGTGGATCAGTGGCCCCTTCCATCAGAAAAATTAAGTGCGCTCCATAAATTAGTAGAGGAGCAAGTAAAACTTGGGCACTTAACACCTTCCACCAGCCCTTGGAATACCCCTGTCTTCGTAATCTGAAAACCTGGCACAGACAGGTGGCGCCTGCTCCAAGACCTGTGAAAGGTTAACAATGTCATAGAGGATATGGGCCCCCTTCAACCAGGCCTTCCATCACCTTCCATGCTTCCCAGAGACTGGCAGCTAGCAGTAATTGATATCAAAGACTGTTTTTTTAACATCCCGCTCTACCCCGGGGATGCTCCCCGGTTCGCCTTTTCTGTGCCATCTCTAAATAGGGCAGAACCTTTCAAAAGGTACCATTGGACCACCCTGCCTCAGGGGATGAAAAATTCCCCTGTGCTCTGCCAGACATTCGTAGCTCAAATTCTGTCACCCGTGCGCCGGCTTTTCCCTGAGGCCATCATCCTTCATTATATGGATGATGTGCTGGTGTGCGCTGCGGATTCGACCTACTTGAAGGCAGCTTTGGACAGGACAATTAAGGCAATCAAAGCTGCAGGGTTTCAAATTGCAGAGAAGATCCAACTTTCGGCACCATGGAGGTACCTCGGATTCCTCATCACGGGAAGGACAGTAACACCGCAGACATTAACCATCAACGAGGATCCGAGGACTCTGCGAGACCTTCAGCAGCTGTGCGGAACTATCACCTGGATCCGCCCCCTCCTGGGATTGACAATGGAGGAGCTGTCACCCCTCTTCCGTCTACTTTGAGGCGACGGAGATCTCACCTCGCCGCGTGAGCTAACATCTGCTGCGCAAGAAGCCCTGGGACGGGTTGCTGCTGCTTTGAGGTCTCGCCAGGCATACCGCGTAGTCCGATCCCTTCCCGTGAGCTTCGCGGTGTTGGGTAAGTGCCCCTACCTCCATGGACTTCTCTTCCAATGGGATCACAATACACCTGATCCCCTGGTCATCTTGGAGTGGCTTTTCCTACCACACCAACCCTCCAAGACAATCACAACCCCTGCAGAATTGATTGCCACACTGATAATAAAGGCACGCCACCGCCTCCGAACCCTTGCGGGGTGTGACCCTGCGTGCATTTACATACCTATAACATTAGACCAATTGGACTCTCTTTTGCAAACAAATGAAAATCTTCTTATTGCATTAGACAGTTACCCCAGACAAATTTCAATTCACTATCCTAAACATAAATTGTTTAAAGATACTTTACATTTGGCCCCAAAAATATTCAAGGTGCTCTCATGGTGTTCACTGATGGATCAGGAAAATCCCATAAATCGGTGATCACTTGGAAGGACCCAGATAGTCAGAAGTGGGAGTCTGACGTCCAACAGGTTGAGGGTTCCCCCCAGATCGCAGAACTTGCCGTGGTCGTGAGAGCATTTAAGAAATTTCAGCAGCCTCTAAATCTGGTCACCGATTCGGCATATGTGGCTGGGGTAGCAGAAAGGGCAGAAGGTGCCCTCCTCAAAGAAGTCTCGAACAAAAATTTATATAGCTTGCTCTCGGATCTCATTTGGCTACTCTCCCACAGAGAGCAACCTTACCACATTATGCATGTACGGTCACACACCGACTTACCTGGAGAGATCACCGAGGGTAATCGGAGAGTGGACTTACTAGCAATGACCACTCATAGAACTGCCACCACGACCACAACCTCAGTAGCTCAGCCATGCATTTTATCATCGGAATGCCCTGGCACTAGTGCGTCAATTTAAGATCTCTATCGCACAGGCGAGAGCCATTGTCTCCACCTGCCCGAGCTGCCAGTCTTTCGTGCTTCCCTCCCTCATTACGGGGACGAATCCCCAGGGGTTGGGAGCACTGGAGATTTGGCAGACGGATGTCACGCACTTTGAGCTATTTGTCCAGCTGAAATATATACATGTGTCCATAGACACGTTCTCTGGTGCAGTGTTTGCCTCCATCCATACAGGCGAGAAAACCAGGGACACTATTAAACATCTCTTCATGGCATTTTCTACGTTGGGGGTACCATCCACTATCAAGACAGATAATGGTCCATGTTACACCTCAAAGCGCTTTGGTGAGTTTACGCAGCAGTGGGGAATTTCCCATACCACCAGAATTCCCCACAATCCAACCAGTCAGGCAATAATAGAGAGGGCTCATAGAAATTTAAAAAGGCTCCTCGAGCAGCAACACAACCCAGACATAACAGTAAGCCCAGCCGAAAGATTATGTAAGGCCCTGTATGTCCTCAATTTCTTGAACTGCTCAGAGAAGGAGCCTGACCCTCCTATTATTCATTTTCATAACAACACCAGAGCGCAACTCAAAGAGCGGCCGCCAGTGTTAATAAGGGACCCAGAATCCAAAGCCATCCAGGGCCCTTTCCCTCTAATAACCTGGGGGAGAGGGTATGCCTGTGTCTCTACAGACCGAGGACCGAGATGGATTCCGGGGAAATATGTCAAACCCTTTGTAGAAGTGCCAACCCAAGAAGACAAATCGTCCCTGGTACTGACTGCTGAAAACACCTCATCGCCTGACGGAGCCTCCACTGCCTGGAAGAGGAGGAGAAGGAAGACCATACCTCCTAACATTGCAACGCGTGTCCTCATAACCTGGAGATACTTTTCACCACCTGACACGACGCTCCCAGTCACCCAATTTTCCCCTGTGTTTTTTCCCTTTCCCTAACCTTCCCCTTCCCTCAATCCTTACCCCTTTTCCCTTAATTTTAATTTGCCCTTATTTAATAAATAAAAACGGGGGAGGTTGGGGAGGAACCATTGAGGGGAATTTATTATTTAAGTGATGTTTTCTCTTATTATAAGACTCTGAGGATGACCACCACCCTGAGGACATCTTCGAACCACCTGATGATCCTGATTACCATCGCCTGGTTGTCACCGGTCAGGAGCTGGATCATTCCACAGCCGAGAGAAAACGTATGGATCACACTGGCAAAGTCATTAGAGCAAGACAGCTTTTGCATGGCCATGGGAAGTGTGGACAATCCGTTATCTACGTGCCTGGTAGGAATCCCCCTGTCGCCAAAAGAATACCCATATGCAGGAAAAAAGCCTAACCCTGTGGACACCTGGGATGAGTGGACAACGATTTTGCCACATGCACCAAAGGAGCCCCAAGAATTAGACCTATTGGGCTCCTCACAGGAAACCTACTGTGTCAGATTTAGGTATCAGCCTTCCCAAGAAGACTGGGATCAAATAGCAAAACTCCACCCGGCTGGTACCCAACACATAGAAAGACACGATGTATCTCCCCACGATCAGAGATACGATGCGGCCAATTGGTGCAATTACACCTCGCATATTGTATCCAAGTCCTCCTCAATTCCCAGGATGCTCCCCAGGGTGGTTTTTCTCATCTGCCTCTACAGGGTATGGGCAGGGATTCCCTCCCAGATACAAGGAGGCCCCTGCAGCCTTGGCCAGCTTACTACGCTGACACCAAACAAAACCCAAATTCTGGATTGGAAGAAAGAAAATCAATTGGTGCGCAAAAAGAGATCTTATAACCAATTCAATGAAAATTGTGATTCCGAAATTTACAATTGGGGTAAAACAAAGAGGGTCGCTGTATCCATCTTTTTACCATGGTATGCAGCAGCAAAGGCCCTCGGGGAGCTTTCTCACCTCGAGTGCTGGCTCAGCAAGCAGTCCAACGCTACGTCTGCTGCCCTTTCCGATCTTCTAGCGGACTAAGAAGTCACCAGGCACGCCAGACTACAAAATAGAGGCGCCATCGATTTTTTACTGCTCGCCCATGGCCATAGCTGCGAGGACTTTGAGGGGCTCTGCTGTTTCAATCTTTCATCAAAGAGCTCCTCTATTCAAGCCGACATCCAGTGGATCCGTGAACAAGTCAGCGACATCAAGACGGAGACCTCGGCTGTGGACCCAGTACATAAATTATTATCACAATGGGGTGTCCCAGGGTGGGTTGTCATTATTCTCAGAGGACTTTTATGGATTTTTCTGATAATTTTCATTATATCGATTGCTTTATTTTTTTTAAACATATGCTTCTTAAAACACTAGGAAATGCTTATTTAATAAATAAAAACAGGGGAGATGTAGGAGGAGGGGTTGGGGAAGGCAGCCTAGGGTTGCCATGGGAGACGACAGTTATATGAGTTCCCCACCCCTTGTAACAGAATTGTATCCTCCCCCTGTTCTGTCAATTACTGTTCACTCTACCCTTTAGTCCAGAATCTTCTGTGTTCCCTGTTTCCTCATTGGTTCCCCTGCCAAGACCACTCCTTCCCCATACCCTCATTGGTTACTGTTATATCTCCCCTCCCTTTAGCCCTTTCCCGGTTGGTTCCTTGTACCCTGGACCCACCTACCTTTCCACAGTTAAAAGATCCCTTACCCCGCCCTTTGGGGCTCTTGAAGCTTGCTTCCCTTCTGTCCAGTTGTCTCCCCGTCAGCCTCCCTTCAAATAAACGGACAGGATTACAGCATCCCGAGTGTCCCTTCCGTCTTTCTGGTGGACCCTCAGATAGCCAGCTATCCGAGCATTCTTGCCGACGGGCTACAAGCCCACGCAACTCGGCATCTACTCACAAACTTTTCCTCCCTTCTGACCTGAAAGAGTTATGGCTATAACAACCTGAAGTCCATAAACACAGGATCATAGAAGGGTTGAGGTTGGAAGGGACCTGTGGATGTCACCTAGTTCAAACCCCCTACTCAGGCAGGGCCATCTAGAACTGATTGCCCAGGACCATGTCCAGATAGCTTTCAAATATCTTCAAGCATGGAGACTCCACTGCCTCCCTGAGCAGCCTGAGCCACTGCTTAGTCATTCTCACATTAAAAAGTCTTTCCTGATGTTCAGTCAGAAACTCATGTTTAAATATACTGTTTAAAGGGTACATTGACACTTATTTGTGCTTAGTATACACCATCCTGGTTGGACAGTACATTCCTTTTCACATCAACTTGGAAACAGATTCAGATTTTTACACTTTTATATTACAGCCCAGCCATAGCCGGAGGGAAAATTATTAATCTGTTTTTTCTCAGCATAGAGCAGCAAAAGAAAGAAGCATAATTTCCCCATTTTGTAAAGAAGTGGAGGCACAGAGAGACTGCTACCAGCCTAAGCCTGTTCCTCCTTCCCTGTTACCTGGCAAGAAGAAGGAAAGAGTACTGAAAATATTCACACCAGGCAATAATAGACAGCCAGCAATGGGCAGGGAAGAGCAAAGCAAAGCTGTTTCTTGCTGAAGTGTTAAGAAATAAATGAAAGTCCAGCAGACAAAATATAACCAGCATTTCAGGACACTGCTCCTTTTGCCTTTGAAACTTGCACACATTTTGGCAACTGGCAGAGGAGAAGGCCACTAGCACAGCCTGACTGCTATGGGATTCCCGTGGGATGGAGAGAAGTGCTGTGTGATAGCCATAGTGATCTGCAATGGACTGTCCCTGTATCCAGCTGCTATTTATTGTGCAGGACACATATAACATTTTGCCTTGGTGGATGTATTTCACTGTCACGCCTGATCAAAAATGCTGCCTTGGAGCAATCTTAGCTTGAGAGAACCCCAAGCAGTTTTATAAGCAAGAAGTCACTCCAAGATGACACTTGAGAGGAACAGCATTAAAGTGTACTCATCTCTCTTGTGTCCCTGGCTACTTCAGAAACTCACAAACAAAGCCTAGCTCTGCTAGCTAGTACTCAGAAGGGGAAAGAACCCTCATGCCCTTGTTCATGATGTATCAGCACTTCATAAGTAGAAAACTAACTAAAAATGCTGACTCTAGTCATGACTACTAGAGTTTTGTGTAAAGATGGCTAAGTAAAAGATTTATTTTAAGGATATTTAAGTAAAGGCAAAACCATGTAAACTAGCTTCCATGAGTTCACTCTTTCTCAAACCTGAGAAGAAGCAAACAGCACAGAAATGACACCTCACATGTGATCTCAAGGCACAAAATAGTTTAGTTACACACAGAACAATCATATGCCCATAAACACATGCAGGCAATTCCCATAAGCACTGCAAGCTGCAGTCCCCCAAGGATTTTCCTTCAACCCCAAGGAAATGCCAAGGTATGGAGCAGAGATGCCTGAAGTAGCTTCAGAGCCAGCAAAAGCACAGGGAGCACAGCATATCTAAAACACCTGGCTGACACAAGCCAAGTGCACATCTCCCAGATGCAGGATTGAGGCACCATGCCATCTCTGCACCACCTTGCTGCTGTTCAGCCCAGAGACAGCCTTAGTGAGGGGAGAAGGAAATGCTCTCTCCTTGAATCCACTGCATGAAGGCAGTCCTTCTGAAATATCCTTCTTGTCAGCACTGCTGAGACCACACTTTCTTGCTCCTTGATTCGGCCTGCATACATCCTCACTGTTCCACTTAAACTGATTTTCCCCCCACTGATACAGTATCCACAAGCAGACAGGAAGATTAAATTCTCTTTAAGCTATCTCTTGCTAAGCTTATTCATAAAAGCAAGACTCAAGCAGCATGTTACAGCCCTCAGTCAGCTCTACGTCGAAATCATGAACACAAATCCTGATAATGGGCTGCAGCCAGCAGCTAAAAATGGGTTGAGTCTCTTGGGCAAAATGAAAAATGCCACTTCTCAGTAACTGAGAGAGGATTTGTCTTGGGCAAAAACACTTGGGATGGGGCTGCCAGTGTTATTTATGTCCACAGTATGACAAACAGTTGATGAGAAAGATTTGTTAAAGATTCATCAACCTTTCTCATTTGTTTAAGAGGTGGGAAATCCCAGAAAGGAGTCCTCTAAGCAGACCTCTGCTGAAGGCAGGGGAGAGCACTTGGGGTAGAAAACAAGTGGGGCAGTTTGCTTAGGACTTAGACTCTAAGGACTTAGGACTTAGAGCTCCACTTTTTCAGACGGTATCAATTTTCTCCTTTCCCATCCAGGTCAGCTGAAGAATTCCTGGTCTATGATGTGCCAGAGGTCATCACAGACACTAGAACAGCATCTCTGCATTTACAGTTGATGGAATTTTTATATCTGTCCACATGAATCCCAGTAAAGACAACAAAATTACCCTTTATAATCAGCCAGCCCAAATGCTTCTATGGTATCAAATACTCTATTAGATTTCTCTTAATTTGCTCTATTAAAAAGGGGAGTAAATAGCTATTTACTCTCATTTTTCATTCACATGGAAGTGTAAATCTCTCATGCTTTAGAAATTTTATTTCTTTTTACTACACAGTGCACCAGGGTCCTGTGTTCTAAAGTCCTCTGAAAAGCTAAGATATCAAAAAAGCATATCAAATACTAGCAAGCCATATAAAATGGACCATCCTGGAAAAACAAAAGGGGTATTTGGAAATCTATCAAAAGATTTTCAGTCTAAAATACAGTAAAATTAATTTAATTTTTCTGAAAACTTTGAAAGCCCAATGTGGTCAAACACCTAGGGATAGTTCATAAAGTTTTTCAATTAAATGTTTTTTCATCAGAAAAAGTGGCAAGTGACTGAAACAAGTGTGCATTCTGCAGGCAAGCATAGCAGCATTGCCAAAAGTTTTGTCAGAAAAGATTTTTCATCTTTAGGGTGTGATTTATGATCAAAACCCCAGAGAGGCTTAGAATCAACAATAGCCTAAAGTCCTGGGCTCTCACAGACCTGAACTTAGGACTTCTCTCTACTAGGCAGGCACTATAAATCACCAAGCTATCAACTACCTACCAAAGCCAGCCTCTTATTTCCACAGGTTGGCACCATTCCATTTAGCATTAAAAAAAAAAAAAAAGAAAAAAAAAGGAAAAAAGATTGTGAAGGATATCCTTAATATTTCTGTGGTCAGAGAACATTTCTGGAATGTGGGAGGCTGACAGTATTGAATCTTTTTTACCTGATGTGAGCTGATTAATGAACTGTTGGCTGTGCTAACTGAGGATATTTCTTTCTTCATTTTTTTTTCCATATAGAAGGAACTTGGTTTCAGCTCCGTGTCGAGCAAAAAAGGGCTTAGGGATTTTTTTAACCTCAAAGTTGTGTACAACTAGAAAATCCTCTTACCCAGCCATCAGAGATGACTCATCCCTGTGAGATGGCCATAATTTTCTTTTGGGAACACCTGATAGGCTTTCCAAGTGAGCAGCAGTGCAGCACATAATGGACATGTCCTGAACTGGAGGGGCTTCTAAATCAAGCCCAGACTAAATGAGGCTCCTTGGAGTTTGGGAA
Organism: Vidua macroura; assembly: GCF_024509145.1. Taxonomy (NCBI): domain Eukaryota; kingdom Metazoa; phylum Chordata; class Aves; order Passeriformes; family Viduidae; genus Vidua; species Vidua macroura. Next base: position 41,989,662 of record NC_071573.1, on the reverse strand, counting down.
GAGAAATACACTTTTAGCATGGACATAGAGGGAGAGAGCTGTATGAGCTGAGAAGTTGAAGGGTTTTTACTTAGTCTTTTTACCAGGGCTCTTCTGCCTCATGTGCAACCAGGATCCAGATTCAGGAACAAGGCAGGTTTTTAAGGCTGCCTGCTTTGGATATAGGCAATGAACTGAAACATTTGTGTGGAGCAAGCACACAGTTTTGCAGTTGGGGTTAATCTAGGTCCCATTTTAGCTTTAAATCAACCTTGGGATATAATAGTCCATTCTAGTCCAGTGCCCCTGCTTTCACCTTACCACAGGTTAACTGGGAGCCATCATACAACCAGTTATTGTTTCATGTAACCTGCAGTAAAACTACCTGTCACTGCACACTTATATATCAATAATAGGATATGATTTAGGAGTCCTTGGTCCTGCTATTTCAGATCTGAAACCACAATGAAGCATACCCACCATGTCAAAAGCTGCTCTTAGGGCCAGGATTTGGGCAAAGTGGTGTTTACCCAGAAGATCTGAGCTTCACGTATCCAAATCGCTGTCTGCATACATACGTACATACCTACATATGTGCACATCCAGCTAAGTGATGTGGGAACAACTGCCTGCTGCCTGGAATTTTTACCTGTGAGCATCCCAGGATGGCTCAAGAGATGAGCAAAAGAAGCAGGCTACCTTCCACAGGGCACCAAGGTATACGTGCAGTCCAATTTGCTGTGGATTCCCTCTAGAGCAGAGCAAGAGGACTGTGTAGCATTAAACTTCTCATAACTCTTCCCAGATTATCTGAAATCTCCTCCTCCTTAGGCCCAGGCAAACCTCTCCCCCCACAGGCCCTGAGCAAGATGCCTATGGTCAAGTCTCAGGTCCCACAATCTCCAACAAGGGAATGTCACTTCTCTTGCAACCACTCAGCAGGCATAAGGGCATTTCATGCCTGGATGTATATTGTTACTCCTCTCCCTTCATTCTTTTACAGCTTTTATATCTTTTCTCAAGCACTCCAAGACAGGGAAAAAAAAAAAAAAAAAAAAAAAAAAAAAAAACCACCCAAAAAACAGCAACTTTATTACAACTATATTAAAACTATCTGCTTCACCTGTAGCAGGAGTACATTCTACTGAGGATGTATTCCCTATGCAGCTGCACAATTCTATTGGATAGAATATAACCAAGTCCCCTTCAAGCAAAAATGCACCTAGGTGTTTAGGGACCTCCTGAAAATCCCCAGCTCATCACAGCACTGAAATAGGTGGAGAGCTGAGAGAAAACAAAATGAAAGTAGTTGCTAATCTACCTTTCCCAGTCAGTGCCCACCTACATCAGCCCCACAGAAGAGCATGCAGCTGCCCTAGCATTCCTCCAGCAATTACTTATCCTTTTCTTGAAGACTTCAAATGGCTGAAGGCACACACCACCCCTTTAAAAAGCTAGTGATAGTTGTCCTTCCCCTTTTATTCTTCTGAAATAACAGTTTTAGACTGGCTCCCAAAACCACAAAATACCATTTTTCTGCTGAAAACTTCTAAATAACTCCTAAGACCTGGGAGTTGGGCAGAAATTCTCTGGGATGTAAATGGTGCTGCCTTTATTTCAGATGTGCTGGCTGACAGCTGACACATACAGACAGCAAACATGAAATAATACAACTATGATTACCTGCACATAGTGTTTAGCTTGTGGCCATCATCACAGTAGATAAAGCTCTCATGTCCTATTTGGAGAGACAGGTAAATAGATTTAGCTTAAAATATGAATACCAAGCATCTATAATATTTCTTGCGTGACAGATTGTATATGGTTGTGCATATGTGTATGACAGACAGTGCTGGAATATTTTAAAACTTAACTGCTGCATCCAATGATTGGTAAACTAAATAGTCGTTCATTAGTTACCATAGTGATCCAGGTGCAATCACAGTGAACAAAGAAGGAATGGGGTGGGACAGACACAGACACACACAGAACAAATGCTGACAGAAGCACAACCCTGCACTGATTTTTGTTAATATACTTTTATCTATTAAATTCCCCTAGGTGCAAGATCTTTTTCTATACTCATTGCTGTTTCACCTGCCTGCAAAGGGAAGTGACACATGCTCTGATACAGCCTGATAGAGTCAAATCCTGAGCTGGAGCAAACTGATGTAGCTCTGTTGACTGGCAGACAGCAGCCAGTTTACAACAGCTGGGGAATCTGGCAAAAAAAGAGCAGGTAATTATCTTCTGCAGCAACTAAATACTACTGCATCCTCTGCTACTTTATAACTTCTTACAGCAGGGCTCTCCAGTAAACAGACAGATGGAAGCTGGTGTTCCCAAAGCCAGCTGGCAGGTTTAGGTGTGCAACTGTCAATGATTTCAGCCCTACAGCTCAGTCTTGAGAATTTCATCAATAATCTCTTTGCTGCTAATAAGAGACACATCATGGGGTTAAGAATATCATAGAATCATAGAATAATTTGGCTTGGATATGACCCTAAAGATCATTTAGTTCCAACACTCCTGCATGGTCAGGGACACCTTTCCACCAGACCAGGTTGCTCAGAGCTCCATCCATCCTGTCCTTAAACATTTCCCAGGAGGCGGTATCCACAGCTTCTCTGTTCCAGAGCCTGTTCAGGTCAGGTTTAAGCAGATGTGTCATCTTGCCTCAGCCCTGAGTCCTCCTGCTCCCAGGTAGCACTACACTCACATACATTTCCTACAGCAGCCATGCAGGAAAGCTGAAGCACCTATATCTGTAGGAGGCTAAACAAGAGATAAAGATGACTCTGCCCTCCTTTGGGTCACTGGCAAACGTCCACAGTCACCTGCCTGACAACACTGCTAAGTGACCAGCATTCTGAAAGCCCATTAAAATGTCTCAATTTATTTTTGTACTTGTATTTGGGTAGAAGAGAGTGAACCAGTAGAGTGAAACTGTGCTGAGGCTAATGTCAACATCTAGGCTACAGATCTTCCCCAAATCAGGACAAACTGCTCCAGCCCTGGCCTTTGCCATAAAACCCCTCACCCCAGACAGTGGCAGTAGGCACTGAGTACCTGAGTAGATGAGCACCTGGCCTGCTACCCTGCACAGGAAAGCAGCAGTGAATGGCAGTTCACACTGAAACACCAACACTAGCACCTGATGTGGCTACAGATCTCTTGGTTTACTCCATCACCACTTATTTGCTGGTGATGTCCTATGACAGAGGAATGGGGCTAATGACTGGGACAGTAACAGCTCAGACAAAGCAAACACAAGGACACTAGAGCACATGCGTCAGAAATGGAGTGGCCTTAGAACAAATCTTCACCACATCCTGAGTTTGTTGCTTTTTTTTTGGAATGGATTGGCCCTAGTCTGGACTGAAAACTCAGAAAAACACCAAGAGCTCACGCCTGTGGCTCACCGGGGCACAGGATGTGGCATTTTCCAGTGCAGGAAGGACTGATAAGAGACTGAGCGAGCCGACAAGGACTTTCTGAATTTGCCATCTCTTCAGAACAGCGAGAGGGTTTATTTGTTTAATATTAACTAATTTTTTATGCTTGTGAATACTTTACTTGTTAAATAAACAGTTTTTTCCACTTTTCTCCAAGGAAATATTTTCCTGAACCAGTAGAGGGAGGGACAGCTTGAATCTGCTTTCTAGAGGGACCCCTTTGGAAGTTTCCTCCCAAATTTGCCCTAAACCAGGACACACCCAATACTTCAATATTTCTATCCTAAATGATCATCAGTGACTACTACATCAGCTACCACTAATCATTAGGGCCAAATAAGCACATTGTGAGAATGAAGCTAGGCATCTTCCTCTGAGCTGCATCATCACAATGAGATCAGGCATTCTCCAAAATTTAAGAAGGAAGGAAGACAGGTTGAGATCCATTCTCCCAAGGTCTAATTCATTGCTGTAAGGACGGAAAGGACCACAGAAGCGTAAAGGAAGCCCCAAAATATCCAGTGGCTATACCAATGGTGTGAGAAGCAGCTGCAAGTACCCTCATCCGCCCCCAGTAGACACTTGAAGACAAGCCCCACGCCAGAGGTAAGAGATTCTGCACAGTTCAACAAAGGCTGTTGGAGTACAGCTGAGGAAAGGACACTATTTTCTAGCAGCATGTGCTAGACACTGAGAGCAAAGCAGTCTTGCTGCACTTTGGATATCAATTTAATCCCTCTTCTTACTCCATTAGGCTAAGACCTTTACTCAGTGATGTCTTAAATCCATTAGCATCTCACAGATTTCATTTAAAGACCCAGTGTTCTCTAACCCCTTAGGTAAGATATTAAATCTGTTTAGACATCTTGAATACAGTAGTCACTATCTTTATACAGAAACTCTTCTGATGGGGTCTTCTCTGGAGGTAAAAGGATCAGTATTAAGTTCTTTCCTACTTCAGTGAGAAAAATAACCATTGCAACATTTTAAGCTACAAGAAGAGAAAAGATTTATGTTTACAAATCATATTTTTGTCACATTTTAAATTATTGCAAAGACTCTATATACAGTCCTGTAGGCAGACCCTTTGCAGCCCAGCCTAAAGTCTGCATTTTTTAATTTCTGCTATATGAATAAGTGGCTAACAGCTTCAAAACTACCTCTTTGCATTCACAGCACTCAGAAAAGCACAAAACCCTGAAAACACGGTTTGTCTCCTCTCTCACTTCTACAGGTACTAACTGGCAGTAGCACTGCTGAATACAAGAGGAAAGAAGTATCTCCCACATACAGCTGCAGCTGCTCTGCTCACGCTGCCCTTTGGACACCATCGCTCCCTGGGTATATGGGACTTTATGGGCCTTTTACTAGGACTCACACCTCTGGCAGAAAATCCTCCTTCCCCCACAGCAATTGAGCAGCAGCAGATTAAGTGGCTTCCTGTTCCCCTTTGTAGCAAAACAAGTGCCTCTCCATGGCCAGGCTCCATCCATAGGACTTGCTGTTCTCTTCAGGCAACAGCAAAGCTGGTGCTGTGAACATCCTGCCCCCTTTGTGATGGATCCTGTGCTCTAACCCTGCCAAGATGGATAATGGAAGCACATCTGGGAAGCACATTGACCTTGCTACGGTTAATGATACAACCACAGAAAGCATGTTTTACACACACATGGATTATAATAATTGTTCAAGAGAACAACATGAGCAACATATTACAAATTGGCCTTCTGTGTGCTTTAGCAAAGTTGTTGTCACCAACCTGTCCAGGTAGTGCATGATCTCTGATCCTGAAGGATGCAATGCTTTCCACAGAGACTCTCTGGATGTAACTGTTGAGTACACATAAGACCAACACACGCTCTACAGCTGACTGCAAACCCTAAGGCACTGCTAGGTACTACCTCTGCAGCTTTGCAGCATTCAGGGAATGGAGTGATGTGATTTCAGCACAGCATGTGTCTTGCGTTTGACTTCCCAGCCAAATGCTGAGCTACTGATTGCAGGTGTTTGGCAGCAAGAGGCCTTCATGAGAACCTAGTAAGGATTTAACTGCTGTAGCACCATGTGCTGAGGAGACACAAAAAATAAAAAGTGACTAAAATAAGATATTTCTTTTCCCATTCAAAACCCAAGGAAGGAGGGGGTAGGGCACTTCTTGACATCTTTACTTGTTAGTCTTGTTTCTGGATCTTTTCAGTAGTGGTCATGACTTTTTAATGTTTTTTTATGATGAAAGCCTTTGACAAGAGCATGTGTCACACAAACTGCAGTGGTGAGCCATGGCTTTCATATATATGTTAACCAGCCTTTATAGCATCAGAGAGCTTTGGTGACAGAAGAGTAATTCAGTTAAGTTGCAGCAAAGTACATGAATTCTGTACTGTACATCAGAAGGCAGAGGAGCATGGATCTGAAAGGTGAACAGCCATGGAACAGCCATCTCCAGGGTGTCCCACAGCACCTGGTTAATATGGAAATGCCTCTGTTGGAAACACATGGGACACACACTTCTGGGGATGGTGCTGCTGGGACCATTGTGTTGGGAAACCATGCTGTGAAGAAAAGCTTATCCAGCCAAACCAGTGTTTATGCACAACTTAGTGTTGAAATGAGAATTTGGGACAGCTTGGGGCACTGAAGAATATCAAGTTTCTGTTGCAGATAGCCAGATATGCCCACAAGCAAAATTCACTCAGAGACATACAAAGTGAATTTGCCTATCCTTCTGATAATGTCCTTCCCCCTGCCCCCTCTCCCTCCATGGAAAAGGAATCTCTGACTGGTGTAAATCTGCATTTGAATGAAACGCATGCTTCTAAACTCCTCAGGAGTTGTTTTGAAAATCTTTCTTAAAAAGTCCAGGATTTCACCAAGATAACAGTTGTCTTATTTGAAAATGACAATAGACTCATTATCTGTTCAAATTTGCAGTCTCTAAGATGAGCTACTGAATAAATTGAAGTATTGTTAATTTTTTTTTTTTATAGTTTCTGTAGAGCTTTTTACAGTGGCTTAAAAATAATCACCTACTCTAACATAGAATTTTGAGATCAACAGAATAGAATAGTATAAAATCAAACACTTCTGAATAGAGCCATTTATTGGACTTCTATTTCTAGGCCTCAATTAGGGTAACATAAGTTGTAAAATGGTGAACAGGTAATCAAATTGCAATCAGCAAATCTTCTCAAAAAAAAAAGGAGACTGAGAGAAAAGATTTAAACAACAAGCATTACAGATAGGAGAAGAAAAGTAAATTCACATCTACAGTCCCATGGGAAAATACAGATGTAATCAATTCAGGGTAAAATTTAATTAAAACACTAAGCAATGGGATGGAGGACAAAAAACAGATATATAGGAAATCTTTGAGAAATACTTCTGCAAGAACACAGTAAGGTCATTATTATTCTGCTCATACAGCTGTAAGTAATCTGTATACATGCATCACACTACTAATGGGGAGAAAAATAATTTTGTCCTGCTACCCAAGCAACTCCCAGCTTAGAGGTGTTAAAAGAGCATAACAACTTCTTGATAACATTCCAAATATTTCTGCACCTATCCCCAAAATATTAGCTGGTTTATCAGTTCTGCTTTACTTAAATCTTAACTCCTCACTGTCCTGTCACATAATTTTGGTTGAAAACAACCTAGAAATTATAATGATAATTACAAAAGAGAGGGAGAAAGGCAATGGACATTCAAGGCTTTCTTTAACTAAATTCTGCTATTGAGCTCCGTGGAAAGAAAACCAATTCAGTAAGGCACATAATTCATTATTAAAGACAATCTTGTAACTCATAAGGAACATTAAGTTAATGTACAGTACAAATAGCAAGCTATGTAAAACTGTATCAACTCTTATATACCTGTTATAATCCTAAACTCCTAATAATCCTAATAATTTTACAGCTCTCCTAGAAAACACTTGAGAAATGCCAGCCACTGAAACATAGTTTGACAAAAAGACACGAAACACAACAAAAATGGAAAAGAATCTGATGTCATCCAGGAACTGTTATATTTGATTCAAAAAGCATGCAAAAATCAAGCATAAAATACCAAGAAATAAATTACTTAAACTCTTAATTGCAAAGCACAGATTATATACTGTAATTCATTTATTGAACTCTTTCTGCCAGGACACTGCAGCACATGATGGTCCAGATTCTCAGCCAGTGAGAGTTTGTTACAAACCTGTGACTCAGCTCAAATACTGGCACTGCACACAGGAATGCTGAGAGTGGGTCAAACAACACATAAACAGCCCTACACCAAGAGCATGTGGAGCAGGTACAAAAGGAACCTGCCAGGTGGGACAGACACCTCCACCATTTGAAAAGAGCACACATCACCTTTGAGGCAATGCTCCAAGTTCAGAGGATGGCCAAGCAAAGAAATTGTTTCAAATTTTCACCCGAGCAGAGAACATTTTGTCAGGAGACTAAATGTACATTTTGTCACTTGTAGTAGGGAGAGTGAGAATATGCAGGAAGATTTTCACAAGGCTGCTTGGTTCTGCCAACTGTGTGAGGTCACTCACAGCATGCTACTTCCTGGGGACTATCCAGTGCAGAAGCAAGTACAGCCAGTGGTCTCAGGCCTCTGCACAGTGGATTTCTGTGGTCACTGCCCAAAATATAAATAGCTCCTATCCATCACTACCACTCCTGCAGATCACTAGCTCCTCCATGTATGACTTCCCTATCCTTGCCTGGTATGTCTGTGCCTTTACAGAGGCCTCCAAATCACGCTGTAGCGTGCAATTGCAGGAGGAGGGAATTTGTGGATGAAATCTATCCCTGCCCACATCAAACCCATTTTCCAGATAAATAAAGAGCTGTCTAAAGAGTAGGCATCAAGATTTTCAGATAAACTAGAAACAAAATAAATCCCAACCCTAATTTCAAAACAGCTTTGGTGCTGTACACCTCTGATTCCTGCACATGTACCAGAGTTCTGCAGCTCTGTGATTAAAACTGGCCTGTGCCCTTATTGTACAAGGACAGGAGCTTGGTGATGGGCTGGAGTCAAACCTTGAGGCTAGGCAGTGAGAAAGCTGTCAGAAGGAGGGAGTAAAAGTGAAAACAAACAGAAATCTATCTCCCTAAACTCTCAGTGAGTTCCATGCTGTCTTTGTAACATTAGGAGGTAAAACATTTCAGGCAGAAATGCAGATTTTTAAGTTGAGAGTGTTCCTTCAAAACCCTGTGTTACGATGATAATGAAGCGTCTCCTGTTTGTGCTTTCTTGGCAAAAGCTTTCAACATTCAGAAGGGAAATGAGAGAATTTCTAGAAAACAGATGAAAATGTCTCTCATTGATAGATGCAAGGAAGGCATTGTTCTGTTTTGTTAAAATGGCCTCTTATAAAATGTTCATTGCCCATCAATTGATGTATTAACTATTGACAGGGAAAAACCAGCAGGCAGCACTGCAATCAGTTTGACTTGGGGAGGGGGGCAAACATCCTGGCTGGTAACACCAAATGCAGAAAGTGTCTGATTCACAGGAAGCTGTTCCAAATGCAAAATCATTTTTAAGGGGAAATTTCTACATGAAAGGATTACACTGGTAAGAATAAATCCCGCTGCTCTCTCACTTCTACTTTCTCTGACTAAATGTGTATGTATCACATTAGCATGGTTTTCAAGCTTGTATTCTAACTGCTAGGAAAACACAAGTAAAAAGTTAAAAACAATAACAAAAAAAAGAACAGCAAAAACTTTAACAATTAACAAGAGTTCTATTATAAAGCAGAAGAAATACATATACAATGTATATGTACATATACAATGTATATGTATATATGAAATATTTGCTGGAAGCTAGCTAGAATTATGGATGTGGTAGAAAACCCACCATCAGATTTTGCTTAAAATCAGATTACAGTTCAGTGTTTCATGGGTTGTGTGTTACAGAAACCTCCTAAGAATTTAGGCCTAAATATAAAAATCTCATTACACCAGCTATATATTAGAAATTTCACCAGTGTGGCAAGAAGTTCAGCTGAATAAAAAGTTGAGGTGTATGCTGTGTGTGTGGTGGATAACCAGTGCACATTGCCCAAACTGAGATGTGTTTTGAAGCTCACTCCTAAAGACAACACTGGGGATGGTGGTTTTTCCAACCTAGAAACTCCTTCTATCTATTTTCTTCTTCCATTTAAAGAAATCAGTTACCTACCACATTTCAAAGGAAAGGGTCCAGCCTGAAAAAAAACTCTTGTTTTTCTGCTGTTGCTTTCCCTGGGTCTCAGTAGGGGTGCAGCTACACACTTGAATGTGTATACAGCAGGCCAGCACATTGCTCATCCACTGTAGAGACAAAATCCAGGCAGGCAGGCAGGCTGGTCTTACTGCTAACAGCTATTGCAGAATAAAAGATTCTGAAGTGCTAATAAAAGCCTCGCTGAAGAAACCAAAGAACTTTTCAGACCCTATTAGAAAGTAATCTGTAATCAGATGTATAATTACACATCAGGGTTCACTTAAGAAGTCCTACCAACCTCTGGCCTTCGTGTCCTTCTCTTCACCCTAAAATCTTTCTTTTTTTTTTTTTCCTTTCTCTTTTCTTCTTTTCCTACACAAACTGTGCTCTTGGCCCTTTGAGTAGATTTACAAGATCTACTCCTGACCTACTTTTCCACTGTTAGTCCTGCAGTTCTTGTCAAGAAACTTGGCAGAACCAAAAGGTTTAGTAGTAAAGCAGTGAAGTCCCTTAATGAGCTACACCAGTGAGCAAACCTTCCCTAGCCTCACCCTGCCCTTGTTTCAGTTCCTTTGTTATTCAGGTCAGGAGCAAACTCTCAAAGGAAGAAGCCTGATCTCCCTCATGGAGTAAAGAGTCCGGAACTAAGCTCTTGAATTTAACCAGAATAGTGGTCCAAAGAGGACCCTAGGAGCAAGCAATGATATTTTTAACTTTTAAGGAAGAAACCAAACTCATTTGTCTCATTTGGAGACTTACTGCTTTGAGCAGAAATGTCTAATTTGGGGTACCACTCTTAGAGGCTGATAACATGACAAAACTGAACAATAAATGTGAAGAATTTATACAATAAATGTATAAAAATACAGTCAAGGACAAGAGAAAAAAAATACCAAAATGTGGCTGTTTTGGAAAGAGGTAACATAGAAAGTGACACAGAAAATGTGTCATTTTGGATTTTCTTCTACTCATTTACTTTTTGCATCTGGCAGAGCTTTGTTGCTTTTCACTCTTTCAACTCTCAGCTGTTCTCCATCCCTGCAAGACAACACATACATCAGGTGCACATATGTGCATACAGCTCTCCTGGGGCTCTTGACAGGCCTGTACACCAGGACAAAGAAGCACCCCATCAGCCAGCAGGCAGGATTTGCAGCATGATTAATATGTTTCACCCTTGATGAAAAGGTCCTTTACAAAGCTCCACTGACCTCTACCATTCCTAACTAATAAAGGGAGGAAAAAGAGCTAAGAAAATGAAAGGAATTTTAACAAGAGAAGTCAGTGCATGCTCTTGCTTTACAGGGTATTATACTAGACATGGAAATCTTTTTTGCAACTTAAAAAGCAGCTAGATAGGAAGCATAACCAACACCAACACTTCTCACACTGGGGAAGCTTCAGCTTCAGATCTGGAGCTTTACTCTGTCTCTAGCCTTTACATATCCCATTACAGCATCAGGGCTCTAGAAGGTGCAACCACTGGCACAATAAAAAGAAAAGTATTGGTTGACTGGGCAAAGTTGACATTTCGAGCCTCCCTAGTATTCTTGCTAGGTTACAATTTCAGGTACTGCTCAGGAAAGAGTAGCCCTTTATTATTAACTGTAGAGCACAGCTTATTTTCTTCAAGCAAACAGAGAATATGTGTAAGTAGCTGAAATTATTGATGTAAAAACTAAAGTATATTTTCATCCACAGTATGAGTAGAGTCACTGACATCATAACCAGCTCTTGGTACCTAAATTATACTGTTAGGTATCTTGACCCTTGACACAAAAGGAGCACCTGTCAGTGATACACAAAATTTTTGGCCAGAAGAGTCTATTATGATAATTTTGCTTGGTCTCCTGAACAGTGCTGGCAATGTTCATTCATCCTTTCAAGAGTACCAGCAGAGGAATCAATTAATTTTGTTTGTGGTGTTTGCAGAATGGCACCTTTCAACTACTAAGGACTTCAGCAGCCCTCCTTCTCTGGGGACAAGCCCTTCAAGCTCTTCTTTCTCTGGTACCAAAAAAAAGACTTTGGATACAAGTGATAGAAGTACAAAGCCACACACAAACCTGTGAACAACCGCTGAAAATCTCTGTAGGTAATTACTGGTTCCCTGTGTGATCCAACATGTTAGTAACAGAAAATCATAGCCAACATGTTTTCTCTTTGCTGGCTCTAAGTACTGTGATTTCTTATTCTAGTAATAACACATATTCATGGAGCTGTTAAGCTGATAGCATCTTTTATTTAAGCTAATATTTTCTCCTTTTTGCCTGTGTGATTTCAGAGGAGTTTCCAACACACCTCACCACATCTATACAAATATCCTGCCACAAATTATATTGATGATATATTATCCAGCTTGCAGATCAGATAAGATCACAGCACATTGTTTAAAGATCTGCCTTTGTATGTTATACAGTGACTGTGCCAATCAGCAGCACATTGCAAAGCAAAGCCTTTGTTTATTAAAGAAAAAAAAGACCTCCTACTAAAGATCTTTTGTACACAGGAAATCATAGGAGTAAAATTAGAGCAGTATAGTTTAATAATTAAGGCTGGCATTTTTCTTGAACAATATACTTCTTCCTAATCCCTTTTATCTTTTTTTTCACAGAAATGTAAGACAAAGGACTTTACTTCTGTTGGGTCAGTTAAGGGCGTAAACATGGTCACTGAGAGATGTAAGGTTCATCAGTGTTCCTTTAAGTATCAGCATCCATCAGCTGTCTGCTCTTGTTTGCATGCACAGAGCTGAGCTAATCACCAGATTTGGAACTGGGAAGCAACCCCCTTTCAGATTAGCTCAACAGGGATTGCTGGGTTTTGTTTATCTTTCTCTGCAGCACAGTGCGGGGTCCAGAAGCATCTGCAAATGTCACCCAGCAAATCTCCTGCTAGTCGGGAGGACTTAGAAGTGCCCTTGATCTCTCCTGTTCTCCTCCTGTGACACAATTATTGTGGCATTTTGTCTTCCAGCACAGACTTGGAGTCTGTTGTGAGAAGCCTGGAAATGTACAGCATCCTGGGGTGATATGAGCTACAGAGCACATGACTGCACATCTGCAGCATGCCTTTCTGTATTTGGAGAGGCACTGACTGGACAACTTGAGTGGTGCCATTCAGTCCTGTGTCTTCTGTAGCTGACCCCTTACTCTGAAAAGACTGCCATGGAGAGACCTCTGCAGGGAACTGTGGATGCAATCCTAGATGCACATAACTACCCCTGAACTATCGGCTATGGGTTCATTTATAGTGTAACAAGTCAAACAGAATTTTTCGGGGTTCATCTCTATTCATCTCTATGTTCAGCCTGCATTTGGCCAGGCAAGCTCCACCTGCAATAATTGTACCATTTCAGGCTCCATCTCTAACTCTCAGTATCAATGTGCTTAGTTTTGCTTTATGCTCTGGTTGTGAAAAATACTCTTAAAATCTTGTGCAAGAAAAATAGAGCAACTGACCACTCTGTCTGCCAATCTCACCAAAGATCAAAGTGTAGAGTTCAAAATCACCCCACTCAATTGCAGATATTTAACCAAGGCAGCTAAACACGTCTTGGTTCCTGTACAACCAACACACAGCAGGAAGCTACTCAGAGAGGCAGTCTGCTAATCTGAAGACCTGACACTTCTGGAAGAGGCTCTCATCCCTTTCAGCAGAGGTTGCCTCCACTAAGTAGTATTAGTGCAGCCCTTAGAGTGGAGATGAACAAACAGGGTAGTAGAGATGCAAATGTGAGGAGCAGAGAGTGAAATGCAAGCTACTGCAAAGTTGACATCTGTTTGTGCAGTGTTTTCCACACACAGATTAGAGGTGCAGGGGTTTTGGTCTGCTCACCTCTTGCTAGGAATTACACACGGCCATTCGCTCTCTTGTTGTTGCACCACATCCAGGCACTCCCACTCCCATTACAGGTCACAGCACCACCTGCCCAGTGCACTCAGCAGAATAAGCCTTTTTCCTGTTTAAGATCAGCCTACAGAAGCACAGCTGAGTTTTCAGAAAGTGTTTTATCCATTGCCTGCTTGCAATGATACAGACAGCTTTCAAGAGAAGTGAGAAGGTATTAGGGGGAAGGAATCTTCCTCTGAGAATTTCCAGTGTTAAGACCTTCATGAAAGATATCATTATAAGGAAATGAATGAATACATTTGTCACCCTCTGGGAGGTCTCAGAATGGCTTCTATTTTTATCTCTTCTTACCCCTTGAAGGAACCGCAAACTAATATTTGTGATTCCTGACTGAGGATATTAATGTTTTAAAAAGCTGCTATTCCTTCCAGGGCAGGAAAATGAATACCTCTTCAGGTTTTTCACTGGTTTGCCTCTTGAAATTAAATTTTGGTGAGTGTGTTTCTAGTAAGATGTGTCTGCACACACGTCTACACACACGTCTGCACAAACAATCCAAACCTATTCCTGTCTATTCATCTGGTATTGAATCTTAACAAATCTGAAAGATGTATGATCAGCTAGTGCATGTGCAAAATACGCTTATTTTTCCTTTCTTGAAGTATTTTTGCTGTGCTATGAGCTGTTTAGTCTGAACTTACAGAGCCTAGAGAACACAGGTTCATGTAAAATCATATGTATTTACTGAAGCTAAAGGGCTGAGTGGAAAAAAACCCAAAAAGATAATTAAAAGGATGCTTTCAGAACATAAAAATCTCACAGGTAACTGTTATATTGGTACTAAACCCTCTGAGTGTAAGGATCTTCCTGCCTGGAGCAGAAACATTTTTATTTATAGTCAGCACATTAAGAAATCATTACTCCAGTTAACAGTACATTCATGCCTTGAACAAGTGTCCACAAATATAAGAAGGCTTTTTGAAAATACTTCACCCACTACTGCAAGACTGGATGAGACTTTATCTAAAAGACTGTTGATGTTGCATTTGAAGAAGCAGATGGGTCACTGCTGAGCACACACTATTACCTTGCCAGAGGCTGGGTCTATTGTCAGAGAAACACTTTTGGCCTCCACTGCTCCAAACAGCAAACGATCAGTGCGGAAATCAACACTGGAGATCCCATCAAAAGGAGATGGCAAAGATCTTGCTTCATAAGGTTATATTCCATGGAGCAAAGATTTCATATGTATTTTCATTCATTGCATTTCAATTTCACATGAAACCATTACCAGCCTAGTCACATGTTCACTGTCTCAGGATTTAGCATGGAGAAGAGGACAAGTTACTGCACCCCTGAGCGACCTAGTACAGAAACACAGCAGGCCTGCATTTTTCAGAACTTTTTCTTCTTGATTATTTCTTCTCCAAAATTAAAATAAGCAATTTAAAAGCAAATTTAAATTAGCACATTGAGGACAGTTTATTATTTATGAGATGGAAATCAGGATCTTGGATGACTGAACTCATTAAAGACACTTTGGAACAGTTCCCATGTATTTATTTCTTCCATGGTACCCACACACCAAATAATTCACACAGTAATTAATGCCATGTCTTCCCAAACAATACATGCTTCCAACAGGAACTGTTCAAAAAGGAAATGCAAGAAACTGCACCAAAATAGCAATAAACTTAAAATACATACCAGCAAAACCAGGAAGTTTTGTGTTAGGTCAATACAGATGATTTATCTGAACTTACTGGGCCAAAGACATCCCTGAATTAGCTCACAAAAGGTCAGTGGAGCTAGCAAGGAGGGAGTTTGGCCAGCCAGGCCTCTGCACTGGCACAGCTTTTGTCTGACCTTGTGTCAAGGGCTTACAACAGACAGCACTCTCTCATCCTGCCACACAGATCCACAGTGTAGTGCAAGAGACAGAAGTCTATTTTGCTTCCTAGCTGTAGCCCACAGGGCTATTTGCATTTCAATCAATTACTTTTCCAGCATTGTGACTACCTGTAAAAAGTCCCTATAGACACAGTTACACTCCATAATGGAGTGCAGCACTGGGATCCCCAGCTGGGGCCAGCTGAAGAAGCAGCAGCAGTGCAGCTGTGTCAGCACAGTGCCGTGCCTGGACCAGTCCTCTCAGGAGCTGGGGAGCTTAGGTAGGCTGCCACATTTTCAGTGCCTAAGAGCCCTGCATGACAACATGGGGAACCTCGCCGATGCACCGGCCTCTCAGTGGCTCCCCTTGTACTGCAGTGCCACTTCTGAAACGCGGGACAGAGTTGAGTGGGTCTTGCAATAAGGAATTGCTCGCTTCCATCTGCTCTTCGTTGCTGGTGAAGGGCTAGTGGCCTCACCACTGTACTATGGTACTGCATTTCAGGGGCAAGCGAAACAATCCAGATGATAGCCACTTACCATCACTGGCCAGGGAAAGGGGCCTGTGGGGTGGACAGGGCTGCTGTGTTCTCAGCAAATCAAATATTTATTCCCTTCCAGGGTATACTTATTCACTCAGCACCTCTGTGAAACCCTGGTCTTCTAAGAGGAATTCAAGCACCAAGAAAATAAATTTTCCTGAGGAGATCTATGTCAAAAGAGAAAACTGAAGCTAGATCTACAGATTCCCACATTTATCATCCTAAAATACAGTTTATTCTTTCTTTCTAATCAACAAAGCCATGTTATGGGTCATGATTTTTCCCTGTCCATACATTGAAGTTTCACAGCCACTACCATGATGAGAAAGAGTCAACAAGTTACAGACATTAGCAGAACACCAGTGGGAAGTACTCACACTTGCTGCCTGGCAGAGCAAGAGTAAGGACAGAAGCTAGAAGGGATGGAGCATGAGGGAGGGACAGCACTGTGGAGATCCCTGGAACATGTTAGCCCAGAAAAGAACCTTACCTTTCAACTAGAAATCCCACTGTCAGGCAAGCCGGGGACAAACATTCAGGACAGAGCTATCTCTCTCACAATCCACCTTACTAAACCATGGGATTTGCATCATGTCTCCTTGGAAAACAAGAAGGGAGATGAAAAATACAGAGCATATTGGCTCTTCTTTCTGCAATCTCAACAAGCAGCTTCATAAATCCAATTTACTAAGTGGGACAGAATTTTTCTGCCCCTTCCCACCAGGCACAGGCAACTGGCTATAACTCAGCCTCATGCATATCCAGTGAGGAGGATCTGGTCCAGATCTGCACAGCAACACGCCTGTCTCTTTTTATTTTTCTCTCTCTAAAGGAGAGCTCTCAAAACAGTCAAATTGGTTTTAAGTTGTTTTTAAAGGGACAAAGGGAAACATCAGAGGTTGAAAATGCGCAGCAAATGAAACAGCTGTACTATAAAAAAAGCTCTGAAAAAACATACTTTACAATGGTAATTATGACAGATTAAACAATGAGTGTCATCAGTGGGATGGTACAAAAACACAATACTGTTTCCTACTCAAATATTTGCAGACATCTCTGATTTTTTATTTTGATGAAATCTCATCTAAGTATTGAATTGATTTTAAGAACCACCCTGAAGCTCACAAGAGCTTTCACTGTCAGAAGCCGTGTCAGATATTTAAACTGCAATTTGTCTCAAATGGTTCCCAGCTTGAGCTAGAGAAATGCTGTAAACATATCCTTTTAGGAGGTGACGAGTCTGAAAATCACTGCCTGCAAAGACAACATCTCTGAAAGGAGCTGAGGACCTCTCTGGCCATACAGTTACAACAGGAATTTTAAGGATTCCCACACCCTGACAAAAACTTTTGCTGCAGATTTTCTGTGCTTCTCAAACATATCCAGGAGCTGATCTGTTGTGTGATTAAGCTGTCCTCTTCGGATGGCTAAGTACCTGGAATCCTCTCCTCATTCACTACATATGTGCCCGACAAGTATGGGCTGCAACCATGAAGCCAAAGGAAATAAATCAAATCCTTCTGAGGATTTTTGAGAGCTTCACAGCTATTGGATGGGAACTAACACAGTTTAAACAATGATAGATTAATTAATTATAAATGACAGCATGCAAACCCATGGAATTTCTGTTAACACCAAATGAGTTTGTGATGGTTTATATAAAATAAAAAACTGATAGAAAAGCCTCCATGTGCTAATAACACCCAGATATTTAAGGAAATTGGCTTTGAATGTTGCTGGTCATTATACAAAGAATATTCAATGAGCTGAATCCTGAGGCTGACCCTTCACTATTGTTTTGTTTTAAGCAAAAATGTCTTATTTGCTTTAATAAAAATTCTTTTCAAATAAAAGAAATCACCTCAGTTGCAACCCTTGTGGATATGTTTCACTGTCACGTTCAATATAGTTTTCTGAACTCCTGTATTTGTTGCAACCTGCTTCCTGTTGGCTCTCACAGTACTTGCCAGATTTTTCCTTGTTTCCTTTAGGTGTCTACTTGGACTCTGTTTTGCTGCATCTAAGAAAGATAATCACGACTGTCGCACTACGACACGAAATAACTCACACATTTACGCTAGATGTAAAAGAGGGAAAAGAGGAAGCTTTATTTCTGACCTCGGAATAGATAGAATTCTAAAAGTGACAGTGGATTGGAAGATGAAATTGCTACCTCTTTAACTACACTGGTTAAACTAACAGTCTATTAATTTTCTCTTCTCACAAAGAATGCAAAACAGTCATTATTTACATGACAGTGTGTGTGAAACTTCAGTAGAAATACGTGAACATCAGAAAGCACAGAAAACTTTTAAAACAACTTTAAAACTTTCAAAAGAACAGGGCGACAGATGACTGCTCAGTACAGAATGAAAAGCTGTGCTTTGCTGCAATCCCATTAATCCCTGAAGAAAATTTGGAATCAGAAGACAACCTGGCATGGGTTGTATATCTAAGCTGTCTGTGAAAAGCACATGCATTTCAAAGACCAACCATTTCCCCCACCAATCCTGTGTGCCACCTCTGCTGACTTGGAAGAACTAGCTCTGCCATAAGCCCCAACTCTCACCACTCTGAAAAAGTGAAATACTAAGGAAAGTGATAAAATCATTAAAAAGACAGAAAACAGATGGGTGTTTGCCAAATGGAGAAGGGCCACATGACTAGGCAAAGAATGTTTATTTTAGCACTCCCATAGTCTGCTAAAGATAGCAGAGAGTGAAAATAAACATGAGAGCTATCACACTGAAGTAAGAGGAGTTCACAAGCATCTTTAGGGTAGCAACATAAGGGAGGAATTTTGGAGCTGTATGCCTGAGTAGGTTCTGTACCAGCTGCTCTGAGCACCCAAACAATAGGGCACTTTGTGGACAGGCGAGTACACATTGAGAAGTGGGGCAAAACCACAGTATCCTTCATTTTGATGGATAACAAAATGCCTATGCCAACAATACCATTGCAAGTGTTCCTAGACTGCTCCATACATCACTAGATTTGGGTCAGCATAAAATTAAGGATCATGAAGTAGAATCTAGACACAGAAAAGTTCCCTGCAAGACTGCACTATATACCAAAACATATGCAAACAGCAATTTCTGAATAGATTCAGCTTTTTTATTTGACCTTATTTCTTTTCAAAACTTCTTCTAGATTCTTCAAGAGAGAAACCTAAATAAATTGCAAAACCCTCAAATGCTTTGCTCATGTATTTTATAAATTTTCATATTTTTTCTGAACTGATGAAGAGAGTGATCAAAGACTGCCATGCTAATTCCTGAATTTCTTCCTGTTTATTGCCCTTTCATAAGTGGCTGACTCAACAGACAACTGAGAAAAGACTAAATAAGTTTTCTCTGGTTGGCATTTTAAGCTGCAGTATTTTAAGAACTGCTATTATGTTGCAGCTGAATATTCCAGCAGACTGTCTGACTCCTTTCTGAATCAGAGTGCTACCAGGCCAAATATTTGCACAAATTCCATGCATTGCCCTGCAAATTCTGCAGAGCAATTTTATATGCAGGTAAACAGTGGCTCTTTATGCCAGCATTTGATCTCTAAAAAATGCATTCTTTAGAACAACACCAGAATAGGCAGATTCAATTGCGAATCTAGCAAAATCCATGGTTTCTCAAGAATTTTTTAAAATGTCATATGTCTCAATCCATAAACAGACACATAATTGTATAGACAGATCTCTTAGTGAAGAGAGATCGATAAATCTGAAATTGTACAGGAATTAAGAGAAAAAAAAGACATCTCAAAGCCTTCAAAAGATAGATTTGAACCAAAGTTGCTGAGTTGCTGTTAATGATACCAATTGTCTGGGTTGGAATTTTTTGAGACAGCAAGTTGGTACTTCAAACATACAAAGAAGGTCAGTGAAAGATTTCACTGAATCAGCAAAATTCCTCTGTCTTCCAGTCTTTTAGAAAAAAAAGCCAGAAAATTTAAAGTCTATTTATAAGAAAGGAGAACTGAGAAGAAGATTACTAAATGTAACTAATGTAGATTCGAATATGTACCTGTGGTATTTAGAGTGATAGAGGTAATGAATCTGGGCTTCATAACCCCACTTCCGCAGCATGATGGTTTTCTAAATCACTCTTCAGTGATATGTAATCTGAAGAAGTCTTATCACAAGTCTCCTTTAAATGGTGGTTAGTAGTAACTAAATCTATTAGGAAGAAAAATACCTTTTTTCTTCTAATCTGCAATTCAAAACCAAAATGTTGTTTTCTGTTTATTTTGAATAGAAATATGCTCTCATAACCAGAGGATTGACTTAATAAAACACACCAACTGGAACATACTTAAAATTCCTTACTCCTTTCTATTGAAATAATTGTTTGGTCACTAGCTTGCTGACTGATCTTACACAGCTTATTAACACCTATAGTTTATACAAGTATCCAGTACTTTATATTTTCTGTGCAAAACAAACTACAGGAGTTGTCTGATTTTCAGGGCCATGAAACTGAAAACTTCAGCGTGCAGAGATTCAGCATCTTAAAAAAAAAACATGGCTCCTGTGGTAGATAGGGACAGGCGAACGGAAAATCTCAGGATGTGACGGAAAGCAAGACCCTTCCCCCCTCATCCTGCTATAGGTAATCAGTCACCCCTGAAGCATGCAGCCCCTCCTAACTCCAGTAGTTTTCCACTCCTTACTAACCCTAGCCAGACCCACCGTCCCCCTTTGACGTAGTAAGACCCCCTTGACTATTTAACCTTACGAGATGCGATAATAAACACCATTTGACCATCCACCACATTGGTGTCTGTGCATGTCTGTGGCCCGAGTGACCCGGGCGAGGCCAGGTCGTCATGCTGTGTCTTGAAACCAGGTCGCCTGCCTTCTCTGCAGAAGGCAACAGGCTCCTCCCTAATTCACCCTCAAACTCCAGTTCCAGTTACCACACAGAAAGATGCATCCTCCTCTACAAAGATGGGAAGTTTCAAATATAAGAGAATAGAAGTCATGGACTAAACCTCACAGTCACGGTAATGTCCATCTATAAAATAGGCAAAATGCTGATCCATTGTCTTTGTGGCAACCTCAAGAGTGACCATTTAACTACTACAAAATCTGTCAATTTCTGTGTAACAGGAAGTCTTTCTTCTGCCATTTCTCCTTTATGGAGAACGTCTACTAAACTGTCAAGCCCTCCTGATGTGGGAACTGGTTGGAGGAAAATGAAGCACAAGGAAAGCAGATGACATATGGCAGGACATGAATGCAGTAGTGAAACAGACTGGCCATTTGTCTTGCCTGCCACAATGCCAGTACAAACCACATGTGAACACTGGCAGCCTTGATGGCAGAAGACGTGTAGCTCTTTAGACTCACGTGCTTAGAATAGTGGCAGTGGAGGAACTGAGAACTCAATTACGTAATTCTTGAGTCCTAATCACAAGACAGAAGTCAAACTCCTTAATGCTCTTCTGAGATATAACAGTTAATGAAAGGTGTCCTTTAAATAATAATCAAGGGATCTGACCAACAGTGAAGAGTTGGATTTTTTGACCACCTCCTGTTGGTTTCTGCTTTTCTAAAAAATTGTGAATTTCCCACTTCCTTACCTGAAGGAAAGTGGGAAAAAAAGGAGGAAATAACCAGAAAGAGAGAGAGGATTGGTTTTTCTTCCAGTTACTTTGCTGCTGGTAAATGGTGAAGGTGTACTGTAATTTTAATCCAACATCCTCAGTTTAGGAGACCTTGTTTTAGAGTCAACTTACTAATTGAAGAAAACAACACAATTTTCTTTCTATCTCAGTAAGTATTCATTGTACCTGTGGCAAGGAGACTGTGGTGTAAGGGAAGGATGGCCAGAGAGGGAAGAGCACTCTCTTTGCCAGGCAGCAGGCTGAGGAATGAAATTCTTCACAAGTGTGTTCACTTCAACTCCCACTTTACATGCAGACAGGAGAAACTATGAGTTTATCAATGCATATCCAAGATACTGTGGAAAGACTCTTCAGTATACAGCCCTTGACACAGACACCCCCATATTTCTCTTGGAGCAGGAACAGGATGCAACTATGGTTAGGACAAGAGGACATAGTCTCAAGCTGTGCCAATAGAGGTTTAGATGGACATTAGAAAGAATTCCTTAACAGAAAGTCTGTTTAGATATTGGAGTGGGCTGCCCAGGGAGGTGATGGAATCACCACCCCTGGAGGTGTTTTAAGGCATGACTGGACATGGCATTGAGTGCCACAATCTCGCTGACATGGTGGTGTTCAGTCAAAGACTGGACTTAATGATTTCAGAGGTCTTTTCCAACCCAATTGATTTAGTGAGTCTGTGGATGTGAAAACAGTTTAAGGTCCCTCAATCCCTCCACAAACACCACTCCTGCTTCCTGACGGAGCACAGGGCCCATCCCACCCCCGCTCCTGTCTCTTGAGAACTACACTGGGAACACACGACCAGGGGGTTCAGAGCCGAGGGCAGGAGCACGACGGTTGCTGCCACGACACACCAGGTGCTTGCGCTCAGACACTGGCGAGCACCTGTTTCCGTGGGCTGCGACCGCTGCCCCCCACCCAGCCAGTAGGGCAGGCGGCCAACATGGTTGCTGGAGGCACGCTGGAGCCGCTGGAGGCACACCGCCGCCGGTGGGACGCGGGGCCGAGCACCCCTAAGGGCCCCGGCCCCGAGTTCCCCGGCGCTGAGGGCCGGGAAGCCGCGGCCGCCGGGCCGCGCCGCACACGCAGCACAGTGCTGGGACGCGACTCTCGCGAGAGAGCGGCCCGCCTCGCCTGCACCCCGCGCACACCCGAGACTCTCGCGAGAGCGGGACTGCGGGCCGGCATGGAGCGACTGTTCGCGCTGGAGGTGCTGGTGGAGGCGCTGCGCGTGGCGGAGCCGGGGCCCGTGGAGCTCCCGGGACCCGCGGAACACCCGGCCGTGGCACTGCGCCTCTTGGACCTCCCCACCCTCGTGCTGCGCCCCGCCGCCGCAGCGCCGCCCCTGCGGCCGGGGCAGCCCTTGCCCTTCGGCCGCGGCAAGCGCTGCCTGTTCCGCTGGCGCCCGGACTCGCTTTTCGCCGCGCTCCGCCGCCGTCCGCTCCGTGCCCTGCTCCTGGCGCTGCCTCCCGGGCGCGCCCCGGGACCTCCCCGCCTCCTCGGCAGCTGCGTCGTGTCCTTGGGCCCTGCCGCCGAGCTGCTGCAGCGGCACGGGGCGCCCTCATCCTGCGGCCGGCGCGGCCGCTTCGCGCTGCGGGACCCCGCGGGCCGCCCCGTCGGGGAACTGGTCCTGCGCTACTGCCTCGCCAGCTTGGGGGGCGGTGACGTGCGTCCCGCCACCCCCCGCGCTGCCACACCGCCTGCCACCACTCCTGAGTCGCGAGACGAGGAGGAGGATGAGAAGGAGGAGGAGGAGAAGGACGAGGAGGAGAGTGAGCAGCTGGAAGGCAACGTCTTTTGCCCTCTGCTGCTCTATTACAGCCGTGAGGCGGCTGAGCCTCAGCGGCCGCCAGCAACAATGGGGCGATGGGAGCATATCGAGCCCCAGAGACCGCAGGAGAAGGACAAGGGCCACAGTCCACCACGTCCCAGTGCCGGGCCCTTGCTGCTGCACCCTGCCAGCCCTCGACAGCCCCAGAACGCCCTGGTGCAGCTGCCACTGCTCAGTGCCTTGCTGGCGGAGCTGTCAGTGCTCACCCGCAGCGCTGTTCCTGATGCTGCTGTACACCCTCATCTTGCCTGCCTCTACCAGGCCCCAGGGAGTGGAGACACAGCCTCACGGCCCCCCAGTCGCTCTGCTGCCCTCAGGCCTGCAGAGACACCTGTGGGGCCTGGCAGGAGCAGTGAAATCACGAGCCCTCTGTTCAAACAAGGCTGTCAAAAGGCCACCTCCCCAGGGTCTTCTGGGGTTGGGAGAAGACCCAAGAAAGCTGTGCCCGAGGCACAGCCAGCCTGTGAAAGGAGCTGCAAAGCTAAGGAGAACAGACCTCCCAGAAAGAAATTGTTGTATGGGCTGACAGATACACTGAGGCTACGGCTGCAGCA
This sequence comes from Vidua macroura, assembly GCF_024509145.1. Classification (NCBI taxonomy): domain Eukaryota; kingdom Metazoa; phylum Chordata; class Aves; order Passeriformes; family Viduidae; genus Vidua; species Vidua macroura. Next base: position 41,965,718 of record NC_071573.1, on the reverse strand, counting down.
GACCAACCCGGATAAGCTGATAATTCATGAAAGGAGGGAGCAGTACAGAAAAAAGCAAATGGAGATGCTAAAAGAGAGAAGCCCCTTATCCAAGAGAAAGTTGGCCAGAAATACTGAAGAACAGCATGTGGTGTCTTGCAAGCATTGTGGCACAGGAGGTAGTTCAAGGCAGAATAATCAGTTGGATAAAATTGTTCAGACTTCGTTAGAAAACAGTGCTCTCTCAGAGTCAATGTCTGTGACAGGAGGTATATCCCCTGGCCTGCAGAAACAGTCTACTGCAAGTCTATCCAGGAAGGATTCAATAACTACAGCCCCCTTACTGGAGGAAACTCTCTTAAAATCTGCTCATGAGGAAAAATATAGAAAAGCTCAAATCCCAGCAGCATTCCCATCAGATGCTAATGCAAAAGGAAGTTACAACAATGCAACACACTTAATCCATCATAAAACCATGGAGCATGATTATGTGTCTGTTGTAAGTGGTCATAAACTAAGCCCCAGCAGGAATGTTGAAAACAGCTCTGAATTCATATACTCCGATGACTTTGTTGCTAGTCCAGATAACTCAGTTTGTTCAGAAGATTTCACCAATGCTGAGTGTACAGGCAGAGACTCAAAAGTTTGTGACAGCAGTCCTGAACCTCTGTGGCTTGAAAGACCAAAGCAAGATAGGTCAGATACAGAGCAAGAATCCAGCAGGTCCAGAATTTCAAAGACAAGTCTAAGAGCTCAAAGTACTTCAGATCTTGTGCCAGTTCCTTCAGCTTCATCTCCAGTCCAGTTTTTGAGGAGAAACTGTGACTTTAAAACCAGCATGGGGACTAGTGCTGAATCTGCTGATTCACTTAACCTTGCTGAGATGGAGGCATCATTATCAGAAGAAGAGCAGAAAGCCCAACAGATGAGTAAGGAAGAGAACAGGGGTGATTGATATACTCAAGAAATGTCTACACTGAGAAGCAAACAAGTTAAATCTGATATGGATCTGAATACAGGAAAGGGGCAGACCTCTACAGGATAAAAGCAGTCAGTAACTCAAGTTAGCTCTTACTTGCCATCTAACATGTCTGATCTTGAACTTAGTGTTCTGGAAAACAGTAGGTCAGACAAAGAAGATGATTTTCTGGAAAAACTACATGGTCCTAATCAGTACAAAGACATCAGTGAACTTGTAATAAACTCCCAGGATACACAATGTAATTATAACTTTTCACTGTCTGGATTGAGATACAATATTTAAACTTTGTAAATCCTGTTACATTTAGTTGCACTATGTGCAAGTTAATTTATGATTTTATCACGCACATTTATTACATTAGTGAATTTAGATATGAGATTTTTTTTAAAAATTGCTATTTGAATCTCTCATATGGTGTCTACAGCCTGACTTCAGCGTTTTAACACTTATCTTAACACAAAGTAATCCAAACAGCATATGAAACTTAACTTACTGTCAAAGCAGAAAGAAAACAGGAGCAGCAAAAGCCGCCAGTACCCACAAAAGTAGTCCAGGGTAGAAGTAATAATATGCTGCCAGAACAGCCAAGTACAAAATTAATTCCTAACCAAACAAAAGGTTTTATTCCTCCTGAAAATTTCCAAGCTTCCTTTTCATTAGAAATAGTTACTTAGAACATATAGTCACAGCCTGTAGCATCACAGAATTTTATCAGCTATAATATCAGCTTTCATCAGTATAATGATGTGTTTCTTTCCCTTTTCCATCACTAAATACAGTGACCAGAACTGGATGAGCCCTTTTAGAGTTTCTTAGGTTGAAGTTTCATTTAAGTCAGATTTTCACAATTTATTACTGAATAGTGTAAGAATTTTTGGTGACAGTAAATCACCATGGTGATATAATCTGGGCAAGCTTTAAGAGGTGGATGGAAGTTACTTGACCTTGAAGACTAAGGGTATGCAAGGAGTAGGGAAGAGCATAGTAAATCTTCAACGCTTCACAACTTCATAATTGCATTCTCTGACTCTAGGGAAAGAGGTGGGGTCAGCACCCACAGTCCAGAAACTTGGAACAAATGAGCATATTATGTCATGATGTAAAGATGTTAGTAATGAGAAATTTACCATGTCTCCTTTGCCATTAAGATAGTTGAACTGATGTTTGATTTTGATTTTAGGTTTGCTTTTAGTAGCTTCCACTTTGATCATTGAACTTAATGTCTTCTGTTTAAGTACGGAGGTTTTTCTAGAATCCATGTGCTGATCCCAAATTTTAGAGATGTTTTTTCACTTGAATTCCTGCCTTACTTTTTAGTCTCATGTACCCCCTTCCCCCCTTCTTTGAGTAGTTCATCTGCTATATCAGCTTTACATTCCTAACTATCTCATAAATTAGGACAGTTATCCTTAGGGTTAAATGATAGATTTATCCACTCCTCTTTTCTTTATAATTTACAATCTGACTTTTTTCCACAACTTTTTCATTTCTCACTGTAATTTTCCATGTACTTTATTACAAGAGCCTGTGTTTACACTTTAACATCTTAGAGGAGCTTTTTCCTTTCCCTCCTACTATGTGTTTATTTTGTAAGAATTACACCATCTCTCCTATTTAAAGCATGAACATATGTGAGGATTATTGGACTATCTAGTGTTGATTTCCTAAAAACCACTAGTAATATTTTTAATCTAAAGGTAAGCAGCTGAAATTACCTATATACCAAAGGAATTTCTGGCCAGAGCAATTCCTAAATCTTATTTAGGGTGTCTTTCGTCAGCTACAATTTTAGACCAATGTTTTTTTTCTTTTTCTTGCAATGCCATGGACTTCTCTAATACACATGGATTCAGACTGTCATACATTTATTGATGGAATAATGTCTTGCACTTCTCATGAGCAAAACTGTCATTAAAATACAATGCTGACCAACCATTTTTACAGTGTGGCTATTTAAATGAGTTGCTAATGCTACAAGTGCACAATTTGAAGAACATTATTTAAGAAAATTTTATTTCAAAAATAAAAGTTTATTTTCAACTCCAAGCAGGTTGAGACTCAAGGGCAAATTTCCAGTCTTTTTTCTATCCCCTATTCCATCTTCACTCTTCAATTTCCAGAAGCAAATATGGTACGAGCAATATTTCTTTTGTTTAAATAATGAAACTAATCTCTTTTCAGCTGATTTTATTTGGAATAACATTTCTAATGTTTACTGTGTAATAGCATTTATAATTTTATCAGGAGAACGATGAAAATGACAAAAAATGCATAGGAAGACAATAGGAGACATTACACTAGGAACAAAACTGCAGCATCATGCTTGCATGGCTTAGCTTGTTTTTTTCTTTTCAAATACATACTCCAGGTAGTGATTATTGCATGGAGAGGTTAGCAGGTAGTTTCTGCTCCCAGGGATAATAGTCTTTTCAGATATTACTATATTGTTGTGAGAGTAAATTAAGTTTAACTTAACATTCAAACAGCAACTCTCAGTCAACAAAAATGGGAACGAACTTTATTATTGAAAACTCATAAACCAATATATTAGCAAGAAATAGCTGCTAATGACAAGAGGCTTCTATGTCAACACAACAGAACAAAACAAAGATACTAATTACCAATATAAAATACTTTACAAACGGCCACAGCAAACTCCCTTTTGTACAATTCCTGTAATAATCTACACCTACATTACACTAGCTAGCCAGTTTTGTCATTACAACTTGCAGCCTGTACCCCTGTTATCAAGTAGTTAAGATCAGAGGTTTAATAAGAGATGTCTCTAATGGAGGTATTACACCATTCTTTCATAAAGACATAATTTCTAAACTGTAAGGGCTGAATTGCATGGATGATGTTTTTGCAGGGGATATGACAATATGCTGGGAGAAGCAAATAATAGTAGCATATACACTGCAATTCTTGCACAGCTGTCCCAGAAGTAACATAAATACTTAAGAATACATAGTCTCATTGACTCATTACATCTAAAAATTTCCTTGCTGCACGCTATTAAACAGAAAACTATAGTTACTTCAAGTTTTATATTGTTGTAAACTTTACTACAGCAAAATTAAAAGGCAAGAAGTAATTACCTAAACTTATAGATCCTCAGTAAACAAAGCCACTTCTTACTTTAGACTTGTTACTTTAACAAGATTGCTTTAAATCTCTGTGATATTATAGAAATAAGATGGGTGTTCAAAAAACATAGTTTCATTGCTTAAGTTTAGGGTGGTTAAATCTGCCCAAATAAAATTTCATGTTTTGAATTTCATGTTTTACAACAAGACCCAAAACTAAAGTCTTAGATCTTAGGTTAATTCAGAGTTTATGAGTGTTGCTATAACTGTTTTTTAAACAGTTATTCCAGCATACTATTTACTAAAGTAAATTTAGATAGCCACTACTACGTAACTGATGATGCGACGGGAAGAGCAGGATACCAAATACTGATAGTTTCTGACATTCTTCCCCTTCTATTGTAATATTTTCCTGCTACTAAGTACTTCTTACAAGTCCTATTACTTGATGGCCAGGAACAGTGCTAAGAAATCCCAGCCAGGTAGGTTTCCTCCACTTCATTTTTTTATTTCTCAGCACTCTGATTAGATGACACAGTTTCTTCTCTGTGATTTCTTTGATAACAGCTCCTACCACCTATTTTACTACTTGTAATCCCATCATCATTTTGGAAATCCTTTTCCTCAGTTCTCTGAAATTCCATCCAGCCTTGGAACTGAACTTAACACGAAGTGCAATTGAACTTTTGACTTGTTCTTACTACTTTTATTTTTCTAGGCCCCAATATTTTGTGATGCCTGGTATTGTAATCATTTTGTTTCTCTTTGTCTAAGTGCTGCTCAGAGTTGGATGCTAGTCATTATTTAGAAATCTTCATTACTTTGCTTTCCTTTTCTCAGCATTTCTCACCAGCATTTACTTTACTACTTGGTTGTCTTTGCTTATCTAAAAAGAAGTCAAATAATTGAATCCTGTATTTACACTTTTTTTAAAAGATTTTGTTGACTTCTACATGCAGGACTTTCACCAGCAGCTGCGTAACGCCACTCATTCAGGACTGTAGAATGACCACCCGGGACTGTGAACATTTGCCCATAGTTATCATTTGCCATGGCAGACATCAGGCTTCTCTACCTCTACCAAACCCTGCCTTTTAATCCTTTTCTAAAGGATTAAAGGATTTTGATTTCCAAATTAAGTTTTCTTTTAAGATGACTGAGGCCATCTCTGTGAGAACAGATGTTGGCTTTAATTTACCATGCATTTAGTGCTAATGGCAACCACATCTGCTATAGCTAATGTTTGCTACCAGATAGCTGCTTGCATTTTCCATCCTCTCTTTTAGTCAGTATACTGCTGAATTTTAATTTCAGTTTTGTTCACATTGAGGTTCTTCCCTCATGTTTAGTCTCTTGTAGGCATGCAGTTATGTTGAAGTCACCCAGACAAGCTGCAACTTCACTGTTGTGTTCTTGTTTGGCATTGACATTCACCTGCATTAAACTGTTTTTGCTTTAGTTTGGCTTTTATGATTTCACTTGTCTGAATTTTATATGGCAATCGTAATGTAAACCTCCCCTGACTTTACAGAATTGCTTGCATATTCCCAGAAGCATATTCTGTGTTCTCTATTGTTTTCTAGAGGATAAATTTGAGGGTCTCATGCTGGAGAAAACAGTATTAATCTTCAATTCTGCAGAGACTTCTGCAAGTGATTCATTTACCAATTGTTTAAAATAACATGGCTTGGTAGAGGAAGTGATTAAATAACATCTGAGATACATATTACTCCTAACTAAATGAACATTTAAAGATTGATTCAGGTACAGAGAATAAAAAACCCCAAAGCCAAACAAACCCACCTTCCCTCCTGAAACAACAACAACAACAAAAAAAAAAAAAAAAAAAAAAAAAAAAACCAAAACCATAAAATTAAAATGTTAACTAAAACAATTTCAGATGTCTGTTATATATTTTTATTCTAATCATAGACATTTTACAAACATTTTGGGTATTAGCCTGAAAATTTCCTTCATGTTCTCTGATGCATCTATTAACAGAAGGTAGCAGTTTTTTAAAAGGAAATAAAGGTATTTAAATTGTCAAATCCCCTGAAATTCCATGAGAATTAGTCACCTCAAAAATGGTTGTAGAATGGAAATCCATGCAGAGAACTCTGTATTATCGCTTGGAATGCAAAAATGTTTTTGAAAGAAGATAAGTCATGCTTCAACAAATATTTTCAGAGGCATTTGGAAAGTTTAGTGGTATCATGATTGAAAGAAACTCCCTTGGTGTCAAAGATATTCCAACCCTTTTTTTCTTGTCTTTAACTGTTGGCAGATTCAGTATTTTTCCTGTCCCTTATGCTTATGCAGAGAGTACTTAACCTTTGACTCCTCCCTAAATTTCCATGCCAACACAATATCCAGAACCTTATTTCAGAGACATCTTCCCCTGTTCTCCCATCATGCCTTTCATTTTTGTAGCAGTCAAGAGGCCCTGCAAGGCCTCCATGGCGGTCACTAGCCTAAGATAAGAAATGCAGAGTCATGATGAGTGGAACAGAGCTACCCCTCTTCCGCACATCAGACCCCTGTTATATCTCTGTAAGGCTATAGGTCGTATGCTCCTCGACCTCAGCCATAGGACAAATCCTGATCCCTCAACAGCCTATATAAACCCATACCATTGCCCAGTTCAGACGGAAGAGCTGTCACTGGAACCCTTTGCAGAAGCTGCCAATAAAGACATCTCCACAGAACTCCACACAGCCTTCACCTCTCTCCTTCCCTGCGTCTGCTGAGGCACTTTGCGAGCACAGAGCTGAAATCACTAAGAGCTGAAATCACTCCACAAGTGCTCGCAAGGTGGCCAGTGGCTCGGAGTTAGCCGGAGGGCCCAGGCAGGGTGCGCCTCATCAGCACAGTGCTATCCGGGACACCTATGGCGGTTGCTGCCCCAGGGGCCAGACAGACCCCCGGGGACCACCAAGCCATAATACATTTTGATACCTTGCCTTTGTCAGTTTCTCATCACGTATTTCATGCTATCTTTAGAATTCATCTTGCCCTACTTACCATTAAGAAAAACTCCTAACACTTCTCAGACACTTTCACTGATTTGTTCTCATCTTTGATATCAAACTAAAGTTCTGACCATTGTCTGCTGGACTCTGCATGGTCTATCACCTTCCTGCCTCTATGAACCTATTTCCTTCTCTGTACTCATTTCTGTGTAACTCTACCTTCATTCATTTAAAATAATAAAATATGGAAATTGCTGTACATCTGTGTTTCCTTCCTTCCCTGATCATCCTCTCTGTGGGTACCTGTATTGCCTAGAGTACTTGTCCACAAGAACATGCCAGACAAAAGTTTAGATAGAAACCATCAGATCATGTCTGATCTTCTCTACATTGCATTCCTTAACATTTTGTATGCTTACTCCTGACAGCTGGTGTCAACACTAGGATAAGACTAAGGTAATGATCAAAATTTAATGGCATATGTAGGGAAACTCTTAAGGATGTATTGTCAAACCTTGCTAACATCAAACACAGTATGAGGGAAGCTCTGATGTACCATGGCATGCAGTTTTGATTTTCTGATCCATAATTCTAATAAGACTCAGCAATAGAATTCTGTATGTATGAAAATCTATTTGTTAAGAGCCTTTTGATTGCTGCAGGTCTCATCTCCTGCTGCCTCTGCAGTGTTACTCTACAGCCCTCCAAACATTGTGTGGCTTTATTTGTAAAGTGGAATACATGTATAGGGTTTCTTCAAAACAACCTTCAAAACCTTCACAGGGTTCAATGAAAAGACAAGAACACAAATTCAAGGTACTTCAGTACATTTCCTACTTACCCATTTTTAATAACAAAACATTCACCATTATCAAACCTTTTATCAACAAGGGATTTGGTTCATTTTCAATGAGAGCAGTAGATTTGCTAACCTGATGCTTCCCTGGTTCATCACTGTTACAACACCACTTTTTAATTGCATCCTTTTTTCAAATTTTTAGCTCTTGATTAAATTCTGTACAATTACACACATGCCATGTGAATTTAGTATGGCTTGATACAATCAAGGTCTGCATCAAGGAAAGCACTAATTGCAACCAAGTCTTAACTGAAATTTGCTTTTTGTTTATCTGATACCTTATACCAGCACAGTAGTCAGCCAAAGAAGCATCCCTTGTCAGCTGCTGATCACATTTATATGTCCAGAACAGTGAGTCATGGCCAAACTTAGAGAAGTCTGTCAAGTAAGTTCCAGATGTTCCTCTGAAATTTTCTTTGCTTCTTTTGAAGTCTTAACATGGAACTGAAATTTTGTTTCCCCAGCCTCTATGAGATTTCTAACAAACAAAAGGGAAGACAAAACTAATTTTCTAGCAAGTGTCCCTATCTTCTTAAACACACATCAACACTAGACACAGGAAATTTATTCAAGGAATATTTACAGAAACCATTCAAGAAATATTTCCAAACACTTTCCCATTCCACTTAACATCCCAAATAATTTGAGAACAGCGTCCTTCACTGTACTTATTACATCTACTTCTCATCTCATTTGGAAGAACTGTGAAGATACACATTTTGTTTTGGTTTGAGTTTAGCAAGTGTAGATCGCAGAAGTCCTGCTTTTACTGGAGCCATTTCACACAGGCCTGCCAACAGTTCTGCAGCTGGAGTAAATACCAATGTTATGGATCAGATGTACAGCTGAAAACAGACTCAAGTTGTACTGATGCAATAGTAACAAGAGTTTGATCCCTGCACTCCAGGTCAAAGAAAGTATGTTTCTGGAGCAGCTCCACAGGCCTTGCATCTTGGTCCACGGGACATTAAAATGAAGATGGACAATAAAAGGAAGGAGGAAGTAAGTTTTATAGGGATGAGTCCCTCTTGGATGGAGCCATTTGCTTCTCCCTTGGCTAACTTAAGCATCTCAACTGGCATCTCAGTTAGCTTCCTGATTGTACAAGGAAGAATTTGTAATTTAAGACAATCTGAATAAAAATTTCTAATATATCAGAAATGACATTTTGACTGTTCCTGCACAACACACCACAACTTGCTGATCTTTTTTTTTTTTTTTCTTTTCAGTCTGGGAGTTGCTCTGCATAACAACAAGCAGTACACACAAAAACACATGTATCACCACATACCCTTTGATACCCCATTTCAAGACAACAGAGTTAAGCAAAAACAACCGAGGATGCAAAAAGGAAAGCCCTGCCACTCAAAGTTTAGAAATTGCTAGAAAGTCACCAGTGGTGACAGGGATTCCTTGTTCTTTCTTTTTTCATCCCTGACAGCATTGGGGAATATCAGCAAGAGTTTCAGGCACATCTAGAGGTTAAGTGCAAAAAATGTCTCTTGAAGCAAATGTATTAGCTAGGAAACCTCCTGTCCCCACTCAAGGAAGTGGTCAGGAAATCCATCAATCACCACATCATCTATTATTACATTCTGTTTTTAAAAAGCTGTCTTTGTGATTGTCCTCAGTTCATATGTCTAAGAGGGCAGCTGATTCTGTCTTTCAGTATCATGCTTGTTTCTTGTGAAGAGACCAAAATAATTTTGTCCATTTCTTCATGACAGCTTCTTCTTGCCATTTACTCAGAGCAGCTCTGATGTCTGCTCTTACAAGAATCATCTGCAACCACTTTATCTTCTCCTTCTTCATTATTCCACATATAGTCACAGAACCAGCTACAAGGAAAAAAAGCCAACCTACCACTCCTTCATGTACACAACCAAAAGGGAAAAGAGCCCCAAGGACACAGGCAGGTAGGGAAGCAAGGTCCAATCCATGCCTACAACTTTACCAGTGATCATCCTCCCTTTCTGCCAAAGATAGGCCTGGAGCTCATGACACACACTTCTAAGCCCAGCACATTGAGTGTATTGGTCCTAAGCAAGAGTTCGAGAAGTATGAAGCGTATTGATGCACATCCTCTCAGTGTGTATCCTTTCTTACCTTCCATAAACCTGCTATACTCAGCAGATTTCCTTCTTTTTTTTTTTTTTTTTTGTCCTGTTAACATTTACTGTAACTTCCCAGTTTGGGTATTCTGTCCCATCTTGTGGAAAGCATTTGCCTCAGGAAAATTGTTACATATATTACACATACTGATATGATGAGACATTGTGACTTGATTTACACCCTGATTGGATTATAGTTTCTACATTCTCTGAAATTCTGATTTTTTAATAAGGACCCACTAGTTTATTGAAGTTAAAAAGCTGTTTGGGTCTTGTGGAAATTTATTACTTTACATTTATTATTTTACTTTACATTAGTACTGAAGTGATTTATTTTACATTATTTAAACACTAAGATATGTGTATTAAACATTTGCAAAGTGCATATAGCAATTGTCCCAGTAACATCAGCACAAACATCATCTGCTGCAATCCAGCACAAAATATGTGGACATAACTATTAGGAACCATCTGGTGACCTGGCACTTGCTGGTACAGGAATGAAATTTTAATTAAGTTTTACTATCAGAAAGTGTAAATGACAGCTCCCACTTGAAACCTCAGAGCCAGTAAACTGTTGACATAAAGAGAAGGATGTCGCCCAGTTAATGGGTTGGATCACACTGCTTGATTACATACTTCGTAAGTAATGTGCTCCTTCCCTATGTTCTTGGGCACAAATTGCTTGTGCAGTTGGAATTTTAAGAAGAACTGACCATATGGCAGGTAAATTGGGAATCACACCGCAATTTACTGAGAACAAGGCAATACAATAGATGAGTCACTCATTCCCCAGGTTTGGCATGCCAGGATTGCATCTTGTGCAAGATAAAAGCCCAAAGGAAAGAATGTATTGTAACAATAAGACTATTCCAGCTACCACTGCACCTGCATTCGGGTTTTCCTGGAGCTGTGAAATAAAGCTCAGAAGTGTAAGAAAACTTCTCTCCTGCCCCAACACTCACCTTACTATCAAACAGTGTTGGTCTTCAGGGTCCCAAAATAGCAGCCCATCAGCACCAGATGAACAAGCTCTAAACTTCCTGTCTTCTCTCAGCCATTGGTAACTATTACTGCTATCTTTAACATTTAGTATATAACACTAAGGGTCTATAAAAAAAAAAGTCACCTTGTCCAAAAATGGAACACCTTTTCTATATTACAGTTGAATTATAATTCTAAAGGCATTGGCTCTGCAGGTACTGACCCATGAAAGTTATTAAAGGTCTCAATTTTTCAGTCAATAAACCAATTTGTGATTCAATCACAAGCACATGGAGAAGGTCTATTCTGCTTCTACCATCTCCAGTTGTCTAAACCATAATCAGAATTTGCAAATAAGAAAATTAAATCCAGATTGTGACCCTTTGCACTTTGGGCTAATCCAAGAAAATTCCACAGATCCACACTGCTAAAGAGTTGCAGTTTCAATCTTTGGAGAATTTCTCCAGTGCATTTTCACAAATATGCAGATACACTTGGCTTTGCAACATTAACCTGGAAGTGTCCATCAACTCAAGAAGCAGAGGATTTCTCTACATTCATTTTTAAAGCTTCAGCAATTCTCTTTTAGCAAAAGTGACTGCACAGACAGAAATCACTGCCACCCTCTGCACAACCAAACAATCACAGCCTTTATATTAAGCTTCATTGCACAAATATAATGTTGGTTAGTGTTTATATTTATGCATTTGGGGCATTTTATGTTAAATAATCCATTTTTCACTCATAAAATTATTTCTTTTAGGCCCTATGTTTAGTAAGGCAGCAAACTTTGTACAAACAGAAACTACTGTCAATGTTGAAAAACCCTAACATAAATTGACTCTACTCCTGAATTCAAGCAAACACCAGTAGCATAATCCTTTTCTCATAGTAAGCTCTGCTTGGAAACTAAATAGGCAAAGTGCTCCCAAGGGCAGCAATTAGTATTTTAGCCAGTGGATTCATTTGAAGAGACTTGTAAATTTAATGAATTCCCCAGTAGTCAATCCATCACAGTCACTAATATGCTGGCAATCTTGCTACTGATAATGTTGCCAATTTTTATTATAAGCCCTCATTTATCGCCTTAAATTTTAATTCAATGAATTCTGCATGTGAATTCTTCTTAGACAGTGATACTTTGTGCTAGCGCAATCATAGATAGGCCATTTGGGAGCATAACACTGAACTCAGTACACTTGGCAGGACATTTCTCACCCGAGATTCTTTATCTCTTACCTCCCTAATACTTGTACCTCTCAACTAAAACATAATTAGATCCTACCCCTTCTGGGCTTCATTTTATGGATTAGAGGAAAGCACAGGGGAAGGTCTGAGTGAAAACTCAGGCTCCCTATATATTCAGCCATCTTTTAGACATGAATATGGAAGTGCTGAATTCAGCAGTGACATAGAACTATAGGCAATAGTGCTTGAAGAAATCAAGAATTCATCTAGCCCATCCCCTTGCCCTAAGGCAAAAATCAGCTTGTAACTATATCAGTCCTGATAGATTTTTGTCTAGCTCTTTTTTAGAAAAAAAAAAAAAAAAAAAAAAAAAAAAAAAAAAAAAGAAAAATCAGTAAGAGAGATTATGCATCTTCCCCAGGCAGCATGTTCCTGTGCTTAATTATCCTGAAAGTTAAAAGGTTTTCCCAGGGTCAAACCTAAGTGTCCTCTGATACATTTTAAGTCCACAAATAAAATTATTTTTCCCCTTATATGCCACAGACAAAGAGAGCCATTTTCCCCCTTCCTCTTTAAGAGAGCTTTCTTCATACTTAGGACTTGTCTCTCCTCTTGTTTTTCCTCTGGACCTAGCAACCACAGCTCTTTCAGCCTTCCCTCACAAGAACTGGTTGTTCTTGTTCCTTTCCAATAAGCGCCATACACATCTTCCTTGGGATACAGTATCCTAAGCTATACCCTGACACTCCAATGGAAGTTTCTCTAGGACCTCGGACCTCACACACCTTTCAGTCTCCCTGTTTAGTATTACCTGCAAGTATAATACCCATGCTCCCTCTTTTATCAATAATTTCTAATGAAAAGATTGAGTATGCCCAGAGTCATAATAGACCCTTACAATGCCTCACTACTGCTTACCACCATTTGATCAGTGACCCATGGAGAACTATGCACAAAGAACACAAAACCAGCCACATGAGAAATTTCACATCCACAGTATGTTTCCCCAGATTATCTGCAGAAATGTGAGAGCATTTAATGTCAGGGTTTGTGACATCTGTTGATTCTGCCCAACAAAACAGACTGTCTATATGGTCATAGAAAAAAATAGATTAATCTGATATAATTTCTTCTTGACAAATTCATGTTGGCTATTATTCCTTTCCTTGTCAACTTTCAAGCACTAATACAATGTTTATGTGATTATTTGTTACAGCATTTTCCCATGCGGATTTTGAAAGGGAAACAGGCAACATACAGGTAATTGGTAGTAAGGACATACTGTCCAGAAAAACAAATTATGAGTAATAGAACAAAACATACCTCAGTGGCTTACATCTATAAGCAATCAAAACTCTAATAAAACTAAGTGCAGTTGAATGGAAAAAAAACTTAAAAAACTAACCTTTAAGCGAGACTAAAGAAATCCTTTATGTTTCTTACTCATCTTTAGTCATTGTTAAGGTAGACTCACCAGAACACACAAAAACTTAATAATGATAGCATTAAACCATAGCACCCCTTCAAATCCCTGAACAACTTTGCCTTAAAAGGATTAACTTAACTGCTATCAAACTAACAAGACATGCAGTTCAAGAGACTCTAAAGAGAAGTAAATAAAGTTGCATTTCCACTAAATAGAAAATGTATCTCTATGCAGGCTGGAAATTACTTACAGTAAAGATTTCTTACCATCAATGTTTAGGAAGAAATTTCCTTCCAGGTGTAATCAGGAAGAGCATCAAGCACCAGCTCTTGCTGACAACATAGGAACGCAAATCAGAAAGGAATTCAAATGCTTATGGTCACATAGTACCTGGGCTATGTCAAAAATAAGAAACTAATCAGTCCCAGAGCCTGTGCCCTGGTACATGTGCAGTCCTGCTGTTTAACAGCTTGCAGCTCACCAGCTGGGCTTTAGTTGCACCCAGCAGCTCTATCCCACATGTGCAGGCTTGGGCTAGGGGACAGCTTGGGCTGGGGCCAGCTCCCAGGAAACAGACTACAGAAGACTGTCCCTGTCTAGAAGAAAAAGAATGTGAAGATGTTGAAATGATTGAGATTCTTCCACTTGACAATGGGCTGGAAGGTGAACACAGCCTGCTGTATTTACTATTAGATATGTAGCCTTGGAGACCAGACTGGAAACAGAAAATGTTTCCCAAAGAGGTGTAAAGCACCCTACTGGGAATCTGGGACAAGCTCAGAGAATGTACCTACCCAGTCCCCCAGTGCCATCTCAGTGCAGTATTTTTGGTTTAGTCTGGAGAAATCTTGCTCTCTGCTCGCCACACCAAAAGGCCAGGCTAGGCATCCAATGGTTCATATAGAAAGGGCAGGGAAAAGGACCCAAATCCCTACAGGCCTTGCCCACAGATCCTAGTGCATGCCTGTTTGCAGCAGTACACCTCCCTTTTTTCCCATTCAAGAGCTGCATTTTCCTGTTATGGCAGGTTCCAATCCACAATCTAGGAGAGATTGGTATAAGCCTGTTTTCCCTATGGAAGGGCATAATCTCAAATTTATCTTTTCTCCCCAAAGGACAGGGCCCCTCCAAATCCCAGCTTTCATGATAGAGAGTCGTGAATGTATCTGGAAGGGCAGACATTGCAGCTCTTCACATGAATTTCAAAAATAAAGCAGAAATGTTCATGCTTACAAATCCCACTGTCTCCACTCTTTACCTCTTTTTGGATCTGAGACCTCCAGAATTCCTCTTCATTCAATCCAGTATAATCAATTAACTTAATCATTGAATTGAACCTCCCTCCACTATTTATTTTCACTTGTGTATCCCTTGATTACCTTTTACTCTCTTACCAACATTTAAACATTCTTTTTCAAAACTGTACAAGCTCTTTCACAGCTGGACTCAGATTATATTTTTTCCCAAATAAAAAGCTGCAACATCCTTCTTTAATTTTTAGAACTGTTTGGATTCAAGACACCACTGTGTCACACATTTCACGCAAAAGACAGATAGCTTTGCAGAACTTTTGAGTTTTCCATTCATTCATTTTGACCATTCAGTTAGCATTTTCATGCCTAGAAAATAATTCTTAAGGACAACATTTTCAATTTATTGTTATCTGAAAAACTACTTTGTATTAAGCATCAATGTGAATAAAGCTGAATGACAGCTTGATCAAAGTCAAAAGTTAGGTTTTATGTCTTAGCAAACACTGGTGTGGAATCTACAAAACTAAAATAAGATTCTTTAGAGTGCAAGAAGAGAGTATTTCAAGATTTTTTTTTCCTAACGAACATTTGAACAATAATATTGTTAAGAAAACATACAGCAAACAACAGATGGACTGACATTTGCATTTCAGTAAAGAGAGAGAGAGATTTAAAAGTTAGGAACTTTAAAACCAGCAGCGGAATTTGCAAAGCTAGAACAAAGCTACAGCATGCCTTCCTTCATTGCTTATGCATGACTCCAGCTTTAGTGGGCTTAATAAATCATTCTGAGCCTTATATTCATAGTGAATTTTTAGAAGTATCTGTCAGATACTTATGTATTTAGAATAAATTTTGCTTTAAATTTATAAAATGTATCCTTTAAATACACACTTAAACATGTAATGATTGGAATAGGAACTGCAATTTTTAACTTTAAATTTGCCTTACAACAATTTCAGTCCATTCCCACTTCATAAGGGAAAAAGACAGCACCACCTGTAAATGTATTTTCCATTTTGTGATTCAGTTTAAGTTCACTGTTCAGGGATAATCCTTAGATGTGATACAAGAGCTTCTCATGTTTTTTCTTAATACTTTCTCTATAGAAAGCTATTCCATAGTGACTGGGTCAGCACAGAATACATTTGCGTGATATGCTCTTTTTTCAATGGCATGTCATAAGAAATTAACTTTTGACTCTAAACTTTATTTCTGTTCTCAAAAGAATAAAATACAATGAGCCGAATCTGAAGCAGATTTGCTCAGGTGGTTTGGGATTTCAGTAACTATTGCTTTAAGCATAGATATAGAGCTTATAATACAGTTCCTATTACATTATTCAGGCTTGAATCTACTGTAGAAAAAGTGAATTTTTAACTTGTAAACAAAAGATTTAAAAATTCTTTACTAAGTCAGATTTCTCCAGCTTTTGGACTGGAGGCTTCTTGGCAACAACAAGAGCTTTGCCTTCTGTGTTACTCTCACTTAGGCAAAAAGAATGGGTTGCCTGCTTTTACAGAGTGGAGATAGAGTCATTTGATGTCGACTCTTAGCTGGAACCTATCAGATTTAACAAAAGAAGCAACTTTGAATTCTAGGAGCAAGTCCTTAGTGCAAGCAAGGAGGTGGGGAGATGCAGATTGGCAAAATATTGAGAATCTGCCATCTCACTAATGCATTTAATAGGCATATTTTTTGAGTCAGCTATTCTTAGATTAATTTCCATTGGATGCACCACATTTAAAGGTGTCAGCCCTCGGAGAATACAAATTCAAGAGTAAGAAGCTATAAATTATGGAACAGATTCCCCTTCAACAGAGGACAAACTGGAGAAGTTACCACAGAGCCAGAGTACAATAAAGCCTGTCTTTCAAAGATAATCTGAAAAGACCTTTCCACTGGGAACTAACCACTTAGTTAAATAATGATAAGTCAAGTTTTAAAAGCTGTTTTAGCTAGGGCTTTATAAAGTAGACTGTACTGGGTGTGACTAAAGGTTCAGTAAAAACTCTAAGAAAAGGTGACATGTACAATAGCCCTTCCTCAGTGTACTTGCAGCCTTTGCTGGATGCATTGGCCCAGTGATGCAACCTTGACAACATGCTGACGATCCCTGCAGTGCTAAACTAACCATTTCAGCCAGCTGCACCCCAAACACCCTTGCTCCATCCTTTTATCTTGTGGGAAAGCACTCATGGGATTCTCTCAGATCCTTCTGACTTCATTTTCAAAGGGCCTGTGGTGGAAACACAGCCCTTCTTGCAAAAGAGAGACGGCAAAAGCAAAGGATAATTAACAACACTTTAGTTTTACTTTTGGAAAAGAAATCAGATCAGGCTAACTACATTTGAAGCACTGGGGATATTTTCAGGGTGACCCGATGGATGAGATATCCCAGATCACCTAAGAAGGACTGTAAGTTTAAATTAGGTTCCTTTAAATTATAGTCATTGTTCCCAGCAATCGACACAAACCGTTAGTCAGTCTTTATTTCCAGCACTACTGCGGTGAACTTTAGGTCTTGAGATGAATGCTGGATTAACACAAAGATAGGTTGGGAGCCTGTGAGTAGCATCCTTTTCTGCTTTCTGGGCTGATCGAGAACAGCACTCTGTCCATCTTTTGGGTGCCAACAGCATTGGGTACTCAGTTAATGTTATTCTTCTGAATGACTGATTCTTTTCCTAAGTTCCTACACTGGCAATGGTAATGATCTACAAGCCAAATGAAAACTTGCTTCTCCACAAGCTCAGTTGAACATGCTCTCTTTAAAGCAAGAGGGGTTCATTAATATGGATGAGCCGAGCAAATGAAGAGATGGAGTTACTGAGTGCAGAGTGCTGGAAGAGCTCTTGTTTTGGGATAGCTGCTGGCAACATGAAGGCTCACTGATCAGGCACCTCCATGCCTATTTTCCCACAATGCCCTAACCTACTATTAAGTTGTGAAAGGCTATGAAACACTGCAAAATTACCTGAAGGGGAAAGAGAGATCACTAGCCCTTTAAAATCTTCTGTAGTTTAGCACTGGTTCTACAAATAAGCAGAATATATAGTTTCTGCCAGTCTCTTTTAGTCCCCTGAGAATCCCTTTCTATAAAAAGACATTTATTTTTCCCCTTAGATATCTCTGAGTTCAGAAACAATACAAGTTATTCATCATAGTCAAGTTTTGAACTTCTTCCTCTTCACAATAGATTTTTAAATAATAAATATTCATTTATTGACCTAGAAAATCTGACTTTTTGCAGGCTTTTTTACTCATGGCTATCAAATATTGCATTTTCATCTGCATATTCTCCACCCTCAAATACCCATCCTCTTCTAAAAATACTATAGGTAACAATAGTAATAACACAAAAGTAGTCTCAAAAATAATCTTAACCTTTGAGTAACTGCAACAAATCAAGGCTGAAGGATTATTGTGGGAAAGGCATTAGACCACGAGGGACCAAAACCAGGGTGATGAAATAAACCTCTTGGTCAACCCACATGGTTACTGAGTCACAAGGGTTTGATTCTTAATTCTTAACTTATATCTGGGAAAAAAAGTTTCATAGAGAATTTAATCTTCAGGTAAGCATAGCAGCAGAAACCAGACAGTAATAACTTTTTTCAAACCCAACCCAGCCAAGTAGCTATGAGAGATCAGCTCCAGTCTAATTCCCTTAATTCTCCTCTAGGTCTCTCAGTATGCAGAAATAAATAGCCTAAGATCTACAGACACATTCACTGAATCTCCAATCCATCATTCTACATTCACGCAAAGCAGCAACTTCTTCCCTGGATTCTGTCACCAAGGCACAAGCCAGGACATGGGCCTACCTCAACAGGGTGACCAGCACTGCTGCAGCATGACTAGAGCAGGGACTGACAACCCCAACGATTGAAAAGAGGCTCTTACCAGGGCCATTAAGACCTGTGGGTGCCTCCAGGGCTATGCCACTCTTCTTCCACATACCTTTATCCAGTACAACATAGATCTTCCCACTGAAGAAATAGCTGGTGTAAAATTCAGTGCCACACTTTGGCGTACATTTCCTACTGCCTTTCAAAATGAGATTGCTTAAGAGTCGCAGATGTTTAGCCCAATCCACACAGCTCTTCCCAGTAAGAGATGCCCTCAATCATGTGATGGGGAGCAGCTATAGACACTTCTTCCCCATCCAAACCTATCTGTGGCTGCATTGACTCCTGGTCTTCCCTTGCCAGGACAAAAATCCCCCTTAATTCCTCCCCCATTGCCCAGTATAGAGGATGATGTGGCACATCAGCAACAGGCACTTGTAAGTGTACAACAGGTCTGACCCTTGTAATAAGCTCTCTGCAGATTAACACTCTGCTTCATCCCCACAGCATTTGGTATACTTTATCAAGCTCTTCTTTTTTTTCCATAGCTTCCCACAAACCCAAGCAAGGAAACAGCAGTGACAGTAGCCATTTGCCATCTCATGGCACAGGGGGGTTTCCTGCAAATACAGTTTACCTAAATGCCATCTGCTCTCCCACACAGTCAGGAATGTTTTTCTTGGGTAAGGAGTTATCCTGGATCTAGTTTATGTAACCCTCTGAGGCATGTTAAGCCCAATGCCTAATTGTTTTCAAGATGAAGATATATTGTTTAGACAATCAGGCTCTAAAATGATGTGTCCTAAAGTCTAGTTGTCGTTAATTATAAAAAGGAGTAAGAAAACAAAAAATCTCTTGTTTTCTTCTTCTTTGCCTTCTGACTGAACTCTGCCAATTTGTTTGTGCTAGCTGTCTTGTTTATAGCCAGCGTGGATCTCACACTGAGCTGTCCTGAGATGCATTAATGGTTTCAAAGCACTCTGTTCCCCTCTGCATTCCTCACCCTTGCTACAAGAGTAAGTGTTCCTACTTTAATCACCTACAAGTCCCATATGTCGAAGCTGAAGAGCCCATCAGTCCCTCCAGAAGGATCTTCCTAAAGCCTCATGCATGAGCCTGCCCATCCTCCCTGTGCCTTCCTCTGCTGACCCCGGAGCATGTACAAATTGTGCTGACTTTTCAAAAGAAATGACTGCAGGTGCCTCATTCTTTGTTTATTCTGGTAAGGCTGAAAATAGCAACTGCTAACAAATATTCTGCCCTTCACAAGGCTTCTCACAGAGATGCAGCTGTTATCTCATCTACTAAAAGTGCCAACCCTAAGGATAAAACAGACACTTAATTGGGTTAGGATAAGTGTCAAAAAGGTGACTATTTAAAATTATTACCCATAATGCTGTGTGGGCTCAGATCCTTACACCAAATTCTCACTTGTGTGGTAGGGAAAATTATTTCAAGCATTTTGTTTCCCATATTTGGGTCTTGTGGATTGATGGCTCTGTTTAATCATCAAAAACAGCAAGTAAGAGGAAAAAGCATGGCTTTGTTGAGGTGGACAGACACCTGGGACATAACATTAAGCTTTCAGAGAATGTATCACCAAATATTTCTGAATTTAAAAACCTGCCAAGGCAAGATGCATTCATGAGGAGTACACTGTAGATTTTACAGTGAGACCATTGTGCTGTGCAGAGTTCTGGGATTTTTGTCTTCATCCCGTGAAAATCCACACAACAAATGGTGGAACGTGAGACTCCTTTTTCCCAGTAAACTTTAGCACCCTAACACAAGGAACTTCCTGTAATTAGGGACACAGTTGTTAGTGCCAAATTTGTAAGGAACAAATTCATTCCAAATCTGATTCAATTATTAATATACATTTCAAATTATATTGGGCTTTGGACAAATAGCCCTCAAAGTAAGAAAGCAGCTTTATTTTCTGTCTCTACCATCCATACTAAAAGGAAAAGTTGTTCAAGCACATTGCCATTTTTATGAAATAACAATTAAAATAATACTAATACAGAACACAATTTGTTTTGGAGACTGAGTCCTATATGAGAGCCTCACCAAGGAACTTCTGTCTCAGAGTTCTTCTGCAACAGAGTCTACAGGAAAAGTTCCAAGAGAGACTAAGCAAAAGGTCAAATGAGAAAGTTTATAATGGCTTAGTTTGAAGTATTGCAAAGCTTTGGGTACAATCCTTAAATCCATTTTTGCAACATCCCATCATCTTTTTTTAAATATATTCAAGAAGAACGTCATGTGCCTTCTGACTTCTTTTTTTCCATTATGCCTGTCTGAAGGTTTGAAAGCTTGCCTCAAAAGTTTAGGAGGACAACCAGGGCAGCGTGTCAAGATTATGTTTCCCTATTCGGGTATATGAAACTGTTTTTCAAATGGTGGGGTACTATAGCCTGGTTAAGAGGCAAAGGGGATTAAGCCTGATTTAAAATACTTGAGACTAAACTATGTTTAATATGTAAACAGAAATTGCCTTCCTGGGATTTCATACGGGCTATATTACTTACATCTGTAGTTTCATGTAAGCACATGACACATACACACAGTAACTTACTGCAATTAAAAATAAATACACACTGAATCCTTGCATCAATCCTTAGAAAAGCAGATGTAAAGATGACTATAACCTGAAGTTCTGAGTTGCTAAGATATTCTTTTTGACTATTTTTGCTTTGACTATTATTGCATAGATAGAGAGGAGATTAGAAAACCAAGCACTTATATCAAATAAGAAAAGACACCTCAATGTTCATCTCTGACTTTTGACTGTCATCCTGTTTTTCTTCAAGTTTGCAGATTTCTGTGCCCCACTGTTGCTCAGGAAAATGCTTATTGTAATAAGGATGGAAATACTCCCCTGCAACTGTCCCATGCAGTGTAAGGAAATAAAAGAAATAGCCTTCTTTTCTCTGGATAGATTCCAGCCTCCCTACATTTTTATAGTTAAAACAACAATAAATATTCAGGTCTCTCAGTGAAATGAATCATTAAAATCCCACAATTTCTCCTCTCTCACCAGGGGAAGAAAATCAATCTGAAAATAGGCATTGTTATGGAAGATCCCTGGGTAAGTATAGTAGCTTCTCACCTAGATAATTCCTTGTAAATGGCCAGGTCCGTGGTTCTGCATTTTCTACAAAAAGCATGCAGTAGAAAATGTTTGGACAAGCAGCCAGGATCTAGGGCCTTGTATTACAGAAGTATAATGTGCATCACAACTATCCTTTTTGTATCAGTGATCATCAAGGAGGGCTGGAAGAAGCTGTGGCTCAGAGTTCCCTCAGACCAACAGCAAGACCCATGAGTTGCTCTGTGGACTTAGCCTATAGTGGATGATAGCTCATGGACAGGAGCTGTCTAACCCAGTTTCTATTGCTGTTACAGATAGCAACTCATACATGTTCCAGTTGCTGCAGCTTATTCTCTTTACTTTGTTTCACAATGCTGTGATTCATGCCTGGATGGTGTCCAGAGTTCCCACTTGTAAGGGAGCCCAAAATAATGAGCAAAAGCTGTTTCAGGGGTTCCTGACTGGACTGGCTGGGCTCACACAAACAGTTCTGTTTCAGGACTCCAAGCAGGTCTGTGCTGAGCACACAAGGAAAGGTAACTCCATTGCTTCATGAAACTCTCACAGCTGCAAAGGCTTCTGCACCCCAGGGCAGACAGGACCTGATCTTATAACTCCTCAGAGAGCTAGGCAGGACACATCTGTTTCACTTTTCAAGGACATACCCTGAAGAAATCACTGTGTCATAGAATTTGAGAATTTCAATATCAAATAGCTCAAAACCACTTATATTTACTTCTGTCAAAGTTTGGGGGTCTAGAAAATAAGTAAAGAGAGTCTTTAAATGCTATTCAATACAGTAATCAGTGCTAAATCTTGTCTATAAAATATACATTGCTGAGGTCAACTGACAGCTTTAGTCACAAACCTTACTGAGTCTTTTCCCAAAATCATATCAAATTTCAGACTTCTCAGTGAGAACTGAACTTTGCCTGATACCTAGCTTTTGGCACATCTATTGAAGAGCTGTTTAGAAGAGTTTTTTATTTAGATGCAAATAATCATTCTTTCAAGACAAAAGCTAACAAGTATAATCATTCCTGTTGGTAAAGTGCAGAAGGGGCTAGAGTTACACTGGGGAGCAGTCTGACCCACCATCTTCCAGCCTTAAATTAATTACATGAGGAAGTTTACCATTTTCATACAGGTCATTAAATATCAGTGTAATTGCTGCTCTGTTTCCTTTCTAGAACATGAATTCTAATTAAATAGTATTGTAGTAAGTTAATGTAATATGGTAATGACTTGAAAATAGCTTAACTGTTCTCATTATAGAGTACCTGCAGATGTTCAGCCAATTGGCTCATTCATTATCTGACCATTCTCATGCATCCATACATTGAGTAAACTTTGCCTGCAGGAAGGGCAATGAAGTATTTCCAGCATTACTACTGGAAAAAGCGTGGCTTTTTCTAAGGGTGGAATGTTTAAGGGAAAAGGAGAAGGTTATGGCTACATAGTAAAAATGTTTTTTTTACATCACTGACATTTAGGAAATTGATCTCCAATGTCTGTAACCAAAACATCCTGTCCTGTGGTGCCTTCCACCTGTGGCTATTATAATTGTTTAAATTCAGCCTCACACTGCAAATGCCCACAAGCTCTGTGTAAGTTAAGACTGGACCAATTCTACATCATCTCAAGCAAATTTGCATGTGGACATGATTCAGAATAACCAGATGGCACTATTTTTGCTCCACTTAATGGTGCTTATCTAGATGTAGACAGAATTGTTTCTGGAGACTTAAAAGGGGGAAAATTGACAAATATACTTTAAAATTTCAATCCCTATTATCAAGAAATCTCTTTTTTAAGGTGTTACAGCAGTGGCAGGGTATTTGAACTACTGGCCTGCCATTTTTTTCAGTATTTGCCTTCCTAGAGATTGGCGTTTTTTTTTCATGGTTTGTATAACTTCAAGCATAGCCTAGAGTGAAAAAAAATCAATAAAAATGAAAGACATAAGCTTCATGTAAGTAAAATACTATTTCCAATATGGAGGTAAGGAAGCAGAGGGAAACAGAGTGAAGTGACTTTCTACAGTCAGTCAGTTAGAAATAACATAAGTAGTAACCTGAAATCAAATTAAAATTTGAAGTATGGAGCTTGTCTCATGCAGCATTCCACTCCTTGCAGGGACACCAGCAAAGGGATAGCATGTTGCTCAGATGCTTGTCCAGCTAAGCAAGGTTGACTGGTCTCCAAAGATGGAGACCCTTCACCTTCCCTGGACAATATGTCCCCAAGCAGCATCCCCCTGGCTGTGATACTTTTGTCCCTGTATCAAGCCAGTGCTTCTCACTGGAGTGTGTGACTGATGCCACTGCATGCCTGCCACTGTGCACCTCTGGGAAGAGCCTGGCTCCATCTCCTCACCCCTTTCTAGCTGCCAGCAGATCTCCCTGAGTTTCCTCCAGGCTTAATGAAGTCCCTTCATCTCACCATGCACTGAAATTTTTCTATTCGGAAGAAAGTGTTCTTTTATTCTTGGCTAGAGATTTACAGATTTTCCTGTCCTTGTTTCCACATCAGGGTTGGTAGCTTTTCAGGACTGGCATGCAATTCTGTACTCTGCTTTCCTAAATTAGAGACTCTGCGTGCTGGTAGGAAGCCAG
Organism: Vidua macroura; assembly: GCF_024509145.1. Lineage (NCBI taxonomy): Eukaryota > Metazoa > Chordata > Aves > Passeriformes > Viduidae > Vidua > Vidua macroura. The sequence goes on along the minus strand of NC_071573.1, from coordinate 41,941,321 downwards.
CAGGAGATGCTTCCTTTTTGGCGGGTGACAGTGCCAATCAACCTACAAGGAGTACCAGGCATCTGTGTGAATGTGTGGCTCCTGGCAAGTGTAGGTCCTGGGGCTCCTTCATTCCCAAATGCTGTCTTTCCCAAAATGCTGCAGGCCCCAACTCTTTTCTCTGCTTGGAAACCTGCCTGCAGTTAGTGCTGCCTGAGCTGCCTCTGTCGCAAGGCCTGAAATAGATGTAACCTTGTTTCCAAAGCATGCTGCAGTTATGTAAAGCATAAAAGGACTGTTCATCTCTTTGTGAAAGGCAATGGGAGTTCTTTACAATTTATTCAGGTTCTTGCTCTGCAAGTTAAAACTCACAATGTTAATAGAGGCTCTACCCCGACAGCCTTTAAATGAGAAGGAGGACAGATGACCTTTGTGGCATCTGCTCTAGGTTTCTGTAGCACAAGAAACATTACAGCACCATTTCTGGGAGAGAAGAGACGAATTTCTGGCAAAGGAGCACATCTGAGTGAAACAAGCTGCATATGCCTTGCAACATCCTCTCCTCAGTAGCAGAGATCTGATTTTGCTCTTAGATTTATTAAAATACAGTAAAGTAACAGCAGAATTTCACAAAGAATAGACCCTTAATTTACAGTAAGATAAGTGTGCCCTTTATTCTGCTTCACTATAGACCAACCTGATCTATATATTCGACATCCAGGTTCACTAAGTCCAGGACCATTGTGCAGCAGAACTATAAAAGAACATTCATTCTGATTTAGTTTTATAATTAATCTGAGGCCGTTGGATCTAATTCAAGGCCATCTCAGTGTCTTAGTTTTTAGAAGAGTTGTTCCTATTTTATATCAGCATGTGTTAAAGAAAATATTGGCCTCTTTTCCTGGAGCTGGACTTGTGCAATGTTTACATGTAAAAATAATCCCACTGAGACCCCCCTAGCTGCTTTGATTGCAAAAAGCCAAACGTTCCTATCTACTATACAGCAAGAAAAGGAGCAAAGGGCTCTGCAAACTAGAAGAAAGAACAAGACAAAAGCACAGATGAGATAGGAAAGAGCTTTGCCCCATATTCCTGGTAAGTTTACAGAATTTCTTCCATATTTACACTGCAGTTTGAAATCTGTTCAGAGAAGCCAGCCAGCAGCCAGCCAGCCAGCCCTGGAAAAAGAATTACCATTAACAACCAGCACGTTTTTTAGTCAAAATTAAAGCTTCTTGCAGCAATGTCACCAGCATGTAGTTGTAGCTGCAATTGCCCATTGCAGCACAGAGCAGTACCAAAACAGCTCTGGCAGGCAGGATTTTCAAGGGCAGGGCTACCACTCCTTGGAACAGTGAGCAAGAGCAAACCAGTGCCACTGCCATGATGGACTGCCACAGCCCACTGGCTGGAACAGGGCCCTCGAGCCCTTGTGTGAGGCTCCAGGGCTGTGGGGAGGCAGTGCTGAAGTCAGCTGAGCAGCCACAGTACACAGTGTGTGTCCTGGCCTTTCCTTTCTTGCTGCTGGCAAGTCTCAGGTTTGCAGCATGCACAGGCTCCATGACACTCATGCTATCACAAACCTCTTCTCACTCCAGAAAAGTGCTTTGGGTATATGTCAGTATGCAGAGCATTTCAGAAAGCTTCTCCTTTCTACAAAAGTAGAAAGTTAGGAGGCATTTCACCAAGATGAGTAGGAACTAGCACAGAAGCAGAAATGACTCCTCACAGTTTCATAGGTGCTAAAGTCTAACTAGCTTTTGGCTGACAGCTAGAGACAAAATGAGAGAGGTGTGCTGTCTTTGCCCCTTTTTGCTCTCAGGAAAGATCTTGAAAGAGCTAACTCCAATAAGACTAGAAAATGGAAGAAAAGAGACAAGGGAGGTAGAATAGAGATGACCCCAAACTGACTGTTTGCTCTCTCCTCTGTGATTCATTCCACCTCACCCACTTGACCTGCAGACAACTCCTTCCAGCAAGGGGTGCAGGGGGGGTGGAAAATCTCCTTTAGGGATGTCAGCATGGTGCTAATAATGCCAAGATTGTGGGTTTGATTCCCATATGGGCTGTCCACTTAAGAGTGGGACTCAATGATCCTTGTGGGTCTCTCCCAAATACAAATATTCTTGCTACAGTGATTTTTCTCTGAATAGAGAATGCTCAGTCATCTACAGTTTCCTCCCTCACTGTGAGAGAGATTGCAGTCCAGACTGGAAACAGGAGACCTATCATAAAAAAAAAAACCAACAACCAAAAGAGAGTCTGCCAGATCAGACAAACATGAGAGTCATTACTTCTCTGAGAAAAACTACCTGTGCTCTGCCTGCTATCTCAGTATCTCAGTGATGTCTCAACTTTCTCAGAAGCAAAGGAGTGTTAGAATGCAAACAAGAAAATAAGTAGAAACAAATAGTGACATTTTGTGTGACGGAAATTGGAAACTCAGACTTTTTTTCTAACGCACAGTCCTTTGCAATTTCCCTGCTTGACATCAGCCCCTCATTGTGGTCTGTCCTGTGTCACCAGCTGACCATGAAGGGTGTCAGGCTGACAATCAGCCAGAAAACCTCCACTGTAGTGGCTTTTGCAGAACTGGCTGGAGCTGGAATGCATGAAAGTGGAACTACTTTTCCTTTTTCATTTAATAAAAAGCCTTTTCCCTTTTCTGAATCTGTGAAGAGCCAAAGATAAAATAAAGTCTGCATCATAAGGATAACAAATTGTCAGCTCCAGTGAATTATCACTATCATGAGTGTCATTATTTTTACTTAATGATGCATCTCAAAGAAACTATTAAGTGTGCCCATTACTTTCTGTTACTGCACATTACTACATGGTAGAAGGTAGGGAAAATCTAACCACTCTTCCTTAAATTTAGAATTCTTATCTTTGGAAAACATTGCAATACTCTGAACTTCTCTGTGCAAGTTGTAACATTTATTGTACCTTATTATATTTTGCTCCTTCTTAATACAGTTCTGCAGCAGTCAGCAAAGAGTCTATTCTGAGTTCCTCGCAGTTACAAGTTTACCAAAGGAAATTCATTTTCCAGGGTCATTTAAAAAATATATTCCAAGCTGTTAGTGGATACTTTTCTTTGAACTGGTTTCAATCTTTGTTCTAGAGCAGCCAGCCCACTTGCAAAGAGTATTTCCAAGGCTTGTTATTCACATACAAGATCCCAGCAACAGTACAGAATTCACTGAAGATGTGTGATATGGAATCACTTCCCCAGCAGATTGATCCTGCCCCCATAAACTTGCCATTAAAGGTAATTACCTATATCTCCCACCTAGAAGTCTGTGTGTAGAGGAAACACTAACTTTGAAGGCTCTCCATTTTATTCTCTGGGAATATTTGAGCAATTCCTATTTGCAGCAACACTAAAAAGTGGAAAGATGTAGACACAGCTTAAGTAATTGATCAAGAGCTAAGACTACTTTTTTTCATTCTCCAGTCAGTTCTCAGACACTTCTAGGTGATGAAAATACAGTTAACCCATGGGATTTACAATTGTACTACATGCTGCAGATTCAGCTAAAAATGCTTTTAGCTGCTGGACCACAATGTCATATTAAGCACATGCCAATTCCCTGATCCACTGCTAACCCTCAGACAGGACATTTCTTTTTCTAACCATGATAACTGACTATGGGTAGTGAGTGATTCAAGAGGAGAGCAGCAAGCACTGCATCCTGGCAGTAAGAAAGGCTAAACCTTTTCATTCTATGGCTAAATTTGTCCCTTTCTGCTATCAGCCAAGGGTGACAGATGAAACACTGTGTTAACATGATGTAATTAAAAGATAGACCTAGCAGGAGACAGTATAAGTGACAGCTGTCAAAATATAGTTCAGGCCCAACATTTAAGCATCTCTTATCAGTGTTTATTCATTCTTAGGTTGGACTAATAGAGAAGAGCTTGTGTACAGCTCCAAATGCATGTCTGTGCTTGGGAAGACAAGCAGTTCTTGCAGCTTTCTCATGGAGCTGTGCAACACTGGTTGTACACACAGCTCAGTATCCAAGACTAGCTCTAGACAGTGTTTTATATTTAGAGTATTGTTGCATCCCGGAGTTTGGGTTTAGATTAGAGTTTTTAATTTATGTTAAAATAAGTTCTGTAATCCCGCGTTTCCCCCATGTTGTTCCCCCCCCGCGGTTTCTAGCCCCATGCTGCCTGCTGCCGGATTCTTACCCCTGTGCCGCTCCTGTAACCACCCTGCCGTCCGGCCCCGGGAAACCCCGTGCTGGCCACCCCAAGCCATATGATCCCACTCAGCCCAAGGCTCAGTGCCCGCCCCTGCGGGGTTCTCTGGTTGGTCGCTGTTGCTGGCATCACCGCCACGGCAGCCGCCCCTATTGGGCGGCAGGCTGTGGATCCTCTCGCCCCGCCCCTCCATAAAACCCTATCCCGCCGGCACCCAGACACCATTTTCTCCCATGCGAGTGCCGGGAGCGGTCGCGTCTTTCCATCGATCCGCGCCATGTGTGACCAATAAACCGTTCCTGCCAAGCACGGAGTAAATGGACAAATTCCTTACCTCTTTGCCGGGTCCCTAGCGCACGGTAACAGAGGCTGGCCAGCCCACGCGCCTGAGACACAGAGCCGTGTCCGGGAACCCGCGGCAGCAAACCCCGGCAGCACGTGGAAGCTACGCCACAGCTGGGCTCCCAAGAGCCGCGTGCAGCCGGGGAGAGCAAAAACCCACGCCGCAGAGTATTATGCATCACAGAAGTGAATCCCAATGATTCTTTGCTCAGCAGTCCTGTTTCTCCATCTCGGTGATAACCAGTGGACTTCACTCAGCAGAAATTATCCCTTTGGATATCTTCAGCTTAGACCATTTCTGCCTGGATAGTACTGCCTTTGTATTAAATACAAGTGCTACAAATGAGGAGCATTTAGCTAGATTTTACTCTTTGTGGCAGGGATGGTCAGGAAAACCACAGCCCTGTCTTACAGTGGTAGCTTGAGTGACTACCTGGCTGCCTTCAATTGGCAGCAGCATTCATCCCATTTCTTCAAGCTCAGTTTCTTAAGGAGAACTGTAGGAGTCAATCCAAATTGAAAATGAGTCTCCCATACTTCAGTCTGAGGAACAAATTCTAGTGTCTGAGCCATTTCTCTGTCTCCAGTCACAGGGAATGCTTCCAAGCCCAATACGTACTCCCCTTGCAGACCACACGACTCAGCAACACAGGTTTGCCATTCCTGTTACAGTTCCACTCTGTCGCAAAGGCAGCAAAGGTTACCCTTAGATGGATGAAGCTAAATGGCATACTAAACTATAGAAATACATTCAAAGAAATTTCTAAAACTTCTACTAAATGAATGCTGTTAAGGCAAGGTCTGAATTACTGCATCCATTTTTGGTAGCCCACTTCAAGGAAGAGATCTAGAGAACAGCAGGTTATGATCAAAGGAATGGGGGAGATTTAATCTGGAAAAGAGAAGGCAGAGAGAACACTATAAGCTTTATGTACATAAAATGCTACTGTAAAGCAGGGAACTCTTCCCAATGCCTGTTAAAATAGAACAAAATTAATGGCTTTAATTGCATAAGGGAGATACGTATTTGACATAATGAAAGCTTTATAGTGGGAAGATTAGTTTAGCACTCAAAGACTCTGTGTGGAAAATGTGGAATCTCCATCAGTGGAGGTTTTTAAGAAGACATTAGACAATCATCTGGTCAGAACAGTTAAGGGAAGTGGCTTCAAGAAGCTCTCACAGTATCTATTGATCCTATATTTACAGTCCAAGTAAAGATTTTTTGTGTTGTTTCAGTGGCAACTCTCTAGTTCAGACTCCTGCTGGCAGGGATGACATTCAAAAAAAGTGATGGGTAAAACACCTTAAAATGGATGTTTCTACATTTGCTTGCATACTACTGTGATGACTGAAACTCCCCAAACATCAGTGTGTGAACCCACCAAAACAATGCTTTTCTGTTTCAAAACGTGTGGGGCTATAAGTGGAAGGAGGTATGGATGTTAGGCATCATGAAACCTCAATCCTAGAAGCTCGTGAGTGGTTTCCCTTTTGATTTTATGATTACAATAAGGTTTAGATACACACACACAAATATGAAATAGAAGGAATTAATGATATGCTTTTATAATTAAAAAACTGAATTTGAGCACACAGGATGCACTTATAATGATCTCAGTTCCACAAGTCTCACTCATGCAGGTAATCCCCTGAAACCTGAAGGTACAGAACCGAGAAAGAAACAGCACAGCTCATCAACACAGGAGTCAGGACTATGAGATTTGAAAGGCCAAGGCACCAGTTCATACCAATAAGTGACTATTCTTGCATGACATCCTTGTAACTACTGGCTGCTGGAAAAAGGAAGATGCTATCTGGAATGAAAATCAGAGATTAGGCAAAATTTATTTTGCTGCTGCAAAATGAATTCACCAACACAGGAGGCCAGATTTTTAAAAAGAACATGTGGATATATATGTGTTATCTTTTAGCACTGGGTGCTCCCCACTGCTCTATGTAATTTAAAGATCTGCTGCCATCAATAACTTCTCTATCCAGTCTTGTGCTCTATTGTTACATCTTACTATTCTTATTTTCAAGGACGGTTTCACATTTTGAGATGTATTTTTGTAAAGGAATTCCCTACCATACTTTTCCTGTAGTGCTTTATTTTCTTCTGCACTTTTGACCTCACTATAAATGGATTTTAGGTTACAATATTCAATGCATGTATCAAGACAAGGTCTTATCTGAAACTTCCTCATCATTCCTTTCCCACACCTCCTCCCCTAGGCTTCACACTAGATTTCAGGATTTTTCTTTTTTTTTTTTACCTGACAGTACAAAGTGAGTCACTCTTTGGAAACTCTTCTTGCAGTGGAGAAGGAGTTTTAGTGGTAGTCTGACATGCCTTCACAAAGCACAGACCAAAAGCATCCCTGTTTTATGACTCCCATTTGCCCATGCAGCACACATTTCAGTACACATCACATGCTCAGCAAGGGATCTCCTGGTGTCAAAGTGTAATTCCCACTGTGGGCATTAAATGAAATTTGCAGGTGGCAAGAAGTTCAAAGCAAATGAGAGATTCTTGATGACACAATACATGGTTAAGCTGTAAAACATCCTAGCAGGAATAGGTGTAAAAGTGTGTATATGTTCAAAACTGGAAAACTCACAATGAAAATCTGTCAAGGACTCCTGAATACAAAGTTACCACCATTGTCTTTAGGGAGTACCTGAGCCATAAATCCCTGGATTTTGGGGAAGTATTCTGTGGAGGCATCACTACAGGCTTGCTGTGTCCTTATATTCCTCTCCAGGCTTCCCCAGATGGCTATCACCAGAAACATAATAGTGATTAGATTAACCTTTCTTGTGTCTTTGGGTGGCTCTTTGCATTTTCTTACACGGAACTGCTTCTAGGTGATAGAAGGTGGACTCTGCCCCATTTGTTCCTGTTTCATGCAAGCAAGCAGATTAGTCTCAGCTACATAGTGGACAATATAATGCAGGCCCCAGAAAATCTCAGATATGGAGCACAGGACCTGCTCCTTGCTGAAAGTGCAGCCTCTCACATGCCTGCAGCACAGAGACACATCTGGCTCAGAGTGCCCCACAGTGCATCCAGCAAGCCTCAAGGGCAATGGCTGTGCTGAGTGGCTCCATCTGGCATAGAATCATAGAACCATAGCTTTGGGATTGGGCTGGAATGGACCTTAAAGATTAGCTAATTCCAACCTTCCTGTCCTCACTTTGGGGTTGGAACTATGCAATACTGTGCACAGGGAGACTCTGGAGCAGCAGGGACACACATTGCAGTGTGGGAGGTATCTTGGCAGGGGACATTGCTCAGGAAAGTCATACAGCAGTCAAAGGCACGCTCCCAGATGCAGCCTAGCACGTGTCCTCACCTTATCATATCAGCAGTGTGACTGTTTAGAAATCCCTTAGGCTCAGAATCTGTGCCTCAGTTTCTCCTGAAAGTAATGTAGGCACAAATAATTAATGATATCACATCTTGATCTATCATACTTAAAAAACACTCAAAAAAACAAACAAACAAACAAACAAACAAAAAAAAAACCCTAGCCATAGCAACTACCCTATTATTAACCCAAAGCTGAGGCTTTTAAAATCTGTGGTCCTGGGTATTTTGCCCTGCTTCTAAAAGTACTGTGATTCCTACTGATACCAGCCACATCCCTTAATTCAAAGTCATGCACAGCCCATACATGGTGGGTAGAAAGAACCAAGAGAAGAAAATCTCCACTAAGGAAACCACCAAACCATTCCTTCAGTGAGCTGCAATAGGCCTGCCTCACACAGTGTAACTGTAGACAGAGAGACAGGTATCTCCAGACCTGTTTAAAACACAGTACCAAGATACAGAGATTAAACAGCTCCCTATCCTTTTTTTTTTTTTTTTTTTTGTTCTCCTGCCTTCTCTTTTCTCATATACAATGAATGCTGTGGAACAAAAAGTGGAGCCAAAGCAAACATCACTTAGACCAAGAGTTTGATGTTGGAGAGTTGAAAGTGAAGTTCCCAAATTCACAAGAAAACACCTACCAGAGCTCTCTTCAAGAGCACTATTGGGATGATGACTTTTGCCTCAGCCTACAACAAAGGAACAACCACACACCATCAGAGTTACAAGCCCAGTCTTGAGATGAGGAACTTGGTCAGGGAGAACCTAGTCAGGGGGTCTATGCTGTATCACTTCCTCAGGAGATTAGTAGTGAGAGCAAGCATGCAGCCTATAAGCATCTGATGGCTCTTGCTAGAGAATATATATGAGCTCCAAATTACTAACTTGAGAGACAGAAGTCAATGAAAACAGTTAATACAAGCCTTTGTGATGCAAGTTGCCTTTATCACATTAGGAGAATTCATTAGTCATATCATTCTGGGGATACTGTGCCAGATTGTGTTCAGCCTCAGAGCTCTGAGCCCTCATCAAAATATGCTATTTGGAAAAGCCAATTTCAAACTATTTCCTAAAGAAAAAACTCTTATTTGTGCATAATTGCCCAAACAGACTTAAAATGAATTCCCAAGTCTTTGCAGACTTCACACAATTAATCAATTTCTCATGATCAGTCTGGGGAGGTGCAGAGGAGGCTCATGGTAATTTCATGTTTTGTCATCAAAAAACACCCATTGGTACATTAATAAGACAACAGCATCTCAGCAGGACATGTAGCTATGTGACATTTCAAGCCTTTTGAAGAAAATGAACAGAAAGGAAATGAACGCCAGCAGTTACAGCCAGCAAGACAACAAGTAAATGAGCTTTTCATGTGGAGAACAAAGAGAGAGGGTGCCAGGAATGAATGAAGTGAAGATATGACAGAAGAGGTGAGATCATTCTGCCCGAGAGCCTCATTAGTATCAACAGACTGGAAAGAATGAAAGACTTCAGAGGTCAAGCTGTCCTGATGTGTCCATCTCACTTACGCTAGGATAAAAGACACCAAAAAACCACTGTTTTATTCTTTCCTGTGTATCACACCCACTACTGAGCCCCATTGTGAATGAGCTAAACAAACTGTTTACATTTATTGTGTATGTATTACACTGTGTTTATTTTTAAAGTTTTCATTTCAGAGTAGCCCTGCAGGGTAGGACAAAGATGGAGTAAACTCTGCCTCATGGTAGGACTCTAGAAACAAGTATTCCTTGGATTTGTTAGTTATCTCAATTTTGTTTGCAGACATGCCTCTCTATTTGGGCCTACCATCTACATGTGATTATCCTTCCCTTCTTTCATACAAACTGTGTCTGAAACCACAGAAAACATGCCTACACAGCTATCAGCACTAATTTGCACCCTTTGATGCCACTGCCATATTGATTAGCACTTCTCTACTGGGAGCAGCTATTAAGCCCCACCAGACTGTAAGAGTGAAAAGCATCTGCAAATATTTGCTACAAGTCTAAATACTGATTCACCTGCTCTAGAGCATGTGCAACTGCTGGCAGTAAAAGCAAGTAAATGCATGCCTTCCAGAAATATTTCCTAGCAGTGAAAAATTGTTTTTAAAACATAAATTCAGCTCTTCAAGACTCCCTTTCTATAAGCTCCTAAGTTTGAGAAATACAACTTTAGTGTGTACCTGGGTGAATGCATTTCCCACCTTGCTGAACTTCCTTCACCTTTATTCAAAGGTTATCTCCCTCTAGCAAAAGGAAAGCAGAAGCCCTTTATGTATTCACTTCAATGGTTTTCACATATTCCCGTGTGCTAGGCAGCCATCCTTCTAAGTAGCCTCCATAGTTTGTTAACATACTGGATTTATTAATCCCATTTTACAGTTTGTTGAACTTTAACTCTTCTCTTTGACCAAGAAATTCAACTTTTACAGTCAAAGGTAGAGAAACATCTTAATGCCATGTTCTCCATCATCTGCCCCCAGGCCTTTTAGTTTTATTTGCATATTTTTGGCATATAACTTTTTTAGGTAGTGCCCATAAAACACATCATATTCTTGTATTTGGGGTTTTTTTTTAAACCTTGGGTTCATTCCATGTAGGAATAAAATACTTTCACAGAATGCCATATAGCATAACCAAGCCTTCCAATTTATTGTACTGTTTGGGAAATTTCCACTCAACAAACTGGACAGTACCTTTTTTAGCTGCCTTAGAAATGCTGAAGCACAACAGTACAACACACATTTCCAAAATATTTTGATCATGATCAAAAAACTTCCACATTTCATTTCTAACAAGGGACAGGGTATTTTACTTGCATGACTTGGTCAAACTGCCTTCCAATTATGCTTCAGTTAATGTTTAAAAAGGCTTTAGTACTATAATCTTATAAAATGTAGCTCAAAAAACAAATTTCAATCTATGTGGATACAGTTTTTTCAAACAAAGGAAACCAGGAACTGAAATTTCTGGAACTTGCCATAAACACAAAATCAAACCCAAACCAAACAAACAACCAAAGGAAACCACCAACAACTTGCATTGTAAAAGGTAAAAATACAGAAATTTTCATTAAAAGATATGATTTTAACCTCAGAGAAAATTCCTAGATAGTTTTGGGACCTGTGACTTTTTATGATTGTTTGCTTTTCATAAAAATCAAGCATTTTCATGAGGAAAATAAGCATTTCCCTGACCAGTTCTTTGGAGCACCTTGGATTATCTGTCCATATTTGTTACATACAAGACAAGAATAGGTGGCTTCTTACATACTGACTGTAATATTAGCAGGCAGATGCAAATAACTAATTTATAAGCTGATATTTATTGTCTTTTCAAAGTGATTAGGAATGTGTGTGTGAAGTAATGGAACTCAGGAGCCTTAAAGAACCTTTTAGCACACCCAGCCCAATGCACAGCACTCACATCCAGAAAACCCAAAGACAACTAACAGAAAAAAAAGTATGTGTATGGGAGGCATTTGGAAACAGTTGGAAGAAAATAAATACTGGCTTTTATTTTGGTCTGACATTAAGAAACAAATGGGATTTTTAACACCAAGTGCTTCAAGTTGACCCTTTGGTATTAAACTGCAGATAAACTTTCAGTAAGAACTCCCACAAATCCAGTATTATATTTGCAATAGCACTGACAGTCATCAGAACAGCAGTTTATAGTACATTGGGCTGGCAGACAAGAGCTACAGATAATAAAGGAAATGTATTTCCAAAAAAACTATAACCTGCAAAAATAATTGTTTAGGACACATCTAAGCTTGTTTTCCTTAGATGCACAATCAGAAAACACGATTTCCTGTGCCATCTCCTAGAGAAGTATTCACATTTTTCTTCCTTGGTTATATTAATCAGGTAAAAAATATGTTAATAATGTTCTTCTTACAAAATTCTGATTTGCTGCATTGTTGCCAGAAATTCTCTATAGATACCAAACATGCTGTTGGTTTTGATGTGTACTCAAACTAAAAAGTCCACTGAATTAGTTTATTTCCATTTAAAAATACGTGACTTTTGGGGTAGTTTAAGGAAGGCAACAGTCCATTTCTACTCTAAGGTACAATATGGGCAGCCTCCACACCTCTGGGTAAGGGCAATAAGTGCTTCTACTCCTAAGCAGAGACTAAATGGAGAAATTGCCTACTAGGGCACCAGGCTGTGAAGGAACATGTGTTAGATCTAACATTTAAACTAACACTTCCTAATTGTTTCCCATCTAGAACTAAATGGCACTATTTGGATAATAAATTGGAATCCAAACCACACATATTGTCCTTCCAGTAGTCTGAACTTTTTATAATAACCCCCTGTAGATGCTGAAAGCAGGCATCACTTCCTACAAGAAGCCACACCAAACACACATTATTCTAATACCCATGAATTATCCTTGTAGCAATTTGAAATGGTTGGAGGAAAAAGTCCAGAGAAGAGATATAATGAAGCTGGTTAAAAACAACAAAGACAAACACTGCACAGCACCATACAACCTGCTCTGGGGAGCAGCACCTCTGGGAGGAGCTCTATCATGTTGAACCTACAATCTGAAATTGTAGTATGGTGCTGTCCCAGAAAGATAACATATCAAACAGCAAGAAGAAAAACATGGCACCAAATTATACTGGTCTCATCTGCTGTGTGCTGAGAGTACTGCCTCCCTCTAAACCACACTCTTCTGAAGAAATATTTTATGACTATTTCTCTACTTTTGCTCTTTATTCTTTAATTGTTGACATATGGGAAGTTTGAACTATCCACTGCCAGTTTCAAGAGGCATCTAGTTTACATCTGAGTCAGGCTTCCTGTGTGTATCTTATATATGTCCTCTACATAACTTCTTAAAACCTTGGACAATTTAAACAAAATTTGATACAGATGCTAACAAATAAAACACACCACTGGGTAAGTGAAGAAGACCACCAAGAGTGTGGCATTATACAGTTTTTTCCTGAGTGTACTCTTGCTGTCTAAAATGGCACAAGTCTGTCCCACAGTGTGTTGGAGGTTTGCACAAACGGGACAGGACTGCTGGGATACATTCCTTTAGCTTTATTGTGGCATCAGTCTCATTATACGGTTAAGACAATTGAAAGCTGGCAAGCTCACATCTTGCCAGCAGCAGCCAAAGATTTCTTTGTTACAGAATATTTAAAAAACTTTCTAGCCAATAGCATATTGCTAAAGCTTACAGACAATTGTTCTAGCCAATCACTAAAGGCACACGGACACCTGCTTCACACAATGCTTGCTTGTATGCTTTGTATTAACAATGCACAATACTCCATTATTAAGTTTAAAACCTTCTATTATCCTGCTAGGCATATTTTTCTACTGTCTTAAGGTCTATATTGGCCAAGCCTAAAACTCAAACTATTGTCTCATTGTCCTTGATTGCTGTACTATTGTAACTTTTCTACTTTCAGTCTTTGCAGCTGCAGCTACCTCTAAGTTCTCTGCTCTTTCTGTTTCTTTCTGTTTCAGCTCTCTGGAAGTCTTCTTACCTTTACTATGTTTCCCACATCATAGTTTTTATTTTTCTTGTGGAAACACTAGTAAGGGGTCTCTCTGCCTCCTCCTTGGCTTCTTCCTAAAACTTGTAGGATTATTACACCCCTGAGATCAATACCCTTCTGCCAGTCTGCCTAAACATATTGGTCCACCTCAAAAGTTGTTCATGGAGCAAGCAGACATGATCCCAAAAACCTGCTTGACTTACAAAAAAATGCTGTAAGAAGAAAAGATGGCTGTGTAGAGGTAGAAGATATTCTTGTACCCCTTCAAACTGCACTGAGATGTAAAAAAAAAAAAAAAATCCAGCGTCAGAAACACTTTCAAAATTCAGTCTGAGAAACCCGCATGACACAACATTTGTGTCCCCAGATAAAGAACCCCCCGTAGAATTTTCTACAGCCACACCCTTCACAGGATCTGTGGCTGCTGTGAGATAGCAAGGAACCAGAAACAGCAAACCCCCTCATAAAGTCACCCCCAACCTAAACCAAATAGACTTTTACAGCAGGGCTGAATTGTTATTTCTCAATTAGGGGCAGGACTTGCAATTTCTATAATTTGTCTGCCTTTTCCTTGCTATGTACAGGCATTCATCTTTGCTTTTACTTAAATAGTATCTTCCCTGAATGAAGGGGTAGGAAATATTTATTAATCTACATCACCCTGTTCTTTGAAAGCTTGCAATAAAAACTGAACCCTAAATGGTCCGTATTAAATGGATTTGCAGAAGGTCTCTAAAGCCCAATACAGTAAAGCAGTATGTACTGTGTGACAGAGACCCCACAGTTGTGGAAAACTCAGAAAGTATTGTTGGAATTTTCTGACAGCTGCTTGCATATGCAAGGACTTCTTGTCTACAGAGCCAGAAAAGAAAGATAAAATTCCATTTCCTTCACAGACTTAAGACAGTGAGAACTAGTTAATGTAAATCCTCTGTACCAGAATAGGGAAGATAAATTGTTGGGTTTTTTTTACATCCTCATCCCACATGAAAAAGCATTGAATATTTTAACTAGATTTGTAGGTCTCTGTGGATAACACACACTGGTGTAGGACAGTCAGTCTTTATTAATGGGAGTGAGGTCACAGCCAAGCAGAGCTGGCTGTGTGTAGCGCTCTGTGGTGTTGGCCTTCGAGGAACACTGATGAAAGGCTGGGAACAATCCATTTAGCTATGGATGCTTAAAAGAACAGGGGAGGGAGAGTTCTGAAGAGCTAATATTTTGTTTACAGGCCCTAACAGGTCATAAGCAATACGGTTGCTTTAATTCATGGTTTCTGTAACAAAATCAGACTGCTCAAAGTAGTCAGGCTACATGTCCACAACACACATTGGGAGCCAAGGGCAGGCCTCACATGCTCTGTATCCACCTGCAGTGCAAGTAAGGTCAGCACTGCAAGATACCTTGCTGTAACTTTGAGCCTTGTTGCAATACCAAGACTGTGCTGTTTCTCCCTTCTGGAACTGTGTTTAATTTGCACATTAAACACAAACCTAGAGCAGATAGTACCAAGTCGGGTCATTTATAGCTTTGGCATCTTATTGCAATTGTAGAGATGCATTCCCTGAGAACAGCTCAGCTCTCAGATAGGATCAGACCAGGACTGAACAGTCGGGAGAGAAGAGCAGGACTATCAAGCATGGGGAGACACCATTCTTTGACTGCAGCTAGGACCATGGGAAGCCAAAGATGCAAGTAACTTAGAAACTACAAAATAAGTCACTATATCCATAGTATCTGAATGTATCCATAGAAGTATCCATAGTATCCATAGAAGCTGAATGTATGATTTTCTCCTCTTCTGCATTCCAGAATATTCTGAATTGGAAGGGATCCACAAGGAACACCAAGCCCAGCTCTTAAGTGAATGACCCACAGGGGGCTTGAACCTACAAACCTGGCATTATTAGCACCATACTCTAATCAACTGAGCTGATTTCAGGGTCTGCACAATCACCTTGGTCTTGAAACATGACTAACATGTGAACTGAACACAACACTGAACAGGACTATATTAAAAAGAAGGACAGGAGTCTCTTTGATACTCTTTCTCTGAGCCCACTCATTCAAAATGTTCAAAGGGAAAAAGTGACTTCTTTTACCGCACCACTCTCTTGTGTGATTCTGGGCAGCCTGGGGAAGCTACTCACATAGCTTTGAGAATTAATACCTTTTTCCATGTTGAGGACTTTGCTAGAAACAATTTCATCCAAACCAAACTGATTGAAAAAACACTGGTTTTACAACCCAAATAAACAAAAACCTTGCTGTGATGAGCCACCAGCAAGCTAGTCCAGAAATCACAATATTAGAAGATTTATGCTACAATAGTGACTCATAAAAATAGGAGAGGTTACTCTGACAGGGAATAAAGTGTTTAGCTAAAATTACAGATAATAAAATCATTCGCTTCAGAGGTATTTTTTTCTATGAGATGGAACAGATGCAACTAAAGCTGCTACAAAAATGGATGATTTGGTATCTTTAGATGATTGATTGTTTCAGCCAGGTCAGGTTCAGGCTGCTTCTGGATCCTACCAAAACTTTTTCTGTGCCCAGTGCTTTGATGAGAGGCTTTCTTTTGGATGGCATCTCTTCAGCACAGCAGACAGAAATGAAGCAGAGAGTACAAGTCAAAACAAGGCAGTGGGGAGAGAAGAGAGAGCAGAGAAGAAAGGAGAAGTGGGGAAGAAAGCAGTAGCCCCTATGAGACACGTTCCATCTTGCAAAATTAAACATGATTTTTATTCTCCTGGAGCTCCCTCTTGCATTGTTGAGAACACAGTATCACAGAATACTAAGTTAGAAAGGACCCACAAGAATCAACTCCTGGTCCTGCACAGGATAGCCCAAAGAGCAACACCATGATGACAAGTGTTGTCTAAACACTTCCTTAACTTTGTCAGGCTTGGGGCTGTGACCACTTCCTTGGAGAGCCTGTTCCAGTGCCCAACCATCCTCTCAGTAAAGAACATTTTTCTAATATCCAAAACAGCTTCAGGCCATTCCCTCATGTCCTGTCACTGGTCACCACAGAGAAGAGATCAGTGCCTGCCTTTCCACTTCCCCTCACAAGGAAGTTGTAGACTGCAATGAGGTCTCCCCTCCAGGCTGAACAGATCAAGTGACCTCTGCTGCTCCTCAAATTACTTCCCCTCAAGACCCTTCACCATCTTCATTGCCCTCCTTTGGACACTCCCTAACAGTTCAATGTCTTTCTTATATTGTGGCACCCAAAACTGCCCCCAGCACTTGAGCTGAGGCTGCCCCAGTGCAGATCAGAGCAGGACAATCCCCTCCCTTGCCTGGCTGGTGATGCTGTGCCTGATGCCCTCCAGGCCAGGGTTGGCCCTCCTGGCTGCCAGGGCGCTGCTGGCTCATGTTCAGCTTGCCACTGACCAGGTCCCCCAGGTCCCTTTCCATGGCGCTGCTTTCCAGCACCTCATTCCCCAGTCTGTCCATACATCCAGGGTTGCCCCATCCCAGGTGCAGAGTCCAGCACTTTCCCTGGTTAAACTTCATATGGTTGGTGATTGCCCAGCCCTCTGATTTGTCAAGGTCTCTCTGCAGGGCCTCCCAGCCTTCTAGGGAGTCAACAACTCCTCCCAGCTTCGCATTGTTTGCGAACTTGCTCAGTATCCCTTCCAGTCCTGCGTCCAAGTAATTTATGCAGATGTTGAAGAGCACAGGGCTGAGGATGGAGCCCTGTGGAATCCCACTAGTGACAGGTCCCCAGTCTGATGTCACCCCATTCACTGTAACCCTTTGTGCCTAACCCTTTGTACCAGTTGCTCACCCTTCTCATGATGTGTTTATCCAGCTGTGTGCTGAACATTTTGTCCAGAAGGATCCTGTGAGAAAAACTATCAAAATCTTTACTGAAATCAAAAAAGATTACATCTTTTGGCTTCCCTTGATCAGTTTGGTGGGTTACCGTGTCATACAAAGAAATCAGGCTTGACAAGCAGGACTTCCATCTCTCATGAAACCATATTGGATGTGAGACATGTCACTCTTATCAAATACAAGCCTATCTGTGGGAAGAACACCATATAATACATTGTCCTCTCACACTGGTAGAATCCCACGTAAGTAACAAAGTTATCATAGATCAGAATGCATCCCACAGACATCCATCTCTTTGCGGAGGAGACCTTGCCACTGCAGGTTATGTTGCTGAAGCAGTAAATTTGCTTTCACTTTGTTATAGTCAGCTTTGAAAGTAATATACTTTTACACTGAACAAAAACAGCTTGAAAACTACTGCTACAGAAAGTCTGAAGAATGAGAAGAATCATAACAACCTCTGAGTACACCAGAAATGCTGAACAACCTTTCCCAAATTAGCAGCATCAAATTGTTTCACAGCTGTACCCACAGTTTAAGAGGTTTGGATTTCATCTCCAATCTGTTACATTACAAGTAGTATGGCAGTATTCAGTGGAATTTGCAGGACTCTCCACAAGGGCCAAGAAACAGTCCAGGGAATCACTCTCAAGTGTTACTCAAAAACAGTAGCAAGAACTTGGTGATCTGCCAGGTCTCACTGGAGATCCACATAGGTGATCAGGATGAGCAGAGACCAAGCTAAAAAAAAGTAATGCTGCCCTGAGAGATGAGGGAGAGTGTTTCTATTCCTTCCAACACAGTGGAAGTATTCCATGGATCTGCACTTTTAAAGATGGTTTGTACTTTCAGTAAAATTGAACCTTGGAATTTTCTGTCGACTAGGAATGGTACATCAACTACAAGTAAGTTTAAAACAGAAAACACTCAACTAGCCAGAGCAGACACTCACACACAACAATTCACAAGTCACTTTAATAAGGTGCAGTCAAAACTAATTGTATGGAGAACTGCACAATCAGATTTAAGGTCTTGGAAGTGATGGAAAATCCATCATGACTGCTACGACCCAGGAGCTAATTACCATCCCATTAGAAAATCTGGCACTCTATTTCTAAAATGAATTGGCCCGATTCCCCTATTACAGCTCATTAAAACTGCCATACTACAAATCTTCCTGTGTGTATTAAGACTGGTATGTCACCTCAAGTCACTTCAATGGGTAAATTTGAGAGTTTTCCTTTTAATCTGGGGGACTTACTGAGTTTTCTATACCACTTTTCTCTCATGTCATCCTTCCTAAGTGTATTAACACCAGCACAGATAAGGAACCCACTGCCTACAAGGACTGTGATAACTACTCAGTCTCCGCATACAACCAGGAGTACATGTTCAACCAACTACCCCTCAATCCCTGGCCCTTCCCTGCTATTTCTGAAGCTTTCTTTCTCAAGATGCAGCTCCCACTGTGTAAGTGGGATCAATATCTTTGTACTTCTGAAACACAAAGGCTTTCATTTTGCATGTGCAAATGCTCCTAGTTTATAATGCAGTACCTTCTTCATTTGTTTTATCCCACCAATTTTATCATCTCCAAACTTCCATGCAATGCCATATATTTTCTGCATGCTACAGAGGGAAACTAATTCTGTAGATGAGAGAATAACCTAATCTCCCTTAATCTTAAAAAACTGCAAGCAAGACTGGTATATTTTCTATACAAAAGATGGCCAGCAGCATAAAGGAAACCAGTGTTGCTATTGACAGATGTGCCACAGTTCCACCAAGGTATCAAACACAGGCAAAAGGCCATTCCTCCATTCACTCTTCATAGCTCATTTCAATTTATTTTGTTTTAAAAAAGCAACTCAAGCCTCACAGTTCTTTAACTTAGGACACTGCCAAAAGTGATATTTGGTGGCTACAACATGCAATAAACATACAAAATTGATAGCTAATTTTAATTACAAAGAGCTTAATTTTGTAGCTATGTATGCTCTGGTATTTACTCAGACCATAGGATAGCGAGGAAAGAAGTAAGAGGAGAAAAATTACTGTTACCTTTGTTATGAACTATGCCTCAAAACAGCTTTTTTTATAAAAAAATCACATGAGCTTTTATAAAAAGAAGAATGCTACTATCTCTGATGAGCTTTTGTTGTGATTGAGTTTTTCTTGTTTAACGCCATTTAGCAAATACTTTTGACAGAAAGTTCCTCAGGAAAGTCAGAATTGGTCTTCAACCACGTCTGTATTTCTATGATAGGAAAACACAAAGAAATGCATAGAATTCATTGTCTGTCTGCCACTATTTTAAGTGTATCTTGCCACCAGTTCTCTCTTTCAAACTATGTTCCCCAACACACAAAGAAGACCGGAGGAGTAGAACTAAAGAAACTGATTACCCTGAACAAAAAGTTCCACTGATTTGCATTCCACTCAACTTGAAGGTTTCAAGCAGATTATTTTTCTGAAGTCTGCTTTTCTCCAGATAATTATTTTCCTTACATGCCTCTTAAATAATTCTTCTCCAGAGCCAAGGACAACACTCTCTTTTCTAGACATTTTGTTAGTAACTCAACCAGTCTGTCATCAGGATCATCCAAAACTGTAGCAATACTGTAGTTCCTGGTGACTCTCTCACTGTTTTCCAGTTTTCCTAGGCACTCTAGTCTATGTTCACATTCAACACACTCCTAACCCTGGTGCAGCTTTAATGCAGAGCAAGAGGCAGCACAACAGCTGTGATGATCCCTACTGCATCACCCAAAATGCCCCACGTGTCAGACTGGCAATGGCAAAGAGAGACAGAAGTTGGGATACAATCTTGGCAGTCCTCTGCCAGCCTAAATCTGCCCCTCCATCACACAGGACAAAATATACAGAAGAGAGGTTCTTACAATTCTACATTAATGAAAGACAGGGAACAGAAGATGATTTTCTGCCATCCTGTCAGCACACAGCCAAACTTTCTGCTCAGAGGCCACATTCTCTGTCTCTTATTTTTGGTTTTAGTGATGCTGTAAAATGCATAGTCTATTACCAGGCATAACAGAAGGAAGCAATTTTAAAACTGATTCTGTGCAAAAAGAAGAACAAAGAGAAACCAAAGAAACCAACCTTTCTCACGGCATAATTATTCCAGAATTCCACATACATATAGTGCACCATAAACTGTAATTGTGGGATAAACTATAATTCATGGCTTTTTTAATTTCTAAGCACAGGAAATTCTCTCTCCTTGTACCCTGTTCTCTCCTTGCCTTGCTTCTACTCTTGGCTGGGAGAAGTAATTCAACAAAAGAAGCATCAAAGGAATAATAAGTCAGAGTTCAGTGGTTTCTACAAGATAATCGGTGCCTCACATTTGCTAGAAACTCAGATGAGAGGATTAAAAAAAATCCAAATCCATAGTTTTGAAGTAGCAAGTAGTTCATAAAAAGTTGTTTTGTGGAGACAGAAAATCATTTGGAAAAAATTATTCCCATGGGTTTTATTGCATCTTACTGAGAAGCCTTTATGATGAGCAAGTCAATACGTACAACAAAGAGGAAGATACATCTAAAACTTCAGATACAAAACTAGACTGCACTTTTCAGGAAGACTAATACAGCAATCCAGCAAGTTTTAACAGTGCAAGTGGTGAAAAGTGACATTGCACTTGTGCACTACACATAACCTCTGTAACTGTTTAAGTATGTGCAATACTTACGGATTATTCTGGCAAAACAGCAAAAGCCACACTGACACCTACAGACACCTTTTTAATTCCTCTTGATGTCCATAAAAATAAATTGAATAATGAGGAGTGTTTGCCACACTACGATCTCTGCTGGATTCATATTATTTATATGCCATCTACGATCTCTGCTGGATTCATTTATTTATATGCCATTTTGAATTACTGACACACTGTAGCAGTAATTTTCTGTGTATGATAAAGATAAAACACAACATGTAATTTGTTGACTCATTCTTAAAAATCAATTAATCTCCTTGAATGCTATTTGTTTTGGAGAAAAAATAATAAGGAAAAAGAATGAAGTTATTCAAGTATTAGAGTCACCATTATGGAAAAAAGTGATCAAAATATATTGTATCATGCTCACATCTCCATGACAGTGTACTTAGAGCTATGAAACTTGACAGGCTAGAGTCACTGTTACAAGGTAACAGAAAAAATTCTATACATTCAAGGAAATAATTTAGAATCTGCAGTCATGGCTCCGTCCTGACCTGCAAACCTCTGACTCTGTACACTGAATATCTCAGCTGAAAAAATAAGACTCATCATTAGAAAATGAACTTTCCTAATACTGACCTGGATAACCAAGAAAGGTTTAAAATAACGTGTCATCCCAGGAAAAAGAAGGAACTGAATTTAATATGACTTGAGTGAGGAGAGACAAATGGAAGAGAGGCCTACGGATGTTGAATGCAGTTTGTTCACGGTTTTGAGGGTTGGTGTTACATTGCTTACATTGGGAAGTGGGGTATATCTAAGAAGATCTAAGGTATACATGCTGAGAACTGCGAAGAATATGAAATGTGGAGTGGAGAAACTGAAGCTGTTTCGATTTTATTTCACTTGATTGTATGATACAGTTATCTGTATTTCCTTTAAATGCTCCTTTTCCACTCCAAGGAAAACCCTCTAGAATTCTGAACTGTAATACTCCTATGCAGATAAATATATTCAGCATATTAGGAAGGTCTTCTTCTACTGACAAGATAATCCTCAACAAATCAAACTGTTTTTATGAATTCCACAAGCCAAATAGGATGTCACACTGAAGTCAGACTTCTTAAGGGGAACAGAAACCTTTCAATCTACCAATATTTTCATCATGCCTCACCATGGAAAAGCAACTAGAGCCACACACTACAAACAAGAGTTAAATTAATTTGGTGATTTACTTAGACTGGTAAAGAATATTTTTAAACTGTTAACAGACATCTGCTTTGATACTGACAACCATTCATCAGCCTTGGTGTTTGCCAGCATAGTGCAGCAGATATTATTTTACTGTTAAATATTTTCATAAGATGCGGTCATTGTTTAAGCTACATTCTAACAAAGAACCAGAATTAAACTGAACTAGGTAAATTAAATTTGAATGTTATTATCCAATGTGAATTAATTACAATGACACATTGAAGTGAGAAGAAATAATTAATGTTCTGCAAATAGTTGCAAAATGGTTACAATGCTAACCTTTGGCTGATCATTATGCACAAGTAAAAATAAGAATATACTGAAAATGCTTTTATTGTGACCCTGAGCATTCTCTAACATAGACATTTAGATAAATAATGTCTGTTTGACAGAAGTGCACACATCTCTGCACATATAAATACAGTCAGGTATTTAAATTTTGTGGTTTTGTCCAAGCCAACATATTTAATGGGAAAGAACAAAATAATTCAAATAAACAGGAAACCTTTGGCTTTTCTTTGTCTCTCTAAACTGACATGCAGTCCAGATTCAGACAGCTTCCAATTTCTGTTCTGATACAACAAATAGTGATATGCAATTAAGAAATTTATCCTTGTGTTATTTCATTGTAACAGCACAGAATGGTAAACCTATGTAAGATCTCTCTAGATTTGACTGGTTCATCTGATAACAATCTGAAGTGCTGGATGCTCATTTGGACTGAATTTTAAATCCCTGAAGGTTCATCTATCACCAGCTGGAACAAGAAGACTGCAGGAACAAGAAGACTATTTACTTCATATTTTGTTTTTCTTATCTTTCTTTCTTTTCCCCTGAATTTGCTACTTGTGAAAGGTTCAAAGTTACTGTAAATGGAGATTAGACAGGATAAAACGATGTTCTCTTTATCACCAGAAACAGCCTTGCCTTGTCACAGCATAAATCACAGTTGAGCTGGCCACAATACCCAAACCATCACCACACAACATCAGAAGACTTCAAGCATCTACACCTCTTGCTCTTTAGCCCAACCTTTTATAGCCCTCATGTTAATGCACTGCACCTGTGTGCCCTCTGTTGCCTCTGGTGATTGGTCAGTGCACCTGGGCACTCCAGGTCTCATTACCTTCAATGCTGCTCACCTGCTCCTCACAGCTGCAGCCCATTGGGGATGAGGCTCAGCCGCAGCTCCACTCCCAATTACCACAAACTGTGTGCCTGCATTACCTTGTCTTCTCCACACAACTTCAGTCTGAAACTTAAAACCAGCTGCCACATTCTGACTACAAACATAACTGCCATCATGGTGCATTTAATAGAAACTTTATGGCCCAGTTTGAGACTCCCTCTTCAGCATTCAAGGAACACAAAATACAAAAAGAATTCTACAGCTAAGGACAAGACAAAGCTTGTAGGTCAATGTAACTTATTTTATTAGACCAAGAGGTACAGCTTTTTGAAAAGCTTGAATAAGCTTTCAGACATGCAATCCTTTCTTGGGGTATGAAATACATAATAGAAGCAGCCTATTTAAGAACTATATAACAACAAGGAAACCTGAGAACTGTGACAATTACAACAAATAATCACATGACCATTGAAGACACCAAGTTGTGCTATTTGAAATTGAGGTTAGGTAAGATAATGGCAGCAGCCATGACATCTTTTTCCTAAGAGACCACAGAGACATTACTATTAGCCCTACAGAAAAACAGCACATGACTAAAAGCTAGTTCATGTCCCAGGCTGTGCAACTATGCTCTTCTATTACTATCTGTAAAACTGTAGTATCGACTTTCTACCTGTTCCACCAGATCAGGTTAATCTGTGTAAATCTAATCCCAATTAGATTAATCTGTGAAAATCACATTTAGAACTTCAAAGGAAAGCACTGTAAAATACAAAGGATGGTATAATGAATAGTGCTTGAAAGAAAAGCATAAAGAACATACAGTGTTAAGCCCCAAATATCCACAATTATCTGACCACCAGGTTTTGCCTCCAGCCAAAGCTCTGAACAAAACTTTGGAAGAAAATAGTGGAAGCAGAAATCATGGATGACATAATAGGAATGGCCCTGAACACCATTTCATTTTGAGGTCAGTGGACTACGAGATTTGAGCAAGTACAGGTGAGAAGGGGAGAGAGCACACTTGTAGTCTAAAGAATTCCTTCCCTTCCAAGGCCAGAAACCCTATCAGCCTGTTAGGAGGACACAGGAGCTAAGACTTGCAAGCTCAGGGGCAGTAGCAAGCCTGCTGTCTCACACTGATGGGATGTAACTGCAATCACCCAGAGTTTCCAGCCCTTGAGACAGGAAGCTTGAGTGTAAGGTAAAGCCCAACTTTTGTTTGGATTGTAGTTTGCCAGGAAGGAATGACTTTACAGCAGCATTAATTATGAGGCAGGAAGGGAAAACAACAACAAAAGAAATCCCCAAGAACAAAAATTTTTAAAATGCAGAAGAGGGCAATAAGAGTCAAGGGATAACAAGTTAACAGAAGGACAACATGCAGGATATATATGTGTGTGTGTGTGTGTCAGTGCCTGTGCACTAGTAGCACTTCCCATAAGACACAGCTATTTGCCAGAACTTGGCTTACTATTGATCATGATAACTTGAGACATCAGCGACTAGTATTCTTAGAGAACATTTAGTATCACTGCTCACTAGGTATGATGCTTAAATGTGATTCCATCCCTTGAGGAGTTATATACCAAACTTAAGATGTAAATTACTTTAAATAGTGATATAGCAGATATATGCTGCTTTGATTGATACAGGTATTATAACAGCTAATAGCACCTCCTGTAAAAGGGGCTGGGACCAGTTTGTGCTGCAGAGTGGTTAGTTGTGGGAGCCAGGATTCCCAGTTTATTCACTTTAAATAAAACTCCAGAACATTAGGATTAAAGAGCAGGAAAAGCACTGAAGATCTAGCCTACCAGCAAGGAAAGAGTGTCAGAAGTATATTCAAGACTCTCCAAGCAGCATTCAGGTTTTTATAGCAGTTGTGATAATGATCTTACACTTATGGAGAATCTTTCATCCAGAAGGATTTATTTGTGGGCTTTGTGCATACCATGGGAATAAGTGTCCTCTCTTCTGCCAACTTACACTGGGAAAAGCTGTTTACACTTCTAGAGGAAAATGTTGTGCTATGAGAATTGCTACATCCCAAACAAAATGGATTAGGACAGGCAATGTCAAGTGCTATAGCAGTTAAGTACAAAACATAGTGGGGAATTTGAAGAAACAGAACATAAATAATCAAAACCATGTTCTAGTCAGGATGCTGAGACTAACAGAGTAACTTAAAACATGTATCATGGTATAAGTCATCCAATTTGTTTTTAAATCCCCATTGGACTTTTTGGCTCTCCCTTAGTTTCTCTCAATGTATACTCAAGCTGCTCTCTAAAACATTAGCAACCATTAAGCTGAACTTGACAATGCTGTCTCCAGGTAAGTTACATTAAAAGGTTGGTAACTGCTACGCAATGTAAAACAAGAAGGATTTAAAATCAAATAACATGAACAAAAAGCATGTATAGAATAACATTTGTATTTTAAATACATTTGGATAATTCTCACTAGGTTCAACTACCCTCTTTAATTCAGTTTGTGTCTTGGTCCCTTCATCTCTACTTATATAAGCTGTTTTCTCCCATAAAGGTGGAAAAGAACAGGATTGCCCATAGAGATAACAGGAGCAAAGTCAGCTGCTGAGTCCTAAAAAAAAGGAAGAAAAAAAGAAAGGTAATATGAAAATTATGCACCACCACAGCAACCAACCTACCTATAAAGGTGCTGCCCTTCAGTTCAGGTTGGGAACTTAGGAAAAGAGCACAGAAAGAATGGTTCTTGTTATTCATTCAGCACAACACCAGTCTGATGTTTTAATTTGTTGGTAAAGAGACTTATGATTGAGGGGAAAAAGAGTATCTTAATGAGCCTTAACTGTTTCCCTCCATGTTTTCTTCCTCTCATGGTCTCCCAAATTAAGAAAGATACTTTGTCACATAATCTCCCATTAACTCAACAAGTCAGATCAGTCAGCTCTCCTTTCAACACCAAAATGCTGAGGTGATCTTTAGATGCCACTTTCCAAAATTTAATTTCCAATAATTAGACTTAATTCAAGATTAACACTAACTTCCCCCACAATGGAATAGGAAAAATAATAAATGGGGAGAAGTTTCCTAGCACAAAAGCAGGTATTTTCAAATTCAATTAAAAGGAAGGAGCCTTCCACCACCCCTAGGAACAGGCCATGACATCGCTGGTTCATGAACACATAACAGTGGCAAGGCTGAATAAAACCTAAGTGCTTGCAGAATGATAGCCAACCTCTGATTCTACGTCATGAGGCAGAGATCCACCCTTTATTATATTTTAAATGTTAAATGCATTGCCTTGCTAAATCTACTCACTTGGTGTTGATCTACTTGCTTCACTTATGGAAGACTTTTATTTGAAAAACACCTAAGCTACAAATGGACTCCAAATATCAGTCAGGCAGACAAAGCACATACTATGAACAAGTAAATAACAAGCTTTTCTTCTGGGGAGAAAAAAAAGAATCAGTTCCTGGCAAGGAGGAAAATCACTGTTTCCAGCAACCAAGACTTCAGAACAACAATCTAAACTGATGAATCAGAATTCGTAATGACACAAACAGAATTATACACAGCCCTCTACAAGGGTTTATAAGAGAAATTAAACTTAACTACATTACCCGTAACATCACAAATGTAGCTACACTAAAAAAAAATGACAAAAAAATGATAACTAAAGAAAATGCTAGCCATGAAGATGGTTTTATCATTTAAAAAATTAATTTCATCCATCTGATTGCTCAAATTATGTTTTTTCCAGTAATATTGAGCTGAATTGGCTATTCAGCAATATCAATAACATTAACTGCTCATGCTGAAATAGGGTTTTGTTTTTTACATCAAGCAATACATGATTGGCAGCCATGCCAGAGATTGTATAGATTTTAGCACAGGAGAGACTGTTTGTTTACTCCCTGTGACTTTCCTCCTCGTGTCAGAGCAAAAACATAGGTGGCACTAGGAGGAATTTATTCAGCTGGCAAATTTCTTTCCCTTGTACTTTTCTTGGTAGAAAGAGAAGAAATAGAAAAGTAACTACCAGAGACCTAATTTTCTTGGGAAAGTGTTACAATAAGCACAGGGGTACAGGATGTCCCTTTTAACACCACAGTGAGAAGGAGGATGCAACAAAAGAAATGTACAAGCATTTTTTTGACAGTGGCACAAATATAAGTACACATAGTACCAGTTTAGTAGAACAGTGTCCAATTTCTAGAACAGACAAAGACATTACAAGATTCACTGGCTGAAATCCAAAGCTAGAAAAATCTGACCAGAAAGATAAATGCAAATTTTAAATGAAGGTAATAACCTCCTGGGCTATTTTATTGAAATGTGTTGGTAGATTCCTCAGCATCCCACTTGGACCATCAAATGACCACAATGCATTAGACTTCACACAGAATAAATGGCTACTATTTCCTGGCATCTGATAAAACACAGATATGAGTACATAGCCATAATGGTCTCTACTGACCCTGAATGACCAAAAGCTTTAATCCAAACTGAATATACAAAAGAACAAGAGAACTATTTATGGCAGTTTTTTATGTAGCTTTCTGACAGCTTCATTTATGCTGATTAGTATTTTACTGGATAATAAAATCTAACTTGAAGTAATTTCAAGGTATCACTGGTGTGAATAAGGCTGGAAAATTTGGAAACTTTCTGTTTTAGGGAAATTAGATTTTGTAGTTATGCTGTCTCTCTATTTCTTCAGACTTAATAACTTTTGAAAGTAATAACTAATTTAAAAAAACAAATGGGATGCTAAGTGTCTGAGAAATTAAATTCTTGAAGCTGATGCACCAGGCATATAACTTGCTTTTTCCTCATTGTCTGCAAGAATTAATCTATTAACATATCCATGTCAGGGGACTTACTGCAAGAATGTGGTATCTGATCCTGGCAAGAAATTAGTCATATTTCACAGATCTCCTAGATTTTATTAGAGCATATGGAAATAAATCATCCAAATGAAAAAGTTCATTTGGGTTTCCAATAGGCCTTTGAAAGGCCACTCACCTAAGGCCTTTGAAGAGCCAAACTGCCATGGAATAATCTTACTATGGATAAATAACTGTATAAAATACAAGAAAGAAAATGTAGGGGCAAATGGACATTTTTCATAATGATGAAGTTCATCACCAGATATCCATCTGCATCCACTCTAAGGGCTATTTTATTCAACTTCATCACAAATTATATCGAGAAGAGTGACAAAGATTGCAACTGATGCTAAATTATTCAGAATAGAAGAAAAACTGAATTGCAATTTTCAGCTTCATAGAATTGTTAAGGTTGGAACAGACTTTTAAATTAAGTCCAACCACCAACCTAGCACTACTACCTTGTTCACCATTAAAACAACATGTCCTCAAATGCCATAACCATGTTTTTTGTATGTGATGACTCCACCACTTCCCTGGGCAGTCTGTTCCAATGCTTGACAACTCTTTCTGTGAAGAAATTTTTCCAAATATCCAACCTAAACTTCCCCTAGTGCAACTTGAGGCTATTTCCTCCTGTTCTATCACTTGTTGCCTGGGAGAAGAGACCAACACCCACATGGCCATCCAGTTAATCTTCTACCCAGCAAGGAGAATACCAATCCACACACACAGTGGGAAGCCACTTTCTCAGTGAGAGTGCCGTGGAAGATGGTATCAAAGGCTTTACTGAAGTCTAGGTAGACAACATCTATAGCCTTTTCCTCATTCAGTAAGTGGGTCACTTGGTCACAGGAGTAGATCAGGTTGGTCAAGTAGGAGCTGCCTTTCATAACCCATGCTGGCTGGGCTGATCCTCTGGCTGTCCTGTTCATGTTGCATTAAATGGATCTAAACGAATCCATATTGTGTGTATATATATGTGTTTGTGTGTGTATGTATTTATATATATTGCTGGTTTTGGGCAGGATAGGGTTAATTTTTGAAGTACCCAGGAGGGATGTGGCTGAGGGAGCATGGCCAGGACCCTGATGTTATTCTGTACCACCTCACCTCAGGCCACAGGAAAGGAACTCTTGCTCTTCTGGGGAGAGGGGGTGCCTTCCTGTTGAAAAAACATGGTGGGGAAACTCTCCCCTATTGTTCATTGTCCCAGGATCTGTGGTGAACATTTCTGCATGTGAATCATTCTCTCTTTCTGTATACTTTTGTTACTGGTGCTGTTACTGTTTGTTTTCTTATCTCACTGCTGTTTCCAGTAAACAGTTCTTATCTCAATCCATGACCTTTCCCTTTTGTGCCTCCAATTCTCACCTCCATCTTGCTGCAGCAAGAAGGTGGGGGGGACACAGGGGAGTGAGAGAGAGCAGCAGTGTGGTTTGGAGAGCCTCAGTGGGAGTACCATTCCTAAGCCATGACAATATACATACAGGTATGCACATTTTCTATTAAAGGGCTTTCACGCTGATCAGCCAGGGAGGGTGAATCCATTGCTATTGTTTATGCTGTGTTTTCTGTTGTGTTGATCTGCATGGCCAATCACTTGTGTATGCAATAGGTACACTGTGTGTAGCTGTGTGTCTGCTGGGACTATGTGCTCAGTCTCACTACCAGCTGAATGAGGAAGCATGTAGCTAGAGCAGACTTTCCTCTCACAAGCTACCAGACTCAGCAACTACTAACAGCCTACATGATCACTCCATATTTGCCCTCTTCCATGTAGGTGCAAAGACATGAAGGCCTTCCTGAAACATCCTTACACTTGTCTCTCTGTGTACTGCAGGGCTCACCTGTTCCATCCTGGGATTGGGTTTTAGGGGTTCTTATTTGTGTTAGCTAGCCGAGTCCTGTGTACCCCCGCGCTTCCCCCGTGTCGTTCCCCCCCCTGCGGTTTCTGGCCCCAGGCTGCCTGCCGTTGGGCCTTTCCCCTCTGCTGCTCCTGTAACCACTCCCCCATCCAGCCCCGGGAAACCCCGTGCCTGCCGCCCCATCCCCACAATCCCACTCAGCCCGAGGCTCGGTGCCCGCCCCTGCGGGGTTCTCTGGTTGGTCGCTGTCCTATGTCATCATCGCGTCACCCACATGGATTGGGAGGCGGCGTCTGCACTCCCTATCACATCCCATATATCATCTCACTCCCTCCCAGGTCCTGCCGCCATTTCCCCCACGTGGAGTGGGAGGTGCGGGTCGCTACCCCCACTGCAGCTCTCAGCGACCATAAAGCCTTCCTGCCTTCCTCTTGGGTGATTTGGACATTTCTTCCCTCTTTACCTCGGATCCCGTAGCGCGGGTGACAGAACCTGGCAGACCCTGACCCGCGTGCCGATGCCAGTGGCACGTGGGAGAGAAGCAGCCAACCCGGAATTCCGGGGGGAGGCGGCGCCGGAGGGCGTCGGAGCTGCCCTGGACCGGGGAGGAAGAGAGAACGCCGCACTCACCACTGTATCCTTTAGGTATAAAAGCTGTTACCCGAAAAAGGAGCATCTCTGAGGTGTAGAAATCTGAAAACTATATTCTTCTAAATACATTTATATCTACAGCTTGTCAAACTGGCTTAGCTTTTCCTTGTATTCTCTCAGCCCTAATGGGAGGTTACTTGCTTCACTTTCTTGTGATTTTTGAATTCACTTCAACCTAAGGTTTCTCTGAACTGTCTTGTAGGAACTACTGCCTAGTGCGCTTTTTAGTAAAGCAGTTTGTACTCTGCCAACTGTCACTCAAAGTAGTATAGAAATTCACTTATGTTCCTGCCTATTTAAATCAACAACCACAAGAATGACATTTGCTTGACAAAACTGTTACACCTTAAAAAACAGCAATGAAATATTTAGCAATACAATTAAATTTATTCTCTTTTGCAATGTTCTTACTCAATTACAGAGTATTCCTGACAGAATTCAGTTGAAATTTGAAATTTTCAGATCAGTATCCCTGTCAAAATAACAGATTATCACTGTAAATCTGGTTTTATCATCCCATAACAAACTAAGCTGCACTTTTTTTTCTAAGTCAATCCATCTTGCTATTTCTAGTAAAACTGTAAGAATACCATACAAAATGTCATGCAGTTTCAGGGAGACTCTTTATCTTTTGCAAGAAGTAGGAGGTGGCAGTCCAGAAGAGCAAACCAGCAAGATATTTCATTGAGAATGGAAACAATGAAACTGGCTTCCTATGGATTTGTGCTATGGATTGAGCTCTACGTGACTTTTCTCCTGCCTAAAAAGGATTCTGTTTATGCTGCATAACTCATTAAAAGGGTCCTCCTCTTATATCCAGACATGTACATTTTTAAAAATGTACAGCAACTTACTGGATTTTTACTTTTTCCCCTCTGTCTGCAATTGCCCAGAAGGTTCAACATGCTGTACTGGGAGAGACAGAGGACTACATTCTTTGAATGTCGGTTGCTCTCTGTTGCTTTACAATGGTAAATTCAATTTCACAAATACTCACCAACTACCATATATTTATTTATAGCATTTGATATATTTATTTCTATTATTTATTTCTCTTTTCAGGAAATACTTTCAGAATTTTTTTCTGTTTTCGGGAACACAACCATTGATAGAATGAACATAAAGGATTTCTACTGCATAACCCACACAAAAAAGTTCTATAGGTAAATCTCTGATAGAAGGAGGATCATAATTTTCGTCTAGAGGGAGATCTGCATGTAGCTAATGGCTTATCTCTTTGTGAAGTTTAAGATTAAAGATGGTCAGGCTGTAGATGCTCAGTGCTTTCTCTCAGACACCTGCTGATGCCATGATTGCTCGACAGGCCAAACGGAAGTCAACTCTGAAATACAATCACTAATATGATTAGATGGCCAGTGGTATACAGCCAGACCCACTATCTGCAAGCAGAAGAATTATCTGCAGGGAAGAACAAGGACAAAATAAGGAACTCTCTAATACAAAGTGTTATTTTTTTAGAAAGCATACCTCCCTCTCCTGATGCAAGCAAAATGCTATACCGACTTGAGGTATTGTGAATCAAGAAGACAAGTTCTACTGGAGAGAAAGAAAAGGGTTCTAACTTGACCATTCTCTCTCCCATCAGTGGAAAATCTCCAAAACCTAACACCAGATAAACCACAGGCTGAAACTGTAATGAGGTACTGTGCCTACCCCAAGGCAGAGTGCTGAAATGTGAACTCCTGCCTACTGAGGCAGGTCAGAGATGGTAGATTACACTCTCATTCCTTCCAGCTTCTACTCTAGGGAATACCATAAATATCATAAATGGCCTCTTTTCTTAGTCACTGGTCTGGAAACTTGCAGTTAATTAATTTTATCCCATTCAACATAAAGGTCTAGGACTCTATCCATTTTTTTTAGTCAACATCCAGCAATAAATGCAAGCTTCCCCAGCCTTAGGTAACAGTTCATAAAAATGATTGACAGCTCCTTCCAAGGTCTCCACAGATCGCTCAGAATCACACCCTGCCCCTGGAACTGCAGAGGGGGTCTTTTTTAAATACTTCTTTCATGGCCTTGCCCAATCACACAATTCAATTCAGCAAGAATTGAATTTTACTCACCCTCACTTAGCAAAAAAAGAGTATAGGTACTTGGTCAGGAAAATATTTTGAACTGGAAACTTTTTAGGAATAAATTACTACTAATTAAGTTACCTGTACTGGAAGAGGAAAAGCTTTGTTCTTCTGTCCTCATCCTGGAAGGAACAAAATCCCTTTACCTATTTTCTTTTAGAGTTATCTACACTGCTAGGGTATGTGCTCCTTCTACTTATTTCAGCTAACCATCTCTATCCAAGAATGCAAAAATCCCTGCAGGATCAGGAAAGCACACAGGCTGACTCCAAACACTACTGGTTCCAGCATACAGCTACAGAGAAAACAACTTGTGCCCTGCAACTCGTACTTCTTGAACAACCTGCATCTTCTATGCAGTCACTGATTATAGAATAAATATATCAAAGGGAACAACCTTAAATAGTAAATCTTGGACAAAATATGCATAAAAATTCCAGTTAATGTAGCAAACATAAAGTCCTCTTTAACAGCAAAACTCTTCAAAAGCACAACTGGCATACCTTTCATACCTTCATACCTTTCATGCTTTTAAATGCCTGCAACCTAGACAGAGCATTCAGAAAGAGAAAACATTTTATAGTAGAAATTACAATGGAAACCAAAGTGAAATGCTAACTAATTTATACCCTGGTGCTGCAACTACTTTGCTTACACATCTGTTTGCAAGAGAAAGGACTTAACCACACAGTGAAATAACTCTGAGAGTCCTGTTTTGGAAAATGGGATGAAAGAGTTCTTTGAATACCAGAAAACAAGGGTTCTGTCAAACAGTAGTGATAGCCTTAAAATTCTCCACATGCACTTCTGAAAAAGAAAGGGTTGATTTGTAAAACCTAGTAAAACTCAACATGAACAAAACAACATTGTCTGTGTCTCTTTATTTGGCCTGCCTGAGAGACCAGCCAACAGACTGATTTAGTTTAATATTATACAGAAAACCTACCTGTAAAATCAATCACGGTAAGCTCTGCACAGGAAGTTCAGAGCAAGGGTGAAGTAGCCAGTTATCAAGTGTTGTTCTTGTGTTAATAGTCCATTCAAATATGCAGTTCTTTTCTGCAGTTCTCTCGTTAGATTAAAGATGCCTGACAAATAAGCTATAAGTTAACATCACTATTTTATTGATTCTAAAAAGCCACCAGAACAAAGTACTGGAATGTAAACTATGAAAATACAGTTTTCATTTTAGATGACAAGGGAAGATGTCTTTGTTACTTCTTGACCCTCCGACCTCCCAAGAGTCATGCCAGAGTTGTCAAATTTTTCTAATTAAGTATTTAAGCATGAAACATGTTCCGCATGCAGACACTCCTTCTAAGAATATAAAATAATACAGGGAAGAGTGGTCAAAGATATTTTGTTCAATTTATGGAAATACCCATCTACTGTGAGATGCACTCTACCTGCTGACATGCACATTTCCTCTGGCTGACAAGGATACACATTATCTTTGGAAAATGATGAAAAACCTTTAACTCCTTGAGAAATTACTTAAAATGAAAGCCTGACAATGATGGGCTGAACCTGAAGTGATCCATTCTAGTGAAGCGAACAGAAATTGGAATGTATCCCTTTCATAGCCCAGTATTTTTGGGTAACCACTTTGGTGCTTATGGTCAGGCAGGAATCAGTATTTCTTGGTGCTCAGGCATCACTTCACCCAGACAGAAGCCTGTGCACCATAGTCCCCCATAAAAAAATCCTTTTCCCTGCTCCCTTACTGCACCCCATCAGGAAAGCCTAAACAAATAAGGAGGCCACATGCCTATGGCATTTTGGGATGCAGATGTCTATCAGCATCTTTGTTAAACCTGCTGGACCTTCTCAATTTGCTTAGCTTTGTAACAATCCCCTGGTTGTATATCAACCCCCCTAGTTACATTTGCTGTCTGCATCGAGGTATCAGACAAACCATTTATCTTTTAATTTGCCTGTTTGCTACACCCTGGAGTACATTGCTTATTTGAAACAGGCAAAAAGCTCTAGGGAGAGTTTATTATTATATCTCTGCATTTGTGAGACTCCATCTGGAGGGGTCTCCTCTGGTACAGTTCTGGTGTCCACACCATAAGAAGATCATAGAACTAATGGAACAAGTCCAGAACAGGCCACAAAGCTGGTAAAATGACTGGAGCACCTTCCCTACCAAGGCAGGCTGAAAAAGTTGTGTGTGTTCGGCTTGGAGAAGGTTGTGTGGAGACCTACAGCAACCTTCCAGTGATGCCAGAGATAGATTCTTTGTCAGAAACGTAGTGATAGGACAAACAGTAATGGGTAAAAACTGAAAGAGGGAAAATTTAGGTTAGATATTAAAAATATTTTTTTCACTGTGAGGGTGGTGAGGCACTGGAACATGTTGCCCAGGGTGGTTGTGGATGCCCCAACTCTGGCAGTGTTCAAGGTCGGGCTGGATGAAGCCTTGAGCAACCTGGTCTAGTGGGAGGTGTTCCGTGTCCATGGCAGGGAGGCTTGGGACTGATCTTTAAGGTCTATTCCCACACCTTAACATTCCATTATTGTATTAAAATAACTCAGACATGTGACAGGTTCAGCTAACTGGATAAAGAAGACGCTGGCCCTCAACTAGGAAACTAATTGCTTTTTTTCCCCTCTCCCCTAACCTTAACTTGTGACCATCTTCTCATATACACCACAGCAGCAGCACCTGCCTGGCCCCGCCTCCGAGGCGGCCTCAGGCCCGGCAGGGCCCGTCGTGCCCGAAGCCTTGGGGGGCACCGCCCTCCCGGGCGGAGCGGGGCTGGGGGCGGAGCGGAGCGCCGAGTGGGGGTGAGGGCGGAGTGGGGAGCGCATCATGTCCAAGCACGTGTTTCTCACGGGACCCCCAGGTAATGGGGGCGGGAGGAGCCCGGGGAGCCGGGCAGGGGCGGTGGCGCGGCCGAGGGGATGCCGTGGAATACGGCCTGGCCTGGCTCGGCCTGGCTTGGCCTGGCTTGACCCCGCCCAGCCCGGCCCTCCGCGGTGCCGGCGGGGCTGTGAGGCGCTTAGAGCCGGGGGAAGGCAGCTGCTGCCGAGCCCTGGGCTCCGAGGAAGCCCCGGGAGCGCCTCCAGCTGCAGCTGGGCCCGGCACTGCCCGAGGTTCCGCGGCTGTGGGCCCGGAACCACCCCCCCCCCGCCCCAACGTGTCGAGATCCGAGCTGTTGCTCTAATTCGTTTGTTCCTAATGAAGTGCCACTTTACTTTTCCATCCAGTCCTCCACGGCATGCACTTTTCCAGGTGCTGCTGCTTTGTCCCTGGCTTCTGCCCTGGAGTTCAGTGTTGGGGGAAAATAAAACACCTCCCGGGCAACTAATCCTGCCTGCTTCAATATAAACTGCAGCGATTAATAATTTCTGAGAGCTCATCTTTCCTGTAACCTAATTGCGGTGATTTAGCACTTCCAGCCTCAGTGAAGTGCAGGTGTGGGTAATAACTGGTGTCCCGGATGGGCAGGCCTTGATTGAAGCAGTGAAGTAGCTTGTCATGGTAAGGGAATCTGGTTATTGTGGAGGCTGAGTGGGACATAGTATGAGGGTCAGACTCTATGGTTGATAAAGAAATTAATCTGTTATTATGATTGTAGAGCTTTCCTTTGTGCTGTGGGAGTAAAGCGGTGGGCCTAATTCTCCTTTTTATGAACATCTTGAGGATGCCTGTCTTCACTGGAATTGATTTAAAATGCTGCTGTTGGGCTGAGATAGGAATACCTTCCACCCACTTCATACTGTCTTTCCAACCACTTGAATAAAGGCAGCCTTTCAGGAGATACAGAGGTTAGAGCTGCTTAGGTCTTGTCTCTTTTCATTTACCTGAAATTGGATGTACTGTTTTGATTAGCTAAATGCCTAACTTCAAGCTTCTTTAAACTTAGTTTGAATCACTCTAGCTTGTTTGGGAGGTTACTGAATGAAAGTAAAAAAATTAGAGATAGCAAATTCACTTAGCAAAATTCACTTACAAGAGACAAGGCCTTGAAAAGATGTTGGATAATTGAGGGTGCCACATTTGTCTTTTTTTTTGTTGTTCAGCTGCCAGAAAGCCCTTTTTTTCAAATTTGAGAAGTTTGCTTAAGCATTTGACTACATGCCTTTGAAGCCACAAATATTTTGTCACTGGTATTGATTGTTAGGAAAGCAGTTCCTAAATCTGCTTAAAGTCTAAGTTAGAAATTTGGTGTGTGCATGTTGAAATGATTTCTTTTGTCATCTTTAGGCATCTCATGTTTGGTCTGTGTTCCTTATCTCCAAGAATTTGAAGGTTTATTCTGCAGGATTATTTTCTGTCATCTGAATTTTTTAAAGTAGTGGTTGAAAATGAAGCGATAGCAGTAAATAAAAGAGAGGCAGTAAAGGTGAGTTTAAAAGGAGATCATTGAGGGATGTACTTGTACAGTGGCATAGGAGAAAAACTGAAAGTATGTCTGGAACGTGGCCAGTGTTCACATTGTAAAAGGTGCATCACATTGTGCAAGGAGAGAGTTTTAAAGACCTGTCTAAGGGTAAGAAAATGAAATTATAGGGTCAGAAGATAATTCATGTAAAAAGGGACTTGGGGAAGTTTAAAGGAGTATCAGCTATCAGGCCCAACCAGGTTGCTTCAGGTTTTATCCAGTCATGTCTTGAAAACGTTAAAAGTATGTGAAGATTGCACAGCCCCTCTGGGCAACCTAATTCATGGCTTCATTGACCTCACTATAAACAAGCTTTTCTCTGTATCTAGTCAAAATGTCTCTTGATTCAGTTACCAGAAGAAACATTTTTCAGTTGTTGGGACTTTGTAAGGACTTGGTATCTCAGGGACATTAAGTGCTTCTGATTTCTACGACATCAATGGAAGAAGTGTGTCCTATTACCAGGCATCTGGTAATAGCAGTCAGCTTTGACCTTTTGATCTAAAAAGGGGCTGAACTTAGTTCTGATCTTAAAAGTAGTGAATATCAGTGGTAGAAAGGGAGATTCATCCGTCAGTCTTCCAGCAAGCTTGGATATCAGTTTTGTGCCATCTGCCTTGTGGTAAGTTTTGTGGCCTGCTCATGCATCATCTAAGCTAACAAATGCATTGGTAGCCTGGGATATTTGTACCATTCTGTTGTGAAGCTTTACAGTGTCAGTGCAGCATGCATGTTAAAAGATACTTCTGTTCTTTCCTACCATGTGGAAAAAGTAATTTGCAACCTTCAAAAGTAATCAATGTTCCCACTGAACTGAATCATTAAACTGTGGCATTTAAAAAAATGGGCTTTTAGTGCAGGAGAAGATTAATGCTGTGTGCTTTTTTTCCATTCTTTATTTTTAGGGGTTGGAAAGACTACTTTGATCCAGAAAGTCACTCAAGCTCTAAAATCCTCAGGTGTTCCTATTGATGGATTTTACACACAGGAAGTTAGAGAAGGTGGCAGGAGAACAGGATTTGATGTTGTCACTCTGTCTGGAAACCGAGGACCTTTATCTAGAGTCAGGTACTGAAGTGTTAATAACTGTAAGCAGCTTATTGTTTTATGTGTCTGCTCCAGTCCTTTGGACCTGAGATTTAATGCTCCTCCAGAAGGTGATTTCCAGCACACTTGGCTTTCAGGTTGAAGTTCTTTGCTTGGTTTTGTGTCCTAGCTGATACCTATATTGTATATGTAGG
The DNA here is from genome assembly GCF_024509145.1 of Vidua macroura. Classification (NCBI taxonomy): domain Eukaryota; kingdom Metazoa; phylum Chordata; class Aves; order Passeriformes; family Viduidae; genus Vidua; species Vidua macroura. The sequence goes on along the minus strand of NC_071573.1, from coordinate 41,902,849 downwards.
CAGTGTCTGTTGCACAGTGAAATACTGAAAATGTGCTGGGCAGGGGTGTTCTGTTCTCCCTTACTGGCAATTTTAAACCAGATAGGGGAAACATTGCTGAGCCTTTTGCTATGAGGCTTAGTCCCTTTGGGATGCAGTTAAGTAGCTTATTGTGGGCAGGGAGAAAGATTTTTGTGTTTCCGCTAGCTCAGTTATGGTGACAGAAGTGGAAAATGAAAAGGGAAATTGCATATAGCATTGTTTTAAAGAACATTTGACTGGTCCACAAAACTCATCTGAATGTTAAGAAAAAACGCGTTTCAGAGCCCCAGAAGGGGCCTCTGAAGTGCAGAGTGCCTCACACTCTCTCCTGATTCACTAGACTTAGCTTTTCATACTTAGTGCAAAACTTGGTCTATGTCCACTGTGACCTTAGCATCTCATTCACACAGAGTAGATGTGAAAATAATTTGCACTCTGTTAATAATGAAGGTGCACCTAGCACAGTGTGGTACAGCACATGCAAAGTGAATATTTTTCCAAGATAAAGGGTTTTGCAGCCCATACTGAGGTGATACCGCTCTGATGCTGTCTGTAGTGTCACATAACAAAATTCAAAGATCTAAACTGCAGGCATGAATTTTGATTTCAATGTAAATATACATGCTGACTTTTAAATGCCATTGTCCTCTATACACTGTTGAAATTTGAGCCTGCATAGTTGTGAGGGGAGCATATGGTATATTTATTTTCTGACAGCAAACTATCTGCAGTATGACATACTGCATGGTTTAGAATTTCTTTCCCTTCCTTCATAGGAAGAATTAAGGGGATTTGATTTATTTGGATAACTTCTTATAAATTCACTTGAAATGACTGCAGTGAATTCTCACTAAACTCAGTACTTTGAAGGAATTGTGTATCTCTTTTTCAGTCCCAGTTCTGATTCTTCTGCCTCAAGACGTGAATACCGGGTTGGACAATATGCTGTAGACCTTGTTTCATTTGAGCAGTTGGTTCTACCTATGCTGAGAAATGTGAGTATTCTATGAAAGCTGCTGATAAATGTATGCTTTATGATAGTCAGTGTTATTGGAAGGCCCTTTTACACAGCTAGTTTTTGATACTAATTAATGGCCTGTTTCTTGGGTATTGCTAATTCTGATGTAAGTCAGGGTCAGGAAGCTGGAGGGGCAAATCTGGCTAGTTCTCTTGTCATTATTGTGGTGTTGGAGAGATTGCAGTCCTGTGAGCAGGACCTCCTTGACCTGAAGAGGCAGCAGGTAGGAAATTTCTTCCTATGTCACTGTCTCACACTGGAAAGCAAACAAAATGCACTGGATGGAATCACTGAAGAAAAAGGTTTTTGCTGTTGCTCTTCTTTACAGACTTTTTTCCCCCCCTCTTCCTCTGATTTCCATCTTCTGAGAGTAGAAGCATTTGTTTCTTGAATCCAGTGAGTCTTTTTGATTACCATTGTATAAATACCTGCAGAGTGATAATACCAGCCTGATTATTTGGGATTTAGCCTGCTGCACAAGGAGTGCTCTGGCTGTGTCAAGACTTCCCACACTATCCTTTTGCTAATATTCTGTCACTGCTTTTTTTCTTCTCCTTCCTTTCTCTCACTCCAACCTTTCCCATCTCCAAAATTCACCAAGAACAGATTTGATTTCGGCAATAACATACCACAGTGTGCAGCAGCTGCTGAACTGTACTACTAAAAAAATCCTGTTGTGATTTTTCTACACTGCCAATGCTCAAGGGGACAAGAAAGAAGGAGGTTTTTTTTGTGAACTTAAAACAAAAAGCCCAAAGAGGTCCAAGGAGCAAAAATGAGATTGAGGATATGATTCTTGTTTTTGTCAAAGAACATTGAAATCTGAGAGTAGGAAAGCAAGGATGTTGGGGCAAGGGAGAAGGGAAGTAATTAAAAAATGGGACAACTTTTATATGTTAAATTCCACTGTAGCCATATTTACGATGTTAGTAAATAGAAAGATAGTTTATTTAAAAATAATTCATTAGGCCAGTTTCTGTACTTGGAATCCTTTTACCACTGAAATCCAGGAGAGATGTTCCTAGAAAAGTGTTAGCAGTGTTGAATTTTTTCCATTATTTATATAGCTTTCTGCAATTACAAGAAAGTGTAGAGAAGAACTGGGGCCAGCAGAGTCACACAGTGAATGTGCCCATGCTCATAGAAAGTGTTGTTTATCAGTTTTGTGGGCATGTGGTCACACGTGAAGATGGCCCAGTGTGGAAGAGGAGAGTGAGGAAGATGAGAGAACTGAAACAAGGAGAGACAAATAAAGAATGAGGGTAGGAGCATCAGAGGTATGTTCTGGTTTGATGAGAGAGCAGCACAGAATGGACACATGCCCATTTATACTTGAGGACAGATTCAGCTCTTAAGGCTTTTTTCACTCTAGTGAGAATGGGCTAGATCCTGCAGTGGAAAATCTCTCTGATTCTGCAAGCTTTTATCAGGCAGGAGAGATAGTTTTTATCAGGTTTTTTTTCAAAGCAAAATACTCTCTTCCTCAAGATGTGACCTAGTGACTAGTATTGGCTTTTTGGCTCACTGATCTATTAAAGGATTTTTAGATAAAACAGCTACTCAGTAGGGACCTAGCTTGAAAGGATTTTAGGATGCATGTTAAACAGTTCTTTCACTTTCCCAGAAGCAAATGCTTTGCCTTCATAAGGAATATGTTTCGATCTTTTTTTTTTTTTTTTTTTTTTTTTTAGTTTCTGTGCTGTATGGCTTGTATTGGTACATATTCATGGATCTATAGTAGTTTTGAATTGAGTTGATTTTCTCCCCACTTCTACAAATAATGGAGTACAGTTCTCAGTCACTTTTAGCAAAGTAGGGTAGGCAGTACAGTTGAAGGCAGTACAGTTGAGTGCCTTTCCCTCAATAGCAATCACCCTTGTTTTCACCCTGCTGCTCCAACTGCCTGCAGCATGGCACTGTTTGGCACAGCATTCACTTCATGGAAAAAACAAAGAAGCCTCAAATGTGGTTAACTGTGTCTCTCCTACTATCCAGTGGCTAGGACTACAGAATAAGGTATATCTCAATATGTATCTGTTCTAATGTGAGAGACCCTTGCAGATGGCTTGGTTATTATCCAGACACCTTTGAAGACAGTCAGTAGCTCTGAGTGAGATGCTCCATCATCCCAACTACCAGAGGAGAAACTTCCAAATCTAGATTTAATGGAAGCCTTCTTTTAGATACCTGTTTTGTGTGACTACTGATCACATAATCAAATGTAATCACTACATGCATAATTTAGTGGGAAGAGTAAAGTTTTTAAAAATTGCTGACCCTCAGAATGATTGAGAGCTGCTTGTAAAAGTGCAGTTCTTAATTGTCAGGTAGCTCATATGAGACCATTGTGAGAATTCTGCTTCAAAGAAAATCTGATGTTAAGGATATTTCCTATTGTAGTTGGTATTTATACTGTATGGTTGTTTCCATCCTTCCAAAAATCTGTCCTAAAAATGAAATGACAGATTTATAAGTCTGTCATTTACCAGCAGTACCTTTGACTTCCTGCTTTCCCCAGTATTACAGTTGAATTTGTTTCTTTTGGAGGTATTTCTTCTGTCAGCATAGAGATTATGTCTGTTGCTTGTTATAAGTTTTGCTGTTTACAGATGCTCTTTTCTACAGGTAAACCATGGTGGTGACACAGAGAAAAGAATTTGTGTCATAGATGAGATTGGTAAAATGGAACTCTTCAGCCACGCTTTTATTCAAGCTGTTCATCAAACGCTGGCTGGCTCAGGGACTGTGGTGCTTGGAACTATTCCAATACCTAAGGGAAAACCACTGGATCTTGTTGAAGAAATAAGAAATAGAAAAGATGTTAAAGTGTTCAATGTGAGTAATATTTAATATCTTTAAAGAGCCTTCTGTTCTAGGTTACTTGTTTAGATTTGGCTCTGTTTAAAAACTGTTACTGCCAATTGATAGCTGTGGGTAGCTTGCATGAAATAAGTTTTTTAGTTTCCATTTTATTCTTAATGGGCAGGTGTTCACCTTATTAAAAAAAATCCCATTTGGCACTAACTGTAGCCGTCTCACACAGGTGGCTTTGCTTGTGAGGGGCTGCAGAAGTAATGCTATAGTTGTTTTAAAAGGTTTCTTTGTTGTAGTATTATTACTGTATAGGTATTCATTATTCCTAAGAGTTAAATCTTCTAAAATACAGTCAGATTTTTAACCTTTTCTTTTTTTTTTTTCCAGACTGGCTTGCAGAAACATTACTAGTAGTCATATTCAAGGAAAAAAAAAAAAGCAGCAGTGGAGTTTGCAGGAATGATTTATAGAAGAAAGACAGTTGTAAATGGAGTGTACTTTCTCTGCAGTCAGTGAACCAATTTTGGAATTCATTATGTTACTTTTACAGGCATAATTTTCAGAATATTAGGGCCTCAGAATACATTTCTGATCAATTACAGGGCGGTTCTGAAAAACTTCCCACAGCAAAACTTAGCTTGTTCCTAGGGGAGTGTATGTGTGAGGTTTCCTTAACATCAGTAAGTGTCCTTGATGCTTCACAAAAACAAAGGCACCTCTCACTCCTTAGGTTTATGTTGTTTCCTATTCAAAGCTGGCTTAAAAACCTGCAGTGCTCAAAGTTCCTCAGCTTTACTTTAATTGAGAGTCCCATCGACATTTTCAGTTTCTGTTTTTATATTAAATATTGAAGTAAATGCTAAAGCAACTGTAGGAGCAAAGATGAGAGATTATTCCTTTCCTTGCATAAACATTCAACTCCCTTCATTACTTTCAGAGGTAAACCCCCAGGTTTTTCCACTACCGAGCTGATGTGTGTTTGTAGTCAGGCTGTTAAACAGAAATGCACATAAATGTGAATTTTGTATGAGCAGCTTTACAGGGGTAGGACTGGGGAAGAGAGGATGGAGAAGCCTTGCTGGAAGTACCAGTCATTCAGTGCTTAGGCTGCAGTCATGGCAGGACATGGTACATACATTGGGTCCTCTTGTGAGAGGAAACGGGGCTAGAAGACAGCATTTGGCTTTTCAAGGAAGCTTTTGAGGCTTCTACTGTCTCTTTTTTTATCAGGTGATATTCAGAGGGCATGGGCTACTCAGCCCTGGGTTTTCAGCTGTATCAGTCTGCTGATAAATCTTTCTCTCAAGTACTGACTCCAGCCAGCAAAAGTCTTTCTGTAAATTTTGATGGAGTAGTGTTTTATCTAGCTAAAAGATCTTTACTAAAACAATGACCCATCCTGTTCATGCTGCGGAGATTAAGACATGCAGAATTCTTTAATTAAATAGACATGTCTGGTGAATCCATTAACCAAAAGCATGGACGTGAAATGTGTGACAGACTGCAGTCATTCCCAGGTGTCACAGACCTGCTAAGCTGAAGTCTTGTGCAGGAGAGCATCTGTCTCTCTTGCTCCAGTGACACACTACATGCTCTTTCCCAGCTGGTTCAAATGTGTGCAGGAGCAGAACCTGCCCGTGGGGAGTCAGAGGTGTTAGTAGCTGAAGTGGATACTGGGTCACCAGCTGTTTTCTTCAAGGGCTGTGGCATGGGGAAACCTGGAGTGTCCAAATAGCTCATAGTCAGTAATTTCTTACTAACTTGGATGAAGCCTGGAAGTGTACAGAAGTAGGTGGCTAACTTCGAAAACATTCTGCCTGCTTTGTCACTTAATATGGCGTTAGGCTGCATTCAAATAGTTCATCTCAGTTTTTTCATCCTGCTCCTAGTGTCACAAGGACAGTTCTGATGAGAGAACAGCTGTTTGGTGTTTTACAGTCCCTTCTGTCTTGAAAGCATATTTTGTTGGTGTAAGTGGGCCCAGATGCCCTAAAAGCAATTCAGCATTTAGTCCCAAATGTTTAATTTATTATGTTTAGGGCACTTAACGATAGGAGCTCTGATATTTAACACATTTGTTTCTATTGTTACCCAGTTCCATTTTGCTGAGAACTAAACTTTCCAGTGAAACTACAGAGGCTCTTTTTGCACTGCCTGTGTCTGTGTAGTTTTGCAGACATGGTAGCATGAATAGGATCAGTTTATCCTTAGCAGCTGGCAGATACTAATTTTTCTCCTATTTTCCCATCTATTAATTTTGCTTGCTTGAAACCCATTAGTTGCATATGCCTATTAAGAAAGAAAACAGTGAAATGGATAGGGAGAAGAAAAGGTTCCATTTGAACAGATTGTATACGAGTGGTTTCCTTGATGGTGTTTTTAACAGTTAGAGGAAGAAAGCTTTTGTCCTCTATAGTTGCCTGCTTGGAGTCTAGGTGGCAATTTCCTCCAAATTACATAAATGCTTAATATAAGCTGTTGTAGATGTCGGCATCTACAGTTATTTTCAACTCCTTTCTAAAAACACACCCATCTGTTTGTACATTCAGTACAGATACTGGGAGATTTGTTCTCTCTGGGAAAGCTGCCTGCACAGAATGTCTCCAGATCTTAAGAGGAGACTTATATCTATCAAACAGCCTTTGTAAAACAGTTGTGAAAATTTCCTAGCGCTTGGCGCTTTCTCTCTGCTGCTCTCACTGGACTTCTGGCATGTAGGTATGGAAAAAGGATAGATAAAATGTAGTATTGTTTTTGTTGGCTGGGAGGGAGTGGGAAGAGCTATCAAATGTGCAGAAGGTCCTTTGAAAGTCAGGATATCAGTACACTTGCTGTGAGATTTAAGGTTTGGCTCATGTGTGCTGTGTATTGTTTACCTTGGGGTCCCAATAGCCTTACTGAAGAGCATTCTTTGTTGTCTTGCTCTCTTTGTTTTTGTGGGGTTTTCTCATAAAGCTTGGACTGATTTTCAGTAAAAACAGTGACATTTTCAGACATTCCTTCCTTTTCATTACTCTTCCCCCTCGCTTTTTTTTTTTCAGTGTCAGTTTTTCATTAGTCCCATGTTGATCTGCTGTCTTGAATTCAGTGGTAGGTGAGACCACTGTCTGTAGGTTTTACAGTGTTGGTTTACAGCACTTGGATAGGATGTGTGTGACTGTAAATAGTGGTAGATCCTTGGGCCAAATTCTTCAGATAGAACTGTCACCTATTTAACAACAACAACAACAATAATAATAGTAGTACTTTCTCCTGTTCATTATTGACTGTAATACTGGAATGGGTACAAATACTTGTGCTCACATCCTAAATACAGATGCAGGGAGTGCAGTGGAACCTTGCTGGTTTTATGCTGTGCATGGTGTTGTGTCTCTTTCCTCGTCAAACAGCTTTTCTACAACTTTGTATGAATGCCCTTACTTATTTTTTCTGCTCACATGTCTTTGTCTGATTTCTTCCTGCCCTCTCTGCAGGGATCTGAACATGGGGAAAATTCCTTAGACTTTTTAAAATGAAGCTTTTCCTGATGCTTCACAGTTGCTTGTTACTCCTTTACAACCCCAGTCACCTCCCCAGGTTTTGTTTGAGTGAGTAATGCATGGCGCTGTGGGTCACAGGGCTCTGGATCAAGACCCAGTCTGTCAGGAAGGGATAATTTACACACACACAGCCCCCAGCTCTGTGCCCCTGGGAGCTGAGCTGACTAGCAAGCACGAGCACTTGCTTGGCAGTTTACAGTCATCTGTATTCACATATGCTGGACTTAAAGCCCAGCATTCCCATGGACTGGTCAGCCAAAGGCATATCTCAGTGTGCTACAAAACACCCCAGCTTTCTCAAATAGTTTTATTTATTTTCCAGGGTGTTTCTTTCCTGTAGGAATAAGGTTTCTCAGAGTACAGAGTTATGCTGCTAAGGCTGTTTTAATTTTTTTTTCTTTGCAGATGTTTTTGACTAGGTCTGTCATCTTAATAAATACACCCCTTTCAAGTAATGAAGGCATAAGCACTCCACTTTATATTAGGAAAGTTAAATTTGGTAGTTGAAAAGGATTTCTAGTAATGACAAAAGTGCATGCTGGTTCTTTGAGTGATTCTTGTTAGTTACTCAAGCCCTGAATAATACTGCAAAATACCACAGGCAATTAAATCAAAAGATCACTAAATATTCAACTGGGGCTTTTGTGGGTTTAGCATACTGTGTTCTCAGTAGCAGAAGAAGGCAGGTGTTTGACACTCAACATTCCTGCACTGAAAAAGAAATGCATTAGAATTTTTGCTTTGATTTGTTTTTGAAGTAAACACTGGTATAGAAGCTATTCATGAAATTACATCAGTTTTAATTTTCCTTTCTCTAGGTTAGTAAAGAAAACAGAAACAGCATTTTGCAAGACATCTTGGCAGCTGTGGAATCCTGCAGAAAATGAAGACCTTTTCTGTCCTGTAAACACTAAAGCTTTCATTTCAACAAAATATTACAACATTTCATGGATGGTTTAGAGTCTGTCCTTCCTGCTTTAGCCCCCTGGAGGCTTTACTGGAGCCACCAGGGTAAGCAGGGTAAAGCTGGTAATGCTCTAAAATGGGATAGCAGGATTGTAATTTATTCAGTTCACTGAATTAAAAAAATTGAACAGATGTGTAGCTAACATCCAGTTCTAATCTGGGTGTTCGGAAGTTAGGTGGTCAACTCTGATCTGAGTTACCTCATGTGAAAACAATTAGCTGTAAAATCTGTTGGAGATCTTAAGTCTTTCTGAGTGTGTTCAGATCAATTCAATGTCTTCCTACAGATCAGTTCAATATCTGCAACAGAACAGAACCATGTCCAAAATGTAGATGAGTCCTGCCTGGTTATTTAGGAGTACAGTTGTTGGTGACCCAGCTTAGGTGTATTCAAGTGTGTTTTAGCATGGGTGCTGACAAATCAGCAGGTAGAGGATATAAGCAGATGGGCTCTCTCCTCCTACCCCCAGGCCGCCCTGTCTGCAGTTGCAGTATAAGAAGGGCTATCCAGAGTTTCAAGAAGACTTCCTGTATTCATGAGTGACATTTACAGAATTCCATTTTGGGAGGAAAAATAGGCAAATCTATCCTCTCTTGCATGGCCCAGACACTAATTGGTAAGAGGACTGCATTTTGAATTAATTTTCCATTTCTGGTGGCAGTCCTGTCCCACACCCCCTTACAAAAAAAAAAAAAAAAAATCTTCGAGTCCATGAAGTTAATAAAATCTTGTGTTTTTCATGCTGCATTTGTTAAGTCATAATTGACTTAATACTGCATTTGTCTATATTAATTTTACAGTCTGCTATGTTTATTGAAACTTATGTTTGTTTGGGTTTTTTTGCCTTATTCAATTCTGTACATGCTTAATGGTGAAATAAAAGTTTGAGAGTGTTAGACAATATGTTTCCCTGTGAGGAATGCAAATGTTCAAAATGTTCAGCAAAAGTGCTGCCACTTAATCAGTTTTGCATGTTATGAAAACAGAATTCCCTCCCAGGTGCACACTGTTCATTGTAAAATTTATGGTCATCTCTGGCTGAAGAAAGTTGTTAAAAATTCAGTTGTTTGTTAACTTTTTTTCTGTTCAGTTCAATGACTGTTAAAATGAGCAAACTATTTAAAGGCATCTTCAAGTATCATTTTATTGATTTATTTCTGTAAAACTGACACCCAGTGTTATATAGGGCTGGATGGCGATAGGTATTTTTACATACGCCCTGCAAACACCTCCTAGGAGCATAGTGGGAATGTTCTTTCTCTTTCCTGTATGCAGAACAAGGGTCTGGTAGAAGCATTGCACCTCCACAGGTGGTAGGAGGTGCATGCCATGTTAAAGGATGCCATGGGCTCATTGCCTCACTGCCTTGTTAGGACTACCTGTCTGCCCAAATCCATGTAGATGGTAGTACTGTCTTCATCATACCTGGGGAAAAAGAAGACTCCTCTTAAGAGTCTCCACTTAGCAATGTACAGCTCCTGGCTGCTATTTGCAAAATAAGGTTGTGCTCTAAAGACACACTAATCCCTTAATTGCTTTAGGCATTCTACTCAGACACAACACCTTTTTAGATGTGGAGGACTTGGGACCAAAGTAAACTTTGTCAGGGCTGTGTTTCTTTTGAATAGAAACCTCTCTGCACCTAAGTGTTGGGTGCTCTCCTGTTTCAATGTTAAGTCTTTTAAGCTATAAAATATGCTGCAAAAGAATAGTTCTTTCAATGATTAAAGAGTTATCCAAAATCTAGTACAGTTTTAGTGGCACTACTGTTGAGTCTTAAATGAGAAGTGACCTTTAAAGCTAAATAAAAAATGAAGAGATTTGACATTTCTCTGGTAGAGGTTCTGTTAGGAGTCAGTCTTCTGAATTCTGGTTCAGCCAGTATTGCTGAGAGATGCCTTTATATGGTGTTTACTACCCATAAAAGTAGATACATTGCCCTGCATATAGTGCCATGATGCCTACTGTAGTCCCATCATTTAGTAGAGTGTGGAGGAAGAAATCCCCAAACAATTAGAACAAGAAGTTTGGGGAACTTCTGATCCGTGCCTATTACTATAGGCACTTTTAATCCATTGTCTCATGGTTTTGTACTGAGGCTAGATAATCACTAGAAAATTTGGTGGAGTTTTCCTTCTCTGGAACTATGAGTGAAATATCAGCTTTTAAACTAATGCATATTTTTCTAATGACATCAGTGTCTCTTGTTTATTGCTACCTATCTCAAGATTGGCGAGTGTCATTAATTTGTTGTCCTTTTTTAAAACCTGTTTTCTCTCTGAGCTAGAGTGCTTTTCAAGAGAAATAAAGAGAGATTCTGTCATCTGTGTTCAACAGGAGAATGTACATGACCTTAACAGTCATGTCTGGCCTTTAAATCTCAGATGATCCTGAAGATACAATTTGCCTGTTTAAAATACACGTCAAGCGAGTGAGAAAGTTGTATTTCCAACTGCGTGTTAAGTTTTTATGACAACCTGTGTTTACTTTAAAGGTAAAAATTTATTGTCTGGTCTTGCACTAGTAAAATACTTGGAAGGCCTTGAGAGCATTGTAACAGCAAATGGAGCATTCACAATTCCCCTGATGGCCAATTTTATTAATAGCACACATTTGGTAAAAAGTACCTCTGATGTACCAGCTAGATTCCAGATGACAACATTAGTGTACCTGCAGGTTTTAATTGGTGCAAAAAGGGGGTGAATGTGAGGTACCAGTTACTGTCTCAGAGCCTGAGAATCAGGGATGTCTTTGGCAGAAGTCTTGTAATTCCAGCATAAAATTGCACACAGCATGGAGTAAACAAGGTCTGCATTATTTATCAAGCATTAGGCAATTTTTGACTTGTAAAATTGAGTGAGAGAGGTGAATCTTTGATACCGGACCTACTGCAAAGTTAATTATAAGTAATATGTCTGCATTGCAGATGTAAGGATGTACAAGCACTAGTGAAACATGGTAATTAAGTACCAGCTCCTAATTCAGGGAGTAATGTAATTATGGCAATAATTGGGTATTTTTAAAAAATGCATTGAAGAGAAGATGATTATCACATGCTGGAGAATCTCACTGGTATTTCTAATCTTCTATAAGGAGCCGCACAAAATCCAGCTAATCTTTAACTTAAATTTTCCAGTAAGAGAAGAGCCATCAGTTGGTGGGCTAGAGACAAATGCAGGTGACATTTCTTGCCTTATTCTAATAAGCAGTTTTGATAAAAAGCTGTGAATGACATCACAGAGTCCTAACAACTTAATAGTGTCAGAATGTCATTCATAGATATTATCTAGGCATCATATCAAGGGAAAAAAATTCGTTGTAAGTCCTTTTCATTGAGATTTGTCTTCAGTGAAGTGAATACCAAGATTTTCTGCCTATGGGAATGAGGTGAGACTTTGCAACAAGGACTTCAGTTCCTCACAGAGAAGTTGCATGACACTACAAAATGGAGGGAACAGCCAGCACCTCTGGTTTTTATTTTTGGATGAACAGGAATGAACTTTGCAGACTACGTCCATCACTGGTTCCTACTTGGCTTGCTGTGGTGGGAAACAGCTGGGCTGAAGGTCAGGCTGGGGCTTGCCAGTGTTCCTGGTGGATGTGAGCAGTTCAGCAGCCTGTGCTTGGCTTTAGTAAAAAGTTACTGAAAGTCTTTCTGTCAGATCTTCAGGCTATGTTTCACCACTATGAGTGTAGCAACTGGCTTTTACTATATGACATAAACAAGAGTCTATTTGAGAAAGGAAATTTTAGGAAAACAAAATGTGAGGGAGGTAAGTATCTCATGTTCAGTGTGAAGGCCGAAGTACTGTGTTTATGTTTATTTTACCATTACTCATTATCCTCCCTCCTGTAACCTGTTGTATTGTTCATGTTCCTCTATGGTTGCTGAGGCAGTGTGAATAAAATCACTTCAGCAGTGATATTATCTGAGGTTAAGCTGGGGGGAGGCAGAAAAGGCCTCTATCTCTTCATCCCTTCTGACTTTTCTATGAAGGAACTGCATGTACAAATGGTCTTGTGGATTGAGCACTTGATTTCCTCAAAGGATGCATTCAGCTTGTTAACAAGATGGGAATGTCACTATTTTCATGTTGTAGAAACAAAAACATTCTGGACTGGCTGAGGTAAGCGGCCTCTGCAGCTCTGGAAAAACCAAGCATAGCGCCTGATGCAAAAAACACTGATGGAACTCTTGGTAAAAGGTCCTTACATGGTCGTGCAGTATCTCTCCTGCATCGTAGCTGTAGCAAGAGATCAGACACACAGGAAAACTGTTAAGCCTGAGCAGGTTTAGGGCCAAGTTTTAACTGTGTTCAGCATTGTGAAACCCATCAGCAGAGTCACAGATGACATAAAAGCAATAAAAACCGCATTTGCTTTTCATTTAAAGGCCGAAACCTGCTCCAGAAATGGTGTACTTCCATCTTGCAACTCTGAGGCACCTTGTGTGTGAGGTTAAGTATCAAGTTGTCTTTCAGGAGTAAAGGTGTCACTCAAAGCCTTCATGTGTATGTAGGCACTGGTGCTGAGGACTCAGGTGCCTTTTGGTGTTATGCAGAGCTGTTTGGAGCAGCTTATTGTCCAAATTAGGTTTTGTGTAAAGATTAGGTTCCTATTTATTAGCTTAGTGTGCATCCGGAGCCCTTAAATGCACCTTCTATCCCAAGCAGAGTTCACTGGGTGTATCTCTTACCTCATGCAAAAATGGGGGAGTCTAAGATCTGTTAAATCAATACAACCTCATGCCTAGTTGCAGGTTTCATTTCTAACCATTATGTCAGATTATTCTGTAGGACTGTTTCATATTTAAAACTGATGCATATAGCAGTAGTCTTATTACTGTAACAGCAGACTATCTCCAAAAATATGGAGAAATGTTACATGGGCGAGTTTATGCTCATTTTGATTCTTTTTTTCCTATGTTACATTTGCTTGCTAGTAGTAACTCTTGGGTTTTTTCAACCCACTATGCTAGAATAGCAACTTTAAGGCAAAATGGAAACTATGTAAGACATGGCTACAAAAAAGGAACTGATTTTTGAATCTTACCTTGACTCCTATTTTGCTGGGTTTGCTTGCTGGGACTTCACAAAGGCATTAGAACCTGCCCTTTCTGGCAACCACCCTGTGCAGTAGGAGTCAGAACTTCATGGCACAACTGCTGTCCCCAAGGAGTTACGCTCCAGGGGATGGTGGGAAGTCAGGAACTGTGAGGCAGCTGCATTATTTTAGGATGCAGTACTAGAAGCTGCAGAGGTGGTGGAGTCTTGCAGAAGATGTGGTGCTGGGGGAAGGCGCTCGGTGGGCCTCAATCCATGCTAAGCAAATACAGTGGTTGCTGCTGAAAGAATCTATGCAGTCATTCCCAATCTAGTTTAGTATGCTTGAGTTGGATACACAGAATAATTTAGGTTGATTGGGACTACTAGAATTATTTATTTTTGATGGAAATTGATTCAAACTTAAAGATGTGAAAATTGGAGGCCTAAGTGATGCTAGGTGAAAGGGAAAGTTCTCAGTGCTTTCCAGAGCCACCTGTTTGCCCTGCCTCCATGCAGGAAGACAAAGCAGTGATATTTTATCCTGTGGACTGCCATGCAAAAGCCCCCAAAGCAGAAACGGGGCTGGTAGCTGTCAGAAGGAGCCTACCTCTATAACCTCCATCCTTCATTTGTAATGAAGCACTTCATGAACAGTGAGTGTGGTGGGACAAGAGTCATCATCTACCAGAACTGGCCAGAAGGGAGCAGCTGGATTCAATTTCCTTTTCCACATCTTACCTGGATGTTAGAGGAGACATCAGTAGGGCCTGAACTGCACTCATGACTATGTGTCTAGGGGGCTGTATATGAATACTCTGCTTTTGTCTTTGTGAACATGAGCAGAATTTTTCCTAGATTGTGCTAAGCTTTATTAATAATCAACTCATCAAGATCTGACGTGAAGTAAAAAAGAATAGGTTTCTTAATTTTGTAAGGCAGAAAGCAAGTGAAAACAATTGCAAACAGAAGACCCAGAAACAGCTGCCGCACAAAACATACTTGGATAATTTTATTTTCACTCAGTTTTACTTAGTTCTACTACTGAGATCTGAAGTGTGGCACAGTAGGAAGCTCAGAATGCAACTGAGTATTGCCTAACAGTAATGAGACTTAGCTACAGCATCTCTTGTTAAATCTTGTTAATTGGGAGAAGACAGCCTGGCTGCACATCATTGTATTGAGATTTAGAAACAATCTATGGTAGTTACAGTAAAGAGGAACAGCAAGACACTGATAGCTGCAATTCTTTTTAATTGAAAAAAAACACATGCGTGTTTGTTTAGACTCTATAGTAGAAGAAGGATTTGTTGTAGCCTTTTGGGTTTCAAAGTAGTCATGCATTCCTGTAAATTGGCGTTTCTCAAACCTTGTGAAGGCACAGCCTCCCTTTTTGTATCATCTGTCTTTATTGGCAGCAGCTCAGTTTTCTCTGGGGGAGGGAAATCAGAAGGCTTTGTAATTACTGCCTACAAGTGTTCATGGACAGTGAGCTGTGTCCAGCAATTAAAGGTTATTTAGCTGTTCCCTTCCTAACACAAACACTTCCAGACAGTAATTACAGCCTGCTTTGCACTTTTGTGTCCTTGAGGAGGATTCCCCATGGCCCTTTTGCGACTCCTAAGGGTACTGTTGCTTAGAATTTGAGAAACACTGCTGTAAACCAAACAGGAGCACGAGATAATACCTAATTTATGCAAAGCTGCTTTGCAAATAAGGTGCACCATATGCTCTGAAGACTTTCCATGCACTGGATACTTTCTCTTCTTACACTTGACTTTTGTTAATTGGTGTAGCGTGGCTCTTCACACAGTATTTCAGTATAGCTGCATGCAGTATATCAGTCTGAGATGCTGTGTTACTATTCAGCATTAGCACCTGCATAACACATCAAAAAAAAAAAGAGATTTGCTGTTGGAAAAAAAAAATCAGATTTAGCTCTAATGTTACAGGACACTGTACTGTCCTTTTATGTATTCATTGCTTCTGTTCTTAGTTGCCTCTTGCTATATACCAAATTTCAATTACTTTGCATGCAATCAGCTGTTTAGTTGTGGCAGGAAAGAAATATCTTTTGTGTGCTTTTCACTGAGTTGTATTAATGTTTCCTACTGTATTTGTTTGTGATTCTAACCATTCCAGGGGAAGGAACGTTAAACAGGTTGTATTCATTGTTCTAGGATTTACAGGAACCTGAGATGAAGTGGCACTGTGTGTTTTTTAGGATATCTTCCAACCCTACCCATGCCAAGGCCATTAGCTGAAGAACATCTGCCCTGGAATAGTCTTGTGTGGAAGTTAGAAAAATAAACATTTGAAGGTTGCTTATTACATTGGAAAGAACCTAAACCCATGTGTGGCTTCCTGACCTAACTCTGTATTTAATGCTAAGAAGCACATGGCCCTTGTACTGGGAATGCTCCTTACTGCTCCTCAGACAGGCTCTGCTGAGAAGCGGTGTCTTCCAGGGCCATATCTTCTTGGCTGGCCCTCCTGCACTCCAGGTTCCGACTCATGAATAGTGCATGGGCCGGACCCGCCTCCCGCTGGGGCCTTGGTTCTGTAGCATCTATTGCTTCACAGGTCTCAGTGACTTGCTGGAAAGTAAGAAAGAAAAAGTCAACTAGTTTAAGAAATTTCTAAGTAACACTTCAGCTATTTCTTGAAGTGACAGGTGCAAAGAGTTTAAAAATTGACATAGGGATGTCATTCTGTGAAACTCCATGGGATTCTTAACATGCATTATTCACAAGGGAGTTCTGAAGAGGTACTTGTCACACTTTGTGTAACGCATAAATTTGGAAGGAAAAGCAGACCAGGAGCTGGAGGTTTAGTACCACAGATGTACATGTATAGAGAACTGTAAAAGAATTTGGATTGAAAAGGACTTCTGGAGGTCATCCAGTACAAACTGCTGTTTCAAGCAGGGCTGACTTCTAAGTTGTTAAATCAGGTTGCTCTGGAGCTTGCTTTATACACCAAATTTTAAAACCAACTTACAAAGAAACCTTTTCATCAAAACTGGAATGCAATTATCAGTCTGAAAACGTTAAGTGCAGTGCCACCCCACTGTAAAGAGTCCATTAGGATGAAAGCATTCCAGAACTTTGCTGTGTGAACGTTGAAATGAAACACTTCCTCTTTACCACTTTCAATCAAACAGGCACCTGGGCTCTGAGCAGTTACTTTGGCCAGGATTCACCTCATCTGAATTTCACCATGTGGTCTTGCTGTGTCACTTAGGCTACCAATGGTTGGCAGAGAAATACAAGTTTCCCAGGGGATAATTTCCTCGTAATAGCTCCAAGGATGAAGACGATGCAGGCCTCTTCACTGAAAACAGAAGCCTTAACAGCAACCTACTGAGACATCATGCCCAAATTTTAGATAGCTTAAAATTTGACAAGATGAATCCTACCATTAGTACTCAGTATCACAGACTGGCTGAGTTCTTGTAAATTAGGCCATAAACTCCTGAGAGTTAGAATTGTGCCTTCTCATCGTGCCTTCTCACTATATTCAACTGTATGTGAGGAAATACTAATACTTGTTACTGTAACAAAGTAGGATTGGACCCAGATGAGTAGCATTCAGCTGACTCCTGTTGAAGTTCATGGCGAAACTCTAGGGAACTGTACCACACATGGTATTTTAGGGTTCAGAGCAAAATATGCACAGGCCAAGGAGCTTTTCACACTTGAGGTTTGGAGAACTCTTTGGAAACTAAGGAAGTTATACACAGTTCAGTAGCGTAGTAACAGAAAATGTTTGGGACTTACATCTGCAGTTTTCCCCTGTCACCAGTTTAGTTTCCGTTTTGATAGGCCAAATGCAAAAGTCTGTCTAATTATGTTGTCTAATTGCAGTCACCTTTTATTTCTAGTCCATCTTCTCATGTTTCTGCTTTTTAGTGCTGAGGTCAATTTTCAAAATTCAGGGCAGCAATGGATGGCAACCAAAGTTAAATAAATACACTTAAATAAACAATAAAACAGTAACTCTACAATGTGAATTGAATTTTTCAGGGAAAATAGGAATAAAATTGTGAGTATATTGGGAAGAAGGCTGGAAGTTTTTTGTGTGTAGTGTTTTGCTCTTAGAAAATGCTTGATCATAGGGCATACTGATTTCCTTTGGTAAACATTTCGTACAGGATTTCTTTGACTAACTTTCAGCAACCAGGTTTCAAGTCTTAGATTGAATTTCTGGTCAGAGAGAGGGACAGAACAAGTGCACTATTCAGGGGAAGCCATTCCTTTTCCTACAGATAAAATAATTTTAAGTCCTGCTCATGCTTTAAGTTTCAGCTTTCATGTTGTTGAGATTCTGCCTAGGTGTGTAGCTCTGAGTTTCATATAAAGTGATAGTAAATTCTCTTCACAGAGTAGGTAGACAAAACAGTCCTTTTCCAGCTTGAGACCAAGGACAACTGTTACAAGCTTCAGGCCCAAAATGTGGGGAATTGAAGAGAGCAGACAGGGAGGATTGTACTTCATAACCCAAAGCTGTAATTGGACAATTAACCCCAATATGTAAATAGACCAAAAACTTATAAAAGTGTGAAACCTTGTGACTGGTCATCCATTTTGGGTCCTTCTTGGGTGTAGCCCTGGCCAGGCTCTTCAAGGTGTATCCTTTAAGGCCTTTTAATAAATACCTACTTTATTCTTTTAACTCTGTCTAGTTTCTGTTCTAGGTCAGCCTCTCAAGGCATCACTGCATAGGACTTAAAGCAGGCAAGGAGGAGCTATTTAGTCTGCTGTGATGGTACTCATCACCTGGGCTGCAGAAACTGGAGACATAAGTCCAAGTTTTGAGTGAAAGGAAAGGCAACAGTTTGCAATTCCAGGTGTACGCATAACAGCCCCCCCATCAGTTACTCACAAACACTCTCACAGACACACTAATACTAAACAGTCTCTCTCGGATGCAGCAAAATCCCAACACTGTTTTGGAAAAAAATGTTCTCTGGCCACTGAGAAGGAAGAAACCCAGTGGTGGTGAGGACAGTTAAGAACCAGACAGGTGAGCAGAACAGGACTCACACTCAGTACTGCTGTTTTAGCTTCAGCCTTACCCGAGCTGCCTGGCTCGCTGCTCTGGCAGATGGCCCCATGGCAATGTTCATACTGCTGGATGACTGCGTGTCACTCGTGTTGCCTCCGTCTGCAGCCGAGAGCCCAGAAATCACCAAAGCACTTGAAAAACTTCTCTTGCCGAACAGCAGGCTGAGAGTTGAGCTGGTGGAGGAGGCCAGGCTGGACCTGAGCATTGCTGCAGCTCGGTCCTGCACAGTCAGCTGGCCAGCAACAGGAACAGCAGGGGACTGAGAAAACACAGATGTTGCTGAATTGTGGAATGATAGCTGACTACTAGAAAGCCTTTGGGCAATTTCGTGGGCAGATGTAGACGTTTGGATGAAAGGCTGCCGGCTTTCTACAATTGGTCCAGAGTGACTTGAAGCAGGGGGCCTTTGGTTTAAAGCACTGTGTGCCTGGACAGACTGACTTCTGGGTTTTCTCCTGCCTTCAAAAGAAAGATTAATATATTTAAGTAAGTGGCATTCTGATGAACTCCATGCTATTGACAGTGTCCCATGTGTATGTATTACTGTTGGCATATTACTACTGGTTTTATTAGCATAAGAACTCCAAGAACAGCAACTCCTAACCCTATCAATCTTTCTGTGTTTTCCACTACAGGTGTTCTGAGTTTTGGTCAAAATAGCTCTAGAGGTTGTGCACTGAGTCAAAAGACAGGGAAATGAGAAGAGACCCCAAGCAAAGCACTCTAATCACAGGCTCACAGCGGTTCTGCTACGTACAATTTAATCAGCCCAGTGAATGACTGAGCATAGTGTTGCTATAACTCTGCTCCCCTTTGACAACCACACTAATGGAATGTTGAATATCCACCTTAAATGGTTTGGTATAATTAAGTGCAACAATAAAACCAAAAACTCTATGTTAAAACAATGACACATTTTAAAAAATTATTCCTGCATATGGGGAGAGAGAATTTGAAAATTCAGCCAAGTGGAAGAATACAGCATTCAAGCCACAAGACAGTTTTTAAGACTAACAGCAAACTCTGAGTTCCAAGAAAGACATTTACAGTACATCACAGACTTGAAAAGATGTGAATGCTTTTAGGGAGGATATACTATTAGAGGTCTGAATGAGACCCACATAAGACTCTTGTCCCTTTCTGGGAAGCATCTCAATGCAGCCACCACTGGCTACAGGAAGTAGATTAGATAAGCTATTCTGACATGCCTAGACAAATCCTTCCTATGCAAATACATCCCCGTATTTAACATTTATATCAACAGCTTCTGTCATTCAAGCAAACAATTTCTGTATTTCTTATGCTTGTGTATTTGAATAGCCATAGAATGGAAAATCAATCATAAAATACTGGCCAGTGAACCCACCAGTGGCCTGCTTGTACCCAGGCATTCTGCCATGGGTTGGTGTGTGCCACAGGCCCCAGCAGAGTTCACTGTTTCTGTAGACAGAGACAGGCTCTAACCCAGGCATATGCAGCAAATACCCAGTCACAAAAGTGCCTGCTTGGTTTTGTTTGCTCTCTAGTAAACTCCAAACATTAACACAAGCTGGCATTTCGGTTTCCTAGCTATAGCTGTAGGGTGGGGAGTTGATGCCAGGAAATCTGTTGAGAGCCATCAACACAGAAACAAGTTTTTTCTGGCAGGTGTTTCCAGGCTGTTGGTTTTTTTTTGGTTTTTTTTTTTTTTTTTACCTGAACTCCTCCAAATACTGACATTTTAATTTTGCTGGCATAAAGGAATATAAATCTCACACTATCTTCTAAAAACATGACTGCTGAATTCATGCACATTCCAGCAATGCAGTATTTCATATCCAAGCCATTTACATCATATGGCTGAAACATGATGTTTTATATCCACAGACCTACTTTTCAGAGGCTAGTATCATTATTCCAATTATCCCAAAGAGAATTTAGGTAACTTGGCACAGAGTCAGATGAGCAGAGCTGGGCTACAACCTAACTAGAGCTTGCTAAAACCTAGTTGGTTTGGCAAGTGTTGGACATTTTCACACCTAATTTAAAATGTATCTTTAGCTCTACTTTTATACTCCAAACAATAAAAAAAATTTTTTTTTCTAAGTAATAAGAGCCCCAATATCTCTGCTGGAGAATGATGGGACAGACACACATGGCTCTTGGAAGCTCCTGGTCAATGCTCTCAGGCACAGGATGTGATTCTTGGGGTGGTCCTTGCAGAAACAGGAGTTAGACTTCGATGGTCCTTGTAGGTCCCCTCCAACTCAGGATATTCTGTGATTCCATGGCCCCTGTGTACTGCTCTGCCAGTGTCGTCTGTCCTTTACATGCTGTGAGAGGTGCCAGGCCTGGCTGCCGTGTCCACGGCTGTGCACACATTTTGCCTCTGCAGGTACTCAGGTTCTTCAAACCCTGGGGTTCTGCTTAAGTGCTTTGGTTTCTACATCTGATGGTTATTTCAAGAGGTTACCTTTCTTAAATAAAAAGAAAGGACTGGAATTAAGAACAGAGGGGCTGTGGTGTGTTACTTTGCACCGTGGCTAACATGGCCAAACATCTGTGATTTAAATTGCGAAGCTGACCTTTGTCCAAAAGTATTCTATATTCATTCTGAATGCAGTGACTGGAGCACTGGGCAGGAGACCACCCACATCTACGCCTAAAAAACTCTGTCCCTGAAAACACTTCGAAAACAAAGGCTGTTCTGTAAACTGCATCATGAAATAAGGAAACTTTGGGGGAGAACCCCACATGTTTCCAGTGCTCCTGATTTTGGTCGCACTTTTATATTGGGCTTTCATTGCATCTTGCAATTTTGCAGACTCAGTGGTACTGGGCTGCAAAACGCAATATGAAATATGAAGAAGTTAAATGTGCTTGATGCACAGATTATGAATCTAGAAGGCATTGCTATGATTATCTAGTCTGCTGTCCTATATAGCATAGGCCATAGAACTCCTCAGAATTAATTCCTGTGTGGTTTTATTAATTGTTACTGTAATTTATGAAAGTGTATCCAGCATCTCCAGTCATGGAAAATCCACATTAACCCTTAATCTCTTGTTTCACTATTTATTTGCTCTCTTAATGTTAAAAATGTGTTCTTGATTTCAAATTTGAATTTGTTTAGTTTTGTTACATCCAGGTCTGCTGAGAGCAACGGTCTTTGGTCACTTTTCGTTGCCCAGGTAAACACTTACAGACTATGATCAAGGCATTTCTTACAATGCCAACTGCTGGAAAGCACTTTATCTTTCAATACAGGATGTATTTCCCAGAATTTTGATCATTTTTTGGCTCTTCTTTGAAGTGCTTCCAAACTAAAAATGTCCTTAAATTAGGGCACTAGGACTGCACGTGGCAGGAGAACAATATTATAATTTTTAACAGGCATAGCATAAGTTCTTTTCCAGTACTGTGGTATTGCCTTGATGTCCTGATACTTACTGAAGATCGAACAGAGCTTGTTTTTTAACCAGCTCTCTTAAAACCTTTATTGAATGAGTCATTTGGCTTTGCTCAATTAAGGATATAGCTTTGATAGCCACTCTTTCATGTTCTTTGTAGCTGTTGGGATGGAAGGAACTGTTTCATTATCATATCATCGAAATACATTATCTGTGTTTTTTTCCCTAAATAAACCAGACATTTATTTTCTCATTTCTACATATTGCATATTGGCAACTCTGCCTTTCTATACAGTGACAGATCAAGACTCCTGCTAGGATTTCTGTTGCTTCTAAATATTCTTTAAAAATAAACAGCCACAAGCTCACTTTCATCTTTTTGTCCTTAATGGCCCTAGCCAAAAATTCTTCTTGTTTCGTTCTCTACAATATCTTAAGAGTGAATATGGATTTCCATTTGCTACTATTTCCTTGGATTTGTTGCACATGTCTTAACAAAAGCCAGGTTGCTTTTCTTATCTAAGTGTGACTTTGTCTCTTGATTATGTTTTTCTGGGCATCCAGTCAATATGTTCTTTTATAAACAACTCACAACTAACTTACTTTATTGTATGGTATGCTCAGGATCATTATATCACAATTAAGTTCGCTACTCTAATTACTGTTGTGTCAAGTTATGAGTATGCACATGAAGATTCCTCTAACCCTAGACACAATTAAAAGCTGCAGTTATTTTATTCTTGCAATGTGATTTATATTCAGGGCAAGATTTATTCCAGTCCTACCCATTATCTTTAATGATAGGTCAAAACGATCTAACAGGAAACAAACAAGTGTCAAACCTGTCAAGTTCTCTGCTTTAATTTATACAATAATACCACAAACTTGCTGAAATGTAGAGTTGATTTGCTTTACATTACAGGTCCTGATCCCACGGTGATAGATCTCAGTGACCCACTTGCAAACTTAGAATCCTAGAATGGTTTGGGTTGGAAGGGACCTTAGAGCTTGTCTAGTTCCAACCTCCCTGCTGTGGACAGCATCTAATCTACTAGATTAGGTTGCTCGAAGCCCCATCCAACCCAGCTTTGAATATTTGCAGGAATGGGGCATCTGCAACTTCTCTGGACAACATGATCCAGTGCCTCACTGCCCTCACAGAACAGATTTTTTTCCTAATATCCAATTAAATCTCTAAACCCTCTTTCAGTTTGAAGCCATTCCCCCTTGTTCACTCCATGTTCTTGTAAAAAGTCACTTTCCATCTTGTGAACTCCCTTCAGGTACTGGAAAGTCGCAATTAGGTCACCCCAAAGCCTTCTCTTCTCCAGGCTGTACAAACCCAATTGTCTTTGCCTTTCCTCATATGTAATCATAGTATCCCTTCCCTGGACCTGCTCCAACAAGTTTATGTCCTTCCTCTCCAGGGACCTTAGAGCTGGATGCAGCACTGCAGGTGGGGTCTCACCAGAGCAGAGCAGAGGGACAGAATCCCCTCCCTGGCCCTGCTGCCCATGCTGCTTTGGATGCAGCCCAGGACACGTTTGGTTTCTGGGCTGGGAGTGCCCATGGCTGGGTCACGTCCAGCTTCTCATCCACCTGCACCCACAAGTCTTCACAGGGCTGCTCTCCATCTGTTCATCCCCCAGCCTGTGCTGGTACCAGGGATTCCCCTGACCCAAGTGCAGTACCTTGCACGTGTTAAATTGCATGAGATTCCCATGAACCACTTCTTGAACTTGTGTAGGTCCCTCTGGATGGCATCCCATCCTTCAGGCGTGTCAACTGCATCACTCAGCTCAGTGTCATCTGCAAATTTGCTGAGGGTGGACTCGATCCCTTCGTCTATGTCATTAATGAAGATATGAAATAACAATGGTCCCAGTATGGAACCTCAAGGGACGCTGCTTGTCACTGATGTCCATCAGGACTCTGGACCACTGACCACTACCCTCTGGATGTGACTGTCCAAACAATTGCTTATCCTTATCACTTAACATACATTTCCAACGTAAAGGCCACTAGTTCCAGCTTGTGAATGAATGTCTGAAGCACTTTTGAATCCATAATTTGAGAAGGGCTCAGCTGTTGACAGAATGATTGGCAACATTTGATTTTCTTTTGGTAACTGCTATATAGACATAAGAAGCTATTTTCCATTTGTTTGTTCTCCACATGCACTGATGAGCAGCCAAACCAATTCCTCAAATAAATTGCCACGGTCCTTCCAAGATAATTAAGATTTTTGCATGCTTTCTTTCTGCTGTTCCCAGCCAACAATAAGCAGAGGTTCACCATGGTACAGGCTCCCTGCATGGCATGCATACACTCCCTCCCATCTGCATTTCTCATTCTGGCATTCTTAGTGGCACCTGCTAGGCCAAAAATTACCCATAATGGACTTTGACAGTGGAACCTTTGGTGAATCACTTCTGTGTTACACTCTCCCAGTAAATATCTGGAACAATATCGGGAAGCCATCTCCTACATGTTCTTGCTCATTAGGAGAGACAAACTGCACTCTCTTTCTGAAATTAGTTTTCCACTGGATTTGAGGACTCCCCAAAGGCATCTGCCCATGTGAACCCCCCAGGAAAAGACTCCAGAGAAAGGCAAGTAAATTGTGCAAATACCTGCCTGCTGGTGGACCTCTTGAGATGAAGTTTGCAGCTGAGGGGTTCCATCCCTGGTGGGCTGTGAGCTACTGCTCTGGCTTGAATTCCCTGTGGAATTGTTGCTAGATGAAGACCCCCCTGCACTATCCACCTCTTCAACATTGCCTCTCTCATGGTGAGCTGCTGCATGGCAGTCCTTTCGCATTCTGTTTGCAGGAACACACACAGGGTCAGCCACTTGTTGCACGTGAAAATTTGTGTCACCACTGTTAGGTGCTCTCAAAGAGTGTTGTCTCCCACACCATTGGAGGTCTTCTGACATTTTATGAGATGGCAAAGATGATGGTGTGATAAGCTTTCTTGGAACAAAATTGTATATGACACAAGACAATTGCTCATGACCCTTGTCTGTGTTTATTGGCTTTGGAACCCTGAAATACCTTAGAGCTCTTTTCTAATGTTACAGTGGTCTCCCAAGATTAACGTCTGCATGAGGTAACCAAGTAGCAAAGAGGAATGGACTGGAGATCTCAGAGGGATGGGCTGCATGGTGGGGAAACTAGCATGTTAAGCCATTAGATATAATATTTACATTTTAACATAGGTCTTGGTATGCAAGCTGGCTCCTATCGGGTCTCCATGGTGCCCTGCCTTTCCTCAGCTACAGTGGCAACAGGGCAGGGAATGAGGCAAGGGAGCTATTGCTGTGTGAAAAGTGCAAGTAGGAATGGGAGATGCAGTGTCAGGGACTGATCATGCATAGCTAGGGGAAGTCAGGCAGCTTTGGTGAATAGCAAGTACATTTTTAGGTGTGCTTTGGTCAAGAACAATAACTTGGGGGTGGATATGTAAATGCCAAAGCTTTGGAGCATAACTCACCAAAATGCACCAGCACATTTACTCATGTTCAGAGTTACAGAAAAGATACCCTTCTTTAGATGGCATAAACAGTAAAATTCCATGGAATGAGGGAAGTATCTGTAGTGCTGTGTGATTTGAATGATTCTTGTTGAACATGTAGAAAGCTTTGTCATAAATGAGTTAATGGATTTTCTTTCTGTTCTGTTTGCAGCACTATTTTGTTATATTCTGAGTTACTTGCAATTAATTTTTTTACTCATAGATAACAATATAGAATTACTCTCTTTTAACAGAAAATACAGTGAAACTGACACTGTGGGGTCTCTTATTAGCATAACCAAAATTTAACACCTACCTTAACCACTTGGATTTGAACCACTTTTTAATGTTGTCCAAACTGACAGGTCCCCCCCAAATGTTCCTCAGTTGGCTGTGTGTCCCAAGGTACGAGGTGGTTAAGGGGGAAACATACATTGGATATCCCAGTGGCTGATCACATGAAGAATTAATTAAGTTCCGCAACACCTGTTTATTGTTCTGGATGCTTCCTCTCTCCGGGTTACGATTGCGTAAGAAAATCAGTTCCTGCTGCTGGCCAGCCCAAAGCCCTCTGACACACTCCTTGTTGACCTGCAGGTGGGTTAAAACATACAGATAATGCAAAAACATTTGCTACTCAAGATGCAGAACTACAGGATCTAAGTAGAATGGCAGTGGATGAGTGTGTAAACACATCATGATGTCTTTGCACCAACAGCTTTTTATGAACTTTTGCAACTACTCCTTGGTAAAGCCTGTAATGTTATTTCAAAGACACAAACATGGGTGGCAAAATGGAAGTCAACTGAAGAGAGCTCTTTTGGCCTCCAGTCCCTACTTTAAAAGCTACAATTAACTTCTCCTTTTGGCCACATTACTCAGAAATACCACTAGTTACCACAGCCCTAAATTACTGCAACATTAGGAAGATGGCAGATGTACCTTGATCACCTTGAAGCTCAGGTAGCTTTTGTGGAGCATGATAACTTTATATTCATCTGCTCCTTCATCTACTACGTGTCTGAGAGTCAGCAGCTCCTCCCGGTTGGACAGGACTGCGCTGCGCCAGGCTGGGTCCCCTTCATGACAAATCACAACCTTCTCTTCAAAGGATTGGATTGCTTCGTACAAAACTGCTGGGTCCTCATACTCATCTGGGCACATGAACTGGTCCTGGTCGTACAGGAAAAAGTACTGAAAAGGTCAGGTACATTCATGAAAACACAAAAACTACTGACAGTAAACAAAATACTGGCTTCCAAACAGTTGCTAGCTGGTCACCTCCAAGTGATTTGACACTTGATAAAGAGTATCTTTTGGGAGGTTCATTTAACAGAGATATAGAAAGGTACAATTTCAGTTTTATTGTAACCTATTCTGATCTCATGACTACACTGGACAAAGGCACTTGGAGAATACCAGCTTATCCTTTTTTTGTTTTTTTTTTAATGGTGTGTGAAACTATGGGAGGCAGAGTTTTAGGGTAAGTTGGAGAGAGATATTACCTAGGACAGTTCACAGTTCTTGTGAAAATTCTTATTTTTATTCACAAAACGCCACCAACAATAGCACAGACCGGGAATACATCAGCAAATACCACAATACTGAAATTTCAACCAGCAGCACCATGGCCAGCAATAACACCATAAAATTATTGTGCCAAAGAAGCAGATACAAATTCACAGCAGTTCAGTAACATCCAGAACATTTATAAATACCATTAATGATAAAAGCATATGATATTACATCATAATGTGCCAGAGTAGGAACAAAATCAACTCCAAGCTATAGAGAGCCTGACCTGAAATTAGCAGTAAAATCAGCACAGTCAATGTATTTCCCTTCAATCTAGAAACCACCTTTATAGTATCCACACAAGTAAAATATGACAAGATTTTCTGCTTTCTTTTGATGAAAAATGCAGGGTCAAGCTCTGCAAAGTGGTTTCAAATGGGCAGCTAAGGGGTTCAGAAAAGAAAATCAAGTGAATGCACAATAAATAAATGCCCAACTCTTCCATCTTGGTAAAGGATGTTTCTTAGAATAAGGTGTCAAGTACTCCATTTCCCTATTTTTTCCCCCTCCTTTGGACAGTTGCTAAGGTATCCTGCATTTTCCAAAGAAAACAAACACAACAGTAAATGTTAAAAATAAATACATAAATAAATGCCCTACCTGGTGTAGCTTCAGAGACATTCGGATTGCCGGGGCAACAACCTTATGCAACAGATCCATGTCTGCAAAGACCCACTCATCTTTGGCTGCTATTCGGAAGTCTCCTTTAAACAGTGCATGGAGCCCATAAAGAAAAGAGTCCAAGCTGTAAGAGAAAGGCAGCAGTGACTCCCAGAAGTCATTCCCATCTCTGCAAGGCAGATCTGTCTGTCACCAGCCTCCTGCTGACCTGTGCAGTGGCCAGTGACCCTCTGGCCTAGGGCGAGTGCCTGCGGTGGGTGTAAAGCAGGGGTCACATCATGTTTCTTTGACAAAAAAAAACATTCCTTGGGAGAGGCAGTTTTCCTTATGTGTGGTCTGTAAATGACTGGTCATGAGATGAATGGAATGAAGGATGTCCTCGGGATGGGTGACTGACTGAGTCACAGGGTGCCTCAGGTGCTGTTTCTCTGCAGCTGTGCCGAAGAGACCAGGTCAGAGTGCCAGCTGCACTCCCTGTGCAGCCAGCAGAAGCTGCTTCCTTATTTGAAAGTTTATTGATCAGTCCTGTTAGCACTTCTCCTTGTAAGTGAAAAATAATAATAGAAAAAAATACTTTCACGAAATCTAAGACTTTTCTCATGACATTCAAACCTAAATGTGAACATTAAAGCAGATGTACCAAGAATACTATATTTCAGAACTGTTCAGCAAACCAGGTGAGAGCAGGAATCAACTAACAGGTGCTTCCTTCTCACAATGAGCCCTAAAGCAATACACACTGGGTTTCTTTTTTCTAATGTAAGAAACTAGATATAGGCAGTTCTGCCTGGCCTTGCATGATGGCTTACCTGGACCTGAGATACAAGCACAAGGTAAAAGCTACAACATCAGGTAGTTGTTAGAAGATGGTTGTGCAAGGGCTTTGTGAAGGGAAAACATGAGCCTTCAGCTCTGATCTGCACCCTGAATTACAAAACTCTCATGCCACTGTCACTTGTATAATGCTTGTAGGTGACTGCTGTCCCAATGTTGCTCTAAAGAAGTGATCTCAAAATTGAGGAAAACAACTGTCTATTAAAGAGAGGCATATCTTGCAAACCCACAGGACATGGTTTCATCTACCTGCTAAGATTTTACTCACTGTTACAACAGTTGGTCTTTTAGATTGTAAAAACTCTGGGGAGAAGCTATATTAAGATGTTAGTAGTTTTCATTACTGCTCAGCCTTTCTCTAGAGGACATGTAATCTTTCCACATAATTGAGCTTTCTTAATTATTTTATAAAAAAAGAAGAAATCTTTTCAATATATTCTCTTCTCAGAGAGAGGAAGAAGAGACTGGGAGAATGCCTGGCCAGCTTCAGCTGAAAGGCATTCTAATTTTGCTCTTGGTGGGTAGCATGTCTTAGAAATTAAAGTGGAAATACATATGTTGTTACCAGAGAAACAGCTGGATACTGATTTTCTCTGTGAAAGCATTATGTAATCAACTAAGCAGTGGGACCAAAACTAGCCAGAAAGGCGGGGCTACAGTCACTGCTGGGAACATAAGGAGTACAGAGAAACTTTTATGAATTCTTAACTGAATTGCATTTATTAGTACTAAGTTATGTATTAAAACATGCCTGTGTGAGACAGGCACACTCAGATCTTCAAAACATTCAAGCACTGATTTCAGTGGGAGTTATTATGTGTCCTTAAGGACTGAGTCCTGGTCCCCACTGACTTTCAATCCACCATCTTCAGAGTTCAGAGGATGATAATATACTCAAACCCTGCTTAATAGCTAGGAAAGCCCTAGAATGAGCCAGCTGGGAGGGTGGGGGGAGAATGGTGAGTGCAGCCAGCATGGTGAAATATGTGACTATCACCCCCTTTGAAAAGGCTATACATCAGGAAGACTCCTTTCACTTGCCCACCCACCAGACAACATCAGCATACACAGCTGAAACCTTGCCTGGAAAAAAAAAACTTTCTCTACCTAAATATTCTTCCCAGGAAGAAATTTTAAAAGCTACCTTGAACTCTGCATCTAATGATGATCTGTAGTATAGCTTCGCCCCACGTAACGCCCCTTGTATTTGCTCTGAAAAGTTGGCTGGGATGAAGGGAAGAGTAGGCAGGAGAGAGAACTGGTTTTTACATCTTGGTAGGCTCTCAGAGTCAAATCTGAACACCAGAGCAGACAGACAGTTTGCATTCACATCGAAGTGCCTTACGGCCATCAGCACCAGCTAAACAGGCTGCAGGATGTGCTGAAGGCACAGCCAGGACTAGGACAGCCACGCAAACTGCAGCTGAGCATCAGCAGAGGGAGCAGGGGGAAGCACATACAGCTCTCCCTGGGCTTAGGGGAGGCTCATCCATTTGTCATCCCTCTGCATAATAAATTCTCTAACTCAGGGGATTTTTAAGAACAAACATGACTGCTACAAGGAGCAAATCAGTGGTGGCAGTAGTTGTGAGAGGCTGAGAGTCAATTATTTTATGTATTGTATTTTCCACCAGAGCGGTCTGGAGGAGATTGCTGTATTCACAAAACCATGGGCATCTTTTATTCTCCTGACAGTTGTAATGAGGCTTTTGGGTACATTTTGCCTACAATGTGACACTATCTCAAGCCATTACTTCTGTAACATGCAGCCTCCTTAATCCATATAAGATACAGCTCTCGTTATTTTTCCCATTGTTATGCTCTCTCCTGAAGACAATAATGAGATTATTACAAAGCTGTAAAAGTCAACCACTTTGATCTCAGGCCTGACTCTCATCCACTTTGATGTCAGGCCTTACTCAAGGTTGTTGATGTTTTCTTGGCCCACTTTTAACATACCTCAATTAGTAATCTGCTGTAGTTACAGGCTGGTTCAAAATATTTTAAAAACATCTTAAGGTAAAATTACATGTCAAAGAAACAACATTAATCTGTAAGAGACACAACTACAGTATCTGGCAACATTTCCAACCCTCTGAGCTAACAACCTGAAAAGCTGCTGTCACAACTGCAAGCTATTTTACAACAAGACTGGTAGGTGCGTGAGAACCGTCAGCCCCTGGAAGGTGCAGAAAAGCGGGGATTAAGTAGCGCCACAAACACCAGAGGGAGGGCAACAGTGCCAAAGCAAATACTCCTTCCTACTGCACTCCTTACGCTGCTCTGACAGCTGAAACTAAAAGCATTTAGTGCCAGCCTGAAAACAGTATGGATGCAGACTAATGAGCTGGTGAATATCTCTGTGTGTATTTTGCATCTGCAGACCTTCTCCAGTGTCAACTGTAAGTTTATTTAAGGAATAAAGGAATAGGCATGTCTGTGAGCCAGTAATGACCCGAATGTCATAGTTCACCTGAAATATTTTCAGTGGTAGCTCTTCTAATTGGATATTTTGGATGACAGTAGTTGTGAGCTGAGTCGAACTTTTCTGCCCTGCTCAGCTCTGTCAGACATCAAGCTGCACTGTCTGCTTGAACTCCCACCAGCAGTGCAGCACCCTGTGGTGCCATGGTCCATGCCCTCTATGTCTTCCCTTTCCCTCAGATGCTGGGCAGTGCAGTGAGGTGACCAAGTGGGAAGGGGCAAGTGGGGCCAGCTTCTTCCCTGTGTTTCAAAATGAGCAGCAGTTCCTCCAGGCAGAGGCCTTCCCTGGAATGACCTTTTGTCCAAACTGAGCTTGGGGAACCTGAGCAGCCGACCTTGGTAGTGTTGGAAGTATCTGATGAGAGATGCTTTATTGAGAGATTTTTGTATTTTTCCAAATTTGAAATTTTTACTAAATATTTCTTTACTAGTAGCTTTAGTGGCTGAATAGAATTATTCTGTATTTTTTTAACAAATAGACAACTAAACATATCACCCACCTTTGAATAAATTAATGGTAATGTCATGTCATTCTTCAAATTGCATTTTGTGCAGGATGCCTTCTAATGACAGTTTAAAAGAGCAAGTGATTTTCATTGCAATGTTCTGCCTCCTTAATGAATGCATTTATTATGTAATCTAGTGTTAATGTTAGGTTTCTACTGACATTTACATGAACATGTACAGTGAATAATTATTTACATACATTATATAAGAGCATTTCAAATCTTGGTTTACACAGTGACATTTGCTGATTAATAGATTAGACAAAATCATGTGTAAATGAGTGCAAATTGATAGTTTGCATACACAATGTAAACTTGACTCTCAACTCCGTAGTGCACAGCCCACAGTAACATTACCTTTGTTCCACTTCACAGCAGCTAGATGACTGTCACTCCTCCAAGACACAGCAAGGACTAGATTTAGTCCAGAGGAAGTTTCCTACTACCTGCATAGTCACCTCTGAGAACAATACATGAACTGCAGAGCACAGCAGATTCTTGGCTGGTTTGCTTCCACTGAACATCTGAAATGCTTAATACAGTGAGAAGAGTATGATGCTTACTTGGCCCTTACATCTCCAAACTCATCCCAAAAGCTCTAGCAATGTTGTACACGAGATGGTCCACAGAAAGAATTAATAGAAAGTCCTGAGATGACATTCAAGGTACATTCTCAGAGTTTACCAGAGTAATCTAAATCTGTATTTTTGTAATCCAGCATTTCAGCGTGACAAAATATGTTAGGAGCCCTGACTTCTGACAAAATGAGCCACACCCCAAAAGCCAGAGTTATGGAATGGCCTGGGTAAGAAGGGACCTTAAAGATCATCTGGTTCCAACCTCATACATGTGGTACATCTCCCTCTCATACACACATCTGGCTGTGGGACTGCCTGCTTTGACCATTCCTGAGAAAACTAAAACCCTCTTCAGCACTACTAGGCTCCAAAAGGTCCCTGAAATATCACGGCACCTTTTCAAAGAAAAGGACTGTGAAGCATCACGCAAGGAAACATTCCTCCCACTTCTGAGGACCTCAAGTACCTCTGCCCCATGTGACTGAAGGCAGACCTGCAGAAGTCTGAGAGCTGGGGGCAAGGACCAGCAGAACACCCGAGATTGCCCTTGGTGAGAGCTGCTGTGCTTTGCCAAACACAGAGAGAGGAGTGTCTGAAGACAATTCTTGTGAGCACTTCCTTCTGGCCTCATCAGCATCACACACGTTGGACAAAGTCTCCTCCCCCTGGCATGCTTACTGTATAATTGTATTCCTATTGGAGTCTCACTGACTGACTGCTCATTTGTGTTTAAACAAGTTGTGCAGATCTGTCTGATGCAATAAACACCTTTAGTAGGGTGCCCTTCATGCTCAAGTGAATGTATTTGGGGGATTTCTGTTGATAAAGGTCTTGATGTCAGGGGGTATCCACCGTAGTTCTTAGTTAATGATTTCTACTAAATTGGTTTTGTCAGTTAAAATATATATGCTCTGAAAGACAAGAAGAAATGTAATTTACCAAGATAAAGTCATGTTTTGTAGCTGCAGCAATTTATAACTTCAACTGTGCTACTCAGATTCCTTTTATATTTCTCCAGATCCTTCTGACTGTGGAAATGCATTACAGGTAATTTAGCCAGGTGGGGAAGTGACATAGTTTTTCCGCAGTGAAACTTTTCCAGGGAAAGCTTTTGTGAAGTAGCATTGGAAAAGATACTGACAGAAGCTTCCACTTAGTCCCTTTCATGTCGCAAAATACATTTTAAAATACAATGATTTCATACTGCCCTGGAGCACTTGCTTAATAGAAAGAAAACCAGAGCTTAATTATTATTATACAGATTATTATATAGATTATACAGAACAGATTAAAAAAAAAAGAGACAGAGCTGTGCACCTCAGATGACTACCCCAGTTTTTGTCTTTCTGCAGACCTTCCCTCCCCAAGAAAAGTATTTTTAAATATGGAGAGTCCACTTATCAAAAGAGAAGAAGTAATTCAGTTCATTGATATTTGTCAGATTTTGAAAAGACATGATATAGCTGACTCCTGAAATTATTATTAAAATCTTTACAGAACACTATACAAATAATTATGCTCAACATTCATACTTTGCATGTTAAGCTTTGGAAAGCATCTGATAATATTATCCCTTGCATTAGCTACTAACCATGTAAGCCAGTACAAATAGGGGACATTGTTATTGTATCTGTACTAGAGCCAAAGCATTGTAATGAAGATTTTAAGATCCAGTGGAAAGTACATGCAATGTGATGACAGTTTTAGGAAGCTTTTGTGTTATTTTCAGATGAATTCCTAATATGGCTGTGACCTATCTATTGCAGGCGCAGATCAAAATAACTTTAATCTTTTCTCGAACAAATATAAATGCACATAAACTTTCCCATCATGCCCCCAAACTCTAAAATTTGTATCATCAAAAAAAATAGGACAATTTAAAAAATACCAATTACTTACCTACCTAACATCACACTAATTTGAGTGAATAGGAATGAAGGGAGAAGAAATGCAGCCCAGAGGAAAACTACTACAGGAAGGGAATGTGCAAAGACTAGTAGAAAAGAGATGACAAAAGCCACTTTAGAAAGCAGAAATCAGCAGCACAACAAGAAATAAGCCACGTGAGCCACAAACATTTTGCATGGAAGGCATAAAACAAAATGTTATAAAGTCTCAACAGATAACAAAGCTAGAATGAATATTTTAAAATGCTGTTTTAACAAAATGCATTCAAAATCACACATGCTGTCTCTGTTTGCTTGTTAGTAAGACAAATCCTCTCTAAGGAGCATGTTGATAGAGGTCTAGGTAGCTTTGCTCACCATTCTGTGCCAACACAGCAAGGTCACTTAGAAGCTGTATTTATTCAGCTTCTCCATTGTTACTAAACTCCTGTGCACACAGAGGGTTCAAATAAATCTAATAAACCCCTAAAATTATGTGGGAAGTAAAACTCCATTAAAATAATCATTATTTCATTAATAAAATGCCTCATCTATAGCACAGTGTAAATTATACTGTATAAAACCGAAACAACTCAGAACTCTCAGTGAAAATGGAAGAATCCCTAATGAAAAGATGAAGAGCATATTTAGAAACAATATCAGCAAAGCATATTTTAATTAACCAGACTTCCTAGGAAGAAGTGTTTAGAATGAATGAACAAATGAGCAAGGTAGAGTGAGAACAGACAAAGCTGCAGCCTCAGGAGATGAGAGGTTGTCCCTTCCTTAGCTGCCAGAATGAAGTGGCACAGTGAACAGGAATACACCGCTGATGAATACAGAGAAGAACCCTTATTCATTTATTATTATTTAGCTAACTACAACTCAGATGACAGTAGTTTCTTCCTCTTCTGTAGATTTCTTCCTTCTACTGGAATGCCAGAGGAAGAACAGCATTCCAATAGCCAGGCATGAGTGAACACAAGCAATAACCATTGGTATCCATTCTTTCAATCACAAATTCTGCTTTGCCCTATAAAATAATTAGTTATTTAGCCAACCCCAAAGAAAAAGATGACCAGGAATGACAGAAAACATTTTATGGAGGAATGAGATTTTACCTTGATCTAATCTTGAGATCCCACATAACGTGAAAAAAGGCAAATAGGTCTTTGTTTTAACATGAGGAAAACAGGATTCCTAAAGCTTACCTGATGGCCATATTGTGAGATGCGGTTCCCAAAGCTCTCCGACCCAGTATACACAAGGCAAAGGAAAGTGTCACTAGAGGAGAATCCTCATCGCTGTCCAGGTGCTACAAAGTTTTAAGATTAGCACGTTACTCTAAGTGCAAACATCACATTTAAAAGCACCACACATAGTGACATTCATAACATCTGCATGTGCCTGGACCTGCACACCAAAACATTCTTTGCAAATAAACAGACCAAGAAGGAAGACCATCACCATCAGAGGATTTTTGCAAAATGCAAGCTTGTTTTGCCCACTGGCTGGAAACAGAACATTTCATTCTCAGGTAGTGAGATCCCAAGGGAAAGGAGCTTTGGTGGTGGTGATGTTTTATTGTGGGATTTTTGTTTGCTTCCACTCCTCCCAGATCTGACATTCTAAACTGGAGGTTCCTCATTGTTGGGAGACACTGCAATTGGAGACAGCCAAAATCCTTTTCATGGAACACAGTTTCTGTGAAACCTTACCACAGATTTCAGAAGTACAATACCTTTGGAAAAGTTCAGAGGCATACACTTTCAGTAAATAACAGTATCTATCTAAATGGTTGATGACACTGACTGCCCATTTTAACAAGCACTCAAACACATACTTATTTATGTAAATGTACTATTTACATAAATAGTAAAATTTATGTTTACTAGCTCAGGAGAGGTTTTTTAATGAAATTTTCACAAAGAAAACCTTGCTACCATGCAGGAGGAAAAAAACTGGAACAACCCCTCATGCATGTTAATCTTCAGGAGGATACATGCATCCATGCAATGAGTGATTTCTTACAGCTTTCTTTGACTCCAAAACTGAAGCCAATTATAATGGAGAAATGTAGCTCCTTCTATAAAATATATTGATTTTCTGGGTTATGTGTAGAGTGAACTTGGAGTTTTTTATCCCACCTCTTACATGAACTGTGCTTCTCTATAATCAATGAATTAAAAAACAAAGGTAAAATATGTAACAAAAAGATAAATGTATGTGTGTGTGGCACCAGTGCAGGCATTAATTTGCCTTTTGAAACCTAACTTACATGTTTCAAGTCTATTGGCATCCCTAAATCTATTATTGAATTTGAAAATCTAAGGCAGAGAACAAGGGGAAAGGCATCAATTAACAGTGGCTTTCCCTGCACCATGCAATTCTTTGTGCATCAGACCTTGGGAGCTGAGACATGGAGATGAGAAAAAAAAGAAGTGAAGTATTCCCAGTAGGAGGAGATGGTGTTTTGGAAAGGGCTTAGACGACAATTCAATGAAAACAATATCAATATAATGATATGCAGGGGAATTGGTGGAATGGTACTCAGCATCAGAGACATGAGAAGGAACCAAAGTGGAGCAGAAATATTCAGTGATGTTTCAGGAAAGATTCAGTGATGTTATACCAGGTAAGGTCAGCAATGGGACATGCGGTCTGTGATCCCGAGTGGAAAAATGCACAAATACAGCACATCGTGGCCAGGAAAGAGACACTTCTCCACTTTTGCTACTATCAGCAATAATCAGAAAACTAGATGGAGGCAATATGCTTGTTTGAAACTGTATTCTCCCTCTGGGCTATTTTGACTATTCCATGGAAATACAGTAGTGCATTTCTGACAAATGACTGCTGACCATCAGTAATCTTAGTGGCTCAGAGCACGCAAATGCACACCTGCACATCTGCCCTTGACCTTCCAGAGCTGTAGTGGTTGCACACAGTTCTGTGGTGTGATTCATGTTTGAGTCACGAGCTGTCAGAGGTGACCTGTGCCAGCAGGGAGCGTGCCATGCACTCCCCTACCATCCTGCAACTACACACAAATATAAACAAATTTCTGAAAAGGATACACAGACATCACAGACATTTGGCAAATGTAATAACCATTTGCAACACTGAACTGTAATTCTCTGATGACATTCTCTGAATGGAGTCTGCTCTAGCAGTACTTCTGTAAGCACTTGATATATCTGTGCTTTCTAGAGCTGATGAAATTAACATTGTTGGAAATTTGCATAGTAAAGAATTGGTTCCATATTCAAAGACTGACACTCCTTAAGACTCCAGTTTTTGCACATGGGTAGTTTCCAAAATATGCTTTTTCCATTCCACAAAACCTGTTTTCCTTTTATATTAAAGCCAAAAGCTTATATGAAATAAATTTTATTCTACTAATCCTGAGCAAGTAAAAGAGCAGCCATGCACCATTTCACTCATATCCCAAGAAATGTCACTATTGGACACGAAATGAGTACACAGAAGCTTGGTAAGTTCAAAAGAGAAAAAGAAACAGTTTTATTTAAACATCTGCTATTTATAGAATTCAAAAGGTGACTGTGGATTGCAGGATGGAATTACCACCTCTCCAACCACACTGGTCTAAAGATTAATCAGTCATTTCTCTCCACCCACAGAGAAATGTGTAAACTATTCTATTTATACATGAAATTGTGTGGGAACTCTGACTCTCAAATATGTAAACATTATCAGAAGGCTAAAGAAGTTTTATGAAAACTTTAAAATTTTCAAAAGAACTATAAAAGAAAACTTAACACTTTTAAAAATCAGGGCAACACTAAAACTAATACTACTAAAAAAAAAACCAAAACTGACACGTACCTCCACCCTTTTCCTGGCACAGAACTGAATCCAGTCCAGATAAACACTGCAGAAGCTAGCTCTTGTTATTCCTTGGAGACATGGAACATAATCTTCATCTATGTTAACATTAAACATTGCAAGGTCACGTTCAATATAATGCCACTTTGCATATGGCTGCAGTATCTTTTGGATGGATTCATCTTTTATCCAGTCCAGGATTTTGGGAGAACTTGCTGTAAAGTATATTATACTCTGTTGACAAAATGTACAAACGTTAGTCACTCTGAACTCTGATTAAAGCAAACATATTTTACACAGAAGAGAATAAGCCAAATAGGACCCTGTTATGAACTGTAATAGTATAGCTATTTCTTACATTTTACTGCTTAGCATGATTATTGCTTCACAAAAGTATTCAAGTTAAAAAGATGACAATTTATATTGATAGCAGACAATAGAAAAAGTAGTATTTTTAATATCTTTCTGCCTTCCAGGAGAATCCATACAATGATAGGAATAGAGAGTTCCACCATTAAACATGTCAATATTAGTGGGATTCTAGAGTCTATCACTGAGAAGGTGATATCAATAACAGCTTAGGCATGTTTTGAAAAAACAGTAGTAGATGGTCCCATCCTCAAAATAGGGCATTCTTTTTCCTCAGTGGACTTACTGTTTTCTGGAGATGATGCTTTCCTAATTCTTTATTAGCCACAAAGATGAGATGTAACAGATGTGTATGACCCAAGTCTGTTATTTGTCAATGCAGCAGGTAAAGAATAATAGATTTTTTCTTACTTGTTGGGTTAAAAAGCTGGTAACTGATGTAACTGAGTTTGCTTTTAAAGCACTGAAGGAGGAGGAGCATTCAGCAGGGGCTCTTTAACCAAATACATAAATGTTAGAAAGCAGCAACAAAAGTATCTCATATCTGTACCTGAGTTTCTAAGATTTTCTAACTGCTCTCTCTGGACACATTAAAATAATAATAAATAAAAAAGTAATAAAAAAAATCTATACAAACACAACTTAGAGCATATTTTCAAAAGAATATGAAACTTAAGAAGTTCCAGTGTGTTCTATCAGCAGGAAAGTCCCATTATAATGTTTTATAATATTAATTTAGAGTTGGATACCAAAGCAAACAAGTAGCAAGTATACACGGCTGAAGATGATGGGTAAAGTAGTTGTACTTTACCCAGTCAATGGAAATAGTGCTAAGCAAATAAATGTACAAAAATAATATATGATGGATTACATAGGACAGAAGCACTACCAGCCCTTTGAAAAACCCCAGATGCTCTCCATAGTTTAATTTTCAAATTGTACAAAAGTAAGAGAAGAATCAAGCTTCAGAGGAAAAAGACAAGTCAGACAGATACAGATAGGATCGACCCTTCATTTCTTGGCATGGGGAGAACAATACACTTCTTAAAAAAGATTCATGCAGAAACAATAGGAGCTGAAAACACAGTACTCAGCAAATACACAGACTTCTTGAATACTAAAAGATGTTTAAATAAGAATATATTGAGAAGAGATGGAAGAGGCACAAGGGAAAAATATCACAGTAGTTGTGCAGGAAATTATTTCAAAATATATGCAGAAGGGCTACAGGAGCTGACCTACTTTATTTGTGGGGAATAAAAATCCTTCCATAATAAGAAATGTATGCATTTCTAGGCTGTCAATGAAACTGCAAATGAAATAAATGTGATTTAGGAATAAGATGCTCAGTGCAACTTGTTTTTTAAAAGACCAATACAGTAATTATTCTTGAAGGATAGAAGAACTAAAACAAAGCATACATTCTCTTTGTTGATTTTTGAGATAGAGTTTGCTTTTTTTCTTACCCTCATCTGTGTTTACAAAGAAGCTGATTCAGCTGGGAAAAAAATCAGACTTGCAATCAGACACAGAAACAACAAAATCTTCTGTCACCTAATTAAATTCTGCTCTTGGTAACTCTTACAAGATATGTTTTATGCACGAGTACATCCTCAGCTATATGGCATTTCTGAAACAATATAGTAAATATTTACAACATTGTAAGCCACAGAGAATAAACCAGAAACACTCCAAATGCTCAATGCAATGGAAGTGCAGTTCCTGCAGAAACTCCAGCATAAGTGATTTTTGAGTTTGTGTTTTATGTGACCTGAATACTGCCTTATCTATAGTTCTTCTTGCAATTACTTTCATACTGTTAAAAAGAAAGCACGAAAGACTTTAGAATGTTCACAGTGAAACTGCACAGGGTCTTGATCTAGATTCCCCCAGAAGAAAGAGCTGGGAAAGGAATCAATTCTCACCTCTCTGTCTGATACTGTTTAGTTGGAGGCAAGCATTAAATAAACAGGAAAAAAGCGGATCTAATACATATTATAATCTTCTCACTTTCCAAGGCTGTACTAAAGATTTTAGCAAATCTTTTTAAAGCCCCTGTTTATGGAAAAAAAATAATTACTTTAAAAATACAAGGAGAAAATATCCAGAGAACTTTCTTTTGGGAAGTGACATTCTAGAGAAGAGATTTCCTGAGTGCACCCTCCCTTCACTAAAGTGAGCTCCAGGCCAGGCTAATACTGAAGGTGCCAAATGGTTATTATTATCTTCTGTTTGTTCTTCCCTAAAAAGAGAAGTAGATTAAAAAGACAGACAGCCTGAGAATGAAGACCGACCTTTCTGAGAATAAAGCTCTGTCAGTGCAATATAATAATACTGGCTCAACTAAATCCAACAACAAGAGATTTGATTTTCATGCTTTCAGAGCCATCAGTAGTGCACATGAGCTCTGCATAGAGCGGAGATGGAGCCACAGCACACCTCAGTGATGTGGAGAGCATTTAACCCACTCCCTTCTACTCCAAACAGGATCAACTAACCACACCTGTATCGCATGGGATGGAAGTCTGTCTAAGCCATCTTACCTATGTCAGCTGCTTCTCACGTGTGTCCAGAACCAGAAGCTCTAAATACCTTTCAGTTAAGTTCTTACATCCCATGTGGTGAACCTCACACTTCCCACAACTCCTCCATGTATTAATTCATTTTAAGGCACAAAAACAGTTCCAGTATATAAAGCAAAATTCTTCACTGTTTTAAACTAATAAGATGCTGATTTGATTGCAGCTTAGACTGGGATTTTTTCAATCTCATTCCCCATCAAAAGCTGAGTCATTTGCCAGCTTGCACCAGTTTATGTTCCAGTTATTCAGGTTACCTTGTAAAGTAAAGCAAACCAATTGTGGCAATATACTCATTAAAGAAGAGTTGGGTTTTTGTTTTGTGGTTTTTTTTAGCTTAAAACAATTTGCTTTAAAACCATTTATAGCCACAAACACCACTTCTAAAATGAAAAAAGTCATGCTCACATGCAGTTTTATTTCTAATTAGTTTATTAAACAAAGCAGGTTGGTTACCAGGCAGTACTGCCTATAAAATTATTTATGAAATCCCAGAAGTAATCAACTGCATGATCAAAGCAGCTTTGTAAGGCAATGAGCTTGTTTTTACTACGTTGGTTCGTTTGCAAAAAATGGTGATTAACTTATTTACAACAGGTCTCTCTCTGAAGCTGACAGATTTTTACAATTGTGGAGATGTAAGTAAAAAGAAGATGTCAGGGATGGTTTGGAGCTTTAGCAACTGGCTTCATGGCAGTACCAGTGGCATAGCAAGCAGCACTGCTGTTTCAGTAGAAGACTATAAAGCTCAACAAATTCTTCATTTTCTTGATTGGGAACTGTTTTGGCAGAGGATGAAGATGTCTTGCTAGACTATAAGGTTCAATTATTTTGACAAATTAGTATCTGTGTGGCTATGGTGATCTTAATAACAATGCAATAATAGGAGTGGTATAAATGAACTGATGTGTAATCAATGTAATAAACCAACATCAAATGTGTTGTGATATATATTTAAACCAGAAGGTAAGTAGGGGGTTTGCACTACTAAAAAAAGTACATTTGAGAAACAGCTCTTCAGAAGTTTCCCAAGAACTTTATGCTTGTTTTGTACCTTTTTTGTACCTTTCTTTTGTTTTCCAGAAAAAAAAAAAAAAAAGAAAGAAAGAAACAGTGGAAAGATGTTAGTTAGTGAAGTGTTGTAAGAACATACGAACATAAGTAAGAATACTTTGCCTGATTTTATCACTACAGGATGGTAACTCACCTTCTTGATCTCCACTGAAGGATGCCTGCCATTTTCTGTACTAACTGTAAGTATAAGTGATCAGAATTGAATTTAGTAAAGGGAGACATCAATTAATTATCCCTATTCCAGTGGAAGGTGTCCCTGCCATAGGAGGAGGGTTGGAACTGGATGATCTTAAGATCAA
Organism: Vidua macroura; assembly: GCF_024509145.1. Taxonomy (NCBI): domain Eukaryota; kingdom Metazoa; phylum Chordata; class Aves; order Passeriformes; family Viduidae; genus Vidua; species Vidua macroura. The sequence continues at coordinate 41,860,826 of NC_071573.1, read as the reverse complement.
ACCAAATGATTCTATGGTTCTATGATATGGTTCTACGGTGACTATCAAGTCAGTTTGACTGCCAGACTGTAGAGCAGATGGATAAACATAAAGCAAAAAACTTCAAATGCTCTTTCTTCTGTAGACAAACAGCATTATATTTGACAAACCTGCCTAGGAACAAAGTGCACTTGAGCAAATAGTTTACCTTGATATAGTATCTGATAAGGATTCTGCGCAGATCAAACACTTGCAGCATTGTGGCAGCGTTGTTGTCAATGATGCTGTATCCCTCCAGGATGTACTGAGTCCGTGTGATCTCCCACGTCAGCCAGCGCAAGTTAAAGGCTGCATTGCAGGACAGCAGGTGAGGCAAGTGCCCAGGCTTACAACAGCAGCAGCCTTCATTGTCTTCATCTCCTTCTGTTATAGCTTCCACCTCTCTCTGCTGGCAGTATGTCCCTTGGCAGCGAGAAAAAGAGAGCATGCTGCCAGTTATTGGGGGAGGAGGAAACAAAGGATGTCTTGCAAGCTCACATTCAAAGTATGTTTGAAGGTTGTATGCACTTACAAAAATCTAAAAGAACGAACTACGGCAACAAACTCCATGTGAGCCACGTGCAGCAGCATATAAAGGGCTGTACATTACTCATTTACTACTATCACTTATAAAAGCCAAAAGGGCCTGATCCAATGTTCTAGTTCTAATGGGTTCTGAGCTGAGCCAAACTACAGACCATAGCTTCTGCCTTCATAAAAATTCACCAAGAAGCAATTCTAAAGAGTCTCGCTCTGTAAGGCACATTAAGTAAATTGATCCAAGTCTCAGTCTGCTTATTCAATTGACATAGTAGACCGAAAGAAAGATTTTAGTGAGTCAGAGCACTTGTAAAATCTGGGTTTTAGCAAACTATCTTGGAAAGCAGGTTCTAAAATAACATCTACTGGGTTGTTCTCTCTCCCACTGGAGTAAAAGCTACTCTGGATCAAACATCTCTAATGAACAGCACATCACAAGAACAGAACAGCTTTCTAATTAGTCTATTACACAGGCTTTAGATCAAAGTAGAGCAAATTTTTCTAAAAAGGATATGTTACCTCAAAAAGAAGTCATGAGGCAGATGCAGAAGCAATAATGCAGACTCTGCATTTTTATTTCCTGTGCTGTGCACACTAGATGGTCAAGCCAAGCCCTTGTGGATTTGAGATCTATGAATGCAGTTTCTGTACTACGTAGGGCACTACTAATGGAAACGGAGGCAGATACCCATGTGCTCCCCCCAGTATTCTCAGAATACATAAGTTTCATGTTCTTGATCTATGCTTCTTTTAAAATTTACTCTCCATAGGCTGCTGCAGAACTTACTCCCCACTGAGTTTGTACATAAACTATCTTTCAAGGGCATGTCCTGTGATCCAAGTTACACACCTTGCACAAGACTTCTGCCAGAGGTTCAGTATCACCCCACAGACTGCTGACTCCATCAACTTCTAAACAGACTTGACAGGAGAGGTAGATGTGAGACTGCACTGCAGTTCAACAGCTCCCTCTCCACCAGGACCAACAGACCTGTTGTGTCACTGTAAATGGGAGAAGAATTTGGCTGTGTTCATCACCTGAACATTCAGCCAGGAAAGAACACAGTGCCAGTTTCAATTCGCTGCAGTCTGCCAGCACCCCAAAAGAGAGCCTGGAGCAGCGCAGCATCCCAAAGGCCTTTCTGTGGATCATGATGACAACTGCTGTGCTCCCAACTGTCTGTTCCAATCCCATCACAACTCTCTGGTCAACAACCTGCGACCTTCAGTTTGTATCATCAGAAGTAGCATCTAGACTATTCCTTTCTCCTCACTAAGAAAAACCTTTCAAAACACAACAAAATATGCTAAAGTATGGGTTATCACTTCTTTTTTTGCCTGTGCATCTGGTAAAATTTGTGCAGCAAGCAAAACATACAAGTAAAAAAGAAGAGAAAAATCCAAAGAAAATGCATGAGAAAAACCAGGATCGTAGCCCTCAGAGATGAAGGAAATAAATTCAGTATTTTCCAGGGTTTTCTGTTCAGTTTGCCATGAATGAAAATTTACACTGTGAACTCAGTGTTGCTCACCCACTGATATGCATTCCTCCTTAGACTTTAGGGATATACAATATGAAAAATTATTAAAAGTCTTCAGGTCATTCAAATATAAACATCTTGCCTTTCAGTATTGCCAAGTACAAAACATGACCTATTAGTCTGACATTTCCAGTTGCACTGGACATGAACTGGACTGCTTCTGCTTCATATTTCACAGATTTCTACATGAACTAACACTTACTGCTCGACAGCAAAAAAACCAAGAACTGCTCTGGGTCAGCAGATGCTTCTGTAAAATCAAGTCAGAAGATATCATATTCAAACTGAAGTAGGGAAAACATTCCTTTGTACATTGCTTGAAAAGAGTAAAGCAAATGCTCCATGCTGGTGCTGTTACTATTGCTGTTATATTTATTTTTGAAATTTTAAAGATCTTTCAGTATTACACTGAACTTAAAAGAAGATACATCTTCATCCCAGGTGCAAAATGAAGTATTGCCAAATGTTTGCAAGTGATGGAGAATGAAAAATACAATGAACAACTGTCCTTGATCCCTCTACAACAAGATTTAAAGATGCCTTTTCCCAGTCTATGTAACTATTAATATATTTTTTTTTCTTTTGGTATGGAAGTATCAAATTTTATTTCTGTGCTTTTTATTTATTTTATTTTTCTATATATTTTACTTTTTAATGTTTTTTATTTTATTTTTATTATTTCTATACTTTACTCTCTTTACTACCTCTTTCAATAAATGCCAAATATTATTACTGTAGTTTCTGTAATTACTAGTTTTCTTAGGGGACATATTTTGTAAAATTCAGGGCCAAGGAAGCTGGAAAGACAAAGAAAAGGTGAATTCAAGAGACCTTCAATGTTTAAAGGAAACTGTCATCACATGCATCACAGAAGATGATGCCAGAACATTATTTGCATTTTTAGCTAATTCTACAGGTTAAAATGCCTCAAAGTTGTCTTTGCTAGGTAATTTTAATCAGCTAGAGTTAAAATTATACTACAGGGGGTGCAATCAATGCTGAACTCGAGGAGCAAGAGTCATTCTAAGAGAAACTGTGTTATTACAAAACCTATACGAAACAACCAAAGGAGTTCATGTGGTTGTTTTACGGATTTATTGCAAAGAATAAACTGAAGTGCCCGTCAACATCTGGTAAACAAGCACTTGATTAACAAAACCCGTCTGATGGACTTGGGCACTACCACCTTGGGGATTTGGTGTCCTCATTGCTTGTGGAGCATCTGGATTGTCCCTCGTAATGGTGTAACCTGAGTCATGGCCAGTGCTCTGACAAAACACGAAATCCTCATTCCTGTTAATAAGTTGCCGCCGTGCCCACCCTGAAGCTCCCTGGCTTCACCTGCCCGGCCGAGGCACGGTCAGCTGCAGGGGACACTCCCCTGTGTCTCAAGGAGAGGCAGGGAGCGGCTAAGACAGAGCGCTATGCTGTCTGCCTGTATGGAGAAAAGGCAACATCTGAGGAGGTAATGAGGGAGTCGACTCAAGGCCGGGGAAACAGTCTCAGGTTTTAATCTGAGCTCCGAGGAGCTCCGAAGGCCAGAGCATCCGACACCCAAAAGTGCCCTTGATGCTTTCGCAACAGCTCAAATACCTGGGCGGTAACCAGGGGGAAGGGACGCCCATTCACCAATGGGGGATTTGAGGGAGTGGAAGGTGGAAGGAAAGACAGATACATAAACCAATGGGGGAAGTTCAAGGGAGGGACCCCTGGCCCTCGTCTACTCACTTGACGCCCAAGGTGGAAGATTCTGGGAGAGTGGGATGAGGAGTCAAGTGATGGACAGGGCACCAGGGAGGGGACAGGGCACTGAGCATTTTCAGGGAGATTGGCATTGAGGGAAGGCAGGAAAGCTTGGGGTGGAACCATTGGGAGAAAATGGGGGGTGAAGGGGCAAACCATTACAGAACTGTTTCAGAAATATAAAAACACAATACAAAAATAAGTATTTCCAAACAACATCTACTAAAAGGACTCAAGTCCACAAAGACAACATTCAGGCTTGATACTCAAGTACATGTTGGTTCCCTTCTAATTCCTGCAGTCAGTTCTAGAGCAACTGCCAGAAATTTCCTCTCAGCTTTAATGGAGCCTTGCCTTAGTCCTTAATGCACTGGCTGGATTTCAATGCCAGATTGGCAGTTTACTGTAAAATTTCATTTACCAGTGCATACATCAATCCTTTTTGGTTCATTACTCCAGACACTGGTACTGCAGAGACTAAGACCATGTGCTCAGCTTTATGTGTTGAGCCAGAAGGGACAGGACACAGTAAATGAAGGCAAGCATTTTTGTCTGTCTTTTACAGAAGGCTGGCCCTGGATTTTTCTTGCATATGCTATAAGCTGATGATTTTAATGACAATTTTTATGTTGCTTCTCAAAAAATTAGCAAGTTCAAGCAATTCTGTGAGAATTATTCACAAAACCAAGGAGCAGGGAACAGAACGTGCACTTCACTTTTGCAATTTAATTAAGTGTAGTACCATTAAAGATTAAAATACAGGAAAATGTTTTCACTAGTAATTAGTAATTTCAAAATCTGAGGGAAAACATTTTTTTTACATTTCCTTCTGCAGTAGAAGGAAAATAATCTCATGCACTTCACTCAAGTTTAGTCATTCACTCTGACCCTTGCTAGTACAGATGTGACCAATTCATTTGTAAGACATCTGACACTGGAGAGTTGCCAAAAGTCCATCAATGTAAAAAAAATGTGCCAGCTGAACAAAGCAAGGTCAGCCTGTGTGAGCTCAGGAGAAAGCCAGGGTGAGAACTCTTTGTATTTTCCTGACACACCAGGATTTCAGGACAGACGTGTGATCTGCCAGAATGATTTGACCTAAATGGAAATGAGAAAATTGAAACTGAAGACTAATCTTGCTTCAAAAGGATAAAATACACCTAATTGAATGATCACTCAGCCTTCTAGAATTAAAAGGCTGAAACCATAGTGTGCTTTTGAATTCAATTTTGAAAACTCAGTAAGTGAAAAGCATTTTCCGGTATCTGAGAGGCCAGCAAGAAAAATCCATTACACAACCACATACTAGAAGTATTCTAGGAGCAGTTTTAATTTCCATAAAACACTTTAGTTTAACAACACATCCAGAATAGGGACTAATTATTGCGGCTGAAGGTAGTAACAGCTTGGGCACTGAGGACTGATGACAAGTAAGGAACCAGGGTGCAAATCTACACAGAAAGGGCTCATGCCCAGGGTAACTCCTTTCCTAAGCCATGCAGAGGTCTCTTCACAGATGACTCCACACAAACACCTGGCTGCCCACCATTTGTTTGGCAAAACTGAGCACAAGAATGTCTTACTAATAAATGCATTACAGTAGAATTATCTGGCTCTGCTTCAACAAGCTTATGCTACAAATCCAAGTATTCCCAAATTCTGATGGATAAGGCTTCTTCTCAACCAGCATTTATCTTCTGTTCAGGATAGTAGTTTAACAAGCAGTAAGTTATCACACACAAAAAAAAAAAAAAAAAAAAAAAGCACAGTGAGCATAATTAGAGTCTTGGAAGGCCATCCTCTATTGAAACACACATCAGATGTGGTTCTAGAAACACAAAAAACCGAATACTTCAATGAGGAATGAACTGAGCTCACAAATGGAAAGTCATGAACCTCAGAATTAGACACATTCTGGAAACCTGCAACTTTTTTGGCTCCTTCCTGCTCTTTTGCTTGTGGAACTGGGATAAAGAACAGTAATTTATAGGTTCTGCTAGTCTCAGCTTGTTTCAAAGAAAAATTTCAGGACTTAAAAAACAGTATCAATTCCTCAAACATCAAAGCTGTTAGGTATAAAACTGTGGTTTGGCTTTCAGCTCCTTCAGGCATTTGTATGTCTGAAAAACAACCTGGTTTTCAAACCAGATCAGTTGCTACAATAACAGGCATCCCCTCTCCTCAGAAACCTTTCCTTTTCTCGGCCCACAGAGGCACACTAAGAAAGGCCACGTGGAGGTAGCATTCTCCAAAGATGTTTGTTGTTAAACTTGCAGCTATGAAATACCTCAAAAACCTCTCGTGTCACATCCTCTGCAGCGCAATGCAAGAGGCAATATTTTGGTTTTGGCAAAGATATTTTCTCAGTAAAAAGGCTGCACTGCATTTAACATTTTCCTTCTTTCCAGAAGTCTTCTCCAGTGCACCCATAAATACACATAAAATTGTGAAAGGAAGAAAAAGGAAAAAGATATCAAATATTTATTCTAGTACGTGCTACTGAAACTATTCTAAGCCTATTTGAAATTTATAGACAGCTTCCATTGTTGGAGCATCATTGTACACCTAGAAAGGCTTATACATCACCAAGATTAAAGAAACCCCTTTGCATCCTTTCTGTCCATGTTTCTAGTATTTCCAAGAATTGTGTCTCTCAGTTTTTGCTCTTTCCCACAAACACTGCACTTTTGGTTTTTAACCTTTTCTCCCAAGGGATGTGTCAAAAAGTGCTGTTTTTCTCCAAACTCTTTGTAATTTATCAATACCTTTCAATGTTCTAGTACATACATTGAACATACCTCAAGTGTGGTCACAGGAAAAACATGAACATGGGCACTTTTATTTCCCAACAACAAGAAATGATTCGTAAAAAAATAAAAGCTGCAACCACTCTTCAAATAAAGAATGATTCTTCCTAGTGCTACAGAGCCTTCAGAAACAAAAATCAAACACAAATAAATGTTCCTTACACTGGTAATGCACTTGCTACTTCAATAAAACTATGCACCACACACATGCTGCAGAAATGAGTAACTGTCCTCATTAGACATCAGTACTGTGCCTAGGGCACACAGCCTGTACTGGCTGCCTTCATACACCATTTTGTGTGGGAAATAAGCACAGAGAGCCCCATGGGCAATCCCATCCTGCTGCCACAGCTGCCTGCCACTGTGTACAATTACCTCTGTGTCTGCTCTGTGCTTCATGCCTTGATCCATATAATGAAGTTCTAAGTGAAGCGTGAATATTGCATGTGCAACATGCAACAAAAAAAATCACAGCAGAGATTTAGAAATTTGTTAAATGACTGAAGAATACTGTGCAGGATTTAGAAAACAGCTCCTGAAGACTTCAGCAACACCATCAGTAAGTAGTTTCTACACATGTAATGCTAAATGAATATTCCCCAAAAGACAATCTGTAGACACACAGACTAAACACGAAAACATTTTAAACCTCCCTTGTTCTACAGGGAACTCGTGAGAGGGAGATATTTTGACATTGTTTCTGCTTGTTCCCTAACTGTGGGTTTTCCCATCTCTTCCTTTCAAATTAAATGATATGTTATGTATTTCTTCTGGCTGCTTTTAGCATTCTGCTGTGGTCTAACACACCCAGCAGAGTTAAGTTCCTGAAGGGCTCAATTCCGCCACACCACTGTGAAGCTCCTTGGAAGCGTTCCCCCAGTTTCAGCTCATTTCTACCTTCTCTTTGCTGTCCATAGAGGAGGAGCTGGGCTTTCCTGTAAAGGCCTGGAGGTCTTGGGCCTCCCCCTGCTTTATACTCAGGATGAATGACACAAGGGAGGCACACCCCCTCTTTGTCCATAGAATGGGAGAGTGAAAAACTAATTCATCCAAGGTGTTTAATACAAAAAGGACTAAAGACAGATGAAAGGAATCCCAGATATGCTGACTCTTCTTTCAGTCTGCTCTTCTTTCAGTCTGTACCTTCTTAGGCTGCCTGCAGGCGTTTGGTTGAGTTTGTTTTTTCATTTAAAAGCTGAGACAAATGCTTCTATTACAAACAGTTAGAAAGGCATCTAGATCAGTCACTTACAATGCCAAACCTCAATTAGAATGGACTGCAAACTGCGGGGGCAGCAAATACCTCCTGCTACAGTACATTTAAATTCAGAAGGCTCTGTGACGCTTTCTTAGGGCACTACCAGCCAGCACAGCCATTCAGCTACCACAAGGAGAAACACGCATAGGAAAATCCAGAGCTCCACAATGCAAATATTGCTTTTGGTTTAGTCATAAACAGAAAACAGTCACAGAGAACACTGTTGTGATTCACTCATTTCCAAAGCAAACACAGATTTCCTATTTAAGGAACAGCCGATTTTTGGGGCCCTCAATTAAAATTACTTGTTTGAAATTGAAATGAAGCTGCCAAAGCTCAGAAATTACAGACTGCAAGTTCCTCCTCTAGCCCTTTTCTCCCCCTTGTGGGAAACCATTCTGTACAATGAAAGGAATTAGGGTCCCCTGTAAAAAAGAGTGCATGACCCGACAACTAAAAATAAGAATGCAGGATGCCCAAAGCAGAGTCTGGTGCTTAATAACTGTCACTTGACTTTGTAAACCACCAGCTTCTTCCAGGACAGTTCTCTCACTTCTGCAGAAAATAAAAAAAATCCTACTGTATTCAATATTCAGGCTGTATTCACTAGCCCTTTGCAAGGTTTGAAATGGGGAAGAACATGCCCAGTCCACACAGAGATGTCTCTTGGTGCTGCTTGATGGAAGCCTGCTCTGCCTTCTTGCCCCTGCAGGCAGCAATCTGTTCAAGGGAAGGAGCAAAGAATGCCTTCCAAGGCAGAATTTCAGTCTCAGCTTTCACACAACTTCCTTTGAATAACCTTGGTTCATCCCCTTAAGAAATTCTGCATTCAGGTCAGCCCCTGTGGCCTGTAGCCCCACCAGAGCAACCCAGCTCCTTGTTGGCAGAAGGACCAAACCACGTACAGGAAGGGCACAATTCTGCAGAATAGTTTATCTAAAGCACACCAGCCGTCATGGGTTACCTGGAGACACAAACAACCCTCTGGCAGCAGCACATCACTGCAGGAAGTCTCCACTGGGCACACAGCAGATTACTTGCTCACACTTTGGTGTCCATGAGGCTATTGTTATAGTTTGCATCAGATCCAGGCATCCTTATCTGGCTTGTGCTTGGTTCCCCTCTGGGAAGCCCCTCTTGGTTCCCCTCTTGGATCCTTTGCTTCTCCCACTCCATCCTTAAGCAGGCTTGTAATTTGTGTGATTTCTCTGGCACTCATTCCACACATTCCAGTCGGGTTTAGCTCTCACAGGGCACAGCACTTGCTACATGTTTGAGCTGGTTTTGTCTCAGGTAAGTTCCTTTATTCACCCTACATGGCTTCTCTGTTCCAGGCCAAACAACGGAATAGCAATACACACACTTCTAGTTTCTGTTCCCATAACAACTCCTCTACCACACACTCTGAAGACCAGAGAAAACTTCCTTACGTACCGTGTCTCTGAGGACACAAAATAACCACAAATTTTGTCTTATTCTTGAAATAGGATTATCCAGTGGGTTCAGAGAAGAGAGTCCATTTTTCTCCTATTTCCTACTACCTCCTCCTCTAGTATTGAGCAGTCTCTTCCACCAGTGAAACTCTGAGGGTGAGGATTACATAGATTTGTACTGAGGATGAGATAACCTAGGTGAAACCACCATTTCCCCAGTCCTCTCTAGCTCCAGTAACTGGCATTACTTTCCAGTTCAGTTTGCTGTTCCTCTCTTGGTCCAGGTCCGTCCAAGACTCTGGTAAGAAAGAGGTGTTGCTTTGCAGGATGCCAGCCTCCCCCTGAGGAGTGCAAGAAAGACTGGGAAAAAGGATATTCCTCTTGAGAACTCAGCTGGCTCTCAACAGCAGTCTGTGAAAGACATGAGAGGCTGTGGAGCTCAGTCCCAGCTGAATTTAAAGACTTGTTGCAGCTGGCAGACATACTGGATCTATTCACAAAGTAAAACACTAATAACTACAGTTAATTAACACTGAACAGCATTAGGCAATCTGCATGGAAAGGTCAATTTTCAGACACATTTAATTACTTAAACTGTGATTTTAGGGAATACAGAGATACCTCGACAGGTGGCACACTGCAATTTTTGAGCTCTGCTCTCAGATCCAAGTGCCAAATGGCACTTGCTGGCTGTGAATGATCCTGGCTCAATGTCAAAGAACATCTTCCCAAACCACTTTGCAACTATCCAGTTGTTCCCCATTCAACTTCCAGTTCATTCCTGTCTGCTAGGCCCCAGTCTTTTTATCCAGCTAGCATGATCCTTTCATATGCTTTCACCTGTTTCCAACATTTACTTTACTTCTGCTGCCTGGTGATGGTGATGATAGAGAGGGACCCAGCAGTAAGGGCAACTGCACAAGGAAAAAGAAAACCACCTCACAAAACTCCTGAAATTTAAGTGGGAAGATTTCTTTTTCTGTTTGTTTCAAATCCCACACGGAACTATTTTAACACAAAAGGATAATCAGCAAAGATAAATTCTGGAAGTTAGACTGCAAGTACCTAACCCTGACACAGCAGCACCACTGCTCACAATGGGGACACTGAAGGAGAAGATGAATACAATAATATTTGTATTACTGGAAGTTGATCTCTTGGAAGTTGAAGCAAGCCTAAGAACCACACATGCATGACCATGTATTCCTCAACAATCGTCATAAATAACAAGAAATTAAAAGTCTGATAAACAAATTATCTTTCTTCCTTTCCAGCTGTTTTTTCTTACAATTTGCACTTGTTCTGAATAGGCATCTCATGAGGTACTACGATACCAAGCTGTTTCAGGCATTTACTATTTTCTTTCCACATAACTTTGCTGAGTACACAAGACTGTTATCTTCATCCTCACTACACAGGAAGGAAAGTGAACATGAAGCATTCACCACAACTGATTCAACATTCTACATGGAGTCTGTCACAGAGTCAAGACTTGAGCCCACACATGTTATTTCCTAGTCTAATCCTCCCACACTTAAGTGCATTCAAAGAGCCAGTCTGTCACTTATTTTCTCACACTCAACCTTATTGAAAAGTCACCTTGATTATACTCTGCTGTTCTAGTGTGACAGAGACCATCTCAGCACTGGCTTCTTGCCCAGTTTGATACAGGATATTTTCCTGTGTCAAAAGGACATAGAATATGGAAGGAGTCTTATTTTGGTTTTCGTTTTTTTGTTTGTTTGTCTCCCAAAGACAAGGTTCTTTGGGTTGAAAAATTTTAAGAAAAATACCAATTTTCACAGTAATGGAGGAAAATAAATAATCTGAAAACCTAACAAAGCGTTACTTAAAAGATCTGTGAACCAAGCAAACCACTCAACAAGCTTTCTTTCTGAAAGTCTTATGATACTGGCTCCAAATTTCTTAACATCTAGATTTCAAAACAACATCCATATAATGATACAAAGAAGTACCAAGCTTTCAGACAGACAAGTATCTGTAGAAAGAGAAAGGTCCTCAAACTCTGTGTCCAACTACAGAGTTGTGATAGATTAAAAAGATAGACAGGATTTATTGTTGGTTTTGTTGCTATTTAAATCATCATGGATCCTTACCTCGAAATTCGAGCCCTCTGAGCTGAAAGGTGACAAGGCCATTTCCAATTTCTATCAAGTGCACAAAGGCATTTAAATAATCCGATGCCAGAATAAAACAGTCTCCTGTGTTGTAGTTTCCCCAGCGGCCCAGGATCAAATCTCCACAAAGAGATTCCTGCAGAGATCTTGTCAAATGCTCATAAAAAATGGAGTTGAGATTATTGTCGTCATTTCCTACAACCAGAGCAGCACACATTTGTAAAAAAAAAAAAATATACAAAGCCATTCTGCATTAAATTTTATGTTCTTTTTCATTCCTACTTAAATGTGCTTCCTCTAGCTAGATGATATCTTTCTGATACTTTATACAAGCTACATTTCCTAGGTAGTCCTTCAAAGAATCAGGTTAATATGAGGAATATTTTAAATAAAAGATCACATTAGTGATAACACATATTTCAGACTCAATCAAATAACTTCCATGATTTACAACAGTAAGAACTTTTTTGGTCCACTAAAAGTCTCTGCAATGCTAAGTTAATGTCTATATACTATTCTTAATGTAAAGAAACAAAAATCATTATTAGTTCGGTACATGTAGTTAAATTTGAATGTTTTTTTCTGAGATTTTCAAATACTTTGGTCACACAGATACCAATAATTTTGTTGGGATTTTATTCTTATAGTTCTCTAGTAATTTTTCAAGGCTTTGTCCATGAAGAATCTGTTGGTTCTTAAGATTAGGATATTGATTTTAAAAGAGTTTACTCAGTATACTGAGTAAGCATGAAACATGCATCACCAGCATGGCTACCAATTTAAAAATAGTAGCTGTTCAATTACACATGGCTTGGACCAAATGCCTAGGTGAACAACACCCCATCACAGTCTAGAAGTGTCATCTCTTAAAGGTCTATGGCCTTTAACTGGATTAAAAGGAGCACTTTATGATGGTGATTTGTGAAAGGGACTGAACCCATCACAAATGCTATCATGATGCCACATAATCCAAGTATTGTCCAATTGCACAATCCATGGTATTGTCCTATGCTTGACATGAGAACTGCTTTCCTCTTCTGTTGTGCATCAGAGTCCCACCTTCAATACTCTTAAAATGCTGGTGCACAAATACATGTACAAACCAACATCTTGCAGGTGTATTGTATGCGTGGGAGTGTATGTGGATACTGACGCACAGGCAGTCATGCATTTTTATGTTTGTGCATATTTAGGAGGAGATCTAACATGGAGAAGAAATAACCCAGAAGATGAGGCTTGCAGAGGCTATGGCTTCCCCTACAAATTGCTCCTTGACACCAGAGGAGTAAAGGGCTTGTAACTACACTGCTCTTTGTGCCCGTGGCCATTACGCACCCAGCCCTGGTACATTTGTCCATGCGTGCCCATGTCCACACAGGCACACTCACCTGTGCACCTTCTGGAGTGTATTTGGTCAAAATTTAACCAAGTAATAAGTCTTTTAAGCACATACACAAAAGGAATGCTTTTCTTGTGCTACAGGGTTTAAAACATAATTCACTTATTAGCATATATAATAATGCTAAAGGTCACTGCTATCAGATGACAAAATGGCCTTAGGAAAAATCTTAGCTCCTTGCCTTAAATGATAAATAATTAAAAACCACCATTCATGCTTCAAACTATTAATACCTCTCTTGCCTTCTTGGACACTCTGGATTACATCTATTTCTGCTTGAAGACATGTATTTGTTCATGTTACTGATGTAATGGATAAGGACAAAAAGGATGGGGGGGGTAAACCAGCAATAATTAAAATGTAAATGCCTAACTTCACAATACAACCCCTGACATCTTAGTGGCAAGATAAAATCGGCCATGGAACACTAAAGTGGAAGAACACATATATGAAACCTTGGTTTCTCGCACTGGGATGGGATTTTGCCATGAGACACTGGTATCAGTTCCCCCCAAAAAGGTCTCTGTCTCACCAGGCATTGAAGAGTGTCAGCTGATGTATCAGATGTTCTCTGTGTCCACTGATGTGCCAAAAACTGCTCTCATTTCCCAGTCTCACTGGCCTGGAAGTTGCTTTGCATGGCCAAGGATTGGTGCTCATTTAATGCACTGATACCCAGCAGAGCAGCCCACCATCTTTCCTACTTCTTCCTCTTGCAAGTTTTCCAACTTCCCTTCTCCCCCCTCTCAAAAAGATTTCTCTCCGGGGAAGAAGAGATACCTGTTAGCCCAAACTGCTCAGTGGTAGGGGCACCACTAACTTGCTTTTTTCCCCAAAACCTTTCCCTGCCCACAGCTGACCTCTGAGTCTAGTTAGGGTGCCTGCTGCACATTCCACACAAACACCAATGTTGTGATTAACCAAGCAATTGGCAGCCCAGCAGCTCTCTGTGTGATCAGCTACACATAACTGAGGAGTAAATTTACTTATCGGGTCACACAACTCAAACTGGTGCTCTGCTACATTTAAAATGCTCTGGTTTGTACACACAACACTTCAACTCTTTGCATCTCTTCAGCTTTCCCAGCAAAGCCTCACCAGCGTAAATACATCACATTTTGCAAATCAAGCAAGATACGCAAACTCCCAGGCCATACCTGCATCCTTTTCGATCTGAATTGCCAGTCTGGTGTTGGAATGGTCTGATCTTTTAGTGCTGGAAATAAAGACATGTTTACAGCCAGTTCTTTCTATTAAATAAACAATTCTCACAATAAACAATTTTTTTTTTGTTGTTTAACAGAAACAAAACCCTTCATTTTGTATTTATATAATTAGGCAGTTCACACTAGTCTATTCATCAGGCATATATAGTTATTTCAGGTCAGTACTGCTATTGATATTGTAGCTTATCGGCACACTATTTCTGCCCATTTTCCTTCTTGTGGGGCACAGTCAATTCAGAATTTGGCATCTGACACAACAGTATGTACTTCAATAATTGAACTGGCTCCAGAAACAGATCAGCCAGGTGCCACCAAAACAGTGAATAGAAAGAATATTTAATCAGTCTTTCTTTCCTTCTAAGCCTTAAGGGAAACAGCTGGACTCAAGGAGTTTTCTTTGGGTAAAAACATTTCTGTGCGTGTGTACCATCTACGGAAAAACTATACAAAAGTACTTTATTTAGTTTCATAGTTAGTTAGGCAGCAACAGGAGAGTCCCTGGTCATTTTTACTGCTTGAAAAAGAGTAAATTAGAGGGTCTTAGTTCATACAGGCACTAATCCTGTCACCCTTATGAATGGCACATTCCCTATTCAGTATTTTCACTGTAGCAGTGGAATATAAACAACACAGGAAAAATGATTACAAAAGAGAAAGCAACTAAAAAGGTAGATTGAATTGAGCTTTTATTACTAACTGTAACAAAAGATACTATTAAAGTCAGAAAATAAGGAATGAGTAAATCACTGTGGGCCAACATGTGTTAAACAGAAAAGAGTGATTGTTGTGGTGAGTAGGGATATTCAACACCAAGTCCAAAGCATCTCCCAAGCACCCAAGGGTCCTTGGGATAAAAGTGGAACTCTGGCTAATAAAAATGTTATAGTAAACAACAATTTCCCTGAAATACCGCTCTGGCATGGGTAGATAAGGATTTCAGGACATTTAATTGAAAATACTGCCTCAAAAGCTTTGACCTCAATCACTAGCCTTAACAGAAGACCTATCTATCAAATATGTAAATATGATCTCTCATTCCTTGGAAAATGAGATTAAAGCAAAAACAGGAAAAGGCCCAAACAACAGCATAAGGTCACGTGTGACAGTGGCAAGGGCCTCATCTGTTTGAAGGCCTGCAAGCACAGGGCAGAAGAGCCACAACACCACTTTTTCTGGCATGGGATCCAAGGGAGACACCGAGGTGTGTCCCTCATGTGTCCTTGGTGGAACTGCAGTGAGATTGGCATGGCTGGGTGGGACTGGCTGGGGTCTGGCTCATGGTGTGGGGAGCACAGGGCCCAGAGGAGATTTTGAACAGGCTGGTGATTGGCCAGCCCGAATTTAACTACTCACTGTGAAAACTGCAGACGTGCCCCAAGGAAGACAGCACCAAAGAGGGATCACTTATAAGGGAGGTTTTCAAACAGCTTAAATAACAATGAAAAAGGATGGTGTAAAGATAATGTTGTCTTTGAAACACAGCAGAGAGTCTGTAGCAGTTTCCAGGATTTTGTGTGTAAATTCATGCTGAATCCAGCTGGGAGAAGGATGCCACTGACGTGTTACAAAGTCTTTTCATCCACTCCCCACAGCCTCCCCAAAAAAGTTGTGGAAAACTGACCAACAGAAAAATTGCACATAGGTTTCCATGTGGTAGACAGAAGAGGAACAGATTTGCTTTATTTCTACTTTCTACCAAAAGCAACTGATTTTTTTCCTTAAAAAGGCACGTTCTCTACTTTGCAAAAAGTATGATTGAGAAAATAAGAGTCTTAATTAAAATTATTTGTAATTAATATTAGTATATTATCTACATAGATTAACATTTTATTGGAGGTATTATTTATCTTCCTGCTTCTGGTTGGCTCAGCTCATTGCAACTGCAATTATCATTTCCTATTCAACAGAAAGTGGCACTGGGGGGAAGTGACTTCTAAGCAATTCAGAATATAAAGAATCATTTTACTTTAAAAAGGTTGTCAGAATTCTTTCACCCTGATATATATCCACCTGCATATGCAAGAGTAAGCATAAACATTAGGTTGTGGAATTCAATCAATTTTCTATTCTCAGCAGAGAAGCACTGATGATTTCTAAATGCATATGCTTTAAGATTATGAGATTCTTTATTAACTTTCAGTGCCTCTGAAATCAGTGTGGTAGTGTAAGGTAAAAGTTAATACTATTCTTTACCCCAGTTTCTCACCATTTCTGTTGTGGAGGCATATAGAGACCCATAAAATCAACCAATACTTCAGAAAATTCTAATTTCCTAATAAACAGGAATCCTTTTGCCCAGCATGCAGCTCTGGGTCTATTTCTTCCCCCCCCCCCCCCCCCCCACCTCTTACTGTTTCTTTTGACAGAAAGATGCATTAAACAATCAGGGAAAATCACAAATGCTTTGGAACACTGCAATTCAGATGATGCAGCCTGGTTAGGAAAATAGGAAGGAAGTAGAATGACTCCCACAAACGAAAAAACCCAACCAAAACAAAACAAAACCAGGCTCCATTAAGGCTTTGTTTAAGCAGCTAAAACATGAGCTCTGGGACATGAGACAAGAATTTACCATTTCAAACACAACTAGAACTCAAATCTTTATACAGCTCTTATGAGGTATAATTCTATTTCATTTTTTTAAGTCCAAGGGTAATATAGACAGTTTATAAAGCAAACTTCAGTGCTGAAATTCAGCTTAGTTGAATAAATGCCACCCGGTAATCAATTCTGGGTTTTAAAATTCTTCTACAATTATTAGTAACCAAAGCTGTGTTTGTATCTTCTTGAAAGCAATGGGAATTTTCATTGGATTAAACTATAATCCACTACATCTAACAAACCAGCAACACCTTTACTTCTCAACCAGGACCTCCCACTATGAACTTTTGGGATTAGTAGGTGATTTGGGCTTTCCTCCAGTGGCCTCTTACTTTATATTTGGTTGTTACCACTCATCCAATGTGATAATTAGCTCAGTAATTGAATTTCTTCCTGAACTGCATTATTCTATGCAAACCAAGGAGAGTTCCTCCAGCAATTACCCTAGAGAAAAAGCAATTGTGTTGGACTGTCTTCAGCTGAGTCTTCAGCAATTTCAAAGTCAACATCCTGCTTAGTTCCTGAAATATCTATCTCATGCTCTTTTAATTCCCCATTTACAAGGACACTGAGATAACCCACTAGTTTGTGTAGCACTGTTCAGGTTATTAAAACTATTGCTTCCTTTTTCAATAAAAATAGGTCACTTCCTATATTCTCTGTCCCAAACATACTGCCCAGAAAGATTTTCTTCTCCCACTTAGTTTCCCAATTTCCTTAGAAAGATAGAAAAAAGGCTGAGGGGGATCAAGGCAGTCTGGGGAATATACAGATTATACTGAGAATCAGGTAAATGGAGGCAAATAAATAAATCATTGTGATTTGATGATGCTAAATAAATCATTATTTCCAGAAGATCAAAATGAAATTCCAGCTGTTCTATCTGCCCTGCTGCTGCTGAGTTTTCCCAGCAGCACAAATTCAAGATTTGAACACAAATTCAAGATTTCCATGATTCCTGCTGTGTAGAAGAGGATCTCTACTTTGAAAGAGAACAAATCAAAAACAGGCAGTTTCCCTCTGGGAGATGCAGAGATACCTTTCTTGGATTGATCCAAAGTTTTTCTTTGTTTGTGTCCAATGAATTTTAATCCACTCTTCGATGACATCTAACAGGCAAATTTAAAAGAGAGAAACTTAACTGTATTGCAGCCCTATGATTATTCACGGGATTCTGGAAAAAATCGTCAGTATTTTCATGTGAATGCCTACTGCTGCTGGCTCTACAAACAAAGGCTTAGCATGAAAAAAAAAACAGTAGCAGTTGTCTACAATGTGAGGCAGGAGGAGAACGACATGGCAGAATAAGCAGGCACCCATCAGTATTTGAAGGACACCAGAGGTAAAAACAATGGTATTAATCGGAAAGGGAAGGATACTAAAGTAGTTTTAAATCAGTTTCAGCTAAAAGACAGAATTATTTCAGTGTGGTTTTAACAGCAACAGCTGACAGCCCCTTCATATATGTCCCTGTCCAGGTTTTCTGGGCAGCCTTCTTGATCACACACTCTGATTTTTTTTTATGCTTTCTTCTTTCTCTCCTTCCCCGACTGGGCCATTGTTTCATCTAACAACAATAAAGAGTGGCTTTGATTGCACACTAGGAAACCAGGGCGGGGCTAAAGTATAAACAGTCCCAGTTGTTAGAGACAGCACTGTTGAAGCATCCTTCTAAAACACAGAAAGGTCTTATTATCAATAACACTTCCTGTTCTTAGAGCTTCATTACTTTCTTAAAAAGGTTTTTATAACTGATTTTGAGGCTTCTTGGGTTTGTTTGGGTTGTTTTTTTTTTTTTTTTTAATGTTTTTGAGGGTTTGGTTTGGGGTTTTTTTTGATGCTGTTGTTTGTTTAAGTGGGTGTTAAAACCAGAGTCATCTGCTGAGATGACTCAGTAGGTTTATTTGGCATATTCCAACACCTGTCAGGAAATTTCTGTATTTTTGATCTCGTACAGCAAGGGGGATGAAAATACGAGGTGTGAACTCAAGATCAAAGGTGAGTGCCCAAACATAGGTTAACAGCCCACCTTAGTGCTCTGACATTCAATGGTTTAGCTGGAGAATTCACCTCTTATTTGTAAGCCAGGTGATTTAAGCATCCATGTACTTTAAAATACTCACTAATGCTTTACTAAAATGTCATCAATATTCCTGCTTTTGTCTTACTTAATTTCTTTCCCATTGTCTAAGTGTGCTTTTTCTTTTAAAAGACATTTAATTACTGTCTTCAGATTATTTTTTATTACATAATAGAAGAAACTTTGTAAGTGGAAAAATGATGCAACTGCACAGAGGATTATTGTATGCACTCTTCAGGATGCAAAAAATGTCAGGATCCTAATGTTCCTCTAAGGATGGGGCTTAGCACAGGACTCTGCTTCACAGCTGGACCTGGCTGCCTGCAGTTGAAAGAAGTGCTTTTAATTTAAAAGCAAATGTGCTAATGACATTACACAAAAACAGGTATCTGAGTGTTATTCTTCTGTTGTTCCCATCATGAACCAACACAAACGTTATAGGAAAGGTACTACACTGAGCCCAGCCCTAGGCAAAGAGCTCCACAGGACTGATTCACTTGGGCTCTGCACTGACGGGCCTAAGAGTGAAGCAGCAAAACCCCGAGAAACTGCAAGGAGCTGGAGAGTAGAAAGTAGGTGATGAGAAATATCCTGGTGAAGTTTTCACCAGAGAGAGTGAGAACAGATGGGGGTGAAAAAAAAAAAAAAACAACAAAAAACTAGACCAAAACAAATGTTGGGAGCTGCTTCAGCAAATGAGGCCAAGATGTTTTTCTCCTTTACTCCAGACAAAGAGAGAAACATTGTTTAAACATCATAAAAAGAGGAAAGGATAACAAGGTATTTCAGAATTCATTCTTGATATTCTTTACTGCAGATAACAAAGTATTTTCATGCTTTTTCAGTGTGCAATATTAAAATAACATATACTTAAGATATTTTACTTCTCACTTTCAGACTCAATGTGACTGCTTAATGATAAAATTAGAAGGTAGAGATGGCATGAAAGTATGAGGAAATACAAGACTAAGACAAAGACTGGTCTTCCAAAGAAAGCCTGTATCAGAATTACTAGTTTAGTTCACTACAGGGTTTTCCTTATCCATATTTCTCACCAAAAGATGAAAGGAGGCAAAACAGAAGCTAACCAAGCCGTTTCAGTGCTGCAAACATGCAAGTGCAGCACCAGTGACACTACACTGAAGAACAACAAAAATCTTACTGCTACTTGCAGATGTACAAAATCCAATCTAAAAGAGGGATAGCTTTCAATACTTCTGTTTTCTTTTTTTTTTTTTACTGTCAAAACTGTTGAGAATGTTAATAATTTACAGCATTCATCTTGGTATCCTCTACAGTACTCTTCAGACTGAAAACATCTCTGATATTCTGAGAGCAAACACTGCTAATGAAAGGACTTTAAAACAAAAAAAAAAAAAAATCCCACTAGCTTTCATCCAGTATTTACCTAGTCCCAACTAGCACAAAGTTTCAGAGGCAATTCTCAGTGGCAATGGTGACACAATTCTGCATTTTGCACTATCTCAGAAAGAAGAGATGGTTTGCATTTTGCTCTTACAAGCCCCAAGGCAACCTGGGTCCAGCACATACCTTTGTATATCAGGAGACAACTAAGACCCAAGCATGCTGCAGCACGAACTGTTCCCTGCCACTGCCTGTGCACAATGTATCACCTCGGTTAGAATGGTTACACTTGCTGAACATCTATCTCCTCCTGGATCTCAGCTTTACCAGTTTTCACATTTTGACAAAAGTGGCTTGAATAAGCATTTCCTTGAATGTAAGGTTTAGGTTTAGTACTCCGAACCTCAGCTTGCCCCTAAATGTTTGATGCAGTTAAATCCAACACAGGACGTGATCTACATTATCCAAGTGAATGGATGAACACTTGTTGAGAACACTCATTCTTATGGAAATTCAGACAACCCATTTCAAGGGGTTTCAAAATATTCGACATGACAGAAATTTCATGAGTTAACTCGATCTCATTAGATTTACGTAATTTGGAGGCTAATGATTAGATGAACAGCATTATATACCTTTAGTGCCACTGTACAGCCACTTAAAACATTAAATGTTTAATGTACACCCTTAAAACATGGGCCTCATTTCTGATGGGAGTCCATTATTGTCTGTTACATCCTGTTGTGCCTTCCTTTCCAAATATATATTTAAAAGCCCTCCTCTATCATGCTCATGATTTCTTATCCTTCTTAGGTCTGAGTTCCTGCTTACCCAAGTCTGTTGGGTTACCCCCTCAGATTTTTCATTGCATGCCTTTTCCTTTCTGCCCACTCACCCCTTTCCCATTCCATTTATGCCACTTATGGTTTTGATCTCTACTTGTGTTCCTCCTGATCTCAGCATGCATTCCCTTTCTGATGTCTCCCTTCTGTCTTTACTCTGTCCTCTTAGAATGATTCAGTGAACTGGAGTTGTGACTGCATCTTTAACTCGGCAGGGAACTATAGAGCACTGAATCAGAATACATTCCCAATTAATTATCACACATATGGCTCCTATTCAATTAGACTCAATTTGTTTTATTGACTGCCAGGGGCAAAATTTGAGAAAAAGAGATGTTACCAGTTAAAGAGAGACTGCCAAACAGTTAAACTACATCTTTGAATTTTGTATAACCTCCCATGAGTGTAAAACTCCAGGCAACTCAGAAAACACTTATTTTAATATCAAACCTACTCGATTAAAGGCGCCTGGTTTTCCTTGCCCATCCTTTCTCACATTTTCCCAGCTAGGTGTGACTCCCCACGTGGAGTCAAGCGATGAGGTGAGGACTGGGTTGGAGAGGAGGTGTGCACAGCTCTGTGCTACAGCAGGTAGCCAAAGGGGCACACATGGTCACTTGCTCTAGGGGAGATCACAGCTCAAGACACTGAAGGGATGGGAGTTTCTAGCAGGGCTTCTTTTTGCTTGGGGCTGTACCTGAAGCAACACTCCCCATACCTGAATGCTGTGGGCTTTGTCACTCTGCAAAGCCCTACACTGAAAGGAATGAAAGACTCCCAAACCAGGCAAGTGTTGCAGGTACAGGCCTATGGGCAGTACTGGTGGTGTGCAAGACAGAGAGTGGTTACACTACAGCAGGGAGCAGACAGGGAAGAGTCTTCAGAAGACAGTCAGATGAATAAGTCTAATGAGTAACATGTAATTTCAGAGAGCTCAAGAAGAACTAAGGCTGAAGTACACACAAAGATGTTCTTTGTTCTTCAAACATTTTGGTTTTCTCTATTCTCTCCCCCAGTGCCAGAACCATGGCCACAAATGCCCCTGGAGAACAGGGCATAACTTCCCAAAGACCAGTTTACACTCATTGTTTAAAGAAAGGAGCATGTTCTTCCAAAAAAAAAAAAAAATCACCTCTATTGGGAAATCTGCCAACCTTAAGAGAAGAAAAACAAAGGAAAAATGGCAGCAGCTTGCTATTACTTCAGCTTTTGCACTGCTGCCAGCCAGGGACTGCCACATAAAACTGCATCAATGCTATACTCAAGGATACCAAGTCAGGCCTAAGCATCCCTCAGTATAGGCTGTAGTATACCAGTACAGGCTGGCTCTCACAGAACTAAGCACCTTTGAAATTTCCAGAAAGACAAATTCACCAAATTCTACATGCTTTGTAAAAAGGATTGGTAAGCTTTCTGATTTGGAGGCAACACCCCAAAAATAAAGGCCAAAAACTGTTCATTCATTGGTCCTATTTGTTTTGATTTGTAAGTCCCATGCAATAATAAACACTCATTTCAGGTTTATCTGCATACTTATACTTATTTATGCTATTTTGAAGAGTTCTATATTAACTCAACTCTCAATAAAAGCCTGAAGGAGCCCTGAGGCTAACTCCTCAGTGAAGACCTCTCTTAGAAGAACCACAGTCACCAAAGGGACCAGCATTCATTAGTGAGTAATAGCTGTGAACAAAGGCACTAGTACCTCAGAACAAAAAGAAATGCAGTGCTTCTTTCTGGTCAATTCATAAAAACAGTACAGAAATAGAGTCAGCTAGAGAGAAACACAAAAATTTGCAGAGAAATCAATTTGGAAAAAAAAACTAAAATAATTGCAAAACAAGGCTACAATGTGGCTTTCAGACCAGGTAGCTGGAAATACTCAAGAAAGTTTGAGCCCTAAGTAAGTTTGAACCCTTAAACTGTCTACTACTGCAGTGACAATAGTTAGAACATAACATATGAGATGATATTTGACAAAATAAGGCAAACACCGTGTCCTGTCAATTAGAGGAAAAAAGGAGGAAAAATGCTGAAGTTATGCTATTCACTATAAATCAAAGTCCAAACCATTACTGAGCTATAAAAATCTGCTGCAGTTGTTCCTCTGTAAACATCACTACTATGGAGGTCTAAAAACATGTGAAAATCAAACAAGACAGCAAGAAAAAGACTAAGGAAAAAAGAAATCCAGTCTTAAAAAGAACAGCTTGAAAGGTCTGAGTGTGCAGATCCCAAACAAGGCCCATGGACAGTTATGGGTGAATGACATTTTGTGTTTGGAGCAGGGGTTTTAACAGCTGTAAAAGATAAGCAGGCTCACAGAGAAACCAGAGGCACCAGCATGTGTTAAAAACAAGCATTTGGAAGTGGAAGGGCTGTTATTTTATGGGGGAAAAGGGAGGGAGCAGACAGGTACTTTTCACAGCTCCTTTTCTCACACATGTACATAATGTGAGGTCAACCAGAATTACGTGTACACTGGGAAAACTCTTCCCATTCCACCTGCAGGCTGTCTGCAATGGGCTGGTCAAGTGGGCTGGCAGGAATAAAAGAAGAAAAAGCCATCTGCACTACATCTGAAGCAGGGCAGGTTTTCCTCGCCCTCCATTCCCAGCTGTATTAACCCTACAGGTGGTTATTTTCCAGACCACAATGACTGGAACAGTAACACAGTGATGCACTTTTTAAAAAGATGGAGAAAAGAAAGGCTTGCTCACATAGTCCCAAACACAGAGAGGCATCATGTAATGCCAGTCTGAGATAACTGGCAATTTAATCACAGCCTCTTTAGAGACACCTAATTAATTCAGTTACACCGCACTGTAATTCATTCAAGGCGCTTCAAAGCAAATGCAAGCTGCGCCTTACCCAAAAATAGGCACTGAAGCAGAAGAGTAGAAACGGGAAGGTACAGGAAAGACAAGCAGCTTGTAAACAGTGAAATCTCCAGATTCCTGGTGGCAGTTTGCTGTTTGTGGGGACAAGTCACAGCTGCAGCAGAGAACAAACAGGTTGTTCCACGTGATCCAGCTGTTAGACCCACTGGGGAATAAAAGTAAACTTACTACTCTGTTTTGTCATTGTCATATCCAAGATACAAAGGAAGATAAGAGGAAGGGAGGAGAAGGACAGAGTCAGGCCACAGCGTGACAAAGTATTCGAGCAAAAAAAGCAAAAGCAGAGGAATTGAACAATAGCGTTTGGACAAACACTTCATGCTTTAAAGCACCTATACATTAAACAAGATTTACTACTATTTCCTTTTCTCTCTCTGACATCTACAGCCTAATCATTCCAACAGCTGTGAAAACAGGGACTAAAAGAGCAGTCTTCAAACTGGGACGAGGGACCCAGGCCAATGGCTGGACAAAACCAGTGTCACAGTAAACTTTCCTTTGTAAAAAAACAAATTCAAAAATAACAGAGAGAGGGAGAGAGAGAAAAATTCTCATACTTGAACTCCCACAAGGTAACCAGCTTATGAGCAGCAGCCCAGCTTCTCATTTTACACCCCTCTCTTTTCAACAACAAAGACAGCAAAAGCTGCAAAACTGTGATTGCAAGAGTTCTTCTTTCTCATTAACTTTCCTTAATGCTTTATTTTTTCTTCTTCTTAGTCACCCTTCCTTTTCTCCTCTGAAGGATCCCTGACCTCAGTGATGTATTGGTGTAGTAGACTCTGCCTGCAGTGAGTACCAAAGGGCACACTAAAAACAAACAGCATCTGCTGACTGCAGGGAAGAAGTCCCATGCTCTGCACACACACCACAAGAGCCCAAACAGGCACAGCATGAGTCCTGAATTTTGAAGAGCCTGTTAGGAATTTCACAGTTTGCTTACTAGCAAAATGAATCACTTTTTCTTTTTTTACCCACTTGAGTCCTTCAGCTCCTTGAAAAAACAAACATCATTTTAATTTTCCAAGACTTTCAGCTCCAGCTTGCATCATCTAGAAGAAGCTCAGTCAAAGAAACCTGAGGAGTCAAACTCCTCTTTAGCCAAGAGATAAAGTGGGACCAAGAGAAACCTGGAAACACAAGATACATGTGTGTGCACTCAGAAAACACCAGGTAGGGACAACCAAACCAACACTTTAAGTAACAGATGGATCAGTTGCTCAGCACTCAGACTACTGGCCTAGTAGCCCTGTTCTATTAATAAACATGGTACTCTGTACTTGCTAAAGTTCAAAGTTTCAACTTTGGATTCACTTTACCAAAAATGAATTGGATTGGTTTTTTTTGTCCTCATCTAATTTCAGGCTGTTGGCCCAAACGAGATGCAAAAAATTTTCTTCCTTAAGTGAAACAGGAATGAAGTTTGCTTGACAACAGAAAAGTGTGCAGATACTGATTACAATCAGTACAGAAGTAACAATCTAAAAAAGCAATCCAAATTATGACTTGAAAGAAAAACAATTTTGATACTTAGACTGCTTGTCAAAGTTGGTTTCAGTTATTCCAATTAAGAAATTATTTAAAAAATAACCCTGGAACTGACAATATCTAACTTCATGTAAGTGTAAATGAATTATTTGTAGCTAATATATGAGAACTTAATGTTGTCATCAATACAGCAAGAAAGTGTTTGAAAATGAGTATGTGAAGCAGGCAGTAAAAAAAGCTATATAAAATACATTGAAGGTAGCTTTCCCCTGGGCAAAGATCCTGCCAACATGCAGTGAGTAGGGAAACAGCAAAAAAAAAAAAAAATCTCCAAGAGCTTCTGCTTTGTATAAACTCAGACAACACTGCAGTGAACCTGTGACTTTCCAGAAGTACCCTGAGCTGGGGAAACTGTCAATGCACTCCAAAAAAGAAATCTGTACAGCAACTTCCCCATGTGTTTGTTGTGCAGTGCACAACTGGCTGTAAGAACCGCAGCCCAAAGACAGCAGATGTGCAGGAGCCAGAACAACTTTCCATTCTAGCTCAAGTTCCCGATCCTATGTAACTCCACAGCTCAAAAAGAAAGCAATTATGCTACCCTTTAAAATTTTTACATGTTGAAAGGGCAAAATTCAAAGCAATAAGGCAAGGCCCATTCAGTTAATTCAATTATTTGAAGTATTTTATAAAAAATCTCCTTATTCTTAATACTAAATTGCTCCCCTTCATTGCCTTTTTCTGCTTTTTCACAGTGTCCTTTTAATAAACCAGGAATTTTTCAGTCCAACTCTCACTCATTCTGGTTAGCTCCTCATGTGAAATGGAAGTACAGCAAAGGAGAATCAGAATTATTAGAGACAAAATGAATACAAATTTAGGAATCATTCCATGTACATATTCTGAGATGCCACAGGTTCAGGAAAAGACTTATTTCCCTTCAACGACAAACCTGAACCTTCTACAAGGCTGTTTTCTACTTCTGAAAGGTTTTAGAGAGGCAAGGTTGTGGTATTTGTTTTAAGTGAGGTCACAGAAGATACAGTAGAATTTCTAACAAGCAAAAAAGCACAGTTTTTTACAAAGAATAATGTATGCCTTCTGGTTGAAAACAAAGTTGTAGTTGCTGCTTATTCTGAAAGGACAAGTGGTGGTGGATTAAAGTATTAAAAGGGTTTGGCTTCCTGCACTTGAGGTTTTATAGTTCATGTATAATTACCTTGCTTTGCAAAACTACTAGCATCAAGTTCTTCCCTTAGTGAGAATCACAGATGGTCACTACTGATGAAAACAAGTCACACATACACCCTTGTTAAAGTATTGAGTATCAACCATTTTTAGATACTTCCTGTGAATATCCCCTGTTCATTTTGAATCAAAATATTAGACAAACCAAAAGCAAATATAAATTACTCCCTGTATTCCCCTTGACTATAACCTAAAGGCTTGACACTAACCTAACTATATGGCAGTTATGTGCCTTCAACAGAGGTTGGCTCTCTAACTGGTACCTAGAAAGGGAACTGCATGACTTCAAAATGCTCCGATGAAGTAAAATGTAGCAAATGTTAAAATCCTCACTTCCTACTTAATATTGTTCAAAGGTTCCATCCAAAAATGTATAGCTGTCTGTGGGATTAGTGGTAGCTTCCTGCCTTTCCATAACTGCCCTCCACTTTGCTCCCTTTTTTACTGCAGACCCAGTAAAAAAGATGTGAGAGAGAATTTTGTTAAGATCTAGTCCCAGTGTATAAAACTCAGATCCTCTCAAAAGGTTTCCACAAATCTCATCACATTCAGAAATGAACACAAAACCTCTTTATATAACTTGGCTTTGTCTGACTAATTTCTTTATAGATAGATGAGTACACATTCACTCACTGACACAAGCTAAACTGCAACAAAAGAAAACTCTTCAAACTAAGATACACCAGCAGCACCATTGCAAGAGTCATGCTAAGTGTGTGGCCCTTCTCACTGGTGAGGCCAGGCCCAGACTTGGCCAATGCAATTTTCCCTTTCTATCACAGTTCTGCAGCTGCAGAGTTACCTGCTGCATCCCAGAGGGTAGCAGTTAATCAGCCAAGTTAGTATAAAATGTATTTATGCAGTCTGACTGCTAGTGCCAAAGCCTTCACAGATTTATTTGCTAGCACTAGCTAGCAAGATAAAAAAGGCTGACAACTGGGAGTTTTACTTCTTTTTTCTTTTTCACAGTTTCGTTACTGTCTGCCTGTATAACAAATGCAACATGACACCTCATCTGCAACATACTGATAATTGCTTAAATACATTTTCAGAAATAGCCAAATAACCATGGGAAAGTAAAACAGCAGAAACAAGATTCAAAGATTAACCTCTATGCCCTAATTTAAGGATTACCTTTGGAAGCAAAAAATACCACCAGAAATGAAACTAATGAGAGCAAAACCTTTACAAATAACATGGGCAGAAATTTGTGAATAGTCTTACTTGTAGTTTTTCTCCCAGAACTTGATTGGTCGTGCATACGATGCGATGAAGATGACACTACCCAGAAAAGGACTGAGTGGTGTAGAAAAGACTGAAGTGGCCAGAGTTTGAAAAAAAAGCATAGCAGAGTCTGAAAACTGCAAGTTAAGTTAACACGAAAAGGGAGGAAGGCAGGCAGTGCCAAATCAGCCATTACCAGCACGTAGTCGGTGGCTCTTCAATGCTACAGTTTTACTATTGGAGTGACCCTGTCTAATCTCTGCCCGAGGACAGATGCTAGGCATAGGTAATGCAGCAAACATCCTTTTCCAGCTACCTAAGCTACCTTCTGTAACATAAAAGTGCCTTTCCAGAGTCTGACACAGAGTTTAAAACACACACATGAGAAAAAAAAAGTCTCTTGGAAATTATTTGTTCTCCACACTGGAGTCTTGCTTTCACCGTGTCCAGTGTTCCATTCTGTGGGCTTCTGCTTGTTTGGAATGATCCGGTAGGTGGAGAAACTAAGCCTCTATACTCCAACCTGCTGGTTGAAAGTCATGCTTTCACATTGATTCTTACTGAGAATTTACTATCCCATGCTGGCCAAAAGCTAAAAAATTATCAGCATTTCATACTTTTTGAAATATGTAAGAAATGAGAAGGTGAGGACAGGGGAATAGTACGTATCACACTTATAAACATCATAACAAATGCCTGAATCCATAGTTTACTTCAAATGTAAAGTCGTATTTCAGGCTGCTGGAAAGCAAGTTAGGAGATGGATAAAGATACTGAAAAAGATGCAAGTTAAAAGGAACATAAATAAATCCAAGAAAATAAAATGTTAGGTTTAAATTCTTCATTAATTCATACCACATCCATGAAATTTAAGGAAAAATACTTTTAAACTCGCATAAGAGACCAGTTGTCATTCCTTACACCTCTCTTGGGAGGGACCTGCAAAGTAAAAAAGCCATGAACTAAAGGAACCACTACCAACGGACAGTGATCAAGCACGTCTCAAACTAAATTTCAGGTAAAATCATCCAATAACCAGAGTCTTTTAGATTACCCTCTTATAGCAATATACTGTACGCGTGTCCCACAATCCCTGAGACTTCACAAAAAACCCATTTTAACAAAAGTAGCATCATTCTTGGTACAGCATTTCCACAGAATTGCTAGCTAGCCATGCTTTCAAAGCCATTTGCAAAATTTAGACACAAATATTTGCCAAAAGATACCTTTCAAATCTCTCAACCTTTCTAAAAGACAGTGGTCTGGAACGGTATCTTTGTGCATTAGAGAGATTGAAAAATGAGCTGCCCTGAGAGTCTAAAGTTTAAAACAGTGACACAGAGCACAGAGCAGAAAGCAAGTGCATCAAAAAAGTTGAACTGTCACATTACAGTGCAGTCTTAACCAAGCACTGGCTGTGAAAGATGAACAAGTATTTACAAGTGTCAGATAAGGGAAGGAGGCATGGGAGCTGAAGAGAGGAAGAGAGAACAAAGAGGACAGATAAGGGCAGCAAACAAAAGTTTTTTTAAAGTTGGTACTAATATAATAATGATTGATTTAAAAATTGCCACCATCCTGAGCTAAGACATTTCGCACGCCACTGTGAACTGTTTGTGTCTTAGACATAACCAGTAGCAACAGGGTTTTTTTTTTTCTCAGAAGACATAATGCTCTACTAAATGGACAGTAGAAGACACTACCCATTTGATTTGTGAAAAGTGATTTTAACTGTTTCCTATCTGTAAGTGTGTCATGAGAGCAAGTGACAGCATCTGACTGTCTTACGTATATCTAACGTGTGCAGTGGGAAATTATCTGTCACAGGGGTATTTTTATTTGAGGAGATCCAATTTGTCTGTATTAGGTCATTATTTATTTACTTTAAATACCAATGCTTTAATTATATCTAAGTAAAATAGAAGTATCAAAAACTTACAGGCATACTTTCTTTCACTGACCTTTAACCTGACCCAAGCCAGGTTTCCTGTGTACCATCTTTGTTAGACTACATTGTCTAGAAGTAGAACTTGTTTCTTTGTGAATATGGATTTTTTTTCTGACATGGCCAAAATCAAAATTTGAGAACAAAAACCTCAAAGCTAAAAACTCTTCAACATTAAATAAAACATTGTCTTTGAGGATCAACTATTGCCATTTAAAAATCTGTTTAAATTCAAACCAGCTTCAAAACAAGTAAGTGAAAGACTGACATTTTGAAAATCTTCTATCCCCTTCTTTTAACACAAAAATATGCAGTGAGGCCAGCTCAAATCCTCTGTTTCTCAAAACTCACATTTTTACTTGCTATTACTACAAGTCCCTTTCAGGCACACAATCACTTAAGAGGATGGGAAAATTGACTGACACAGGGCCCTGTTTTCTGATGTTAGAGCTGTAACTCTGAAACAACCAAAGCAGAAGCTCTCCTAAAGAGGATAATCTCAACTACAAACTCTTTTTTTTTTTCCCCTCCCAAATTTCACTGTTCCTTTTTTAGGTAAACTCTGCCTTTGAACCACCAACTACACTGACTTTCCCAGTGTGCTGATATTTATAAATGCATAACCTCATCTTACCCACTTAAATGCTAGAAATGAAGTTGCAGATCTATCCTCAAGTCTGAAGCCCATTCCTGTTCCTGGTCTTTTAGGATTAAGAGGGATTTTGAAGGGTCACCTAGTCTATCTAGCAGCCACAAACAAGATCAGCTAAACCTGTATGACTCCTGATAGACAGTCACCTAAAATCCTGAAGATTTCTAATGGTGGAGACTCTACAACCTCAACCAGGGAAAGCTCCACGTGTTGCCCTTCATGCCCTGCATGCTGCACTCAAAGGCGTTAAAGTATGCTGAACTACTCATATCACTGAGCTCTGCAGCAAAAGCTCACCCAGGCACTTTGAAATTTAAAAATTTACATCCTGTTTGCAGAACTGATTGAAGCAATTAAGAGCGACAAATAATTAACTCTGTAAAGAAATGGCAGGTTTAGTACCTCTGTAAACTGCAACATGCATTCATCATTACTGTTTGCAGGGTTATGACAACAACAAATAAAATTACTGTGCAAAGAGGCAGAGTTATTGCTGCTGTGGGAATATTAACTTCAGCATTTAACCAGTATCTTAATTGCAGCACTGCCTTAGAAGACAGATTTTCATTTACAAAGCATTCTATAAATATAAATAATAAAAAGCTAGGCTAGATCACTTTAGCAATAACTCTGTAAACAAACAAAACTCTGGTTTAACTACTTTCCATTTTGCAAAATTTAATTGGTAATTTTATCAAGAGTAAAGTTACCACTGCAGAAACTATTTGCAACCAACGGGAAACTTGTTGAAATATAATCTTCGATCTTAAATGTTTTGCTAAATAAATTCATATATACTTCCCCAACAGAAATGAAAATATTTTTTGTTATGAAATTCTGGAAGGATTTGCTACAAATAACCTAAAACTCTTAGGACAGATCACTGCTTTTATAATGCTTTCCTTCTATAAGGAGACAATCTAAAACTTTCCCTCTGGGAGCTATTCTGTGTGCACTTTCCTCTCTCTGAGGCTTCCATTTACTCTTCCCATCTAGAAATATAAGCATTGTTACTCAACATTGCTTATGTTTCACAGCAAAGAGCAGATGGAAGAAATCCCTCAAGGGGAAAAAACCCCAACCCTGTGGGATGAAAGGGACAAAGACTTAAGTATGTATATCTAACAAACAGTACAAAGGGAATTTGTCAGTAGGTCTGAACTAGAACCACTTTGTCAACTCTTCTTCCACAACTTTAGTTAGCAGGGAAGGAAGAAATTAAAAGTTAGTATCTGATAACGTCTTCAACATCAATATAGTTAAATTTGTCCAGTAAAAATGTTTTTTGGTTTTTGTTTTTTTGGGGTTTTCTTTCTGTATTCAATCAAGTATCTAACTGAATTTGAATTTAAATTGAGTAATTTTTGTTCTAAAAATCCAATATATAGTTTTTAACCCTTCAGACAGGTCATTTGGAGGTCATTGAACTCTGTGTTTTACTCCCCGTATCCACAAACCTGTAGACAGCCCTGGAACAGGCACCAAACAGACTGCTTCTGAAGGACTGCTTTGGTGCTGACAAACATATATTCTTATTCACAAAACAGAGTGGAAAGCCTAAAAAGGAGAATATTCCTCAGCACCCCAATGAAAAAATTTACATTAAAGTGTAAAAATCTAGCTGCTTCTAAAATTGAAAAAAAAAATCAGGACAGTTGCAGCAGAAATTGGCTCACCAAAATGAATTTATATCTGACATACCAACTAGAAACAAGTGAGAAAGAAACTAATATTTGAGAGCTCAGTCAGCCATAAGCCCTGCAATATGTCTGTCACAACATTTCTTTCTGGATGCATCAAAACTCAGTGCTGAGGACTGGGGAAGTAAGTAATCTGCAAATGTGGTGGGGTGGGAATAAACACACTAGGTTGAGTCAGAGTTCAGTTCAGCTTCCCAGTTTCAGATCCTATGCAGTCAAAAAAAAAAAAGAGAAAACTCTGTTTCTCAGAAGATCCAAGACTTTCAAAATTTAAAGTAAGTTACCTAAGAATTTCAAATATCATTCAAACACTGTAAATAAATTTCATATATGAACAGGAACTTAAGAATAAAGAAAAACAAATTTATAAAGGATATGAGGTATTGCAAAGAGCTGAGCGAAAACATGGAACGATGACCCCCAGGCAATCTGCCAGGGAGCAATGTACGCCATGATGAACTGCAACTTCTGCAGTAGGTCCCACAGCTGAAAAAAAAAAAGCAAAAAAAGAAAAACATTGTCACTTTTTAGGCACTGAGATAATTTCAAAACTAGTATCTGAAAGAGACACTTAAAAAATGTGCCCTGGAATAAACATGAGATAAATTATGTTGTATTATTAGCTTTCATAGGTATTAAGGTCTTAGTTCAGTAAGGCATTAAAATATATTCTTCATTTAAAATTCAAACTTGCAATGAGGTACATTTTTGACCACCATACTGAGGTAGTTCCCAGATTACCTTTCAGAAGTATGTCTGCTCTAATTAGAAAGTGGGAGAACAGGTTCTGATATTCACTGACTATATATGACCACAAGTGAGACAGTTACAGGAGAGGAGTCTCCAGGAGAAATTGGATACCATGAACAGAGAAAGTTCAATGTGTGACATGTGGCTGTGCACATGGAAATCAGACTTACTTCTCAAGAATACAACATTCCCATTTTTTGACTTAATGGGAGAAGCTATCATGATGTAAGCATATGCATGGCATTAATAATGAATTGTAGTTGCATTTTCAAGACCATTGTATCATAAAAACATTGCATAAATATGAGCTTTTATTGTTGTGCAGTACAAACTGAAAACCACAATGAATTTGCTTTTGCTTCCTGTAAAATACGCTTGGTGCTGCAACTAGCAGTTTCTGATTCAAGAATGATGTATACTTTTTCCCTGGAATACATTTTCCCCCCTGTCATTTCTCTTGGCACCAGGCCAAAACAGATCTTATGTCTCATCTATTGCAGAGTGGGTTCCTGACAAACTGTCAGGAAAGATTTGGCCATCAATAGACATTAGTGCTCAACACACAGAGAAGTTGACAGTGAAACAGGAGTATATGCAATATTTCATGCTTATATAGCAAATATATGTTGAATTTCTTAGAGTAATTTTTTTCTGGGTTAGTGAAAAATAAGACTTTGCCAACATCCTGAAAGACATTGAGACTGTATCAATACTTGTATATTAAAATGCTTCCAGGGAATGTTCTCAAGCACTGATATTGTGCATATTTTTAAACTGTTAGAAAGGCATCTGGGAAGGTTCTGGTCTGGCCCAGCTAACACTCTTCCAAACAACCTCCAGGAATCCTTTTGAACGAAAACCCTCCATGGTTCATTTCTAGGTGGCAATTCCATACCTGCACCTTGCATAGAGACTGGGAGAGTTCATCAGCCCAGACACAAGCTCCCCCATGACAGCTGGCCTCGGGACAGAGCACGGTTCTGGGCACACTTCATGTACAAGCATGTTGGCAGTCAGAGAGGACACACCTTCTCTGGCCAGCTCCTTTCACTCCTCAAGTCACCAGCCCCAAAATCCCACTTGGCCATCTATATACACAGTGGCAATGCAGTTACAGGATGTTTCACTGAGCTTCTCCACAGACTGTAGTAAATAATTGCATATCAAGTGTGAGGGAAGTCAGAATCACTTGTAGCATTGACCTGTTTTGGTCTTTGTGCTACAAAACCATCAAACAGTAGCTGCTAACTCGGTACAACCAGTGTCACCCTAGCTCCAGTTACAACTAATAAACCTTCCAGGTGAGATGCAAGCAGTGATTCACCCACTTTCTTTGCTTTGGCATGACTCAAATTAAGAGCAATACACAAAGTATAGATTACACTTACTTTGCACAGATATACTATTTAAAACCACCGAAGCCCTGATAAAAAGAAGCTGTTACAATCCCTTCAATGCACAGCCTGGTTACCCCTACTTAGTTTGAGAAACTCATATCTTGCTAACTTTGTTTTCTGTCAAAAATACTACACGTGACTTGCAGACTGCAACATTAAAGTAGGCAAGTAAAACAGAACTGAAACTCAAATGGACATTTATTTATTTCAGTCTTATTCAGCAGGTTGTGGGGTTGCTTTGTTTTGCTTCATTTTTATTTATCTGAAACACCACAATTAACAGCTGGAAGAAAAATTTTATCTGCAAAAAGATTTAAGTGAAGGGCTGGAAAAATCTGATGACTTACATTTGAAACTTCAAAGATTTAAAATGGCAGCACAACCCAGCAAAGTTCTGCCAGTTACAGATTGACATCACAGAGTCATAAATCACCCTAGCTGTGCTCAAAGCACAGAATTCATCAAAAGGTTTTCAAATCTCAAATAAAACTCGGGTTTTGCATTTGCTAGGAAACCAAATCCAGGAGGACACCCTTCTGGCTCCTTGTTCCAATATATAATTTTCAGTTGTTCTTTAATATTTACACCTTGCAAAACTTGACCCATGGAGCCCAGGTTCCCTGTTGCATCTAACAAGTCCTACTACTTCTGCATGAACTTGCTGCTGTTTCTTCCAACACTTTCCTCTCAGCTAACACTTCGAAAGACAGGCAAAGGACCTCATTTCCATTCACAAGAACATGAAGCAATAATGCTTTAGCGAACCTCTCTTGGTTTTTGAAAGCCTTACAACACTGCACTTAAAAGCCTGGAAATGTGTGATTTTCAGGCTACTGCTTTCATTAAGAGTTGTCAAGTGCCTCTATTACTTCTTAAATCCCTGCTTCCAGGGCATGTTCTGCAAAATGCCTTCAGGGTAATATGCCATTAGCATTTTACATCTCTAACTATAATTGCTAAAGGTGATGTCATCTACCAACTACAACACTGAGATTTAGGAAAGGAAGACTTGGCTTTACATTTTCTTTTTCATTTTGCTAAAACGATCTGAGAAACTGTTTCTCCTTATCAGTTTCATCAAATTTGCAATATGCTTCCTCCTATATCTGATAGGGGAACTCACAGAGCTTTTCTCACAGAAAGAAACTGAAGCTGCTAAAATTGCCTTCATAAATAGGGGAGGCTGAGCTATTCTCATTTCAACTACAACTAGCTGCATTTCAACCTTCAGTAATCTGAAGACATGAGCTAAAGAGGAAAACCTTCATCTCTTTTAAATTGTCAGAAACAAACCAGAATGAATTAGAAAGAGAGAGAAAAGGCAAAGCCCATCTGGAGCTGAATCTGTTGAGGAAAGTAAAAGGAAACAGAAAGGACTTCTACAGGTGTATCAACAGCAACACACAAACTGGAAAAAATCCCATGGACCTGCTGGTGGATGAGGCAGGGAACCTGGTGACAAAGGGCACAGGGAATGCAGAAGTGCTCAATGCCTTCCTTGTCTTGGTCTTTACTAGTGACCCTTCAAGCCAGAGGCCCCTGAGAGCTGTGAGGAAGCATGGAGAAATTGGGACAACCTACATAGCAAAGGATTAGTTAAGGGCACATTAAACCAAACTAGAAAAAACCTACTTCCGTGGAACCTGATGGGATACCTCAGCCATTCTGTGGTTCTGTGAAACACAAATTATCTCCAGTAGAGTTCTGTTTGAATGAGGGTGAGGTGCAACAGTGCTAGATACAAAGAGAGAACCTTCCCATCTAAAGTGAAGGTGAAAAAAACAGTCTATGGTGAATTTGAACCCTCTTTCCACAACCACTTGCTTAAACATATATTAAAGGTTAATTTTTATTTAAGACTTCTGCATCTCAGTTTAGAATGATTTATAAAAGAATATTTGTATTAAGCCTGATTAGATTGTCAATGTTTTCTATAGTTCAATAAGCAGAAACTATTATATGTTTATATATTATTTAAAATATATATAAATATATATCTTTAGAGGGCATAAAAGTTCTAATATTCCTAGATATCTTTATGCATGTGGCAGTTTTACACAGTAAACCTTTTTTAAAGTCTTTCATAAGGACTTTAAATTATCGGCATGTTTGGTGAATTTAAACCAGCACATTCCCACTACCTTCAAGTAAAAGTGCAGAACATGCATCCCTCTTTCATGTTTATTTTATGTGGACACACATTTTGTTTTAATCATCCTTAAGTCTTCTATGAGTTCTGAAGCCTCTACAGACTTCTGGTGCACCAGAGAGCTATAAAGAAAGCAAAGGCAAAGACTCATCTTCCCAGGATTTTCTTTAAATCTGGTTATTCTCACTTAACCAAATTTAGGTACCATTGCAAGCTAATTTAATGGAAATTAGTCAACATACATGAAAAACTAAAGATTTGTGGAGTCTGAAACATCACTAAAATGGTATCTTCTTTTCTCAGTTTGGTATATTTTAATGAACTAGGCAGAGATTAACACCTGAATTTAAATGATTCAGTGTGAGATGGAGATTATGCAATGCTCTCAGCTTTTGGCGGCCCTTCTATGTGTTTGGCACCTGCCGGGATTCTGTGTGGGCAGACTTCTTGGCAAGTCTGGGACTAAATAATGCATAAACATTAACATTTTCTTGCTAAGTTTGATTTTTTTTTCTGTGTGTTTAAAAAAGCTGCATTATATATACACACATAGGTTTTAAACAAAAATAATGGTTATATATATATATATAGCTATATGCTCTACATGCAACACAAATTGCGATTTAAAAAGTTAAGTGCAGGAAGAAATTATTTAGTTTGAACAGGTATTTCTTTATATTACTCCTTAGATTCCTCCTGTGACCTTGAGATTATTTGAACTGAGACTCTGAGAGGAGTATTTACTTCTTCATGTTAAGGTAATTCTGATCAAGTGGAAACTCCAGCTTTCAGAATTAAATTCTAATACCTGATATATTTTTATTTTCTTTTTAGTATGTCAATAAAAATGAATATACATCAAGAGGGAAAAGCTGTAAGTATGCATGCATTTAAGGACATAAAATTAAACTTGGAATAATTTTATTATTGTTCATGGCTTTGCTTTGCAAATCATTGACTTTTGGGTTTTTATTTAATACCAATTTAACAAACTTCGCCTACGAAATCCTGTAAAACAAGATTTTCTGGAGCATTAGCTTTAGTAAAGGTTTTTAATGCTTATGTTTTAAGTCATTGTGACATTCTATGGTGTATTTGGACAGCTGTGTTTGAACCTACAACAAATACTTTCTAGGATGTCTTTATGTGCACATGCTTACAGACCCTTGAAGCCTTTATACAGTGGGCTCCAAAATCATTGTCTAATGCAATACATACAAGAGGATCAAAATATAATCAGTCCAAGTCTCTGACATCAAACCTTGGAGAAAAGAATATATTCCTCAAGCACAACACTGAGCACTTAATAGTGACACTGTACAAAACAGGCACGTTTTAGGCAGTTTGAGCAGCAAGCTTTGAAAGCCTTACAATTGAAGTTAAATGTTAGCCAGATGTAATTATGGTAAGGATTATGACAAGAAGATGATGATAAAACCTAACAGAGCCCTGGATCTGCTCATGGCAGATGCTGCTTCTTCCTACATTGTCAGCTGATAGCAAGAGCTCAGGGAAGGAACCTGTGGCACTGTAAAAAAAACAGACTTGCATATATCCCAAGGTGGGCAAAAAGGACAAGATCAGAGCTCATCAGCTTAATATGAAGAGGGCCAGACAAGCAAAATACATCAATGCAGCTCAGAGTGCACTCATCAGCTGCACTGATTCAGGCATTTTCAGGAAAGCCTTCACAGGCATGGATTCTGCCAAGACTGTATCTTCCCAGAAATTTCCTTTTCAAAAGGACTGGGCCCATGCAAACCTCATGTAGTTGAACAAAGCCAAGTGAAAGGTCCTGCATCTGGGTTGGGGCAATCCCAGGCACAAATACAGGCTGCTCAGAGAATGGATAAGAGAGCAGCCCTGTGAGAAGGACTTGCAGGGTGCTGGTGGATGAATGGCTGGACATGACCCAGCCATGGGCACTCCCAGCCCAGAAACCAAACATGCCCTGGGTTGCATCCAAAGCAGCGTGAGCAGCAGGGCCAGGGAGAGGATTCTGTCCCTCTGCTCTGCTCTGGTGAGACCCCACCTGGAACCCTGCATCAGCCTCTGGGGTGCCCAGCCCAAGAAAGACATGAACCAGTGGGTCCAGAGGATGGTCAGAGGAATTGAGTGCCTCTCCTATGAAGAAAAGGCTGAGAGAGTTGGGGCTGTTCAGCCTGGTGAAGAGAGGGCTACAGGAAGACTTTAAAGCAGCCTTCCAGTACCGAAAGGGGACCTACAAAAGAGCTGGAGAGAGGGGCTTTTTATAGGGGCCTGAAGTGATAGGAGATGGGGGAATGCTTTTTAATTAAAAGAGATTTAGATAAAGTATTAGGAAGAAATTCTTCACTAGGAGGGTGATAAGGCACTGGAACAGGTTGCTTGGAGAAGCTGTGGATGCCTCATCCATGGAAGCATTCAAGGCCAGGTTGGATGGGGCTTTGAGCAACCTGATCTGGTAGAAGGTGTCCCTGCCCATAGCAGGGGAGTTGGAACTCGATATTTCAAGTCCCTTCCAACCCAAGCCATTCTAACATTCTGTGGTAAAAGTGGGCATAAGAAAAAACACCAAGTTTGCAGTACTCCAGATTTCTCTTTCAGCGCCTATATCAACACAGACAGAACAGGCCTCTATCAGCACGAATGCACATGAACATAGACCTCAGTGGATACTGAGCCATACTGACCCAGGGAGTGGGTGTACATCTCCCTGAACCCCCAAATGCACTTGCCCCATTCTAGAGAAAATTAAAAAAAAAAAAATAAAAAAAAGAAGAGAGAGAGAAAATGCAAATTGGGAATAGTGTAATGAATGAAGTCTGACAAAGAGGTCAGTGACAGAAGGCTGAATGAAAAATCAATTAAACCATTCCTCCAATATTAAGAGGAAACATGAAATGTACAGTGCCCAAGAGAGTTAAGGAGTGTATGGAAAATACCACTGGGATTATCCTGTCAAATATCAGATGTAGCTTTGGGTATTTTACTTGCAGAAAGTGTCTTGAAAGGGTTTATATGCCAGATACCAAAAGTTGAGGAAACAGCTGTGAGCCAAGAGGGTACAGATGATTAAGACATTGGCTTTTAGTATGCACAAATGGCAAGGAAAAGATTAAAATATGAATTAATGACTCAGACCCAGAAGCTCTGAAGTGAAACATCAGATTTAGAGAAGGATGAAAAATCAGAAGAGGAAAGGAAAAAGAGTGAGGCTTTTGAATGATAAGTCACACCTAAATCAATGAGACATGCCAACTAACCAAGAGTTTTATTGCCACAAAGGCAATAAAAAGATCCAATAGGTTAATTACTTGACTTCAACAAAGCACCAAGAAGGCCAATGCACTTGGCAACACTTTCTCATAAAATGAAGGAAAACAAGATGACGCAAAATTTCTTTCCTGTCCAAGGGATTGTGTTACAGATGTTGAATGTTAAGCCTGATCAACAAAGGTCTGCCAGGTTGCTACAAACTGGCTGCATTAGCTGCATCTACTTTGACAAAGATCATATTTTATAAACCTGTGGTCTTGGATACTGTATGAGAAAGAAGTATACAGAAAGAGAAAAAATTCTTATAAAAACGTGGATTCGTTTTTAGCTGGAAAATGTATTCTGGGAAAGAAGAAAAAATATCAAACAGGGAAATTGTATATTTAAGTGAGCTCAGCAGGGATAAGAGTATTTAGGCAAATAAATTCAGTGTTAATGAAGGCAAATTTAACAAGCTCTGCTTCATTGATTATTTTGCCTTATGCATGAAGACAAATTCAGGACCCTCAGAAGACTTGATGATAAGAAAATACAAGGTGATTTCATATTTTTGTATTGCTAATTAGTTCATATACACACACAAATTAGGAGGCCATTAAACTACGTGACAGTAACATATAAGAGAGCGAAAGAGCTAAGAACTTGTAGTCCTGTACATTGGAAGGTTAATGGCACTTGGGCTTATCATTCCCATTCAGATCCATATGGTAGATGAGTGTGTAAGCTAAGGGTGGCTCACTCTTTAGAGCTTAAAGGAAGCTGCAGAGATCTGTCAAAAATCCATATTCCAAAATACAAGTATAATTTTTCAGTTGTGCTGTAGAGATGAAAAAGTTGCTGGTAAGAGCCAGTTTAGCAGCATGCTCCCAGTAGTGAAGGGACTGGCAAGAACCCCCCACTAGGGTTCTAGTACAGAGGTTTTTGCTGTCTTTGCTCCTTCAGCTCAACATCAGCCCTGCTTGAGGTTCCAAAAGCAGTTCAGGGAGATACTATGACTCCTTCCCACCAGCAAAATTTAGAGGATGCCTGTGGCACTGGATGAAACGGAAAATCGCATTTTTAACAGAGCACAGCAAAAGAGCCTGGGACAAGTCTTGCCCTGAGCATCCTTGTTAACATTCAGCCAGTTCCAAACTGATATCCCTGCTGTCTGACTGATTTGCATTCACTTCTACTTCACACTTAAATACTGGTTCATTCTTGAGCAGCTACTCCAGACACCCTTCAAAAGTATCTGCCACAGAAGGCAGTGCTGGGTCCATTACTGTTTTAGTTTTCGTTTGTTTTTATCACGCTGAAGAAAAATGGACTGGATGAGCTATATCACTTAACCATCCATATGCTCTTCCTCTGAGAGCTTTTGCATATGTTAGAGCTTTTCCTCAGTTAAATATTATGTCAGTAGACAGCAAAAGAATGGAAGAAAGGTCCATCTATTCATCAGTTCCAAATAAATTACTCAAACCATTTAATATTTCCACTTTTTTTTTTACTCTATTACAAGAAAGAGTCTCAGATTTTTTCCTAGTGTTAAAAGTCTAGGAAGAAATCTTCTAAGTCCTATTATATCTTTGCTATGCCTATGAAGAATATGTTCTTATTTTTTTTGTGGATTTCCATTTTCACTTAATATGAACATTCTTATTAACCTTTGCACTGACATTATCTCCTAAAACATCCAGGGAGAACAACTGGCTCATTTGAAAATTTTACATGGAGTCATGTAGACCAAGACTGTCTCAATTAT
Source organism: Vidua macroura (assembly GCF_024509145.1). Taxonomy (NCBI): domain Eukaryota; kingdom Metazoa; phylum Chordata; class Aves; order Passeriformes; family Viduidae; genus Vidua; species Vidua macroura. Next base: position 41,819,377 of record NC_071573.1, on the reverse strand, counting down.
CTGGTTTGACTTCCTGCAGAATATACATCAGAGCATTACACCCATGCATGTTTAATGAGCAACCACAAACTTTTAAAAGGCCATTCAGCTCTGATTTAAAGATTAGAGACAACAGGACTTTTGGACAGAAGATCCCCAGGTTGTAGTCAAGGATACAACTTGGTCTTGCTACATGGGAAGTCTTAGTTTAAGAAAGATGGAGAAGTCCTGTTTCATTTGAATTAAAAGCTGCAATCATTCTCAAAAACAAGTAAGAAAATATTTCCTAAATGTCTATCTTGCTGACTTCCCAAGGCAATTTGAAATACAAAATAGCACATTCTGCATATGCCTAAATCAACATTTAGTGTTTTCACATTCTGTAAATTGTCAAAATGTAAATAGCTAATCATTTTTTAAAAATAATTGAATTAACTGTGTCACATTAGTAAGTCCTATGACAAAAAATAAAAAAAAATCTCAGGAATAGAACTGAGTAGACTCTCTTGTTCTCTGTGTTACCTCAGTGTGGGTGTTTTGGCTAAGAGAAATGAAAATCTGTGAGCAGCAATTCGGACTTCCGTGTCCCAGCTTGCTCAGGGAGCAGTATGCTCATTTGGAGTTTCTGATTTGACTGAATTACATTAAATTAACACCACAATGGGGAAAACAAGGGAAGTACAATCAGTGAGCTATTTAGAAATACTCTATCAAACATTATTAGCAAAGTTGTATTCCATATAATCTGCATCAAGAGTGACTAGTGGAGTTGTGAACGCCTGTTGAATTGAGATTCTTTCTTCCCCAGCACCTTGTAGAAGAAAAAATATTAGCATCATGTTTTGAAAGCGTGCAAAGCTTTTTATGGGGTAAGCTTGTTTAAAAATTGCCATCACTATGACTTAAGACAGTGCTTCTAATGTTCCCTAATTAAGAGAGTGGCAAACTGACATTTTCAACATGCAAACAGAAATCAGTCATGGCTGTGTAATAAACTCTGCATAGCTAAAGGTGACAGTAATAGACAGTATTTCCGATTTTGTTTGTATTTTAAAAAGTAAGTGCAAACATAAAAGTTACTGAAATACAGACAAAATCTGTGAAGACCCATAAAGCTGTTAGGAACAAAGGTGGATGCAGCTTGCTTAGAGAGTATAGTATGAAATAAACACACATCATCTTTATCCTCAAGTGATTATATCCTTTGCTGAAGTTCCACAACGCTGAGCTAATTAAAGCTCAAATCTTAATTAGGGTAAAGAAAAGTTATGCCCTTTACAATTTGAAATTAAAAGGTATTAAATTTCTATCATCTGCAATGCAATTTTTCATATTGGATCTAATGATTATTGTGAAAATGTGCATGTGCTTTTGTAATATAAAGAATTCAACCGCTTGACTTAGAATAATTAAATGGAACAAGGACAATTCCACTTGCTGAACTAATGACCTGCAAAATTTCAGATATTGTTAGATATGAAGATGGAAGATCAGTCCTAAAACCACATTTTCAATACATGTCTGCAGTACAGCCCTCAGTCTAGTAGAGCAGTAGTTATTTTAGCAAACATCTCTGCTTAATTTAATAAGCATCCTTAATTATCTCATTCTCATTGCTAACACTAGTCTTTCTACTGTGAACAGTAGCTCCAATCTACCCAAGTAGCTGTAAAAAATCATATCTCTTTCTTACAAAAGCATGCAATAATTCACAGCAGTATTTTGTGATATGCTCAACATTTTCAAAAGAATTAAATAGTGGAATTTGCAATTCAGGCATGCTAATTTTTTGATCCTGTATAGAGGTTTTTAGAGAATGAGTTTTAGGACTAAGTAAACCATCATTCAGACATGGGACTTCGCAATGATCAACTTCTCTGGAGACAAAAATTTACCCCTTTCTCTAGGGAACACGGTAATTAAACAAATACTGAAAAGTGGCATAATGCGAGCAAACCCTGCATCGCCTTCGCTGGTTATCTTTCACTCTAAGCTAAGAAGCTTAAAAAATTACTCTAGTCCTGTTGTAGGATAAGAGTATGGTGGAGGGGGATCTTGTTAAAGCAGAGTTTCATCTCTTCTAGTCCTCTTATTCTGCAATTCCTCCCCGGCCCTTGCTTTCTCACCCCAGCAGAGAGAAAGCAGAACAACAGTTCCGAGGGTGAAGGCTTGAAGCAGGTGAAGCTTCTGCTGGAGTGTGGTCCAAGAGTTCATCAAAAAGTAGGAGCTCAAGTTACCTCACCAAGTTGTGACTCCTCCTTTCTCATCCTCCCTTACAGCAGCACAGAAATAAACCAGGAAAAACATTTAATTTCTCCTTCACTCTTTCCCTAAATGACTGGGAACTCCCAACATAACACCAATTAACTGGACCCTTCCATCAGAAGCCTGAAACTTCCAGATAGGCATAGACAGCAGTATGAGCTGATGCTGCTTGTGTAGAAAGGCTAAATATCTCCACAGCACATGCAGCAATCAATATGGAACCATGTCTTTCTTCTCTCACCAACTAAGGGATGCTAGCTGGGTCATTCTGAAACATATAGTAGGAATATTTTAGGTAAAGAAACCAAGCAAAGAAGCCTGAGCAAAAAGAACCAAATAAAACAAAGAACAACAAAACCAAACACCTCACTAGAATTACCCCTGGACAAATGCTTTCAAATCTTCAGTACTTTCCCATGTTTTCTCAAGGTATCAGTTAAGTCTAATTCTTTCAGTGAAATACTTTAGATTCCAAATAAAGACAGGGTCTTTTCTGACTGATGCAGAAAGGGTTTGGTAGTTTTTTTAATAAACTCAACTGGAGCACACTTCAAGAGTTAACAATGCAATAGAGAGGAAGGAGCACTGAGGTTAAGGTTAAGGATCACAAGGATAACAGACTGAAAATAGGAAAAGAAAAATGTTAAGGCTGACATTAGGAAAATATTTATTATCATGAGGGTGATTAGATAATGGAATAATTTCCCAAAGGAAGTTGTTGAGTCAACCACTAGAGGCATTCAAAGGAAACTGAGATAAAAACACCAGGCGATTGATCTGGAGGGCAGTCCTGCACTAATGACCCAAGAGGCTCTTTTGAACTCATTGAGGATTCTCTTCTTGAAAACAATTCTGAACTTTATATAGCAACACGTGAACAAAAAGTAGATGAAAAACATCACACAAAGCCTGAAAAAACACTTAATCAAAGCCTTTTTTTCAATTTAACCGATTTTTTCCTCTACAATACCAACAGTCTGAGTCTAGGTATGCATTTACTACTTCTAAAAAGTTCTAACACGTATTGATTAGCCAGTTGACACTGAAAGTATATTTTTTCCCAAAGAAATTATAGGAGCTCTAAAACTCGCCTTATGAAAGACAATGGACATCATGAAAAAATCCAGCAAGAAATTTTCTGAAATGTCTCTGTAGTCAAATCGGAAGAAGATCACAGTAAAGCTCAAAGTAACAAACTGATTAATGGGATTACAGAATGAGGAGCGGAGGAGTTTCATCCCAGCAACTGTTATCAGGATAATGTCACAGCTGTAAGAAAAGCAGAGAGAAAAACCTAATCAAGTCATACGGCATTAAATTAAGAAGCTCTTAAATACAAATATCTGTACCAGATGTATTTTAGACTGCTATGCATATCTAAATCTACATATTTATTAAAAGGATACAGAAGTAATATCAGAAATCATCACATTTATTTTATGTATGTGAAATTTTGTATTTTTCCCTTATCATTATGACATATTTTTAAGTTGTAAAAAAGAGCAATCTCTGTACTAAAAAGAGTAGTAATGATTACTAAAACCCAAGAATCTAGACCAGACATTTTTATATCCCTCTTAAAATAAAATTTCAGTCCACGAAATACCTTGGCACTTTCATTAACACATTACCGTAATTTGAAAAAAAGAAAACCCTTAAACCCATTTTTTTTTTATTACAAGAAATTTCACCTGATGACAGAATTTATAATTTTACTTGTAATTTCATTATGCACTGCCAAAATTCTGGATAGAAATACACATAGATGTGAAGTGTTTGAAATTCTTACCACTGTTCTTGATCAGAAAGTTGACTATTCTACATAGTAATTAATCAGATGAAAAGAAATTGTGTTGCAACTATGTGTTCCAAAATGTGGGGACTTCAATGTATAACGAGTGAGAAAGTAGGCCAGGTATTTGCAAAATGCATGGAAGGTTCTCCTTCATCCTGCTGCTAACCAGGAGAATACCTGCTGCCATGACTGACACTTGGCAGGCTAGAAAGCTCTCAACAGGTTTTCAGCATCCTAGCAAGATTCCACTTTTCCAGGTTGACTTTATTATATGTGGCATTTTTGTCTATCTCCCGTAATGCAGATGCAACTTTGTTTTGAGTGCTGGTCATTCTAAAGAATCAGCAGGGCATTAGTTTGGAATGAAACACCAAGCTGACCTTATTTCCCACCTTGTCAAAGCTGTTCTTTTCAATTTGCCTCACATTTCTGAATGGAAAACCTAATGACTAAGCTAAATAGATTCTGAAGCCAACAGAAGCCATCCCAGTGTATCCTACACGAACCAGATGTATTTCATTTGTATTTAATTTATCAGAAAGAAGAAAATTCTTGCAACATGGAGATTTTTTCACATGGAAACTTACAGATTATAGAGCAAAAGGAAGACTTTTTTGTCACTGTGCCTGTTACCATGATGAAACTTTCACCAAAAAATGACGCTTTACAAAATAGTACATTCACAGGTAACAAAAAATAATTTGCTTGTTATTCCTTCTTCTTTAAGAATACTGCCACACAAGGTGCTTTTCCTGGAGCCTTAACTCCTGGGAAAAGATGTAAGGGAGCATGAGAAGGAGGGGCTGATGCCTCTTTGGCAGGTTACAGGGGCAGGCACTGTCATCATGGGTCCTATTAATAACCAGCACACCAGGGTCTGGAAAGCTCAAGCAAACTCCTGACTATAAAGGAGCTGTTCTGCCTCCTCAAGAAGCAAACTGCTGCAGTCCTTTAAATCACAAAGCAAGGTGAAGCTTCTTTAAAAGATAAATTCAATTTGAGGAAAACTTCAACATCAAATCCCACAAAATGTACCACCTCAGACACTTTCAGATACAGAGTGGGAGAGTCTTCCCTTCCCTACAGCATGATGCGGTCTGATCCTTGGGTGGTCAATAACTAAAGAATGTTCCAGCAACAGAAAACATGTATTTATGCATTAAAACCCTCAGTAACACTGTATGTGGAAGTAGCAAGGAGAATCCAGGATGCCTTGTGGGTTTATGGAGTTCAGAAAGAGGTGGGATATGAAGATGAATGCTTTGCGTGTGGCATTTGGATGGCAGCTGTAAGGAGAATGTATTAAAGAGGAAAGCCAAAGGAAAAGTGATATTGGGAGTTTCATGCATAGACCAGAGTTACAACGAAAAGGAGAAAGCAGGTTTTACACAGGTGATCACACAGACACAAGGGGGATGGGGAAGGAAAGGACTGCTGTGGTATTCCCCCACAGGCCAAACAATCAGAGGCAGACAAATGTAATTACTTTCTTTATCTCAAGACTTCTGGGGGTCTGACTCATTTCTTCTAAACACTTGAGGGAGGTGATACTTTAAAGTGCAATCTAGCTTGGAGGAATGACTATGTAAAAATAGCACCTTCCTAACCCTACATATTTGCTCTGTGCATGTATTCAGTCGCGTCTGGTAGCTAGTAACAAATGGCATTCTGACTACTTTTAATTCTCCCAGCCTTGCAGAACTAAATAGAGGGATAAGTGTGGATTCAGTGTCACCCTGGACAATACACCTGAACTCTTGAAGCACCTTGGCTGTAGCATCTTCCAAGTGCCTGGGGGGAAGAAAAGTCAGTGGGGAACTACAGAGGCTATCAATGAGTGACTCATGAGAGTCTCTCTGGAAAAACAATTGTCTGGGAGAAATATGCAGAAAATTTGACTAATGCCCTAGTCCAAGTTTCAAACTAAGGGGGCTGCCTAAAAGCAGGGGCTGCCTTTTCCTTATAGTTGTGTAGTTCCTAAAGCTGTGTTGCTCCTCGAGAGAGAAATAATTAAATCAACATGCAATTTTTACATCAAAGTTCTTTTATCTAATATTTGAAATTAAGAATCTGTATTATTATGGACACCAAGGAACTCTCCCCCACCTCCCAGCAGTTTTTCTTGCTACTGGAACATTCCAAGGCTGTGTCTTTGTTTTATCATCTGCATCCCTATCATTCTGATAAAAAGACTGCAGAAACTGCTCACTGGGGATACTGCAGTCACTAAGCCTGCTGCGTATCTGCAATAGGCAAGTCACTGACTAAAATACCATAAAAGGCTGTCTGCAAGGATCATACTGTGAGACCATGGATCAGCACCACGAGTTCTGCTTAATATCTAAGACATCAGACTTCATCAAAACCTGTACCCCCACCTTTTTGAAACCACTCTTAATGCAGAACTACCCACCTTTCTACACTGTTTAGTATTTCATTCAGCCTTAAAAGACTTGTGTGGTGAAGCTTCTGATAACTCCTTTGGGAGACTACAGCATAGTGTTAAAAATTCTCAGTTAGGAAATGTTTCCTGATATCCAGCCTAGATTTCTCATTTTCATCTGATTAATTCTAGTTACCCCACTGAGTTTATGCCCATCAAACACCTGCAGCCTGATATAGTATGTCTTGCTTTTAATTGACATCTAGATCTTCCATATATATCTATATATAGCTCTTTAATCTTTTAATTTCAGTCTCTCTCACTGGAGACATATTTTGGTGTGCTAAGGTAGTTTTGCATTTTTCTTGCAGCAAAGCCAATGATTATTGTATTTTGAACTAATATGCATGAAAGCAAACTGTGATAAGATTACAGGCTTATTTAAAAACAAATTCCATTTCTCAGTCTTCAGTCTAAAACCAAATATTCTACTAATCATATGCTTTGAGTTATAAACTACTTACTGTGTACCAAGCTTCTTGTATTTACTAATTGAGAAAGCATCAATGGTGAGTGCATTCAGTATTATGGCTGGATATAAAATGTATTTCTCAAAGCACTGTAGCCACACATAAAGCCTTTCAAACCACATCAAATGAGCAGCATCTGAAATGGAAATTCAGATAACAGATCGTGTTGTCAAATCATCAGCATTTTTTGCACTGGAGTACTATAGAAGACACAAGTTAGCTCACATTAATAAATATAGTCAACCAACTAATTTATGAAACAATGGAATTCATAATTCTTTGGCAATAGAGAAATCAGTTTGCTCTCTGAGTTTAGAAAGTATCTGTTTTGCTGCTTATAATTGCACTCGTGAGACACATTCAGAAACAATAAAAGATAGTACATAGATGCTAGTTTTTACATCATCCAATTATTTAGTCAGTATATTAAATAGTATTCTCAGTGGATGTAATGACCCCAGAGAGACTCTCTCCAGCTCTGGCACTGACCTGCTGAATCACCTACTCACCTAATCACCTGCTTAATCATCAACTCCGTGCCTCTACTTCCTCATCTTATAGTAGCAAAATACTGTTCATTAGAATGTAAATTACCATTGACCTCACTGATAAATGAAACAACCCCCTGAGATCTAACAACTGAAGAAATATTACGAGCTAGAAACTGTCATAGATGTTTCTCAAAACACTTAAACAGACATTGTAAGAAGTATCTGCCAGGATCACATCTCACATCATTCCTCTCTAAGGAATAGCTTTTTCTTTTTTGCAGTAGACTTTTCTAACAATACTACAGTGCTTACTGTATTAAACAAGAACCGAATGCTCCATGCAATTCAGCTGCTATGAGAACTTAGGTGAACTGAGTGCAGAAACACTTGTGCACAGACAAAAATAATGCCTTTTTCCTCAAAGCTCAGCTAGACAAGGTTATTGGAAAAAGAGTGAACACAAAAAGGCAGAACTTGGTATTAACTCAGAAATAAAAATGCCAGCTACTGAATCTTCAATAATCATCCCTGCAAAATGAAAACAATTATATGCAGACAACCCCTCTTCCATACACACCTTTTCAATGACAAAGAAAAGATACTGACTCAGTGGATTTCTACGTTCTAGAGGCACAGTTGTATACTGCATAGGCTAAGACAAAGATCTAAAACCAATCCTTCTGAATTAGGCTGAAGTCATGTTTTGACAGTACTTTAAGGAAAGGCAATGCTCTTGCAAAAATCCCCCTTCAGAAAATATAAACAACTTCTGTTTCTTGCTATAACATAGAAATATTTCCTCTTCATTACCTAAAAGCTACCTCCTAAAAGTTCATACACACAGAAAAATGTCCATTTTGGAATCTAATTGTTTTTCCCCATTCCTCTTTCCTCCTCCTGAGCTCAAGAACTTCAGCCATGTCCAAAGCTGAGCTCTGTGTAAGAACTCAGGCTTCAGTAAAGAGATAAGCATATCACATAAACCAAACAGAAGGCAGGTGCAGGAGCAGAGAGAGATCTGTTCTGACAATGGAGACAGAAAAAAGAGCTCACATTCAGAAGGGGCCCCAGGGAAAGACATGGATGATTTGAAAATGGCTTACACAAACCTGTGGGGTACAAAAGCAGTAGTAGGGAGAAAGGAAAAGAAAAAATAGCCTAGTATATCAGGGTTTCTTTCTCATTTACTCCTGCACTAATTTCTACACATCTATATACCATAAGCTCATACATCCTGACCTAAATCTTTCATCCTGCAGCCAGCCAAGACAATGACAAGTAATAACTGAGTTATCTCACAGGGGCATCACAAGAACTGGTCTGATAATTGCTATTCTGTGAAACACCCTAAAGTTCGAGGAGCTCATCCAAAGTCTGTGCAACAAAGCTAGTAATAAACTTGTGGAATTGTCACTGCCAGTTGTTTGTCTAATTGCAAGTAGTCATTTGTCTTTCAATAGCATTACCCTTGTCAAAAAAAAAATAGATTAGAATTAAAATCTATACAGTAAAAACTCCTCACAGACATCTTGTGTACTCGTCCTTTCATTGTCTGCATCTGACAACTACGGGGTACTACTGTCCTTTTTCCAAGTTTCTCTTTCTATACAAAGAGAGAACATTTTAAAGTTTAGTTCCTACATTTTTTATTACAGGACAAAAGAAAGAAGACAGCCTGTCTTCTATCAATCTGTCTATCAAAGGGATTACCTTTTCCACAGTCTGTCTCATCTCAGACATGATAAAAAAATTCTGCAGCAGCCTAAGGGACTGAAATATTTTTTTTTTCTTTTTTTTTTCACTCTTGTTTTCTATCACACAACACCAGCTACATTGCAATACTTAGACCCCAAAGTACAGGAATGTGCCACATATAAATGAGGACTGCAAAAGAAGCAAAAAAAGCCTGTTCCCCACAGTAGGCAGCATGAGAAATGCAGCTGGATCTCAAAACAGAAGGAAACCCATCTGTGGAAATCAGTCCAGCAGGTCTCTATCTTCAACCTTTTCAAATGCTGAGTCACTGCATTTAGGAAAACAATGTTTCTTTGACAAATGAATACAGACTTAATCAAGAAAAGGCAAAGAAATCCTACAGTGGTTATTTATAATTAAGTGCTGAAACAAACAGTGCAACTTGGGTATTTATCAGAATTACTGGTTATCGGGGACAGGAACTCCCAGACACTGTTTTCAGCTGGGCATGGTGCTTAATAATATTTATATTCTATTATACCTTCCTTGGCATATTGCAATAAAAGTTAAAAGGCAACCTTCAATCAAGTCTCTTGGGTACTTCAATCATACCCAACCCTTGTTTGGAAAGTAAATGTTTTGAAACACATAATTTTTTTTTAAATAAAAAATACTTAAATCCTTCATGTATGGTTTTTCAGAGAGCGATCTGCATTCTTTTGTGGTCTAGTTGAAGAACAGACTGAAGTCCCTCAACAGACTGTTCTGCAAATGCTGTCTTCCAACACTTCAGAAACAGATATTGAGAATTATTAAGGCGTGGGATCCATCAAGAAATGACAAGCAAGCTTTTGGCTGGTAGCAAAGGCAAGAAGAGAACTGGGGTGGAGGGAGGAAGCTTTACTTTGCAAAACACATTGCCTGCTTCAGAAATAACTCTATCAGAACAGGAAATCAGATCTCGACATACTAAAATATTGACTAGTATTCACATATATCAAGGCACCATCCACTGAAGCCAGCAGACATCAACAAGAACAAATCTTAAAGAAAATTTCAGTTCTTTTCAATTGTAATGTTTCTCTAAAAGTGTTACAATTGAAATTAGAACACTTAAATTGCACTACATTTGCTAACACATCAGAAAGTAGAAAAAAATCTGCCTCAATTTCATCAATCTTTTAAGTTTTTAAATTATGTAGAATGCCAATGTATTAGGCATGAACTATACCATGTAAAGCAACACAGCAAGTAACAGTACTGTAAAGTAAAACAAAAGGCAGATCAGACAGTGGCTCATGAAAGATCACATAGAGGCTGTGAAATGATTAAGGGATGGGAACATTCAACATATGAGGAGAAACAGAGAGCTGGGATTGCTTAACTTTGAGAAGAGAAAGTCTTGGGGGCATCTTATGAATGCCTGATTGGCAGCATTTTTAGGGTATAAATGCCTGATGGGGGAAAGTAAAGTTGATGGAGCCACTCTGTTCTCGGTAGTGACCAGAGACAGGACAAAAGAAATGGGCATAAACTGAAAATTTATTCCCACAAAAAAACAGTACCAAAACAAATAAATCACAAAAAAAACCCCACAAAACCAAAAAAAAAGTAGAAAAAAACCCCACCAAAATCCACCCAAAAAACACAGTTTGAAGCAACTTTTCTTACTGTAAGGATGACTGAATGCCATGTCCAGAAAGTTTATTTAGAGTCTCTACACTTGAAAATATTAAAAACTGGACATAACCCTGAGCAACCTGCCCCTGCTCAGACCCTGGTCTGAGCAGGGGCATCAGACTAGACAATCTCCAGACGTGTCTGCCCAGCCTCAGCCCATCTGGGCAGTGGCCTGTTAAGACAACTCCTACAGGTTCACAGATCTGCTGGTGATGCAGTGGAAAAATTAAAATGATCAGATATGTGTGCTACTCAGAAGTAAAAGGATCATTTATTCTCCCAGCTCTGTTACTTCTGGATTTTTTTATTTTTAGTTCTTCAAACCAAGGCAAGCTGGAAGTCATTGAATCCACTGTTTAGAAAAGATTGTCTTACAAACCTCTCACTTCCCGCTGCTGGTGCTCTTTGCTTTTGAGTATGGGGTGGGAGATCCACAGCCAAGGGTGATGCTTGCGGAGCTGAGGAAGGATGTAATGTGTTACAAATCCCACGGTCCACGCTAAAGCAAACAGCACAATGCTGAGAAATGGCTGGGCCAAAGCAGAGAAAAAGGAAACAGAGTTATAATTCACACACATTTTTTTAAAACATTTTTTAACAGTTTCCATAACTGTATTTTTGTGCAAATTATTTTTATTCTTATGTTCAAATTCTTGACGTTAGGTGAATATGGATTTTGACATATGTGTTTTACACACACAATTAACTATTTTTTTCCTGCATAATTGGAGGAAAAAATGCAAAATGTCAGGCTTATTCATTCTGTCTTCTGGGTTCCATATCGTAAGAGCTGTTTAAGGAAAGAGATGTCAAATAAGTAATACTGAAATTAATACAAATATCTAGAAACAAACTGTTTTGCAGCTATAACAGTCTTATCATAACCAGTAAATGCACTTCCACTAACTTCTCTTCCCTCTTCTATTCTTTCCAGTTAAAGCACCCTGTGGTTTTCCATAAGAGACATAATACCTTAGGGGGGGAAAAAAAATAGATACACACCCTTAGTGACAGAAACACAGTACTGGCACTGACAGCAAACGACAGAACAGCAGCTGCTGTGCAGACAATAAGATCCGATTTCAAGATTTCCTTCTGTAAAAGTAATTATTTTAGACACAATTAGTAAGGCAGCGCTATTTTAACCAAAGTAATTATTCTGTTCTCAATTACTTACACTCTGCATTGTGATAAGGCTAATCAGCACTCCCTAATACAAAAGTATTTTCTCCAGTCTGCTTTGGGAAATTATTTCTCCACACTCCAGGTCTGTTGAAGTAATCACATTTAAATTCTTCATGCCTAATTTTGAATTATATTTTTAAATAACAAAGTTATAATATTGGAGAAATGAATGCAATACATTTTAATACTGAATCTGATTCTGCTTGAGGAATATAACTCTTTTCCATTATGACCTTCTTATTTTTGGGAATCAAAATTCTGGTTCCATTTCCTATTTTCAAGAACTAATATTTCTTATTCCCATTCTCTTGTATTACTGAAAAAAGTAATGCTTTTCCTTAATGTCTTCTAAGACACAACATTAATACATTTATTATGTTCTAAAGTGACATGCCCCATTTCCTGATTTTCTTTATTGGAAGTCAAATTGCAGCAAGATTTTGTGGATTTTAGACAAGGCTTTTTTCCAGTGTCATTGAATGATAATGAAAGGACACATCTGCCTTTATGTAAAGATCTATAACTGTGGTAGGAGTCATTTTGTTTCTAAAGATGGCAAATATCACTGTCCTTACAGCACATTTTTCTTGAGATTAAAATGTCATTCTCAGTAAACAAATAAACAAGATAGCTTGTGATCTGTGCGGTCTTCTGAATTGTACTGCAGAGGTCACCCAAATGCTTTTGTGAGTAAATGAAAATCTTGTCTTAGATTTATGAAAAGGGCATTTAGGTTCAGCACTCAATTCTGCTGCTAAGTTACCAAATGAGAAACTATTTGTAGCTCTTGGTTTAGAAGATGGCTTATGTTTTAATTCAAAGATACCTAGAAACAACATGTGAAAAGCAACCCTTTCGTTAGAACCAGAGGTTCATCTGACTTCCTGGTGGTGCAATCTAGGTAAGTTTAATGAATCTCATCAGAGAAAAAGAAAGAAAACTAAAATAATGATGGTACAGCAAACCTACGAAAAAAGGAGATAAAAAAGAAAGCAAGCAGAACAAGTGAAGAACAGAAGGGTTGTGAATTACCAGGGAAGCTGGTAGCAACCTCTGTATTTAGGCTGCCTATCACTCCCTGTTATGAAAGATGCTTCTCAGTAAAAGGTCACCTGCACCAGCACTTTCACTTACTGCAGCAGCCCTTTGAAATGCAGCAGGACTAAAAAGCCTTCAGGCTCTGGAAGTACTTTTGCTTTATCCCAGGAAACTCCAATACAGCTTAGCTGAAATCTCAAGCAACCACCACGGCTTTTGCCCTTCCCATGCTGCTCAGGAGTATGCAACTGTCTCCAAAAGAGCGGCACTCCCTCCACTCTGAGAGTCATCCTTCTCTGGACAGCCCTGTACTCAGCTTGGGCTACATGTAGTGCAAAGGTGTGGGAGCCCAGTTAAGTCTTTGGAACTCCTCCTGACCACCTTTCCAAAGCACAGCCCTGCTAGCCTTGCTCCTTGGCTGTTGCATTCAACAGAAGAACCACAACATGAGGGAGCCCACAGGAAAAGCCTTCTCTTCCCTGACTAAACCTTGGCTCCCTGCCTGTCCCCACAGGACTTCACTGTTCAGTTCTCTCACTAGCAAGTAGCAGTACTGAAAAAAACACAGTCTAATAAAAGTTAATAATGAAATTATTACCAATCCATGTAATGGAAATTATTTTTTAACCTTTTCAGATATTTTTAAAGATGTTGCATATAAAATCTGTGTAAAACAGCAGTATCTGAGAAAATAAAGTGGTGTCAAATTTATATGGCACTACTTCAGCCCTTTTGTGAATACACAGCATGAAAAGTCTTGATCAAGTATCATTTTCTGCACAGCTGAATTCAACTCAGTAATCTAAAACAAGCTTCTAAGAACAACAAACACACTCCAATCACATTCACAAGTTCTTCTGTACAACCCAAAAGGTTTACTATTAAAATGGCTGATTTCTCTCACAATCAGATGACTAAGAAGCTGACACTAAAACCATGTAAAATATTAAGAATTTAGCTGTAAAACCAGCAGAGGTGATAACAATGCACATTCTGGGGAGAGGTGGCATCCTAACTTTCTATTCCAGGCCAGATCACCAAAGAGAATCTTTTCAAGCATTACATTCAGAAAGGAACACATTACACAAATTATATTGCACAGGATTTTTATTTCCCATCTTTCCTTTTGCAACTGTCCTTTTTACAGTCCTCTCATCACTTTTGACAATCCTATACAGAAAAAGGCCTATGTTTTTAAGGAAATTATTATTATTCAGATATTCAACCCCAAATTTGACAATTGCTTTCCATTTCTGGCAATATTGAAAGTGTTTAAATATTATATATGTCCAGGTTTGTCCTTCTGTCCTATCACTGAACTGTTTCAAAATATAAATATACTACTCAGATGCTGACTGGCACAATGGTCCACACAGGAGCTCCCTCTTGATGTGGCCAGTGCTTTCAAACTTCTCACAAAATTCAGGCTTTTTTCCCTCTAAAACAAAGCTAAGCAGTGTTTGCTTCTGTTCCATGTCACTGCACAGGGGACAGGGTCCCCCAGGAAATGGCAGTGATCTCTCTGGCTGAGAGGAACTCACAGCTACTCTCCAGGAGAAAACCTCAGGCATCTACCTGCTGGGGGTGAAGCTGTGGCTCCTGGCTTCCCCATGGAAGGCAGCTGAAAAACATGTGCCTACCTTGGACTCAGCTGTCTAAAGCAGGATTTTGGATATCATTCCCAAAGCCAGGAACTTATGAGCTGGGTACTGAATAGCTCTATAGCATGATGCTTGAGCCCTTCACTGCAATTGGTCCAAAAATGTAAAAATTAAACTCTATTCACAGTTCAAATCTCTCCAGTGAGAGACAATCACTGTTATAGTTTGGGCTGAAAGCCATTCTACACTTTCCATGTTACACTCAAGGGAAAAAAAAAAAGAAATTCCAAACCAACATTGCTACCTTTGATGCCTTGGGGATTTCACAAGCAGAATATATTAGAGTGGCACAGTTTTTGTGTTTGAATTATTATCACAGAATCATCGAATTGTTTATGTGGAAAAGATCTTTAAAATCATCAAGATCAACCATTATTTTCAATTAGATTTTTGGAGCTTTGTACAAATCCTTTTATTAGCTATCTAAATGTTTGTACTAAAGACCAGGAAGGAACCTTGAGTTTGAATGTAACACATTATCACCCTCAGGCCACTGCTTAATCTAGTAATCAACCATGTGGATGCCTACAGAAATTAATTATAATAACAGGAAGCTCCATTCTCAAAGTTGAATGGTCAATTATCAATCACAGCTGCTTCGTAATTCAGGCTTCCAAAGCTGGCAATTCTTACACAGCTATTCAAGGAAAGGAAAAGGGTAAAAGTCATGTAATCAAACATTAGAGATGCTGTATTTATTACTCCTAACATCAGTGCAAAGCCATCCAGAAAACAATACAATAATTTTCAATATTAACCTTGTTTGCTTTCAGCTGTTTGAAAAGGCGATTTGGTTCTGTATGCCTCTGGCTTTCTGATTAAAATGGGTCTTATTTAAATGGTGTTTTGTAGACAAAGCAAGGCTGGCTTGGGTGGCATCCTGCCATCTCTTGCCACTGACAGGGGTTAGGAATACTCTCCTCACAGGGGAGCAGAAAAAATGAGCTACCATCATGAAATCTCTTCCAAATACTGGTATATTGTTTCACCCAGCTTCTGAACATTTTGAAGATCCCCTTACAAAACTTCTGGAAGTTATTTTAAATTGGCTTTGAAGAGTCAGCCTAGTCCTACATCCTAAACATGACTACTATTGCTGAAGCAAGTCAACAGGGACTATGGTTTGATTGTGCTCCTTGAATTCAATGCACGTGCATTTTCTCCTGCCTCAATTCTTCCCTACTTGCCCTATTAGCACTACATTGGTGAGATAGCAGTGGGAGTCTCCTTGGTATTTCACTGAGACAGAGGTACCAGGTAACACAGGGGTTAGACAAGAGCCCATATTCATCAGAAATTGCCTTCTCTTTCTTCAGCTAATTCCTTCCAAATTAGCACTACTAATTGACATCATAAGCAAACACTTACAATTTTTATACAGATTGAAGGAAGCCCAGAGAGAGAAAAAAGGCAAAAAACTAGCAAACTCCAGCAACACTGAAGGAAAGCAGGCTCTGCCTCATAGCAGCAGTAGCATAGAGTATCAAATGTACAGAGCAGAAAAGTGTCAATTCCCAAATCCAGCCATTTCCTGGAAAGCAAAGGTGCCAGGAAGCCCACTTAATTAATCCTAAAAGTGTGACAAAATGAAAAAGTGTGACAGTAATGAAACATTGTGAAGAGAAGAACTGAACTACTGTGTCTGGAAAATCCCAGTGCAGCTATTCCTGTACTTCTGCACCTTCCACCCCACTGGCTCAAGGGCCCAAGTGCAGCTGTGCAGTGTTAGTGTAAGACAGCAGATCCCTGTCCACGTCACTGATACAAAAATTGTTAGAGAATCTGCAGAATTACTTCATTTTGAAAATACAGACAGGATCTTAGATGCAGATTTTTCCCACTATTTTTGGATTTTGTTTTCAGTATTTTGAATCCTTGCTCAAGGTTTCCCTCTGGACTGTGAAATGAAACCAGTTAAGAGGACAGCTGCTGTAACTGCTTCAGTCCCCAGACTGGGCTCCATCTGCGGAACAGATGACATCAGATTCTGTATTCCTCCAAGAAAGGCACTATCAGCAAAAGACAGAACTACAGGAGCATGAGAAGCTTTCCATTACATCTGCCATACAGTCCCCGTGTACAAAAACAGAATGTCAATGAACTACTGCAATAACCTACAGCAAAACACCACAAATACCACAGAACACAGCAAAATTCTAACAAAAATACTTTACTTGTTTACTCTGTTTCTAGATGCACACTCATATTCCAGTATCAACTGCTGCAAACAGTTTAGTTTGCAAGAAACTGTAGCTCAATACAAGCAAAAAGAAATAGCCATATCACTTAACCTTATGTAGGTCCTGTTAAAGGAAGCAGTTTAAAATAATATTATACATGGTAAAAATTACAATCTAAGAAGCAGCTTAGAAAAGTAGAAAACATTGGCAATGTAGGATCAATGCATATGCTGAATGTAGGCTGTGTAACACCTTATAAAATGCCTAAGAAATTATTCAAGACGTACATAAGAGATGCATCCCTTTGAAGGGACATCTGGAGGCCAGTAAGAACTACAGACTCCCAGGTCATGTCTAAGGGTCAAAAAACACACTCTATCTTCCAGAGACTCTCTGACTGCTCCTGGATTTCAGAGAGCATTCAGAAGTTTAGGAATAGCTACCTAGGTTGCAAATGCTCAGATGTGCAGGCACTGGGGATGTCAGGAGGAAGAGTTGTCTGACAGCAGGAAGCAGGACAGCTCACGTGACTAATGAATGTCAAACACCCCTTAGCATTTCTGGAAACTTGATGATCTTCCCACATGAACGCCTTATAAAATCAACCTCCCCTGGGTAACAGCAAACATTTTTTTAATATAAAAAGACAAAAAGGAAGATGGGTCACTTCACGATGTTTATGCTGAAGTGAGAAATAAGGTGACACAAACTTACAGCTTCCTGCCAGACAGTAGTAAATAAACAGCCTACCAAGCAAAGAAAAGATGATCAGATGGCAATGCTTGGCACCAGGCATGTACCTCCCTCTCCCATACTATCCCAGTTTCATGTGCTTCTTCCACCTCTAGGTGCCAAGTCTGACAGTGTGCTCCACTTGGCTCAGCTGGGGTGGATGGCACACAGTCAAGAGTATATCCTGGCACAGAAAAGGCATTCCTGAAAAACAGGTAGCCCTAGCCATAGAAAAATAAAGAATAGGAGCTGTTTTAAACACATGTAATTCTGTGGACCAAATCCTGCTCCTCTGCAGTGCACACAATGAGTTTGGCAGGACTGCTCACCTTTTTGAATGTTCGTTGAACAATCCAGTCTACCTTGGACACACCATATTCCCAGACTGCAACTCTGTGCACAGAACCTGTATTAGTTCTCTGTGTACTAGGATGAGAGATGCACCACTCCCCAAGCTCTAGTATTGCACTTCTCATGTACTATATTAAATAATCAATGTGGCAGAGCCCTTCAAAGGACCCCTTCAGAAAGGAAAATGGCATGTATCCCCTTCTCACTGCTAGCCTCACTGTAAAGATAATCTATCTGTGCTTTTAGTAAATTAAATTACTAAATGACAATATTTACAAGGTTCCTTAGTAGGCAAAATGGATGAGAGAACTTTGAACAGAAAGTAATGAAAGAAAAAGCCTTACCACTGATTCTCTCATTTTTTCTGGGAGTGGATCTTCTGATGAATCTTCAAATCGCTGGCGTAGATAGTGAGGGACATATTTACATTGAATAAGGGACCTGTTTAAAAAAATTCCTAGTTAATACACTTCAGAACATGTTCAACAGATATGAATATTCCTGGACAGAAGGACAGAAGATGAACAACAGCCTCACATTTCCTTCTTCACGTATACGTTAGCATTCCTATCTCTGTACAGCTGGAGATTGACACAAACCAGCTCTACCTGTGATCAGGGCAGAAATTCCTCATCAGAATTCTGAGGAGTCTCAGCAGACCAATCAATGTGACTCAGTCATTTAGAGGAATAACGAGAGAGGGTACTGTTGCATTTATGACTCTTAGTTCTGTTTCAGCTAAGCTGAAACCAATATGTGAGCTCTTTAGACCCATGTTAAAATGGCTAAGGAAGCCAGGTCTTTACAACCTGTATATTAATTCTCTCTTCGAGATTTATGTGCTATCTCCTCATCCATCTTGAATTTTATGTCATAGGCCATACCTTAAATATTTTTTCCAATCTCCTTAACTTATTTAAAAGAAGTTCAAAGCTGTTTAGAGAAAAAAATCTTAATTTTTTTTTTTTAAGGATGATGCATTTTTACAATTGTGCAATAAACATCTGATGTTGTATATGTATTCTTAATTTTTAGATTTTTAACCATTTCAGTTGCTGAAGATTTCATTGCAAATGTTAGGAAATTGCTAGCTAGATTTACAAGTTAAAATGTATTTAATAGTTTAAGATTACTTCCTTAAAACAAAAGTTTCAAGGAAGAAAAGTTTCTGTTTCATTAAAGAGGTTCATGAACTGATGTGTCCTTTCTGGGAAGTGGGAGAAAAGGATATATTTAAATTACTTCAAAATTGAAAGAACTCACAATTTCATGCTGATTTATAATTTACCTGTGTATATTTTACTCCAAAGCTAAGAACACTCCTAATACACCACATAGCTTTACTTCCTTCCATACATAATTTCCATACTGTAATGACCAATAAACTACACACCATCCACACAAAACTTGATCAAGGTCTCCCTGACATCCATGTCACACACAGTAGGCTATGGGTGAAGTTCACGGCAAGACATGCAAGCAGTTCTTACTGCTTTGCCACATCAGGACCTAGCAATATATAAATGTCAGATTCCCTGAATTTTTTGGTAAAGAATTTCTCAACTCTTCAGTAAGATTTACTGGGATGACAATTTCCTACTAGTGCTCTAAATCTTTTCCTTCCTCATCAGTGTTGTTCTGCTTTTTCCAAGTTCCTCTACTTGGAAAAAAACAGAATCCTGAACAGCCTAAAATGTTCTCCACTTCCCCCTTCTCTCTTCTGCATTGCAGAATTGTGCATAACGAACCTTGAGCCTCACCTCATTAATCAAAGGAGAGAACCTCTCTGTGAGAGAACCTCTCACAGGCCCTCTGCACTCTCCTAGGATAAAACTGAGATGCCTGTGAAACAGAATTCCAAATGGCATGCTGATACTGGTGGCACAAAACCCACTTGCTTGCTTGGCCCCACAGCCATAGATGTAATTGTCCAGCTGCTTGCTGACCCCCACAGCCCCTATAACAGCCACATATCACAGTTTCCTCACTAGGAAGTTCACCTTTGCTGTCCCTGAGCTATAGATCTATTGTGTGTCTCTCTCACACATCACCTCAACATGCAGATCACTATGTTGGGACTTTTCCCCTTCATCTCCCTTTTTGCAGTGTCAGCACTTAGCATACACTTCCTCTCCTCAGTTACCTCTAGCAGACTGTGTCAGCAAACAAAAGGAAGGATGGAACCTCAAACAGAGAGGCATAGCCTACTGTAGTAATCCTCAGCAAGAGCTGGAATTCAGCCATCTTCCCAGCACATTAAATGTTCCTTCTACTGGTCCCAGTGCTAACCAATGCACATTCTGCAACTCCAGTCACCCGAACTCCCCTCAACTAAATCACTGTCCTCCAACCTGGCAAGGACACAACCTCCAGAGGGGAAAAATCTGCTTCAGATATTTTGGATAGTGCTGCTTAAAGAACACCAGCCCTGCTGGTGATCTTACTGCAGCACTTCATTCATATACAGGACTGATACCAACCATGCAGACATGGTGAGGACTTTCACCTCATGACAGTACTTTAAGGAAGCAACCCCTGTGGTTCTGAAACCCAGGCATCACTCTGCCTGTGTGCTGCGAAGACTAATCAGCAAAAAAACATTTACAGGCAACTTACATCAGCACAGATGGGTCGCTGCTTTGTCTGCTGAGGTGATAAGAAAGTGCAACTAGCAGACCACAGAAAGCAGAGAACAGCGCTGGAATGTGCTGTGCATCCCAGGGTTCCTGAGAGGATGACAGAAAGCAAAGTTAGGAATGCAGAACTTAAAAAGCCAAAATAAGTAGGTTAAGCCATAAATCATACATGCAGTGTTACATGCACAACATCTACATTTGTACACCGTCTACCACAGACTGAAAATCCCTTTTCATATCAAAGATTACTACTGTAACCTTGCAATTAAAGGCATGTTTTGTGGTCATATTGTGCAACTCCCCTATAATCAGCAATTAGCTAGGAAACCACATGAAAGGCAGGTTTTCTTTCCTCTTCAATGAAACGTTAGAGGAAAATTCTCATTAAAATGAGATCTGTGTGAAATCAACTGCAGTGTATTTAGCTACATGCTAAACTGATATGCTGTCACTCGACTTGTAGCCAGACTGCACATAACAAATGACAATATCACGTAGATCAGGCAGTGGGGTTTCTTTCAGACATCTTTCTGCTGCCTTGTGCATTCCACCCATATAACAGTCAGAGGCCCTGAAAGGCCTCCATGGCGGTCACTAGCCTAAGATAAGAAATGCAGAGTCATGATGAGTGGACCAGAGCTGCCCCTCTTCTGCACTCGGACCCCTGTTATCTCTCTGTAAGGCTATAGGTCGTCTTCTCCTCGACCCCAGCCATTGGATGATTTCCAATCCCCCAGTAGCCTACTTAAACCCTCACCTCTGCCCAGTTCAGTAGAAGAGCTGTCACTGGAACCCTTTGCAGAAGCTGCCAATAAAGACATCTCCGCAGAACTCCACAAAGCCTTTACCTTTCTCCATCCCTGCATCTGCCAAGGCACTTTGTGAGCACAGAGCTGAAATCGCTGAGAGCTGAACTCATGAGAGCTGAAATCACTTCACAATCGCTTGCTAAAGTTGCCTGCGGCTAGGAGCTAGCTGGAGGGCCCAGACAGGCTGCGCCTCATCAGCACAGTGCTATCCGGGACACCTATGGCGGCTGCTGCCCGGGGGACTGGACAGACCCCCAGGACTCCAGGCCGCTATACACCCAGGCCCTGGATGTTAAAACAGCAGAGAGGGAGAGCACTCGCCACTGTGCGTGACATCCCTGAGGAGGAAAACGGGAGACAACTGACACACTCACCAGCACACTCTGGATATAATTGAGATAAGAAACTCTCTCCAGATGACTCTAACAACTAAAACTGGCTAGAAAGAATAAGAGAAAAAATATAAAGCTTAAGGAACACTTATCAAGATTAGCTTTATTTGTGACATCCTCAGGTACAAATTAGGGATCCTAAGACATACTTTTGAGTCCTATTTGTGAAGAACACAAATTTCACCTGTGAAGAACAAAGAAACTTGGAACAAATCCATTTCACTTAGTAATTGTATTCCTTGCCTCCACATGACTTCTACCTGATCAGCCAAATGTGAACTCACCAGATCCTGGCATCAGAGCATTTTCTGAACAGGTTTTGAGAAGCAATGCTTGCAGGATCTGTGACATTTCAGGCTAGCATAAATAAGACTTCTTCTGCATGGTCATCTCTTGCTTTAAAAACTTTAAAGTTAGTACAGCACCAATATTTTCAGAGGATGAAGTAGGTTTATTAGCCTTATTTTGCTCAGTTATATGCATGATTTCTTAGCATGTTAGGAAACACTCTATTTCTTTCATGTGCAATGAATACCTAAGACAAACTAATTTTAAGTGTTAAACATCTAACCCATTGCAGCATGGAATTTTGCAATTTAACTCTGAAATTCTTGTTATCCTAAGAGTAGTACCAAACAAGTGAAAATTTAATTCCAACAATCATCTTCCCTTCATCATACTACTGAAAATCACAAAGATAAAAGACAGAAGAGCCTGGTTCCATCAAACAATCCTACCCAAAATAGTAATTACAAACAAAAGAGAGAATCACATGATATTACTGAAAGAACCCAGCACCATTTATTTGACAATTTAAACTTTACCATACAATCCTACTCTTCATTTCACTCTTCCCAGTTTTGGGGACAAATATATTTTTGGTTCGCTTTTCCCATGCTAGTCATATTCAATTAATATCAATTAATTGAATAGTAATATTCAATTAATATCTTCAAAATACTGAAGAAAATTAACTGAAAACAAAACATTCTGAAAATAGCTGAATCACAGCCTATCCAAACATCCTCTGCATTTTCAGGGCAACACAACTGTGTACAGATCCTTCCAGCAGCTACCAGTGCATGACTGACCCTTTGTTCTGCAACTTATTTTGAAAGCAAAATACTATCAAGAGTTGAACAATATTCTTGATACTGAAATTTATCAGAGGCCAGTTTGAAAAATCATTCCACCTTCTTTCTACTATAAAGCTGTACACAGCTGAATCCCCACATTAACGTCTCAGAACTCTATTTCCATATTTTCTGCATATTACACACAGCCTCTGCATTTGTCTGGTCAGTGCTCGATTTCCAAACTGTCACTGTCCCCTCAAAACTCACATGTCAGGGAGCCAGGAAAGCAGGTAGGATAGGCATCAATATTCACTACGTGCCTAGAGAACAAGATTTCCTAGAAAAATGCTATACAACGTTGTAGAAAAGATGAGAATGAACAAAGGTGTCATTTTTCTAGTATCAGTGTGATGTACCCTCTTCCATTTTGTCATTTTCCTACCCCAGAAATGATGACTGGTAGCTTCAGATTAAAAAAAAAAAAATTAAAATATATATAATTGCTAATTGAACAATGTTTCTTCTCAGTGGGAAAACAGGACTAACAGGTTTTACTCTTGGAAGCTGGTATCTGTCACATGAGACAGGGACTTTCACCTCCTAGTTTACCTCATTGGGTTTAGGTGACATGTAGTGCTTTCATATATGGTTTTGCCTTTGATGCAGACACTCATGTAGTCATTTTTAAAACAAGTGAAACAGACTTATAGGGTTAAGGATGAAAGCCATGAGTTACAACAGACCCAGTGGTAGGAGTGGGGGTGTTCCATTCCAACCACAGTATTGCCTAATCCCAAAACAATCCACTAAAAGGGGAGATAAAGGTGTCTTTGAACTTATGAGCCTTTTAGCACTGCTAGAGGTAGGAAGGCAAACGTATTTTTAAAAAGTAGTGTTAGTAGTTTTCTGTCCCATATTATTTATCCTTTTTACTTCTTTCTTCTCCTAAAAAACCCGCATGTAACACACTTATCTTTCAAAGATATGCTCAAATAAATCATATGTTCTATTCCAGAGGCAAAAAGTGCTCTGAATAGAGAACCAAGTATGCTGAGTAGAAATTCTCGTTACTTTTTCTGTTGTTTTTTTTATTTCAGAGTATTCCTCTCAATGGTGACTTTGCAGATTGCTGCAGTGACAGCATCATTGAATGTGAAGGCATTGGCATAGTGGCTGGGTTTTTAAACATGGAGACAAACTCCAGTTGGTCTTCACACACCTGGTTTTACACTTACAATTTCATCACTATTTACAGAGTCAGAGAATGGCTAGGGTTGGAATGGACCTTTAAAAGTCACGTAGCCCCTTGTGCAATTCAATAAACTTTCTTGGCTCTTTCTCCTTACCCCCACACTGCTGCTTCATCATGGATCTGTGCTATTGCTCACATATCAAGCAATAAGGGGGAAGGGCTGATGGTCAACCATTCCACACGTGTGATGGTAAAGATGGAAATAAACACTATCATCCTATTTCTGAAGATCCAAAACACTGACTTTCTGAAAGAGATCATAAAAGGGAACCCTCTTCACCGCCCAAAATATGAGAAAATAGTAAGAACTTGTTCTCTACAAGGCTAACTATAAGCTTAACGCCATATTACCATGGATACTCCTCTTCAATAAACACTAACGACCAAAATATATGAATTACTGAACCTCATGTTACACAGAAATAAGACAAGATCTAGGAAGAGATGCTCACCAGCCTTATCTTCCCATCATCCATGGAAAACAAAGCATTAATTTCCCAGATGATCTCCAAAAACATGACAAGTGATAAGTTACCAGAATACAGGTATCACTGCCCACTCCAAGTAACATGGGCCCTCTTTCTCTGCAATTGCTGCTATCTTGGACTGTATTTTCCTTGCTGAAATTTAAAATTCATGAAGACTGGACTGATACAGGGGCGTCCATGTGTGTCCACACACAGCACCTTATACATCAGATCCCGGTCTGTGATTGGAATGCCTTGGCTAAAAAGCAAGATGAGCAGCAGCTTCAGGCAGGAAGCACGGATACTCATGTTTCACATAACGGCAAGTTTATGCTAAAGAAATAGTGCAGATTTCTATATTCCTGGACAGTGACATACAGTGAGAGCAACCCTGGGCTGTGTTGGATTCCACAGGCACAATTCCTTTTTTCTATCTGGAAAACAAGTTATTACACACAGAAAACTAAGATCATAACTATTGAAGTTATGTCTACAATGCAATACTTGACTATGGCTGCAGACTTCACCTACTGAAAGGCATGGTATCTAGGAATGCCCCAAAATTAACACCCCTAACAGCTCTCACTTGAACCTCAGGGGTTTATAAACTAGAAAAAAAAAAAAGCCTCCAAAACCACCAAAAGGACTGAGAGTATTCTATGCAGCAGAAATAAAGCTGTCCAATAATATACTTCTATTTTTGGTCACTTACATATACAGGAATTCTGTCTATACACATGAACCCATTCACTGCTGTCTAGAAATTTATTTGGGCAGTCTTTGGAGATTGAAGGAGATGTATTCTTGCAACTCTTTCCCACCATAAACCCCTAAGACAAATATTTCAAAATTATTAGTACACAGATGAAGACTGCATCACTGAAGAAAGGAAGCAAGGAACACTGTTATTCTGATTAATGAGTTTCAAATTCATTAAACAAACCAAACTACATCAATGTGAGCTGAGAAAAACTTAAAATCCACACAGGATTTTTAGTAACTGTCCATTGAAGCAATAAATAAGCCACCAGAAAGTACTTTCTTCAGGTATGAGGTAACGGAAACTATGTAACTTACACTTCAAAAAATATACATTTACATACAGCTGGAGAAAGCTGGTGTGCCACATATGAAAACATTCACATCAGTTTAATTTTTCTGATCCAAGTCCAAAAATCCAATTTTTTTTTCCAGGCTGATTAAGATAAACTGCAAGTTCCATACACACACAAAAAAAAAAAAAATTATCTGGATAACAAGTAATTAACTGGTTCTGGATACATTTCAAATCAAAACTAACTGATATGAACAGAAGGCAGAAGACAAGGACTGATTCCAGAAACATTCAGGGATGTGCTCTTCTGCCCCACGGCAAAACTCTGGAACACTGGAATGCTAAAGACTCATATCAGGATTGCTAAATTCCAGACCAAATATTTGTAAAAAAAGTAAGAGGGCATACTTAACTTCTTTTAAAACATCTCTTAAATATTTTGGCACAGACCACAAAACAGATGGAGCAGGAGACAAAAATCAGTACATTATGAAAAAGATGGCACAGAAATTCCCATGTCTCCAATCTGATGGATGCAATATCTGAAAAATAAGAACACCTCCTCCTGGCAAAAGAGAAAACCCTTTCACATATGAAAGCTAAGGTAGCTATTAGAGCTGCCAATTTCTGCTCAAGATTACAGGATTGAAGATGAGAACAAAAATAAAGTCCGGCTGAATTGAACTCAGGTAATGTTCAACTAAGCTCAGTTACCCAAGAGCCTCAAAAAAAGTAGTGAGCTGAAAAATTGCTGCTATTGGATGTAAGAATCCAAGGAATGATCAAAAGAGCTGATAAACCCATGCTTAGGATTTAGAGCTTTGTATTAGCAAAAGTAAATGAAAGTTCACAGAAGACCTGGGAAGAACTGGATAAGGAGTGATGATATCATTAAACAGAGGTCTGGGAGATAAAGAAATTTCAAAGCAAGCAGAAGAAACTCAGGTTTTTGCACTTCAGAATCTAACACATTTACCTACATACTTAAACCAGGTTTACAGTATTCTTATGTGCAAGGATGGATAAGCAGCTGGTGTCCTATCACTTGTGATACAAATATGTCATGGGGTAAGGTTTATGAAGAGATGCTGTAACCAAATCACCTTTACATCACTGGGATAGCACAACAGAAATCTATCCATGTGACTTCACATCATCACCACAGGGAACACCTTCTGCACCAGCCAGGGCAGACAGAATTGTAAACCTGTTCCACTCACAATACACTGCTTTCACTGACAGCAGTGATAAACAGTGTTCCGCCCATCAGTCCTCAAGGCCTCAAATACACAGACAGAGACCAGCTATTTTGTGCTCATGGCTTTTATGGAGAAATTATCTGTTGTAATTTCAGATGCATTACTCTGTACTTCCTACTGTGACCAATTTTGGGTTTCTTTTTTATGTGACAGCTTTACAGAAAATGAAAACTGATCATCCCAGCAGTAGCATCACGAGAGGAGGTCCTGACAAGCTCCAGACCCACAGCTCCTCCACACCAATATCAAGCAAGGGCAAAGCTGCTCAGGAGCGCTCTGAGGAAGGGAGCCATTGCCTGGCCACAGCAGCTGGGACTCATTTGCTTCCCAGTCACCTCTGAAGAACATGTTCCTTTTTCTCCTCCACGTGTCCAAGTCATACAGCACACACACAGGTATCATCATCTTGCAAAGGGTTTGTGGCTGCCCTGGTGACAGTCTGTCCCTTATTTTAGTTGTGTCAAAGTGCACATTTGGCCACGTAAAAAACCCCAGGTCTGCCAGGTGAGCAGTGTGCAGCCACTCCCCAGAACATGTCATGTGCTTCTGATCAAGGCCTGTGATGGGACATGACAGCAGCCTGACACCTGACCCAACCTGCACCCTCACCATTCATACAAGACTACAGATATGTCCATCCATTTTTAGGTGCTATGTGCATTTCAGCCATGAGAGAGAAATATTTCTGGTCATGTGATGGCAAAGGCACTGCAAGGTCACTCAGAAAGACTGACAGGGCCAGATGAACCTGTCGGATGTGCCAAATGGTGTCTGCAGGTCACAGGATGAACTCTCAACTGAGAATACTGTGTAATAATTTTCCTCAGGCAACTTACCTGAATGAAAATCCATGAGAATTAAGTTAAACTGGTAAGTTAAACTTACGTTAAATTGTATGTCTATACCACAGCTGCTTTTTCACAAAGGCTCTCAGTTGGTCTTGTACAACGTAATTCAACAGCAAAATCAGGCTGGACAAGGCACAGGACTTCAGCACAGGCCTGCTAGTCTCAGTTTTCAGGGCTTATATTCACATGCTGAAAGGTACCTTGAGTACTTACACAGTTCTGTGGAGATACTCCAAAACAATTCCTACTTCCTAATTGTCTAAAACTGAAGTTCTAGAGTAAACAATTAATCACTGTGAATTTGCTACTCAAAATGAATTTCAAAATCTGGGCACAACGAAATCAAACTATTGTGTGTATATAAAGAACAAGAAAAACTCACTTAAGATTACAGGTTAATTATAAAATAAAGATTTGTCTTATTTTAATAAAAAACAAAACTAGTACAGTAAATTCCAAATTAATTTCTTCAGGAGTAATAGATTTTCTTTCAGAATAATTAATGTACACAGAGAAAGCAGGTTAGACTATTTCACCCTGCA
This sequence comes from Vidua macroura, assembly GCF_024509145.1. NCBI lineage: Eukaryota > Metazoa > Chordata > Aves > Passeriformes > Viduidae > Vidua > Vidua macroura. The sequence continues at coordinate 41,791,077 of NC_071573.1, read as the reverse complement.
AGAATATGACTAGAATGCAAGAACCACTTAAGGAAGGAGAGAATCAAGCCTGATACCACTGGAATGTTCTTCAGGCTGGGCATTTGATGTGAGCAATTGTTCACCAGTAAATAGCACAAAACCACTTAGAGATCCATTCTCCTCTGCAATTTATTTCAGGAAATAGAACTCTGGTAGTTACACCTGCTGAGCCATAAGATGTTCTGCCAATAAATAGAGTTGACATTTGAGGATGCTACATTTCAGCCAAAACAACACGCTTTGCAACCCAGAAATCCTCTGCCAAATAGAATCTATCATGTTTCCCTGCCCTGAAAAATTTTGATTATGGTGATTTTTTTTTTTTTGACCTCCATAAATATTGAAAATTTTGCTCTGTTGGTTTTGGCAAACTGATCAAAATGAACAGAGTAAAACAAAAATAAAAAATAAATAACAGCTATAAAGTGCAAGTATGGAAGAGACATTCCTTCTAGCTTAAAGAAAACCATGTTACCACTGTTGTGCAAACACCTCAGTGAAACATACTACAGCATTTGCTCAGTTTTGAGTTAAACTCCCCAATTTCTAACACACCAAAAGTTAAAATCTTCACTTGATTAAGATTATAAATTGCTGCTCACTAGTTATCAAAACAGCTTGAGTTACTTACAGGGGTATTAGACCACATTTCACAGTGGGCTCTATTCAGGATCAGATTAAGCTCATTCCTACTCTTCTTCCATCAACCAAATAATCATTCTCTTGCAACATTACAGAAATCAGCTCAAAATAAAAAGCTCTGGACCTGACTGAAGAACAAGGAGGTTTAACACAAGTGCTTATTTTATAACTTCTAGAAGAAAAAATGTATGAAATTTCAAGCACCCTGGTAGACTGAGATGATGAGCTGAAGCAAGAGGAATCATCTTTACATGCTTTAAATTAACCTTCTCAGAATTGCCTTTACTGGAACAGTGCCATTAAAATTCAAATTAACTCTAACTTCTGTGTGAACAGAAAGTCTGAACTTAATATTAGTAATTTACAACAGATATCTTGGAAATCTTTCATAGCATTCAGCTTCAGGGTAGCATTAAAAGCATATTTCTAAGCAGTTTGAAGCATAATCCACAAGGAGATTGCTTATCTACAAAGCCACCTGCATGCTGTAATTTAAAGTATTATGCTGAGAAAAGAGTATGTAGACTATTTTAAGTGGCTTTTTCCCCTACTCTTTACAAGAAACATTTTTGAAGTATCCATAACACAACTTCCCTACCCTCAACTAGAGAATCACCATCTGCCAATCTTAGGAATAAAAAAGAAAAAAAAATCATTCCCCAGGTATTAGCCTGTTTAACAGTAGTTTAACTCCTGCCTTCCATGTAGCTCTTTTCATTTTTATCACTGTTTCTCATCCCAGTTACCCATTTTCTCTCTCTGTTCATCCTTAAGAAGAGCCTCCTTCTCCATCCCATTGCCAGTTTCCGAATCGTTAATACAGCCAGAAAACAATAGTAGGAGTACTGGCTACTTCTGCAGGAAACTGCACAAGCAGCAGTTAAACTTTGTAGCATCAATCACACAGCTGGGTCAGCTCTAACCAATACAACTGACAAAGAGGGCGAGCCAGGTGACAAGAGATTCCCTGGGAGAACACCACATGTTCAAAGACATTTAATTTTAAGTGTCTTAACACAGCAGCTGAGTTGCTGTAATTTATTTTGTAAGGACTCAAGCCACCAAATGTGTTTAACACATTTTACCTTACTGTTGGGAGTGGTTAAGAACACACAACCAGCTCTGATCATCTGCAGGTAACCATTAAGGCATTATAATTATTCTTCTTTGATTTAAGGCTCCTATTGAAAATTTCAAGTGAAAAATTATTGAAAGCCACTATAGAAATGCTGATGTTCCTAAAAGAATTCCCTTAAAGGAATCCTTGAGTGCCCCTCCCATCTGTGTTAATTGCCAGCCTGGGTGCTGACACGATACAGCCTTGGCAGCTGCAGAACCTATTGGGTTCCCTGTGTGTGCTGTGCATGTGCCACCACAAAGCTTCCTCTGACATGTGCCCGCAAGAAGTCAAGGGCAGCCTGTCAACCACAGCACATCCTGCTGCTCCCCTGCATGGACACTGACAGCATCCAGCCCTCAAAGAAACACTGCCAAAAGCTTGTCCTCTTAGAGGATACTTTTTCTTACAAGTCTAACACAAAATACTGGTCTTGCTGTGTTCACCGGGAATTTTACAGCTGACTTGAAGGCAGACAAAATTTCATTGCCATTTTTAAATGTCCCATGCAGAGGACATAGGCACATTAAAATAAATAAAAAAAAAAAATTAAAAAAGCTTTAGATTGAATATTGTCCAAAACTGGGCATCACTGGTAAGGGAACCAGTCCTATGCCAGCATAGAAAGCTGTGGCACACCTGCATCCTAAGCACCATACACAACTGACTCTCCACATCCAAAGTTAACAGCAGAGCAAGGGAAAGCACAGAAAGGCTGGGACTCTTCAGTTTAAAGAAATGGCTGAGGGTGATATACCTGATGCCAGCAAAACTGTAAAGGCAGCAGATGAATAGAATGCAGACCTGGTTTTCCACAAATCCTACAAAACTAGGCATCAGCAAGACCTGGTGAAATTAGCAGATCAGCTTAAAACCAATGAAGGACAGCATTGCTTTGCACAGAGCACAGTGAACGTCTAGAATTTGCTGGCACAAAACTGTGGAGTCAGAGAGAACCAGCACATTCAGGAAGGGACTTGACAAATTCACAGACACCAAATTATAAGCACACTCTCCAACATCCCTAGTGTAACAATTGTGGGATATTAGGGAAAAAAGTGGCAAACCCAGTCATCTGGCTAGAATTAAATTCCTAAATTGCATTTCCCTGTGGATGCAGACACATTACTTACTTAGATGGTCCACTGGTTGCTCAACATTTAAGTTCTTAGGCATATTGTTATGAAGCAAAAGCAAAAACCTTAGCAGGAATTATGAGCAAATTTGGCCTGGGTATGCAGGTCAACAGAGACTGCAGCTTTTTAAGTCAAGGCTGCTGTTTACGTTTGTAGAGAAAATTCAGTGGACCATTTCACACTGATACATATAAGAGGCAAATAATCACAGGTATTAGAGACACGTTTACTTAAAAATTTTTGCTACAGTTTTGGTCTATTTCAGTGTAACTACCATGCAGAAACTGAAGCGTGGCTTTGCAAAGCTTATCTTGGTAAGCAACAACAATGTAGGACCAAACAATGCTAGTCTCCCTTGATTACATCAATTTCCAACTTGAAATTTTGAATTGTTCCAATGCTGGTTTTCTGGCTTACCTTCACTGCACTGAAGCAGAAGGCATATAGGACAATCAGAACAACAAAGCTTCGGGAAATGCTGTACAAAGCAGACATGAACCCAGCAGCAGCTGAAATAGAGACATGTGGGAAGTGGGAAGAAAGAGGAACTTCATTTCTGACCCAAACTAAGACTACAGTATAGATGCATCTCAGTCTTCCCAGCTACTTAAGCTATAATGAAAAACAAAAAAAAAAAAACAAAACACTACCAACAAAAAATCTCGATGCTTCATCTCTCAAGGGCCTTCTTTAATCTCTGACTGAAATAACACAAAAAAAAATTATCACACATCAAGTGTCTTGTCAATATGCCTTTCTCTGGAAAAATGCAAACTTTTTCCTAGATGTTAACAGAAAAGAAAGTCAAAGGTTTTCTTTTTTAATAAATAAAGATTCACACCACATATGCCAGGAAAGAGCTCTTTGATATCAACCATAATTTGCAACTTATAGTTTTAAAAACTTGTATACAACTTTTCAAAAGCAAAAAGAAATATAATCAAGTGGGCCTTATAAGTATTCACCCCACTGTTAGATGAATACTATTAACTGTTAGAGCTTTAAAATGCACTGTGCTATGTAACATGCAATAATATATTCTAATTTGAGGTTATAAGCCCAGAAAGATGGCAGATGGCTACTTACCAGAACCACCAAAAAGCAACATATCTATTTGTTCCAAAAGATATATGCAGAAGGTATTGATTTGAGGGAAAAGTCCAAGAAGAGAAATTGCAGGAAAGCAATATAAAAACACTGAGGGGAAAAAAAAAGGTATTTTAGAACACAGCCACACATCCTATATATGGAAAGTAAAGAAATATGCATGACAGCAAAATAAGAAATTGCTGCAATAAATTCTGAATATTATTCAAGTGAGCATACCTTAACCTTACCAGCAATGATTACACTTTCTTCCTCATGTATTCAAAATAAATAATGCCATTTTACACATAAGAAACTAAAGCTCAGAGTTAACCTGAGCAGAAAAACAGCAGAAAAAACAGCATTGCATAGCCTCCTTACTGTTTCTCAAATACGTTCAAGCTCATATTTGTTCCTTTCAAAGTAGAGAAATTTTAATTTGCAGACTTTGGAACTTCTTCCTTGAATCTGAGATGGTTCAAGCACAGCTACAACAATTCAATATAAACAAAAAAAAATGTTAATAGCTAAGATCTGAAATATCTTGGCTATCACAATATCCTGCCTCTCCCAGCAATCAAGAGCAGACACTTATAGCAGCCCCAAAAAATGGGAGAAACCTATAGTGAAGCTTCTCCGGAATATTCCACCTGCTTCCAGCACAATAGACTTTAACAGTAGTGAAAGAACATTAAAAACAGGAAAGAAACTCAGGGGTAAAACCCAGTCTTACAGCTTTACATACTCTCTTTCTGAATAGAAATGCTAATTTTAATGCTACTTTTAATGGCTGCCTCATAGACAAGGAAAAGGAAGAGTCATAATTCAGGTAATCATGCTGCTAGTCTTAAGTCCTGTTTACTTCCAGCAGTCCTCCTCCCCATTAATTCACTCTCAGCTCCACCACAGAAAATGCTCTCTAGCAAAGCATCTAAACACACGCTTGACCCAAATGTAAACGTTCAAGAATACACACACATAATTACATTAATCAACATTTATCATATTGTTAAGCATAGTCTTACTTATTCATTGTACTAGTTCCACGATGTTCTGCATGGCAGAAAGTGTCAGCCACTCTTCCTTGTAAACAAGTATGTCTTTTTTACTTCAGATCCTAGGAAGACTACAGTTTCCTCCTAGTCATTCTCATAAAAAGCAAATTAAACAAATCACTAGAACAACTTACTCCCCATTCCCCCAGTCAGATTTTTGAGAAGGAAACAAAAGGATTTGTGTTCTTTGCTGAATGCTAATTTCACATCTGCCAGCTCATCTTAATAAGGCATCTTGTGCTAAAAGGAAACAATACACCAAGTTTGATCTGACAGCTTTTATCTTCACCGTATTATACATTACTGCTACCTAATACTGTAAATCTTGCTGAGAAAGCCCAACACAGGGGAGAAAATGACATACTCAAGTGCTTAACACAGACAGCACTCACTTAAGTATACTTGGATTCACAATGCACCTTCAACATTACTTCCCACTATCGGCACAAATCATCCACATGTAAGAAAATGAGGAAATGCTCTCTTCTCAGTGTTTTACATAAAAATGCCAATATTAAAGTCTTCTTCCTCTATTACTCTGCACATTTTTAGATATTCCAAGCCAAGCAAGGATCACTCTTGAAGACAGGCAATGGCACAATAGCAAACTGCTCAAGAGGCCATGTGGACCCATGATGGATTAACTATCCCAAAAACACACTGCTGAAACTCTCAGAAGATATTGTTCCTTGGGCAAAGGACTTGCAGAACTGCCAGAACTCATCTTAGACTACAAACTTACAGCCCAAATAATTGCCTTTGCTGTAGCAACCTCAGAAAAAGTAAAATAAGAGCAACGGAAGGAAGGATGAGATTAAAGAGTTGACAGTACACCAAGATATATAGAGACAAATGTAAACAAGGAGGGAAAAGTTAGTTGACTGTAAAACTGTCCTCACCGCACCCACTCTCTATTAATACCTTGAACAACCCTAGCAACTTCTTCCGCTAAGGCAGCTTAGTTTATCTCGTCTTGCAGCAAGAAGCACACCGGACAGGAAAATAAACAGTTGTCACCTACAAAAGGATTGAACTTAGAAGCAGCAGTTCCCCTTGCGGGAAGCAGACAATAAAAGCAACTGATTAATCCTTTGAAATTGCATTATGAATTCCAGAAAGAATTTCCTTAACATCACACATTTTCATAGAGACCCACAACACCTTTAAAAGCTGGACCACTAAGAGATCATTCTGTGAGCTGCTGGATTTGACACTGCAGTCTTCCTCTAAATAAGCATGTATCACATAAATGTGAGGGGGAAACACAAATTATGACTTTGGAAAATTTGTGTCTTTTGAGCAATGTAGAATAGCAACATCACATTGCAAACATTTTAGACATTTAGAAAAAACGATAATTAAAAAATTAAATATCTGAGTACTAAAACGTGTTTTTTTCTCAAGGAAAAAAAAAAAGGCATTATTTCAGTGAGAAAGTCTTTTTGTTCTCCCACTCTTGAACATGGGAGAGCATAACATCCACAGGCTTTCTTCTCTTGACAGAAGCTCAGTCACTGTTAAAAGGAGCAGGCAGAGGATTCACTATCAAAAAATTTTGCCACCTCCTGATTCTTAAGTCTTCTGAGATGTCTGTGAAATAGTTTCATTTACCTGTTGAATTAAAATGGTTTAATCACAAGAACTATCATATATAAAATGCACAGCTACTTTTGTCATTAACCACACCTGTAGGTCCCAGTGACTGAGGCTGGTTGTCTGTGCCCTTACTTGCACTTCGTATGTTAATCTAGCAAAAATGTTAACTGAAATAAGGAATTCAAGATGAAAACCACAGTCAGAATTAAAGTCATGAACCTCCAACTAATAGAAATATAAAACAATAGCAGAATCATCACCAATTTAAAATAAAACCAAATCAGATCATAAGAAGATTGAAAATAAATGAACCTGTTAAAAACCATGTTTCATAAGTAATTAGGTTACACATCTAACAAACCTGCAATTATTTCTTTTATGACCTTGCTTCAAGACTTTCATCAGAATATGATATGCAGCATCACACTAGCTCTTTGGTATGTTCTATGATTTACATGGCTTTTGCTTTCTACCATAATAAGCACCTGAAATAAAAGACTTTTCCTTTCCTTAGTAGTTACAACGCAGAGTCAAAAATTCTTTGATTTCCAAACATATCAACTCCGAATACCACAATAAATTCTGATTAAAATATAAACTACAGAGTCACCATATGATGAGAGACCAATAAAAAGATATAAAAACTACCTAGCAAATAGGCAGAACTGCAAGACTGGTATTCAGAGCCATCCACTTCCCTCCTTATTTTATAGCCCAAACAAAGTATTTCTATACCTTCATTACCTAAGAGAATCTACACTAGAAGTGCAGCAAGATGCCACAGGATGCCACACTGCCATGGCTTACAGAGGTCACTGCACTGTGAACAATTGCAAGGATTCACAGCAGCCAGAAGTTAGGGCTCCCATAGAGACAAAGCAAGGAATAGCCAAAGCACAGCACCAAACATCACTTGACTCAAGACACCATGGGAAAACAAGAACAGGGACAAGCAAAGGGAAAGGGTCTCTTCTCTCTTTCTCATTTAACACATGCCAGCTGGGGAGATGAGCCTTTATTTCTTCTCTCCCCCACCCCCTCCTGCTTCAAGAACATGCTCTGCCATCTCTTTTGAGACCAGCTAAAATGAACACATTTATAACCACACTTTGTTTTCTTATGCTGGTTGCTATGGTTTTTAATTTATCTCTATCCCAAGTGTCATCTAGAATTCTTGATGAATTATTTATCAGCATTTTTACTGCTCACCTTTGACAGACAGAAAATAAGACGTAAGGAGAAACTTAAATGAAACCAAAGGAAAGTAATGAAAGAAGCTAATTAAAATAAGTGAGACGCAACTCTTCACATTTCCCTGTTTCGGGTGAGAAGAACTGAGAAGAACTCCTTGTTAAGGACCAGGAGGCTTTCCTAAAAACAGTATGCCTTTCAGGCAGTAAGTCTGACCTGACTATGGCAAAAAGCAAGTACAACAGTCACAGGTGAACAAAGACCTCGAAGGTCATACACAATATCACAAAAATGGTTTTCTTCTGCTACAGTAGGTTCTCTTGGTTCTAAATTCACAAACCAGCAGGCCATCTTTGGTACACTACAAGACAGCTTTCTGGGAAATCTTCTCACAACTTTTACAGTAAACCTCACATTCCTTCACTTTGTATCTTAGCAGTGTTGCACTATTCACGGGAGTCCAGTCCAGCACTTGTATCTGTGGCTCAGCTGGTGTAACATCACAGAGACTGTAAGTGTGGTATGCAACAGGAAGAAATGTCCTGACAGAATAGGGTAATGTCAGCTGTGGCCACTCCAAATCAGTGCCAAGGGATCACCACATGTGTCTTGGGGCAATATTAGAATATCCTCAGCAGCCTCAGAACATGATTCTAGAAGGAAACAGGTTGAAAGAGCTACTGCAGAGTGGCTGCTCCTCACTAACTGGTCATATGGACAGTATGATTAAACTAAACCAAGATAAAGCACTTTCTTTGCGATCAGAAGATTGATGTCCATCTGAGGAACTGGCATGGATTAGCTTCCAGGCATTAAATTTAAAACTCAAGTTATTCTGCAGTAACTGCTCCACACAGACAAGCTGTTACACAGATGAACAGCATTTCACAGATGATGACTTTTGCTAATAACATCAGCGACTTTTAGTTTTCTATGGAGACATTTCTATGAGCCTCATTTCATTAAGAACTCTTTTTACATGAGGGAAGGTTGACAGCTGCCCCCCGCCCTTCTTTAGTAATTCCAAATGTTTCTATCAATTTGACTTCAGGTTGTGCCTCCATAACTTGCATTTGATTGCCAGCATGGGAAAATACAGACACTCGCTTAATTCCTTTTTGCAGTCCTAGGAAAAATACTGACTCACCTATTACATGGTCTCTGGCTGACTGGAGAGACCCAGGTGAGAAGAGCTTCAGGCCATACATTGTATAAACAGGAGGATTTGTGTCTTTAGATCCAGCATCTAGCAGCAAAATAAGGCCACACAATATACAAAAATATACAGGTCTGCTGTAGATTATGACTTTATTGTGTCCCTGGAAGAAAAACGAAAAAAAATTAAACTTTTATATTCATTTTTCTAGTGCATGCACTGCATTAACTTGAAGAGAGAGTCAGGGGTCAGACAAAATATTTTAATGGCTTATACATAATAATTAGTAATAAAAATGTGACAAGGTATTTCATCTTCTCCAGAGGAGACTTTCAAAAGACACAATGAGCAGTTAAGACTGACTCCGGCAACCATTTATACTTTTGAAAACCTACCCTTCTGGACCTTTCAAAACTTACTAATTCCAGAAGTTGTCATTTTCTGTGGAGAAGAAAACCTCAATCTGTCTGAAACTTTCTTTTCAGTAGAAAAAGAATTTTTCTCTACATGTATTTTATTTCATTGAGCATCTGCTTCAGGTGGCTTGACTTTTTTTTTACTTTATGAAATATAAAATTAATTTCAGTTTTAATTGACTCCTGGGAAGAAAAAATATAATTGAGCATATCCCTGGTACAGTGTGAGGCAGGGGGATAGATTTTTCTTCGCCAATTTAATTTTTTTGTTTCTTTGAACCACTTAACAGCAAATCAGCATGCCTTCTGAACGGGGTGACACTCATCAGCAGTTTCTGGTCTGCTTCTCATGAAGCACTTTGAAATTATGATCCAAAGGAATTAGGGTGCGGAAGGAATCTCATCTGATGTCTTTCACACACATCTCTCACACAATTGATTCCCACTAATCCTACAAAACACTGTTGTGGGGCTGCAGGCCAGGGAACCTAACACATACTTAAGAACAACCTTAATAGCTCTCCTGGTAGCAAGCTTAAGGGTAACTAAGACATTTTAAACAGCGGTAAGTCAAAAAATTCCTTGAGTGTGAAAAGCCAGAAGCAAAGTGACAAGAATCCAAGTTTGCCTTGCTTAAAGCTGCCATGCAACTGTTCTTATTTGAAAAACGTAATTTGAGTATAATAAAAGATCATGTCTTTTTTTGAGTCTACTTACTGACTTGAAAATGTGGCTGAGTTTGTTTGGCTGCCAGCCAAGCTCGCATGTTAGATTGTTATTAAATGATCTGTACTCTCTTTTGGGATCAATCAGTTAACAAGGTGGAAGATTACAGGGAACTGGCGGGCTTACATCATGCCTCACATCCATGGAATATGAATCAAGTCAGGGACACAAATCCTTGCTCTTTAATCAATTTCAATTTTACTACTGATTTTTTTTAATAGAACACATGTCCACAAAACAATCCATAGAGAATTATAAAGATAAAAATACAACTTTAAAAAATAAAAATAATTTAAGCTATTGTTTTCTGGCCTTTTTTAAACTAGAGTTCATTTATGTAAAATGTGAGCTGTGCCTTAGGAAAAGAGGCCAATAAATATGCACCTAAACAATTGCTTAATGCTTTATATCCTGACATTCACTCAAGGCTGTTATGAACAGTTTCCAGGTGTTCCCCAGAGACCCAGGCAGGGCTTTCCTAGTTCCCATGGTAACACTAAAAGAAAACTACTAACTCTAGCTAAGTACCGATATTGAAATGCTAATTAGCTAATTGCTCTGTTTGTTTTCTCTAAACTACCTGGCCTCCCACCCCTCCACGCTGCCATTCTGGGACTAACATGCAAATAAAAAACCCTTAGGATCATGGGAGTATTTTTAGGAGATAAAAATGAATATAAATCAAAAACTGAACACAATAGAGGAGTCTAGATAAATGCCCTAGCTGAGGAAGAGGGAAACACATCCCCTGACTGGCTTTTAACCGTCGCCATCACCTAAGAGAGAACAGACTATATTAGGCTCTGAGAAGCAGGGAGATAGAGACAGAGAGCCCTGGTGCTGCCACCACGGAAGGAGCGGGGCCAGCTGTTGTTCTGGACTTCAGCAACAGAATCTGCACACCACGCCTCCTCATCCTCGGGCCACCGGTGTGCCACAAGGAAGGAGAAAGGACAGCTGCTGCTCGGGACTCCAGTGACCGGCTCTGCACGCCGCCTTCCTTCCGGCTGCCTGGGAAAGCTACAACCGCGGGGGCGAGCTCTGCGTCGAGCCCCCTGCCGAGCTGATCTTTTTAATAAAGAGCTGAACATTAATAAAGGCATTAGCCCTGTTCATTTCAAAGGCTGTTTTATCATGATTACATTCTGTAACACTCTTGTCTTACCTCTTGAACTATGGAAGCCAGTTTTATCATTGCACAGTGATTATTTGAAGGCAGCTGGGTGATACAGAGTTGATGACTACAAGCTCAGAGGTTTAACTCCACACACCTTGCAGTTCCATGCAGAACACTGACATACTCAATTAGGATTACAGGGCATATTTAACTCTGACTTCTAAAGAAGTTTATGGTGCACTGGGTGAAGTGCTGGCTGAAGGGTGGGCAGAACTCAAAGAGCTGCAGTGAAAGGGGCCACATCTGGCTGGACCTATCAGCAGTGAAGTTCCTCAGGGCTGAGTTTTAGAGCCAGCTCTGCCTAACAGATTATCAGTGATCTGCATGTAGGAATTGAATGCAGCATTTAGCAAGTTTGCCAAAGATACCAACCCCAGAGGTGCTGTTGACTCTGTTGAGGGTCAGGCGGCTTTGCAGAGGGAACTAGACAGACTGGAACACGGGGCAATGATTAACGAGATGCAATGCTAGATCCTGCTCCTAGGATGAATTAATGCTGGGCACAAGTGTAAATTGTGAGATGAGTGGCTGATGAGCAGCCCTGCAGAAAGGGGCCTGGGGGTGCTGCTCACCAGCAGGTTCAATGTGAGTCCGCTGTGAGTGCCAACAGCCAAGAGGGAAAACTGCATCTGGAGTGCATCAAACACAGCAACATGAGCTGGTCAAGAGGTGATTATCCTGCTGTACTCAGCACTGGTGCAGGCCCACCTTGAGTGCTGTGTGCTTTGGGCCTCACAATTTAAAAAGTATGTGAAGGTCCCTGAAGGCATCCAGAGGAGGGCAACAAAGCTGGTGAAATCGTTGGAAGGAATGTCCTATAAGGAGCAGTTAAGGACTTCAGGCTTGTGCAGATTGGAGAGAACAAGGCTGAGGAGCAACTTCATTGCTCCCTACAGGTTCCTGAGGAGGGGAAGTGAAGAAGGGGGTGCTGATCTCCTGTGCCATCCAGTGAAAGTATATGTGGGAATGGCTCTAAGCTGCATTAGGCAGGAGTATTTCTTTTGAAAAGGTGGTCAAACACAAGAACAGGCTTCCTAGAGAAGTGGTTGATGCCCCAAGCCTGTCAGTGTTTAGAGGAAGCATTAGGACAATGCTCTTAACAACTTCTTCTGACATTTGGGCAGCCCTGAAGTGGTCAGGCAGTGCCACTGGATGATCATTTGGGTCACTTCTATCTTAGTTAGAATAGAATAGACTAATTCAATCACTCTTACGATGCTAACTACAGTAATGCCACTTACAATTGAGGAAGCAGATTCCAGAGGTTTTCTGAAAGCTGCAAAATGTGAGCAAATATTACCTTCCCTGTTTTTCAGGTGGTGGTGGTGGGTAATGAGACAAAACCTTGAAATCTTTCTAGAATCTTATCAACTGAAGCAAAGCAATGCAGCAGCAATGCACTCAGAAGGGCAGTGTCTGCACCGCTCTTGCACTACTTGGGATGTGCTCAAGCTGAATGAGCTTCCTAGAGCACAGCAAATACTCTAGTCGCCACATCTGGGGAACATGCAACACAACACAAGAAAGAGGAACTGCTGCAAGTATTAATGTGGTAATTCACTGTCATTTACATGCTTCATGTGAAGGGCATTATTTAGAACAGGACTGGTTTGAGGGCAACAGTGGACACCTTCTGGGAAAGAGAGGATCACTTCCCAGAAGTCACAGCCAGGGAATAGACATTAAATTTAATTTTTTAAGGTTTTAGAAACAAACTAACAGAAAAATAGTACTCCTGTACCTGCCACTGACCAACAAAGCTAGGCAGTCTTCACCAAAATGGGCATGTGGCAGCACAACTTGTTTAATGAGGTATTTTAGATATAAAGGGTTCATTTTGTTTTGCTAGGCAAGCTCACCAGATTTTGACATGCAAAACTGATTTAATCTTGGTGAAATTACTCCACTCTGCATTCTTGTTCAGAAGAATTTAAATAATGAAGCAGAATTCCTTTTATATTTTACATCTCATTTGTTAAACAATCTTTTTTTCCCTTCACTGATAAAAATGTCAGTGAAAGCTTTTCCTTTCCCCTAGTCTGCTAAAAAAATTCACTTTTTTCATGTCCATGTTTCTCATTAATATGTTTCAGATACACAATGACATCTTACCAACACAGCAGTGATGCATCTTCTATTTCTAAAACGATATTAAGACTTTCAACAAAGAATAATTTCACAAACACTTCCATTCACTACAACAGTAGCTTTGACTGCAAAGGATTTTGATAGCAAAATTTTAGAAAGATCTAATAGTTTTTTTTTTTTTTATTGTTTGTGGGTGCACACATGTAAAAGGAGAAAGACAGAAAGATTTTATATATAACGAAAAGTGTATGTGCTCAGTTCTACAGAAAAGCTTACAGGGACAAATTACAAGTACTTTGTAAGTGCCTTATGGGATTTAGGAAACTGCCTATGATAGGTACACAACTGAGTTAGCTATCTGCTTTCGGACATAACAGGACTGAGACAATGAATTTATGCAAGAGATTCCCTAAATCTTGTTAAAAGCATGACTGCAATCTTTCAAGCTCAAATGCCTTTGTAAGCCCAAGCTAGATGCTGAGCTATAGAGGTGTCTTATGAGGTGCTTAGAGACAAGCTCTCCTGATCCTTCTATAGAGCCATTTACTAAATGTAAAACCTTGCCTAAGGTTTTTCTAAAATGTTTGAGTGCACATGACAAGGATCTCTTGGATCTCTGAATTTTAATACCCTGCAGTCACCAGCAGGTTGCTTGTTTCAGGTCACTAACAGCAAAATAGAACACACTTTGGAATGGACTTGATTTTCTTCTCTCCACCACTCCAGTGAGGAGGCTGCTCCCAAATTTCACCATCCCAGAACCACATACCCCTGTGTAAACAGCACCTAAAGGCCACCAGCTCCCAGTGGGCCACGATTGGAAAGACTAAAGTTCCAGCTGACAGGAAAATTAGACTCCCATCTTGTAGCAGGCACCAGTATTAAACCTGCAGCAACAAAAAATGCCAGCTCTTCCTCAACAGCAACAAGTGAATACATTGACACTCAGAAGGAGTTTGGAACAAAAGCTTATGGCATCTCCAGGTACTGTGTTTTCTGAACTCACTGGATGCTATTTTAAAGCAGTCTTTCAAAATGCTACAGGCTAGAGATGACAAAATCACATTAAACAGAAACAAAGTCTCCACATTATATAGGGAAGAAGTTTGGAACATCCTTGGCAGCCACGGTCAACATAAGCCATTAGTGGCTACTCATGGATCCACGAACAGAACTTAATTCACTGTGGAGATCTGAGGCTCGTAATAGTTTGTTTCATACTCAAAATGTCTCAGCTGCATTTTCATTCATGAGTGTGATACTGATCATTCTTTAATCACTCAGTTGTTCTGCATCCTTACATTAACATCAAGAGACATTAATTGTCTTTAAATTGAATGCAGTCACATGAATTATGAAACACTACATGGAGTATCTCTTCTCACCTACTCATTCTCCTATTTCTGAGGTGCTTAGTAGCTCAAGCAAGCCTTTACAAATATCTATTGTGTTAAAAAGTTATAATGTAGAAATTGCTAATCTTCTATTTTAGCATGACAACACCTCCAGCTTCAAAACCTTTAGTGGAAAAACTTTCTAGATTTTATTTCTATTGGAGTTTGTATAGTGCACCAAAACGTTTGCAAGACAGTACCCCTAATAAAGTTTTAGGAAAGAAAAGGAAGATGGGAATACACCTATTGTTACTTTTTTGCATTGCTGCATGACTTACACAATACAGCAAGTAACACTTGTAATACTACTGTGAGAACCTGAAATTCAGACTTGGATTCTGCACAAAAAAAAGGTTCTGTTTAAACACTACCTTGTGTTTAACACTATAAAAACATATGGGCTGGATAGGTTCATAATGAAGTTTTTATTAAACTGTTTGCCACCCACTTTAAACAAACGTACGCATTACTAATGTCTGATTAAGTGCAAACTACTTGATTACAGCTCACATTATTATATCTAGTCAGATTTGAACTGACAAATTATATTATTTCACTCACAAGATCCCCCAACTTTTCACTGAGACTGGACCAGTTCTTTAATATATTGAAAATATTATCCTACAATGGGTAAGTTGCTGTTTATTACCTTTCTCTACTTTTTATGCAGACAGGTATTTCCTATGAATGCATTATAACCAAAATCACCATAACTTCACCCCTAAATAATTGGCATGAAAAAGAAACTGAGAATCTTCTGAAATCCAGCTAGTGAAGTGTGCAGTATACATATATAAATAACATCAATTTCAAGTTCAGCCTGTACTTCTAGCCTCTAAATTGACAAAAATAATTGCTCCCTGCCAAAGAGAACTGATCCAACAGACCTGAACTTTTCAACATGTCATTTTTGAAACTTGAGGGAAGAGAGGGCATCCTCAAAAATATTCAAAGAGCTAAATAAGAAACATAAGCAACTAGCACCCAGTGTAAAAGAAAGGAAAAGGCATTATGGCCACTGAAATGTCTTCCAAGATCCAGAAATCAAAAACGCTGAGACACCATGTTAGGTGAAGCGGTAAGGTTTAAGTTGTAGGATGATGCCTCTAGAACAGTCCTATAACAAGGACAGACTTGTGTAAAGAAGTGGTTCTCTACAAGGTGTGGCACCATCACATTTCAATTTCTTAGACATATCCAATAAAAAAAATTCATATCAATCAGCAAGGATTCTTACATCCTGCATTCACCCAAAGATCTGGCAATTTCTTCAGGACACAAGCACAGAAACTGTGACAATATTGTAACAAAGGGAAAACACCTGTGCCATTTGATGAGCTAATAATACCTTTAATAAATAAATATTCGATAGCAGATTTAAAAAATAAAAAGATCAATCCCCAGTCTCAAAGAAAAAAAAATACAAAAAAATCCCAACTGAGCAACAACTGAGCTGCTAGTCTGGAATTTCTCCTCTTTTCTGTCTGTTTCTAAAGAAAGCAAAGGGTTGTGTGATGCCACAGGATCAAACATCAGCAAGATAGTCCAGATGAATTTTTTAGTGCACATATTAAATTAAAGAAAAAGCACTTTTCTAATAGGAGTGATAAATTCTAATAGCTTAAAAATAATTAAACCTAGTACAAAGTCTTGAAATCACGGATATATTTTTCTTTTCATATATCAGCTTGGACAGCAAGTGACTAATACCTGTGTTTCACTGAACAGCCAGCTGTTTCACAGTACACAAGAGATAATGAAACATAAACTTTAAGAGATTTAAAGATTTTAGAGGAGCTAAGATTTTAGTTAGAGATAAGCCTTACTAGAGTTAATTAAAATAAAAGGACTCTGTAAGTTGGCCTTGATGAAGTTAAGAGTTAGTAGTTAACTCATAATTGATTGCTTGTCAACACAATGTTTAGTTAGCTGGGTTTATAATGAAGAATATAGAAACTGACAAATAGCTTTTAGGAACATAAGACAATTGTGGGCCTCCTCTGTTCTGAAACCGATTGAAGACAAGGAATGGGAGTTCTACCAAGGTTCATTTGTCATATTTGCATTGAAAAGGTAGAAAGGTCAAAATGAGGAAGACTTCATTTACTTCCTTATTTTGGGACCCCTCCCCATGAAAGGGACCACCGACCCATTTCAAGGAACAAACTATGCATGCTTAATAGCTTTTGAAATGATTAGCATACGAAGCGAGGAATGGGATCTACCAAAATGATGAATATGTATTTGTATTTTGGGTATTCAATTCTTGTGTGGATAAAAGGACTCTGTAATAATTTGAAAGGTGTGGTGTGTATTTGGGAGCTAACCCACATGCTGCCCAGCATCGCAATAAACATACACTTTCTAACTTTAAACTGTTAGAGATTTTTTGTCCGTCACAGTTGGATATTGGTGCTAGATCAATATCCATATTTCTTCAAAAAATCAATAATAGAGGAGAAAGACTTGTTTTACTGACTGAGACTTACATGTATGGGTGAAGCAGGATCAGGCTGAACACTCTAAAAACAAAACAGAAAAAAAGATGTTTGCTTACAGGATTTTTTTTCTTTGTAGAAGTTAGAACAGAATTCAGGAATTGGATATGAACTTGAGTCCTACCTTGAGGAGAGAATACTGGCAGCTGGCCATTACAAGACAGAACAACAGAACCCAAACGTCTTTACAGAAGCCTTGGTTCAGAGTCAGGAATCCAAAAAGTGAAACAAGAACTACTAGAAGGACAGCAAATACATTTTCCTTTATATCTTCTGTCCTATGTGAATAAAAGTTGGAGAAGCACAAATATTTATAGATTCATTAGAGCAAGGCAGGTGCATCTGTAGCTGGTATGATCTGTCAGTGCTGCAGCTATCAGAATTCATTGGATCCTACAACTACATTTCCATGTTCAACAGTATTTCATCCCCATGCCAAAAACTTTGCCCAAAATGATAGCTAAAATGTTATAGGAAAAAAAGCCATATGCACTGAAGTCTAATATCCCTTCCCATCTCACTTTCCAATTAGAATTCCAGGAGGGAGATTATTTGAGTGTAGAAAAGTGTATGCTTATAAAAGCAAAACCAAACAAAACAAAAAAAACCCCAACACCTGAACAATTACAAATAAAATCAAATACCCAAACACCTTTAAATGAGGAAATAAGGCGTTCCATTAATGAAAAATATACATCTGACAGCAAAGAACTGGATGAAAGACCAAATTTGTCATCTGATGTTTTATTTGTTTTATCTGTTCTGTTGGAACATGGAAGCTGAGATAAAAAACACTGTCAATATTCAGGCTGTAACAAAAGAACTTATCAGCAGAAAAGATTTCCATGCAATTGAAACATAGAGATAAGACACCATAGATGAGTAAATATCTGCTCTGGACTAAAAAGCTCCTTGACATGCAGCCTGATTTCTGCATCAGGTAAAACTGCCATCTGAAATTTCTGCTGTGGAGCCCATGCTAACCCATATGGCACAGCACCCCCAACAGAAGCAGAGACAAATAAACTTGAACTGGAACAGATGCAGCAGCTCAAAAAATTCTTCACCTGAATACCATTCTATAAATCATTTTCTTTTTTTAAACATTGGAGTACTTGGTTTACAGTATCCTGGGACCTTTCTACTACTGATTTTCTCATCAGAAATCATTGGATCTATAACATCTCTGAGTCAAATTACAGACTAGTCTACAAGCCTGGCTCTCACATGAATCAAAGTCTCTACCTGAAGACAAAGGGTAGCAAGAACCACCGAGACCAACCCTGAACTTAAAGCAAAAACACATCTATCTACTCAACCTGTATCCTCCTTCTCTAGTGGTCAGCACTGCTCTATGGACATGAAGAGCCACCCACCCTAACACTACATAGAGCAGCTTTAAAAGAAAAAGCTTACCGGTCCAATAATGCCAACAAGGTAAGACGATCATACCAGACTTTAATCCACTTGCCAGGGAATATAACAAATCTGTAAAACTGCCTGTTCAGCTTCCGTTGTGCTGAAGAACATGAATCCTCAGGGTCCTGGCTGGGCTGCTATAAAAACAAATGAGAAATACACAAAACTCTCTCACACAGCTGCAAGCAAAACAGGAGTCTAAAAGGCCAAATATACATGAAGTATCAGATTTTTTTTTTTTTACTAAAAGGGGTAGTGGGAGCATATTAGCATATTTATTTCCTTAATTTTAAATTAGAAACAAAAATATCACACCAGCATAATTGTTGCAGATGCATAGAAGCTATATCATTTATGGAGCTCAATAGTAACAATATGCTTTAAAAAGTAATACTAAATATTCATTTAAAAAGTAATTATTTTTTAGTCCAGATCCAGTACATGTCTGAAGTTTCTTTTAGAAGATTTTCCCATGTATCAGGCTAATTACAGCACAATATAAATACATGACAGGACAAATCCTACATTTTAAATAAAAAAATTAAAAAATAAGTAGGCCTTAAAGTCTAGAGGTGTGACTTATCACCTTTTCTTCCAGAACAAATCTTTGTTTATCTTTCCAGAGATGCTTTGAATACAGCAAGAGGAGGAGAAAAAATTGCAAAGAAGCACAAATAGCATAAACAGCACTAATTTGAGAGTCTCTAATCATACCATCATAACCAGAAATCCACCCTTTTGAATATTGCTTTTCCCAGATTCTAAGGCTTTTTCCAACTCTTCTATACAACTCCCCTCCAACTATCTGGAGACCATCAGCCAAGCCTGCAAAGCTAGACAATAGATGAAAAAAAATCTCTGTGAAGCAGTGATTTTTTCCAAAGTAGATCATTACTAATGTTATAGAGAGGGAATAATCAATCATTTTTCTTCCAAGTAAACGAATTTGAGATTTCAAATTACTGTGAAATCCAATGGTTTTCAATCTCCTCCTAGGCAGCCTTTTACCTGCCCCTCCTTAAAGATAATTAATCAATAAATATACTTATTATGGAACTCTAGGTAATGTCGACATTAGAGCTATTTATGTTAGATTAAAATTCCTAGTCAGGGCAGGGGATTTCTGTGTGAAGCAATAGATTTTAGAATCATAACTGTTAGCAAAGCACAGTTTTTTAAACAACCTGTCCACCTGCACATAGGAATTGTTACTTTTTTTTCTCAGAATATTGGAATAATTTCTAATCTTCCCTTTCCAGGAACAGGAATTTTACACAGAGTTTACACATGACAATGTATTACTGTGCATCAGCTGGGAAACAATTCAGATATCCTCAGTCTGCTGGCAAACACGAGGTGAAACAGGCTAGCATAAGCTCTGGAGAAAGAAATTCAAGTTTAGGCATTTTATCTCATGCCTCCAATTGACTAAAAGTGTACAGCCATGCAGGGCCAGGGAGCTCAACTGCTAGTAGTGCAGGACAATCCCTCATATTTCTGAGCACTGAAACATGCAAGGGGATGCTGGGCTATTTGGCATTCTTTCCTTTATTAACAATTCTAAGCAACTTAAAAGCCATGAGACCAACTGCAATCCTTTCACTATGCTGACTTTAAAATCTGCAAATAGTTTATGTAGTCCAAATTTTAATATTTTTATTACTACTTTAAAAAGTAACTTAAACATAGGGTTGAGGCATTTTTAAAGAAAAAAATATGTTTTAAAATATTACAGTTGCTAATACTGGCACAGTTTTGTTTCTCTTGGGTCCTATTACCCAACAGAAAGTAAAGTAAAACTCAGTCTGCTGCAGTCATTAACTTCACACATCTAATGTATATTGCTCGCCACAACTAGATAAAAAAATCAAAACAGTGGCAGAGAGTTCACTAAAAACACCCAAGGATCTGATCGTTGAGTCCCCAGAATAGCCTAACACACCTTTAGCTGAGTGCATAAGTGAACATTTTGGCTCCTGAGGAACTGTAACCTTTGGATGAAATCATCTGTGTGTCTTGTAGTGCTTAGGCAGGAGTCAGATTTTTGAGCTGGATTTGGGAAACTCTCTGACTAGCCCTGAGAAAGTTACTCGAGTCTGTTTCTCCTATCAAGAAAGGGCTTATAAAAATTCACTTCATAAATTTATATGGTGTCAGTAACAGCCTGAAGCCCTAGCTTCATTGAAATCAATGACAATGCTTTTCCTGACTTATGTAGGTTCAGAATTTCATGTTTAAGAAAAAAAATTCAGAAACCAGGACATTCTGAAATTACTGCCTGGCCTGGCTTCAAATTTGCCAATATGACCTTGAGGAGCAGTCTTCCTAAAAGAGAAAGAAAAAGTGACAACTGTTCTCTAATATACAGGCAGTTCACAAGACTATAAATATCTGGAAAACATCAGAGCCTTTAGATGGAAGACACTGTCCAAATATGAAAGACATTATTTGGGACAATTTACTGATTTTTAGTTTACAATAGTTCCTTTACGCAAGCTACTTCTAGCTTAACACTCCGGTGTGAAATCTAAGATGAAAGGCAATTAACTGTCATTTTACTGTTATTCATAAATACCAAACTAGAATTTGCCATGGTAGAGAGAAAGTCAAAGGTATTACAATAAGGAATTTTATAAACAGATTATAGCCCTAAGTCACAGACTCCAAACACTGTGAAGTTCATGTCCACATAAGACCATGCAAACTGAAGTCTGAGGGCCTTTTTCTTTTACTAGCTTCATTAAGGAGGTGGCTTCAACATTCCACAGCAAACATTCAGAGGTCTGGTTGCCCAATTCAGAAAAGTGAAACCAGACATGAGGTTCTATGACAGCAATGAATCTGGAATAAACACTTCATACTATTAAAATCTGGTGTTGTGTCTAAAATCCTAACAGATGTCTCCTCCTCCAAATGAAATATGGTTGAAGATAGAAGATGAACCTTTTTGGTGACAGTCTTGAAATAGTCCCCCAGGACACTACTCAGTGTCAGTAGAAAACAGCTCAGTTGCATCCATCAACATAAAACACATCTTCTCCCACATGAGCAATACCAGGAAAAGCAGTATAGCAAAATCAACAAAATTGTCCCAGGAACAAGCCTGCAGCATTTGTTTATTGAGCAGTTCATCAAGATGCTAGAAACTCAGATGTAACAATGTACCCGTGGGTTTTCTGAAAGGGTCCTTCTGGCCACCATCAGCAGGAGCTGCTGCTGAAGCGCGCTGGCTGCTTGATCCCCAGACAATGGTTCTTGGCTCTCTGAAGTGGTAGTACTGGAGGAGCTGAACTGTATTTCACTGTGCAAGAGGACAGGAGAGATTGTTTTAAGCACCAATATTTTCTTAACCATTCTGAAATATTACAGAAGAAAGCCTGTAATTACACTATTGGCTGTCTCACAGGACTTGGGAACCTTCCACCTTCATATCTGAAATCTAGCACAGATCCACAAAGCAGTCAACACCCAAATTCAGATACACTTGATTTACTACATCCACCACAGAGAAACAGATACTTCTGTATCACAGCTTTTCTCATTCTGAGATGAACACCCTCAAGGAATCACACTTCAGAAGTGCCTTTTTCTGTCCATTGACAATTTAAGTTTAGAGATGCACATCTACAGAGCAAAACTGCAAAGTAGATACTGCAGAGATCCCAGAATAGTTTCCAACGAGCTCACTTAGGTACCAAACTAAGCCTGGTTTCACCTGCACTGAATTCAGTGAGTACTGATTTACCCTGCTGAGAATTCAGGCTACAAGAATTTCCTTCTGCCCTAACAAGATAATAATACATGAGCTAATTCACATAAGGCTAGTTCAGACATCCCCCGTGTACTGAGTGTAAACTCACCCTGGGAGGGTCCTAAGCAAGATACTATTTATTGTTTTTCCTCACATTTACTGTTTTCTGTTGTAGTACAGCACCAAAACACTTGCAAAAATCTGCACTTAGAGCAGCAGTGCCTGTTGGGTTGCAGAAATGGTGTTACCATGATCTGATTGACTGGGTTTCAGAGACAGCTTTATTGAAATGAAATAATTGTTACTTGGGGAAGAGATCTAATTTGAATACTTCTTTCTAATTCTTTTCCAAATGGGATTTATACATCAGGCACTCTGCTCCAAGCTCATTGCCCCACTGCCTCTGGATACCTGCCTTGGGCTCTTTACTTTCGTATCTACATGAGGTGAAAGCACCTAAGTGCTCATGCAATGTAGTCAATATCTGTTGTTCTTATTTTGCATAAAGTCAAGCAGGAAGAAACTAGAGCAATCTGCCTACAGTCAGCCAGGAAGCCTATGGCAGTGCAAAGATTAAAACCCTCCTCTTGCATATCCTACATTTGCCCCAAAGGCACTGTATTAATTTTAGTTAACTCAACTTCCCTTTCCTTTGGTTGCCAGTTCCCAAAAGCTCCTAGGTAACCCTTGTTAAAGTGCTAAAATTGTGGTTGTCCTGCACATGACTGGCTTTTAACTTCAGCTGCAGTGGCTAGCATTGTTCTGGAATGCAGCTCAATGTCTGGATTACTTAAAAGAAGGGTTGAAGTGTCACACCAACAGGTTGAAATGCACACTCTCTCTCCTCCCCTCCAGGATTTGACAGCTCTGCCTGGACCAACAGGAACACTATCAGCCTTGGGATGTCAGCAGAGAAGCCATCCTGCCTCTGGCTCTGAGCCAGATAGTTTATGTTTTAAAAGCCTTGACTGCTATCAAACTTGAATTCCAGACATGCTATTCACCATCTGCCAACTCCAGCAGAACTCTCAGCTGAGCAGAAATGCTCCTGACCCTAATGGCTTCCTCTGCACTCCACACTCCTCCTGCTACAGACAGCAGCATGATCCATTCCAGAGAGTCAGGAAAGCTGTCATGCTCCCTTTGGACAGTGCTAGCAAATGAGAAGGTGGTCCACCACAATCCACTTGATGTCCCAGCCACAAGGCAGGCTCTGTATCACTCATCTCCTTTGTCAACAGTTATTAACAAAACTGTACAAAAGAGATGGGCACACATCCAAGATCCTGGATCACAACCAAAAGATTTAAGCAGGAAGAAAGTGGAGGAAGCCTTGAGGAATGTCTCCAGGAATAAGATTCCCACAGATATGGACTACAGAACAACCTGGTCCAGTCAGAAGGAAGGCAAGGGATTTTTTTGTTTGCTTCCTCAGGATGAGCTGTCCCATTCCTTGTCATTATGGGTGCAACCCTGAGTCTCCCTGTTCACAGCAGGAAGAAGGCAAATTTAGCCCAGGCTATGCAGGAGTACTAGGAATTCCTGCCCAAAAGGTGACTCAACAAAAAAGCAGGGAAATAAAACAGTGGTCACGCCTTCCTAAATGAAGAGTCAATCTTCACTAAATTGCTGCATCTTTAGCTGTCTTTCCATAAAATCCAAAAGTATTTTGAGATCAGACCACATCTTTAATCCCAAATTCACCAAAAACAGAAATGGCAGAAGGACAGATGGATGGAACAGAATACCAAAGGAGTCTACCAGTTCTCAGAAATCAAAAATCTTTAACTAATAAGGCTTCTTCCAAGAATAAACCTAGGAGATAAATCATCTCCCACCAGACTTGAAGTTAACCAAAAAGCCAAGAGTGCCCATAGTCTGTTTTGTGTTTACATTAAAAAACCATAACTGCGCCTCTCAAAAAGCAGCAGAGGAGACCACAAGCAGCCAGGACACTGACCATGGGGAAGAGTCAGAAACTTCCTAAGTCTCAAAAAGCAATTTGGGCAGAGAAGTTGTGAAGGCAGAGCTAGTAAAGCAACAACTCCAAAATCAGAATCTGTCATCTGGCAGTCATCAGCTTCATTTCTCTGTACCTTCTGATTCCCTCCTGATCTTCCATTTCCTTCAGCTCCTGTTTGCTGCTTTTGTCTTCCTTATCCCTATTTTCCACATAACCTCCTTCTGACATTCACTTGCTACCCCCAAAGATGAATTGCTTGCACAGCTACTTAGAAACTGTACATCTCATCTGATGGCACTGCTATCATACTGACAGCAAACACCAATAAGAAATGCAATGATGGTGTTTGTGTTTTTGTAAGCCTGTAAATTAGATTCTATACATTTATTACCATATATAAATAGGAACAAACACTCTCTAATCATAAAATCATTATAATGGAGCTGATCGCAGTATAACACAGAATCTTGCTAAACACAAAATTTGTTCATTTGCAGAATCAAATTAATATTATCAAGATCTATCACAGGAAACTGCACTGCTAATGTAAGCAAAGGTATAATTGAACTAAATTTTTAATAACAAATTATTAACTAAAAATATCTTTGATAAACATATAACCTATACAGGTCAAATTTAAAAGCAACATAGCACCCTCTACTGATAATTGGGTATGAAACCAGGAATTTTTTTTCTCACTCATAATCCCATTTTGTAAGAACACTCAGTAAGCATAAGGTAGGGGAGCAATCATACAACACATAGAATGTTTCAGTATAACCACACAGTGCTGGAAAAATCTTCCTTCTCCCTCTCTGTTTAGCCTGTTGCCTTACACCACCGACAACTTGGCCCAAGCCATTCAAACATAATCCAGCCTAAATCATCCCCTTTGTTAGGATTAGCTTGCCTTGGGTCTGAACCCCCCCATAAGTTCATTATGCAGGCACACCACAAAAAATTACCTGTTAACAAAGCTGTTTTGCAGGTCTTGGTTAAATTTCATTTTAACTTGCATATTGGAGAAAGGACAGGTCCTCACATGCTAAAAACCAGAAAGATCGCACTGGACTGCCTGAAGACAGCTGTCTGGCTCACTACAGAGCGTACAGTGTGCAATAAATATCCATAATGATAATAAATAATACAGCTGAAAGCTGTTTGTAATACTCCCTAAAATACTGCCCACAGGTGATGGTAACCAATTACAGCTGTAAAGAGCCAGAAGGCAGCTCAGAGTTGGAAGTCTCCTCCTGCACATCCAAAAAGCATTTGTTTCTGGAGTACTGGTCTGAGGGGCACCCAAAAGCACTGAACCTGAGCAATGTGGCTGTACAAGACCCAGCCAGTGCTGACAACACAGCAGGAACTCAACACACCCATACCCTTGTGCTCTTTCAAAACAGTCAATTTGTGGCTCAAGCTGTCTGAACTGATGTTGCTCATTAGGTCTCCACTAGAAAGCTGCCAGCACCAATCTGACCAGAGTACAGCACAGTTCAAGACTGACACTAAGAGCCACTAAAATTGTGGACGTTGCTTCTTTTAAGAAAATGATGGCTTACAGTTCCCAAATAATCAAATAACAAGACTTACACTAAAAAGCATCTCAGAGCATGTAAGAAGATTGAAATATGCCAGTAATAGCTGCATTAGCAGTGGATCATTATGTGACAAATCCAATCACAGGAGAAAGAAAAAACTCAGAGGAACCATTCTTCACTTTTTTTGGTAAGCCTTTAGCAGCTTCATGAAGTGTAAAATTAATTCAAAACGTGCATCTTAACTTTCTTCAGTGCTTACATCTGATGGCAGCTCAAGCTAAAGATTAAATCGCTCTTAAATATTCATATTTTGCTAGTAGTACAAATGTGTATTTATACACATTTTACTACAGGATTTGGGGACAATTTTTGGCATTTGTTTTAACTAGCAAAAATAACACCCCTAACAACAATAAGGCAGACTGAGTTTACAGAATGTGAAAGCTGGATGTAGTGATATAATGACATAATAGGCAGGAAAGAGATCACTGTTGCTGTGTTGCAATAGACTGCAAAACAAGTAGTGGTACATATTAAGTCAGCTACTGTAGATGGACTGAAAGGCCTTGTAAAGCACGTTCCCAAAGGCACTGTGGTCAATATGAAGGCAGGAAGTGATGAATGCCTTCTTACTCAAATGTTAAGAATGGGGTCCATTCAGTACACTCTTACTTTCCAGTATTCAGATACTTTTATGTTGCTAATAAGCATGTAAACTGAAATTTGCAAGCCTAATACATTTCAAAGCAAAGATAAATATACTAAAAACTTTAAAAACAAACAGTATGTGTTAGCTAATAAACTAGAGGATGCATTTTGAGAAGATGCAGCCTTATTGGAATTAGTGCATTAATAGCTTCCACAGTTGTGTTATCTCCAACATACTTTAAAACATTCCTTTTTGCTCTCCTTATGGGAGGGCAGGGTATAGAAGAGAAACCAGCCCCAACACAAAAAGCACTCCATAAGCTCCTAGTCCTGAGCAGGATTTTGCTGCCATCATGTGGCAGCATGGTCCCCTCTCACCTCTGAGTCTCATTCTGTTGAAAACACTGCCTAATGTTCAATGAAACTAGGGCTAAAAACCCCTACACAAATAAAGGAAAGGATTTTAACTGGCCAAGCTTAACGCAAGGGTTTCCTCCTGCCCCTTACAAGCTATCTGGAAAATGCTAGTGAGTTTGTAAAGAGTACTTTTCAGAAAAATCCATTGCTTCATTACAACACAAACATTATTACCATTTTCAGTGCACACCCCCTGCTCATTTCTGTGCTCAAGCAGCTCTATGCCCAGGGGAGCAGCTCATCTGAAACCACTGAATCCCAAAGAGAACTCTGTAATATTTGTCACATCCATTTCAAAACATGCTCAGCTGCAGAACTGCACAACCTGACAAACAGCATTAAGAAATGTTTTAAGATTCAGCAGCTTGTTACAAGAGCAGTGGGGGATTGTTTTATTTGGGTCACCTTGCTGAAAAATACAAAGATGCTTTAGTGATACATTTTTGGTCATGTTCTAAAACATTTTGAAACACCAAGAAAAAAAATCTACTCTCTCCTGTGAGAAATAACTTCAAAAGTTCAGGGAATTTTCCAGCAGTGAACATACTAAGTATTAGCGGATTTATGAAGGAGACATATAGTACCACTAAGTCATTCAGATAGACTTTCATATAGTATAATACACTCAAGCAGCTTATTCTGGGGTGAGAATGTAAATCAAATAAGTTAGCTCACTGATCTGACATTCTCTGTTTTGCCCAGGGCCAGAAACACCAGCACTCTGCAGCTGTACTGACAGCTGTACCTTAAATTATTTTTTTAGTACTTATTAGCCACTACTTTGCTGCAAATACTTATTTTAAAACTTTTGGCCCCAGTGATACCAAAATTAAAATTATTCTCAAAACAAGCAAAAAAATCTTAGCAATTGTTTTAAATGGAGGCCTCTATTTGTATTGCAAAACATTTTGGCTATAATATAGCTTTTTAGAAGCCTGGTTTCAGTGTCAGAGCCTCATCTGAAAAAAGTGAGGAGTTCAGAGGATCAACTGCTCAGACAGAACATGTCTGGAAAGTGCAATATGGATGCGTTATTGTACTGGTATGGTTGAGCCACGTGTAGTAATGAAACACACATGAATATAATTTTATCCTACAAAAAGTTTTAATAATTTTACAGGTAAATTAAAAGATACATGACCAAGAAAGCAGGATAAGGCTCAAACTGGAATATTTTTTTTAAAGTTATAGAGCAAGTTTCCAAATGAAAGCTCAAGTGTCACACAACAAGGAGAATCTCCACCTCAGATAAAAGTGCTTTTTGCTAAGAGCTAGGTAATTATTTTTTCTGTTTGTACTGGTTTTGGTTGGAACAGAGTTACTTTTCTTAATAGTAGCTGGTATTATGGAGCTATGTTTTGGATTTGTATTGGAAATGGTGTTGATAACACAGGTATGCTTTAGCTGTTTCTGAGCAGCCCTTACACAGAGCCCCAAGGGCTTTCTCTGCTCCTCACAGCACCCCATCAGTCAGGAGGCTGGGGGTGCAAAGCAGCTGAGAGGAGACAAAGCCAGGACAGCTGACCCCAACTGACCAAAGGGACATTCCTTAAAATACAGCACTCAGCATATAAATCTAGGTGAAGGAGGAGGAAAGAAGGGTGTTTGGAGTGATGGCTTTGTCTCACCACATCACCAAGACTCAGGGCAAGCAGGTGTTCTGTTCAGCCACCTCCAAGAAAGCCAGGCTCCATCACATGTCTTGGTGACTCACTTCAGAATTGGTTCAAATGGTCTTTTTGCACTAATTTCTAACATGATACATGAGCTGGGAATAGAGTTTGTACTTTTTGTCACAAAGCAATTTATGGCTACAGGTGAAATTGGCAGAGTAATGGGAGCATCAAATTTAGATGCAATTAGTTCAGCAGGGAACCCATTCAACTGGGACTGCTGGCAAGAGGTGCTGTTGGCAAGCCAACAGACAAAAGTGGGTCAGGGTAATTACACTGACAATAACTGGGGACTTGATTAGTCCTGCCAATGTTTAAATAATTCACCAAACTCAGTGACAAGAATCACCCATCAAAGTGGAGATTATGATGGAATAGGAATTACCTACTTTTGGTGATAATTAAAACATATAAACCTCTGCAAGATTTAACTTGGCTAGGTCTTCAAATATTTTAAAAGCTGGACTGCTAGACAAATGAGAGACAATTTGGCAAGAACCAAGTCCAGAAATAATCTGAAAAAATTCTGATTTTCACTAACCTTTAATAGAATTAAGGCAAAGTTTTGGAAGTGTTTATATTACATTTAAGAAGCTCTGAAAATTTCTCACGACAAGGACTGTAGGTCCAGGTAATAGTAGGAACAACTACTATAGCTGAAAAAGCCAACAATAAAGCTAAAAAACCAAAAACAAAGACAAAAAGTAGAAACTGATGGAATATATATTAATATTTATAAACTTGAGAATACTCCAAAGAACATCTCATAACACTGCAAAACCAAAAAGAGGTGACAAGACAAAGTCTATTCCCTTTAACAGTTTTGCCTGCAATGTCAAGGAGTGTCTGAAGGAAGAAATCACAGACTCCTCCAGATTTGGACATCTGCTTTCTCTGACACATTGCAATCCATTGTTAACCATCCAGCCCTTCCTAAGCAAATGAAAAGCAGGAAGCACACAAAAACAAAGAAGAAAAATAAAACCTAACACATCCTCACTTCTGTGACAGTGAATTATTTGTGAGAGATTAATTTCAGATACTATGCCAAGAAGATAAAATGGGCCATAGGAATACTACTTTAATTTCAGTTCCTAATAATTTGATGTGAAATGCTTAAGCCTACAAATGGAGAAGACAATAGTAGGACTCAATAGACAGAAATAGAAAGTTAGAATTTGAATTGAAGATCATAGAACATTAATTAGTTTGCCCTAAAGTTTAGAACTTTTGAGTAATATTTAAACATCTACTTCAGTTTTGCATAACACTATTAAAAGATAGTTACCTATGGCCAACTCATAAGGCAATTACTTTACTCTTGACAAACCAGCAACAGTTCATACCCTCCCCAGTCAAAATTCCTTCCCCTTTCACAACTGCAGCATCCCAGAAGCATCACAGCTCCTAAACACTAGCAACAGGTCTACTGCCTCTCACAACACCCACAAAGCAAGAGGCCTCTTGTTCTGGGTCAATTCTTCTCATAAAGAAGCACATCAGGGCACAGTCCATTCAAATCCACATGGTTACTCCACTTGCTCAACTCAGTTTCATATTTTCCCCTTAGGAGCTGCTTAATCTTAACAGTATAAAGCAAGCGTGATTGGTGATAAGTGTTTTAAGAACTCATATACATCTACAGCAAACCTTTCTATTGCTGTCTGTGCTTTTTCTAAATTCTGAAATATGGGCTCCATGAGACCAAAAATCCACCCCTCCTATGAAAGGAGGATGACACCTCTTTTGGCTAGGCATTAGTTTTCTCCTGCATCTCTTGACACATGAAATCTAATTTGGATGTCTCATTAATGAATTCAGATAACAAGCCTAAAGCTATTGGTTGTTTCTGCACCATTTCAATTGCTCATGAAGCTGTACTGTCAAAATCATTGTCTTCTCCTTAGTTAACTTTTTCATGGGCTGGTAGATAAGTCATGTTCATCTCAGAGGTGCTTTCCGTATCTCTTTTCTAATAACCTTCCATAACAGCAGCATCTCCTGTTGGTATGGACTACTCTTACGATGAACATCTCCAGAGAGAGCCCACCCTCAAGGGAATAGTTTTTGTTAAGGACCCTCTCCAGACAGACAAACAGAAGAGATTAAGTGAAGCACTTGTTGATTGCACCTCGTGCTTTTTTTAATCCTATTTGCCTTTTTCTTCAATAATAACCTTTCCTTCACTGATTATTTGGTTTATCTTTAAAAAGCAAAAAAGAAAGTAACCTGACACAACTGATGAGCAAGCCTGCAGGTGGGGACAGGGGAGAGAGAAAGATGCATCATTCCTGTATTGTCCTTAAAGCAGGTTTGCACTTCCATTTTCTATATGCTGTAAGTGCTCCATATTGTCTAAATACAAAACTACTTGATAGTGAACACCTGAAAAAAAAAAACAAAAACCAAAAACTCCTTCCTTCCTGTGCTTCAATCTACTCACAGATGGTAGAAACTGCCCACTGAACAAACAGCTCTCACTAATCTCTCTGGCCTAGACATTACAGACTGCCCCTGCAAACACCAGCTTAAGCATACTTCAAGCTTCCTTGTCCCCTTTCCTCATTTTTCATATTAACTTCTACTTTGCACTTTCTTTCATGCTGCTCTCTTCTTGGAAAAGCTCATGGTCTGGCTTCCCACTGACTCCCCACAAAGAAACAGTCCTGGGAACACACTTCTCTTTGCTGATCTGTTCCATTCCCTGGTCTGAACTATCACTTTACTCTGAGACTTCCAGCAAAGGTGCTCATCTTAAGAAATTACATGCATGTAAAGAATACATTACATGCCTGTAAAGAATATCTGAACTTGCTTTTGTTAACGTGGTTGAGTGGACCCCTTAAAAATAAACCTCATCCCTTTAAGGTCTGTAAACCAAGACAGAGGTGTCACATAAGCATCTAACAAAGGCAGATCCTGCATTACTTCTTACATGAGAAGGAAGATGGTCCTTCTTTGATTAAAAAAAAGTCAGGGGACAGAAAACTATTTCTGAATTTAGGACAGATTCAAATTCATAGTTAGAGGAAGAAGGAGCAGAAGAGTGCTCTGTGCAAGGTGAAACGAAGAAAGTTGCAAGAAATAAATAGAATCCAATTAAAATGTTTGATTTTTTAGGTCAAAACTGAACTCCACCAGGATGGTGGTGGGGTGGGGGGGGGGCTATTTTGCTAAAAACAGACAGATTATTTCTACTATTCAATTTTTTCTTATTTTTTTACTCTTTGCCCACTGACAAATAAAAGCATTATTCTCATGTCTCTCATACTAGCATTCTAACTAAAATGCTAAAGCTCTTTTTAACATGGTTCCAAGGTTTTTCAAAAACCTCCACTGAAACCAAACACTCGAAGAACAATATTTGCTTGCTATTAAAAAAAGGCGATTCTCACTCCTTCACTCAACTTCTCCAAATTCTCTAAAATTCTGTGAAATATTTCATATTCTGTATGAAAACCAAAATTATTTTATTGAAATACTTACGAATAGCTACAAGTCTTTTTACAGATATGCAAACAACAGATTACATGGAAGAGTCTGGAAACCATAGTAATAAATACAGGATTTACATGGATCATTCCAAAAAGAAATTTCAAAAAAAGAAAATTGTTTGGATCAGCTCATCCTTGCAGCAGCAAATTATCATTAGAGATTTAATGCAAGCTGAAAGGCTCTGCTGCTAGAATCCACAGGTCAATGACTGATACAGACAGCACTAAAAATTTGTAAAGAATGCAACAGGTATGGGAAGCAAACAAGACAAGGTTGGTGGGACAGTCCCACTTACTTTGTTTACAATTTCATTTATAATAGCTACATTTGACTTTGGCTATTCCCAGAAAATAAATAAAACCAAGTGCATAGTTCTGATTTTCATTTTCACTTTTTCTATCCTATATTCTTATAAAGCTGTCAGTGTTTTAGCAGAAAGCAAAAAAAATTTTCCACTTTGACTTCTCTAGAAAAGGTTAGCACATTTATTCACCACTACTCCCCTTCATATGCATCTTTCACAGCTACAGTTTCATCATTTCCAGCAATTAAAATTTTCAACGTTTCTAAAAATAAGGGCTTACTTACTGAGCATTTGAAATACAATCACAATTTGATAGCTGATGTCTAAAATTTCCTTCTTTCTGACAGCCAGCTTTTAAATAGCAGGATTTGATTTCCCCTTCAGAAAATACAGAGGGGGAAAATATCAGTTCAGTGATGCAATCATATGTGTACACAAAAAATTTATAAAATACACATTCTACATCAGGCACATTTATAAATATATATTTTTCAGTCTGTGCATTAGGCTCATTTTAGATTTCAGAAAGCAAATTAACATTTGAACAACTGAAAACCTGAGAAAAATCAAAACACAGAAGTCTCAGTAAAAAATTAAAAGGCATGTAAATTAAACACAAAGCACATCAATTTGTAGAGTTCACCATAAAATGTGAAATCATATTTCCCTCTTTCCATTCCCAAAGGTGAGGTCAGGAGGTACAAAGCAGCAAAAAGTTCTGCTACAAGTGCAACCACAGCTCCTCCCTGTTTGCAGAGTGAGCATAAAGCCAAGGGTGGGTGCTGGCTGACCCAGAGGCTGCGTCACCTGCCCCACTGGCAGCTGCTGCCCTTCTGGCCACAGCACAGCTGCAGCTATAGCCTGCCAGCAGAGTCAGGAAGAACAGGCAGAAAATCAAAGTATCTCCAGGGTCACAGACCCAGTACCGTGAGAACTCACTCCATGCTGGTTTGAAGGTAACTTTAAAGGAAACAGGGCTTTTGGGACAGCTGTCTTTCAGAGGTATGAGTCAGTACCTCACAGGGCACTAAACAGGGCTCAAACACATCCTACAGCTTCAGATTCCAAGAATAGCTTCAGAGCAGTGTGATCCCAACTATATGTGTGGGGAAAGACTAGGTCACTCATTAATTTCTTTAAAGGAGTAGCAGATCACAACTCCAAATGACAACAAGCACCACCATACCAAGAGATCAGTCTGAGCCAGCTGAAGAACAAAACTGTAAAAAGGAGTCATATTTTGCCCAGCCAGGTCAGTGCAAAACCTCTAGTCAGGCAGAAAACACCAGGGGTTCTTCTGATGGGACAGAAGTTGTCTTCTGGCCTAGCCAGCATCTTTTGAGGATGATGTTTGCAAGATAAACTTCAGGCACTGTGTAAGGCTCAGGTCTGTGATGGTCATTTGTGGATCTGGAAAATTCTATTTATTGCTCATCTGACTTTAAATTACCAAGCCCTTTTTTTTTCCACACACACAGAAAAACATGCAACCGGTAACAGACAAGAGAAATATCCTTCCAGGACATCTGAAGTGTTTAGAAATTTCCTCATGCATTGCAATTATCCAACTAGATAAACTCACCGTTTTCATCTATGAACACATGCATGGCATCCACGGAGAGCTCATCTTGCACAGACGCCTCAGGTCCACTTATTACTTGCAAGACAGAACTGTCTTGCTGAGAAGTTACTCGGTAGATTATCTGCCTTTGCCTGCTGCCCTGGTAACTTGACACAAAAATGTTTCAAAACTACTATGAGGAACTTTTTTCTTGTTCTCAATAAAACAAAAAGAGAGGTTAATTAAAAGTTTATGTCATTTCTACTCAGTGAAACAAAACAGCTTACGTCATATCTTTGAAGTATAAAATCGTAAAGTAAACTGGCCTTACAGTGCTGCAAATTTGGCAGACTCTGGTAGCACCGGACTAGTACTAGCACGATCTTGGCTTTGTACATCTGATCTTTCCTGTTTAGGAAGTTGCTCACAGTGCTTTTCTGTTCCCACCATTTCTTCTTTTCTCTCCGTCATCTGGCTATCTGGAAAACAGGGCAGTGAAGTGGAGCCACTCTCCACAGACGGCTTTCAAGAGTTTCATTAGTAAACTACTGAACAAGAGCATCTAAAAATGAAAATCTAAAACACTGCAGTATTTGTTAGTTTTATGGAAAGCACTATCATTACGTAAAACAATGCAACCACAAATATGGATGAGGAGGTACTCTGACCCTTATGAATGGGCTGTTTCAAAAACACACTGTGTAAAGTAGAGGACAAACAAGAGAGAATTTTTGCTTTGCTTCTCCTATTGTTTCAGAGGGAAGCAATATGTTTCTAATTTAGAATGGTAAGAGGCTGCTTTCCTGGGGGCTGTAATTTGTTCCCAAGCTGTGTACGCCGGCAGTGGAAAAGCAGAAGCACTGG
This sequence comes from Vidua macroura, assembly GCF_024509145.1. Taxonomy (NCBI): domain Eukaryota; kingdom Metazoa; phylum Chordata; class Aves; order Passeriformes; family Viduidae; genus Vidua; species Vidua macroura. The sequence continues at coordinate 41,756,139 of NC_071573.1, read as the reverse complement.
CCCATTCCCCTTTTACAGAAGGGAAAGCAGCACCTTCAAAGGAAATAGAGCTCTTGGACAGGAAAGCAGAAAGCTGCCTAATCTCTCTTCCCCACTGGCCACACACCTGGTGCAGGACGAAGGACAAACTGGCAAAACAATTTCACAGCAGATTATCCCATGCTTGGAAAATACAGAACTATAGATTTAAAAATACACATGAAGTATTTGTCCAATTTCTACTACTTTGAGTACAATTATATTTATATTTATATTGCCTCTCTACACTATTTATATTGCCTCTCCACACATGCATGTCATTTTTTTCATATGTATATATGTGTACAACATATTCATGGTGAATAGTGAAACATTTTTCAACTGCACTTCGTTTATAAACCAAAACAATTACCTGTTAGGGTTTAAAGTGCAACTAAGACAATGATTTCATCAGCACCCCGTGCAGTTGTGCAATTAAATGCTTTAAATGGAAAAAAGGGTGCTTGTTGGATATGCCTCAGTAAATCCTATAGTCTTTTAACACCAAGCAAAGTGTATTGAAACATACTTACTCAGACTTCTTGCAGTACCTGCTGTTTAAACACCTCAGATCAAGGAACAAACCACAGAAAATTCCATATCTCATAAATATAATTACTATCCTAACCTGTAAGAATTGCCAGTCATGAAACAGTGGTGTCATATCTAAGTTGGTCTAAGTATAAAACAGAATGAAGGCTTATAAAGAGATGCTTTACCTTTTAAAAGGTCAGCTGATAAAACTGAAAAATTAAACAAGCTTTTGCATATGCAGACCTTTCAGATCATCTGTCTTGTTTTCCTCCAACTGCATCAGCTGATCTACCAACACATTATTTCTATAAACAAACCTACCTTCATGAGCTAAAACATCTCTACAGCAGTTTCAACTCACAGGACGAAGCCCCCTCACACCCTAGAGCCTGTGCTATAAATACAATGAAACGAGCACAAGTTTGGTGTAGGGAAATACTTTGTTGTGCATGGAGGCAAAATTCAATAGGTCTTCCAGGTCTATTTTATTCTACCTTCGGGGGGGGGGAGGGGGGAAGCATTTAGGGAAAGAGACAACAATTTTTTCGTCTCCTAGTTAAAGACTTAAACTCCAGTTTAAGCAGAAACTGTGTCATTACTGAAGCACCCCCTTAATGATGTAACCATACCTGTGGGTGGTAATGGAGCCACAGATACCTAATCAAAATGACCTTCCTAAAGGCTTGGGCTGTTCAAGCTGTAAGAATAATTGATAGAGATCAGAAACTGTGGTTTAAATAACCTAATTGGTCCCATAGTGCCCCAAATCAGCTTTAGGGCTGCAACAATTAAAAAGATTTTTTAAAATCTGATTATCTAGTGGTTTTAGAATATGCTTCTCACTTTTCCATTCCAAACCACAAGCCTTGCAGACTTCTTTTTCCTGCTGTGGTAAAGAGTCATAATAACAAAAACCTAAACATACTGCTTCTTACAGGCTTTATTTGCCAATCAGACAATACCATGGTGATGAGTACCTCCAGCGCTGGAAAAGCGGGCCATGATGGCTTTGTGACTGGTTTTCAAGATTATTACTCATCTTCTTCCAGGTGACTTACACCTTCCGTATTTAAATGAAGATAGAGGTGTCTAGACTAGGAGTGCCCTGCCAGAGTACGCAATCGGCTCTACGTCACCAAACGCTCCCTGCACGGAAATTGTGCTGGCAAAGCTCAAACACCAGGAAAAACCTTTCCCAAGTGCAAGAGCAGATTAAAGAGGACAACACGACAGTGTATTTGCACTTTTCCCGGTGTCATTTAGCCTTATCCACTGCTCCACGCATCTCCAGCTCACGCATGGCTGGGCGCACAGTAGCATCAAGATCAGACCTAAGCTCTGCAATAACCACATAATTTATCTGGAAATTATATGCCACATGACTCAGACATATGAGGTGTAAGTATCAGAACTCATGGCTAAATCAGACTTGGGGCAGGGTGATTCCGAAGAGTCCTGCATAAACAGCCAAGTTTTGGTCTGTACACCATTTTCATATTTTGATAGAGCACAAGACACAAGCTTAAGTTAGCGTGGTAAAATACTTATGAAAAGGAACAATTCTTACAGGTCCCATACATAAGATACTTTCAGTAAACATTTTTTCTGCATTAACAACTTTTAACAGCATATCAACATTACTTACAAGTATACCATCCCAATGCTAACAAATAAGCTCCCAACTTAAAAGCGGTTACAGTACCATACTTTCTTTTGCCATGTAACTTTTTCACTTGTAGAACAGATTTGAAGCATCCCAGATCATCTTTATAGACAGACCCTTGTTCTACTCTAGGAAGAGGCTGTGAACAATTTTACAGTTGAAATGAAACAGCCTTTGTACATATGTTATTACAGTGAGTCCAGAGAAGGGCCACCAAGATGATCAGAGGGATGGAACCTCTCCTCCTGCAAGGAAAGGGTGGGAGAGTTGGCTGAGATTTCAGCCTAGAGAAAGCTCCAAGCAGACCTAATTGCAGCCTTTTGGTACCTGAAGAGTGACCACAAGAAATCTGAAGAGGGACTTTTTACAAGAGCATGTAATGATAGAACAAGGAGGAATGTCTTTCAACTGGAAGAGGGCAAGTTTAGATTGGACATTTGAAAGGAATTCTTTACTGTGAGGGTGGTGAGGAACTGGTACAGCTTGCCCAGAGAGTTATAGATGCCTCATTCCTGGAAGTGTTCAAGGCCAGATTGGATGGGGCTCTGAGCAACCTGGTCTAGTGAAAGGCATCCCTGCCCAAGGAGAGGGGTGGGGGGGGGGGGGGTGTTGGAACTAGATGATATTTATTAATGTCCCTTCCAACCTAAACCATTCTTTAATTCTGTGATACAGTAATCACGACAACCAACTATCAGTGTATCTCAACCTTAAAGCTACCTTATTATTAGGTAATTCGAATTAAATTTTATTACTCTGTAACTTTCCTCAAAAACATTTTTATTATTTGTGACCCCTTACTGGAGTCTTCCAAACCTTCTTCCTCATCTTTTACTTACATATCCCTATCCCAGCCTTCATAGCTCACTCCTGTAAAACAAAATGCCACTGCTGTCATAATTTCAAACACCATCTAGTTTGAAACCTGAGCAAGCAGAATTAACCTAATTAAGCTTGTCTCTCTTCTGTTCATTAATTGCTTTGCTACAGAATCCACTTTCTTCAACAACATTATGCTCCTAAATAGAAATTTTCACTTTAAAATATATTTGCTGCCTGTTCAGCCACAAAGAAATTATTTCAAATCACTGTATGCTTTTGTTAGTACCAGCATGAAACCAAAGTTCTACAAGCTGAACTGTGTCATTCATATATGTGGATTATAAATCCTAAGAACATCCCTAATCCTTTCTTCACCAACTGCTTTAACAGAAACATCTAGCTTATGCACTTTCTTCTCAGCCCAAATTTGCCTATTATGCCACAAATACATTAAAAGAAAAAACTGACATTTAAGCTGGTCATCCACAAACAATCTGAGTGCCCAGGGAACACCACACCATCCAATAATTGCTACAAGAGTTCAGCATGGACACTGAAGCAGCACATGGCATTATCCGTTAATGAGGATTGCCACATTAATCCTGAAGCAACAGGAAAAACTAGCAATAGGCATTGTACCTGCTACAGGAAGTGGCTTGCTTGAAACGATCTCCCGTGTCAGCAGCAGAGCTAGGAATTAGCAGCCTAATCATGATACCTACCAATTACATCAGAATACAGACCTCTGAAATAACGTCATATTTTTTTTGCAGATATCAGACTCGTCATCATACATACTACTACCTCTTCAACTTAGACTGAAATTTTAAAATGTTAGCCTGTCAAGCCTTACACATTGAGCATCAGATTCAGAGAACTGAGCTCTGCACACCAGGTTCCTCCATATCCAAAGAGGTGCACCACATGCCACGTAGCCCCTCTCTGGCACAAGAGTCAGGGGTGATACACAACTGCTCCAAGAGATAAGCTAGCACAATAAAGGCAGGGCTTGACTTTCTAGGTGCTACCCACCTTCCAGCAAAATCACCTGCTGTCACTTCCCACCATGACTGTCAACTGCACCAGTGACTCAATGCACAAGATCCCTCTTCCCCCTGACTATATGGTATGTGATAGTCCTATTTCCCACATCCAAGGGAAAAAAAAATAGCAGTCTAAAAACACCCACAGGAGTATGTTTTAGTTTTTTTATAGGAGAAGGGTAATTGCTTGGGATCCAGAACAACTCACTCGAGGTTGTGGTTTGTGCACTGACCAGAATGATGAGTACATTTTCTAAAAAGGGCCTGCAAAACATCTAAATTTGGGCCATGCAGCCCTGGTTTAGTTTCTCCTGTGCCAGTCCCCACCACTTCCATGGCAGGCTTTGCTCCCTGGGTGATAATACTTGCCTATCCTAGATTACAAGCCAGCTGTGCCAAAGGGGACCTACAGGAGGCTTTGCCCTGCATAAGTCTGATGCACAACTGCTCTTACTTGGTTCAAGACACATCAGAGGGACCCAAAGCAGTCAATAAACCCAGGTTTACTTACACCTCTAGAAAACTGAAAAAAATTTTGCAATTGCCCTACAACACACTTTCATCATGTGGGTGGTATAAGTGTGATTCAAAACTGAAAGGACACTGGTCTAACAGCCAGTTTAAGCAACAATGTCAGTGGTATTTTCTCACAATCTAGAAGTGGAATGGCTATAGAAGAGCTCTTAGAGCTTTTATATCCTGTATTTTAACAGGTTAAATCTGGCACCCTTAGAAGTGTAAAGAAAGGCTTTAATTTTCTCGTACTGCATTTTACCAAGCTGTCTACTGGCAAAGGCTTACGTGGTCAGGATAATAACTCTTCTATTTCCACAGAACACCCAAGTTCTGTGAGGGATCACCCATAACAAAGAGCCATCCATGACATTCACTCACTTGCCAGACTGCTCTGATGAGCACATTTCCCCACGTTCCACAAATTATGCAAAATATCAGCTTTCTTTCGCACAGCTCTGAATATCCAGCTTTCCAGGAATTTGTGAAGTTTTTCACATTGCCTAATAAAAATCTTTATGGGGTGCATTTCATGCTCATTTGGACCAGACATATAACTTTTGCCAATTAGACAGCATGCAAGGTTAAAAGAACAAAAACCAAACAGAACCAACCTCTTACCTCAAAACAACTGGCACATAGCTTGACTCTGTATTCCCACACACACACACTTAACAACCACTCTAATGTGGGAATAATGTTTATTCACATCTGTTCCAAGATACTACATTATTAAAGCATATTTGCAATTGCAAGGCTGTAAACAAATTAAAGGCTCTCTCATTCCTAAAATTCAGTATTGCAAAGGGGAAGCTGCCGGTAATGACAGTAATTTATTTCAACAAACAGCACATTCTGACTAGGCTGGAAAACAAAGCCTACTTGCTCTTAAAAATAACTGCCTTTGAACTACCTCTCCCAAGCTCAAGGAGTTCAGACTGAATCTCCTTTTTCCCACAGCACCAGTTCAAGGTGCAGAATCCACAGCTGTCATCCCTGCTCCTGCAGGGCACCCTCTTTCCAGTCCCTCATCTGTTTCTGGATGACACTTGCTGAGCCCACACCGCAAACAGAGAAAATTACACATGTATGCAGCTCAACTTCACTATCTCACAAAAGTAAAGACTTCAGAAAATAAGAAAATTTAGAATACATATTAGCAAGAAAGTCTTTACTCAGTGGGTGGTGAGGCACCAAAACAGGTTGCCCAGACCAGATGCAGATCTCCCATCTGCAGAAGTGTTCAAGGCCAGGTTGGATGAGGCTTTGAGCATTCTGGCCTAGTGCAAGGTGTCCCTGTCCATGGCAAGGGTTTGGAACTGGATGATGTTTAAGGTCTCTTCCAAACAAAACCATTCTATGGTTCTATGAAATTCAGTTCAAGTCACTAAATGAGAGTTTGGTTTGAGGGAAGAGCAGAATTCTTCTTTTCCCTCATTGAGAATCTTGTTCACTAGATCTAAAGCACAATAACAACATACACATTAGTAAGTTTTGGGTTTGGGGTTTGGGTTGTATTTTCTCTGTGGAATCTGAGGCTGACTTATTCTGATCATTCACTGCTTTCTTTCATGCAGCAACTGTGACTGTTCATATTACCTGAGGGTACTTATCTGAAAGGCCTTTCTAGATTAGCTGCACTTTCTCTTTTTTAATTTTCATTTAAATTTACCTCTAAATTTCTCTTTTCAAGCTAAGTCACATCACTCAGAAGTGCAATTATTAGGTAAACACTCCTTTTTATGGCTGAGGATCAGAAAAAAAAAAATCCCAATCTGCTTGCTGCACCCCTCACATTGCTGTGTGCTGCTGTGCAGGCAGGTGACTCTGCACCCCAGGAATCCAGCAGGGCTCAGCAGGCTCAGGTGAGAAGCAGGGCTTGCTCAGCACTTGTCTTGGGCAACCAGAGCACAGACTGGAACCATCAGGGCAGGCTGATAAACTCGATAGAGAAGGACAGAAACTGCAGTGAAAATAAACAGCCTGAGAAGGAGGGAGAGATGGTAAGATACACCAGAAGAGAGGCAGCAGGTCTAGGAAAAGCAAAATTCACTTCTCCTGCACTTACCCTTCTCTCAATTCCTTCATCAGAAGGAAAGAAAAGAGCATACCAATATGAAGAGTAAGACAAATAAGGAGGTGGCACAGGAGGGGAGTGCCTAAACTGAGAAAGGAAAGGCACAGAACTAAAAAAAGTGGAAGCAAAAATGAACCCAGGTGAAAGATGGAATGAGATGGGGTGTAATACATTGGATAGGACAGACTTAGAGAAAGACAGAGTGAAAGGTAAATGGAATCTAAAAGAAAATGACCCACTGAGAAGATAAATCTACTTATTTTTTTAACAAGATAAAAGCACACATTCCACAATAGTTTTAAAAACCATTCAAGTCAGTTGGGCATTTTTCATGTAATGGAAGGTTTTGCAGGAGCAAGCTGGTGGAACAGGACAGAGCAGACAAAACAGGAGTGCCAAGCTGCTCTTCTACGGTACCATCACGTTCCTTACCTTCCATGCAAACTAATATTGAGACTGCATCCTCTTTGGCTGTCTTAGAACAGCTTATTATAGATCTAAAGTAAACCAAACATTTTGGAGAAGGGGAAGATACAGGTTGCCTTATTTCACTTTGACTCAGATCTGCTAAACCAATTGTGCTGATCACTTGGGGAAGTACCCCAAGATTGCATCTGCCTTCACTGCACTGTATCTCACATCCTCATTACATAGCCCTACTAATTTTGCTGGAGAGCTGCTAGAAACACTACAAACAACAGTCCTTCCCAACAGAAAAGGGTCACAAAGTTCAGTGACAGCAAGGACAATGCTGATTAAAACCAGAAATTTCTATACAAGAGCTGCATATAACTGTACTGCATATCAATTTTTAAATTAGCTGACTGATTTTGTTCTAAACAAAAGCCCTCTTGATTAAATGGAAACTTGCATGGGAACATACTATTTTTCATTAAAACACTGGGGGCTTTCACTGAAAACAGCCAAACTTCCATCCTTAAAATGCAAATATTTTAAAGTGACTGAGAATCAAAACTATTCCCTAGTGAGAATTTTTACCTTTTTTTAAAATTATAAGCCAACCCACAACCATTCAGGAAATTTAGAAATATGTGTGTGTGTGTGCACACGTGTTAACTAAAAGTTGAACCATCTCTAGTGACAATTCCAGCCTTCATACTTAGAGGCACACAGACAACTCCTCAACATGCACCTGGTAAGATGCACAAGGACAGGGGTAATGCTATAGCTACACACATTTTTGCACACTTCTGACACTCCAGCAATCCAGGCACACTATTTTAGTACAGAATAGTAAATATATAATGGATACTAAGCTTATCACTTGTTTCCTAGAGGAAGAAAAACAGTTTTCTTCAAGAAGATAAAAATATTTTAAAAGTGCAGCTGACACTATCACACACTTTCACTATACCACTTTGTCCCACCAAGTCCAGCCCTACCCTGGCCCTATTAGCAAAACCAGTCTTTCTCTCGGAATTTGCCTTACTGCAGGTATCCAGCTAAGCTGCACTAAGTAATCAAACTCTTCACAACATCTTTACTCCAAAAGAATTGTAATCCATGCATAATACCTCCAACAAGCCCATTTTCCTTTGTTGTCTCTGTTTTGACAGTGGATTGATTAGATGTCTTCATCTTTGAGGTATTAATGGATTCCAAGAGGGAGACAAATTCTAAAAAGTTAGATTCGTTGGGCATCTGACCTTCTTTAGCTTCTAGATCTGATTTAGAGGTTGGTAAGGTCTTTTCTTTGTCAGATACCTCCACAAAATTCTTACTTAAAAGCACGTCTGTCCCACTGTCTACACTCAACACCCGCATGTGCCTCTTTTCATGAGCAGTTCTGCAGGACTGCGGGTCTAGGTTATGCAAGTCTTCCTTAGAACTTAAATCCACAGTCTGTACATTTTCCAAAGCATTTTCCTGATTTGGATCTGAACAAGTGTTAGTTTTTAGAGGTGTATTTGCTGGGTTGCTGAGCTCCTTTACTGCATCACCCGATTCGTAGCCAGAGCATTGCTTGGATGACAGCTCTGCCCTCAACATTTCTGGAGTTCTGTCACTTTCACTAACTTCTGAGCAAGGCTTAGCTTTACTGTCATCAGACAGGTCAAACGTGATAACAGGGATTCTGAGCTGTTCATTAGTTTGCTGACTTGACCAGCCTGCTCTAACTACACCAGAGTCAAAGGCTGAGTTTCTTCTCTCACTTTCCAGGGCCTGTAAATGGACAGAGCCTGGTAGGTCACTAAGGGTGGTGTTTGGTGTAGTACTCATTGTGATGACAATTTTAATGGGCTCACACAGCTGGTCTCCGGGAAGAGAATTGTCCACAACTGCAACAGCAGTCTCACTGTCTGAGCAATCAAGGTCCTCATGGCTATTACCAGCATTGCAAGAACTTTCCATCTGCTCGTGCTCTTTGGTTGCAATAGCATTGCACTGTGGGCAGTTGTTGGTAAAGCCTGTCTGTGGCGATCCATCTGGCAATTTCTCTCTTTTGTAGCTTTTAGGATTACTTAAATGGTCTGAAATAACTGAATTTTCACTGTCCCACGGCTCTGAAGAAACTCCAGTCCTTAAAATATCACCTTGTGATGAAGAAACATTGGAGAAGTTTTTAGCTACGTCTCTGCCCACAAGAATATCTTGGGATCCATGGTGGCCACAAGGCCATCCATTCAATCCTTTTTCATTTACTCCATCACCAGGAAGTGTTTCCATAGCAGCTGGTTTTCTTGCTATTGCTGATGTGGTGGCACCTGAACCAGAGGTTGCAGAAACAGGTAATATATCTGCTTTGATACAGGGTGAGGTAGATGAAAGTGGTGGTGTAGTCTGATCTTCTAGTACCATAACACCTAAGAAAAAACATTTGGGCATTAGGTCTCACATGAACACTAAGCATTATTAAAGTATGATCTTTAACCAACAAAACCTGATCCAGAGCAGAACAAAGGAAGCACAGATGATGCAGCTGATTAAAACAGTTCTAAAGCAAGGAGGGATTTTTTTTGGTAGCTACATATGAAATACTACAAAAGCAAGAATAGACCCCTTCCAAGTCGGGACAAGTGTAGCAGTGTGTCTATTTAAATAATCAAAATAGCTGAAGAAACAGCTAGTTTCAAAATCAAAATGTTTTATAGAACTATCCCCACTTAGGGAGAGGTGAAAAAAAGAATAAGCCAATGCTGCAGGTTTGCTACATCACTTCCTGCAATTCCTAAATGGTCACACAGGACATAGTGATCAGCCTTAACGAAAACAAAATAAGATTTAAAATATTAAGACATCTCAAGCACTGGAAGTGTAGGCAAAGTAAGGTGTACTGGAATATAAAACACAGAGCTAAAGGTTGACAATCAAACAGAAACTTACAACCACATGTTCAAGGGTTCTAAGATGCAATCCAAGTGTTAGCTTCCTAATTTAATGTTTTACAGAAGCTCAGAACTTCCTAAGAATGGGGGGCAAGGCTCTTTCATCGCCCTGTATCAACATGGGGAGAGCTATTTGCACACCCCTCAAAAGGCTGCATCCCAAACAGCTTGGCTGACAGTTGAGAAAGCTTAGTCTGTTAGAATACCCTTGAAATTTAGTTCTGGCTCTTCAACTCAGATCCTAATAGGAGGCACAACAGAACCTGCCATGGTGTCCCCTGTGCCATTACTTTTTGTGCCAAGCAACAGTTTAGGGGATTTATAAAGCCGTTCAAATACCTCTAAGATCTTCAATAGTTTCCCGTGTTGGCAGGTCCTAAAAAAATGAAAAGAAACACACAAGATTAACATGGTCATTTATTAAATTCTGTTGGGGAAAAAAAAAGGTCTATCAATGTAGCTATCAATAGCTATCTAATCAAAGGTTAATTACAGCATTGGTAAGCTACTTAAAATCACTGAAATTTGAACATGTACCTTGCACAAAATGCAAGGGATCAGTGAGGGAGATGATTATAGAACAGTCACGCTCCAAATTGCATCACTGAAATTGTGTGTGATTTGGGGGAGGGGAAAGAAAAGCAAGATGTTCTTTAAAAAAAAAAAAATTGCCTAATCCAGATATATTTTTTTTTAATCATTAAGGAATAGAACATTCCACAATAGATCTGTTCCACTTTTCCAGCTATGTGTTTCCAAAGCACTAGAATGAAAAGTTTGGCCTCTATCATTGGTAAGTATTTCTCAATGGCAAACCAGAGAACAGAGACATTAAATTAATATAAAATCATTTAGATTCCAAGAAAGCTCTGAAGGTCATTTAGTCCAAATCCCCTCTGCCATACACACACACTCAAAGCAGGTACAGTTTGAGCAGGTAGCTCAGGGTCATCTTCAACAGAGCTTTGAAAATCTCCAAAGAAGATTTCACTTCTCTGGAAAACTTCATCCAGTATTTGACCACTCGGTAGGGAAAATAAAAATCACACAAACCACCAAAAACCAAAACAACCCCACACAAAAGACATGAAATGTAATTTATCTAACTGTAGCTTCCCATGGCTGCAACTGGTTCTTATCCTGCCACTGGGCACCTCTGAGAAGAGTGTGCTCAACCTGCTTTGTAACTTACTATTAGAAAACTGAAGACAGCAGTAAGCTCTACTTGAATGGTTACAAAAGAGTTTAGCCTTACAAAGGCTGAAACACCCCATTTGCCTGTCCTCATACATCACGTTCCTCAATCACCTTGCTGGTCTCTGCTGGATTCTCATCAGCAGGTCAATGTGCCTGGAAACTAACTGGGGAGCTCAAAACTAAACACAACACCCCAGAGGAATACTTCAGGGGTTTAAATTCAACAGCCTAAGTGCATAATTAAGAACAAGACGTTGAAAATAATGACTGTGGCTCTCTTCTGACTGACAGGTACTAAAATCAAGAGGAAATTATTACTATTTTCTAAAATTTCATGGTGGTATCCTGGTAGCAAGAACAGGACACTTGGTTTGACAAGACCCAACCTACATGTTTGGAAGTGGGAGACTAGGATGAGATCCCAGGAAGGCACAGGTTTGCAGAATGAACAAATACCAGAATACTGGAGAGTAGGACAGAAACAAGGTGAAAAATATTTTACCTCGTTTAAAAAAAAAAAAAAAACCAAACAAAAAGAACTATTAATGTCTCTGAATCACACAGATGCTACAAAAAGGTAAAAACACTCCAGGAAATGAAGAAATAGTTCTGATTCAGATCAGGATTTGAATAATTTGTAGTAAATAGGGATAAAGAGTGGATGTGGAGGAATATGAAGACAGAATGAAGTATCAAATAGCCACTTATTCAGAAATCACTAACCATCCACTGCACTGACTGAGGCAGGAGTCCTGTAGAAAAAAATAGCATGGTATCACATAATTAAAGATGTTATCACAGTATGCAAGGGGAGTAGCTTCAGATTACACAGACAGTGTTATTCTGTTTCTTAATTTTTTGAAAATTTCTTCAACTTATCATGAGTGTTTCCTATTTTTTTTCTTTAATAACATTTACATACATCACCTTCATCACTTCATATACCTTTGATTTATTAAGCACAGCCAATGGTGTTGAGTGCAAATATATGTACTTTTAACCTCCTCTAGACATCTCCTAGATTTAAATGACTTTTATGCTTCGTTTAAATACTGAAGAGATGGTTTTGGTTCATTTTATAAGCATAAGTCTAGTTACACAAAACCAAATTATTAATGCTACAGGAGCAGATCCCTTCAGAGACAACAAAATAATGCTGATTGCATTAGCCTCTCCCTCCTCTCAAAGCAGTCCAAAAAAACTAGTTGCTCTTGGCAAGATTTACAAAGGCCACTTGCTATCTATAGAGCAGAGGGAGCCCTCCTAAGAAGTGCAGCATTATGTATGACAGCTCCAGCTCTGCAAAGCCAAACCTTTAGGACAAGGCTGACAGGCAGCAGTGGCATACCCAGTAGATGCATGGAATGACCCTTCCTGCTTGGAGCAGGCCTGTGTTACAAGCAATGAGCACCTGAGAACACAACACCGTGCGTGGTGAGTGTGCACTGCTGGAGGTGAGGACACTGCTAGAGGAGTGCACATACTAACCGTGGCTCCAGGTGAGTCCCGTGAATGTGAGGCCTGCACTCTGGAACTGTCAGGAATTGTCTGGGTAGAGCCATTTCGGCTGGTCTCACTGACGACATGATCCCCCGAGCTATTGCTGAAGGGGAAGCACACAAAAGATAAGGCAATGCTTCTTACCGCAGAGCATCACAGTGAGCTTTGGGAAACAGCTTATGAATAAGAACAAAATGGGAAGAAGTAGCACAGCACAATGAAGTAACAGCACTTCTTTCCCCTCCAATGATAAAAGCACAGGACTGTAAAAATATTGTAACACCTTTCTGCACTTCCTCACCAAGACAACTTGATAAAACCAAAAGAATAAAAACCCATCAATGCAAAATGATTATGGTGTCTTCAGAAGTAGAGCTACGAGAAATACAATGACATCTCTTCAACCTCTCTATGCCCATATAATGCCATTTAGCCTGCCTGACACACAAACAGATTTATTAGCACAAAAGGCAATTTGGGGCTTTTCCTTAGAAATATGACAATCAAAAGCTACTCCTTTCACAATTTTTACTTCATAAGTCCTGGAGAATGTAAGACTTATCTAATTGCCTGATTATCTGGAAATCTCCCATAACCACCTACTTGAAATGCAAGACAGAGAGTACTAATACAATCATTAGACCAGAAAATAAACTTTTTGCTCTGGTCTAGGCAAAGCAAATATACAACCATTACTAATTTCATATATTATAAGGCAATTTATTGATCAGTTCCTTTGTGGATACTCTAAACTATCCACTAACTCCTTTTACACATGTTCTACTAGGTTTTCCATGGATATAAGCAGGTATTTTTGGACAAAGTTTACTATCAATAACCTACAAACATTCTATTTCTCAGGTATAGCACAACAAAAATTCATTTTAACAAAAAAAAAAAAAAAATCCAAAAAAAGAAACCAGAAAAACACCACAGTGAAACATTAAAAAACATGGGGTTGGGCTTTTCTATTTGTTCATGGGGTTGTTTATTTTTAAAATTCTAAAGCTGTATATAAGCTATAAAATTATTTATCTGGGGGTCTCTATCATCTTTCCAAAACATTTTTTTTAGTTAACTGGCTTCAAAAACTTGTTCAACCAACCTGCCAACTATCAAGGTCTGTTTAAAAAATTCTGTCATCCATCTAGTCAAAATAATATTAAGATCTTTATTTTCTGACCAAGTACTAATCAATGGATTGTTGTGCATACACAGATCAACCTGGGAGGAACAGTCACGTGATTTAACATGCAACTTTTAAGTTATTCTACCTTCACTGCTCAGCCAAAATAGTCTGAAAGGCATAACCCCATCTAAAATAAAAATGTCGTATGTTTAGTGACACACAGAGGCATTTCTCAGAAGAGTCCTGATGGAGGCAGACCTTTAATGTCCCAGCAATATCACTGCCAGGAGTGTAGCACAGATGTGCACGTGTAAAGACACAGAAGAGCAGCAGCACAGAGGAACACAATCTTGATACTACTTAGCCAGCACAGAGCTAACAATAGCAATTTCAAATGAATAAAAAAATACCCACAGGTCTTTTATACAGAGCTCTCTGTTGAAGCTTGACTGGTAGATTTAACAAAGCTACTCAATTTAAGCTTACTTTGGACATTTCTACGCTTCTGTCACTTTTAGATACCTTCTTTCAGCATTTTTCACATCTGTCATAACACTTCGTATCACTGAAAGCCACTTGACAGCTTCATTTCTTTGTATGACTCAAGCTTGAGAAACCAGCAGGAACATTCTACCAATACACAAATCTGGAAAACGTCAGTACTAGTCTCCATCTCACTATTGTTTTTACCTTTAATACCATCACAGCCTAGAAGCAGCCTTATTGATTATACGCAGCAAAGACTAATAGAACTTGTCTCCTCGGTAGAGAAGCTACAAAAACCTACCAAATGCCCCTGAGAAATAAAAGCAGTACTAGCTTTCCTCACGAACAGGACCACAGAAGAATCATAAGCAGTCACAGTAAAACATAAGGGGGGAAAGCAACTTATGCATCTAGGTGTGATCTGAGAGGGAAGTTACTAAAAGCACACAAAGGCAACATGAGGTTGCTTTGACTTCCAAAGCCATGATATTAAAGCATTTTCTTTACCAACAGGTGCCTGCCACTTCCTCGCCTCTTCCCAGCAGGTAAGCACAGAAGGAAGAGGAAGGAGCAAGCATTTAAGGCTTCCCCAGAAAATTTCTGCCACGTTTTCTTCAGGATCTGTTAGCACCTCCAGTACATATCTCCTCTGCCACCTTCATGATGCCCAGCTGCTGCCCAACCTCTGAATCACGTGCAGCTCTGCCTGCTTCACCACAAGAACATTTCAGCTACCCAGCTGAAAAGCACTAAGCAAGTTTTTGAAAGTGCCATTCTTTATACAGCTGTAAGGAGTATTCTTGCTTTCAACAGACATTTCTGCTGTGCAGAACCATGGTGCAAACTCACCCATTTTACATAATGTGCCAGCAATGCAAGGAAAACCTTACCTACAATTTGAAGACTGAACCGCTTCTCCTTTTTGAACCTCTGTATCTTTACATTGCCTTCCATTTTTTCTTGAGAGCTTTTGTTGAATTACTTCGCCTTTATCAAACATAAGATGTAAACGGTAGCTGATCACCTTTATTACGGTGAAGAAAACTGTCACTGAGCTGCAGTACACAAAAACTGTCACTGCATTTGCTGGAAAAGCCTACAGAAAGAAATAATGAGGACACAATGATAACAGTTTGCTTTGAGAAAATGCTGCTAAAACTTCTAAATATAATATATGTATTGAGTTCTGCTCACAGAAAAGGTTCAAGGGTTTGTTCAAGTTTCAAACCATTTCACAAGATCTATTCTTCTTTTTATTAGCTGTGGATATTATTTATCATCAAAATCAGCAAAATCTCACCATTGACAAACATTATAAAGCTTTTAAAAATACTGCCATCCCATGTTAATGCAGCTGCAGCCTTTCCTAAACTATGAATTCATAAAAATACAAAATGAAACATTAGTTATCTACAAACACAAAACTTCAGAAAAATTCTGTCATCTTACTCTATATGTCAGCTATGACTCAATAGTAGAACACTGTCATTTGATGTCCATTTCCTAATGCCTCACAACATTTTCCCAAATACCTTAACCACTGAGGAATTTTAAATAATTAGTCAGGACTAGTCAAAACAAACGAATAAAAACACAGAGAGGCATCCTGTCCCAGCTGACATTCAAGGAGTGAGCGACTGGCTATGCGATGCTTAGTTGCCAGCTAGGGTTAAACTATGACACAACCTCTTTGAATTCTTTTTCTAAAGTACATAATTGTTAATTTGCAGCTGTCTGTGATCTGTTTGATGATCTGTGATGAGCACCACAGCTCTTAGTCATTAAAATTAATTACAGTTCAACTATAGTCTGTAAAGTTCTTTCACAGACATGACATACTAACAACTTTTTAATATACAAATACTTCCTTACAGTAACGGGCAAATCATAGCAACGGACACTTGCAGTTATAATTGAAGTACCAAAGTCTTTAGCATTATAGTCATGGAACATGCTTATGTATTGCCATTACACAGCTGCAGTCTCACAGTGAGTTAAATCTCAAAGTTTCAGGGGGTTTATTTAAACAGAAATTTACTACATTCTCACACAGGAACAACAAAAAAATCCAAGCAACACACAAAAACAAAAAAAGGTTTCCAATATTCCAGACTTGCTAAAAGCCTGCTGAAGGTAATTTTTAAGAACAGTCTTTACTTTGGGACTAAATAATTCTTTCAAATTCATAAATAAATCATACCAATCACACAGATAAAGGGAAGGGAACAAGGCATGCTTACTTCATCTTTAGAACAAGTCACCACATTTATCTCGATGTTGAAATTAATATGTTGAATTATTTCTGTGTTGTGACAAGCAAGTGGGATGCAATTCTGATGCTGCTTTTGGCTCACTGGGACTTCATACCATCAAGATATACACATGAAAATTTTCAGGCAAATCCTTTTTTATGACTATTCTGATCCAGATACAAAGAATCTATTGCACAATAGTGGAGGAGCTACTTAGGACGTATGTACTACCAATGATCCCTAATAAGACAGACACAACTTTCTACAAGCTGAGGCTTAAGTCTGGTAAGAGTACTTCATGGTACTGTGAAAATACCAACTCCCAGCATACCCTTCAGTTATTTAGTGAACTCAGGCCAAAGAGAGGATCCATTTGCAAGGTCATGTTCTCAGGGTATAAGGTTTAGTAGATGAGGTTGAAGAACTTGAGGTTAAAGAATTTGTGGTTTATGACTAATGTTTTTACAAAATGAGCAAGAAATTGCTTGGTTTCACAAAGAGCAACAGCCAATTACCTGTAATAACTGTTTAAGAGAGATTTGTTCACCTTCCAAGGAATCTCTTCAAATATACACTAAAAGGCACAGATCAACCACTCATTATTAAATAACAACTCAGAATGGCCCACTAAGAAAATAAGTGTTTTATAGGTGACATTCATAAAGCTTAATAAATATTATATGAATAATGTCAAGAGGACACAACAAAAAGAGATTTCCAGTAGCTCAGCCTATGTGTGCCATGCTACAAGAGAAGCTCAAAGGAAGCTCCTAGATTTTTGAGTGGAAAACAGGGCCAGTTTTAGCAAATGTTGAGTGCTGCATGTCCTCATCCCTGCCTTGTGACCAGACCTACAGGAGCTGTGCCCTGAGCCAGCCCATGGTCTCTGTGCCCATCTGTCCGATAAATGCTGTGTTTTAGTGTGCTCACCACACCAAGACCGTCAATGGCCAGTGCATCTTTAATATTCTGAATCTTGGGGCAGGCTGAGTTCTGCAAGCCAGCAGGTTGCTCCCTGTCAACATGAGGAATTAGGAGAAAGATGATAATGGAAAGCCCTCCATTCTCTGAATCGGGCTTCTTGCATAAGGTACCAGTGTAATATGACTGCAGTTGGTGTTCTCAGGGACAGACAGGTGAAAGCTATCAAATCCATGCTAAGGAGGAGCTAAGTTACAGGCCACTGAGGAATTAGATGATCAAGTCATTTTTGATGCACTAATAGTTATAATTAGCCTGGTTTTCTATGAAAATGAGGTTTTATAATCACACCATGTGTCTGTGTATTCATCATCTCCCTCCATCCCTTCAGCTGAAGGTAGCCAAAGAATTAAAAAGTTATTCAGCAAACTTTAAGAGAATATACCCCACTGGGCAAGGTCACAGCAGCACACCTCCTCCATTAATGAGAGGAACCCACACAGCTCTCTGACCTTTTGATGCCACCCCAGTGACAGGAAAAGCTTCAACTGAGTTGACATCTTATTAAAAGCTATGAAAAAAAAAACCACAAATACAAATTCATTAGAAAGTGGGCTTCATGACTTCCCACAGGTTTCTATGGAAGCTGTAGCCCTAGTTTTCTTCATTCTTTCGTCCCATTAAGAACTCTACCATAATGTACTTTTTGTTCTCCAGTAGCTTCTGTTGTTGTACCCTGCACCAGAATAGCATGGGGTCATAGCCAGAAATGCAGGCTGGTGAGCCCCAAATATGGCCAAACTTACTGCTGTAAATGCGACAGGGTTGACATCACCACGTAAGGAGCACTTTTGCTTGGAGTTTCTGCCTGCCCAGAGATTGTTCTCTGAAGAACAGCCACATTCTCCTTCACGTGTCTACTGGCTTATTCGAGTAGCACAAAGGTGGAGGTGACTGAGATATGTACATAAAGGTATGTAACCTTTGAACACAATACCACGCCTTGTAAATTGGGCTGAATGAGAAAGGGTGCTTAGACCCAGATGCATCCCACCCACTGCTAGAGCCCCTGAGACATCTAAAGCAAGGCAGTGCTGCATCTGGGCCTCACTGTCTCTGGTGTGCTACAGAACACAAATAAGGGAACTACCAAACAAATGTTCAGTCAGCCACTTCCAACAGAGACATGCATAGGAGATATGATACTGGGGGCCAAAGATCCATGTTTATCTGTTAATTAAGGTGAATCAATATTAAGAGATATCCATCACACAATATAAAATATGGGAAAGCAGGTAGCAAAAAAATTCCTGGGGTGTACATTGAGTTCTAAGTGTGTCCTACCACACAACAAATATAGTACATAACAGGGTAGCCTATCTCTCTGCTGCGGAGATGTATGTATTCTTAACTTTTACAGAGAGATAGAGTGGGGTAAAAGGCAGCCACGTGGGACTGGAAGCAGCTGACACACTGCTAGTTTTATCACAGTTTACCTCTGAGTAATTTATGTGCCCACACCCTTATACTGCCATGTTGTACTTCTCCTATCACAGCATGATTTGAAGATCTAGTGTGTGAGAAGTAACAAGCCTGCAAGTTTAAGGGTTCCCTGTCCAACAAAAGGCAGGAGAAACATTCAGTACATTGTTTTGGGCAGTCACCCAAATACAATGCACATTCTCTTGCAGCTTGTAAAATAAGCTATAGCACAAGTATTTCCTGAAGTTGCATCTCTAGGTCACTGGTGTTTTACTGGGGCTGAATACTAATGAGTTATCACTATTTTCATGTGCAAAACACCCAGGGATCCTCAATTGGGTGGAACAAGATAACGTTAATTCTTAATATATTATGAAAGTTGATAAGGCACAGTTAGAAGAGATCTCTTTATAATTTTGAAAGTTGATTTGAACAGCAATGATGCTCCAAATATCCAATGTACATTGTTAATGCTTAAATGATAAAGAAAATAAAGTAATGGAAACACAGAGCTGCATTTTCAGGGGTGGGGAAAGCTAATAAAGGAATCCTTAGTACCAAAGTAAGCTGTGCTGAATAAGCTAGAGAAAGAAATTCTCAATCCACACAACAGAAACAACTTGATACTTTAAGCTTCTCAATGCTACCATCAGCATGCCTCTGCTGAGCCACTGTGAAAAAACTAAAAACAGATGGATGAGTTTTGACACTTAATTCAAGTCACACTGTTTCAGAGAGACTTCCTGACTTCAACAAAAGATTATCCCAAGCAAATCAAAAATTTAAGAAGTAGTACTCTGATCTGTTTTCATTTTGCCATTTCAAGAAACATCACTGACTGCTTTTGCTGAATCCAAAATATTGGTGTCAAGTATGTAACAAAAATATCACCCCAAATATTACTGAATATTATAAAAAAAATTTCTCATAAACCAGAAAAAAACAGAAAAAAGCAGGTTCAAGTTTCTAAGTTACAAGAACAGATGTCTTACATAAAGTTTACAAAGCCTTAGAAACAAGTCACTTGAAAACAAGAAAATATGTAAGAATATAATTACTGTTAGGCAGCCATCATAATAAACACTTTATTCTTATCAAGGACAAAGAATTCCCATAGCAATATGTTAGCTCAAGAACGTAAGTCCTGCATTTAACCAGATGATTTATCAGAAGTCAGTCTGCAGAAAAAGCAAGTCCATCTAGACAGGCAAAGATGATGCTCAAGAGAATTCAGTAGATAAGTCACATTTTCTCTGGTTCCTTAACTCCATGAGCCATTCTTACAGGAATTCACTGCAATCCATGCCACAAAATCCAATACCAATTCACACTTAAAAATACAAGATTTGTTTTCCCCTGGGATTACAAGGAGATTCATAAATGCTCTTTCCTTTTGATAATCAGGCCCATATCTGACTATGTAGGGTGAACAAACCTATTTAGAACTTGAGAATTTAGTTGAGTCACTCCAGGAACCAGATGGATGGAACCTGTTTCTAACGGAAGCAACATTACCTTATAATCACTTAAGGACACACCAAAATAGATTCGATGATCTAGCATACTTTAAGCTTTTCTCACACAGTAGGAAAACAGACAAAAACAAGAGCAGAAGTTTCAAGCTTTTCAGGAAAATAAATTTTAAAGTCCAGCAAAGAAACTCTAGTTACTATCACTTGCAAAGTTTAAATTTCAGGACAAAGGGAGCTGCATGTCACAAAAAGCCATGTGATGCACCAGTGACATTCAGCAAGGTATATTAATTACATGGCATCTGGATTTTTCCATTTATTTACCCTTCTCAGCAGGTAAGACTGGGTCAAACTTAAAAAAAAAAAAAAAAAAAAATCACAAAACACCTGTCTCCAAAAGAGATTTTTGAACAAACGTCCCACGGTCATTCAGCACTTGCAGAGGCCATTGCTGCACCCCTACCCAACTCCTTCGGCAGGGCTAAGGGTCCGGCCCCTGCCTAGCGCAGCCGGCGGACTCACCCCGTTAACCTTTAGACACAAAACCCTCAGGTAAAGCCCAGAATGCCCAATATTTAAGCTCCCCAGAGGGCAGTTTACAGCCGCCTGAGCGCACACGCCCTCGCCGCCTGAGGGCCGGAGCCCGCGGCTCCCACCCCGACACCCACTGCCGCCCGCCCCCGAGCCCCTCTCACCAAGTGCAGGGCCATGGGCAGCGTCAGCAGGAACAGCCACAGATAGAGGTGGCAGCTGTTGGTGAAGGCGCCCTGCTCCGGGTCGTGGTACCAGCCCCCGGTCAGCGCCGCCCACACGCCCTGCCCCACGAGCCGCGCCGCCGGCGACACCATGGCCGCGCCCCGCCACCGCCGCCCCTCAGCCGCCCGCCGCCGCCGCCGCCGCCATGCCGGGCGCCCGCGGATTCTCCCATGGTGCCCCGCGACGCCGAGCATCCCGCCCGCCCCACCCCAGGCGCCGCCGCCGCTGCCGGGGGGCGCTGTCACGGGCCGCCCCCCGTCGAGCACTGCGCCCGCTCTGCCCCGCCGCGGAGCCGAGGCCACCGCCCCACCGGGGTCCGCGCCCGGCTGCCGGGAGCGGCGGCAGCGCTCGGAGGCCGCGGGGCGGAGCGGGGCCGGGCCGAGCCGCGGCGGAGGGGGGGCGATTCTGGCGCGGGGGTGTCCGTCACGGCCGCGTCCCGCCCCGGGCACCGCGAGGTGCGTTCACAGGTGCAAAAAGAGCGCGGCACAGGGGCAGCCCCGGCGGCCGCCAGCTGGGCTGCGCGCCTCGCCGGCCACTCCCCCACCGCAGGGTTCTCACTGATCCTGCCCTATACATCACGAGTTTCCGATCTGCGAGCTCTGCCCAACTTTAATGTCACCCGTTTTGCGTTGACTTAAGATGTGTTTTGGGCGGGATGGGGGGAATTCCTCAAAAAACCCATTCGTATTCTTTCAAGAATGGGTTTAGAGAAAAGCCCAGTGTGCCTTCGTTGAATGCTTTCATGCAGCTGACCTCAAACTAGCGGAGTGAGGAGGTAGGGGCGGGCTGGAGGAAGCATAGGCGAAGTGGGCGAGAGTGGGGCTGAAAAGGTGATGGAGCTGAGTGGAAGCCTTGAGCAGGGGAGACTAAAGTCGGTGAAGAATGAGGCATAATGATACCAGGTATATTCTTATAGGACACCTCCGAAGGAAGGGGTGCAAGGGTGGGTTGTGAACACCAGGGCTGACCTCACACGGTGCTCACGACCTCCCATCCCTGACCATCAGAAAATAGCGGTGAAATTCAATTTTAAGTGTCTCACCGACCCCTCTAGGGACTGTTCCACATGTATAGACCTTTATTGCAGTCAATTTTGTGAAGGATGCATGTATGTAATGGATACAGCTATGATCTTGCATACATCACCAAATTTACCCTACTTCAATTGTTCCTGACTTTGGCTTCAGTTTCACAGACCAAACATGCCATTCTGCTGTACTTTGTGTGGATTTTTTTCTTTTTTTTGACAAAGGTAAGAGACCACAGATGCTATTATAGTAATTGTGAGCTCATGAACCACATACCTCAACCTTCTTCCTGATTTCACAGGTGATGTGGCTGTGCTGGATGCTAGTTTTGGCTTGATGGGAGGGATGATACAGCACTATGAACAAGCAGTTGGGAGCAGGGGAGGAATGGCATCGTCTCCCTCAGCAGCACTGCCACCATTAGATGCCTGAGGATCTAAAGCCTTGGGGCTTGAATACTTGCTCAGTGTGACCTCAGGAAGTTTCCTTAGCTGTTCGTGAGCTGAATGAAGGAGGCACAGTCCTGGCCGTGCCTCATGTGCTACTCCTGTAAACACATCTTGCCCAAACTTCTGCCTTGTTGAGTGATTTTTTTTTTTTTTTTATCCTTTGCAGGTTCTTTTCAAAGATGTCAAAGTTTATTAAACCAATTGTAATGATTGAATCAAGTGCAATATGCAGCTAATAGTAATGTTTTGATGTATGATAACTAAAAAGGTTAAGTTTCAGAAACAACTGAAGTCATTTTCCCACAGGCAGACTAGCAAATAATTTTGTTTACATGCATAGCTCCAAAATAGAAAGGTGGATAAACTAGGGTGCAAATAGAAAGCTTCTTCAAAACCTCCTCTCGTCTGTTTTTTTTGAGACCTCTAACTCATGTAGGTTACAATGTGGAAGGCCTAGATAATGCAAACTGCAATTGATATTAGGTTGACTTGTTGGTTTTAGCTGGTTTTGGCTGGGATAGTGTCATTTTTCTTCTTGGTAGCTGGTACAGTGCCATGTGTTGGATTCCATATGAGAATACTGTTGATAAATCAGTGATATTTTGGTTGTTGCTATGTCATGTTTGTCTTAAATCGAGGAACTTTTTGTGTCTCATGTCCTGCCAGCGAGGTGGTACAAAAAAGAAAAACTGGGAGGGGCAGGTGACTGAAACTTCCCAAAGGGATATCCTAGACCATATGACATCATGCTCAGTATATAAAGTGGGGGGAAGAAGGAGTAAGAGGGGGACACTTGGAGTGATAGTGTTTGTCTTCCCAAGTAACTATTACATGTGATGGGGCCCTGCTCTCCTGGAGATAGCTGAACACCTGCCTGCCCATGAAAAGTGGTGAATTAAGTCCTTGTATTGTTTTGATTGTGAGCATGGCTTTTCTTTTCCTATTAAACTGTCTTAACTCACAAGTTTTCTCATTTTTACTCTTCTGATTCTCTCCTCAGTCCTACTGGTGGGGGAGTGAGTGAGTGCCTGCATGGGGGTTGGCTGCTGACTGGGGTTAAACTATGACACTTATCCACACATCAGTGGAATCTTTGAACTCTTCCTCATTTTTGGATAATGCTGACACCAAGTATTTTTTTTGTATGATACTTGCAGTTATGAAGGGTTCCTGTAATTTCCAGGTCAGGATATGTGTTCTGAACACAAGGTAGATGCACAGTATTATAGCTACACAGTTGCAGGAGTGCCAAAGATGAAAAAAGGGACCTCTTTTCTCAACAGAGAGATGCCAGAGAGACCCAGAAAGAGTCTGAGCCGCCTGTACGGCGCTCTTTTAACCGTTAACTCCACTAGGTGGTGTCGTCAGGAAAGTTAAGGGCACTTTACACTGTTTTGTGTCATAATATTTCCATTGGAAATATACACCAATATCCTGGAACGCTGGGTGCTGAAGAAACACTGCACAAAGTCTAACCCGAGTGCAGTGATTGCTAGTGGACAGTGGCACTTCAGAAAGCAAATTTTGGAATAATAGCTCTAGATAAATATTTAAACATTTCACTGTACTGCAACCAATACCTTGTCTGACCCAAAACATTCCACACTTAATTAGTTCCTGCAGATTCTTTTAGATAACAAAGTACAAGGTGGAATTTGTGTGGCAGAACGCTTGTATTACAACATACTTTATGGCTTTTATAATAAGGCAAATATGCAGATAAGGGAAAGGCTCTCTGAATAGCTGCAAGGCAATGTTATATTAAAGGAAATGGGAGAAGACTTGATAGACATACTGGTTCCACATTCTTTCTTTTTGGTTAATGTGGTTCAGTAAGTCACTTTAGCATAATTGTATTTTTGTGTGGTGTATAACTATAAATACAGAGGGATAAACAAGAATTTATGATTTTGAATACTGTAAATTTTTTTAATTACTGTCTTTATGTTCAAACCTTCCTTCTGTGGTATCCAGCTGCAAATTTTGTGTTTATGTAGAGATGTACGGTGCTCTGAATGTAGGTTTTTCTACAAAATATTGAGTGTTCATCGCATCAGGCCATTCAACACAGCAGTGCAGTTTTACACCTTTCCCGAGCCTTTACTGTCCTCCTCAGGGCCTCTGCTGAGGAGGCCACATCCATAACCACAGGTCCCACAGCACAGTGATTGGCTCCTGGCATGAAAACTCATTTCCTTCCACTTTGAACCACTGTTTCCCACCACACTGGCGAGACAGGAGGGCGTCCCCAGCCCACACACTTCCCTCCAACTTCCAAGGAAATGAGAACTGTAGTTTAGAAAGTGATACGATTTTTCCACTTAAAACCAGGAGAATCTTCACCCAGAAATAGCACATACACAGCATTTGCTATTTTCAGGCAACCTCTTAATTGAAAGGATTGTGTGATCACACCACACAGGGCTGTGACTCTCTCAGCACGTACATGGACAGGGTGGTGAGCAGGGGAGAGTTGGAGTGGGTCCAGAGAAGGGCAACAAAGATAATTAAGGGCCTGGAGCATCTCTCACAAGGACAGGCTGAGGGAGCTGGGCCTGTTCAGCCTCGAGCAGAGATGACTGAGAAGGGACCTCATCAATGTCTATCAGTATTTAAAGGGAGGGTGCCAAGAGGATGGAGCCAGACTCTTCTGAGTGGGGCTGAGCAATAGGACAAGAGGCAACAGGCAGAAAACTGATGCACAGGAAATTCCACCTGAATATGAGAAAGAACTTCTTTACTGTGAGAGTGACTGAGCACTGGAACAGATTGTCTGGAGAGGTTGTGGAGTCTCCTTCACTGGAGATGTTCAAGAATCTCACATCAATCCTGTGCCACGTGCTCTAGGATGGCCCTGCTTGAGCAGGGAGCTTGGAACAGATGGCCCACTGTGGTCCCTTCCAACCTGACCCATTCTGTGAGAGCTCACGAGCGGCGGAGGCAGGTGGCAGAGCAAGCACGAACCGAGGAAGTTCGGTTTCTTCAGAACCCTCTTGGGGTTTGTTCAAAAGGAGCCCCAAAACCGCACAAGGAAGGAGAGGGGAAGCTGCGGCGGAGGCACAAGCCCTCAGCCCGGTCTGCAGCCGCTGAGGGACAAAAGGCGGATCACAGGCCACTCGTCCCCCTGCTCTGCGGAACCGCACCCGCGCCACGTGACGGCGGGCGGCCAATGGGTGGGCCCGGCCGGGCGGGCGCGGGGCACCGGCGCTGCCCTCCCCGCCTTTCCCGCGCGCGCCTGCGCTCTCCCCGCCGGAGCTCCGCGTCGGCGGCGGCGACCGGGGCCAGAAGGCCCCGCCCCTGCCCGCGCCCCGCCCTCCCCTCCCGCGACTCCCGCTCGGCGGCGGCAGCGACGACGACGACGGCGGCGGCAGGTGAGGATGCGGCTGGGCGGGCGCTTCCGCGTCGGCGGCGCTGCTGCTGGCAGCCGCCGGGGCTGAGGTCGCTGCCATGGCTCTGCCGGGCGCCGGGGCGGCGGCGGCGGCCGCCGGTGGCAGCGGGGGTCCGTGTCCGTTGTGGACGGCGCTGTACGACTACGAGGCGAGCGGCGAGGACGAGCTGAGCCTGCGGCGAGGGGACGTGGTGGAGGTGCTGTCGCAGGACGCGGCGGTGTCCGGCGACGACGGCTGGTGGGCGGGGAAGATCCGCCGCCGCCTCGGCATCTTCCCGGCCAACTACGTGACCCGCCAGCCCCGCAATGGAGCGGCGGCGGGGGGCGGCGGGCGGGGGGACCCCGCGGGGACCCTAACGGAGATCGACTTCCAGCACCTGGAGCTGCAGGAGATCATCGGCGTGGGGGGCTTCGGGAAGGTGTACCGGGCCACCTGGCGGGGCCGCGAGGTGGCCGTGAAGGCGGCACGGCAGGACCCCGACCAGGACATCACGGCCACGGCGGAGAGCGTGCGGCAGGAGGCCAAGCTCTTCTCCATGCTGCGGCACCCCAACATCATCGCCCTGCACGGGGTCTGTCTGCGGGAGCCAAACCTCTGCCTCGTCATGGAGTTCGCCCGCGGCGGATCCCTCAACAGGGCCCTGGCCGCCGCCCCCGGGGCCGCAGCCGCCCGCGGGGGCCGCCGCATCCCCCCGCACATCTTGGTGAACTGGGCGGTGCAGATCGCCCGCGGCATGCTCTACCTGCACGACGAGGCCATCGTCCCCATCCTGCACCGGGACCTCAAGTCGAGCAACAGTGAGTCTCGGGCGGGGCGGTGGGGGGAGGTGACGAGGGACCTTCGGACCGCGACGGCGAGGGGATGTCCCCGCCTTAGGCCGCTGGGCCGGGGGAATCCCGGCGTGGCCCCGGCGTGAGCCCGGCGTAGCGGCGCTGGCCGCGGCGCGGGGGCGGGTGGCCGGGCTTGGACGGGCTCCGTCCGAGAGCCGTGTTCCACCGCGGGATGGGTGTCGCAACTTGGGCACCCCGTGCCAGAAGCTTGGGCAAGCGGCAGGTCGGTTTGCCGGGCTGTGAGCTGGCTACGAACTCGTGGAAAGGTCGGGAGGAACCGGAGGTACCTTCAGCACACGCAAAGTCCTGCCCCCTCAGAGGGAGGCTCCGTTAGAGCCGGATAAAATCCTGTGCGCAACCACAACTGCAAATCTACAAGGCTGTTTTTACTCTGATGCATTGTGTGGTCCTGCCTTTTAAAACTTACCCAAGGAACCAAGCGCCTTGTAAAGAAAAGATTTAATAAGGGTATCACTTCTGTTTCACTGCCGAACAATCATATGTGTTTCTGTTTTTCACTGCATGCATTTACCATTGTTAAAATTTACCCAGTTAGCCAACACTGAGGTGGAAAAGACAAGTAACTTAAAACCAGTAGAAACTGTTGTTCAGATGCCAGATTTGCTTTCATTCCCTTGGCTGCACCTGGAGCAATGAGGGAGTTGCTCAATTTGTGCTTAATGGCTCCTTGGTCCATCTGACAATACAGAAGCATCTGAGATTTGGCCACTGTGCATTTGGAAAGCTGGTTTACTAGAATAGTGTTTATGGATTGCCGTTGCAGTTGTGTTTAGAAATGATGACCTGAAGGTGGAAATCGGTGTGTTTCCCTAAATCTCAACTCTTTCATTTTTGTTCTGAATGTTCCAAAAGTGCAGCAATGTGTTAGTCTTTTTTTTTTTTTTTTTTTTTTTCCAGTTAGGAGTCCTTAAGTAGTCCAGTAGAACTAAAAAAGCTTTGTTCAAGTTTGAAGCACTTTGTTTAAGAGGCTGTGTGTCTTGAAGGTCACCATGCATGGGCTGTTAAGACAAGGCTCAGTCATGGGACTGACTGTTCTGAGAATACTCTCACTATTTGTTTGATAAAGAAAGAACCTAGCTCAGCTGTGTTTGTAATTATGTTTGTAGCACAGGCGGTGAACTCATGGACATTTAGCGTCATAGCCAACACCTTTATTTCTAGCAAGTGGTCTGTAGCCCAGCTTGTGCCCTTTTAGTTTGCTTCTGTGTTCAGAATGAGATGCTGCACCTTGAGCATTTAGTGGCTCTCCTTAGACAGAGTGGGCTGCTGCATGCTAGCAGCATGTTCAGTGACAAAGTTCATGTCTGAAATGAATTCATAACCCTGTGGTTTAGCATAACACTGGGAACTGAGTTGGGTACTGCTGAGAACTGATTACCATTATCATCTTTTCATATAGGGGTAATAGCAGAGCATTTAAAAAATATAATTCTGATTATAACCTCAGCATATGTGCCTATTCACTGCTTCCATTACTAACTCCTCTTGCAGATGCACTTAACTTGAGCTAGTTAGATCTCTCACCTGTATTTCTTAGTCTTAGCAAGATACTTCAAACAAACTTCTTAGTTTGAAGAAGTACTGAATATGCTAAATAGAATTATGACTCTTGACCATCCACCTAAAAGATAGTGTTAGAAGACAATGGTGTACTGGTGGTACCATATACTGTTTAACAGCATGAATTTAAAATGACTGCAAGTCATGGCAGTATCCCCTGTTCTGGTAACTCATCCATTCATTGAAATTTCCCTTCATTCTTATTCTGTAGTCTTTTGCAGTCTTGCACAGTGGGAGTGGAATGCTGCCAGGGTTGACTGAGTGATTTACTTGGCATGGATAATAACAGCTCTGCAGTGGCTGCAGCTCCAGGCAGGGGTCTGGCAGCACCCATTCCTCACCTGCTCGTTGCTGCTTTCCAGGCACTGCTAGTGGTGGTGGGTCAGTGCTTACCCTTAAGCAGCTCTAGGTAGTAGTATATGAATGTATCAATTTTGTGCTGGCTTAGTTATTTTTGTTAAGAAGGATGTTTTTTCTTCCTCAGACAATAAATTAGAAAAATTACTGCCCTTAATACGGTGTGGTAAGGAATGCTTCTCAAACTATTTCCCTAGCAAGCAGGCAGGAACTAATTTTTCCAGCCAGGGAAAGGGAGCCCCTTCTACCAGTGTATTTGATCCAGAGAAGGTATATGTCTGGGCTTGTGGTTGGCAGGCAATAGCAAGCATCTCAAAGGCAAGCATGTTACTTCTCTCAGTGCAGTTTTATGGAGTTGGGATCTCTGTAGCATATCTAGTGTGGTTTCACTGATGCCAAATTGACAGGACTGAAGAGGAAGTGCTACAAAGAGAAGGGCCATGAGAGCAGCCAGTTTTTATTAACAGCAGTGACTATCTAGGTTTGAATGCTCTTTTTTTCATTGGTCTCCTTTTGGGAGGTGAGAAAAGGTTTGTGTTTCTGCCTGAGTAAGGGAAATTTGTAGGTAAACAAATGTTTTCCATATTGGAAAGGAAAACTAACAAACTTGGTTTTGAGGGCTGAACAGGGAAGTAAATTGTAACTCATGAGTTTTATTAACAGCAGAGGGAGTTTCTTCAGTTCTGGAGTCCACAGAAAATAGATTTAAATGTTCAGGCTTTTCAGAAGCAGATAAAACAAAGGCGTAAAGAACTCTTAGCTTTAGATATGTGTGATTAAATGAAACTTACTAACCATGCTCTCTAATGTTGCCTTACAAATTCAATAAAGATGTTGCTTTTTAAAACCTTGTGTGGCTGAAGTGGTGAGAAGTTTCACTGACAAAGATCATGGCCTGTTTTGAGGATAACGTCTCATAAGCAGTTCTGACATTCCTCGATGTACTTTATAGATTAAGGGCATAATCTAAAATTAAAGATTAAGACATGAGTTTTACCTAATCTAAAATCTGAATAAAAATCATAGAAGAAAAAAAATTTTTTTCAAACATCATTGTTAGTCAAGGAATTCTGAATTAATTGATGCTTTAACTGAAAAAATGTCTTATAAATTGTGAAAATACTCAAATATTTCTAACTTTGTCTTCTGGGTAGGAATTTATTCTTGATTAAGCATGCCAGCTGATTATGAAAAAAAATTAGGTTTTACTGGAAATAAAAGACAGGAAATCATCTACAAGACTAGACACTAATAGTTATTTGTGTCTTTTTACCACATCTCAGCTGTTTTTCTGACTCTTTGGAAGGGCAACTTTTTTCTCTGAGGGGATAAAATTTCTTGCTTCTGAGTAAGGACACCCCATTATTTTCAATACCTGTGGTTGTGTAAGGGGTCAGCATAGCCTCCCCTGATTATTCTATCCTGAAGAAAGCTAGTAATATGTTCAGGTAGAGTATGCCACATTTTCACTTTCTGAAGTCAAGGGTAGAGAAAATTGAGGTTTGGGATTCTGGGGTTGATTTCAGACTGTGCACTACTTCTGCCTTTTAAAAAATGCACTTTAGTGCAGCAGCCTTGTGTACTTGTAGGAAGCATTGCAATAAGTTCAGAATATCTTGCTTATGGCATAGACCTATCCATGATTACAGAGTTGATTATGTGTAGGTTAAGTGTACTAACACAGTACTGATAAAGTGCTCTGTGCTCACTTGTCATAGATGGATATGCCAGCAGGGTTCAGTTTGCTGTGGTTTTCACCAGCTCCTCCAACAATCCAGGGTCTTTTGCAGCTCTCAGCTCTATAAAGGGCACTGAGTTTATATTGCTTTTTGAAATTGTCAAGGTCAGCTTGAGTTTCAAGGATTGTTGAATAAGGCCATGGAAGTGACAGTTCTAATGAGAACTACTTGGAATTTGAAGGAATCAAACATATGAGACACCAACCCACTGTAATGTCATGTTCTTCAAACTAGTATAATGAGTAGCAGTTAGAGAATATAAACCATTTGATTTTAAAACCTTAAAAGGAAGTGTGATGTGTTTTCACAGAACTGTTGACTCAGTAGCTTTTGTTGAGGCAAGGTGTCCTGGAGTTTGAAAAAAGCAAGAACAAATTATCTCTGGTTCTTTGCTTTTACAGGTTATTTGTAGCAGAATTGCTCAAATTATGCTATTAAACACCTTCTAAAATAAGATGGAGATGTTTTCCAGAATTCGTAAAAACTGCTTTCTCTCAAACTTCTCTGTATAGCAACTTTAGGCTAGCTGTTCAGGGAGAGGAAGAGATCGAAACTAGAGTTAAGCCTGTCTGCTATTTTCTGAACTGATTTTATGTATTCTGAAATCACTAGGGTGCATAATTTGTCTCTTTACTGTTTTGAAGAGGTTAAGACTTTTTCACATCGTAAGTGCAGCTTTTATTAAATGCTTGAAATGCGGAATCTTGTACAGTTACCAAGAGAATTCAAAATTACATTCTTACATTATTGCACTTGTCTTTGGTAGTTTTGAGAGAGAAGAGAAATGACTTTTCAGTAGATTTGAGCTTCAATGTAACTTCCTTTGAAAATAAAGTTCCAAGATGCCCACTGATGGCAGTGAAACTTGGAGGTTTTTTTGTCAGTAGCACTGTGCCAATTACTGCTCACCTATTGTGGTGTAACAAAACTAAAAAAGCTGATGTATTCTGCATCTCAGTCTCCTCCTCTTGGCAATCCCATTTGTAGAACTTACAGTCTCATATTGGCTTCCACATCTCCAGTGTCCCTGATGGGCTAAGCCTGACTGTCCCAAGGTGCCTATCTCCAGTGCTGGGTGACTCAGGCACCTCCTGTAGCATTCTGTATATGCTGTAATTGGTTTGACATTGCTTGTACTGCCTGGCTAGCTGCTAAGCTCCTGGTGGCTGGTGTCTCTGGGGTCTGGAGGGGAGTGGGTGTTTTTCCTGGCAGAACTAACTGAAGTTCCTCTGCCAGAAGGCAACCGATTTTCATAAAACCTATAGGAACCACATCTTTGAGAGTGTGGCATCACTTTGATAACTGTCAATCAGGTAGAATAGTGGGCCAGAAGTTATTTAGCATTTTAAAATCTGTAAGCTGTAGTTTTCCATGCTGTCTTCATATAGGAAGTCACAGTATTTGAATGCTTTATATTGTTTTAATTACTTAAAATCACATAAAGTTAGAAATTATGCCAGGTGTACCATGTTCCTATCCCATCTCTGAGAGGCGGCAGCCCTGCCTTGTGCTTTGCTGTAAAAATCATGCTGCTGCATTGCAACATTAAGAACTGGTCATACATCCTGAAGCATCTGGAAGTGTATATGCAGGAAGGAGCACTGGTTTTTATAACCTTGTTGGCTAAGTATTCTTTAAGAAAAACACAGAAAACCAAAATCAAATCACCTTCATGCAAATATCAGTAGGATTGCAAAATTTCATTAATTTTGGAAACAACATCTGTTTTGAAGGTTGTGATCTACTTAAAGTTAGCGTGCCATTGAATTCCAGGAAGTTTTTCTTTTGAATGTCCTTATGTCAAATGAAAGAGTTCTGTGTTTCATGAAACATTGCTCCCAGTATTTTTTTTTTTTTTCATTATTTCATGTCTGCTCAGACTATGTAGATAGGGATTCTATTTTCTGAAAGGCCCTGAAGGTTAGCTGGATTCTGTGGGAGCATCAGTTGCTTAGCAGCCTTGAGCTAGAGTATTATCTTTTTCCAGTTCATCAAAGGCAATGCTATGTGTTATACCTGTTTTAATATTCTCTTGATATATATGCCTGTTGCATATAAATATGTTGTATAGTTTATGTCCAGAAACATGCTGGAATTCAAGAGAGAACAGTTTTGAGTAACTGGTTACTGCGTTTGTCTCGATCCACCATAGAAATAACTAAAGTGTTAATAACTATAGTGTTAAAATGTTGTAGAGGCCTAATTTCCAGTTGAAGGATGTGTTTCAACATTTAAAAATAATATTCAGGAACATTATGATTTTAGTACAATATCCATCAAATGAAATTTTGTGAACTACTGCTCTGTAACACAATATTTGTATAGTCTAAGCTTTCAGAGGAGGAATAATATCCAGCAGTTATTTTATTTGTAGATGAAAACTTAACTGCAGTAGCCATTTATTTCACCTCAATTGCTGCCTTTAAATTTGCTTTTGTTTGATGTTTTTCTGTTTCTCAAATCTGGACATTAACAGGTGAGAAAGATTGCTCATTACTTTAGAACAAAGTCCCTCAAATTTAACAAGGCTGAAGTATACTTACATGTAGTGCTTTATACTGAAACCAAGACTCTAGGCTGAAACACTAGCTATATGTAATTTGATTAATTAAAACCTCATGAACTTTTAATACCCCTATTTATAACTCATTTTTAATTCTGACTTTCATTTTAATGTTTTCCCAACTATGTCCATCTGACAGCTGTAGAGAGTTGTTTCTTATTTGGTGTTGAGACTGCATCTCTAACAGGTTGGATTATTTAGTCCAGAATAATATTACTTTGATCTTTCTCTGGATCTAACTTGGTTTTTCATGTCTTCTTCTCTCTGTCTTTGTTCTGTCTGTCATTGTAAAACACCAAGTGATCTGGTTTATAACTTTTGGAAGATTTTCTTTTCTGCTTTGTTATACTCATTCCTAGCAAGTTTCTTCAGGACTTTCATTTGTACCAGGGTTTCTGGTGACCTCTTCATGGAGAATGTGGGGAGTCACATTCTAGTCTGTATGTTGTGTTTG
Source organism: Vidua macroura (assembly GCF_024509145.1). Classification (NCBI taxonomy): domain Eukaryota; kingdom Metazoa; phylum Chordata; class Aves; order Passeriformes; family Viduidae; genus Vidua; species Vidua macroura. Next base: position 41,722,537 of record NC_071573.1, on the reverse strand, counting down.
CTCACTGGTTTTGATGATAAAGAGTTCTGTTTTGGGGTAGCATTATAAATTGAAGTGTAGGACTTTGGATAAAAGTGTTTTTAATATTTGTGTCTTAAAGAAGACTTCAAGCATTATTTGGCTCAATTTTTTTTTTTTTTTTATAGCTAGTACCCTAAAGATATGTTCATATACCTTTTTGCCTCTGAAAATTATGCTGGGCAAGCAACCCATTTCCACAAAGGTCAGCGGAAAACCAGACAGCTACACACCTCCCATTAGCTGTTAAAATACTTATACAATTTTGTTAATTCCCCTAAACAGTGAAAAATAAGTTTAACTGCTGACCATAGCACTTGTTTAATGAGGTATTGTACTTAAATAAACAGACTGTAAAGTGTGGTTGGGATTTAGACATTGGTGGTGTTATCCAAGCATTAGAAGAAATTGAGATATAACTGAGTTGTCAGTTACAGATTATTCCCCCATCCACATTGGAGCTGCAGGGACAAGGCGTATCTTTGGACCCTCTTAGCAAATGTTAAAAGTTCCATGAAAATGTTCTTCATCCTCAAAATAATAGAGAAGTAACACATCACTGAACTGTATTTGGATGTTGAATGCTGTTTTGTGGTTTCTTTGACCTTAGAAGAGAATGGCTTTTTGTTTGCAATCTGTGAGTTTTCTTACCACTGAGTATGAACTTTCTTGTAAACTTGCTTCAGTGTTTCAAGTTCTGAAACACGCTGACCTTGTATGATAAACATTTGCAAGGAGTGGTTGAGTGTAGGGTAATTTCTGACCTTGAAATTTATTTTTGATTATTTGTTAAAATTTAAGGCATTGAAATTTGTTTCAATGACTTTCAGTAATAATGCTTCTGAAAATGCAGAATTTTTTTTGAGCTTTGGTATTTTTTTGTTTATTAGAAGCAAAATTAGGGCATTAAGTAAACATAAATACAGATTATATATAGATACAAAAAGATAAATACCAAATTACTTGGCTGTCTATATTCACAGTGCAAAAATATCAACTGGTGTAATGTACATTCCTGGATTGACAGCTTTAAACTACATTTCATCATTTTTACCTTGCTTGACCAAATGTGGACTAAGAGCCTACCTCAGTCCGGTCACTGAAAATAAGTGGATGTTTAAATTTTAGCCCTCTTACTGCATGTTAAATTCATGGATTAAATATGGTAAGTTGGAAAAAATTACATATTTGTATAATGTCACCACAGACGTATTCTTCCTTCTTGGAGCTTCTTGCCAGCTTTAACCTTTTTTGTGTAGGATGGGGGTCATAGCTCCAGTTAAATCAGTTCTAGACATGCCAATGTTGGCTACATAATCATTCTTTGTTCTCTTCATAGTGACTAAAATCTCTGTTTTGGCAGGTGTACTATTAACTCAGAGATGATAAGTCAGCCCTCCCTCTCAGAAATGTAGGAGTAAATGCTTAATTGCTGTGGTTCATTATGGGACAAGTTAACCCTTGGAACTGTTTATATTTTAGTTCTAAATGTTCAGGTAGTTTTGTGATTTTCTTTTCTGTTAGGATTAGATGCCACTGTTCTTCCTGAAGTTAATTGCTTTTATTTCCTCCTGTATTAGGAGGAGGAAAAAGAAAGGAAAAAATATTGTACTTTTTAAACTCATTGCTTAATGTTACGCTATTGAGACAAACAATCAGCCTTCCCTTTCATTTTCTCTTCTCAAGAGGATAGCACTGTCAAGTTTGCAGAGTTCTCATTTCAAAATAAGTGTTTTCTTTTTTTCAAGAACTCTGCTGTTCTTGAAAATGCACAGCCCTGAGAAGGTAATGAAGAAACTGCAAGGATGGAATGCAGGAATCCTACCCCACAGAATCTATTTTGATGGGATTTTTTTTTCCTCCCAAGTTTTGTATTTAAAAAAAAAAGTGGACTCAAAAATGGTCTGGTTTTTTTTCTGCTTTGTTTGGTGGGTAACAAGTTGTTTGGCTTTTTTTATTTTTTGTTAAAACAGCAAGATTCTTTCAAATATTCTTTATAAAAGAAACTGACAACCTAAAAATGCTTTATAAAGTGTACCTTATTAAGATTCCTCATAGAAATTGTGTTAACAGGGTTTCCTGTTAACTGATGAAATTCTAACAGAACTTAATGACTAAACCTAACTATCTACAACCAGAATTTGGATTCATAGCAGTTGGCATCTTCAAAGGGGCCCAGGAGTTGATTTTGGTTTATTTAATGGGTTCTTTCCAATAGTAGATTTCGTCAGAGGGGATTTTATAATGGAAAAAAAGGTAGCAAAGCTGGATCCTATCTTTAAATCTCTGACTAAAACTATATGTAAAAGGGTTGACCTGTTTCTATTGCTTGACTTCCTACTTGTTGCAACAGGTGCCACAATGGATTCCTTGGGCAGCTATTAGCTGCATGAGGAGGCTTCCCCAGCCACCTCCAGGCAGCTTCTCCCCCTTCCACCTGTCAGCAGAATCTACACATCCCAGTCTCTGCCTGTGTGGTCAGTAGGTTAAGTTAAAACTTTGGAGAGATTCAGCAGGAAACTACTCTAAGCTAGTTTATTTGCAGGCTTCATTTTCTGCTGAGCTATCTGGCTGGTTGAGTCTCCCAAGATTACCCAGCTGCTAGACTCAGTCTAGGGGGGAAAAGCTGTAGAGGGTGGGGGGCTATAAATGAAGAGGAGGTTAAGGTAAGTGTTTCAGTGGCAGCAGGCTCTTACTGTCTTGGTTGTGACATCAGACTACACCTCTTTACTTCAGCTTTGCCAGTAAGTCACCTTTAAAAATAGAACGTCTTTTTAATTTTTTAGGTATGTATCTATGTATTTCTATTAAACTTTATTTCATTTTGATGTGACTTTTTTTAATATTAAATATTCTAATTTCAGCACATCAAATGTACCTTTGAGATAGGTTACAAAAAATGAAGCAACAAGGAAGTTCGTAATTGTGGTGTGCAATGTGTTATGATCAGGAAAAGTATGCCAACTATGTAAATACTTCCATGTACTCAGAAGCTGTGTATTCTTCTGATTAGCTTGAAATATCAAACTGCATCGAGTCATGTTCTATTGACTTCAGAAATAAAACTATAAATCCAAGCCAAATTTGAATGAAATATTCATAGCTTCAAAACAAAATACTGAAAAGGTGATTTGACTAATGATAGATAACTTAAATTGTAGGTTCTGAAGGAAGGTAACCTCTGTCAGCTCTTGCCCTGGACGCCATTTGTGAGATTATAAACTTCATCTGCATTGCCTGTTCTGTGTGCTGTATGACGTATATTGATTTAGGGAATGGCCAGGTATTAAATTTGGGTTAGGCAGGAAATTAATGTTTTCTCCAAGTTTCTCCTGGAGGAAACTGTACCTGATATGTTATATATTGACGAAGACTTTTTAGGCAGTTTCAAATAAGTGATGACGTTCCTGGTAGATAGAACACAACTGAGTGTTTTAAGTTTTAAAGCTAAGTTTCAATGTTGATTGATTTCCGCGTAATTGTGAAATTATGGAGGAATTGCCTTAATGAGGTTGTTTTTTCTTAAATTTAGTTTTTAAATAGGAGAGTTAAATTCAGTATTTTATTAAAGAGAACTTGAGAATGTTTGGTGTTCAGTCTGCTTCTGATTTTTTGCTGATGTAGTATCCAAATCCAATTTTTTTCAGAATTTACTGCTGATCTAGTATTTAAATTACGATTATTTGAATGTTTACTTATAAATTCTTGTTACCTCTAGTACTTCCTCTTACAGCACAATATACATTTCTGTTTTGCATTACAGACCTATCTGAAGAGCAAGTGAAGCACAAATGGCATGCAGTAAAATAACTTGCAGCACCTGTAGTCTGTGCCAATAACTTGGTAAAACTTCTTCTTTCTCTCAAGTTTCAATTTGCCCAAAGTTGCTTTAATAATAGTTATTAAAGAAGTGAAGGGGAAGCAAAAAATGATGATGCATTTGAGCTGTTGAAATCTCTTGTCCCTTTTCCTCTCTTTCCTTCTCCCTCCATTTTCTTCAGAAGGCAGGTGACTCCTAGTCATTTTTATCCTTTGTGCTTTTCTTATGAAGTTGGTGTGTATTTGTCAATTCATAATGTCGAGGACTTCTTGTGTCAAGTCTTGTCTTGTTTTGGCTTTCCAACTGGGAACACTTGGTTCACGATTCTTTTTTTTTTACGTCTATGTTGGCTCCTTTGAGGTACATTTCTTGGGTTGTTGATTGTTTTGGATTTTTTTTAAGCTGGATATTTTTAGACAAATGCATTTAAGTACAAACTATTCCTTTCAGTTGAGTGTGAAAATTAAGAATGGGTTGTATGCCTACTGTTAAATTACATAGATAATAGAAGAGCACAGTATCCATAGAATAAAAAAGTCTCCTGTATGTGTAATAAGTATTTAAAGGATAAAATTCCCTTGCTGATAGTGACCTCTGAACTTAATCTGGTAAGACCATCACAATCTGACAGATAGTAGCTACAGAGATAGCAGAATCCATCCTGAGAGCCCACAGGAGAAAAGGAAGGTATTTAAGAAGCGGTGCTGCATAGGCAAAAATATCATCTTTTGTATATGCAGAAGAGTTTCTGATCAGTTCATGTTCTCACTGAGATATTTAATTTGTGGTTTGCACACCTAATTTTTTGCACTATGATACTTAATCTACAGTTTAAAATCTGGATATGGCTTCTATAAGCAATGTTGGCATTTTAATTTCCAGTTACAGTTGGAGCCAAATAACAGTTCCAAATGATGGAGGTGGGTCTCTTAATATGGACAAGGTATTGTGTTTCATTAATTGAATATACAGCATTTAATAGGGTTTTTTTTTCTGCTGTTAGTCTCCAGGTAAAGATGCAGGGTAACCCTGCTGGTTTTGTTGCGTGTTGATTTAGTGAAGTAACAGGAACCAGATTTGCTTGCAAACAGTTGGAGAGGGAACTGACTGAGTATAGCGGGAACAGAGACAGTAGCAGCATTGTCTGGACAATCTCTATTTGCAAGTTGAGTTGTACAGCATAACAACTTTCTTTCCTTTATAGTATTCTCTAAGAATGACTTTATCAGTGGTGGTAAATGTAGTGGATATGTAGGCATTCTTACCTATAATCATAGTAACTTAAATAGCTATGGTATTAAATAGCTTACATTTGCAAAGCCCATGATAGTCACCTGTTTAGCAAATTGTAGATAAAGTAGCAAGAAATGGTTGGTAGTAATTGATTATCTTGGGAAAATAAGGTTGCTTAATGTTTTATTTTTAGTACTAACAAAATAGGTAATATAAAGAGGGTATAATAGAAAGTACAAAGATGATAGGGGGGATAGAATGGACTTCGATATTTCAGGATTTTTTTTTTTAAGTATTAGATGGTAGTTTGAATTCAGTACATTTGAACTATTGAAAAGGTGTTCAATCCTTTGCATTGGCTTCTCTCAGAATATCTTCTTAATTATTTTATATGTGTGGTAACTGAAAAAAGTCACCTGAAAACACTGAAATGCATTGTTGATGCAATGCAATAAAACTGACTTTAACTGTATGAAGTCTTTGGATTTAAAAAAAAAATTTCAACTGAAGTGTTGTCTTAAATGGGGACTTTGGCTAGATAAGTTTAGAGAAATACAATCTATATGTACTTAGAAACAAAAAGAAAACCAACACTGTTGGAAATAACCTGCATGAAAAGGGTAGCATTGAAGAGCTTAGTTCTAGGTATAGGTTTCCTAGATGTCCTGCCTAAAATGTCTGTCCAGGCCTCCCTCAGGCTTGCTGTAAATACTGTTTCCTAAATTATATGAATTTTAACAAATAAAAGAGAAGCCGAGGCAGGAATGTGAGCCTTTTATTTAGAATTATGCTTTAAACAAAGTGCTTGCAATTTAAATTAGTACTTCTGGTTCTTCTCTAGGCTTTCAGCTTAGTCTTGAAAGTAGCACTGGGGGTGTCATTCTGTACTTGAGTTTGCCAGACGTGTGCCCCCAGAAATCTGGTTTGTCTAGATGTGCCCTGTTCTATTATTTCTGGCTTATTGGTCTGTATGTAGGCTCTTGCTTAATTTTTCCTTTTCCCCAATAAAATTTCAACCCAAGCTCAAAAGCACAGAGAACGCAGTTCTTGTTCAACTCTGGCCAGACTTGGTCTGCTACTTTATGTATATTTCAGCTTTTGCTCATGTTAAAAAGAGCTTTATTGCCTGTGTGGAGGGTTTGGAGATGGGACTGATGAGATGGGAATGGCACAGGAAAAGGAGTGGCAACTGGGAGCATTTGAGGAGGATTTTCCTGGGACCCGTGCCTTCTTTTCAAGCACAATTTCTGTGCTTTTCTTGACTAAGAACACTTTACATGGAAACAGTAGTGGTGTGGCAAAGAATTGTTGCTTGGTCTGTTCTAATTAGAGGAAAACAGACTTAGGAAGTACTGGCAAGCTCCATGGCAAAGTGATAGATTTTGGTTTCTAAAAGTGTGCAAAACATCTTACCTGCATACTGTTACACCATGAAATATTTGCATTGTGCCATAAGATTAGTAGAAAAATATTCCAACTGTAACAATGATAGTGCAGAAAGCAAGAAAGATTAATGGCAATCCTGTTTCAGGGACCATTAGGTTACAGGAATGTGTGTTGGATCTTGAGACTTTTTTTTGAGGAGTGAACTCTGCTTTATACTGCAGAGGAGGTCTGAAACGGAGATGGGAGAAAAGAGGCAATAAAATTCCCTACGCTGCTAACTCCAGATCTAGAACTGAGTTTAATCAGAAGTGTACCTGTAAGATCTGGACCAGCCAGAGCACCTAGGAAAATACATTGTTGTTAAGAGCACCAGTATTGTAGGTCTCCATTCTATTGTTAGGTATGGGTAACTTCTGTTGTCATAACTCCTCTAAACCTTTGTTTAGCCTAGCAAAAAGGACAAGCTTTTCTGATTTTTATCTATATAAAAGATATTACTAGATCCTAACTATTCTATTTTCTATGTCTGCTTCAGTTCTTGTTGTTGGACATGCATTTGCAGGTTTGGTCATTCGATATTTCATATGAGATGTTATGCTTTGTAAAATTCTATTGATACCTCCCTGTTTCTACTGAACTAAGCCTTCTTTAGTGTCTTTTAGAATTGAATGAACTACTTGCACAGCTACATGTAGCTTGCTAGTTTTCCGTTAGCCAAAACAGCCAGGCATTTCTTCTTCCTTCATCTCTTCTTTATAGCTATAGATTTTATGATTGATCTTATGCAAATCTGCATATTTTTTAGTATGATGGTCTGTTCTTTCTTAGAGTGGGCACTACCTTCTGACTGTGCTGCCCAGGGAGGTGGTGGAGTCACCGTCTCTGCAAATGTTCCAGAAACGAATGGATGTGGTACTTGGTGCTAAGGTTTAGTTGACATGGTGCTTTTGGTCAAAGGTTGGACCTGATGATCTTGGAGATTTTTTCCAACCTTTATGATTCTAAGATATCTTATCTACCGCTTTTAATACCAGTTTACTGCATAGCACTTTATTTTTCTCTCTGACTTACCTGGCTTTTATCTTTAACTTGTTGATTTATATTTCAGGAATTATTGAAAATAACATCTCTTTGTTGCCCTGCTGTAAATATTTCTGGGCATGTGCTGTCTCATATATTCAAGGAGTGCCTGTTACTTGTCACCCAAGCCTTTGCTCTGTGATGTTCACAGATATATTTTCTCCTTGATCTCCTTGCTGGAAGGTAGAGTCACAAAGAGAGATGTAATAATTCAGAATTTAGTTGAAAATGGTGTTGCAGGTAGAAATCATATGCAACCTTAGATTACTTGGTATTTTTTTTTATTTCTGGCTGGAATGTTTGGGTAAGGATCCAAGGAAGTGTTTTACATTTGGACCAAATTTAATCTCCTTCGATTTTGAATCATTCAGAAACATTGTATATGGTTTTGCTTATGTAAAAATAAATAAGGAGTTAGATAAATATCCTTATCCTATGTCCTACTTACTTGTACATAAGTAAGCACATAGGATTTTCCTGCATTTCTGCATACCTAATGTAATCTGTGGGTGTTGGTGGGTTTGTTTTCAAATAGTCTTTGCACGTCTAAATATTTTGGGCTGTGCTTGCCAGGAGCCAAGCTAGAATGTAAGTATGAACTTGATTCTTCATGGAAAATAAAAAGTCTGAAAAATATTGAAGTAAACCCAAAAGTGTTAAACTTAACATTGCATGTATATTGGAGCCAGAAAAGACAATTTAAAGGTTTGGAAAAGAAACAAGGGGGATGCTGAGTAAACAGGGCAAACTGGTGGTTGTAAAATAGCTTCTCCCAAGTTAGCAGCTAGCAAGGGCCAGGAAGCTATGGAAGAGGCAGAAGGATGCTATAGTAAAGGTTGCTAGGCTACTCCAAGGTAAGCTCTTACACAGTGCTACTCAGCTATGCTGAGCATTTTTACTGCCCAGCTGCTAAGTAATGTGTGTGTGGTATTGTTTGTCTGGTTACCAGCCGGAATGGGAAGTTTGAACTGCTGAGAAATGTTGTACCTTTGTAGGATGAAACTTGGTCACATGCCAGTTATATTACCTTTTGCAAGACTGACTGTTTTTTGTTTCGGTCACATTGACTGACAAGGAATGTCAGGAATTCTGCTGAACATGTTTGAAATGGAACAGCAAACAATAGGTCTTTGATTCAAGTATAAAAGTAAAATGACTTGCATGAATTTAACCTGTTCTAGTGGTTCTCATTGGTGAGGTCTTGGTTTGTCTGTACCATTTTGGCCTTCATTTCTCTTGCTTTGTTAAGAAGCTTATTGAAAATGGAATGTGGGTTCTTTTTCTTTTATCTGGATTTGATGTAATTTTTGAAATATTTGTAAGAGTTAATCTCTACCACTAAGAATTCTTTCTTTCAATTGCAAGTACGAGGTCATGAGTTTTTCTTCTGTAAGGGAGGGTAAGTCTTTGTCTGCTTTTTTGTTAATGGGTTTCCTGTACTGTGTTTTGCTCTACATACAGCTAGAAACCATATGTTTATGCTTCTTACATGTAATTTAATTTTTGGTCTTTGTCCCAGGAGATCATTTTAATAGAAAGTTAAAACTGGCAGTTGCTCTCAAACAGTGGCAGAGGAACTGAATATGGAATTTAAATTATGTCAACATGATTCAACATGTGTCAACATGATTCCTTTCCATCTGTTGCCTCCCTCCCTGTGAGCTCTGACACAATTACCCAATTCTCTTCTTGTAACACTGTTTCCTGAAGAGGTGCTACAACTCTGTCAATAATGTTGTCTCATTGAACAAGTCAGGCACTGTAGGATGCAACAGCGTAGAAAGGATAACTTACTCTTTAACATTCCTGAAGGTGCAGTGCGTATAACATAAAAGGGACTGGATCCAAGTTCAGTGGCCTGTTGCCAGCTGGGGACTCCTAAGGCAAACTAATTTCCCTGGCATATAGTTTCCCAACTTTGTTCTGATTTGTAGTCCAGGGATTTCATGAAAATAAACTAACTTTTTTGATATAAATTCCCTATATCAAGTTTACTCCTGTGAATTTGTGGAGATGCTTTTTAAATCTATGTTAAATAATAATATTCACATACCATGCCAAGAATTCCAAAGTTCAGAATCTTGTTGCAAATTTCACCTATGTATTATGTGTACAAATGACATGTGTTTGAGTCTCATCTGCTAGTTTTACCCGATGGTGTCCATTTCTTGTAGTGAGAAACTTTGAACAATTATTAGCTCTAGTTTTCTTCATTAACAAGGCATTGTTATATAGATTTTTGTTTGTAAATGTTTCTTTTCCTAGGGGAAGGCTAGGAAAAGGCTTCTTGTCTATTAACCATTCCTTGTAGCTGTGGTTATTTTGTTTTGAGTACCCTGCTTGTGTCCTTCCCTGCACCTCTTTCAGTTGTTACATGCTTTTGAAGATGAGTAGGGGCCAGGATGGAGTGCACTATTAAGAATGGATTTTATATGGTGACATAATGCTGCTTTGTTTTATCAGTCTTTTATAAGAATTCTGAACATTTGTTTTTTGTTTACTACTGCTGCTGTTTTTATTATTCCAGAATCTGGTTGCAAAGTGGATAATTTTCTGAAAGTCTGTCATCATCTGGGATATTAGGATTCTGGGCTTTCTTAAATGATCTGATTTACTTTCCATCTTTCCAAGTGTATTTCTTGTACTAATTTAATATATGCTCCTACAGTTGCATAAAAAGCTCATGACATTGTAGGTATTTCTTGGTTCTATAGCTTGGAATAGCTTAAAATTATCAAAGAAACATTTTCATGCAGCTAAAAATTGCAATAATATTTTCTCAACACTAAAAGTATACAATTATCTGTGCAATACAAATTGTGTGTGAAATTAGTAACAGAAATGTTTTTTTTTTTATTGCCATTGCATTAATTTACAAACTCAATATTTTTCAGTTTTATTGCTAGAGAAGGTGGAGCATGATGACATTTGTAATAAAACTCTGAAGATTACAGACTTCGGTCTGGCTAGAGAGTGGCACAGAACAACCAAAATGAGTGCAGCCGGAACTTATGCATGGATGGCTCCAGAAGTTATCAAGTCCTCCATGTTTTCTAAAGGAAGTGATATTTGGAGGTAAGAAGTTTTTCTGCTGAAGACCATGTTCAGTGGAACTGTGTTGAGGTTTTTGACAGAATTTTTTTTGGTGGTTTGCTAGGTTATTGCCTCTACATATGGCTAGTTTAGCTCTTCTAAGAAACAAATGCATTTTTAAATATCTACTTCAGATGTTATACCTTTTATTATCCATTACTTACAAACTGGGGGAGGAGGAGGGAAAATAAGGATTTTTTTTTTTTTTTTTTTTTTTAAAGCAAGCTCTCATTAAGAGAAGCCATTAGCCATTTGTTGGCTAATATACCCAAGTTTCTCTGGAGTCTTAATGTAAATAACTTTGTGCTCTTGATACATTAATGTATGATTGATCTCATTTTGGTGGGTTTATTTTATATTAAATGTCTGAAAACTCTCAGTCTGTATAAAAATGGGACCAATCAATTACTGCCTTATATGACTGATAAATAATAATAAGGTGCAAACCAGAACTTTGCCAAGTGTTAACTTGAATTAGTGCTGTTTTTAGGAATCTGGAATGTGATTGTGTGTAAAAATTAATGCTATGTTGAAGCTTCTACATTTACAGAGATTTTGCTTCCAGTAGCTGGATTAAGGAGAATGTATTCGGCACAAATTTGTTTTAACTTGCTCTCTAATTTTAAAGGTGGGAAATGCCCTGTGTTAAATTTGTGAATTTCTCATTTAAGATGTTATTGTGGATAATATAAATAATATGGCTCTCACTACTGATGCTGTTTTTGAGTGGTGTAGTGTGGGATACATGTACTATAGAAAGGTAATTTAAACTTTAGTTTTAATTTAGTTCTGTTTTGTAAGTGCAGAAAAGCAGTGATTGCACAATAGGCTCTAAAAGCTGCTGTGCCCCACCTTGAAATGTCTGAATTTCCTTTCTTTTTGATACATTTGCTCCGAAGGATCCAAGACAGCTATTTGGGGAAGGAGGGAGGACTTTCATCTGTTTTCTCCTGCTGCTTTATGCATGTTCTGTATTGTATAATTCTTAAATAGGGTCCTGTTTTGCTTAAATGCATGATACTCTACAGCATGAAGTAATACTTTTGGTATTCTTGTGATGATTCTGTATCTGCACTGCTGTTTTGTGACACTCATTTGTCTTGTCTCTGGAACCAATTTTATTTGCATTAGTCTCAGTTGATGCCCAGTTGGGAAGCATCTTTGGCCTCATTCTTTTTTTTTCCCATTCTTTCTTACTTTTTTCTTAATTTTTTTTTCTTTTGCGGGATGGAGGTTGGGTGTAGGCGTTTCCCTAATCAGCTGTATTCCATGCTTAATTACAGGTCCTGTCCAGTCTTGTTGCTGTGATTTTAGGTATCTGAGGGGGTATGCTTTGGTGCAATTATTTTATATTCTGCTGCAACATTAGTTTACATTTTTGGAACCTACAGTATTTCTCTTCTTCGCCTTCTCTTCTGCACGCCTCTCTTGTAAAAATGTAAGTATTTAGTTCAATGATGGAAGTCTAACAGGAGAGGTTTTTAAGTAGAAAGGCTGTGTTTTGCAGTATAGTTTAGACCTTCTTAGCTTCTAAACATTTTCTGCTCACTGCACCTTGATCTATTCTGTTGCTTATCTTTACTCTTTCTTTAAAAGAAAAGCAAATAAAGAATATCCTGGTTACAGGAGTGGTTTTTGTTTTAAAAAGCCTTCAGTTTACCAATTTAAGTATATGGGTCTCTGTAAGACAAAAACACAGTATGTTTCAGCAAATTTCTAAACCTCAGTTACACATACTGAGTGCTGGGGCTCTGAATGAAATCTGCAGACCTCTTATTAGGAAAAGAAAGAGCAATTGAGGCTGCACAAGTTGAGGCAACTTACACTTCCAGCTAGTCTTCCAGAATCTGCCAGTGCTCAGAAATGTTGTTGGAGTATTTTCATGCAGAGCCTTCCAGGCTATGTTCTCAGGTGTCATCCTAGATAGCAGAATTAGTGCTTTCCAGGCCCTGCACGTGTATCCTTTTGCTTTCCAGACCAGAGCTTCAACTACTGTATTTATTTTACTCTGGCACATGTTTCCAAATTCCCAAACAAGAATTCTGCTGTTCCAACCCTGCCCTTCCGTCAATCATCACACATTTCTGAATGGTGTGTCAGTATTGGTTTTGTGTGGAGCCTGAAAGTGCAAATATACCTACAGGTTTCCAAGTGCTGATGGTGTGCTTCAGCAGTGGTCTTTAGAGTAATGTGTGTCCTGGTTGTACAAGCCCTTGGCAAAGCCAGGAAGCATCTACTGTACAGCAGAATTAGTAGTTGCTTTTGCTTGGAACATTTGTATAAATTTGAAGTGATTCACCTAGCAGTGCTTAGTAACCTGTGCTCTAGAAGATGGATTGTAGAGTAAAATAAACTTTGAGAACCTTACCTGCAGACTTTCAGCTCCTAAAATATGTAAAATCAGCAAGTTTTCACTGGAGTGAGATACAGTAAGGGTTAAATCGCATTTGATTGAAGGAAAAATAATTTTAATAATGAAAATACTTAACATATTTTTGGAGGTGTATTCATTTTTGTGGTTTAGAAATATGTATTTCAATTACAAGGTTGTGGCTTTGCCTTTTGCTGATGATGGAAAGGGACATGGCTTTTGCTCTTTAAAGAAAAGCTGTTTCTTAGAAGTTCAGGCTGTATGCATAAGACAATTGTGTGTGAGCTGGTGAAATTTAATAAACTAAGTAGCTACTTGTGTAGCTGAGAGAGTTAACAAGTAGTTGTTTTCCTAGATAATGGCAGATTAGTACCTCCCTAGTAGTAGTTAAAAACTGCTATGCTGAAGTAGTTAAAAACTCCAACATATCAAGACCATAATGTCTTTAGGCTTCCTCCTTGCAGTTTTTCCCCCATAGTGCTGGCTCTTGGTACTTGACATTAAGACTGCTTTCATTAAAAGGCTGTTACTATGCTGGTCTGTTTAAAACTTTGCAACCACCTTCTTGGCACTGTTGAGAGCTCTTTAAAATTAAAGACTTGAGTTGTAAATATAACTAAGCTAATAGTGTGACAACTTTTTTATAAAAGGTGACTTCTTTTTAGTTAAATTTAATATTTTGCTTATCTTCAGAGTTCATGCTAAAATATGCATGGGACAGTCTGAACAAAGGAATTACTTGAATTCAGAACAGACTGTACTTGCTGAGAGATGCTTTTTTTTTATGCTTTCTCCAAAGACACACATGAGCCATAGTTGAGGAGAATTCCTCCATCAGGCATAAAATGTGTATGTACCACAGGAAGTGTTGTATTCATTATGGTCAGAATACCACTGTTTTAAAACTAATTGGAATTAATTATTTAAACCTTCTTTGAGTATACAAGCAAATGTAGAAATTAGACCAGAAAAATCAGGAAGAAATTATTAAGAAGCTCAAGACTTTTTAAATTCCTTTTTCTTTTGGGTGCAGGTGCAGACTGTTTTCTTCAGCTTTTGATGAAGTGTTAGCACTGTAAATTCATTAGTTTTTAAGATTTTATGAGATGCAAAAATTCTCAGACAAACAGACCATAGAAAACAAAGTACTGCTGATATTTGTGCTGATATTGTGTAGTTTGCTGTTTTATTATTTATTAAAGTGATGTTGTAAGGTGTTATTGTTGTTTTAAGGTACTGACTGACTTCTTCTGATTAAGCAGACAGCGATAGAAAACCTTAACCCCAGTGTGTGTTCTTCTCCCTGTCACATCTGACATCTCCACTTGAGGTGTCATTTCTAGTCCTAAAGGAGTGCATAGCCCTCACTTCCCCAGTGCACAATGCTTTTCTTCTCCTGTTGGAGAGTTCAGTCTAGTCCTGCAAAACTTGCAGGTGGCTTCTTTGCACATTTGGAATGAAGGGGCAAGAGTGGTAGTTTGTATTGTTTTTTCCTTTGCCTGCTCACTTTGCTATTCAAAAGCAGCTATAGGTTATCCTTTGTATCCTTGTTCTACAGGTAGTGGTTCCCGGGCAGGAATAGAAGTGGGGGTGTGGGGGATGAAGGAAGGAACAAAAACCAAATCCAGTCATAAAGTCCACTTTAGGCTAACATTCTGAAAGGAATAATTCCCACTTCCACAAAAATGACTGTGAAAGTTGTCCACTTCAGTGGTGGCAGAATAGGAGCTCTGGAGCCACAGCAGCCAGTGTGCTGCCCCTGCCCTTTCTAGGGGCTTGAGTAATTTGAACAAGCCAAGCATTGGGCATACAGACCCAAAAAAGGTAAAAGCAGCACCTGGCTCTTCTTTGCGTGGAGAGCATTGCAGAAGTTCTTATGGTAATTGTTACTGGTAATAGGAGTTCCCATAATTCTTGATTTCTGTACCTGACTCTGATAAAAAATCTCTTCATGCCACCACCTTTTGCTGAAAATAATGTTGTTTTGTTTGGATTTTGTGGGTGGGATTTTTTCTAGTATGGAGAAATTTGTTGTGTGTGCATGAAATAATTTCTCAAACTTGTTGGATCTTCAGTGGGAAGTGACAAGTTCACTGGCCTTCATATATACATGATGGGATTAGAAATTCAAACTTCCAGATAAAGATGTGAGTTTTCTGTAATTTTTGTACTGTTATTTAAAAAAGAAAAAATATGTCCCTCTAGGTAAATTACTGGGAAATATTTGGAAAGGGGATGGCCTGAATGCTCTGCTGAGAATTTCTTTTTATTGTTTTTTTTTTTTTAGTTTTTTTGTGGGGAGAAGGTTGCTTGTTTTCCTGTCATTCAGACTTCCTATTGTAAGTCAGATTTATGTGAAACTAGCATTTCCATAGGAGGGGCTTCAGGCTTACGTTCCAATTTGCTTAATCACTATAACCGGAAAGGTGCACAATGACAAAAGTACAGCTGACAAAGGCATTCACCTTTGACTGGAAAATCCTCATGAATTGGAGTACATGATTGGATGGTTACTTGTTTGTGTTTTCTTGTGTTCTTGTTTCTTTCTCAGAAAATAACTGTTTAAAAATTACCTTTTGTAGTTATGGAGTGTTGCTGTGGGAACTGCTTACAGGAGAAGTTCCTTACCGTGGCATAGATGGCCTCACTGTGGCTTATGGAGTAGCTGTCAATAAGCTTACTTTGCCCATTCCATCCACCTGCCCTGAACCATTTGCAAAACTAATGAAAGGTATCCACATTTTCTTCCTATGTATTTAAATAGTTACATTTTGGGGGTATGAAATAATCATGGGTTGCCAAATAAGTACCTCATTTGATAGTGTGCTGTGTATCAAGTATTTTGTTTTTCTTTACACAGCAGTCTGGTGTTACAGAGAGTTGGGTGTGTTTCTGAGGGAGCCATACAGTGTTATGGTGTTGCATATAAGTTTTTCAGTAGCAACAGTACAGTTTGTGCTCTGATTTCACAGATTTTTTTTCTACTCTGAAATTGCATTAATTTTCATAAATTATGGCATTCTACTATGGATTAATACAAGATAAGATTAAAATCCCAAGGAAAAGAATTGCAAATGCCTTTTTATTTCCATTGTTTCTTCATGAGTGTCAAAAATGTTTTCGAAATATTTTAGAGAGAAATATTGCTTGCTAATGGCTATTTCCATATGTTTAGTGAATTTTTCTACCTTTTTGTTTATTCTTTCCATACAATATTGCTAGTTTTGCTATTTCAGATGCTAAAAATAGACAAAAAATTTACTATTAATACAAAAACAACCCTCTGAATACAGGTATGTACATGTCACCTCTGTAAATTGAGACAGGGCTGGGGATTTCTTGCAAGTAAAGAGAACACATTAGAATTTGAAATGCAGTTGCAAGTAACTTGAAATTGACATAGTTCTTCCAAAGGTTCTATGTGCTATTACAAACTGATGGGATTTTGATAAATTCTAGAATGCTGGGAGCAGGACCCTCATATCCGGCCATCGTTTGCCTTAATTCTTGAACAGCTTACTGCCATTGAAGGGGCAGTTATGACTGAAATGCCTCAAGAGTCTTTCCACTCCATGCAAGATGATTGGAAATTGGAAATTCAGCAGATATTTAATGAATTGAGGACCAAGGAAAAAGTAAGTTGATTTTTCCAATTGCATGGCAGTTAAGGAAGGGTATGTGTCTATGTATGTTTGTAATACAGCACACTTTGAACTTTTGAATTGTTGCTTACCAATGTACTCGTGCAAATATACAGATAGTTGAAAAAGAAAGATATCCACACCTGTCTCCGCAAAGAAAAGAAGTTGTAGATCTGTAAATGTCGTATTCTAAGCTCTTTTTTAAAATGTGCTATTTTTTTCTTGTATGTTTGCATGTATCAGTTAAATTGGATTTATCCTTTAAGCTAATCTTTATGACTGCAAATTTTCGGCTGCTGTTGAACATTCTCCTCAGCTATGAGAATGAATAGCCTTTTATCCTGTTATGTGCCTCTATCCTATGCCTTCTTTACATGTACTGAAATATCAGCATAGTGGTTTTAGAATTTACTGATCACCTCTAAGATTGCCGTATCATTACATACTTCCTCTCTACTGTTTCTTCTACCCTCTGCATTTCCCTCTTCATTTTGGTTCACAGAAGTGGGTAAGTATGTGGTGTGGTCTGCTCTGCCTGCAGTAGGCATACAGAGTGCTAGAGCTGAGTTGTGTGCCTCAGGAGCTGTCAGGTCTCTTCCTTTGCAGTTGAGTTATAGTCCCTCTACAGAGAGTAGAAGCTTCCTTTTTTACTTGCCGTGGGGTCACCAGCTACTGTGTTCACTTGCCTCAACCTGCCATAGAACATAACTCTGTTTTTGGCCCCTCCAGCAACTGCTTAACCAACCATTCTCCTCTTTTTACTCTGAGAGCAATTGTAACAGGCCTTCCTGTTCAGGTTTTTTGTTTATTTTTTGTTTTTCTGGAGGCATTACTCTAGTATGAGATTTCCTAAGAAAAATGTGATTAAATCAAATCTAGGTTTAAATAAGCAGGTGAAAAGGTTTACGAGAAGAGTCATATTTTGGGTGCAAAAGTGAGTTAAGCTCAGAGAGGGGAAAAGATAAAATGAAATTTATTTTTAATATGCTAAGGTAAGTGCATCTCCAGAGGCATCTACCCTAATGAGGTATACTTCTCTAAGGCTGAAAACATATAACTTTGACTTAGACAAGATTTTCATATATTCAGGGTTTTTAATTTGCCATATTATCAATTTTGCTATGAGCTACTAGAGCGAAAGTCATGTCTAGAAAGTATTTATATAATAATAATAATAATACAAAAATCCTCTGCATGGAGTCTCATTCATCCTTTTTTGTAAAAGAGGAACTTCTGTAGCTAGAGGAATTTCCTCAAGGGCTTACTGCAAATGGGTGATGGTGACGCCTACTCGAAGAGAAGATCACAATCTTATTTTGACAAATGTTCTTGAGCAACTGAAATACAGAAATTCTTTCCAAGCTTCCTTACAATGGGTGTTTTAATTGTAGAGTGATGTGGAAACATTGCCTAACTAATTGCAGTAAGTTTGGTTTTAATTAGTTTATTTGGAAAAGAGTAAATATTTAATCTCTCACAGAGGAAATACTTTTACATCCTCTAAACGGTCTACCATTTCAGTACAGGCCCTCAGTTTCTGCCTGTTTGCTGAACTTTATGGAACCTGGATTTGAGGGCTGTGAAAGGTGAAAAATCAACAGTGTCTCCTAATGTACCTTTATTACTGTACTAATGCAGTAATAAAGATCTTCTCTATTTAAACTTTTAAGTATCTCTTTTCTAAATCTGAATTAATGTAGTTTCTGCTTTCAACCCTTGTTTTAGGTTACCCTGTTTTGTGTGGACAGAGGAGGAGAAAAGTGAGGATTTTCAGGAGTCCCTGAATTAAGTTATTAAATATCTTTTAAAAAATTTGGTTTCCAATATTGTGTTGAAAAAAGCTCACTCAAAATTAGTATACCATATGAAATTTGTCAAGTCATATCACTTAAATTTTAAACCCATGATAAGCAATATACATGTGCTATAGCTGCAAAAAAAACCCTGAAAGTGTCTTTGTGAAGAGTAGACACTTCTCACTGAACCATTTTACTTCAGTGCCAACCTGTCTTTTGACATCCATAGTCTTTTTGGCAAGAACATTTGAACATCCCCTCATTTGAAAACACTGAAATAATACAGTTCAGGAAGTAGTTTTTTTCTTTAAGGGTATGAAATAAGGAATTCTTCTGGCATACAACATTGCTGGAATAAGGAATTCTTCTGGCATATAACATACAACCAATGAGCAGAATTAGACAGTTCTGAAACAAATAAAACCAAGCAACACCCCATTATAAAATTGTGTAGTGTAAAAATAAATTCTTTTTAAATAGAAATAAATTTTTAGATACCCTGAACTTTTAGCATAGCTTTGTTCCAAATGATAGTTTTCTGAGTTGAATTAACTGGAATTTATAGAATAGTATGAAAAAAAAAAATGTAGTGAGAAACATATATAGTATGAGTCACATCTAGTTTTCCTTTTCCTATACTTTCCGTACAATGTTATTAGCAATATAGACTGTAAGTGTTCCTTCTGTCTCCTGTGTAATACACCCCATACTATTAAGGAAGGTCTAAAATTAGGGAGGTCTTAAATTTCAGATGTATTTTAACAGATTTTGGAAACTGAAGATTAAGATAACTTTAAAATGCTAGGCTTACAGTTATTTAGCCTTGGGTATTCATTTACCCTGAAAATCTAACTAGCTTCCTTATTAAAGCTTTCCCTTTTCCAAAATTAAACAATAATAAAAGAAGAGCAACTCTTTTGAGACTGGTGGCTGGGGAGTCTGTGTGCTGTAATTCAGTAGTAGCTGTTTGATGTTAGAGATACCTGCTAGATTTAATTAAGAAACAGCTGTCTTATGACTTAGCTTATCCAATTGCACTAATCCCCATTCAGTGTAATACTGATTGCTTTTCTAGATAGAAAAGTGCTACTTAATACGTGGCTGAGAAACATGAAAGGTTAGAGAATTTAAGATAAAGGCAATAATTTGTGTATTCATCAGGTCATTGGACTTATGTTAAAGTGTAGGAGCTGTCCAATAGCAGCCCTCATGCTGTGCAAGAGCTTCTCATCATGTGAAATACTTGAAGTGCATTTTCTGCTGGGCTGTTAGCTGATAATCTTTGATTGCATGTATTGTCCCCATTGCTACTGCTTACCTGCTTTAAGTGGAGTGACTCAAGTTAATTAGTTTAAAGGAAATATGTGTAATGCTTGATTCTGAATACAGAGTCTTGGTTTGTTGAGAATGGAGGACTTGCAGAAGATTGCGCATGTTGCATGTATATAGTGCATCATAAAAATAAATCAGGAAATACAACCTACTGTGCACTTCATATGTCCTTTAATACTGCCTTCACATTAATAAGTTTTATTTTTGTGACTCTTGTCTTCAGGAGCTTCGATCCCGAGAAGAGGAGTTGACAAGAGCAGCTCTTCAGCAAAAATCTCAAGAAGAATTACTGAAGCGCCGTGAGCAGCAGTTAGCGGAACGCGAGATCGATGTACTGGAGCGTGAGCTGAATATCATGATATTCCAGTTAAACCAAGAGAAACCCAATGTAAAGAAGAGGAAGGGGAAGTTTAAAAGAAGCAGGTTAAAACTCAAAGATGGACACAGAATTAGTTTGCCTTCAGGTCTGCAATTTTTTAAAAGTTCACTGTATATGTAATGATTAAATATGCCAGCTTCTTCACTGCCATGGTTTGTGTTTTCAGTGTTAGCTGCTATTTTATTTTGTTGTCAGGTTCTTGCACTGTAATGCACAGAAGGGTTTGGTAAGAATTGTATAGCTCCCTTCCCACAAGGAAAAGCTTTCACATACCATATTCCCATGAAATGAATCCTCATTTCATCTGGAAGAATGATTCAGCTAGAGTCCATCCCATTTGGAGGGAAAGGTCACTAGCATTAGAGCCACTTGATTTAATACTGGTTCAAAGTTCAGATTTTTGTTATCATTGTTTCTGTACAGACAGGAAGGCACTTTTTACTACATGCCAGAACTTTCGATCATGATTAGTGCTGTTTGCCCTAAAATTGCAAATACTGAGCAGAAAAAAAATGCTTCGAAAGGGCTCGGGATGTACAGGTGCAGTAGGTCCAAACTGCACACTTACTGCAGTTGCAAGTACAACACAGTAGTTACAATCTTCAGTGCCTTGTTTCTTGCAAGAAAACATATTAATAGCAGCAGATGATGATTTCAGAATACAAATATAGTATAATTTGAATGCTAGAGCGTTTCATTCCACCTATGAATGTGTTAAAATGCCCCATTCGCAAAGGAGGCGTGTTTGTAGATAGTGAGGGTCTTTCAGTTCTGAGGGGCTGGTTTAGAGGTGCCTTTTTAGTGTTGCCACCAGACAGCACTACACAAACTCATGGTTTCACCAATGGTTGGAAAGCTTTCATTATTATTTCAAATTCATTACCAGCATCCTGGGTTTGGTGGGCTTCCTTTCAGTGGCTTCCAGGTCAAGTCTGACAGTTTATTACAAATGCATTAAGAACTTGAATCTGTGTTAACACAAGTCTGACCAAATTGTAGCTATCTGGTAGGTGGAAAGACACCAAGAGGACAGTAATATTTAGAGTACTATTTCAGCACTAGTGAAATATTTTTCCTTACTTTAAAAATAAGAGCAAATAAGATAAAAGCACCCTACAGCCTCCCAGACAAATATGGTACATTTATGGGTTTTAGTTAGATTTATGCTGGATTGCAAGCTTCAATTGAATATTTGGTCCTTTGTTTCCAGTTCTGTTTGTATTTAAATTGAAACAGTGATAAAATAAATATTTCCATTCAGAATAGCAGTTAGCTCCTTGTTACCAAGAAGATCCAGATGAACTTGTCCTTGAGACAATTCTATTCTAAGAATAGTGTACAATATATTTGCATTGATGGTGGATATTAGAGTGGCATATTAAGGTTAATTTCATAAATTTTTTCCTCCGCAATATTTGTTGCATTTTTTTTTACTACTTTGCTATAAATATTTGTAATTCTGTAGTTTACTGTCATGATTTTCTGTTATGAATTAATGTGACTTTTTGTTACTGCTTTTTTATGGTGTATATGAATTACATGCTAAAAAAGATAAGGCAAATCTCATTGGAATGAGTATTGATTAATTTGAGATTAAATACTGAGGGGTATTTTGTGCCCCTCCTGTGACAACCAAAAAGATTGAGTAACAGCTTATGGTGTGGCTGTATCTCAGATCAGGTCCACTTGCACCTACTTGCTGTTATTCATGTTCTTGCAAGACTATCACATGAAGGTGTGAAGCCTTGCCTGTTTGACTCAAAATCTAAATTGTTACATTTAGGGTTTTCCAATGTTTTTAATATGTATATCTCTTACCTATATAAATAAATGACATATAATGAAGTTTAATTCATTATATAACTTGGTTTTAAGAAGTATAGCAGAATGTTCTTCTGAGAAGTTTTTTTTATTCAGAATGTTAAAACTGATTTGTTTTGTTCTCTTACAGATTTCCAGCACAAAATAACAGTGCAGGCATCTCCCAATCTGGATAAGAGGAGGAGTTTAAACAGTAACAGCTCTAGCCCATCAAGTAGCCCCACAATAATTCCTCGTCTTCGAGCTATACAATGTCAGTCTCTGTTCGTTTGATCAATAGAGAATGTTCTATATACATACCAAAATGTTGGTAGTAGTATCAGATTCCAGGCAGATTTCTGTCTGATTTCCACATCCCTTGATTGGTTCTAACAGTTGCAACTTCTTTGAAAGGAGGGATAATCTTGCTAAAACGCTAAATAATTTTCAGTAATTCAAAATGATTGTGAATGCTTTAAATTGTATCTTTACTTAATTACTTTGGGAACCAATTTGTAAACTGGGATAAAACAATGACCAATCAAAATTTGACAAAAGGCAAAGCATCACATTTAGAACCCAAGTAAGATGGAAAACAAGTTTTTATTAGGTATTGGAGTTGGTAAAGGAAAAGAAAGATTCAGAGAGTAAGGGAGTCTTGTAAGATGGAAAGATCAAAGAATGAGCCAATAACTCAACTTTCTTATGTCAAAAGAGAATCAAGCTTTCAACAGATATAAATCCAAAAGAAATCTTGCTTTAGATTTTTAGGAAAAAGAGACAAAAAAATTGTGGGTACATTTGTAGGTCTACATTAGTATGTATACTGATAACAGAAAGGAAGGTATGTTCATGCTCACACAGTGGAGGTACCAGGAATATGATCATGTAATTGCAGAGAAGCATATTTGGGAATGACATATACACAGATAAAACATTTCCTACAGGATTCACTGCTCCGAATCTGGCTTTGCCACCTATAAATGAGGAGAAAGGGAAATCGGAATGCATGAAGATTTTTTCCATACTGTTCTGTAGCTAGTCTGTAAAGATTGATTGTATTTTAGACCAGCCACTTTAAGTTTGGATAGAAACCAGATCGCTCATCTCCTTTGTAACAACTCCGCCTTATGAAATCAGTTTCATTGTTAATGTCTAAAGGGGAGCAGTGATGTCTTCTCTGGCACTTCAGTATTTGTTTGAGCTGCAGTGGATACAGTTGGCAACATTGTGGATAAAGAGGAGAGGTGGACAACCTCTGTCTTGCTTTTTATAATGAAAAGTTGAGATGGAAGGAAAATCAACTGGAGTCTTTTTCAGATGTTAGCTAACAGAGCATTTGTGTTGTCAATAGTTTCCTGTCCTCAAAATGTGGTGGGGTTTTCTGGTTGGTTGGCTTTGGTTTTTGCAGAAAGGTAAAGAAAGGCTTTTCTTAGTAAAATGTTGTAATTATGTATAAACTATCTCATTTTATCATTGATTCTTCTTGCTCTGTGTGGAAATGCTTGGAAATTAAACAAATGTCAAGTATTGGCATGGTTCTGAAAACTTGAGTTTTCTGTGTGTGTTTTTTTAATTGCATAGCCCTGTGTAAGCTGTTGCAGTGCCACTCCTTGCATGTGTGCTAAGTACCACTGAGGATTTTTTCTTTTTTATTTGAGCAGGCATTTGTATTCATAGGGCTTGAACACACAGGACAGCATAAAGGCTCTCGTTTAAAAGAAGTACATGTCTGCTTCTGGGTTTGGATCCTTAGGTTTTTACCTAAAAGCTAATCAGATATCTCAGGAGTATCTAGCTGAAACAATTTAGCTTCCACACCCATCTGCAGCTGTGCAAAATAAATTCCCTTTCCCACAATAATGTTTTATCTTGATTTAACTTCGAAGTGTCTTTGTTTCAAGACGACTTGCTCAAATACAAGTGATTTGAACAGGCGTATGTAACAACTGGTTATTTGCTTGCTTCACTTTCTCTTGAGCAAATCTAGCTTTCAAATCTAAACATTAAGTTAAAAGAAAAATCTAGTTAATTTCTTATTAAAACAAATTCTGCTGATTTTGAAAGGAGTTTTGGAGGGAGAAGGAAAGCCACTAAGGTACATATTCCACAGGAATGTGGTTCAAAATGAGAGTGTAAGGTAGGCAAGTGTAGTGGTGTTCTACAGGGTGAACTTTGCTGGCGAGGTGAATGGTGAGGAAGGAGAAGAATCTGTACAGTGAAGGAAAAGCAGAATCATGGACATGTAAATGCCCCCTTATTTATCATGCTGTTGTAACTGGCTACGTTGTTTTTCTCCTAGGTCTCTTCGTCATATCTATTAGCATGCCATCGTGACTCCAAGCTAATGCTTCAGTTAGTCAGTGGCATGTGAAAATATACCCTCCTAGGCTGGGTGCTAGAAAGAGGATCCTTTAAACCCTACCATGAAAATCCATCATTAGAAGATGCTTAATGCCTTTATAGATCCAGGCTTTATGACTCAAAGATAAAAATATGAGGGAAACAGTTCTGTTTCTGAAATCAATTTGACTAAGATCTCTACTACATTCTCTTAATTTTTCCTCAGTGATTCAAAAAAAAGATACACACACAGCTAATGGCCGAAGAAACAGTGTATATGTGTACCAGCAAGATGTAGATATCACAAGTGAATATGAACTTCCCTGTGGGATTATGAAAAAAGGCAAGATTTCGTTATGTTTCCAAGGTGCTGGTTCTGTTTAATTTATCAGCTGAGACAGTGACAGACTAAGCATTTAATGGAGGCTAGACACTTTAAAGTATAATTTGTTTTTGTGTAGTGAGAAAGAAAATGTTAATCATAGTCACAACTGGAGTATTTATTTCTTTTGATACCAGTTGTCTACAGAATATATTTTCTTCATTGAACTTAAGTGCTCAGTCTAATTCAATTGTCTGAATTACCTAAATATATGGTTCTCAGTTAAGGGAAGCATGGAAAATGTGATTGCTTTGCTGCTTTATCTTTGATCTGGGTCTCTCATCAGCTCATAAATTACTTTTCTTTCTTCCTCATCTTTATGGATCAGTGAAGTTTGTGTGGTGCTTTTTTTAAAAGAAAAAAAAAAATCTCAATTTTTTTTTTCTGCTCCTATGTGTTACTGTGTCAAAATGGTTTTGCAGTGCAGAAGATATTCTGTTCTGTCAAAAGATTTTGGGTTTAGAAATGGTATTTATGTGTGTGGGTTTTGTGTTTTTAAATCCAATCTCCAGTAACTTCAGATGAAAGCAACAGAACTTGGGGAAGGAGCACAACATATCACCAAGAAGAGTTTGAAGATGTGAAGAGGAATTTTAAAAAGAAAGGTTGTACATGGGGACCAAGTTCAGTTCAAACAAAGGATCGTGCAGATTGTAAGGACAGGTATGTCTACTACATTTTGTTTTTTTGATAATATTAAAGCCTTCTTGGTGGCATAAGTAGTGAGTGAAAAAAGTTCTGCTGTGTCTAGTTACAGCAAGAAATCCTACCTTTAATTAATTTAGAAATTACATTACTGATGAGTAGCTCCCCCACTTAATCTTGAGGATAAAACATCTACTTATGTTAAAGTTTTATTGATTCTTATCTATGACTGTTTATCTCAGTTTTTTTGAGATTTGGAGCATACTGGGATGCTGAGCTACCAGTGCATACCAGACATTCATGGCCCATCTTTCTTGCCCTTCCTCACATTATATTGAGGAATTGCAAGCATGGCCCCCACTGGGTACTTTCAGCATGATTAGGTAAGACTGACTGATTTGGCATACGTGAGGCAGAGTTCACACCAGCAACATCCTTTATGCTGACAGAGGGTGAAAAGGTTATGAAAATCAGCTGGACAGCTTTACTTACACATTATGTTTTCCAATGGCTCAAAACCAGAGATAGTAAGAATACTTTTCTTTATTTCTCTAATATATACAATTATTTATAGTGCCTTTCTTTATTTTTCTTGGTAGGGATATCCACTCAGTTACCTGTGTCAGGAGTTGGTTACAGACAATCAGTTGGAACTGGCTTTATATTTTTTTTGTTTATAAGTCACAATGTTTAATAAACTTCCAATATTCACATCATTTCTTTGAGACAATGAAACTATTGTCCAGATTTTCACAAATCTGTGTTGTTCAATAGGTAGTGAAGGCCCATTTTTCATTTGCTTTCTTTTTAGACATGAAATTTTTATCATTAAAAGAATGCCTGACATTAAGATGTGTTTACATTTATAATCATATGATTCAATGCTACTCCTTATTCTTTTTACCTTTGGAAAGGTTTTCAAGTTATGTACTGCAGGTTTATAGTTTGAAAAGGAAGTAATTTTCTCACAAAGTTTATGTGAGCATGGTATCTGTAATCTCAAAGTAACTATTGTTATTGCAGAGTAAGACCCCTTTCAGATGGCAGCAACCCTTGGTCAACTGTTTTAATGAAAAATCAGAAGGGTGTGCCCTTAGCTTCACTCTTTGTGGACCAAGGTAAGAGCTGTTTTTGAAAAAGTGAAAGTAGCCATATAATAGTATTAAGATCACCTCCAATGTTATCAATTGTATTGCTTGAATTCCTTAAAGGATCACACAGAATATTATGCAGGAAAAATCATGCTGCCAACCATTTTCCTCTGCAAAAAAACCCTGTATTTACATCATTAACAACTAAGAAACACACATAGTCTGTGAACAGAAGCATATACAGATTTTTTCCATGTTTTTGAGTTGCAGGCTACTCTATATGAGGTCTGCAGTCATCACTTTTTTGTTTCTTTTAAAAAGAACCTAAATCAGTAATTGTCTTGACATTTAAATAATCATTGACATTGTTGTGTAATCTGCATAGTTGTTGCATAAATGCATAGTTTTTTAAAAACCTATAAGCCCTGATACATTCCCAGATATTAGTTCCCAGGTTTTTTGAATAAGACCTATTATCTAAATTTTCAAGACAGAAATGTAGTTTTCAAATCTTAAAGTGTTTCATACAACATATTGCTGTTTACAGGTAAAATCACAAGGAAAAACATATTTGGTCCCTTTAGGATCAGGAGCTTAATAGCTGCATGCTGCTTTTTATGACCATTGCTATAATGGGCCGTGACGATAAAATAATTTTAACATCTGCACACACTTTTTCTATACTGTATTGTCTTATCTGAGAAAATTAAGTTACCAGTGTCAAGAAAGAAGCCTGTGATATAACCTGGTGTTCATACCAGCAGGTAGATTCATGCCATGTGGAAGAGGAAATAGTAAGGTGTTTGGACACTGCTGGAAAAAGACATTTTAATCTTCATGTATAGTGGTAGGTGTATAAATCAAGGCTTCACAAATAGTAATTTTGTAGATTTATTAGCTTACTACTACAACCCTGCACACAAAGTTACCATACTTGAATTTCAAATGCTTCTGTGTTTATTCTCTAGCATTCAGTAGTTTATGGTAGAATAACACATGCAAGTCAAATAATACCTCCATTTTATTTGTCATTGGGTGTAAGATGTCAAATTTACTTTTTACTCCAGACCACCATGACCTAATGAATTAATTGGAAAAATTTCTAATAACTGACTGGATTTCGAAACTCAGCTGAATTGAAAGTATTGTAAAGAATATGTTCCAGATCTTATCTGCCAGTTTGTGTATAGTAAATTACTTCTATGTAATCCATACACTGAAATATTTTCTGTGTCATTTAAAAAGCATTATCAAAGTGTTGCAAACACCAAGAGGTTTAGGTGTGGGATGTGTTTCTGAAACTCAAAATCTGAGTCTGATCTTCTGACAGCATCTAAATGGATTGTAGAGCATCCTTCAACGTTAATACTTGTGCATTTTAAAGGAAATAATGATGTACATATCCAGACAGCAACAGCTTAACAGTTGAATTACAATCTTAAAGAATACTGTGATGTTTTACAGGTGCCTGTACTGATAAGAAACTTATCCCTGAAGGTTTGCACAGTAAAAGACCAAAGCCAATTAAGTTGCCCAATCAGGCCTATATTAATCTACCTCTTTGGAAAGATGATCAGGGAGAGAACAAAGTAGAACACGAGAGCTTTGAAGAAGGAACCTCAGCTAGTTCTACAAACAGTACTCCTCAAATGACACCTACGAACAGTCTGAGCAGGATGCTGCACAAAAAGATGACTGATTCAGTGCTGTATGGGTGTGCTGTCCTCCTTGCATCCATTGCCCTGGGCTTAGACATCAGAGAGCTGAATAAATCACAGGGTCCAGATGAACTCTTGCCTAAAGATGAGAGGAAGAAGCGTGATGGAATATTTCAGCGTGCTTCAAAATTCCGCAGGAGTGCCAGCCCTACACGACTGCAGTACAAGAAAGAGGAAACAAGTATTCCATCCCTAAATCCAGCATCAGATACTGTGAATCTTCTCTCTATGCCCTCCATTTCCACGAAATGCCTGCTTCAACCTGGTAGTGAAGATGCTTTTCTAAGCACTGTGCTTGGTGATAGTGGTCAATGTAGTTCCATGGACAACTTTTTATCTCAGACTTCTGAAAGTAAGCGAGAACAAAGGATACAGCTGGCTCCTAACACAGTTTCGACACAATTGAAAAATCAGCCTTTTAGTCTGGGTCTGAAACAAGAGTCTCAAAATGTGCCAAAAGATTCCTCCACAAAGTTAGGTATGTTGGGTCACAGACGAACCTTATCAGATGGGAGCCATTTTCAGACCACAGGTAGGTAATTAAGAATTTCCAAGAATCTTTAAGTTAAGCTGTTGATAAAAATTTAAGCGCAAAATAATTTCTTTAAATCTGGTGTACATTTAAATGGATAAGATCATGATCAATGAGTGTTTGAAAAGAAGTTCTAAATTTCAATACTGATATTCTGGGGTGGCTTAAATATGATATTCTTCATGATGCTCTATGCATATGTGATTTTTCAGAAAAACTAGAGAAGTTCATGGGACTTCATTCCAGTATGAATATTCATCCAGTTATTGGGGGGTTAGTGCTTTTTGTCTACATCTCTTTCGTAGCAAGAAAAAATGAATTGTGATTGCCAGTTACAGTGAGTCTATATGCAAACACGTTACTTGAGCACCACTGGTCTTGTCTTAGGAGATTCCCCACAATGTACAAACCTCTTCATTTTTCTGGTGGAAGAAAAGCCACTAGTGTTTATAGCAACCCAGTTTTACAAATGGCAAGGAATTCAAGAAATCACATAGTTTAAATTTGCATTTCTTTGGGCTTTTTTTCCCCTAGCTAATGGAGTTGCTTCAACCAATGATGTCTCCAGACTCCTGGTCCTGTCAGTTCCTGGAACTCTGCCCTCCCCATCTTTTCAACAAAGAAGCAATCACAGTGGTGTTTCAAATGAAAAGCAAAGTGCTGTCAATACTATCTCAAGGCCTAGACCTTCTCTAAGAAGTAAAATCGATGCATGGCAGATCATTCCACGTATTATAAAACCAAACTCTAAAGACTCTGAATGTTCAGAGGGCAATGTAGATCCAGATGTTAACTTCTTGCCAGATACTGAGGAAAGAACTAACTGCCATATGCCCTCATTACTTGATATTGATGTGGAAGGTCAAAACAGAGACTGTACTGTGCCTTTATGCAGAATGAAGAGCAAAACTTGTCGGCCATCTATATATGAACTGGAGAGAGAGTTTCTGTCCTGAGTGCCTTTCAGTTTAAAAATGTTTGCTTCGTAAAGGGGAACAAATATAAAATTCTTGTCTGTCTAACACTTTGTGCTGCTGTTTTTTGATGTACTGTGACAAATAGTATCAAAATTATTAAAATGGGCAGCTAATTAAATGTAGTAGGTGCCTTTTTAAAATGTTCCTTGGAATCCCAGCTAGTAACTCTAAAAGCACAATGCTGCAAAATTGTATTCTAGGTGAACATCGTAAGTATATTTTGAATGATTAAAGTAAAATGCCCACCTTCCTCTGCTGTGTCACTGAAGTTTTCTTTAGGTTTGAGAGGTTTTGCTAGAAATTTAACTTTCGCACATTAAAAAAATGAATGACATATAGAGCAAGGTTGTGCCCTGTCAAGAAGAATTTCACCTAAGAAGCGGTGGTCTGCAGCTTGCCTCTGGGGCTTGTAGGTTCAGGGAGAGGGACAAGGTGTTTAAGGTGCAGGTACAGGAGGCTCTGTTCCCTCCTCATTAAGGAAGTGATTGCTTGCAGGCATTGATACTGAAATTGGTTAAGAACCAGGAGCTGAATTTGCAGTTTTTGCCCTTGGTTATTGGGAGAACTTTCTTCGTTTCTCCAGAAAGTTACACTGCTTATATAAACATTTCCGTTTCAGCTACCATATCGATTTGAGAGGGTAAACTTCAGTATTGTGATTGGAGTAAAGGTATTTGACATACTTTGTGATGTGAAACAACTTTCCTTGTAGGTAAGGATACACTGGAATGTAAATATTTGTACTCTTAACCTTTAGAAGACTACAGTGTTTGCACTGAAAGCAATATTCTTGAGTTAGAATTTATTGTTTATGGTAGAGGGGTTTGTCCCCCTTCTTGTTTTTTAAACTCTGCTGCACCTTGTATTGAAGAAAGTTGGTGGGTTTTAAGGATAACTGGTTTTAAGTGAGTCAATGGTGCATTTTATTGCACTTAATTTTAAAACTGCTATAATTTAATATTAATTTTTTCAGTATAATCTCTGTAGCTTTTCTTCCTAAGGTACTACTGAGTGTCTGCTTACTCATATTTAGGAATCAAAGGACAGAAACAGATGTGCTTGACTGGGTTTCAGTGATAGAAAGTTTCCAGAAAATTCCAAGTAGTTAATTGTGGGGGGAGGAACATTTAGCTTTGATAACACTGGTAGTTTAATTTTTTACAGTATCACTAAGTGAATGATTAAATAAAACCAAATGCACAGTATACTTTCCCTGATGAAAGCATATTTTAGATTTAAAGGAACATCCCTCATTTTCCAGTATTTGAAGTCTTAATTTTGCAGATCATTTGACATTTAAATAATTTTCATAAATAAAATTAGATAATGTTAGACTAAAACTACTGTGTTCCCATCCGAATGCTGTTTTGTTAAGACTTGTATTTAAATCTTTTCTTCTCCTTTATTCTGGGGTCTGGGAGTTCAAATAGAATACACAGTTGCTTAAAGCTTCAAATCCAAGGGATTAAAAAAGAAAGTTTCTGTTCTAAGACTGTATGCACTACAATATCCACCTTGAAGATGACATACAATTATACAAACAAAATCATGAAGTCTTAATCACATGGAGCAGAACACATAAAATGTAACTTCCCAGCTCTCAAAGTGGAAATAGAAAATATTTTCCTTAAAGTATTAGTTTACCAAAAGTAAAGACAGAACCACTAGTTGTTTATAAATTTAAATGCTTGCATAGCAGATTGTTCCTACATTTTCTTCAAACCTGTTTCTGTTGCTGTATTCCTAGTTTTCTGTCAACATGATTCAGGTCACATACTGTTCTTTTTCTTCTGTTTCAGCTTTAATTTCATCAGAACACTTTAATAGATTGTTCCAGTTTTAATAAAAATGTTTTTGTAAAATAAAGTCATTAATCAAATATTAAGTATAGATTAACAGCACATTTACCTTCAAGGCTTAATTAGAATTTTTGAGCATTTTGTATATTTCAACTCTTTCTTGATTATTCCTGTGTGTAATACTGAGAAAAAGGAGCTGATTGTATTACATGTTTCTGAAGAAAGTATCTCTATTTGTCTTTCTACAGGAAAATCTCAGGTGCTGAAGTATTTTGACTTGTAAACTTCTGTTAAGTTCTGTATTTTTAAGGTTTATATAATTTCAAGTGTTGAATTTTGCACCCTGTGTTTCGTAATCAATAGTATCAGCATAAAAAGCTCTTTGAGCTATATTGTTTTCATTTATTAGTGACTTATCTCTCTTGTAATTAAACAGATTTCTATTCCTGTTCAATGAACAATTTCCCATAAGACTGGGACATATGATATGGCCAGCCCAGTGCATTCTAAGTAATTTAGGAGTTTGTATTCCATCTCTTATTTTGACACAGTTTAGGTAAGCCATCTCAAATATTTCTGTGATGTGATGCAGTTTTTTTAAGCTATGGTCTGTAGTGCTTTATAATTGTTTTTATAGTTTAAAATTCTAGGCCAGTCTTCACTGTAATTAAAAAGAAAAAACAATTCTTTCAATCATTATTTCAGTCTGTAATTCATATCTCACCAGAGAAATTTTCTGTAAAGATACAGAAATCTGGTATGCATTAAGTGATCTGTTCTTGGAAGATTGTAATGTAATTGTTACTTTAAGATTAAGAATCCAGTACAGTAACATGAGCATTCCTGTGATATCTTGCACTTGATGTGGGCAGAAACATTTGGCATAAGCTTGTTTTTTCCTTTGATGTGACCATAATATTCTTTTGATGCTTTTTACAATATTGGTTGAATGTCTTAGAGGAGATAGAGTAGTGGATATAAATAAACTCAGCATCAAGAATACAGGTAAGTAATAACATCCTTCTGTTGTGGGATTTTATTGGGAGGATCCATTGGTTCTTTGGGGGATTTGGTACTTTGAGGTTTTTTGTTAGGTTTGTGGGTTTTTTTGGGTTTTTTTTAGGCAAATGAAGCCAGTATCTTCCTTGTGATATTTTTAACACCTTTTCTGAACTTCCC
The DNA here is from genome assembly GCF_024509145.1 of Vidua macroura. NCBI lineage: Eukaryota > Metazoa > Chordata > Aves > Passeriformes > Viduidae > Vidua > Vidua macroura. The sequence goes on along the minus strand of NC_071573.1, from coordinate 41,689,922 downwards.
TCTTCCTTGATCATGTCATGGGTGCATTAGCCCATTTTTCAGCTAGGAAGAGGAAGTATGCATTTGCACAGTGACAACAGGCAAGATACAGTGAAATTCAAATAGAAATATATTGAATTTATAAGGTTGCAAGCCCAATTGTATAAAGACATGCCAGCACTCAGCTTGTAGTGAGACTGGCTGCATAACAAATATTTATGTGGCCTGTGAGTGTCAGTATGGAGCCCAGATTGTAAGCCAAACTGCAGAGGCAGTTTATTTTATACACAGAGTTACAATGGTAATACAAAGATCTGTATACAAGTGTGAGGTATGGAAGAGATCGCAATGTCACCAACCACCTTCTTTTTTAATGTAACTATTCAGATCACTATGGTGTATGCACTATGAAGAGCTAAGGAGACCCTGTTGTCTAATACATTTTTGATGCAGTTGGTGGTACTTAAGACTGCAGTATTAGGTATTCTAAATTAGGTCCAGAATCCTTCCCAGGATGTAGTGGAATTCTTCCTGAACAAACCAAATATGAGTAATTTATCCCAATGATAATAGAAATCCAACATTCTTTATATAGATAGTCTGATAAAATAGTTTCTTTAACCAAAATAAGTGCTTTTCATCTAGTAAGTTTGAGAATGGAATACAGAGCTATGCAGGTAGTATGTTTTTACTTTTTATTTCACAGAATCACAGGATCATTTATGTTGGAAAACTCTGAAGATGAAACAGTCTAAGCCCCTTTGATAAAGCAGGCTGCCCAAGACCATGTCCATTGAAGGTCTGGGTAGCTCCACAGATGGAGACACCACAGCTTCTCTGGGCAGTCTCTTCCAGTGTTTGACCATCCTCACAATAAAAACATTTGCTCATATTCAGATTGAATTTCATGTTAATTGGGGGATTTTGTTTTGGTTTTTTTTTTTTTTTTCTTGCTCATTGATTGGTTTTGGTTTTGCTTGTTTGCTTTTTGTTTTGTTTTTTTGTTTGTGCCCATTGCCTCTCATCTTGTCGCTGGACACTGCTGAGAAAAGCCTACCTCTCTCTTTACCCTGTTTTCAGGTATTTATAAACAATTATAATAAGAGCCTCCTGGACTCTTCTCCAGACCCAGCTCTCTCAGCCTTTCCACAGATGCAAGTCCCTTGCCAGCCTTTGTGTTGCTGCACTGGATTTGTTTTACCAAGTCCATATCTTTATTGTACTGGGAGCGCAGAACTGGACCCAGCACTCCAGGTGTGGCCTCACCAGTGCTGAGTAGGATGACATCCATCAATCAGCTGGCACCATTATGAATGCTGAGAACTGCATGCTGTCTTTGCTGTAAGGATACATTGCTGGCTTCTGTTCAGCTTCTTGTTCATCAGGATTCTCAGGTCATTTTCTGCAAAGCCAGTTCCCAGATGGTTGGTCCCCAGTGTGTACTGGTGTGTGGGCTTGTTCCTCCCCAGATGCATTTCTGCTTCATGAGATTGCTCTAAGTCCAGTTTTCCAGCCTGTCCAGGTCTCTGAGTAGCAGCACAACTATCTGGTGCATCAGCCACTCCTGCTATTTTAGACTGTCTGTATTGCTGAGAATATACCCTGTCCCAACATCTGGGTTGGTAATGGAGGTGTTAAACCTTATCAGCTCTTTTATCAAGCCCTGGGATACTTCACCACTGACATTTAAGCAAGTTGTAATTAAAACCATCTCATATTTTATTCATACAATCTAAAATATTTTTCCTAAGTGATTTTGTTAATTGCAATTCTTCAATTGCTTTTTTTTTTCTCCTTCCATTTAAAAAATAAAGACATAATGACCATTCTCAGATCTAGGCCTTAGTGAATTGCTTCAGTAGTTGAGATTTGGCATCAGGATGGCCTGAGTTCAGTGCTGCTTGATGTAATAGCTTAAATCTGTTCAAAATATTTGCAATTTGCTTTAGAAGCAAAGTCATCAGTTCACCCCAGGTGACCAAATTTCAGTTGTCACATTTAGTGTTACTTCTTTGAGCAGTCACTAATATGAAGTCTCATATTCTGCAACACTAAGTGGACTTTTTAAAAACATTTGTGTTACATCTGAGAACATCAGCCTTCCCTCCCACCACATAAAATATGCAGTTACAGGATCTGACAACTTGAATCTCTTAGAGCTGCTGAAGACATTGATGAGTACTCTGATCTCTGGAGGGGAGGTGGAGAGGCCACAACTCCTCAGAAGCACAACACTGTTAGGGCTTCTCCAAAGAAAGGTGCCCAGGGCAGCCATTCCTACTGTAGCTACTGAGTTCTCCCCATGCCAGAGAATTTGCACATGTGCTATTGTCTTCCTGCCAGCTTCAGATACACCTAGATAAGCTCTTTGGTGTAGCAGTAGTCACCATGAACGGTCTAGTGATCTGAGGGCTTGCCAGTCCTTATGAAAGCAGGTAGAAGTCGGCAAATTTGGGGTAAAGGAGAAAATAAACAATAGCACTGTTCATTCTGCTCAGTGTTTTGCAAATCACTTGCATAATTCAAAAGTTTCTAAACTCGCTTTTATGGCAGAGGGAATTAGGCAATAATATTTTACAAAGCCTTTTTACTCTCTGCTGCCTTCCAGACCAAAAGTGACATTTGTGCCTTGTGCTAGATGCCATTTATTCTGCCTGGTAAATGCTATCAGTGGTGGGGAGGATGCAGTATTTTATTCCCAAGCCTGATAGAGGTAGTTGTGCTAAGAAGCAAGTGAATCAAACATCAGGTATATCTGCCTGCAGTCTAGGTAAGGGAAAGGCACATACTAGACATATATTTTCCAGTCACTTAAGTTGTATTGAGAACATGGCTCCTGTGAGTGCTGGAGAGCCTTCCAGGCTATTTCCAGGGACAGGGTATTCACCCAAAGGGAATCCACTGCTGTTCCAGAAGTGGCCTTCACGTGTTGTATGCCTTTTTGACTGTCATTAGGGATACCTGTGTGTCTCCTTCAGTGCATGTGCCACCTGAAATGTTTAGGGCAGGAGTAACAGTGATTCACTTTTCTATCACACTTTCATCAAAATATTCATTTTTCTCACTGTAGAACCCTGGAAGTTATTGGCATTGGTGGCTCCACTCTTGATAATCAAAATTCTCATCACCAAGGCCCTGATTGCTTCTTATTTGTGATGCAGCTGCTTGATGGCTGGCTTTGGGGCTAAGATACCAACATCCTAGTTTACCCACAAGAAATACTTGTTGGACAGATACTTGTGAGCAAGGGAATAGCCTTGTCTTATTCATTTATTGTACCTCAACTTTAACCCACCAAAAGCTTATCTTTTAGGTGCCTTTTCAGGTTTGAGTGGTTTTTACTATGGTGGTTCTCTGGTTAACTAAATTCTATTGGTTTATAGAAACAGGCTATTAAGAAGAAAACCTGTACTGTCATCATCTATAGCTAGAGGATGCAAAGAACAGATGCTATCTAAAGCATATTAAGAGTGTCATAGTATGGAGTCATCAAGCTTGATCATTTTACCAAGTTAGAAAAACTCTACAGCATTAATATATATATTCATTCAGGCCTGCAGAGCTACCATGATGTTCTTTTTCCACAGCTGTACAGTATATTTAGAAGAAAAGTGTGCCTATCACTAATTTGTATTTCTTAAACAGAGTTCTGAATCCCTTAGAGAGAGTCAGGGGCACTCACAGTGTTTGCATATTGTGTGCTTGTAGATACTAAAAGCAAAGAGAGATATTCTTAGAGCTGTATATATGCTCCTAGAACAGTTTTTCTCCATTTAAAACCCTTTGAGGGTTTGCAAGGAAGAAGAATGGCAATGCTGTGTGTCAGGCAAGTGGAGGGGGTCTGGCTTATACTTGCTCCAACAGATATTGCTGGAGGTAATTCTATGATAAAAGTATAGTATGAATACACATACAGTGAGTACTTACCAAAAGAGACAATTACTCCAGCTTTTGCATACAATGATCGTAGTACTTGTTTTGAAAAGTATTAATTGTGGTACCTGATGAATTTTTGAATACCTGTGGAAGTCAGAAAAGAGTGAGGCTGGGTTACAGTTGAAAAGAAGCCCAAGTATAGAAGTTTTGTCTTTAATTCATCCTTTTCCATATAGTCCACTTCAAGTTTATCTTGCTGTTAATACTGAAAAATCCCAGAGATCCTGTAGTCCACAAGAGCCTTCACATGAAGTAAAGTACTTAAAAATAGCAGTTCAGGCCTGACCATGTGAAGCAGCGAGATACAGGTACTACAAGCATTTAATTCTTGTAATGCAAGCCAGTTAGTTTTTTTTCACTGAAAAGGAAGTCAAAAGTTCACAACTGAAGTGTGTTGGTTCAGCATGGTGTAAGGGATGGCAGCAGGTTGGATGACACTAAGTTGGGTGTGAGTGTTGATCATGGGAGGGAAGGAAGATTGTGGAGGGATCTGGACAGGCTGGACAAATGGGCCAAGGCCAATTGTATTAAGTTCCACAACACTAGGTGCTGGGTCCTGCCCTTGAATCACATTTCTCTCACACTGAATTTGTTTGAAGTCATACCCTTGATCCAAAGTTTCTAATTTATTTTTTCAATGTATTTCTCAGCCAATATTCAAGTCTTTCAGGTACTGAAATCTAGTTTTGTCAGTTTGGGGAAGGGAGATTGAGGAGTGTCCCATTTTCAGATAAGTTCACAGGTTTTCTTCAAAACCTGTAGTTTTTGTGTTTTGGACTACTGAGCAAGCATATGAATCTCTGATAAGTAAAGCAACATTTCCATCAGTTCCCCATATTTAATAAGGCTTGGCCTTTATGATTTGTATTCTGGTCATGATATTTCTCATAAATTATACTAATTTACTTATAATCTTGTTCAGTGTATTAAGACTTTTGGTTCTTCCTCATCTTTACTGTGGTTTTATACAACCATGTAAAACTAGTCTAATTCACTCTTCTTTCTCATTGCTTTATTGTTACCGTATCTATAAGTAAATACATCTGTCCTCATTTTAGGCCAATGTCCAGGTTGCCTTATTATTTTCCTGTGTGCCTTTCTCAACTGCCCCATTCAATCCTTATATAAAATCATCATCACTAGTGTAAGAAATCAGTTTACTACATTGAGTCTAAAAGCTTGTCTAGGTAGGCTTGTCCTCAGAGGTGTCCAATATCAAAGAGTTAAAAACACTATATCTAAGTGTTATCAGTTCAGTGACCTTTCCCATGCCACTTTCAACAATAATTAACAGTGCTGTTTCAAGGAAGATTTTAAAAAGGTTGCCCATGTAATTGTGTTGAATTGATGCAGCCAGTTTAATTCATGTTTGAAGTTGTGAAAGTCAAGTACTTTAGGAGTTCTACAAATTGTTTGAAGTCCAGTTAGATGTAAGCTTCTGAAAACTTTTGCTTACCTTTGAATGAAGTAAATACTATCTTATTACTTTGTGATGTTTTAGTATTCTTGAAAATGCAACATTGAACAGCATCTTCTAAAATGGCTTTACTTTTCTGCAGTTTTCAGTGCAATGAGTTCAGCAGGAAAGTTTCAGCTGCAGGCAGTACAAACTGGAGATCACACCCTGGTTCAAATGGTTCCTGGGCAAGTTTGGCTTTTGATCTTGGACAAGTTACTGAATTTCTCTTTGCTTACTTTGTAGCGCTGGTCTGTAAGATGAGCACAAGGACTTCATCCTTTTTTGTAAAGCACTTTCAGAGCTGTGATCAAAGGCACCATGTTTCAGCAGTAAACAACAGCTGCAGCAGTAAATGCCTTGACTTCACACACAAAGAGGAGCTCTAACTCAGCCTGGGAACTGAATACACCACAGCTGTACATACTTTTCTTTCACAGCACAGGTTTCTCACAAGTTAAAGTTTAACTTTGGCAAGGAACAATTCCAGTCACAACTGGTTGCAATGATTTAGCCAGTAACTGCCACATTAGGGAAATAATTACACAAAGTTTATTGTTTGATTTTGATTGGGTTTTTTTCTCATGATTGGTCAAAGCTATTATAGCTTAGGATTGATTTCCTGGTTCATATAACAAATTTTGTCTCATTGTTCTCTCCCACCCTGAATTCATTAGGATACTGGGTATTTTCCTTTGTCTGAATGAAAGGATCCTGTTTCAACCATTGCTGATTAATACTACTCCTATAAAGCTGTATTAATTGGTTGCTCCCCATTTATGAGTGGGCAGCAAATGTGCAAATACATCCTAAAGAAGAATGATGTTACAGCTTATTGCCTCAAATATCAGGAGGAGTTCGTCTTTTTCACTGAAACATTATCTCTTGGAACAGCTCCATCTTTACCTTGGAGAAGGGATTTAATAAATTAATGTGAAGCACAAGGATGAGGGAGGAGAAGTGTTACTCCATCATCTAGATTTAGGCTATACAGAAATAAGTACCTGCTGCAAACTGGAAGAGTGAGCTCTGAATGGGTCTCTGAGGGCTCAGGCAATGGTACACAAAGCCTTGGCTCATAACTGAGCTGCAGAAGTTGAATGCCTGGAGTTGTACCGTAAATCTCATCTCCCAAAAGTACAGATCCTGCTGTAGTACACTGCAGAGGAAGAGAGAGTCTGTTACTGCCAACATTCACCACCACAGTATCTCTGTGCTTTAAGGGTATAAATATGAGATAAGTCAATAAGCTTGAAAGAATGTATGGTTTAAAGCTTCCAGCTTCAAATTCCAGAGGTAAACAGTTGATGGAAGAACGGCGCAGTAGCACCGTGCTGTGCCAAGTTTCGGCTCTTTAAACAAGCCGAAATGCAGTTCTCTGCCCTTAAGGCTAACCACCTATAGAAGCTGAGGAGGTGTTTTCTACAAAGTATCTACTTTGTAATAGTCAGCCTTTTGTTTACTTTTACTTTTTTGATCATGCAGCCTACTGTGTTACTGTGGCTGTAACCTGCTGCTGTCTTTGTACACAAATGGTGGGGCAGTCACACAGCCAGTCAGTCCCTTTTGTCTCATTGATATATTGTTTGCATTTAGAAGGGACTAAATTGCTGGTTGGGGCTTTTCCTCAATACATTTTTGACAAAAGAAAAGCAAAACTGTCAAAGCCCAAATTTTTGTCAAAGTATGTTTGATAGCCAGTTTATCCTTGGTTAGTCTCTGATATCCCAACAATTTCCTGTCACTGAGAAATTATAAGCCTATCTATACAGGAAGGGGAGTCTTAAAGGTACACCTTGTATTTACCTGAGTTTTGTGTATCTCCTTGGATTTTTTACATTAAAAGTGATTTTCCTATTTTTGGAGTATTTTGAAGTCAAGTTCATCATATGAAAGCTTAAAATGGATAGATGGCAAAAGCTCTGAGTCTTTTCATCTGGGACAGTGTAATTCCAAAGGGGAATCTACTTCAAGATAACATATTTAGGGTAGAAGGCTGAAAAACAATTTCTTAACCTCACCATTTTCTTAAGGCTAGAAGCAAGCACTCAAATCATGACCAGACTTCAACATATTTTTAGCTCTGTAGCAGTTACAGAAAAAGATACTTCTTTTTTCTCTGAATTACTTTAGAGAGTTGATAGCTGAACCGATGTATTGCAGGGTACAACCAATTGCATTTCATGAATAACTGCTGTTGTTCCTCTGTGCCCTCAGCCTTGTGTTTGTTGTAGGATTTTAAACAATGTTATAAATGCCTTTGGAAGGAGTTTTGGAAGCCTAAGATTTTCTGTATTTAATGATGTTTCAGTTGCTTTTTCCTTGGTATGCTAGATATGCTTGTTTTGGTGGATGATGCTGGTTAAGACCTACTGTAATTAACTTTCAGATGTAATTTGATTCATGTGATGAATAGTTGAGAAATAGTAAGTGAAAAGTAGTATTTTACAAAGCCATGAACTTTAAACCAGCTACTAACAGATAGGAAGTTTGTCCACTAGTCCTTCATGCAATAGATTCACTTGCTGGGAGATTAAAAAGGAAATCAAGATGTATCTGCTCTACCTGGTGAACCTTGGAGACGGTCTAAATTCTGGCAACTGCAATTGCAGTGGAAGTGCTGGGGTTTTGCTGTGGGGAAGAAAAACAACAGTCATCCTTTGGTACCCAAGGCAACAAATAGAAGCAATTTCTGCCTCCTCCTCCCCACCCCTTACCGATAGTGAGTATAGCAACAGAATTTGCTTTCTATTCAAATATAAATATTCAAGATCTGTTTGCCTCTGCTGATTAGAGGGAAAATTGAACTTTAACCCATTCAATTCTCAAAGCCAGTTAGACTCCTTATTCCTACAGTAATCATGGAATATGCCCAATGCCAAATTCCTCTGCTGCTTACAAGAGAAGTTGGGAACAGCAACATCAGACGAGGAAAAAAGTTGTCTTTGCACTTGGAAGAATAAGGATTGTAGAACACCGAACCTTATGCTCCAGTTAATTAACTGGAGTTAACTCCAGTTAATTAACTGGAGCATTGGACTCTGAGGTAGAAATCCTGACAAGAAAGTAATCTATTAAGAATTACATGCAATGATGTAGCAAAACCAAAAGCAGATAAAGAAAATGTGTTCCTTCACCGAGCATGATTAATAGGCATGATGATGTGTATGCAGCAATCCAGCAGAATTATTAATTAACTCACATTTGCAAGTGGCATAAATAAGGAGGATAGAATCCCACTACAAGCATAGGAGAACTCATTGACTGATTTTTTTTTCTTTTCATTTGTCTTTTAAAGCACACAGAGGTGTCTTCCTGCTTCTTCACTATGGTATCACAGGATTAGCTGGGGGGCTCTACATGTGAGCTTCCTTCACTGCAAACACAGCTGACTGAACTAATAATCTTGTGGTTTGAGGGGAGGTTGAAGGACGACCGAAGAAGAGAAGTTCTGCAGCATTAATTCAAGGTCTCTTCGCTGGAACTATACAGGGTGGAGAGGTACTGCAAACAAACTGTCTGGGCAAGAAATGAAGGTTGACTGGATGGAGATCCCATATAAGGGGCTGAAGCCCTAATAATCCAGACCAGAAGCTGGAAGGCCACATGCTGACTGTACAGAAAGGGATGGCTCATGGGGTGGTGCTGCCTCAAGTGACCTGGAGTTTGTCTTTAGAGGAGAGGGAAAAATGGGTCACACATGAGCCTGGGTTAAGAGTCCAGCTTCTTCCCCTGGATCATGACTAAGGGAACTGTGTTGTGTCAGCATGGTGGATGTACATTACTACTAACCTTGTTTTTTAGCAGTATGCCTAAGGCTCCAGGAAGGAGGAGAGGCCAAATTTTCCTGATGTGCTGCTTTAATTCCCTTTCTAAGCTTTGTCAAAATGCTTCTGTATGAACAATTTTCTTGAGAAGTTCACTAAGGTGTAATACACCAGACCCTAAATGCATGTTGCATAAATGCTTGTGGGGATGAATTGGTTTGGAAGTTCTTATTTAGAATATATTTAAATTCCAGATATTATTTAGAATATCTTTAAACTCCATCTCAAGGAATTAAATTTTTTTTCCTCAAATAAAAAAATTAATTAAAGAAGCATAGAATTGCTACAAATGCAGCCTTGCAGCTCTAAAAAAGTTTTTAAAGGGCCTTTAAGTGGCTTTTGTACCTGCATAAAAATCTCTAGTTTCCTTGAAGCTCCAGTTCTGTGCTTGAGCTCTGGGAATATGAGACAAATAATTAAGGTGAAAAGCTTGGCAGTTTTGGTGGAGCTGTGTAGATGTAAAAAAAAGTTGGGACTTGAATGCTGGGAAGTGATATAAACCATTTACCAACCTTCCATGTCTCTTGTCAAAGCTAAGTGAGAGTTTCCTTGCAGCATCTGGCTGTTTTGTTTTCGGTCTGCCATTTGGAAGTCCTCTCTTCTCTGAAAGAAAGCAAGTGGAGAAAAACAGGAAGAAAAAGGATTAGCAGAGCAAGTAAACTGTGTAGATTCCTTCCTCACATGTTAAGGTAAAATAATTGCCAACATTTAAAAAATAAAATAAAATAAAATAAATAAAAAAACCAAATCAAAAAACATCCCCTGGGACCCATTTAAATGACAAGTTTAATAGCTTACACTTACTAGTTCTCATCAAAAGAGGCTTGGCTCACTTAAATCTGTTGCTACAGGCAAAAGGTGGAAGTACCTGCAAGTAGCATGATTTCATTGAGAAAAAAATACTATTTGAGGATGCTGCAGATTATTTTTCTCTATTTTAAGAATGCTTGTTGAAATGAACAGGGCTAATGCCTTTATTAATGTTCAGCTCTTTATTAAAAAGATCAGCTGGGCAGGGGGCTCGACGCAGAGCTCGCCCCCGCGGTCGTAGCTTTCCCAGGCAGCCGAAAGGAAGGAGGCGTGCAGAGTCAGTCACTGGAGTCCCGAGCAGCAGCCATCCTTCCTCCTTTCCTTGTGGCACACCAGTGGCCCGAGGATGAGGAGGCATGGTGTGCAGAGTCTGTTGCTGAAGTCCAGAACAACAGCTGTCCCCGCTCCTTCCGTGGTGGCAGCACCAGGGCTCTCTGTCTCTCTATCACCCTACTTCTCAGAGCCTAATATAGTCTGTTCCTTCTTAGGTGATGGCGACAGTTAACAGTCAATCAGGGGATGTGTTTCCCTCTTCCTCAGCTAGGGCATTTGCCTGGACTCCTCTACTGTGTTCAGTTTCTGATTTATATTCTTTTTTCCCTCCTAAAAATACTCCCATGATCCTAAGGGGTTTCTATTTGCATGTTAGTCTCAGAGTGGCAGCGTGGAGGGGTGGGGGGCTGGTTGTCCCCAGGTAGTTTAGAGAAAACAAACAGAGCAATTAGCTAATTAGCATTTCAATATCGGTACCTAGCTAGAGTTAGTAGTTTTCTTTTAGTGTTGCCATGGGAACTAGGAAAGCCCTGCCCGCGTTTCTGGGGACCACCTGGAAACTGTTCATAACACTTGTGATACAGTCGATTGCTTGTACTTTTGTAAGATTGTCAGCAGCAAGTCTTGGTACAGAAAAGAAGAGGAAGCAAGGAGTTGCAGTCTATTGGTGGAGTGTTGCTTGCTGTCTGGAGGAGCTTAATGCTGCGAAATGTGAGGTTTGGGTTCGAATTTGCGATGTTTGGTGTCGTGCCAATGCAGAAGTTAAGGTCAAGAGGATGACGGCAAATTCTGTTTCGGGTCGGAGGTCAGCGGCCGCTCTCAGGAGCTCAGCGGCGGCTGCTGCGCGCGCTGTGCCACCAGATGTCACCAGCGCACGCCGGCCCGGGGGTACTGGGGACTCGGCCTAGCTGGAAAACGTGACTGGAAAATGTGTGGACCGGGGGGCTTGGTGTTTATCCACAAGTGGGCAGGTAGCGGATAAAAACCATGGCATTGCACGGAGTGAAAGCGACACGTTTTGAGCGTTGCTCTCCGGTCAGACTCTGCCACGTGCTTTGTCAGCTCATGTATCTCCTCCCTAATTGTTCTCCGGGACATTCACCAATTAAAAGTGTGTTTTTCTGTATGCTTCTGATCATCCTGAATTGTACAGGTTCGAAAAGCATTCACGCACTTCACTGCTGCTGCATTTTACTGCTGCTGTGTACGTGGGTACTGACGGTGACACAGCAAGGGCGGGGAGCAGGAGTCAAAGCTCAGCAGAGAAAGGTGACAAGTTCCTTTAGCCTTAGGTCCAGATATTAACAATGACTTAAGGAGATGCCATGAGATCTAATTATCTCAGGTTTTCAATTAGCTTCCCTTTGATTTAAAAAGAAGCAGTTTTAGGCTTAAGGGTAGTAAAGGGACTTTAAATATGGACAGGAATATTAAATACAAAGTATTTTTGTTTGGAGTACCAAAAAGAGAGATGAAAATGGCAGAATTATCCTCTTTCAAAAATTTAATAATTTTCCTAAATTTCTTTTGGTGGAAGTTTTTCTCTTTAGTCAAGGAGAAAGGTGTCATTTTGCTGAAGCCCCCATCTGGAACATAAGAGATATACATTTATTTCAACTTCTTTTATGTGACTTTGTGAGCAAGGTTCAAGGAGGAGACTTAAATATACAACAGAGAAGAAACTTAAGAAAGGGTCTGTTGGAGGAAAGTGCTCAGACCCCCTTTTGCCTTTCTTCCAATGCCTTCATCTCCTGGCATAACTGGTTTGGGTCACTGGTTTGTCTTCTAATATTTAGCTTCTCTTGAAGCAACGGTTGCTGCACTTTACTTCTTTTCCACTCTACCAACAGAAAATTATCTAATGTTGCTATTGTGTTGCAAAACCCAGCTATGTGGGCTGCTTATCTGTACTTGTTACACCTTGCAGATACCCCGTAGTCCTGGCTATTCTCAAAGGGGCGTTTTTCCTTCTCTTTTGATTGTTGTTGATTTTCAGTCCTTTTCTAAGACTTTCACATTTGCTTCATTTTGTGGAGGTATTGAAAAAATAATCCATCTGCATCCTCATTTCTAGAAGGAAGACAACACAGGTACTTGAGGTAGATCATGATCCTAGCCTTGTATTTTTTTCCAATGCTGAAGTTTCCCACGGGTTAACAGAGAAAACAGACTACTGACCAGTGCAGTAGATGACATGATCTTTCCTTTGTGTTTTGCCTACCACAGTGACCTTCATGTGTTTTTAGAAGCAGGTCAGCCTGTAGTGCCTCTGGCAGCACTTTTCTCTCACCTTTAAATTTCAAGCCAGCAATTGCAGAAAGCCATGGTGATTTGAATTGGTAATATATCCAAAATTCCACAGCCACCCAATAAAATAAGTTTTAATTACTTTCTGCAACTATCTCATCTTTTATTATTGCTTCTATAAATACATACTATGTCATTTCTCATGAGTTAATTCTCATACATGGACATTGCATGCCTTACATTATTTTTCCTATGGTTCTTGAGAACCTGAGATTGATCAGGTGCTCTAAGGAGCATGTCTGCCATCAGAGGATAATGTTGCAGTTTGTAAAGAGCAGACAGCTAAAGCTGAAAAAGGCCAGGTTTCTCAAGGTGTAATCCTTCTCTATGCAGCAAAAAACTGCATCACTGCCAGTTTTTGCCAGAACTGGTCTCCACTGAATGTGCCTGTGTGCAGTAACACTCTATTTCAGCAAGAATTCTGGGGGCATATGTTGCTCACACCCAAAGTTCATAATTTTTTTGCACACATACTGTGCCTTATGTTGCCTTCTGAGGTGTTTGTAGAAAACTTGCTCTGTCTTTTGGTGTAAATGCATCATGCAAGGATGAAATCTTCATTTTAAGGCTTTTAAAGCAGGAAAATCCCTTCTTAGGGGGACAATCCAGCTCCTTCTGTCTGTGTAAGGACATGGAGATGAGCAGAGGATGACAATGCCAGTGTGGGTGTTCCTTCAGAGTTCATTGTGCCAGTATGCCTCTTGTTTTCAGTCTTTCTCCTAGCGATTTCGTTTAGGTGACCTACAAGTTATCTCTTTAATTTCATCTCTTTTTGTTGAACCCTTTTGTGGAATCCTTTCTGTAGCCTTTCATTCTGATCTGCTCTTGTCCTCCCAGGATGCTGTCAATAGATACTTTGCTCTGTATTCCTTTAGGAAGCTGTTTTAGAAAACTGTGGTAGCACATTTTAGGGGAAAAAATGTACCAGGAAGAAATTGTAACTAACAGAGTACTCTGTAACAGTGTTTGCTCCCAATGAGGCATATTGGAAGTGCATACTGAACTCTCCCTACTTATGGAAATGGGCCAGAACCATTAAAAATAGTTTTAAAATATTGAGCTTCAAACATAATGATAAGAATCTCCTGCTAGTGGGATGCAATTGTATTACCAAATATTTAATGTCCTAAATATTTATAACAATTGTTTACTACACTTCTCCCTGCTACAGCTGGTAAATTCAGTTTTTTCTTAGTTCAGTCAGTAAACTTCATAAAAACATTTGTACAGTTATTAACAATGGCTTTTTCTGGTAGTTGGGCAGTGGAACACTAAAAATCTGCCTGTCCCATTAAAGAGATCTGAGAATTAATCTTATGTATAGAGGTTTTTATTCCTTAATTGTATGCATTCTCTAAACGAAATCCAGACTCAAGCACCCTAAAACAATAGATATGATCTAGCACTTTATTCCAGATTTTACAGACTCTTAGCTGTATTTGGTTTTCTCAATTCACAATCAAATCATACCCATAAAAAAAAAAAAAGGGGATCCTTCATATCCAGTCTCATTTTTTCTGATCTTACCTATAATTCTATTTTTCTTAGAACAGGGAAATGTTAGGATGTAATTAATTTCTTGTAAAAAGGTTAGTTTAGATGTTTCAGCTCTCGCAGACCATCTACCTCGTAGCAAAAAGCGTTCCAGGACAACTTTCCTGGGTTTTTAGGCAGACCTGATGCATCCCTCCTTGGAAAATCTTGCTCGAACCCTATGGCTCCCAGATGCACAGAACACGATGGCAGCTGCTAAAAAGAAGGGCAGCGGTGAGTTTGTCAAGAAAGAAGAACATAGGCAGCTGACTGTGCTTGGCAAGGAGCAGCTGCTGGATTCTTGCAATTGCCTTCAGTGCGCACAAGAAGCCCGATGATCTGCTGCTTCGTTTTTCGCCTTCAGTCAATTGCGAAGCATTGACGCTGAGGCAGGCTGCTCAGCTTTGCTGCCTTTCAGCATATCAGCTGCCCTAAAGCAGCAGGACAGCTCTTGAGGTTTTTGCCCTTCGCCAGGCTGCAATGTGCGCGCTACTACCAAGAGCTGGGCAGAAGAGGGCAGAGAGGACGGCCATCTGTCAGCAGTTTGCAGCTTGCCCAGGAAAGTGCAGTGTCCTTGGAATGTGCAGAAAAAGAAATTTCTTGGCAAGCTCGGCAGAAGTGAGCAGTGCTGCTAGACTTTCTCCTTGAGAAATGGAGTGGAAAAGCTTTTCGCTAAGATGTAGGCAACTAGAGATGCCGAACACGGTGCTCCAGTGCTGGCCAAAGGGAAGCACCGCTTCCCGGCGTCTTTCGGCAGAAGCGGCTCTTCGGAGCGCAACACTGCCGCTCCGGTCATCTGAGTGCGAACAAGCCGCTTCTTCGCCTCTGGGAGCCAGAGATCGCTGCAGCTTGCAAGAGGCGAAGAGCGAAGCCGCAAAGAAGCGGGCTTGTGTGCGGAGCTCGCAGAGTGCTGGAGGATGGTGGCTGCCACTCTCTTGCCTCTTGAATTCACTCTTGGCATGCGAATGGAAGGCGTTCCAGGACAACATGCCTGGGTTTGCATTTAGTCCTGATGCATCCCACCTTGGAAATTCTTGCTGCTCCCCTGAGGCTCCGAGATGCACAGAACACGATGGCAGCTGCTGAAAAGAAAGGCAGCAGTGAGTTTGTCAAGAAACAAGAACATAGGCAGCTGACTGTGTTTGGCAAAGGGCAGCTGCTGGACTTTTGCAATTGCCTTCACTGTGCACAGAGGCCCTCTGCTCTGCTGCTTCTTTGTTCTCATTCAGGGAATTGCACACTCCTGAAGTTGAGCCAGCCTATTCAGCTCTGCTGCTTTTCAGCATCTCAGCTCCCCTAATGCCCTGTGGCAGCTCTTGAGGTGTTTTGCCTTTGCCAGGCTGGAATGTGCCTGCTACTACAAAGAGCTTGGCAGGAGCTGGCGGACAGGACGGCCATCTGCCAGCAGTTTGCAGGTTGCCCAGAAAAGAGCAGTGTCCTTGGAATGTGCAGCAAATCCAATTTCTTGGCAAGTTCGGGGAAGTGAGCACTGCTGGTACACTTTCTCCGTGAGAAACGGAGTGGAAAAGCTTTTCGCTAAGATGTGGACGACCAGAGAGGCAGAAGATGTAGCTCCGCAGCTGGCCGAAGGGAAGTGCCGCTTCCCAGCGTCTTTCGGCAGAAGCGGCGGTCCGGAGCGCACCGCTGCCGCTCCAGTCATCTGTGCGCAAAGTAGCCGCTCCTTCGCCTCCGGCAGCCGGAGATCGCGGTAGCTTGCAAGAGGCGAAGAACGAAGCCGCGAAGAAGCCGGCTTGCGTGCGAAGCTCGCAGGCTGCCGGAGGACGGTGGCTGCCGCTCTCCTGCCTCTTGAATTCACTCTTGGCATGCCAATGGAAGGTGTTCCAGGACAACCTTCCTGAGTTTTTATTTTAGTTTTCATGCATCCCTCCTTGGAAATTCTTGCTGCTCCCCAGAGTCTCCGAGATGCAGAGAACACGGTGGCAGCTGCTGAAAAGAAGGGCAACTGTGAGTTGGTCAAGAAGCAAGAACATAGGCAGCTGCCTGTGCTTGGCAAGGAGCAGCTGCTGGATTCTTGCAATTGCCTTCAGTGCGCACAGAAGCCCGCTGCTCTGCTGCTTGGTTTTTCGCCTTCAGTCAATTGCACACTACTGAAGCTGAGGCAGGCTGTTCAGCTTTGCTGCTTTTCAGCATCTCATCTGCCCTTCTGTTCTGTGACAGCTCTCCAGGTTTCTTGCCGTTGCCAGGCTGCAACGTGCCCGCTACTACCCAGAGCTGGGCAGGAGTGGGCAGAGAGCACGGCCATCTGCCAGCAGGTTGCAGCTTGCCCAGGAAAATGCAGTGTCCTTGGAATGTGCAGCAAATCGCATTTCTCGGCAAGGTCGGGCTAAGTGAGCAGTGCTGGTACACTTTCTCCTTGAGAACTGGAGCGGAAAAGCTTTTCGCTAAGATGTAGGCGACTAGAGAGGCAGAATACGCGGTTCCGGAGCTGGCCGAAAGCAAGTGCCGCTTGCCGGAGTCTTTCGGCAAAAGCGGCGCTCCGGAGCTCACCGCTGCCGTTCCAGTCTTCTGGGCGCGAAATAGCCGCTTCTTGGCCTCCGGCAGCCGGAGATCGCGGTAGCTTGTAAGAGGCGAAGAACGAAGCCGCGAAGCAGCCGGCTTGTGTGCGTAGCTCGCAGACTGCTGCAGGACGGTGGCTGCCGCTCTCCTGCCTCTTGAATTCACCCTTGGCATGCCAATGGAAGCTGTTCCAGGACAACCTTCCTGAGTTTTTATTTTACTTTTCATGCATCCCTCCTTGGAAATTCTTGTTGCTCCCCAGAGGCTCCGAGATGCAGAGAACACGGTGGCAGCTGCTGAAAAGAATGGCAACTGTGAGTTGGTCAAGAAACAAGAACATAGGCAGCTGCCCGTGCTTGGCGAGGAGCAGCTGCTGGATTCTTGCAATTGCCTTCAGTGCGCACAGAAGCCCGCTGCTCTGCTGCTTGGTTTTTCGCCTTCTGTCAATTGCACACTACTGAAGCTGAGGCAGGCTGTTCAGCTTTGCTGCTTTTCAGCATCTCATCTGCCCTTCTGCTCTGTGACAGCTCTCCAGGTTTCTTGCCTTCGCCAGGCTGCAACGTGCCCGCTACTACCCAGAGCTGGGCAGGAGTGGGCAGAGAGCACGGCCATCTGTCAGCAGGTTGCAGCTTGCCCAGGAAAATGCAGTGTCCTTGGCATGTGCAGCAAATCCCATTTCTTGGCAAGGTCGGGATAAGTGAGCAGTGCTGGTACAGTTTCTCCTTGAGAACTGGAGCGGAAAAGCTTTTCGCTAAGATGTAGGCGACTAGAGAGGCAGAATACGGAGCTCCGCAGCTGGCCGAAAGCAAGTGCCGCTTCCCGGCGTCTTTCAGCAAAAGCGGCGCTGCGGAGCTCACCGCTGCCGCTCCAGTCATCTGGGCGCGAAGTAGTCGCTTCTTCGCCTCCGGCAGCCGGAGATCGCGGTAGCTTGTAAGAGGCGAAGAACGAAGCCGCGAAGAAGCCGGCTTGTGTGCGTAGCTCGCAGACTGCTGCAGGACGGTGGCTGCCGCTCTCCTGCCTCTTGAATTCACCCTTGGCATGCCAATGGAAGCTGTTCCAGGACAACCTTCCTGAGTTTTTATTTTAGTTTTCATGCATCCCTCCTTGGAAATTCTTGTTGCTCCCCAGAGGCTCCGAGATGCAGAGAACACGGTGGCAGCTGCTGAAAAGAAGGGCAACTGTGAGTTGGTCAAGAAGCAAGAACGTAGGCAGCTGCCCGTGCTTGGCACGGAGCAGCTGCTGGATTCTTGCAATTGCCTTCAGTGCGCACAGAAGCCCGCTGCTCTGCTGCTTGGTTTTTCGCCTTCAGTCAATTGCACACTACTGAAGCTGAGGCAGGCTGTTCAGCTTTGCTGCTTTCCTGCATCTCAGCTGCCCTTCTGCTCTGTGACAGCTCTCCAGGTTTCTTGCCTTTGCCAGGCTGCAACGTGCCCGCTACTACCCAGAGCTGGGCAGGAGTGGGCAGAGAGCAGGGCCATCTGCCAGCAGGTTGCAGCTTGCCCAGGAAAATGCAGTGTCCTTGGCATGTGCAGCAAATCCCATTTCTTGGCAAGGTCGGGCTAAGTGACCTTTTCTGGCACACTTTGTCCTTGAGAACTGGAGCGGAAAAGCTTTTCGCTAAGATGTAGGCGACTAGAGAGGCAGAATACGGAGCTCCGCAGCTGGCCGAAAGCAAGTGCTACTTCCCGGCGTCTTTAGGCAAAAGCGGCGTTCCGGAGCTCACCGCTGCCGCTCCACTGATCTGTGCGAAAAGTAGCCGCTTCTTCGCCTCCGGCAGCCGGAGATCGCGGTAGCTTGTAAGAGGCGAAGAACGAAGCCGCGAAGAAGCCGGCTTGTGTGCGTAGCTCGCAGACTGCTGCAGGACGGTGGCTGCCGCTCTCCTGCCTCTTGAATTCACCCTTAGCATGCCAATGGAAGCTGTTCCAGGACAACCTTCCTGAGTTTTTATTTTACTTTTCATGCATCCCTCCTTGGAAATTCTTGTTGCTCCCCAGAGGCTCCGAGATGCAGAGAACACGGTGGCAGCTGCTGAAAAGAAGGGCAACTGTGAGTTGGTCAAGAAGCAAGAACCTAGGCAGCTGCCTGTGCTTGGCACGGAGCAGCTGCTGGATTCTTGCAATTGCCTTCAGTGCGCACGGAAGCCCGCTGCTCTGCTGCTTGGTTTTTCGCCTTCAGTCAATTGCACACTACTGAAGCTGAGGCAGGCTGTTCAGCTTTGCTGCTTTTCAGCATCTCAGCTGCCCATCTGCTCTGTGACAGCTCTCCAGGTTTCTTGCCGTTGCCAGGCTGCAACGTGCCCGCTACTACCCAGAGCTGGGCAGGAGTGGGCAGAGAGCACGGCCATCTGTCAGCAGGTTGCAGCTTGCCCAGGAAAATGCAGTGTCCTTGGCATGTGCAGCAAATGCCATTTCTTGGCAAGGTCGGGCTAAGTGAGCTGTTCTGGTACAGTTTCTCCTTGAGAACTGGAGCGGAAAAGCTTTTCGCTAAGATATAGGCGACTAGAGAGGCAGAATACGGAGCTCCGCAGCTGGCCGAAAGCAAGTGCCGCTTCCCGGCGTCTTTCGGCAAAAGCGGCGCTCCGGAGCGCACCGCTGCCGCTCCAGTCATCTGTGCGCGAAGTAGCCGCTTCTTCGCCTCTGGCAGCCAGAGATCGCAGTAGCTTGTAAGAGGCGAAGAACGAAGCCGCGAAGAAGCCGGCTTGTGTGCGTAGCTCGCAGACTGCTGCAGGACGGTGGCTGCCGCTCTCCTGCCTCTTGAATTCACCCTTGGCATGCCAATGGAAGGTGTTCCAGGACAACCTTCCTGAGTTTTTATTTTAGTTTTCATGCATCCCACCTTGGAAATTCTTGTTGCTCCCCAGAGGCTCCGAGATGCAGAGAACACGGTGGCAGCTGCTGAAAAGAAGGGCAACTGTGAGTTGGTCAAGAAGCAAGAACGTAGGCAGCTGCCTGTGCTTGGCACGGAGCAGCTGCTGGATTCTTGCAATTGCCTTCAGTGCGCACGGAAGCCCGCTGCTCTGCTGCTTGGTTTTTCGCCTTCAGTCAATTGCACACTACTGAAGCTGAGGCAGGCTGTTCAGCTTTGCTGCTTTTCAGCATCTCAGCTGCCCATCTGCTCTGTGACAGCTCTCCAGGTTTCTTGCCGTTGCCAGGCTGCAACGTGCCCGCTACTACCCAGAGCTGGGCAGGAGTGGGCAGAGAGCACGGCCATCTGCCAGCAGGTTGCAGCTTGCCCAGGAAAATGCAGTGTCCTTGGAATGTGCAGCAAATCGCATTTCTCGGCAAGGTCGGGCTAAGTGAGCAGTGCTGGTACACTTTCTCCTTGAGAACTGGAGCGGAAAAGCTTTTCGCTAAGATATAGGCGACTAGAGAGGCAGAATGCGCGGC
The DNA here is from genome assembly GCF_024509145.1 of Vidua macroura. Classification (NCBI taxonomy): domain Eukaryota; kingdom Metazoa; phylum Chordata; class Aves; order Passeriformes; family Viduidae; genus Vidua; species Vidua macroura. Next base: position 41,669,898 of record NC_071573.1, on the reverse strand, counting down.
TCCGGAGCTGGCCGAAGGGAAGTGCCGCTTCCCGGCGTCTTTCAGCAAAAGCGGCGCTTCGGAGCGCACCGCTGCCGCTCCACTGATCTGTGCGCGAAGTAGCCGCTTCTTCGCCTCCGGCAGCCGGAGATCGCGGTAGCTTTTAAGAGGTGAAGAACGAAGCCGCGAAGAAGCCGGCTTGTGAGCGAAGCCCGCAGACTGCTGCAGGACGGTGGCTGCCGCTCTCCTGCCTCTTGAATTCACCCTTGGCATGCCAATGGAAGCTGTTCCAGGACAACCTTCCTGAGTTTTTATTTTACTTTTCATGCATCCCACCTTGGAAATTCTTGTTGCTCCCCAGAGGCTCCGAGATGCAGAGAACACGGTGGCAGCTGCTGAAAAGAAGGGCAACTGTGAGTTGGTCAAGAAGCAAGAACATAGGCAGCTGCCTGTGCTTGGCACGGAGCAGCTGCTGGATTCTTGCAATTGCCTTCAGTGCGCACAGAAGCCCGCTGCTCTGCTGCTTGGTTTTTCGCCTTCAGTCAATTACACACTACTGAAGCTGAGGCAGGCTGTTCAGCTTTGCTGCTTTTCAGCATCTCATCTGCCCTTCTGCTCTGTGACAGCTCTCCAGGTTTCTTGCCTTTGCCAGGCTGCAACGTGCCCTCTACTAGCCAGAGCTGGGCAGGAGTGGGCAGAGAGCACGGCCATCTGTCAGCAGTTTGCAGCTTGCCCAGAAAAATGCAGTGTCTTTGGAACGTGCAGCAAATCCCATTTCTTGGCAAGGTCGGGGGAAGTGAGCAGTGCTGGTACACTTTGTCCTTGAGAACTGGAGCGGAAAAGCTTTTCGCTAAGATGTAGGCGACTAGAGAGGCAGAATACGCGGTTCCGGAGCTGGCCGAAAGCAAGTGCCGCTTACCGGAGTCTTTCGGCAAAAGCGGCGCTCCGGAGCTCACCGCTGCCGTTCCAGTCTTCTGGGCACGAAATAGCCGCTTCTTGGCCTCCAGCAGCCGGAGATCGCGGTAGCTTGTAAGAGGCGAAGAACGAAGCCGCGAAGCAGCCGGCTTGTGTGCGTAGCTCGCAGACTGCTGCAGGACGGTGGCTGCCGCTCTCCTGCCTCTTGAATTCACCCTTGGCATGCCAATGGAAGCTGTTCCAGGACAACCTTCCTGAGTTTTTATTTTACTTTTCATGCATCCCTCCTTGGAAATTCTTGTTGCTCCCCAGAGGCTCCGAGATGCAGAGAACACGGTGGCAGCTGCTGAAAAGAAGGGCAACTGTGAGTTGGTCAAGAAGCAAGAACGTAGGCAGCTGCCCGTGCTTGGCACGGAGCAGCTGCTGGATTCTTGCAATTGCCTTCAGTGCGCACAGAAGCCCGCTGCTCTGCTGCTTGGTTTTTCGCCTTCAGTCAATTGCACACTACTGAAGCTGAGGCAGGCTGTTCAGCTTTGCTGCTTTCCTGCATCTCAGCTGCCCTTCTGCTCTGTGACAGCTCTCCAGGTTTCTTGCCTTTGCCAGGCTGCAACGTGCCCGCTACTACCCAGAGCTGGGCAGGAGTGGGCAGAGAGCAGGGCCATCTGCCAGCAGGTTGCAGCTTGCCCAGGAAAATGCAGTGTCCTTGGCATGTGCAGCAAATCCAATTTCTTGGCAAGGTCGGGCTAAGTGACCTTTTCTGGCACACTTTGTCCTTGAGAACGGGAGCGGAAAAGCTTTTCGCTAAGATGTAGGCGACTAGAGAGGCAGAATACGGAGCTCCGGAGCTGGCCGGAAGCAAGTGCCGCTTCCCGGCGTCTTTCGGCAAAAGCGGCGCTCCGGAGCTCACCGCTGCCGCTCCAGTGATCTGGGCGCGAAGTAGCCGCTTCTTGGCCTCTGGCAGCCGGAGATCGCGGTAGCATGTAAGAGGCGAAGAACGAAGCCGCGAAGAAGCTGGCTTGTGTGCGTAGCTCGCAGACTGCTGCAGGACGGTGGCTGCCGCTCTCCTGCCTCTTGAATTCACCCTTGGCATGCCAATGGAAGGTGTTCCAGGACAACCTTCCTGAGTTTTTATTTTAGTTTTCATGCATCCCACCTTGGAAATTCTTGTTGCTCCCCAGAGGCTCCGAGATGCAGAGAACACGGTGGCAGCTGCTGAAAAGAAGGGCAACTGTGAGTTGGTCAAGAAGCAAGAACCTAGGCAGCTGCCGTGCTTGGCACGGAGCAGCTGCTGGATTCTTGCAATTGCCTTCAGTGCGCACGGAAGCCCGCTGCTCTGCTGCTTGGTTTTTCGCCTTCAGTCAATTGCACACTACTGAAGCTGAGGCAGGCTGTTCAGCTTTGCTGCTTTTCAGCATCTCAGCTGCCCATCTGCTCTGTGACAGCTCTCCAGGTTTCTTGCCGTTGCCAGGCTGCAACGTGCCCGCTACTACCCAGAGCTGGGCAGGAGTGGGCAGAGAGCACGGCCATCTGTCAGCAGGTTGCAGCTTGCCCAGGAAAATGCAGTGTCCTTGGCATGTGCAGCAAATCCCATTTCTTGGCAAGGTCGGGCTAAGTGAGCAGTGCTGGTACAGTTTCTCCTTGAGAACTGGAGCGGAAAAGCTTTTCGCTAAGATGTAGGCGACTAGAGAGGCAGAATACGGAGCTCCGCAGCTGGCCGAAAGCAAGTGCCGCTTCCCGGCGTCTTTCGGCAAAAGCGGCGCTCCGGAGCTCACCGCTGCCGCTCCAGTCATCTGTGCGCGAAGTAGCCGCTTCTTCGCCTCCAGCAGCCGGAGATTACGGTAGCTTGTAAGAGGCGAAGAACGAAGCCGCGAAGAAGCTGGCTTATGTGCGTAGCTCGCAGACTGCTGCAGGACGGTGGCTGCCGCTCTCCTGCCTCTTGAATTCACCCTTGGCATGCCAATGGAAGCTGTTCCAGGACAACCTTCCTGAGTTTTTATTTTACTTTTCATGCATCCCTCCTTGGAAATTCTTGTTGCTCCCCAGAGGCTCCGAGATGCAGAGAACACGGTGGCAGCTGCTGAAAAGAAGGGCAACTGTGAGTTGGTCAAGAAGCAAGAACATAGGCAGCTGCCTGTGCTTGGCACGGAGCAGCTGCTGGATTCTTGCAATTGCCTTCAGTGCGCACGGAAGCCCGCTGCTCTGCTGCTTGGTTTTTCGCCTTCAGTCAATTGCACACTACTGAAGCTGAGGCAGGCTGTTCAGCTTTGCTGCTTTTCAGCATCTCAGCTGCCCTTCTGCTCTGTGACAGCTCTCCAGGTTTCTTGCCTTTGCCAGGCTGCAACGTGCCCGCTACTACCCAGAGCTGGGCAGGAGTGGGCAGAGAGCACGGCCATCTGCCAGCAGGTTGCAGCTTGCCCAGGAAAATGCAGTGTCCTTGGCATGTGCAGCAAATCCCATTTCTTGGCAAGGTCGGGCTAAGTGAGCAGTGCTGGTACACTTTCTCCTTGAGAACTGGAGCGGAAAAGCTTTTCGCTAAGATGTAGGCGACTACAGAGGCAGAATACGGAGCTCCGGAGCTGGCCGAAAGCAAGTGCCGCTTCCCGGCGTCTTTCGGCAAAAGCGGCGCTCCGGAGCTCACCGCTGCCGTTCCAGTCATCTGTGCACGAAGTAGCCGCTTCTTCGCCTCCGGCAGCCGGAGGTCGCGGTAGCTTGTAAGAGGCGAAGAACGAAGCCGCGAAGAAGCTGGCTTATGTGCGTAGCTCGCAGACTGCTGCAGGACGGTGGCTGCCGCTCTCCTGCCTCTTGAATTCACCCTTGGCATGCCAATGGAAGCTGTTCCAGGACAACCTTCCTGAGTTTTTATTTTACTTTTCATGCATCCCTCCTTGGAAATTCTTGTTGCTCCCCAGAGGCTCCGAGATGCAGAGAACACGGTGGCAGCTGCTGAAAAGAAGGGCAACTGTGAGTTGGTCAAGAAGCAAGAACATATGCAGCTGCCTGTGCTTGGCACGGAGCAGCTGCTGGATTCTTGCAATTGCCTTCAGTGCGCACGGAAGCCCGCTGCTCTGCTGCTTGGTTTTTCGCCTTCAGTCAATTGCACACTACTGAAGCTGAGGCAGGCTGTTCAGCTTTGCTGCTTTTCAGCATCTCAGCTGCCCTTCTGCTCTGTGACAGCTCTCCAGGTTTCTTGCCTTCGCCAGGCTGCAACGTGCCCGCTACTACCCAGAGCTGGGCAGGAGTGGGCAGAGAGCACGGCCATCTGTCAGCAGGTTGCAGCTTGCCCAGGAAAATGCAGTGTCCTTGGCATGTGCAGCAAATCCCATTTCTTGGCAAGGTCGGGCTAAGTGAGCAGTGCTGGTACACTTTCTCCTTGAGAACTGGAGCGGAAAAGCTTTTCGCTAAGATGTAGGTGACTAGAGAGGCAGAATACGGAGCTCCGCAGCTGGCCGAAAGCAAGTGCCGCTTCCCGGCGTCTTTCGGCAAAAGCGGCGCTCCGGAGCTCACCGCTGCCGCTCCAGTCATCTCTGCGCGAAGTAGCCGCTTCTTCGCCTCCGGCCGCCGGAGATCGCGGTAGCTTGTAAGAGGCGAAGAACGAAGCCGCGAAGAAGCCGGCTTGTGTGCGTAGCTCGCAGACTGCTGCAGGACGGTGGCTGCCGCTCTCCTGCCTCTTGAATTCACCCTTGGCATGCCAATGGAAGCTGTTCCAGGACAACCTTCCTGAGTTTTTATTTTACTTTTCATGCATCCCTCCTTGGAAATTCTTGTTGCTCCCCAGAGGCTCCGAGATGCAGAGAACACGGTGGCAGCTGCTGAAAAGAAGGGCAACTGTGAGTTGGTCAAGAAGCAAGAACATAGGCAGCTGCCTGTGCTTGGCAAGGAGCAGCTGCTGGATTCTTGCAATTGCCTTCAGTGCACACAGAAGCCCGCTGCTCTGCTGCTTGGTTTTTCGCCTTCAGTCAATTGCACACTACTGAAGCTGAGGCAGGCTGTTCAGCTTTGCTGCTTTTCAGCATCTCAGCTGCCCTTCTGCTCTGTGACAGCTCTCCAGGTTTCTTGCCTTCGCCAGGCTGCAACGTGCCCGCTACTACCCAGAGCTGGGCAGGAGTGGGCAGAGAGCACGGCCATCTGTCAGCAGGTTGCAGCTTGCCCAGGAAAATGCAGTGTCCTTGGCATGTGCAGCAAATGCCATTTCTTGGCAAGGTCGGGCTAAGTGAGCTGTTCTGGTACAGTTTCTCCTTGAGAACTGGAGCGGAAAAGCTTTTCGCTAAGATATAGGCGACTAGAGAGGCAGAATACGCGGCTCCGCAGCTGGCCGAAAGCAAGTGCCGCTTCCCGGCGTCTTTCGGCAAAAGCGGCGCTCCGGAGCTCACCGCTGCCGCTCCAGTCATCTGTGCGCGAAGTAGCCGCTTCTTCGCCTCCAGCAGCCGGAGATCGCGGTAGCTTGTAAGAGGCGAAGAACGAAGCCGCGAAGAAGCCGGCTTGTGGGCGTAGCTCGCAGACTGCTGCAGGACGGTGGCTGCCGCTCTCCTGCCTCTTGAATTCACCCTTGGCATGCCAATGGGAGGTGCTCCAGGACAACTTTCCTGAGTTTTTATTTTAGTTTTCATGCATCCCTCCTTGGAAATTCTTGTTGCTCCCCAGAGGCTCCGAGATGCAGAGAACACGGTGGCAGCTGCTGAAAAGAAGGGCAACTGTGAGTTGGTCAAGAAGCAAGAACCTAGGCAGCTGCCTGTGCTTGGCAAGGAGCAGCTGCTGGATTCTTGCAATTGCCTTCAGTGCGCACAGAAGCCCGCTGCTCTGCTGCTTGGTTTTTCGCCTTCAGTCAATTGCACACTACTGAAGCTGAGGCAGGCTGTTCAGCTTTGCTGCTTTTCAGCATCTCAGCTGCCTTTCTGCTCTGTGACAGCTCTCCAGGTTTCTTGCCTTCGCCAGGCTGCAACGTGCCCGCTACTACCCAGAGCTGGGCAGGAGTGGGCAGAGAGCAGGGCCATCTGTCAGCAGGTTGCAGCTTGCCCAGGAAAATGCAGTGTCCTTGGCATGTGCAGCAAATGCCATTTCTTGGCAAGGTCGGGCTAAGTGAGCTGTTCTGGTACAGTTTCTCCTTGAGAACTGGAGCGGAAAAGCTTTTCGCTAAGATATAGGCGACTAGAGAGGCAGAATACGCGGCTCCGCAGCTGGCCGAAAGCAAGTGCCGCTTCCCGGCGTCTTTCGGCAAAAGCGGCGCTCCGGAGCGCACCGCTGCCGCTCCAGTCATCTGTGCGCGAAGTAGCCGCTTCTTCGCCTCTGGCAGCCAGAGATCGCAGTAGCTTGTAAGAGGCGAAGAACGAAGCCGCGAAGAAGCCGGCTTGTGTGCGTAGCTCGCAGACTGCTGCAGGACGGTGGCTGCCGCTCTCCTGCCTCTTGAATTCACCCTTGGCATGCCAATGGAAGGTGTTCCAGGACAACCTTCCTGAGTTTTTATTTTAGTTTTCATGCATCCCACCTTGGAAATTCTTGTTGCTCCCCAGAGGCTCCGAGATGCAGAGAACACGGTGGCAGCTGCTGAAAAGAAGGGCAACTGTGAGTTGGTCAAGAAGCAAAAACCTAGGCAGCTGCCTGTGCTTGGCGAGGAGCAGCTGCTGGATTCTTGCAATTGCCTTCAGTGCGCACAGAAGCCCGCTGCTCTGCTGCTTGGTTTTTCGCCTTCAGTCAATTGCACACTACTGAAGCTGAGGCAGGCTGTTCAGCTTTGCTGCTTTTCAGCATCTCAGCTGCCCATCTGCTCTGTGACAGCTCTCCAGGTTTCTTGCCTTTGCCAGGCTGCAACGTGCCCGCTACTACCCAGAGCTGGGCAGGAGTGGGCAGAGAGCACGGCCATCTGTCAGCAGGTTGCAGCTTGCCCAGGAAAATGCAGTTTCCTTGGCATGTGCAGCAAATCCCATTTCTTGCCAAGGTCGGGGTAAGTGAGCTGTTCTGGTACACTTTCTCCTTGAGAACTGGAGCGGAAAAGCTTTTCGCTAAGATGTAGGCGACTAGAGAGGCAGAATACGCGGCTCCGCAGCTGGCCGAAAGCAAGTGCCGCTTCCCGGCGTCTTTCGGCAAAAGCGGTGTTCCGGAGCTCACCGCTGCCGCTCCACTCATCTGTGCACGAAGTAGCCGCTTCTTGGCCTCCGGCAGCCGGAGATCGCGGTAGCTTGTAAGAGGCGAAGAACGAAGCCGCGAAGAAGCCGGCTTGTGTGCGTAGCTCGCAGACTGCTGCAGGACGGTGGCTGCCGCTCTCCTGCCTCTTGAATTCACCCTTGGCATGCCAATGGAAGGTGTTCCAGGACAATCTTCCTGAGTTTTTATTTTACTTTTCATGCATCCCTCCTTGGAAATTCTTGTTGCTCCCCAGAGGCTCCGAGATGCAGAGAACACGGCGGCAGCTGCTGAAAAGAAGGGCAACTGTGAGTTGGTCAAGAAGCAAGAACCTAGGCAGCTGCCTGTGCTTGGCGAGGAGCAGATGCTGGATTGCTTGCAATTGCCTTCAGTGCGCACAGAAGCCCGCTGCTCTGCTGCTTGGTTTTTCGCCTTCAGTCAATTGCACACTACTGAAGCTGAGGCAGGCTGTTCAGCTTTGCTGCTTTTCAGCATCTCTGCTGCCTTTCTGCTCTGTGACAGCTCTCCAGGTTTCTTGCCTTCTCCAGGCTGCAACGTGCCCGCTACTACCCAGAGCTGGGCAGGAGTGGGCAGAGAGCAGGGCCATCTGTCAGCAGGTTGCAGCTTGCCCAGGAAAATGCAGTGTCCTTGGCATGTGCAGCAAATGCCATTTCTTGGCAAGGTCGGGCTAAGTGAGCTGTTCTGGTACAGTTTCTCCTTGAGAACTGGAGCGGAAAAGCTTTTCGCTAAGATATAGGCGACTAGAGAGGCAGAATACGCGGCTCCGCAGCTGGCCGAAAGCAAGTGCCGCTTCCCGGCGTCTTTCGGCAAAAGCGGCGCTCCGGAGCTCACCGCTGCCGCTCCAGTCATCTGTGCGCGAAGTAGCCGCTTCTTCGCCTCTGGCAGCCAGAGATCGCAGTAGCTTGTAAGAGGCGAAGAACGAAGCCGCCAAGAAGCCGGCTTGTGTGCGTAGCTCGCAGACTGCTGCAGGACGGTGGCTGCCGCTCTCCTGCCTCTTGAATTCACCCTTGGCATGCCAATGGAAGGTGTTCCAGGACAACCTTCCTGAGTTTTTATTTTAGTTTTCATGCATCCCACCTTGGAAATTCTTGTTGCTCCCCAGAGGCTCCGAGATGCAGAGAACACGGTGGCAGCTGCTGAAAAGAAGGGCAACTGTGAGTTGGTCAAGAAGCAAAAACCTAGGCAGCTGCCTGTGCTTGGCGAGGAGCAGCTGCTGGATTCTTGCAATTGCCTTCAGTGCGCACAGAAGCCCGCTGCTCTGCTGCTTGGTTTTTCGCCTTCAGTCAATTGCACACTACTGAAGCTGAGGCAGGCTGTTCAGCTTTGCTGCTTTTCAGCATCTCAGCTGCCCATCTGCTCTGTGACAGCTCTCCAGGTTTCTTGCCTTTGCCAGGCTGCAACGTGCCCGCTACTACCCAGAGCTGGGCAGGAGTGGGCAGAGAGCAGGGCCATCTGTCAGCAGGGTGCAGCTTGCCCAGGAAAATGCAGTTTCCTTGGCATGTGCAGCAAATCCCATTTCTTGCCAAGGTCGGGGTAAGTGAGCTGTTCTGGTACACTTTCTCCTTGAGAACTGGAGCGGAAAAGCTTTTCGCTAAGATGTAGGCGACTAGAGAGGCAGAATACGCGGCTCCGCAGCTGGCCGAAAGCAAGTGCCGCTTCCCGGCGTCTTTCGGCAAAAGCGGTGTTCCGGAGCTCACCGCTGCCGCTCCACTCATCTGTGCACGAAGTAGCCGCTTCTTGGCCTCCGGCAGCCGGAGATCGCGGTAGCTTGTAAGAGGCGAAGAACGAAGCCGCGAAGAAGCCGGCTTGTGTGCGTAGCTCGCAGACTGCTGCAGGACGGTGGCTGCCGCTCTCCTGCCTCTTGAATTCACCCTTGGCATGCCAATGGAAGCTGTTCCAGGACAACCTTCCTGAGTTTTTATTTTACTTTTCATGCATCCCTCCTTGGAAATTCTTGTTGCTCCCCAGAGGCTCCGAGATGCAGAGAACACGGCGGCAGCTGCTGAAAAGAAGGGCAACTGTGAGTTGGTCAAGAAGCAAGAACCTAGGCAGCTGCCTGTGCTTGGCGAGGAGCAGATGCTGGATTGCTTGCAATTGCCTTCAGTGCGCACAGAAGCCCGCTGCTCTGCTGCTTGGTTTTTCGCCTTCAGTCAATTGCACACTACTGAAGCTGAGGCAGGCTGTTCAGCTTTGCTGCTTTTCAGCATCTCTGCTGCCTTTCTGCTCTGTGACAGCTCTCCAGGTTTCTTGCCTTCTCCAGGCTGCAACGTGCCCGCTACTACCCAGAGCTGGGCAGGAGTGGGCAGAGAGCACGGCCATCTGTCAGCAGGTTGCAGCTTGCCCAGGAAAATGCAGTGTCCTTGGCATGTGCAGCAAATCCCATTTCTTGGCAAGGTCGGGCTAAGTGAGCAGTGCTGGTACACTTTCTCCTTGAGAACTGGAGCGGAAAAGCTTTTCGCTAAGATGTAGGCGACTAGAGAGGCAGAATACGGAGCTCCGGAGCTGGCCGAAAGCAAGTGCCGTTTCCCGGCGTCTTTCGGCAAAAGCGGCGCTCCGGAGCTCACCGCTGCCGCTCCAGTCATCTGCGCGCGAAGTAGCTGCTTCTTGGCCTCCGGCAGCCGGAGATCGCGGTAGCTTGTAAGAGGCGAAGAACGAAGCCGCGAAGAAGCTGGCTTATGTGCGTAGCTCGCAGACTGCTGCAGGACGGTGGCTGCCGCTCTCCTGCCTCTTGAATTCACCCTTGGCATGCCAATGGAAGCTGTTCCAGGACAACCTTCCTGAGTTTTTATTTTACTTTTCATGCATCCCTCCTTGGAAATTCTTGTTGCTCCCCAGAGGCTCCGAGATGCAGAGAACACGGTGGCAGCTGCTGAAAAGAAGGGCAACTGTGAGTTGGTCAAGAAGCAAGAACATAGGCAGCTGCCTGTGCTTGGCAAGGAGCAGCTGCTGGATTCTTGCCATTGCCTTCAGTGCACACAGAAGCCCGCTGCTCTGCTGCTTAGCTTTTCGCCTTCAGTCAATTGCACACTACTGAAGCTGAGGCAGGCTGTTCAGCTTGGCTGCTTTTCAGCATCTCAGCTGCTTTCTGCTCTGTGACAGCTCTCCAGGTTTCTTGCCTTTGCCAGGCTGCAACGTGCCCGCTACTACCCAGAGCTGGGCAGGAGTGGGCAGAGAGCACGGCCATCTGTCAGCAGGTTGCAGCTTGCCCAGGAAAATGCAGTGTCCTTGGCATGTGCAGCAAATACCATTTCTTGGCAAGGTCGGGCTAAGTGAGCAGTGCTGGTACACTTTCTCCTTGAGAACTGGAGCGGAAAAGCTTTTCGCTAAGATGTGGGTGACTAGAGAGGCAGAATACGGAGCTCCGCAGCTGGCCGAAAGCAAGTGCCGCTTCCCGGCGTCTTTCGGCAAAAGCGGTGCTCCGGAGCTCACCGCTGCCGCTCCAGTGATCTGTGCGCGAAGTAGCCGCTTCTTCGCCTCCGGCAGCCGGAGATCGCGGTAGCTTGCAAGAGGCGAAGAACGAAGCCGCGAAGAAGCCGGCTTGTGTGCGTAGCTCGCAGACTGCTGCAGGACGGTGGCTGCCGCTCTCCTGCCTCTTGAATTCACCCTTGGCATGCCAATGGAAGCTGTTCCAGGACAACCTTCCTGAGTTTTTATTTTACTTTTCATGCATCCCTCCTTGGAAATTCTTGTTGCTCCCCAGAGGCTCCGAGATGCAGAGAACACGGTGGCAGCTGCTGAAAAGAAGGGCAACTGTGAGTTGGTCAAGAAGCAAGAACCTAGGCAGCTGCCTGTGCTTGGCACGGAGCAGCTGCTGGATTCTTGCAATTGCCTTCAGTGCGCACGGAAGCCCGCTGCTCTGCTGCTTGGTTTTTCGCCTTCAGTCAATTGCACACTACTGAAGCTGAGGCAGGCTGTTCAGCTTTGCTGCTTTTCAGCATCTCAGCTGCCCTTCTGCTCTGTGACAGCTCTCCAGGTTTCTTGCCTTTGCCAGGCTGCAACGTGCCCGCTACTACCCAGAGCTGGGCAGGAGTGGGCAGAGAGCACGGCCATCTGTCAGCAGGTTGCAGCTTGCCCAGGAAAATGCAGTGTCCTTGGCATGTGCAGCAAATCCCATTTCTTGGCAAGGTCGGGCTAAGTGACCTTTTCTGGCACACTTTGTCCTTGAGAACTGGAGCGGAAAAGCTTTTCGCTAAGATGTAGGCGACTAGAGAGGCAGAATACGGAGCTCCGCAGCTGGCCGAAAGCAAGTGCTACTTCCCGGCGTCTTTAGGCAAAAGCGGCGTTCCGGAGCTCACCGCTGCCGCTCCAGTGATCTGTGCGAAAAGTAGCCGCTTCTTCGCCTCCGGCAGCCGGAGATCGCGGTAGCTTGTAAGAGGCGAAGAACGAAGCCGCCAAGAAGCCGGCTTGTGTGCGTAGCTCGCAGACTGCTGCAGGACGGTGGCTGCCGCTCTCCTGCCTCTTGAATTCACCCTTGGCATGCCAATGGAAGGTGTTCCAGGACAACCTTCCTGAGTTTTTATTTTACTTTTCATGCATCCCTCCTTGGAAATTCTTGTTGCTCCCCAGAGGCTCCGAGATGCAGAGAACACGGTGGCAGCTGCTGAAAAGAAGGGCAACTGTGAGTTGGTCAAGAAGCAAGAACATAGGCAGCTGCCTGTGCTTGGCACGGAGCAGCTGCTGGATTCTTGCAATTGCCTTCAGTGCGCACGGAAGCCCGCTGCTCTGCTGCTTGGTTTTTCGCCTTCAGTCAATTGCACACTACTGAAGCTGAGGCAGGCTGTTCAGCTTTGCTGCTTTTCAGCATCTCAGCTGCCCATCTGCTCTGTGACAGCTCTCCAGGTTTCTTGCCGTTGCCAGGCTGCAACGTGCCCGCTACTACCCAGAGCTGGGCAGGAGTGGGCAGAGAGCACGGCCATCTGTCAGCAGGTTGCAGCTTGCCCAGGAAAATGCAGTGTCCTTGGCATGTGCAGCAAATCCCATTTCTTGGCAAGGTCGGGCTAAGTGAGCTGTCCTGGTACAGTTTCTCCTTGAGAACTGGAGCGGAAAAGCTTTTCGCTAAGATATAGGCGACTAGAGAGGCAGAATACGCGGCTCCGCAGCTGGCCGAAAGCAAGTGCCGCTTCCCGGCGTCTTTCGGCAAAAGCGGCGCTCCGGAGCTCACCGCTGCCGCTCCAGTCATCTGTACGCGAAGTAGCCGCTTCTTCGCCTCTGGCAGCCGGAGATCGCGGTAGCTTGCAAGAGGCGAAGAACGAAGCCGCGAAGAAGCCGGCTTGTGTGCGTAGCTCGCAGACTGCTGCAGGACGGTGGCTGCCGCTCTCCTGCCTCTTGAATTCACCCTTGGCATGCCAATGGAAGCTGTTCCAGGACAACCTTCCTGAGTTTTTATTTTACTTTTCATGCATCCCTCCTTGGAAATTCTTGTTGCTCCCCAGAGGCTCCGAGATGCAGAGAACACGGTGGCAGCTGCTGAAAAGAAGGGCAACTGTGAGTTGGTCAAGAAGCAAGAACATAGGCAGCTGCCTGTGCTTGGCACGGAGCAGCTGCTGGATTCTTGCAATTGCCTTCAGTGCGCACGGAAGCCCGCTGCTCTGCTGCTTGGTTTTTCGCCTTCAGTCAATTGCACACTACTGAAGCTGAGGCAGGCTGTTCAGCTTTGCTGCTTTTCAGCATCTCAGCTGCCCTTCTGCTCTGTGACAGCTCTCCAGGTTTCTTGCCTTCGCCAGGCTGCAACGTGCCCGCTACTACCCAGAGCTGGGCAGGAGTGGGCAGAGAGCACGGCCATCTGTCAGCAGGTTGCAGCTTGCCCAGGAAAATGCAGTGTCCTTGGCATGTGCAGCAAATCCCATTTCTTGGCAAGGTCGGGCTAAGTGAGCAGTGCTGGTACACTTTCTCCTTGAGAACTGGAGCGGAAAAGCTTTTCGCTAAGATGTAGGTGACTAGAGAGGCAGAATACGGAGCTCCGCAGCTGGCCGAAAGCAAGTGCCGCTTCCCGGCGTCTTTCGGCAAAAGCGGTGCTCCGGAGCTCACCGCTGCCGCTCCAGTGATCTGTGCGCGAAGTAGCCGCTTCTTCGCCTCCGGCAGCCGGAGATCGCGGTAGCTTGCAAGAGGCGAAGAACGAAGCCGCGAAGAAGCCGGCTTGTGTGCGTAGCTCGCAGACTGCTGCAGGACGGTGGCTGCCGCTCTCCTGCCTCTTGAATTCACCCTTGGCATGCCAATGGAAGCTGTTCCAGGACAACCTTCCTGAGTTTTTATTTTACTTTTCATGCATCCCTCCTTGGAAATTCTTGTTGCTCCCCAGAGGCTCCGAGATGCAGAGAACACGGTGGCAGCTGCTGAAAAGAAGGGCAACTGTGAGTTGGTCAAGAAGCAAGAACCTAGGCAGCTGCCTGTGCTTGGCACGGAGCAGCTGCTGGATTCTTGCAATTGCCTTCAGTGCGCACGGAAGCCCGCTGCTCTGCTGCTTGGTTTTTCGCCTTCAGTCAATTGCACACTACTGAAGCTGAGGCAGGCTGTTCAGCTTTGCTGCTTTTCAGCATCTCAGCTGCCCTTCTGCTCTGTGACAGCTCTCCAGGTTTCTTGCCTTTGCCAGGCTGCAACGTGCCCGCTACTACCCAGAGCTGGGCAGGAGTGGGCAGAGAGCACGGCCATCTGTCAGCAGGTTGCAGCTTGCCCAGGAAAATGCAGTGTCCTTGGCATGTGCAGCAAATCCCATTTCTTGGCAAGGTCGGGCTAAGTGACCTTTTCTGGCACACTTTGTCCTTGAGAACTGGAGCGGAAAAGCTTTTCGCTAAGATGTAGGCGACTAGAGAGGCAGAATACGGAGCTCCGCAGCTGGCCGAAAGCAAGTGCTACTTCCCGGCGTCTTTAGGCAAAAGCGGCGTTCCGGAGCTCACCGCTGCCGCTCCAGTGATCTGTGCGAAAAGTAGCCGCTTCTTCGCCTCCGGCAGCCGGAGATCGCGGTAGCTTGTAAGAGGCGAAGAACGAAGCCGCCAAGAAGCCGGCTTGTGTGCGTAGCTCGCAGACTGCTGCAGGACGGTGGCTGCCGCTCTCCTGCCTCTTGAATTCACCCTTGGCATGCCAATGGAAGGTGTTCCAGGACAACCTTCCTGAGTTTTTATTTTACTTTTCATGCATCCCTCCTTGGAAATTCTTGTTGCTCCCCAGAGGCTCCGAGATGCAGAGAACACGGTGGCAGCTGCTGAAAAGAAGGGCAACTGTGAGTTGGTCAAGAAGCAAGAACATAGGCAGCTGCCTGTGCTTGGCACGGAGCAGCTGCTGGATTCTTGCAATTGCCTTCAGTGCGCACGGAAGCCCGCTGCTCTGCTGCTTGGTTTTTCGCCTTCAGTCAATTGCACACTACTGAAGCTGAGGCAGGCTGTTCAGCTTTGCTGCTTTTCAGCATCTCAGCTGCCCATCTGCTCTGTGACAGCTCTCCAGGTTTCTTGCCTTTGCCAGGCTGCAACGTGCCCGCTACTACCCAGAGCTGGGCAGGAGTGGGCAGAGAGCACGGCCATCTGTCAGCAGGTTGCAGCTTGCCCAGGAAAATGCAGTGTCCTTGGCATGTGCAGCAAATCCCATTTCTTGGCAAGGTCGGGCTAAGTGAGCTGTCCTGGTACAGTTTCTCCTTGAGAACTGGAGCGGAAAAGCTTTTCGCTAAGATATAGGCGACTAGAGAGGCAGAATACGCGGCTCCGCAGCTGGCCGAAAGCAAGTGCCGCTTCCCGGCGTCTTTCGGCAAAAGCGGCGCTCCGGAGCTCACCGCTGCCGCTCCAGTCATCTGTACGCGAAGTAGCCGCTTCTTCGCCTCTGGCAGCCGGAGATCGCGGTAGCTTGCAAGAGGCGAAGAACGAAGCCGCGAAGAAGCCGGCTTGTGTGCGTAGCTCGCAGACTGCTGCAGGACGGTGGCTGCCGCTCTCCTGCCTCTTGAATTCACCCTTGGCATGCCAATGGAAGCTGTTCCAGGACAACCTTCCTGAGTTTTTATTTTACTTTTCATGCATCCCTCCTTGGAAATTCTTGTTGCTCCCCAGAGGCTCCGAGATGCAGAGAACACGGTGGCAGCTGCTGAAAAGAAGGGCAACTGTGAGTTGGTCAAGAAGCAAGAACATAGGCAGCTGCCTGTGCTTGGCACGGAGCAGCTGCTGGATTCTTGCAATTGCCTTCAGTGCGCACGGAAGCCCGCTGCTCTGCTGCTTGGTTTTTCGCCTTCAGTCAATTGCACACTACTGAAGCTGAGGCAGGCTGTTCAGCTTTGCTGCTTTTCAGCATCTCAGCTGCCCTTCTGCTCTGTGACAGCTCTCCAGGTTTCTTGCCTTCGCCAGGCTGCAACGTGCCCGCTACTACCCAGAGCTGGGCAGGAGTGGGCAGAGAGCACGGCCATCTGTCAGCAGGTTGCAGCTTGCCCAGGAAAATGCAGTGTCCTTGGCATGTGCAGCAAATCCCATTTCTTGGCAAGGTCGGGCTAAGTGAGCAGTGCTGGTACACTTTCTCCTTGAGAACTGGAGCGGAAAAGCTTTTCGCTAAGATGTAGGTGACTAGAGAGGCAGAATACGGAGCTCCGCAGCTGGCCGAAAGCAAGTGCCGCTTCCCGGCGTCTTTCGGCAAAAGCGGCGCTCCGGAGCTCACCGCTGCCGCTCCAGTCATCTCTGCGCGAAGTAGCCGCTTCTTCGCCTCCGGCAGCCGGAGATCGCGGTAGCTTGTAAGAGGCGAAGAACGAAGCCGCGAAGAAGCTGGCTTATGTGCGTAGCTCGCAGACTGCTGCAGGACGGTGGCTGCCGCTCTCCTGCCTCTTGAATTCACCCTTGGCATGCCAATGGAAGCTGTTCCAGGACAACCTTCCTGAGTTTTTATTTTACTTTTCATGCATCCCTCCTTGGAAATTCTTGTTGCTCCCCAGAGGCTCCGAGATGCAGAGAACACGGTGGCAGCTGCTGAAAAGAAGGGCAACTGTGAGTTGGTCAAGAAGCAAGAACATAGGCAGCTGCCTGTGCTTGGCACGGAGCAGCTGCTGGATTCTTGCAATTGCCTTCAGTGCGCACGGAAGCCCGCTGCTCTGCTGCTTGGTTTTTCGCCTTCAGTCAATTGCACACTACTGAAGCTGAGGCAGGCTGTTCAGCTTTGCTGCTTTTCAGCATCTCAGCTGCCCTTCTGCTCTGTGACAGCTCTCCAGGTTTCTTGCCTTTGCCAGGCTGCAACGTGCCCGCTACTACCCAGAGCTGGGCAGGAGTGGGCAGAGAGCACGGCCATCTGTCAGCAGGTTGCAGCTTGCCCAGGAAAATGCAGTGTCCTTGGCATGTGCAGCAAATCCCATTTCTTGGCAAGGTCGGGCTAAGTGACCTTTTCTGGCACACTTTGTCCTTGAGAACTGGAGCGGAAAAGCTTTTCGCTAAGATGTAGGCGACTAGAGAGGCAGAATACGGAGCTCCGCAGCTGGCCGAAAGCAAGTGCTACTTCCCGGCGTCTTTAGGCAAAAGCGGCGTTCCGGAGCTCACCGCTGCCGCTCCAGTGATCTGTGCGAAAAGTAGCCGCTTCTTCGCCTCCGGCAGCCGGAGATCGCGGTAGCTTGTAAGAGGCGAAGAACGAAGCCGCCAAGAAGCCGGCTTGTGTGCGTAGCTCGCAGACTGCTGCAGGACGGTGGCTGCCGCTCTCCTGCCTCTTGAATTCACCCTTGGCATGCCAATGGAAGCTGTTCCAGGACAACCTTCCTGAGTTTTTATTTTACTTTTCATGCATCCCTCCTTGGAAATTCTTGTTGCTCCCCAGAGGCTCCGAGATGCAGAGAACACGGTGGCAGCTGCTGAAAAGAAGGGCAACTGTGAGTTGGTCAAGAAGCAAGAACCTAGGCAGCTGCCTGTGCTTGGCACGGAGCAGCTGCTGGATTCTTGCAATTGCCTTCAGTGCGCACGGAAGCCCGCTGCTCTGCTGCTTGGTTTTTCGCCTTCAGTCAATTGCACACTACTGAAGCTGAGGCAGGCTGTTCAGCTTTGCTGCTTTTCAGCATCTCAGCTGCCCTTCTGCTCTGTGACAGCTCTCCAGGTTTCTTGCCTTCGCCAGGCTGCAACGTGCCCGCTACTACCCAGAGCTGGGCAGGAGTGGGCAGAGAGCACGGCCATCTGTCAGCAGGTTGCAGCTTGCCCAGGAAAATGCAGTGTCCTTGGCATGTGCAGCAAATCCCATTTCTTGGCAAGGTCGGGCTAAGTGAGCAGTGCTGGTACACTTTCTCCTTGAGAACTGGAGCGGAAAAGCTTTTCGCTAAGATGTAGGTGACTAGAGAGGCAGAATACGGAGCTCCGCAGCTGGCCGAAAGCAAGTGCCGCTTCCCGGCGTCTTTCGGCAAAAGCGGCGCTCCGGAGCTCACCGCTGCCGCTCCAGTCATCTCTGCGCGAAGTAGCCGCTTCTTCGCCTCCGGCCGCCGGAGATCGCGGTAGCTTGTAAGAGGCGAAGAACGAAGCCGCGAAGAAGCCGGCTTGTGTGCGTAGCTCGCAGACTGCTGCAGGACGGTGGCTGCCGCTCTCCTGCCTCTTGAATTCACCCTTGGCATGCCAATGGAAGCTGTTCCAGGACAACCTTCCTGAGTTTTTATTTTAGTTTTCATGCATCCCTCCTTGGAAATTCTTGTTGCTCCCCAGAGGCTCCGAGATGCAGAGAACACGGTGGCAGCTGCTGAAAAGAAGGGCAACTGTGAGTTGGTCAAGAAGCAAGAACATAGGCAGCTGCCTGTGCTTGGCAAGGAGCAGCTGCTGGATTCTTGCCATTGCCTTCAGTGCACACAGAAGCCCGCTGCTCTGCTGCTTGGTTTTTCGCCTTCAGTCAATTGCACACTACTGAAGCTGAGGCAGGCTGTTCAGCTTTGCTGCTTTTCAGCATCTCAGCTGCCCTTCTGCTCTGTGACAGCTCTCCAGGTTTCTTGCCTTCGCCAGGCTGCAACGTGCCCGCTACTACCCAGAGCTGGGCAGGAGTGGGCAGAGAGCACGGCCATCTGTCAGCAGGTTGCAGCTTGCCCAGGAAAATGCAGTGTCCTTGGCATGTGCAGCAAATGCCATTTCTTGGCAAGGTCGGGCTAAGTGAGCTGTTCTGGTACAGTTTCTCCTTGAGAACTGGAGCGGAAAAGCTTTTCGCTAAGATATAGGCGACTAGAGAGGCAGAATACGCGGCTCCGCAGCTGGCCGAAAGCAAGTGCCGCTTCCCGGCGTCTTTCGGCAAAAGCGGCGCTCCGGAGCTCACCGCTGCCGCTCCAGTCATCTCTGCGCGAAGTAGCCGCTTCTTCGCCTCCGGCAGCCGGAGATCGCGGTAGCTTGCAAGAGGCGAAGAACGAAGCCGCGAAGAAGCCGGCTTGTGTGCGTAGCTCGCAGACTGCTGCAGGACGGTGGCTGCCGCTCTCCTGCCTCTTGAATTCACCCTTGGCATGCCAATGGAAGCTGTTCCAGGACAACCTTCCTGAGTTTTTATTTTACTTTTCATGCATCCCTCCTTGGAAATTCTTGTTGCTCCCCAGAGTCTCCGAGATGCAGAGAACACGGTGGCAGCTGCTGAAAAGAAGGGCAACTGTGAGTTGGTCAAGAAGCAAGAACATAGGCAGCTGCCTGTGCTTGGCACGGAGCAGCTGCTGGATTCTTGCAATTGCCTTCAGTGCGCACGGAAGCCCGCTGCTCTGCTGCTTGGTTTTTCGCCTTCAGTCAATTGCACACTACTGAAGCTGAGGCAGGCTGTTCAGCTTTGCTGCTTTTCAGCATCTCAGCTGCCCTTCTGCTCTGTGACAGCTCTCCAGGTTTCTTGCCTTCGCCAGGCTGCAACGTGCCCGCTACTACCCAGAGCTGGGCAGGAGTGGGCAGAGAGCACGGCCATCTGTCAGCAGGTTGCAGCTTGCCCAGGAAAATGCAGTGTCCTTGGCATGTGCAGCAAATCCCATTTCTTGGCAAGGTCGGGCTAAGTGAGCAGTGCTGGTACACTTTCTCCTTGAGAACTGGAGCGGAAAAGCTTTTCGCTAAGATGTAGGTGACTAGAGAGGCAGAATACGGAGCTCCGCAGCTGGCCGAAAGCAAGTGCCGCTTCCCGGCGTCTTTCGGCAAAAGCGGCGCTCCGGAGCTCACCGCTGCCGCTCCAGTCATCTCTGCGCGAAGTAGCCGCTTCTTCGCCTCCGGCCGCCGGAGATCGCGGTAGCTTGTAAGAGGCGAAGAACGAAGCCGCGAAGAAGCCGGCTTGTGTGCGTAGCTCGCAGACTGCTGCAGGACGGTGGCTGCCGCTCTCCTGCCTCTTGAATTCACCCTTGGCATGCCAATGGAAGCTGTTCCAGGACAACCTTCCTGAGTTTTTATTTTACTTTTCATGCATCCCTCCTTGGAAATTCTTGTTGCTCCCCAGAGGCTCCGAGATGCAGAGAACACGGTGGCAGCTGCTGAAAAGAAGGGCAACTGTGAGTTGGTCAAGAAGCAAGAACATAGGCAGCTGCCTGTGCTTGGCAAGGAGCAGCTGCTGGATTCTTGCCATTGCCTTCAGTGCACACAGAAGCCCGCTGCTCTGCTGCTTGGTTTTTCGCCTTCAGTCAATTGCACACTACTGAAGCTGAGGCAGGCTGTTCAGCTTTGCTGCTTTTCAGCATCTCAGCTGCCCTTCTGCTCTGTGACAGCTCTCCAGGTTTCTTGCCTTCGCCAGGCTGCAACGTGCCCGCTACTACCCAGAGCTGGGCAGGAGTGGGCAGAGAGCACGGCCATCTGTCAGCAGGTTGCAGCTTGCCCAGGAAAATGCAGTGTCCTTGGCATGTGCAGCAAATCCCATTTCTTGGCAAGGTCGGGCTAAGTGACCTTTTCTGGCACACTTTGTCCTTGAGAACTGGAGCGGAAAAGCTTTTCGCTGAGATGTAGGCGACTAGAGAGGCAGAATACGGAGCTCCGCAGCTGGCCGAAAGCAAGTGCTACTTCCCGGCGTCTTTAGGCAAAAGCGGCGTTCCGGAGCTCACCGCTGCCGCTCCAGTGATCTGTGCGAAAAGTAGCCGCTTCTTCGCCTCCGGCAGCCGGAGATCGCGGTAGCTTGTAAGAGGCGAAGAACGAAGCCGCCAAGAAGCCGGCTTGTGTGCGTAGCTCGCAGACTGCTGCAGGACGGTGGCTGCCGCTCTCCTGCCTCTTGAATTCACCCTTGGCATGCCAATGGAAGGTGTTCCAGGACAACCTTCCTGAGTTTTTATTTTACTTTTCATGCATCCCTCCTTGGAAATTCTTGTTGCTCCCCAGAGGCTCCGAGATGCAGAGAACACGGTGGCAGCTGCTGAAAAGAAGGGCAACTGTGAGTTGGTCAAGAAGCAAGAACCTAGGCAGCTGCCTGTGCTTGGCACGGAGCAGCTGCTGGATTCTTGCAATTGCCTTCAGTGCGCACGGAAGCCCGCTGCTCTGCTGCTTGGTTTTTCGCCTTCAGTCAATTGCACACTACTGAAGCTGAGGCAGGCTGTTCAGCTTTGCTGCTTTTCAGCATCTCAGCTGCCCATCTGCTCTGTGACAGCTCTCCAGGTTTCTTGCCGTTGCCAGGCTGCAACGTGCCCGCTACTACCCAGAGCTGGGCAGGAGTGGGCAGAGAGCACGGCCATCTGTCAGCAGGTTGCAGCTTGCCCAGGAAAATGCAGTGTCCTTGGCATGTGCAGCAAATCCCATTTCTTGCCAAGGTCGGGGTAAGTGAGCTGTCCTGGTACAGTTTCTCCTTGAGAACTGGAGCGGAAAAGCTTTTCGCTAAGATATAGGCGACTAGAGAGGCAGAATACGCGGCTCCGCAGCTGGCCGAAAGCAAGTGCCGCTTCCCGGCGTCTTTCGGCAAAAGCGGCGCTCCGGAGCTCACCGCTGCCGCTCCAGTCATCTGTACGCGAAGTAGCCGCTTCTTCGCCTCTGGCAGCCGGAGATCGCGGTAGCTTGCAAGAGGCGAAGAACGAAGCCGCGAAGAAGCCGGCTTGTGTGCGTAGCTCGCAGACTGCTGCAGGACGGTGGCTGCCGCTCTCCTGCCTCTTGAATTCACCCTTGGCATGCCAATGGAAGCTGTTCCAGGACAACCTTCCTGAGTTTTTATTTTACTTTTCATGCATCCCTCCTTGGAAATTCTTGTTGCTCCCCAGAGTCTCCGAGATGCAGAGAACACGGTGGCAGCTGCTGAAAAGAAGGGCAACTGTGAGTTGGTCAAGAAGCAAGAACATAGGCAGCTGCCTGTGCTTGGCACGGAGCAGCTGCTGGATTCTTGCAATTGCCTTCAGTGCGCACGGAAGCCCGCTGCTCTGCTGCTTGGTTTTTCGCCTTCAGTCAATTGCACACTACTGAAGCTGAGGCAGGCTGTTCAGCTTTGCTGCTTTTCAGCATCTCAGCTGCCCTTCTGCTCTGTGACAGCTCTCCAGGTTTCTTGCCTTCGCCAGGCTGCAACGTGCCCGCTACTACCCAGAGCTGGGCAGGAGTGGGCAGAGAGCACGGCCATCTGTCAGCAGGTTGCAGCTTGCCCAGGAAAATGCAGTGTCCTTGGCATGTGCAGCAAATCCCATTTCTTGGCAAGGTCGGGCTAAGTGAGCTGTCCTGGTACAGTTTCTCCTTGAGAACTGGAGCGGAAAAGCTTTTCGCTAAGATATAGGCGACTAGAGAGGCAGAATATGCGGCTCCGCAGCTGGCCGAAAGCAAGTGCCGCTTCCCGGCGTCTTTCGGCAAAAGCGGCGCTCCGGAGCTCACCGCTGCCGCTCCAGTCATCTCTGCGCGAAGTAGCCGCTTCTTCGCCTCCGGCAGCCGGAGATCGCGGTAGCTTGCAAGAGGCGAAGAACGAAGCCGCGAAGAAGCCGGCTTGTGTGCGTAGCTCGCAGACTGCTGCAGGACGGTGGCTGCCGCTCTCCTGCCTCTTGAATTCACCCTTGGCATGCCAATGGAAGCTGTTCCAGGACAACCTTCCTGAGTTTTTATTTTACTTTTCATGCATCCCTCCTTGGAAATTCTTGTTGCTCCCCAGAGTCTCCGAGATGCAGAGAACACGGTGGCAGCTGCTGAAAAGAAGGGCAACTGTGAGTTGGTCAAGAAGCAAGAACATAGGCAGCTGCCTGTGCTTGGCACGGAGCAGCTGCTGGATTCTTGCAATTGCCTTCAGTGCGCACGGAAGCCCGCTGCTCTGCTGCTTGGTTTTTCGCCTTCAGTCAATTGCACACTACTGAAGCTGAGGCAGGCTGTTCAGCTTTGCTGCTTTTCAGCATCTCAGCTGCCCTTCTGCTCTGTGACAGCTCTCCAGGTTTCTTGCCTTCGCCAGGCTGCAACGTGCCCGCTACTACCCAGAGCTGGGCAGGAGTGGGCAGAGAGCACGGCCATCTGTCAGCAGGTTGCAGCTTGCCCAGGAAAATGCAGTGTCCTTGGCATGTGCAGCAAATCCCATTTCTTGGCAAGGTCGGGCTAAGTGAGCAGTGCTGGTACACTTTCTCCTTGAGAACTGGAGCGGAAAAGCTTTTCGCTAAGATGTAGGTGACTAGAGAGGCAGAATACGGAGCTCCGCAGCTGGCCGAAAGCAAGTGCCGCTTCCCGGCGTCTTTCGGCAAAAGCGGCGCTCCGGAGCTCACCGCTGCCGCTCCAGTCATCTCTGCGCGAAGTAGCCGCTTCTTCGCCTCCGGCCGCCGGAGATCGCGGTAGCTTGTAAGAGGCGAAGAACGAAGCCGCGAAGAAGCCGGCTTGTGTGCGTAGCTCGCAGACTGCTGCAGGACGGTGGCTGCCGCTCTCCTGCCTCTTGAATTCACCCTTGGCATGCCAATGGAAGCTGTTCCAGGACAACCTTCCTGAGTTTTTATTTTACTTTTCATGCATCCCTCCTTGGAAATTCTTGTTGCTCCCCAGAGGCTCCGAGATGCAGAGAACACGGTGGCAGCTGCTGAAAAGAAGGGCAACTGTGAGTTGGTCAAGAAGCAAGAACATAGGCAGCTGCCTGTGCTTGGCAAGGAGCAGCTGCTGGATTCTTGCCATTGCCTTCAGTGCACACAGAAGCCCGCTGCTCTGCTGCTTGGTTTTTCGCCTTCAGTCAATTGCACACTACTGAAGCTGAGGCAGGCTGTTCAGCTTTGCTGCTTTTCAGCATCTCAGCTGCCCTTCTGCTCTGTGACAGCTCTCCAGGTTTCTTGCCTTCGCCAGGCTGCAACGTGCCCGCTACTACCCAGAGCTGGGCAGGAGTGGGCAGAGAGCACGGCCATCTGTCAGCAGGTTGCAGCTTGCCCAGGAAAATGCAGTGTCCTTGGCATGTGCAGCAAATGCCATTTCTTGGCAAGGTCGGGCTAAGTGAGCTGTTCTGGTACAGTTTCTCCTTGAGAACTGGAGCGGAAAAGCTTTTCGCTAAGATATAGGCGACTAGAGAGGCAGAATACGCGGCTCCGCAGCTGGCCGAAAGCAAGTGCCGCTTCCCGGCGTCTTTCGGCAAAAGCGGCGCTCCGGAGCTCACCGCTGCCGCTCCAGTCATCTCTGCGCGAAGTAGCCGCTTCTTCGCCTCCGGCAGCCGGAGATCGCGGTAGCTTGCAAGAGGCGAAGAACGAAGCCGCGAAGAAGCCGGCTTGTGTGCGTAGCTCGCAGACTGCTGCAGGACGGTGGCTGCCGCTCTCCTGCCTCTTGAATTCACCCTTGGCATGCCAATGGAAGCTGTTCCAGGACAACCTTCCTGAGTTTTTATTTTACTTTTCATGCATCCCTCCTTGGAAATTCTTGTTGCTCCCCAGAGTCTCCGAGATGCAGAGAACACGGTGGCAGCTGCTGAAAAGAAGGGCAACTGTGAGTTGGTCAAGAAGCAAGAACATAGGCAGCTGCCTGTGCTTGGCACGGAGCAGCTGCTGGATTCTTGCAATTGCCTTCAGTGCGCACGGAAGCCCGCTGCTCTGCTGCTTGGTTTTTCGCCTTCAGTCAATTGCACACTACTGAAGCTGAGGCAGGCTGTTCAGCTTTGCTGCTTTTCAGCATCTCAGCTGCCCTTCTGCTCTGTGACAGCTCTCCAGGTTTCTTGCCTTCGCCAGGCTGCAACGTGCCCGCTACTACCCAGAGCTGGGCAGGAGTGGGCAGAGAGCACGGCCATCTGTCAGCAGGTTGCAGCTTGCCCAGGAAAATGCAGTGTCCTTGGCATGTGCAGCAAATCCCATTTCTTGGCAAGGTCGGGCTAAGTGAGCAGTGCTGGTACACTTTCTCCTTGAGAACTGGAGCGGAAAAGCTTTTCGCTAAGATGTAGGTGACTAGAGAGGCAGAATACGGAGCTCCGCAGCTGGCCGAAAGCAAGTGCCGCTTCCCGGCGTCTTTCGGCAAAAGCGGCGCTCCGGAGCTCACCGCTGCCGCTCCAGTCATCTCTGCGCGAAGTAGCCGCTTCTTCGCCTCCGGCCGCCGGAGATCGCGGTAGCTTGTAAGAGGCGAAGAACGAAGCCGCGAAGAAGCCGGCTTGTGTGCGTAGCTCGCAGACTGCTGCAGGACGGTGGCTGCCGCTCTCCTGCCTCTTGAATTCACCCTTGGCATGCCAATGGAAGCTGTTCCAGGACAACCTTCCTGAGTTTTTATTTTACTTTTCATGCATCCCTCCTTGGAAATTCTTGTTGCTCCCCAGAGGCTCCGAGATGCAGAGAACACGGTGGCAGCTGCTGAAAAGAAGGGCAACTGTGAGTTGGTCAAGAAGCAAGAACATAGGCAGCTGCCTGTGCTTGGCAAGGAGCAGCTGCTGGATTCTTGCCATTGCCTTCAGTGCACACAGAAGCCCGCTGCTCTGCTGCTTGGTTTTTCGCCTTCAGTCAATTGCACACTACTGAAGCTGAGGCAGGCTGTTCAGCTTTGCTGCTTTTCAGCATCTCAGCTGCCCTTCTGCTCTGTGACAGCTCTCCAGGTTTCTTGCCTTCGCCAGGCTGCAACGTGCCCGCTACTACCCAGAGCTGGGCAGGAGTGGGCAGAGAGCACGGCCATCTGTCAGCAGGTTGCAGCTTGCCCAGGAAAATGCAGTGTCCTTGGCATGTGCAGCAAATCCCATTTCTTGGCAAGGTCGGGCTAAGTGACCTTTTCTGGCACACTTTGTCCTTGAGAACTGGAGCGGAAAAGCTTTTCGCTGAGATGTAGGCGACTAGAGAGGCAGAATACGGAGCTCCGCAGCTGGCCGAAAGCAAGTGCTACTTCCCGGCGTCTTTAGGCAAAAGCGGCGTTCCGGAGCTCACCGCTGCCGCTCCAGTGATCTGTGCGAAAAGTAGCCGCTTCTTCGCCTCCGGCAGCCGGAGATCGCGGTAGCTTGTAAGAGGCGAAGAACGAAGCCGCCAAGAAGCCGGCTTGTGTGCGTAGCTCGCAGACTGCTGCAGGACGGTGGCTGCCGCTCTCCTGCCTCTTGAATTCACCCTTGGCATGCCAATGGAAGGTGTTCCAGGACAACCTTCCTGAGTTTTTATTTTACTTTTCATGCATCCCTCCTTGGAAATTCTTGTTGCTCCCCAGAGGCTCCGAGATGCAGAGAACACGGTGGCAGCTGCTGAAAAGAAGGGCAACTGTGAGTTGGTCAAGAAGCAAGAACCTAGGCAGCTGCCTGTGCTTGGCACGGAGCAGCTGCTGGATTCTTGCAATTGCCTTCAGTGCGCACGGAAGCCCGCTGCTCTGCTGCTTGGTTTTTCGCCTTCAGTCAATTGCACACTACTGAAGCTGAGGCAGGCTGTTCAGCTTTGCTGCTTTTCAGCATCTCAGCTGCCCATCTGCTCTGTGACAGCTCTCCAGGTTTCTTGCCGTTGCCAGGCTGCAACGTGCCCGCTACTACCCAGAGCTGGGCAGGAGTGGGCAGAGAGCACGGCCATCTGTCAGCAGGTTGCAGCTTGCCCAGGAAAATGCAGTGTCCTTGGCATGTGCAGCAAATCCCATTTCTTGGCAAGGTCGGGCTAAGTGAGCTGTCCTGGTACAGTTTCTCCTTGAGAACTGGAGCGGAAAAGCTTTTCGCTAAGATATAGGCGACTAGAGAGGCAGAATACGCGGCTCCGCAGCTGGCCGAAAGCAAGTGCCGCTTCCCGGCGTCTTTCGGCAAAAGCGGCGCTCCGGAGCTCACCGCTGCCGCTCCAGTCATCTGTACGCGAAGTAGCCGCTTCTTCGCCTCTGGCAGCCGGAGATCGCGGTAGCTTGCAAGAGGCGAAGAACGAAGCCGCGAAGAAGCCGGCTTGTGTGCGTAGCTCGCAGACTGCTGCAGGACGGTGGCTGCCGCTCTCCTGCCTCTTGAATTCACCCTTGGCATGCCAATGGAAGCTGTTCCAGGACAACCTTCCTGAGTTTTTATTTTACTTTTCATGCATCCCTCCTTGGAAATTCTTGTTGCTCCCCAGAGTCTCCGAGATGCAGAGAACACGGTGGCAGCTGCTGAAAAGAAGGGCAACTGTGAGTTGGTCAAGAAGCAAGAACATAGGCAGCTGCCTGTGCTTGGCACGGAGCAGCTGCTGGATTCTTGCAATTGCCTTCAGTGCGCACGGAAGCCCGCTGCTCTGCTGCTTGGTTTTTCGCCTTCAGTCAATTGCACACTACTGAAGCTGAGGCAGGCTGTTCAGCTTTGCTGCTTTTCAGCATCTCAGCTGCCCTTCTGCTCTGTGACAGCTCTCCAGGTTTCTTGCCTTCGCCAGGCTGCAACGTGCCCGCTACTACCCAGAGCTGGGCAGGAGTGGGCAGAGAGCACGGCCATCTGTCAGCAGGTTGCAGCTTGCCCAGGAAAATGCAGTGTCCTTGGCATGTGCAGCAAATCCCATTTCTTGGCAAGGTCGGGCTAAGTGAGCAGTGCTGGTACACTTTCTCCTTGAGAACTGGAGCGGAAAAGCTTTTCG
Organism: Vidua macroura; assembly: GCF_024509145.1. NCBI lineage: Eukaryota > Metazoa > Chordata > Aves > Passeriformes > Viduidae > Vidua > Vidua macroura. The sequence goes on along the minus strand of NC_071573.1, from coordinate 41,643,089 downwards.
CTAAGATGTAGGTGACTAGAGAGGCAGAATACGGAGCTCCGCAGCTGGCCGAAAGCAAGTGCCGCTTCCCGGCGTCTTTCGGCAAAAGCGGCGCTCCGGAGCTCACCGCTGCCGCTCCAGTCATCTCTGCGCGAAGTAGCCGCTTCTTCGCCTCCGGCCGCCGGAGATCGCGGTAGCTTGTAAGAGGCGAAGAACGAAGCCGCGAAGAAGCCGGCTTGTGTGCGTAGCTCGCAGACTGCTGCAGGACGGTGGCTGCCGCTCTCCTGCCTCTTGAATTCACCCTTGGCATGCCAATGGAAGCTGTTCCAGGACAACCTTCCTGAGTTTTTATTTTACTTTTCATGCATCCCTCCTTGGAAATTCTTGTTGCTCCCCAGAGGCTCCGAGATGCAGAGAACACGGTGGCAGCTGCTGAAAAGAAGGGCAACTGTGAGTTGGTCAAGAAGCAAGAACATAGGCAGCTGCCTGTGCTTGGCAAGGAGCAGCTGCTGGATTCTTGCCATTGCCTTCAGTGCACACAGAAGCCCGCTGCTCTGCTGCTTGGTTTTTCGCCTTCAGTCAATTGCACACTACTGAAGCTGAGGCAGGCTGTTCAGCTTTGCTGCTTTTCAGCATCTCAGCTGCCCTTCTGCTCTGTGACAGCTCTCCAGGTTTCTTGCCTTCGCCAGGCTGCAACGTGCCCGCTACTACCCAGAGCTGGGCAGGAGTGGGCAGAGAGCACGGCCATCTGTCAGCAGGTTGCAGCTTGCCCAGGAAAATGCAGTGTCCTTGGCATGTGCAGCAAATCCCATTTCTTGGCAAGGTCGGGCTAAGTGACCTTTTCTGGCACACTTTGTCCTTGAGAACTGGAGCGGAAAAGCTTTTCGCTGAGATGTAGGCGACTAGAGAGGCAGAATACGGAGCTCCGCAGCTGGCCGAAAGCAAGTGCTACTTCCCGGCGTCTTTAGGCAAAAGCGGCGTTCCGGAGCTCACCGCTGCCGCTCCAGTGATCTGTGCGAAAAGTAGCCGCTTCTTCGCCTCCGGCAGCCGGAGATCGCGGTAGCTTGTAAGAGGCGAAGAACGAAGCCGCCAAGAAGCCGGCTTGTGTGCGTAGCTCGCAGACTGCTGCAGGACGGTGGCTGCCGCTCTCCTGCCTCTTGAATTCACCCTTGGCATGCCAATGGAAGGTGTTCCAGGACAACCTTCCTGAGTTTTTATTTTACTTTTCATGCATCCCTCCTTGGAAATTCTTGTTGCTCCCCAGAGGCTCCGAGATGCAGAGAACACGGTGGCAGCTGCTGAAAAGAAGGGCAACTGTGAGTTGGTCAAGAAGCAAGAACCTAGGCAGCTGCCTGTGCTTGGCACGGAGCAGCTGCTGGATTCTTGCAATTGCCTTCAGTGCGCACGGAAGCCCGCTGCTCTGCTGCTTGGTTTTTCGCCTTCAGTCAATTGCACACTACTGAAGCTGAGGCAGGCTGTTCAGCTTTGCTGCTTTTCAGCATCTCAGCTGCCCATCTGCTCTGTGACAGCTCTCCAGGTTTCTTGCCGTTGCCAGGCTGCAACGTGCCCGCTACTACCCAGAGCTGGGCAGGAGTGGGCAGAGAGCACGGCCATCTGTCAGCAGGTTGCAGCTTGCCCAGGAAAATGCAGTGTCCTTGGCATGTGCAGCAAATCCCATTTCTTGGCAAGGTCGGGCTAAGTGAGCTGTCCTGGTACAGTTTCTCCTTGAGAACTGGAGCGGAAAAGCTTTTCGCTAAGATATAGGCGACTAGAGAGGCAGAATACGCGGCTCCGCAGCTGGCCGAAAGCAAGTGCCGCTTCCCGGCGTCTTTCGGCAAAAGCGGCGCTCCGGAGCTCACCGCTGCCGCTCCAGTCATCTGTACGCGAAGTAGCCGCTTCTTCGCCTCTGGCAGCCGGAGATCGCGGTAGCTTGCAAGAGGCGAAGAACGAAGCCGCGAAGAAGCCGGCTTGTGTGCGTAGCTCGCAGACTGCTGCAGGACGGTGGCTGCCGCTCTCCTGCCTCTTGAATTCACCCTTGGCATGCCAATGGAAGCTGTTCCAGGACAACCTTCCTGAGTTTTTATTTTACTTTTCATGCATCCCTCCTTGGAAATTCTTGTTGCTCCCCAGAGTCTCCGAGATGCAGAGAACACGGTGGCAGCTGCTGAAAAGAAGGGCAACTGTGAGTTGGTCAAGAAGCAAGAACATAGGCAGCTGCCTGTGCTTGGCACGGAGCAGCTGCTGGATTCTTGCAATTGCCTTCAGTGCGCACGGAAGCCCGCTGCTCTGCTGCTTGGTTTTTCGCCTTCAGTCAATTGCACACTACTGAAGCTGAGGCAGGCTGTTCAGCTTTGCTGCTTTTCAGCATCTCAGCTGCCCTTCTGCTCTGTGACAGCTCTCCAGGTTTCTTGCCTTCGCCAGGCTGCAACGTGCCCGCTACTACCCAGAGCTGGGCAGGAGTGGGCAGAGAGCACGGCCATCTGTCAGCAGGTTGCAGCTTGCCCAGGAAAATGCAGTGTCCTTGGCATGTGCAGCAAATCCCATTTCTTGGCAAGGTCGGGCTAAGTGAGCAGTGCTGGTACACTTTCTCCTTGAGAACTGGAGCGGAAAAGCTTTTCGCTAAGATGTAGGTGACTAGAGAGGCAGAATACGGAGCTCCGCAGCTGGCCGAAAGCAAGTGCCGCTTCCCGGCGTCTTTCGGCAAAAGCGGCGCTCCGGAGCTCACCGCTGCCGCTCCAGTCATCTCTGCGCGAAGTAGCCGCTTCTTCGCCTCCGGCCGCCGGAGATCGCGGTAGCTTGTAAGAGGCGAAGAACGAAGCCGCGAAGAAGCCGGCTTGTGTGCGTAGCTCGCAGACTGCTGCAGGACGGTGGCTGCCGCTCTCCTGCCTCTTGAATTCACCCTTGGCATGCCAATGGAAGCTGTTCCAGGACAACCTTCCTGAGTTTTTATTTTACTTTTCATGCATCCCTCCTTGGAAATTCTTGTTGCTCCCCAGAGGCTCCGAGATGCAGAGAACACGGTGGCAGCTGCTGAAAAGAAGGGCAACTGTGAGTTGGTCAAGAAGCAAGAACATAGGCAGCTGCCTGTGCTTGGCAAGGAGCAGCTGCTGGATTCTTGCCATTGCCTTCAGTGCACACAGAAGCCCGCTGCTCTGCTGCTTGGTTTTTCGCCTTCAGTCAATTGCACACTACTGAAGCTGAGGCAGGCTGTTCAGCTTTGCTGCTTTTCAGCATCTCAGCTGCCCTTCTGCTCTGTGACAGCTCTCCAGGTTTCTTGCCTTCGCCAGGCTGCAACGTGCCCGCTACTACCCAGAGCTGGGCAGGAGTGGGCAGAGAGCACGGCCATCTGTCAGCAGGTTGCAGCTTGCCCAGGAAAATGCAGTGTCCTTGGCATGTGCAGCAAATCCCATTTCTTGGCAAGGTCGGGCTAAGTGACCTTTTCTGGCACACTTTGTCCTTGAGAACTGGAGCGGAAAAGCTTTTCGCTGAGATGTAGGCGACTAGAGAGGCAGAATACGGAGCTCCGCAGCTGGCCGAAAGCAAGTGCTACTTCCCGGCGTCTTTAGGCAAAAGCGGCGTTCCGGAGCTCACCGCTGCCGCTCCAGTGATCTGTGCGAAAAGTAGCCGCTTCTTCGCCTCCGGCAGCCGGAGATCGCGGTAGCTTGTAAGAGGCGAAGAACGAAGCCGCCAAGAAGCCGGCTTGTGTGCGTAGCTCGCAGACTGCTGCAGGACGGTGGCTGCCGCTCTCCTGCCTCTTGAATTCACCCTTGGCATGCCAATGGAAGGTGTTCCAGGACAACCTTCCTGAGTTTTTATTTTACTTTTCATGCATCCCTCCTTGGAAATTCTTGTTGCTCCCCAGAGGCTCCGAGATGCAGAGAACACGGTGGCAGCTGCTGAAAAGAAGGGCAACTGTGAGTTGGTCAAGAAGCAAGAACCTAGGCAGCTGCCTGTGCTTGGCACGGAGCAGCTGCTGGATTCTTGCAATTGCCTTCAGTGCGCACGGAAGCCCGCTGCTCTGCTGCTTGGTTTTTCGCCTTCAGTCAATTGCACACTACTGAAGCTGAGGCAGGCTGTTCAGCTTTGCTGCTTTTCAGCATCTCAGCTGCCCATCTGCTCTGTGACAGCTCTCCAGGTTTCTTGCCGTTGCCAGGCTGCAACGTGCCCGCTACTACCCAGAGCTGGGCAGGAGTGGGCAGAGAGCACGGCCATCTGTCAGCAGGTTGCAGCTTGCCCAGGAAAATGCAGTGTCCTTGGCATGTGCAGCAAATCCCATTTCTTGGCAAGGTCGGGCTAAGTGAGCTGTCCTGGTACAGTTTCTCCTTGAGAACTGGAGCGGAAAAGCTTTTCGCTAAGATATAGGCGACTAGAGAGGCAGAATACGCGGCTCCGCAGCTGGCCGAAAGCAAGTGCCGCTTCCCGGCGTCTTTCGGCAAAAGCGGCGCTCCGGAGCTCACCGCTGCCGCTCCAGTCATCTGTACGCGAAGTAGCCGCTTCTTCGCCTCTGGCAGCCGGAGATCGCGGTAGCTTGCAAGAGGCGAAGAACGAAGCCGCGAAGAAGCCGGCTTGTGTGCATAGCTCGCAGACTGCTGCAGGACGGTGGCTGCCGCTCTCCTGCCTCTTGAATTCACCCTTGGCATGCCAATGGAAGCTGTTCCAGGACAACCTTCCTGAGTTTTTATTTTACTTTTCATGCATCCCTCCTTGGAAATTCTTGTTGCTCCCCAGAGGCTCCGAGATGCAGAGAACACGGTGGCAGCTGCTGAAAAGAAGGGCAACTGTGAGTTGGTCAAGAAGCAAGAACATAGGCAGCTGCCTGTGCTTGGCACGGAGCAGCTGCTGGATTCTTGCAATTGCCTTCAGTGCGCACGGAAGCCCGCTGCTCTGCTGCTTGGTTTTTCGCCTTCAGTCAATTGCACACTACTGAAGCTGAGGCAGGCTGTTCAGCTTTGCTGCTTTTCAGCATCTCAGCTGCCCTTCTGCTCTGTGACAGCTCTCCAGGTTTCTTGCCTTCACCAGGCTGCAACGTGCCCGCTACTACCCAGAGCTGGGCAGGAGTGGGCAGAGAGCACGGCCATCTGTCAGCAGGTTGCAGCTTGCCCAGGAAAATGCAGTGTCCTTGGCATGTGCAGCAAATCCCATTTCTTGGCAAGGTCGGGCTAAGTGAGCAGTGCTGGTACACTTTCTCCTTGAGAACTGGAGCGGAAAAGCTTTTCGCTAAGATGTAGGTGACTAGAGAGGCAGAATACGGAGCTCCGCAGCTGGCCGAAAGCAAGTGCCGCTTCCCGGCGTCTTTCGGCAAAAGCGGCGCTCCGGAGCTCACCGCTGCCGCTCCAGTCATCTCTGCGCGAAGTAGCCGCTTCTTCGCCTCCGGCCGCCGGAGATCGCGGTAGCTTGTAAGAGGCGAAGAACGAAGCCGCGAAGAAGCCGGCTTGTGTGCGTAGCTCGCAGACTGCTGCAGGACGGTGGCTGCCGCTCTCCTGCCTCTTGAATTCACCCTTGGCATGCCAATGGAAGCTGTTCCAGGACAACCTTCCTGAGTTTTTATTTTACTTTTCATGCATCCCTCCTTGGAAATTCTTGTTGCTCCCCAGAGGCTCCGAGATGCAGAGAACACGGTGGCAGCTGCTGAAAAGAAGGGCAACTGTGAGTTGGTCAAGAAGCAAGAACATAGGCAGCTGCCTGTGCTTGGCAAGGAGCAGCTGCTGGATTCTTGCCATTGCCTTCAGTGCACACAGAAGCCCGCTGCTCTGCTGCTTGGTTTTTCGCCTTCAGTCAATTGCACACTACTGAAGCTGAGGCAGGCTGTTCAGCTTTGCTGCTTTTCAGCATCTCAGCTGCCCTTCTGCTCTGTGACAGCTCTCCAGGTTTCTTGCCTTCGCCAGGCTGCAACGTGCCCGCTACTACCCAGAGCTGGGCAGGAGTGGGCAGAGAGCACGGCCATCTGTCAGCAGGTTGCAGCTTGCCCAGGAAAATGCAGTGTCCTTGGCATGTGCAGCAAATCCCATTTCTTGGCAAGGTCGGGCTAAGTGACCTTTTCTGGCACACTTTGTCCTTGAGAACTGGAGCGGAAAAGCTTTTCGCTGAGATGTAGGCGACTAGAGAGGCAGAATACGGAGCTCCGCAGCTGGCCGAAAGCAAGTGCTACTTCCCGGCGTCTTTAGGCAAAAGCGGCGTTCCGGAGCTCACCGCTGCCGCTCCAGTGATCTGTGCGAAAAGTAGCCGCTTCTTCGCCTCCGGCAGCCGGAGATCGCGGTAGCTTGTAAGAGGCGAAGAACGAAGCCGCCAAGAAGCCGGCTTGTGTGCGTAGCTCGCAGACTGCTGCAGGACGGTGGCTGCCGCTCTCCTGCCTCTTGAATTCACCCTTGGCATGCCAATGGAAGGTGTTCCAGGACAACCTTCCTGAGTTTTTATTTTACTTTTCATGCATCCCTCCTTGGAAATTCTTGTTGCTCCCCAGAGGCTCCGAGATGCAGAGAACACGGTGGCAGCTGCTGAAAAGAAGGGCAACTGTGAGTTGGTCAAGAAGCAAGAACCTAGGCAGCTGCCTGTGCTTGGCACGGAGCAGCTGCTGGATTCTTGCAATTGCCTTCAGTGCGCACGGAAGCCCGCTGCTCTGCTGCTTGGTTTTTCGCCTTCAGTCAATTGCACACTACTGAAGCTGAGGCAGGCTGTTCAGCTTTGCTGCTTTTCAGCATCTCAGCTGCCCATCTGCTCTGTGACAGCTCTCCAGGTTTCTTGCCGTTGCCAGGCTGCAACGTGCCCGCTACTACCCAGAGCTGGGCAGGAGTGGGCAGAGAGCACGGCCATCTGTCAGCAGGTTGCAGCTTGCCCAGGAAAATGCAGTGTCCTTGGCATGTGCAGCAAATCCCATTTCTTGGCAAGGTCGGGCTAAGTGAGCTGTCCTGGTACAGTTTCTCCTTGAGAACTGGAGCGGAAAAGCTTTTCGCTAAGATATAGGCGACTAGAGAGGCAGAATACGCGGCTCCGCAGCTGGCCGAAAGCAAGTGCCGCTTCCCGGCGTCTTTCGGCAAAAGCGGCGCTCCGGAGCTCACCGCTGCCGCTCCAGTCATCTGTACGCGAAGTAGCCGCTTCTTCGCCTCTGGCAGCCGGAGATCGCGGTAGCTTGCAAGAGGCGAAGAACGAAGCCGCGAAGAAGCCGGCTTGTGTGCGTAGCTCGCAGACTGCTGCAGGACGGTGGCTGCCGCTCTCCTGCCTCTTGAATTCACCCTTGGCATGCCAATGGAAGCTGTTCCAGGACAACCTTCCTGAGTTTTTATTTTACTTTTCATGCATCCCTCCTTGGAAATTCTTGTTGCTCCCCAGAGTCTCCGAGATGCAGAGAACACGGTGGCAGCTGCTGAAAAGAAGGGCAACTGTGAGTTGGTCAAGAAGCAAGAACATAGGCAGCTGCCTGTGCTTGGCACGGAGCAGCTGCTGGATTCTTGCAATTGCCTTCAGTGCGCACGGAAGCCCGCTGCTCTGCTGCTTGGTTTTTCGCCTTCAGTCAATTGCACACTACTGAAGCTGAGGCAGGCTGTTCAGCTTTGCTGCTTTTCAGCATCTCAGCTGCCCTTCTGCTCTGTGACAGCTCTCCAGGTTTCTTGCCTTCGCCAGGCTGCAACGTGCCCGCTACTACCCAGAGCTGGGCAGGAGTGGGCAGAGAGCACGGCCATCTGTCAGCAGGTTGCAGCTTGCCCAGGAAAATGCAGTGTCCTTGGCATGTGCAGCAAATCCCATTTCTTGGCAAGGTCGGGCTAAGTGAGCAGTGCTGGTACACTTTCTCCTTGAGAACTGGAGCGGAAAAGCTTTTCGCTAAGATGTAGGTGACTAGAGAGGCAGAATACGGAGCTCCGCAGCTGGCCGAAAGCAAGTGCCGCTTCCCGGCGTCTTTCGGCAAAAGCGGCGCTCCGGAGCTCACCGCTGCCGCTCCAGTCATCTCTGCGCGAAGTAGCCGCTTCTTCGCCTCCGGCCGCCGGAGATCGCGGTAGCTTGTAAGAGGCGAAGAACGAAGCCGCGAAGAAGCCGGCTTGTGTGCGTAGCTCGCAGACTGCTGCAGGACGGTGGCTGCCGCTCTCCTGCCTCTTGAATTCACCCTTGGCATGCCAATGGAAGCTGTTCCAGGACAACCTTCCTGAGTTTTTATTTTACTTTTCATGCATCCCTCCTTGGAAATTCTTGTTGCTCCCCAGAGGCTCCGAGATGCAGAGAACACGGTGGCAGCTGCTGAAAAGAAGGGCAACTGTGAGTTGGTCAAGAAGCAAGAACATAGGCAGCTGCCTGTGCTTGGCAAGGAGCAGCTGCTGGATTCTTGCCATTGCCTTCAGTGCACACAGAAGCCCGCTGCTCTGCTGCTTGGTTTTTCGCCTTCAGTCAATTGCACACTACTGAAGCTGAGGCAGGCTGTTCAGCTTTGCTGCTTTTCAGCATCTCAGCTGCCCTTCTGCTCTGTGACAGCTCTCCAGGTTTCTTGCCTTCGCCAGGCTGCAACGTGCCCGCTACTACCCAGAGCTGGGCAGGAGTGGGCAGAGAGCACGGCCATCTGTCAGCAGGTTGCAGCTTGCCCAGGAAAATGCAGTGTCCTTGGCATGTGCAGCAAATCCCATTTCTTGGCAAGGTCGGGCTAAGTGACCTTTTCTGGCACACTTTGTCCTTGAGAACTGGAGCGGAAAAGCTTTTCGCTGAGATGTAGGCGACTAGAGAGGCAGAATACGGAGCTCCGCAGCTGGCCGAAAGCAAGTGCTACTTCCCGGCGTCTTTAGGCAAAAGCGGCGTTCCGGAGCTCACCGCTGCCGCTCCAGTGATCTGTGCGAAAAGTAGCCGCTTCTTCGCCTCCGGCAGCCGGAGATCGCGGTAGCTTGTAAGAGGCGAAGAACGAAGCCGCCAAGAAGCCGGCTTGTGTGCGTAGCTCGCAGACTGCTGCAGGACGGTGGCTGCCGCTCTCCTGCCTCTTGAATTCACCCTTGGCATGCCAATGGAAGGTGTTCCAGGACAACCTTCCTGAGTTTTTATTTTACTTTTCATGCATCCCTCCTTGGAAATTCTTGTTGCTCCCCAGAGGCTCCGAGATGCAGAGAACACGGTGGCAGCTGCTGAAAAGAAGGGCAACTGTGAGTTGGTCAAGAAGCAAGAACCTAGGCAGCTGCCTGTGCTTGGCACGGAGCAGCTGCTGGATTCTTGCAATTGCCTTCAGTGCGCACGGAAGCCCGCTGCTCTGCTGCTTGGTTTTTCGCCTTCAGTCAATTGCACACTACTGAAGCTGAGGCAGGCTGTTCAGCTTTGCTGCTTTTCAGCATCTCAGCTGCCCATCTGCTCTGTGACAGCTCTCCAGGTTTCTTGCCGTTGCCAGGCTGCAACGTGCCCGCTACTACCCAGAGCTGGGCAGGAGTGGGCAGAGAGCACGGCCATCTGTCAGCAGGTTGCAGCTTGCCCAGGAAAATGCAGTGTCCTTGGCATGTGCAGCAAATCCCATTTCTTGGCAAGGTCGGGCTAAGTGAGCTGTCCTGGTACAGTTTCTCCTTGAGAACTGGAGCGGAAAAGCTTTTCGCTAAGATATAGGCGACTAGAGAGGCAGAATACGCGGCTCCGCAGCTGGCCGAAAGCAAGTGCCGCTTCCCGGCGTCTTTCGGCAAAAGCGGCGCTCCGGAGCTCACCGCTGCCGCTCCAGTCATCTGTACGCGAAGTAGCCGCTTCTTCGCCTCTGGCAGCCGGAGATCGCGGTAGCTTGCAAGAGGCGAAGAACGAAGCCGCGAAGAAGCCGGCTTGTGTGCATAGCTCGCAGACTGCTGCAGGACGGTGGCTGCCGCTCTCCTGCCTCTTGAATTCACCCTTGGCATGCCAATGGAAGCTGTTCCAGGACAACCTTCCTGAGTTTTTATTTTACTTTTCATGCATCCCTCCTTGGAAATTCTTGTTGCTCCCCAGAGGCTCCGAGATGCAGAGAACACGGTGGCAGCTGCTGAAAAGAAGGGCAACTGTGAGTTGGTCAAGAAGCAAGAACATAGGCAGCTGCCTGTGCTTGGCACGGAGCAGCTGCTGGATTCTTGCAATTGCCTTCAGTGCGCACGGAAGCCCGCTGCTCTGCTGCTTGGTTTTTCGCCTTCAGTCAATTGCACACTACTGAAGCTGAGGCAGGCTGTTCAGCTTTGCTGCTTTTCAGCATCTCAGCTGCCCTTCTGCTCTGTGACAGCTCTCCAGGTTTCTTGCCTTCACCAGGCTGCAACGTGCCCGCTACTACCCAGAGCTGGGCAGGAGTGGGCAGAGAGCACGGCCATCTGTCAGCAGGTTGCAGCTTGCCCAGGAAAATGCAGTGTCCTTGGCATGTGCAGCAAATCCCATTTCTTGGCAAGGTCGGGCTAAGTGAGCAGTGCTGGTACACTTTCTCCTTGAGAACTGGAGCGGAAAAGCTTTTCGCTAAGATGTAGGTGACTAGAGAGGCAGAATACGGAGCTCCGCAGCTGGCCGAAAGCAAGTGCCGCTTCCCGGCGTCTTTCGGCAAAAGCGGCGCTCCGGAGCTCACCGCTGCCGCTCCAGTCATCTCTGCGCGAAGTAGCCGCTTCTTCGCCTCCGGCCGCCGGAGATCGCGGTAGCTTGTAAGAGGCGAAGAACGAAGCCGCGAAGAAGCCGGCTTGTGTGCGTAGCTCGCAGACTGCTGCAGGACGGTGGCTGCCGCTCTCCTGCCTCTTGAATTCACCCTTGGCATGCCAATGGAAGCTGTTCCAGGACAACCTTCCTGAGTTTTTATTTTACTTTTCATGCATCCCTCCTTGGAAATTCTTGTTGCTCCCCAGAGGCTCCGAGATGCAGAGAACACGGTGGCAGCTGCTGAAAAGAAGGGCAACTGTGAGTTGGTCAAGAAGCAAGAACATAGGCAGCTGCCTGTGCTTGGCAAGGAGCAGCTGCTGGATTCTTGCCATTGCCTTCAGTGCACACAGAAGCCCGCTGCTCTGCTGCTTGGTTTTTCGCCTTCAGTCAATTGCACACTACTGAAGCTGAGGCAGGCTGTTCAGCTTTGCTGCTTTTCAGCATCTCAGCTGCCCTTCTGCTCTGTGACAGCTCTCCAGGTTTCTTGCCTTCGCCAGGCTGCAACGTGCCCGCTACTACCCAGAGCTGGGCAGGAGTGGGCAGAGAGCACGGCCATCTGTCAGCAGGTTGCAGCTTGCCCAGGAAAATGCAGTGTCCTTGGCATGTGCAGCAAATGCCATTTCTTGGCAAGGTCGGGCTAAGTGAGCTGTTCTGGTACAGTTTCTCCTTGAGAACTGGAGCGGAAAAGCTTTTCGCTAAGATATAGGCGACTAGAGAGGCAGAATACGCGGCTCCGCAGCTGGCCGAAAGCAAGTGCCGCTTCCCGGCGTCTTTCGGCAAAAGCGGCGCTCCGGAGCTCACCGCTGCCGCTCCAGTCATCTGTGCGCGAAGTAGCCGCTTCTTCGCCTCCAGCAGCCGGAGATCGCGGTAGCTTGTAAGAGGCGAAGAACGAAGCCGCGAAGAAGCCGGCTTGTGTGCGTAGCTCGCAGACTGCTGCAGGACGGTGGCTGCCGCTCTCCTGCCTCTTGAATTCACCCTTGGCATGCCAATGGGAGGTGCTCCAGGACAACTTTCCTGAGTTTTTATTTTAGTTTTCATGCATCCCTCCTTGGAAATTCTTGTTGCTCCCCAGAGGCTCCGAGATGCAGAGAACACGGTGGCAGCTGCTGAAAAGAAGGGCAACTGTGAGTTGGTCAAGAAGCAAGAACCTAGGCAGCTGCCTGTGCTTGGCAAGGAGCAGCTGCTGGATTCTTGCAATTGCCTTCAGTGCGCACAGAAGCCCGCTGCTCTGCTGCTTGGTTTTTCGCCTTCAGTCAATTGCACACTACTGAAGCTGAGGCAGGCTGTTCAGCTTTGCTGCTTTTCAGCATCTCAGCTGCCTTTCTGCTCTGTGACAGCTCTCCAGGTTTCTTGCCTTCGCCAGGCTGCAACGTGCCCGCTACTACCCAGAGCTGGGCAGGAGTGGGCAGAGAGCACGGCCATCTGTCAGCAGGTTGCAGCTTGCCCAGGAAAATGCAGTGTCCTTGGCATGTGCAGCAAATGCCATTTCTTGGCAAGGTCGGGCTAAGTGAGCTGTTCTGGTACACTTTCTCCTTGAGAACTGGAGCGGAAAAGCTTTTCGCTAAGATGTGGGTGACTAGAGAGGCAGAATACGGAGCTCCGCAGCTGGCCGAAAGCAAGTGCCGCTTCCCGGCGTCTTTCGGCAAAAGCGGCGCTCCGGAGCTCACCGCTGCCGCTCCAGTCATCTCTGCGCGAAGTAGCCGCTTCTTCGCCTCCGGCAGCCGGAGATCGCGGTAGCTTGCAAGAGGCGAAGAACGAAGCCGCGAAGAAGCCGGCTTGTGTGCGTAGCTCGCAGACTGCTGCAGGACGGTGGCTGCCGCTCTCCTGCCTCTTGAATTCACCCTTGGCATGCCAATGGAAGCTGTTCCAGGACAACCTTCCTGAGTTTTTATTTTACTTTTCATGCATCCCACCTTGGAAATTCTTGTTGCTCCCCAGAGGCTCCGAGATGCAGAGAACACGGTGGCAGCTGCTGAAAAGAAGGGCAACTGTGAGTTGGTCAAGAAGCAAGAACATAGGCAGCTGCCTGTGCTTGGCACGGAGCAGCTGCTGGATTCTTGCAATTGCCTTCAGTGCGCACGGAAGCCCGCTGCTCTGCTGCTTGGTTTTTCGCCTTCAGTCAATTGCACACTACTGAAGCTGAGGCAGGCTGTTCAGCTTTGCTGCTTTTCAGCATCTCAGCTGCCCTTCTGCTCTGTGACAGCTCTCCAGGTTTCTTGCCTTTGCCAGGCTGCAACGTGCCCGCTACTACCCAGAGCTGGGCAGGAGTGGGCAGAGAGCACGGCCATCTGTCAGCAGGTTGCAGCTTGCCCAGGAAAATGCAGTGTCCTTGGCATGTGCAGCAAATCCCATTTCCTGCCAAGGTCGGGCTAAGTGAGCAGTGCTGGTACACTTTCTCCTTGAGAACTGGAGCGGAAAAGCTTTTCGCTAAGATGTAGGTGACTAGAGAGGCAGAATACGGAGCTCCGCAGCTGGCCGAAAGCAAGTGCCGCTTCCCGGCGTCTTTCGGCAAAAGCGGTGCTCCGGAGCGCACCGCTGCCGCTCTAGTCATCTGAGCGCGAAGTAGCTGCTTCTTGGCCTCCGGCAGCCGGAGATCGCGGTAGCTTGTAAGAGGCGAAGAACGAAGCCGCGAAGAAGCCGGCTTGTGTGCGTAGCTCGCAGACTGCTGCAGGACGGTGGCTGCCACTCTCGTGCCTCTTGAATTCACCCTTGGCATGCCAATGGAAGGTGTTCCAGGACAACCTTCCTGAGTTTTTATTTTACTTTTCATGCATCCCTCCTTGGAAATTCTTGTTGCTCCCCAGAGGCTCCGAGATGCAGAGAACACGGTGGCAGCTGCTGAAAAGAAGGGCAACTGTGAGTTGGTCAAGAAGCAAGAACGTAGGCAGCTGCCCGTGCTTGGCACGGAGCAGCTGCTGGATTCTTGCAATTGCCTTCAGTGCGCACAGAAGCCCGCTGCTCTGCTGCTTGGTTTTTCGCCTTCAGTCAATTGCACACTACTGAAGCTGAGGCAGGCTGTTCAGCTTTGCTGCTTTCCTGCATCTCAGCTGCCCTTCTGCTCTGTGACAGCTCTCCAGGTTTCTTGCCTTTGCCAGGCTGCAACGTGCCCGCTACTACCCAGAGCTGGGCAGGAGTGGGCAGAGAGCACGGCCATCTGTCAGCAGGTTGCAGCTTGCCCAGGAAAATGCAGTGTCCTTGGCATGTGCAGCAAATCCCATTTCTTGGCAAGGTCGGGCTAAGTGACCTTTTCTGGCACACTTTGTCCTTGAGAACTGGAGCGGAAAAGCTTTTCGCTAAGATGTAGGCGACTAGAGAGGCAGAATACGGAGCTCCGCAGCTGGCCGAAAGCAAGTGCTACTTCCCGGCGTCTTTAGGCAAAAGCGGCGTTCCGGAGCTCACCGCTGCCGCTCCAGTGGTCTGTGCGAAAAGTAGCCGCTTCTTCGCCTCCGGCAGCCGGAGATCGCGGTAGCTTGTAAGAGGCGAAGAACGAAGCCGCCAAGAAGCCGGCTTGTGTGCGTAGCTCGCAGACTGCTGCAGGACGGTGGCTGCCGCTCTCCTGCCTCTTGAATTCACCCTTGGCATGCCAATGGAAGGTGTTCCAGGACAACCTTCCTGAGTTTTTATTTTAGTTTTCATGCATCCCTCCTTGGAAATTCTTGTTGCTCCCCAGAGGCTCCGAGATGCAGAGAACACGGTGGCAGCTGCTGAAAAGAAGGGCAACTGTGAGTTGGTCAAGAAGCAAGAACCTAGGCAGCTGCCTGTGCTTGGCGAGGAGCAGCTGCTGGATTCTTGCAATTGCCTTCAGTGCGCACGGAAGCCCGCTGCTCTGCTGCTTGGTTTTTCGCCTTCAGTCAATTGCACACTACTGAAGCTGAGGCAGGCTGTTCAGCTTTGCTGCTTTTCAGCATCTCAGCTGCCCATCTGCTCTGTGACAGCTCTCCAGGTTTCTTGCCGTTGCCAGGCTGCAACGTGCCCGCTACTACCCAGAGCTGGGCAGGAGTGGGCAGAGAGCACGGCCATCTGTCAGCAGGTTGCAGCTTGCCCAGGAAAATGCAGTGTCCTTGGCATGTGCAGCAAATCCCATTTCTTGGCAAGGTCGGGCTAAGTGACCTTTTCTGGCACACTTTGTCCTTGAGAACTGGAGCGGAAAAGCTTTTCGCTAAGATGTAGGCGACTAGAGAGGCAGAATACGGAGCTCCGGAGCTGGCCGAAAGCAAGTGCCGCTTCCCGGCGTCTTTCGGCAAAAGCGGCGCTCCGGAGCTCACCGCTGCCGCTCCAGTCATCTCTGCGCGAAGTAGCCGCTTCTTCGCCTCCGGCCGCCGGAGATCGCGGTAGCTTGTAAGAGGCGAAGAACGAAGCCGCGAAGAAGCCGGCTTGTGTGCGTAGCTCGCAGACTGCTGCAGGACGGTGGCTGCCGCTCTCCTGCCTCTTGAATTCACCCTTGGCATGCCAATGGAAGCTGTTCCAGGACAACCTTCCTGAGTTTTTATTTTACTTTTCATGCATCCCTCCTTGGAAATTCTTGTTGCTCCCCAGAGGCTCCGAGATGCAGAGAACACGGTGGCAGCTGCTGAAAAGAAGGGCAACTGTGAGTTGGTCAAGAAGCAAGAACATAGGCAGCTGCCTGTGCTTGGCAAGGAGCAGCTGCTGGATTCTTGCCATTGCCTTCAGTGCACACAGAAGCCCGCTGCTCTGCTGCTTGGTTTTTCGCCTTCAGTCAATTGCACACTACTGAAGCTGAGGCAGGCTGTTCAGCTTTGCTGCTTTTCAGCATCTCAGCTGCCCTTCTGCTCTGTGACAGCTCTCCAGGTTTCTTGCCTTCGCCAGGCTGCAACGTGCCCGCTACTACCCAGAGCTGGGCAGGAGTGGGCAGAGAGCACGGCCATCTGTCAGCAGGTTGCAGCTTGCCCAGGAAAATGCAGTGTCCTTGGCATGTGCAGCAAATGCCATTTCTTGGCAAGGTCGGGCTAAGTGAGCTGTTCTGGTACAGTTTCTCCTTGAGAACTGGAGCGGAAAAGCTTTTCGCTAAGATATAGGCGACTAGAGAGGCAGAATACGCGGCTCCGCAGCTGGCCGAAAGCAAGTGCCGCTTCCCGGCGTCTTTCGGCAAAAGCGGCGCTCCGGAGCTCACCGCTGCCGCTCCAGTCATCTGTGCGCGAAGTAGCCGCTTCTTCGCCTCCAGCAGCCGGAGATCGCGGTAGCTTGTAAGAGGCGAAGAACGAAGCCGCGAAGAAGCCGGCTTGTGTGCGTAGCTCGCAGACTGCTGCAGGACGGTGGCTGCCGCTCTCCTGCCTCTTGAATTCACCCTTGGCATGCCAATGGGAGGTGCTCCAGGACAACTTTCCTGAGTTTTTATTTTAGTTTTCATGCATCCCTCCTTGGAAATTCTTGTTGCTCCCCAGAGGCTCCGAGATGCAGAGAACACGGTGGCAGCTGCTGAAAAGAAGGGCAACTGTGAGTTGGTCAAGAAGCAAGAACCTAGGCAGCTGCCTGTGCTTGGCAAGGAGCAGCTGCTGGATTCTTGCAATTGCCTTCAGTGCGCACAGAAGCCCGCTGCTCTGCTGCTTGGTTTTTCGCCTTCAGTCAATTGCACACTACTGAAGCTGAGGCAGGCTGTTCAGCTTTGCTGCTTTTCAGCATCTCAGCTGCCTTTCTGCTCTGTGACAGCTCTCCAGGTTTCTTGCCTTCGCCAGGCTGCAACGTGCCCGCTACTACCCAGAGCTGGGCAGGAGTGGGCAGAGAGCACGGCCATCTGTCAGCAGGTTGCAGCTTGCCCAGGAAAATGCAGTGTCCTTGGCATGTGCAGCAAATGCCATTTCTTGGCAAGGTCGGGCTAAGTGAGCTGTTCTGGTACACTTTCTCCTTGAGAACTGGAGCGGAAAAGCTTTTCGCTAAGATGTGGGTGACTAGAGAGGCAGAATACGGAGCTCCGCAGCTGGCCGAAAGCAAGTGCCGCTTCCCGGCGTCTTTCGGCAAAAGCGGCGCTCCGGAGCTCACCGCTGCCGCTCCAGTCATCTCTGCGCGAAGTAGCCGCTTCTTCGCCTCCAGCAGCCGGAGATCGCGGTAGCTTGCAAGAGGCGAAGAACGAAGCCGCGAAGAAGCCGGCTTGTGTGCGTAGCTCGCAGACTGCTGCAGGACGGTGGCTGCCGCTCTCCTGCCTCTTGAATTCACCCTTGGCATGCCAATGGAAGCTGTTCCAGGACAACCTTCCTGAGTTTTTATTTTACTTTTCATGCATCCCACCTTGGAAATTCTTGTTGCTCCCCAGAGGCTCCGAGATGCAGAGAACACGGTGGCAGCTGCTGAAAAGAAGGGCAACTGTGAGTTGGTCAAGAAGCAAGAACATAGGCAGCTGCCTGTGCTTGGCACGGAGCAGCTGCTGGATTCTTGCAATTGCCTTCAGTGCGCACGGAAGCCCGCTGCTCTGCTGCTTGGTTTTTCGCCTTCAGTCAATTGCACACTACTGAAGCTGAGGCAGGCTGTTCAGCTTTGCTGCTTTTCAGCATCTCAGCTGCCCTTCTGCTCTGTGACAGCTCTCCAGGTTTCTTGCCTTTGCCAGGCTGCAACGTGCCCGCTACTACCCAGAGCTGGGCAGGAGTGGGCAGAGAGCACGGCCATCTGTCAGCAGGTTGCAGCTTGCCCAGGAAAATGCAGTGTCCTTGGCATGTGCAGCAAATCCCATTTCCTGCCAAGGTCGGGCTAAGTGAGCAGTGCTGGTACACTTTCTCCTTGAGAACTGGAGCTGAAAAGCTTTTCGCTAAGATGTAGGTGACTAGAGAGGCAGAATACGGAGCTCCGCAGCTGGCCGAAAGCAAGTGCCGCTTCCCGGCGTCTTTCGGCAAAAGCGGTGCTCCGGAGCGCACCGCTGCCGCTCTAGTCATCTGAGCGCGAAGTAGCTGCTTCTTGGCCTCCGGCAGCCGGAGATCGCGGTAGCTTGTAAGAGGCGAAGAACGAAGCCGCGAAGAAGCCGGCTTGTGTGCGTAGCTCGCAGACTGCTGCAGGACGGTGGCTGCCACTCTCGTGCCTCTTGAATTCACCCTTGGCATGCCAATGGAAGGTGTTCCAGGACAACCTTCCTGAGTTTTTATTTTACTTTTCATGCATCCCTCCTTGGAAATTCTTGTTGCTCCCCAGAGGCTCCGAGATGCAGAGAACACGGTGGCAGCTGCTGAAAAGAAGGGCAACTGTGAGTTGGTCAAGAAGCAAGAACGTAGGCAGCTGCCCGTGCTTGGCACGGAGCAGCTGCTGGATTCTTGCAATTGCCTTCAGTGCGCACAGAAGCCCGCTGCTCTGCTGCTTGGTTTTTCGCCTTCAGTCAATTGCACACTACTGAAGCTGAGGCAGGCTGTTCAGCTTTGCTGCTTTCCTGCATCTCAGCTGCCCTTCTGCTCTGTGACAGCTCTCCAGGTTTCTTGCCTTTGCCAGGCTGCAACGTGCCCGCTACTACCCAGAGCTGGGCAGGAGTGGGCAGAGAGCACGGCCATCTGTCAGCAGGTTGCAGCTTGCCCAGGAAAATGCAGTGTCCTTGGCATGTGCAGCAAATCCCATTTCTTGGCAAGGTCGGGCTAAGTGACCTTTTCTGGCACACTTTGTCCTTGAGAACTGGAGCGGAAAAGCTTTTCGCTAAGATGTAGGCGACTAGAGAGGCAGAATACGGAGCTCCGCAGCTGGCCGACAGCAAGTGCTACTTCCCGGCGTCTTTAGGCAAAAGCGGCGTTCCGGAGCTCACCGCTGCCGCTCCAGTGGTCTGTGCGAAAAGTAGCCGCTTCTTCGCCTCCGGCAGCCGGAGATCGCGGTAGCTTGTAAGAGGCGAAGAACGAAGCCGCCAAGAAGCCGGCTTGTGTGCGTAGCTCGCAGACTGCTGCAGGACGGTGGCTGCCGCTCTCCTGCCTCTTGAATTCACCCTTGGCATGCCAATGGAAGGTGTTCCAGGACAACCTTCCTGAGTTTTTATTTTAGTTTTCATGCATCCCTCCTTGGAAATTCTTGTTGCTCCCCAGAGGCTCCGAGATGCAGAGAACACGGTGGCAGCTGCTGAAAAGAAGGGCAACTGTGAGTTGGTCAAGAAGCAAGAACCTAGGCAGCTGCCTGTGCTTGGCACGGAGCAGCTGCTGGATTCTTGCAATTGCCTTCAGTGCGCACGGAAGCCCGCTGCTCTGCTGCTTGGTTTTTCGCCTTCAGTCAATTGCACACTACTGAAGCTGAGGCAGGCTGTTCAGCTTTGCTGCTTTTCAGCATCTCAGCTGCCCATCTGCTCTGTGAAAGCTCTCCAGGTTTCTTGCCGTTGCCAGGCTGCAACGTGCCCGCTACTACCCAGAGCTGGGCAGGAGTGGGCAGAGAGCACGGCCATCTGTCAGCAGGTTGCAGCTTGCCCAGGAAAATGCAGTGTCCTTGGCATGTGCAGCAAATCCCATTTCTTGGCAAGGTCGGGCTAAGTGACCTTTTCTGGCACACTTTGTCCTTGAGAACTGGAGCGGAAAAGCTTTTCGCTAAGATGTAGGCGACCAGAGAGGCAGAATACGGAGCTCCGGAGCTGGCCGAAAGCAAGTGCTACTTCCCGGCGTCTTTAGGCAAAAGCGGCGTTCCGGAGCTCACCGCTGCCGCTCCAGTGATCTGTGCGAAAAGTAGCCGCTTCTTCGCCTCCGGCAGCCGGAGATCGCGGTAGCTTGTAAGAGGCGAAGAACGAAGCCGCCAAGAAGCCGGCTTGTGTGCGTAGCTCGCAGACTGCTGCAGGACGGTGGCTGCCGCTCTCCTGCCTCTTGAATTCACCCTTGGCATGCCAATGGAAGGTGTTCCAGGACAACCTTCCTGAGTTTTTATTTTACTTTTCATGCATCCCTCCTTGGAAATTCTTGTTGCTCCCCAGAGGCTCCGAGATGCAGAGAACACGGTGGCAGCTGCTGAAAAGAAGGGCAACTGTGAGTTGGTCAAGAAGCAAGAACCTAGGCAGCTGCCTGTGCTTGGCACGGAGCAGCTGCTGGATTCTTGCAATTGCCTTCAGTGCGCACGGAAGCCCGCTGCTCTGCTGCTTGGTTTTTCGCCTTCAGTCAATTGCACACTACTGAAGCTGAGGCAGGCTGTTCAGCTTTGCTGCTTTTCAGCATCTCAGCTGCCCATCTGCTCTGTGACAGCTCTCCAGGTTTCTTGCCGTTGCCAGGCTGCAACGTGCCCGCTACTACCCAGAGCTGGGCAGGAGTGGGCAGAGAGCACGGCCATCTGTCAGCAGGTTGCAGCTTGCCCAGGAAAATGCAGTGTCCTTGGCATGTGCAGCAAATCCCATTTCTTGGCAAGGTCGGGCTAAGTGAGCTGTCCTGGTACAGTTTCTCCTTGAGAACTGGAGCGGAAAAGCTTTTCGCTAAGATATAGGCGACTAGAGAGGCAGAATACGCGGCTCCGCAGCTGGCCGAAAGCAAGTGCCGCTTCCCGGCGTCTTTCGGCAAAAGCGGCGCTCCGGAGCTCACCGCTGCCGCTCCAGTCATCTGTACGCGAAGTAGCCGCTTCTTCGCCTCTGGCAGCCGGAGATCGCGGTAGCTTGCAAGAGGCGAAGAACGAAGCCGCGAAGAAGCCGGCTTGTGTGCGTAGCTCGCAGACTGCTGCAGGACGGTGGCTGCCGCTCTCCTGCCTCTTGAATTCACCCTTGGCATGCCAATGGAAGCTGTTCCAGGACAACCTTCCTGAGTTTTTATTTTACTTTTCATGCATCCCTCCTTGGAAATTCTTGTTGCTCCCCAGAGTCTCCGAGATGCAGAGAACACGGTGGCAGCTGCTGAAAAGAAGGGCAACTGTGAGTTGGTCAAGAAGCAAGAACACAGGCAGCTGCCTGTGCTTGGCAAGGAGCAGCTGCTGGATTCTTGCAATTGCCTTCAGTGCGCACGGAAGCCCGCTGCTCTGCTGCTTGGTTTTTCGCCTTCAGTCAATTGCACACTACTGAAGCTGAGGCAGGCTGTTCAGCTTTGCTGCTTTTCAGCATCTCAGCTGCCCTTCTGCTCTGTGACAGCTCTCCAGGTTTCTTGCCTTCGCCAGGCTGCAACGTGCCCGCTACTACCCAGAGCTGGGCAGGAGTGGGCAGAGAGCACGGCCATCTGTCAGCAGGTTGCAGCTTGCCCAGGAAAATGCAGTGTCCTTGGCATGTGCAGCAAATCCCATTTCTTGGCAAGGTCGGGCTAAGTGAGCAGTGCTGGTACACTTTCTCCTTGAGAACTGGAGCGGAAAAGCTTTTCGCTAAGATGTAGGTGACTAGAGAGGCAGAATACGGAGCTCCGCAGCTGGCCGAAAGCAAGTGCCGCTTCCCGGCGTCTTTCGGCAAAAGCGGCGCTCCGGAGCTCACCGCTGCCGCTCCAGTCATCTCTGCGCGAAGTAGCCGCTTCTTCGCCTCCGGCCGCCGGAGATCGCGGTAGCTTGTAAGAGGCGAAGAACGAAGCCGCGAAGAAGCCGGCTTGTGTGCGTAGCTCGCAGACTGCTGCAGGACGGTGGCTGCCGCTCTCCTGCCTCTTGAATTCACCCTTGGCATGCCAATGGAAGCTGTTCCAGGACAACCTTCCTGAGTTTTTATTTTAGTTTTCATGCATCCCTCCTTGGAAATTCTTGTTGCTCCCCAGAGGCTCCGAGATGCAGAGAACACGGTGGCAGCTGCTGAAAAGAAGGGCAACTGTGAGTTGGTCAAGAAGCAAGAACATAGGCAGCTGCCTGTGCTTGGCAAGGAGCAGCTGCTGGATTCTTGCCATTGCCTTCAGTGCACACAGAAGCCCGCTGCTCTGCTGCTTGGTTTTTCGCCTTCAGTCAATTGCACACTACTGAAGCTGAGGCAGGCTGTTCAGCTTTGCTGCTTTTCAGCATCTCAGCTGCCCTTCTGCTCTGTGACAGCTCTCCAGGTTTCTTGCCTTCGCCAGGCTGCAACGTGCCCGCTACTACCCAGAGCTGGGCAGGAGTGGGCAGAGAGCACGGCCATCTGTCAGCAGGTTGCAGCTTGCCCAGGAAAATGCAGTGTCCTTGGCATGTGCAGCAAATGCCATTTCTTGGCAAGGTCGGGCTAAGTGAGCTGTTCTGGTACAGTTTCTCCTTGAGAACTGGAGCGGAAAAGCTTTTCGCTAAGATATAGGCGACTAGAGAGGCAGAATACGCGGCTCCGCAGCTGGCCGAAAGCAAGTGCCGCTTCCCGGCGTCTTTCGGCAAAAGCGGCGCTCCGGAGCTCACCGCTGCCGCTCCAGTCATCTCTGCGCGAAGTAGCCGCTTCTTCGCCTCCGGCAGCCGGAGATCGCGGTAGCTTGCAAGAGGCGAAGAACGAAGCCGCGAAGAAGCCGGCTTGTGTGCGTAGCTCGCAGACTGCTGCAGGACGGTGGCTGCCGCTCTCCTGCCTCTTGAATTCACCCTTGGCATGCCAATGGAAGCTGTTCCAGGACAACCTTCCTGAGTTTTTATTTTACTTTTCATGCATCCCACCTTGGAAATTCTTGTTGCTCCCCAGAGGCTCCGAGATGCAGAGAACACGGTGGCAGCTGCTGAAAAGAAGGGCAACTGTGAGTTGGTCAAGAAGCAAGAACATAGGCAGCTGCCTGTGCTTGGCACGGAGCAGCTGCTGGATTCTTGCAATTGCCTTCAGTGCGCACGGAAGCCCGCTGCTCTGCTGCTTGGTTTTTCGCCTTCAGTCAATTGCACACTACTGAAGCTGAGGCAGGCTGTTCAGCTTTGCTGCTTTTCAGCATCTCAGCTGCCCTTCTGCTCTGTGACAGCTCTCCAGGTTTCTTGCCTTTGCCAGGCTGCAACGTGCCCGCTACTACCCAGAGCTGGGCAGGAGTGGGCAGAGAGCACGGCCATCTGTCAGCAGGTTGCAGCTTGCCCAGGAAAATGCAGTGTCCTTGGCATGTGCAGCAAATCCCATTTCCTGCCAAGGTCGGGCTAAGTGAGCAGTGCTGGTACACTTTCTCCTTGAGAACTGGAGCTGAAAAGCTTTTCGCTAAGATGTAGGTGACTAGAGAGGCAGAATACGGAGCTCCGCAGCTGGCCGAAAGCAAGTGCCGCTTCCCGGCGTCTTTCGGCAAAAGCGGCGCTCCGGAGCGCACCGCTGCCGCTCTAGTCATCTGAGCGCGAAGTAGCCGCTTCTTGGCCTCCGGCAGCCGGAGATCGCGGTAGCTTGTAAGAGGCGAAGAACGAAGCCGCGAAGAAGCCGGCTTGTGTGCGTAGCTCGCAGACTGCTGCAGGACGGTGGCTGCCACTCTCGTGCCTCTTGAATTCACCCTTGGCATGCCAATGGAAGGTGTTCCAGGACAACCTTCCTGAGTTTTTATTTTACTTTTCATGCATCCCTCCTTGGAAATTCTTGTTGCTCCCCAGAGGCTCCGAGATGCAGAGAACACGGTGGCAGCTGCTGAAAAGAAGGGCAACTGTGAGTTGGTCAAGAAGCAAGAACGTAGGCAGCTGCCCGTGCTTGGCACGGAGCAGCTGCTGGATTCTTGCAATTGCCTTCAGTGCGCACAGAAGCCCGCTGCTCTGCTGCTTGGTTTTTCGCCTTCAGTCAATTGCACACTACTGAAGCTGAGGCAGGCTGTTCAGCTTTGCTGCTTTCCTGCATCTCAGCTGCCCTTCTGCTCTGTGACAGCTCTCCAGGTTTCTTGCCTTTGCCAGGCTGCAACGTGCCCGCTACTACCCAGAGCTGGGCAGGAGTGGGCAGAGAGCACGGCCATCTGTCAGCAGGTTGCAGCTTGCCCAGGAAAATGCAGTGTCCTTGGCATGTGCAGCAAATCCCATTTCTTGGCAAGGTCGGGCTAAGTGACCTTTTCTGGCACACTTTGTCCTTGAGAACTGGAGCGGAAAAGCTTTTCGCTAAGATGTAGGCGACTAGAGAGGCAGAATACGGAGCTCTGCAGCTGGCCGAAAGCAAGTGCTACTTCCCGGCGTCTTTAGGCAAAAGCGGCGTTCCGGAGCTCACCGCTGCCGCTCCAGTGATCTGTGCGAAAAGTAGCCGCTTCTTCGCCTCCGGCAGCCGGAGATCGCGGTAGCTTGTAAGAGGCGAAGAACGAAGCCGCCAAGAAGCCGGCTTGTGTGCGTAGCTCGCAGACTGCTGCAGGACGGTGGCTGCCGCTCTCCTGCCTCTTGAATTCACCCTTGGCATGCCAATGGAAGGTGTTCCAGGACAACCTTCCTGAGTTTTTATTTTAGTTTTCATGCATCCCTCCTTGGAAATTCTTGTTGCTCCCCAGAGGCTCCGAGATGCAGAGAACACGGTGGCAGCTGCTGAAAAGAAGGGCAACTGTGAGTTGGTCAAGAAGCAAGAACCTAGGCAGCTGCCTGTGCTTGGCACGGAGCAGCTGCTGGATTCTTGCAATTGCCTTCAGTGCGCACGGAAGCCCGCTGCTCTGCTGCTTGGTTTTTCGCCTTCAGTCAATTGCACACTACTGAAGCTGAGGCAGGCTGTTCAGCTTTGCTGCTTTTCAGCATCTCAGCTGCCCATCTGCTCTGTGACAGCTCTCCAGGTTTCTTGCCGTTGCCAGGCTGCAACGTGCCCGCTACTACCCAGAGCTGGGCAGGAGTGGGCAGAGAGCACGGCCATCTGCCAGCAGGTTGCAGCTTGCCCAGGAAAATGCAGTGTCCTTGGCATGTGCAGCAAATCCCATTTCTTGGCAAGGTCGGGCTAAGTGAGCTGTCCTGGTACAGTTTCTCCTTGAGAACTGGAGCGGAAAAGCTTTTCGCTAAGATATAGGCGACTAGAGAGGCAGAATACGCGGCTCCGCAGCTGGCCGAAAGCAAGTGCCGCTTCCCGGCGTCTTTCGGCAAAAGCGGTGTTCCGGAGCGCACCGCTGCCGCTCCAGTCATCTGTACGCGAAGTAGCCGCTTCTTCGCCTCTGGCAGCCGGAGATCGCGGTAGCTTGCAAGAGGCGAAGAACGAAGCCGCG
Source organism: Vidua macroura (assembly GCF_024509145.1). Classification (NCBI taxonomy): domain Eukaryota; kingdom Metazoa; phylum Chordata; class Aves; order Passeriformes; family Viduidae; genus Vidua; species Vidua macroura. The sequence continues at coordinate 41,618,637 of NC_071573.1, read as the reverse complement.
AAGAAGCCGGCTTGTGTGCGTAGCTCGCAGACTGCTGCAGGACGGTGGCTGCCGCTCTCCTGCCTCTTGAATTCACCCTTGGCATGCCAATGGAAGCTGTTCCAGGACAACCTTCCTGAGTTTTTATTTTACTTTTCATGCATCCCTCCTTGGAAATTCTTGTTGCTCCCCAGAGGCTCCGAGATGCAGAGAACACGGTGGCAGCTGCTGAAAAGAAGGGCAACTGTGAGTTGGTCAAGAAGCAAGAACATAGGCAGCTGCCTGTGCTTGGCACGGAGCAGCTGCTGGATTCTTGCAATTGCCTTCAGTGCGCACGGAAGCCCGCTGCTCTGCTGCTTGGTTTTTCGCCTTCAGTCAATTGCACACTACTGAAGCTGAGGCAGGCTGTTCAGCTTTGCTGCTTTTCAGCATCTCAGCTGCCCTTCTGCTCTGTGACAGCTCTCCAGGTTTCTTGTCTTCGCCAGGCTGCAACGTGCCCGCTACTACCCAGAGCTGGGCAGGAGTGGGCAGAGAGCAGGGCCATCTGTCAGCAGGTTGCAGCTTGCCCAGGAAAATGCAGTGTCCTTGGCATGTGCAGCAAATCCCATTTCTTGGCAAGGTCGGGCTAAGTGAGCTGTTCTGGTACAGTTTCTCCTTGAGAACTGGAGCGGAAAAGCTTTTCGCTAAGATGTAGGTGACTAGAGAGGCAGAATACGGAGCTCCGCAGCTGGCCGAAAGCAAGTGCCGCTTCCCGGCGTCTTTCGGCAAAAGCGGCGCTCCGGAGCTCACCGCTGCCGCTCCAGTCATCTCTGCGCGAAGTAGCCGCTTCTTCGCCTCCAGCAGCCGGAGATCGCGGTAGCTTGTAAGAGGCGAAGAACGAAGCCGCGAAGAAGCCGGCTTGTGGGCGTAGCTCGCAGACTGCTGCAGGACGGTGGCTGCCGCTCTCCTGCCTCTTGAATTCACCCTTGGCATGCCAATGGAAGCTGTTCCAGGACAACCTTCCTGAGTTTTTATTTTACTTTTCATGCATCCCTCCTTGGAAATTCTTGTTGCTCCCCAGAGGCTCCGAGATGCAGAGAACACGGTGGCAGCTGCTGAAAAGAAGGGCAACTGTGAGTTGGTCAAGAAGCAAGAACATAGGCAGCTGCCTGTGCTTGGCACGGAGCAGCTGCTGGATTCTTGCAATTGCCTTCAGTGCGCACGGAAGCCCGCTGCTCTGCTGCTTGGTTTTTCGCCTTCAGTCAATTGCACACTACTGAAGCTGAGGCAGGCTGTTCAGCTTTGCTGCTTTTCAGCATCTCAGCTGCCCTTCTGCTCTGTGACAGCTCTCCAGGTTTCTTGCCTTTGCCAGGCTGCAACGTGCCCGCTACTACCCAGAGCTGGGCAGGAGTGGGCAGAGAGCACGGCCATCTGTCAGCAGGTTGCAGCTTGCCCAGGAAAATGCAGTGTCCTTGGCATGTGCAGCAAATGCCATTTCTTGGCAAGGTCGGGCTAAGTGAGCTGTTCTGGTACAGTTTCTCCTTGAGAACTGGAGCGGAAAAGCTTTTCGCTAAGATATAGGCGACTAGAGAGGCAGAATACGCGGCTCCGCAGCTGGCCGAAAGCAAGTGCCGCTTCCCGGCGTCTTTCGGCAAAAGCGGCGCTCCGGAGCTCACCGCTGCCGCTCCAGTCATCTGTGCGCGAAGTAGCCGCTTCTTCGCCTCCAGCAGCCGGAGATCGCGGTAGCTTGTAAGAGGCGAAGAACGAAGCCGCGAAGAAGCCGGCTTGTGGGCGTAGCTCGCAGACTGCTGCAGGACGGTGGCTGCCGCTCTCCTGCCTCTTGAATTCACCCTTGGCATGCCAATGGGAGGTGCTCCAGGACAACTTTCCTGAGTTTTTATTTTAGTTTTCATGCATCCCTCCTTGGAAATTCTTGTTGCTCCCCAGAGGCTCCGAGATGCAGAGAACACGGTGGCAGCTGCTGAAAAGAAGGGCAACTGTGAGTTGGTCAAGAAGCAAGAACCTAGGCAGCTGCCTGTGCTTGGCAAGGAGCAGCTGCTGGATTCTTGCAATTGCCTTCAGTGCGCACAGAAGCCCGCTGCTCTGCTGCTTGGTTTTTCGCCTTCAGTCAATTGCACACTACTGAAGCTGAGGCAGGCTGTTCAGCTTTGCTGCTTTTCAGCATCTCAGCTGCCTTTCTGCTCTGTGACAGCTCTCCAGGTTTCTTGCCTTCGCCAGGCTGCAACGTGCCCGCTACTACCCAGAGCTGGGCAGGAGTGGGCAGAGAGCACGGCCATCTGTCAGCAGGTTGCACCTTGCCCAGGAAAATGCAGTGTCCTTGGCATGTGCAGCAAATGCCATTTCTTGGCAAGGTCGGGCTAAGTGAGCTGTTCTGGTACAGTTTCTCCTTGAGAACTGGAGCGGAAAAGCTTTTCGCTAAGATATAGGCGACTAGAGAGGCAGAATACGCGGCTCCGCAGCTGGCCGAAAGCAAGTGCCGCTTCCCGGCGTCTTTCGGCAAAAGCGGCGCTCCGGAGCGCACCGCTGCCGCTCCAGTCATCTGTGCGCGAAGTAGCCGCTTCTTCGCCTCTGGCAGCCAGAGATCGCAGTAGCTTGTAAGAGGCGAAGAACGAAGCCGCGAAGAAGCCGGCTTGTGTGCGTAGCTCGCAGACTGCTGCAGGACGGTGGCTGCCGCTCTCCTGCCTCTTGAATTCACCCTTGGCATGCCAATGGAAGCTGTTCCAGGACAACCTTCCTGAGTTTTTATTTTAGTTTTCATGCATCCCACCTTGGAAATTCTTGTTGCTCCCCAGAGGCTCCGAGATGCAGAGAACACGGTGGCAGCTGCTGAAAAGAAGGGCAACTGTGAGTTGGTCAAGAAGCAAAAACCTAGGCAGCTGCCTGTGCTTGGCGAGGAGCAGCTGCTGGATTCTTGCAATTGCCTTCAGTGCGCACAGAAGCCCGCTGCTCTGCTGCTTGGTTTTTCGCCTTCAGTCAATTGCACACTACTGAAGCTGAGGCAGGCTGTTCAGCTTTGCTGCTTTTCAGCATCTCAGCTGCCCATCTGCTCTGTGACAGCTCTCCAGGTTTCTTGCCTTTGCCAGGCTGCAACGTGCCCGCTACTACCCAGAGCTGGGCAGGAGTGGGCAGAGAGCACGGCCATCTGTCAGCAGGTTGCAGCTTGCCCAGGAAAATGCAGTTTCCTTGGCATGTGCAGCAAATCCCATTTCTTGCCAAGGTCGGGGTAAGTGAGCTGTTCTGGTACACTTTCTCCTTGAGAACTGGAGCGGAAAAGCTTTTCGCTAAGATGTAGGCGACTAGAGAGGCAGAATACGCGGCTCCGCAGCTGGCCGAAAGCAAGTGCCGCTTCCCGGCGTCTTTCGGCAAAAGCGGTGTTCCGGAGCTCACCGCTGCCGCTCCACTCATCTGTGCACGAAGTAGCCGCTTCTTGGCCTCCGGCAGCCGGAGATCGCGGTAGCTTGTAAGAGGCGAAGAACGAAGCCGCGAAGAAGCCGGCTTGTGTGCGTAGCTCGCAGACTGCTGCAGGACGGTGGCTGCCGCTCTCCTGCCTCTTGAATTCACCCTTGGCATGCCAATGGAAGCTGTTCCAGGACAATCTTCCTGAGTTTTTATTTTACTTTTCATGCATCCCTCCTTGGAAATTCTTGTTGCTCCCCAGAGGCTCCGAGATGCAGAGAACACGGCGGCAGCTGCTGAAAAGAAGGGCAACTGTGAGTTGGTCAAGAAGCAAGAACCTAGGCAGCTGCCTGTGCTTGGCGAGGAGCAGCTGCTGGATTGCTTGCAATTGCCTTCAGTGCGCACAGAAGCCCGCTGCTCTGCTGCTTGGTTTTTCGCCTTCAGTCAATTGCACACTACTGAAGCTGAGGCAGGCTGTTCAGCTTTGCTGCTTTTCAGCATCTCTGCTGCCTTTCTGCTCTGTGACAGCTCTCCAGGTTTCTTGCCTTCGCCAGGCTGCAACGTGCCCGCTACTACCCAGAGCTGGGCAGGAGTGGGCAGAGAGCACGGCCATCTGTCAGCAGGTTGCAGCTTGCCCAGGAAAATGCAGTGTCCTTGGCATGTGCAGCAAATCCCATTTCTTGGCAAGGTCGGGCTAAGTGAGCAGTGCTGGTACACTTTCTCCTTGAGAACTGGAGCGGAAAAGCTTTTCGCTAAGATGTAGGCGACTACAGAGGCAGAATACGGAGCTCCGCAGCTGGCCGAAAGCAAGTGCCGCTTCCCGGCGTCTTTCGGCAAAAGCGGCGCTCCGGAGCTCACCGCTGCCGCTCCAGTCATCTCTGCGCGAAGTAGCCGCTTCTTCGCCTCCGGCAGCCGGAGATCGCGGTAGCTTGCAAGAGGCGAAGAACGAAGCCGCGAAGAAGCCGGCTTGTGTGCGTAGCTCGCAGACTGCTGCAGGACGGTGGCTGCCGCTCTCCTGCCTCTTGAATTCACCCTTGGCATGCCAATGGAAGCTGTTCCAGGACAACCTTCCTGAGTTTTTATTTTACTTTTCATGCATCCCACCTTGGAAATTCTTGTTGCTCCCCAGAGGCTCCGAGATGCAGAGAACACGGTGGCAGCTGCTGAAAAGAAGGGCAACTGTGAGTTGGTCAAGAAGCAAGAACATAGGCAGCTGCCTGTGCTTGGCACGGAGCAGCTGCTGGATTCTTGCAATTGCCTTCAGTGCGCACGGAAGCCCGCTGCTCTGCTGCTTGGTTTTTCGCCTTCAGTCAATTGCACACTACTGAAGCTGAGGCAGGCTGTTCAGCTTTGCTGCTTTTCAGCATCTCAGCTGCCCTTCTGCTCTGTGACAGCTCTCCAGGTTTCTTGCCTTTGCCAGGCTGCAACGTGCCCGCTACTACCCAGAGCTGGGCAGGAGTGGGCAGAGAGCACGGCCATCTGTCAGCAGGTTGCAGCTTGCCCAGGAAAATGCAGTGTCCTTGGCATGTGCAGCAAATCCCATTTCCTGCCAAGGTCGGGCTAAGTGAGCAGTGCTGGTACACTTTCTCCTTGAGAACTGGAGCTGAAAAGCTTTTCGCTAAGATGTAGGTGACTAGAGAGGCAGAATACGGAGCTCCGCAGCTGGCCGAAAGCAAGTGCCGCTTCCCGGCGTCTTTCGGCAAAAGCGGTGCTCCGGAGCGCACCGCTGCCGCTCTAGTCATCTGAGCGCGAAGTAGCTGCTTCTTGGCCTCCGGCAGCCGGAGATCGCGGTAGCTTGTAAGAGGCGAAGAACGAAGCCGCGAAGAAGCCGGCTTGTGTGCGTAGCTCGCAGACTGCTGCAGGACGGTGGCTGCCACTCTCGTGCCTCTTGAATTCACCCTTGGCATGCCAATGGAAGGTGTTCCAGGACAACCTTCCTGAGTTTTTATTTTACTTTTCATGCATCCCTCCTTGGAAATTCTTGTTGCTCCCCAGAGGCTCCGAGATGCAGAGAACACGGTGGCAGCTGCTGAAAAGAAGGGCAACTGTGAGTTGGTCAAGAAGCAAGAACGTAGGCAGCTGCCCGTGCTTGGCACGGAGCAGCTGCTGGATTCTTGCAATTGCCTTCAGTGCGCACAGAAGCCCGCTGCTCTGCTGCTTGGTTTTTCGCCTTCAGTCAATTGCACACTACTGAAGCTGAGGCAGGCTGTTCAGCTTTGCTGCTTTCCTGCATCTCAGCTGCCCTTCTGCTCTGTGACAGCTCTCCAGGTTTCTTGCCTTTGCCAGGCTGCAACGTGCCCGCTACTACCCAGAGCTGGGCAGGAGTGGGCAGAGAGCACGGCCATCTGTCAGCAGGTTGCAGCTTGCCCAGGAAAATGCAGTGTCCTTGGCATGTGCAGCAAATCCCATTTCTTGGCAAGGTCGGGCTAAGTGACCTTTTCTGGCACACTTTGTCCTTGAGAACTGGAGCGGAAAAGCTTTTCGCTAAGATGTAGGCGACTAGAGAGGCAGAATACGGAGCTCCGCAGCTGGCCGAAAGCAAGTGCTACTTCCCGGCGTCTTTAGGCAAAAGCGGCGTTCCGGAGCTCACCGCTGCCGCTCCAGTGGTCTGTGCGAAAAGTAGCCGCTTCTTCGCCTCCGGCAGCCGGAGATCGCGGTAGCTTGTAAGAGGCGAAGAACGAAGCCGCCAAGAAGCCGGCTTGTGTGCGTAGCTCGCAGACTGCTGCAGGACGGTGGCTGCCGCTCTCCTGCCTCTTGAATTCACCCTTGGCATGCCAATGGAAGGTGTTCCAGGACAACCTTCCTGAGTTTTTATTTTAGTTTTCATGCATCCCTCCTTGGAAATTCTTGTTGCTCCCCAGAGGCTCCGAGATGCAGAGAACACGGTGGCAGCTGCTGAAAAGAAGGGCAACTGTGAGTTGGTCAAGAAGCAAGAACCTAGGCAGCTGCCTGTGCTTGGCACGGAGCAGCTGCTGGATTCTTGCAATTGCCTTCAGTGCGCACGGAAGCCCGCTGCTCTGCTGCTTGGTTTTTCGCCTTCAGTCAATTGCACACTACTGAAGCTGAGGCAGGCTGTTCAGCTTTGCTGCTTTTCAGCATCTCAGCTGCCCATCTGCTCTGTGACAGCTCTCCAGGTTTCTTGCCGTTGCCAGGCTGCAACGTGCCCGCTACTACCCAGAGCTGGGCAGGAGTGGGCAGAGAGCACGGCCATCTGTCAGCAGGTTGCAGCTTGCCCAGGAAAATGCAGTGTCCTTGGCATGTGCAGCAAATCCCATTTCTTGGCAAGGTCGGGCTAAGTGACCTTTTCTGGCACACTTTGTCCTTGAGAACTGGAGCGGAAAAGCTTTTCGCTAAGATGTAGGCGACTAGAGAGGCAGAATACGGAGCTCCGGAGCTGGCCGAAAGCAAGTGCTACTTCCCGGCGTCTTTAGGCAAAAGCGGCGTTCCGGAGCTCACCGCTGCCGCTCCAGTGATCTGTGCGAAAAGTAGCCGCTTCTTCGCCTCCGGCAGCCGGAGATCGCGGTAGCTTGTAAGAGGCGAAGAACGAAGCCGCCAAGAAGCCGGCTTGTGTGCGTAGCTCGCAGACTGCTGCAGGACGGTGGCTGCCGCTCTCCTGCCTCTTGAATTCACCCTTGGCATGCCAATGGAAGGTGTTCCAGGACAACCTTCCTGAGTTTTTATTTTACTTTTCATGCATCCCTCCTTGGAAATTCTTGTTGCTCCCCAGAGGCTCCGAGATGCAGAGAACACGGTGGCAGCTGCTGAAAAGAAGGGCAACTGTGAGTTGGTCAAGAAGCAAGAACCTAGGCAGCTGCCTGTGCTTGGCACGGAGCAGCTGCTGGATTCTTGCAATTGCCTTCAGTGCGCACGGAAGCCCGCTGCTCTGCTGCTTGGTTTTTCGCCTTCAGTCAATTGCACACTACTGAAGCTGAGGCAGGCTGTTCAGCTTTGCTGCTTTTCAGCATCTCAGCTGCCCATCTGCTCTGTGACAGCTCTCCAGGTTTCTTGCCATTGCCAGGCTGCAACGTGCCCGCTACTACCCAGAGCTGGGCAGGAGTGGGCAGAGAGCACGGCCATCTGTCAGCAGGTTGCAGCTTGCCCAGGAAAATGCAGTGTCCTTGGCATGTGCAGCAAATCCCATTTCTTGGCAAGGTCGGGCTAAGTGAGCTGTCCTGGTACAGTTTCTCCTTGAGAACTGGAGCGGAAAAGCTTTTCGCTAAGATATAGGCGACTAGAGAGGCAGAATACGCGGCTCCGCAGCTGGCCGAAAGCAAGTGCCGCTTCCCGGCGTCTTTCGGCAAAAGCGGCGCTCCGGAGCTCACCGCTGCCGCTCCAGTCATCTGTACGCGAAGTAGCCGCTTCTTCGCCTCTGGCAGCCGGAGATCGCGGTAGCTTGCAAGAGGCGAAGAACGAAGCCGCGAAGAAGCCGGCTTGTGTGCGTAGCTCGCAGACTGCTGCAGGACGGTGGCTGCCGCTCTCCTGCCTCTTGAATTCACCCTTGGCATGCCAATGGAAGCTGTTCCAGGACAACCTTCCTGAGTTTTTATTTTAGTTTTCATGCATCCCTCCTTGGAAATTCTTGTTGCTCCCCAGAGGCTCCGAGATGCAGAGAACACGGTGGCAGCTGCTGAAAAGAAGGGCAACTGTGAGTTGGTCAAGAAGCAAGAACATAGGCAGCTGCCTGTGCTTGGCAAGGAGCAGCTGCTGGATTCTTGCCATTGCCTTCAGTGCACACAGAAGCCCGCTGCTCTGCTGCTTGGTTTTTCGCCTTCAGTCAATTGCACACTACTGAAGCTGAGGCAGGCTGTTCAGCTTTGCTGCTTTTCAGCATCTCAGCTGCCCTTCTGCTCTGTGACAGCTCTCCAGGTTTCTTGCCTTCGCCAGGCTGCAACGTGCCCGCTACTACCCAGAGCTGGGCAGGAGTGGGCAGAGAGCACGGCCATCTGTCAGCAGGTTGCAGCTTGCCCAGGAAAATGCAGTGTCCTTGGCATGTGCAGCAAATGCCATTTCTTGGCAAGGTCGGGCTAAGTGAGCTGTTCTGGTACAGTTTCTCCTTGAGAACTGGAGCGGAAAAGCTTTTCGCTAAGATATAGGCGACTAGAGAGGCAGAATACGCGGCTCCGCAGCTGGCCGAAAGCAAGTGCCGCTTCCCGGCGTCTTTCGGCAAAAGCGGCGCTCCGGAGCTCACCGCTGCCGCTCCAGTCATCTCTGCGCGAAGTAGCCGCTTCTTCGCCTCCGGCAGCCGGAGATCGCGGTAGCTTGCAAGAGGCGAAGAACGAAGCCGCGAAGAAGCCGGCTTGTGTGCGTAGCTCGCAGACTGCTGCAGGACGGTGGCTGCCGCTCTCCTGCCTCTTGAATTCACCCTTGGCATGCCAATGGAAGCTGTTCCAGGACAACCTTCCTGAGTTTTTATTTTACTTTTCATGCATCCCACCTTGGAAATTCTTGTTGCTCCCCAGAGGCTCCGAGATGCAGAGAACACGGTGGCAGCTGCTGAAAAGAAGGGCAACTGTGAGTTGGTCAAGAAGCAAGAACCTAGGCAGCTGCCTGTGCTTGGCACGGAGCAGCTGCTGGATTCTTGCAATTGCCTTCAGTGCGCACGGAAGCCCGCTGCTCTGCTGCTTGGTTTTTCGCCTTCAGTCAATTGCACACTACTGAAGCTGAGGCAGGCTGTTCAGCTTTGCTGCTTTTCAGCATCTCAGCTGCCCATCTGCTCTGTGACAGCTCTCCAGGTTTCTTGCCGTTGCCAGGCTGCAACGTGCCCGCTACTACCCAGAGCTGGGCAGGAGTGGGCAGAGAGCACGGCCATCTGCCAGCAGGTTGCAGCTTGCCCAGGAAAATGCAGTGTCCTTGGCATGTGCAGCAAATCCCATTTCTTGGCAAGGTCGGGCTAAGTGAGCTGTCCTGGTACAGTTTCTCCTTGAGAACTGGAGCGGAAAAGCTTTTCGCTAAGATATAGGCGACTAGAGAGGCAGAATACGCGGCTCCGCAGCTGGCCGAAAGCAAGTGCCGCTTCCCGGCGTCTTTCGGCAAAAGCGGTGTTCCGGAGCGCACCGCTGCCGCTCCAGTCATCTGTACGCGAAGTAGCCGCTTCTTCGCCTCTGGCAGCCGGAGATCGCGGTAGCTTGCAAGAGGCGAAGAACGAAGCCGCGAAGAAGCCGGCTTGTGTGCGTAGCTCGCAGACTGCTGCAGGACGGTGGCTGCCGCTCTCCTGCCTCTTGAATTCACCCTTGGCATGCCAATGGAAGCTGTTCCAGGACAACCTTCCTGAGTTTTTATTTTACTTTTCATGCATCCCTCCTTGGAAATTCTTGTTGCTCCCCAGAGTCTCCGAGATGCAGAGAACACGGTGGCAGCTGCTGAAAAGAAGGGCAACTGTGAGTTGGTCAAGAAGCAAGAACATAGGCAGCTGCCTGTGCTTGGCACGGAGCAGCTGCTGGATTCTTGCAATTGCCTTCAGTGCGCACGGAAGCCCGCTGCTCTGCTGCTTGGTTTTTCGCCTTCAGTCAATTGCACACTACTGAAGCTGAGGCAGGCTGTTCAGCTTTGCTGCTTTTCAGCATCTCAGCTGCCCTTCTGCTCTGTGACAGCTCTCCAGGTTTCTTGTCTTCGCCAGGCTGCAACGTGCCCGCTACTACCCAGAGCTGGGCAGGAGTGGGCAGAGAGCAGGGCCATCTGTCAGCAGGTTGCAGCTTGCCCAGGAAAATGCAGTGTCCTTGGCATGTGCAGCAAATCCCATTTCTTGGCAAGGTCGGGCTAAGTGAGCTGTTCTGGTACAGTTTCTCCTTGAGAACTGGAGCGGAAAAGCTTTTCGCTAAGATGTAGGTGACTAGAGAGGCAGAATACGGAGCTCCGCAGCTGGCCGAAAGCAAGTGCCGCTTCCCGGCGTCTTTCGGCAAAAGCGGCGCTCCGGAGCTCACCGCTGCCGCTCCAGTCATCTCTGCGCGAAGTAGCCGCTTCTTCGCCTCCAGCAGCCGGAGATCGCGGTAGCTTGTAAGAGGCGAAGAACGAAGCCGCGAAGAAGCCGGCTTGTGGGCGTAGCTCGCAGACTGCTGCAGGACGGTGGCTGCCGCTCTCCTGCCTCTTGAATTCACCCTTGGCATGCCAATGGAAGCTGTTCCAGGACAACCTTCCTGAGTTTTTATTTTACTTTTCATGCATCCCTCCTTGGAAATTCTTGTTGCTCCCCAGAGGCTCCGAGATGCAGAGAACACGGTGGCAGCTGCTGAAAAGAAGGGCAACTGTGAGTTGGTCAAGAAGCAAGAACATAGGCAGCTGCCTGTGCTTGGCACGGAGCAGCTGCTGGATTCTTGCAATTGCCTTCAGTGCGCACGGAAGCCCGCTGCTCTGCTGCTTGGTTTTTCGCCTTCAGTCAATTGCACACTACTGAAGCTGAGGCAGGCTGTTCAGCTTTGCTGCTTTTCAGCATCTCAGCTGCCCTTCTGCTCTGTGACAGCTCTCCAGGTTTCTTGCCTTTGCCAGGCTGCAACGTGCCCGCTACTACCCAGAGCTGGGCAGGAGTGGGCAGAGAGCACGGCCATCTGTCAGCAGGTTGCAGCTTGCCCAGGAAAATGCAGTGTCCTTGGCATGTGCAGCAAATGCCATTTCTTGGCAAGGTCGGGCTAAGTGAGCTGTTCTGGTACAGTTTCTCCTTGAGAACTGGAGCGGAAAAGCTTTTCGCTAAGATATAGGCGACTAGAGAGGCAGAATACGCGGCTCCGCAGCTGGCCGAAAGCAAGTGCCGCTTCCCGGCGTCTTTCGGCAAAAGCGGCGCTCCGGAGCTCACCGCTGCCGCTCCAGTCATCTGTGCGCGAAGTAGCCGCTTCTTCGCCTCCAGCAGCCGGAGATCGCGGTAGCTTGTAAGAGGCGAAGAACGAAGCCGCGAAGAAGCCGGCTTGTGGGCGTAGCTCGCAGACTGCTGCAGGACGGTGGCTGCCGCTCTCCTGCCTCTTGAATTCACCCTTGGCATGCCAATGGGAGGTGCTCCAGGACAACTTTCCTGAGTTTTTATTTTAGTTTTCATGCATCCCTCCTTGGAAATTCTTGTTGCTCCCCAGAGGCTCCGAGATGCAGAGAACACGGTGGCAGCTGCTGAAAAGAAGGGCAACTGTGAGTTGGTCAAGAAGCAAGAACCTAGGCAGCTGCCTGTGCTTGGCAAGGAGCAGCTGCTGGATTCTTGCAATTGCCTTCAGTGCGCACAGAAGCCCGCTGCTCTGCTGCTTGGTTTTTCGCCTTCAGTCAATTGCACACTACTGAAGCTGAGGCAGGCTGTTCAGCTTTGCTGCTTTTCAGCATCTCAGCTGCCTTTCTGCTCTGTGACAGCTCTCCAGGTTTCTTGCCTTCGCCAGGCTGCAACGTGCCCGCTACTACCCAGAGCTGGGCAGGAGTGGGCAGAGAGCACGGCCATCTGTCAGCAGGTTGCACCTTGCCCAGGAAAATGCAGTGTCCTTGGCATGTGCAGCAAATGCCATTTCTTGGCAAGGTCGGGCTAAGTGAGCTGTTCTGGTACAGTTTCTCCTTGAGAACTGGAGCGGAAAAGCTTTTCGCTAAGATATAGGCGACTAGAGAGGCAGAATACGCGGCTCCGCAGCTGGCCGAAAGCAAGTGCCGCTTCCCGGCGTCTTTCGGCAAAAGCGGCGCTCCGGAGCGCACCGCTGCCGCTCCAGTCATCTGTGCGCGAAGTAGCCGCTTCTTCGCCTCTGGCAGCCAGAGATCGCAGTAGCTTGTAAGAGGCGAAGAACGAAGCCGCGAAGAAGCCGGCTTGTGTGCGTAGCTCGCAGACTGCTGCAGGACGGTGGCTGCCGCTCTCCTGCCTCTTGAATTCACCCTTGGCATGCCAATGGAAGCTGTTCCAGGACAACCTTCCTGAGTTTTTATTTTAGTTTTCATGCATCCCACCTTGGAAATTCTTGTTGCTCCCCAGAGGCTCCGAGATGCAGAGAACACGGTGGCAGCTGCTGAAAAGAAGGGCAACTGTGAGTTGGTCAAGAAGCAAAAACCTAGGCAGCTGCCTGTGCTTGGCGAGGAGCAGCTGCTGGATTCTTGCAATTGCCTTCAGTGCGCACAGAAGCCCGCTGCTCTGCTGCTTGGTTTTTCGCCTTCAGTCAATTGCACACTACTGAAGCTGAGGCAGGCTGTTCAGCTTTGCTGCTTTTCAGCATCTCAGCTGCCCATCTGCTCTGTGACAGCTCTCCAGGTTTCTTGCCTTTGCCAGGCTGCAACGTGCCCGCTACTACCCAGAGCTGGGCAGGAGTGGGCAGAGAGCACGGCCATCTGTCAGCAGGTTGCAGCTTGCCCAGGAAAATGCAGTTTCCTTGGCATGTGCAGCAAATCCCATTTCTTGCCAAGGTCGGGGTAAGTGAGCTGTTCTGGTACACTTTCTCCTTGAGAACTGGAGCGGAAAAGCTTTTCGCTAAGATGTAGGCGACTAGAGAGGCAGAATACGCGGCTCCGCAGCTGGCCGAAAGCAAGTGCCGCTTCCCGGCGTCTTTCGGCAAAAGCGGTGTTCCGGAGCTCACCGCTGCCGCTCCACTCATCTGTGCACGAAGTAGCCGCTTCTTGGCCTCCGGCAGCCGGAGATCGCGGTAGCTTGTAAGAGGCGAAGAACGAAGCCGCGAAGAAGCCGGCTTGTGTGCGTAGCTCGCAGACTGCTGCAGGACGGTGGCTGCCGCTCTCCTGCCTCTTGAATTCACCCTTGGCATGCCAATGGAAGCTGTTCCAGGACAATCTTCCTGAGTTTTTATTTTACTTTTCATGCATCCCTCCTTGGAAATTCTTGTTGCTCCCCAGAGGCTCCGAGATGCAGAGAACACGGCGGCAGCTGCTGAAAAGAAGGGCAACTGTGAGTTGGTCAAGAAGCAAGAACCTAGGCAGCTGCCTGTGCTTGGCGAGGAGCAGCTGCTGGATTGCTTGCAATTGCCTTCAGTGCGCACAGAAGCCCGCTGCTCTGCTGCTTGGTTTTTCGCCTTCAGTCAATTGCACACTACTGAAGCTGAGGCAGGCTGTTCAGCTTTGCTGCTTTTCAGCATCTCTGCTGCCTTTCTGCTCTGTGACAGCTCTCCAGGTTTCTTGCCTTCGCCAGGCTGCAACGTGCCCGCTACTACCCAGAGCTGGGCAGGAGTGGGCAGAGAGCACGGCCATCTGTCAGCAGGTTGCAGCTTGCCCAGGAAAATGCAGTGTCCTTGGCATGTGCAGCAAATCCCATTTCTTGGCAAGGTCGGGCTAAGTGAGCAGTGCTGGTACAGTTTCTCCTTGAGAACTGGAGCGGAAAAGCTTTTCGCTAAGATGTAGGCGACTACAGAGGCAGAATACGGAGCTCCGCAGCTGGCCGAAAGCAAGTGCCGCTTCCCGGCGTCTTTCGGCAAAAGCGGCGCTCCGGAGCTCACCGCTGCCGCTCCAGTCATCTCTGCGCGAAGTAGCCGCTTCTTCGCCTCCGGCAGCCGGAGATCGCGGTAGCTTGCAAGAGGCGAAGAACGAAGCCGCGAAGAAGCCGGCTTGTGTGCGTAGCTCGCAGACTGCTGCAGGACGGTGGCTGCCGCTCTCCTGCCTCTTGAATTCACCCTTGGCATGCCAATGGAAGCTGTTCCAGGACAACCTTCCTGAGTTTTTATTTTACTTTTCATGCATCCCACCTTGGAAATTCTTGTTGCTCCCCAGAGGCTCCGAGATGCAGAGAACACGGTGGCAGCTGCTGAAAAGAAGGGCAACTGTGAGTTGGTCAAGAAGCAAGAACATAGGCAGCTGCCTGTGCTTGGCACGGAGCAGCTGCTGGATTCTTGCAATTGCCTTCAGTGCGCACGGAAGCCCGCTGCTCTGCTGCTTGGTTTTTCGCCTTCAGTCAATTGCACACTACTGAAGCTGAGGCAGGCTGTTCAGCTTTGCTGCTTTTCAGCATCTCAGCTGCCCTTCTGCTCTGTGACAGCTCTCCAGGTTTCTTGCCTTTGCCAGGCTGCAACGTGCCCGCTACTACCCAGAGCTGGGCAGGAGTGGGCAGAGAGCACGGCCATCTGTCAGCAGGTTGCAGCTTGCCCAGGAAAATGCAGTGTCCTTGGCATGTGCAGCAAATCCCATTTCCTGCCAAGGTCGGGCTAAGTGAGCAGTGCTGGTACACTTTCTCCTTGAGAACTGGAGCTGAAAAGCTTTTCGCTAAGATGTAGGTGACTAGAGAGGCAGAATACGGAGCTCCGCAGCTGGCCGAAAGCAAGTGCCGCTTCCCGGCGTCTTTCGGCAAAAGCGGTGCTCCGGAGCGCACCGCTGCCGCTCTAGTCATCTGAGCGCGAAGTAGCTGCTTCTTGGCCTCCGGCAGCCGGAGATCGCGGTAGCTTGTAAGAGGCGAAGAACGAAGCCGCGAAGAAGCCGGCTTGTGTGCGTAGCTCGCAGACTGCTGCAGGACGGTGGCTGCCACTCTCGTGCCTCTTGAATTCACCCTTGGCATGCCAATGGAAGGTGTTCCAGGACAACCTTCCTGAGTTTTTATTTTACTTTTCATGCATCCCTCCTTGGAAATTCTTGTTGCTCCCCAGAGGCTCCGAGATGCAGAGAACACGGTGGCAGCTGCTGAAAAGAAGGGCAACTGTGAGTTGGTCAAGAAGCAAGAACGTAGGCAGCTGCCCGTGCTTGGCACGGAGCAGCTGCTGGATTCTTGCAATTGCCTTCAGTGCGCACAGAAGCCCGCTGCTCTGCTGCTTGGTTTTTCGCCTTCAGTCAATTGCACACTACTGAAGCTGAGGCAGGCTGTTCAGCTTTGCTGCTTTCCTGCATCTCAGCTGCCCTTCTGCTCTGTGACAGCTCTCCAGGTTTCTTGCCTTTGCCAGGCTGCAACGTGCCCGCTACTACCCAGAGCTGGGCAGGAGTGGGCAGAGAGCACGGCCATCTGTCAGCAGGTTGCAGCTTGCCCAGGAAAATGCAGTGTCCTTGGCATGTGCAGCAAATCCCATTTCTTGGCAAGGTCGGGCTAAGTGACCTTTTCTGGCACACTTTGTCCTTGAGAACTGGAGCGGAAAAGCTTTTCGCTAAGATGTAGGCGACTAGAGAGGCAGAATACGGAGCTCCGCAGCTGGCCGAAAGCAAGTGCTACTTCCCGGCGTCTTTAGGCAAAAGCGGCGTTCCGGAGCTCACCGCTGCCGCTCCAGTGGTCTGTGCGAAAAGTAGCCGCTTCTTCGCCTCCGGCAGCCGGAGATCGCGGTAGCTTGTAAGAGGCGAAGAACGAAGCCGCCAAGAAGCCGGCTTGTGTGCGTAGCTCGCAGACTGCTGCAGGACGGTGGCTGCCGCTCTCCTGCCTCTTGAATTCACCCTTGGCATGCCAATGGAAGGTGTTCCAGGACAACCTTCCTGAGTTTTTATTTTAGTTTTCATGCATCCCTCCTTGGAAATTCTTGTTGCTCCCCAGAGGCTCCGAGATGCAGAGAACACGGTGGCAGCTGCTGAAAAGAAGGGCAACTGTGAGTTGGTCAAGAAGCAAGAACCTAGGCAGCTGCCTGTGCTTGGCACGGAGCAGCTGCTGGATTCTTGCAATTGCCTTCAGTGCGCACGGAAGCCCGCTGCTCTGCTGCTTGGTTTTTCGCCTTCAGTCAATTGCACACTACTGAAGCTGAGGCAGGCTGTTCAGCTTTGCTGCTTTTCAGCATCTCAGCTGCCCATCTGCTCTGTGACAGCTCTCCAGGTTTCTTGCCGTTGCCAGGCTGCAACGTGCCCGCTACTACCCAGAGCTGGGCAGGAGTGGGCAGAGAGCACGGCCATCTGTCAGCAGGTTGCAGCTTGCCCAGGAAAATGCAGTGTCCTTGGCATGTGCAGCAAATCCCATTTCTTGGCAAGGTCGGGCTAAGTGACCTTTTCTGGCACACTTTGTCCTTGAGAACTGGAGCGGAAAAGCTTTTCGCTAAGATGTAGGCGACTAGAGAGGCAGAATACGGAGCTCCGGAGCTGGCCGAAAGCAAGTGCTACTTCCCGGCGTCTTTAGGCAAAAGCGGCGTTCCGGAGCTCACCGCTGCCGCTCCAGTGATCTGTGCGAAAAGTAGCCGCTTCTTCGCCTCCGGCAGCCGGAGATCGCGGTAGCTTGTAAGAGGCGAAGAACGAAGCCGCCAAGAAGCCGGCTTGTGTGCGTAGCTCGCAGACTGCTGCAGGACGGTGGCTGCCGCTCTCCTGCCTCTTGAATTCACCCTTGGCATGCCAATGGAAGGTGTTCCAGGACAACCTTCCTGAGTTTTTATTTTACTTTTCATGCATCCCTCCTTGGAAATTCTTGTTGCTCCCCAGAGGCTCCGAGATGCAGAGAACACGGTGGCAGCTGCTGAAAAGAAGGGCAACTGTGAGTTGGTCAAGAAGCAAGAACCTAGGCAGCTGCCTGTGCTTGGCACGGAGCAGCTGCTGGATTCTTGCAATTGCCTTCAGTGCGCACGGAAGCCCGCTGCTCTGCTGCTTGGTTTTTCGCCTTCAGTCAATTGCACACTACTGAAGCTGAGGCAGGCTGTTCAGCTTTGCTGCTTTTCAGCATCTCAGCTGCCCATCTGCTCTGTGACAGCTCTCCAGGTTTCTTGCCGTTGCCAGGCTGCAACGTGCCCGCTACTACCCAGAGCTGGGCAGGAGTGGGCAGAGAGCACGGCCATCTGTCAGCAGGTTGCAGCTTGCCCAGGAAAATGCAGTGTCCTTGGCATGTGCAGCAAATCCCATTTCTTGGCAAGGTCGGGCTAAGTGAGCTGTCCTGGTACAGTTTCTCCTTGAGAACTGGAGCGGAAAAGCTTTTCGCTAAGATATAGGCGACTAGAGAGGCAGAATACGCGGCTCCGCAGCTGGCCGAAAGCAAGTGCCGCTTCCCGGCGTCTTTCGGCAAAAGCGGCGCTCCGGAGCTCACCGCTGCCGCTCCAGTCATCTGTACGCGAAGTAGCCGCTTCTTCGCCTCTGGCAGCCGGAGATCGCGGTAGCTTGCAAGAGGCGAAGAACGAAGCCGCGAAGAAGCCGGCTTGTGTGCGTAGCTCGCAGACTGCTGCAGGACGGTGGCTGCCGCTCTCCTGCCTCTTGAATTCACCCTTGGCATGCCAATGGAAGCTGTTCCAGGACAACCTTCCTGAGTTTTTATTTTAGTTTTCATGCATCCCTCCTTGGAAATTCTTGTTGCTCCCCAGAGGCTCCGAGATGCAGAGAACACGGTGGCAGCTGCTGAAAAGAAGGGCAACTGTGAGTTGGTCAAGAAGCAAGAACATAGGCAGCTGCCTGTGCTTGGCAAGGAGCAGCTGCTGGATTCTTGCCATTGCCTTCAGTGCACACAGAAGCCCGCTGCTCTGCTGCTTGGTTTTTCGCCTTCAGTCAATTGCACACTACTGAAGCTGAGGCAGGCTGTTCAGCTTTGCTGCTTTTCAGCATCTCAGCTGCCCTTCTGCTCTGTGACAGCTCTCCAGGTTTCTTGCCTTCGCCAGGCTGCAACGTGCCCGCTACTACCCAGAGCTGGGCAGGAGTGGGCAGAGAGCACGGCCATCTGTCAGCAGGTTGCAGCTTGCCCAGGAAAATGCAGTGTCCTTGGCATGTGCAGCAAATCCCATTTCTTGGCAAGGTCGGGCTAAGTGAGCTGTTCTGGTACAGTTTCTCCTTGAGAACTGGAGCGGAAAAGCTTTTCGCTAAGATATAGGCGACTAGAGAGGCAGAATACGCGGCTCCGCAGCTGGCCGAAAGCAAGTGCCGCTTCCCGGCGTCTTTCGGCAAAAGCGGCGCTCCGGAGCTCACCGCTGCCGCTCCAGTCATCTCTGCGCGAAGTAGCCGCTTCTTCGCCTCCGGCAGCCGGAGATCGCGGTAGCTTGCAAGAGGCGAAGAACGAAGCCGCGAAGAAGCCGGCTTGTGTGCGTAGCTCGCAGACTGCTGCAGGACGGTGGCTGCCGCTCTCCTGCCTCTTGAATTCACCCTTGGCATGCCAATGGAAGCTGTTCCAGGACAACCTTCCTGAGTTTTTATTTTACTTTTCATGCATCCCACCTTGGAAATTCTTGTTGCTCCCCAGAGGCTCCGAGATGCAGAGAACACGGTGGCAGCTGCTGAAAAGAAGGGCAACTGTGAGTTGGTCAAGAAGCAAGAACCTAGGCAGCTGCCTGTGCTTGGCACGGAGCAGCTGCTGGATTCTTGCAATTGCCTTCAGTGCGCACGGAAGCCCGCTGCTCTGCTGCTTGGTTTTTCGCCTTCAGTCAATTGCACACTACTGAAGCTGAGGCAGGCTGTTCAGCTTTGCTGCTTTTCAGCATCTCAGCTGCCCATCTGCTCTGTGACAGCTCTCCAGGTTTCTTGCCGTTGCCAGGCTGCAACGTGCCCGCTACTACCCAGAGCTGGGCAGGAGTGGGCAGAGAGCACGGCCATCTGCCAGCAGGTTGCAGCTTGCCCAGGAAAATGCAGTGTCCTTGGCATGTGCAGCAAATCCCATTTCTTGGCAAGGTCGGGCTAAGTGAGCTGTCCTGGTACAGTTTCTCCTTGAGAACTGGAGCGGAAAAGCTTTTCGCTAAGATATAGGCGACTAGAGAGGCAGAATACGCGGCTCCGCAGCTGGCCGAAAGCAAGTGCCGCTTCCCGGCGTCTTTCGGCAAAAGCGGTGTTCCGGAGCGCACCGCTGCCGCTCCAGTCATCTGTACGCGAAGTAGCCGCTTCTTCGCCTCTGGCAGCCGGAGATCGCGGTAGCTTGCAAGAGGCGAAGAACGAAGCCGCGAAGAAGCCGGCTTGTGTGCGTAGCTCGCAGACTGCTGCAGGACGGTGGCTGCCGCTCTCCTGCCTCTTGAATTCACCCTTGGCATGCCAATGGAAGCTGTTCCAGGACAACCTTCCTGAGTTTTTATTTTACTTTTCATGCATCCCTCCTTGGAAATTCTTGTTGCTCCCCAGAGTCTCCGAGATGCAGAGAACACGGTGGCAGCTGCTGAAAAGAAGGGCAACTGTGAGTTGGTCAAGAAGCAAGAACATAGGCAGCTGCCTGTGCTTGGCACGGAGCAGCTGCTGGATTCTTGCAATTGCCTTCAGTGCGCACGGAAGCCCGCTGCTCTGCTGCTTGGTTTTTCGCCTTCAGTCAATTGCACACTACTGAAGCTGAGGCAGGCTGTTCAGCTTTGCTGCTTTTCAGCATCTCAGCTGCCCTTCTGCTCTGTGACAGCTCTCCAGGTTTCTTGTCTTCGCCAGGCTGCAACGTGCCCGCTACTACCCAGAGCTGGGCAGGAGTGGGCAGAGAGCAGGGCCATCTGTCAGCAGGTTGCAGCTTGCCCAGGAAAATGCAGTGTCCTTGGCATGTGCAGCAAATCCCATTTCTTGGCAAGGTCGGGCTAAGTGAGCTGTTCTGGTACAGTTTCTCCTTGAGAACTGGAGCGGAAAAGCTTTTCGCTAAGATGTAGGTGACTAGAGAGGCAGAATACGGAGCTCCGCAGCTGGCCGAAAGCAAGTGCCGCTTCCCGGCGTCTTTCGGCAAAAGCGGCGCTCCGGAGCTCACCGCTGCCGCTCCAGTCATCTCTGCGCGAAGTAGCCGCTTCTTCGCCTCCAGCAGCCGGAGATCGCGGTAGCTTGTAAGAGGCGAAGAACGAAGCCGCGAAGAAGCCGGCTTGTGGGCGTAGCTCGCAGACTGCTGCAGGACGGTGGCTGCCGCTCTCCTGCCTCTTGAATTCACCCTTGGCATGCCAATGGAAGCTGTTCCAGGACAACCTTCCTGAGTTTTTATTTTACTTTTCATGCATCCCTCCTTGGAAATTCTTGTTGCTCCCCAGAGGCTCCGAGATGCAGAGAACACGGTGGCAGCTGCTGAAAAGAAGGGCAACTGTGAGTTGGTCAAGAAGCAAGAACATAGGCAGCTGCCTGTGCTTGGCACGGAGCAGCTGCTGGATTCTTGCAATTGCCTTCAGTGCGCACGGAAGCCCGCTGCTCTGCTGCTTGGTTTTTCGCCTTCAGTCAATTGCACACTACTGAAGCTGAGGCAGGCTGTTCAGCTTTGCTGCTTTTCAGCATCTCAGCTGCCCTTCTGCTCTGTGACAGCTCTCCAGGTTTCTTGCCTTTGCCAGGCTGCAACGTGCCCGCTACTACCCAGAGCTGGGCAGGAGTGGGCAGAGAGCACGGCCATCTGTCAGCAGGTTGCAGCTTGCCCAGGAAAATGCAGTGTCCTTGGCATGTGCAGCAAATGCCATTTCTTGGCAAGGTCGGGCTAAGTGAGCTGTTCTGGTACAGTTTCTCCTTGAGAACTGGAGCGGAAAAGCTTTTCGCTAAGATATAGGCGACTAGAGAGGCAGAATACGCGGCTCCGCAGCTGGCCGAAAGCAAGTGCCGCTTCCCGGCGTCTTTCGGCAAAAGCGGCGCTCCGGAGCTCACCGCTGCCGCTCCAGTCATCTGTGCGCGAAGTAGCCGCTTCTTCGCCTCCAGCAGCCGGAGATCGCGGTAGCTTGTAAGAGGCGAAGAACGAAGCCGCGAAGAAGCCGGCTTGTGGGCGTAGCTCGCAGACTGCTGCAGGACGGTGGCTGCCGCTCTCCTGCCTCTTGAATTCACCCTTGGCATGCCAATGGGAGGTGCTCCAGGACAACTTTCCTGAGTTTTTATTTTAGTTTTCATGCATCCCTCCTTGGAAATTCTTGTTGCTCCCCAGAGGCTCCGAGATGCAGAGAACACGGTGGCAGCTGCTGAAAAGAAGGGCAACTGTGAGTTGGTCAAGAAGCAAGAACCTAGGCAGCTGCCTGTGCTTGGCAAGGAGCAGCTGCTGGATTCTTGCAATTGCCTTCAGTGCGCACAGAAGCCCGCTGCTCTGCTGCTTGGTTTTTCGCCTTCAGTCAATTGCACACTACTGAAGCTGAGGCAGGCTGTTCAGCTTTGCTGCTTTTCAGCATCTCAGCTGCCTTTCTGCTCTGTGACAGCTCTCCAGGTTTCTTGCCTTCGCCAGGCTGCAACGTGCCCGCTACTACCCAGAGCTGGGCAGGAGTGGGCAGAGAGCACGGCCATCTGTCAGCAGGTTGCACCTTGCCCAGGAAAATGCAGTGTCCTTGGCATGTGCAGCAAATGCCATTTCTTGGCAAGGTCGGGCTAAGTGAGCTGTTCTGGTACAGTTTCTCCTTGAGAACTGGAGCGGAAAAGCTTTTCGCTAAGATATAGGCGACTAGAGAGGCAGAATACGCGGCTCCGCAGCTGGCCGAAAGCAAGTGCCGCTTCCCGGCGTCTTTCGGCAAAAGCGGCGCTCCGGAGCGCACCGCTGCCGCTCCAGTCATCTGTGCGCGAAGTAGCCGCTTCTTCGCCTCTGGCAGCCAGAGATCGCAGTAGCTTGTAAGAGGCGAAGAACGAAGCCGCGAAGAAGCCGGCTTGTGTGCGTAGCTCGCAGACTGCTGCAGGACGGTGGCTGCCGCTCTCCTGCCTCTTGAATTCACCCTTGGCATGCCAATGGAAGCTGTTCCAGGACAACCTTCCTGAGTTTTTATTTTAGTTTTCATGCATCCCACCTTGGAAATTCTTGTTGCTCCCCAGAGGCTCCGAGATGCAGAGAACACGGTGGCAGCTGCTGAAAAGAAGGGCAACTGTGAGTTGGTCAAGAAGCAAAAACCTAGGCAGCTGCCTGTGCTTGGCGAGGAGCAGCTGCTGGATTCTTGCAATTGCCTTCAGTGCGCACAGAAGCCCGCTGCTCTGCTGCTTGGTTTTTCGCCTTCAGTCAATTGCACACTACTGAAGCTGAGGCAGGCTGTTCAGCTTTGCTGCTTTTCAGCATCTCAGCTGCCCATCTGCTCTGTGACAGCTCTCCAGGTTTCTTGCCTTTGCCAGGCTGCAACGTGCCCGCTACTACCCAGAGCTGGGCAGGAGTGGGCAGAGAGCACGGCCATCTGTCAGCAGGTTGCAGCTTGCCCAGGAAAATGCAGTTTCCTTGGCATGTGCAGCAAATCCCATTTCTTGCCAAGGTCGGGGTAAGTGAGCTGTTCTGGTACACTTTCTCCTTGAGAACTGGAGCGGAAAAGCTTTTCGCTAAGATGTAGGCGACTAGAGAGGCAGAATACGCGGCTCCGCAGCTGGCCGAAAGCAAGTGCCGCTTCCCGGCGTCTTTCGGCAAAAGCGGTGTTCCGGAGCTCACCGCTGCCGCTCCACTCATCTGTGCACGAAGTAGCCGCTTCTTGGCCTCCGGCAGCCGGAGATCGCGGTAGCTTGTAAGAGGCGAAGAACGAAGCCGCGAAGAAGCCGGCTTGTGTGCGTAGCTCGCAGACTGCTGCAGGACGGTGGCTGCCGCTCTCCTGCCTCTTGAATTCACCCTTGGCATGCCAATGGAAGCTGTTCCAGGACAATCTTCCTGAGTTTTTATTTTACTTTTCATGCATCCCTCCTTGGAAATTCTTGTTGCTCCCCAGAGGCTCCGAGATGCAGAGAACACGGCGGCAGCTGCTGAAAAGAAGGGCAACTGTGAGTTGGTCAAGAAGCAAGAACCTAGGCAGCTGCCTGTGCTTGGCGAGGAGCAGCTGCTGGATTGCTTGCAATTGCCTTCAGTGCGCACAGAAGCCCGCTGCTCTGCTGCTTGGTTTTTCGCCTTCAGTCAATTGCACACTACTGAAGCTGAGGCAGGCTGTTCAGCTTTGCTGCTTTTCAGCATCTCTGCTGCCTTTCTGCTCTGTGACAGCTCTCCAGGTTTCTTGCCTTCTCCAGGCTGCAACGTGCCCGCTACTACCCAGAGCTGGGCAGGAGTGGGCAGAGAGCACGGCCATCTGTCAGCAGGTTGCAGCTTGCCCAGGAAAATGCAGTGTCCTTGGCATGTGCAGCAAATCCCATTTCTTGGCAAGGTCGGGCTAAGTGAGCAGTGCTGGCACACTTTGTCCTTGAGAACTGGAGCGGAAAAGCTTTTCGCTAAGATGTAGGCGACTACAGAGGCAGAATACGGAGCTCCGGAGCTGGCCGAAAGCAAGTGCCGTTTCCCGGCGTCTTTCGGCAAAAGCGGCGCTCCGGAGCTCACCGCTGCCGCTCCAGTCATCTGCGCGCGAAGTAGCTGCTTCTTGGCCTCCGGCAGCCGGAGATCGCGGTAGCTTGTAAGAGGCGAAGAACGAAGCCGCGAAGAAGCTGGCTTATGTGCGTAGCTCGCAGACTGCTGCAGGACGGTGGCTGCCGCTCTCCTGCCTCTTGAATTCACCCTTGGCATGCCAATGGAAGCTGTTCCAGGACAACCTTCCTGAGTTTTTATTTTACTTTTCATGCATCCCTCCTTGGAAATTCTTGTTGCTCCCCAGAGGCTCCGAGATGCAGAGAACACGGTGGCAGCTGCTGAAAAGAAGGGCAACTGTGAGTTGGTCAAGAAGCAAGAACATAGGCAGCTGCCTGTGCTTGGCAAGGAGCAGCTGCTGGATTCTTGCCATTGCCTTCAGTGCACACAGAAGCCCGCTGCTCTGCTGCTTGGCTTTTCGCCTTCAGTCAATTGCACACTACTGAAGCTGAGGCAGGCTGTTCAGCTTGGCTGCTTTTCAGCATCTCAGCTGCCCTTCTGCTCTGTGACAACTCTCCAGGTTTCTTGCCTTCGCCAGGCTGCAACGTGCCCGCTACTACCCAGAGCTGGGCAGGAGTGGGCAGAGAGCACGGCCATCTGTCAGCAGGTTGCAGCTTGCCCAGGAAAATGCAGTGTCCTTGGCATGTGCAGCAAATCCCATTTCTTGGCAAGGTCGGGCTAAGTGAGCTGTCCTGGTACAGTTTCTCCTTGAGAACTGGAGCGGAAAAGCTTTTCGCTAAGATATAGGCGACTAGAGAGGCAGAATACGCGGCTCCGCAGCTGGCCGAAAGCAAGTGCCGCTTCCCGGCGTCTTTCGGCAAAAGCGGCGCTCCGGAGCTCACCGCTGCCGCTCCAGTCATCTGTACGCGAAGTAGCCGCTTCTTCGCCTCTGGCAGCCGGAGATCGCGGTAGCTTGCAAGAGGCGAAGAACGAAGCCGCGAAGAAGCCGGCTTGTGTGCGTAGCTCGCAGACTGCTGCAGGACGGTGGCTGCCGCTCTCCTGCCTCTTGAATTCACCCTTGGCATGCCAATGGAAGCTGTTCCAGGACAACCTTCCTGAGTTTTTATTTTACTTTTCATGCATCCCTCCTTGGAAATTCTTGTTGCTCCCCAGAGGCTCCGAGATGCAGAGAACACGGTGGCAGCTGCTGAAAAGAAGGGCAACTGTGAGTTGGTCAAGAAGCAAGAACATAGGCAGCTGCCTGTGCTTGGCACGGAGCAGCTGCTGGATTCTTGCAATTGCCTTCAGTGCGCACGGAAGCCCGCTGCTCTGCTGCTTGGTTTTTCGCCTTCAGTCAATTGCACACTACTGAAGCTGAGGCAGGCTGTTCAGCTTTGCTGCTTTTCAGCATCTCAGCTGCCCTTCTGCTCTGTGACAGCTCTCCAGGTTTCTTGCCTTCGCCAGGCTGCAACGTGCCCGCTACTACCCAGAGCTGGGCAGGAGTGGGCAGAGAGCACGGCCATCTGTCAGCAGGTTGCAGCTTGCCCAGGAAAATGCAGTGTCCTTGGCATGTGCAGCAAATCCCATTTCTTGGCAAGGTCGGGCTAAGTGAGCTGTCCTGGTACAGTTTCTCCTTGAGAACTGGAGCGGAAAAGCTTTTCGCTAAGATATAGGCGACTAGAGAGGCAGAATACGCGGCTCCGCAGCTGGCCGAAAGCAAGTGCCGCTTCCCGGCGTCTTTCGGCAAAAGCGGCGCTCCGGAGCTCACCGCTGCCGCTCCAGTCATCTGTACGCGAAGTAGCCGCTTCTTCGCCTCTGGCAGCCGGAGATCGCGGTAGCTTGCAAGAGGCGAAGAACGAAGCCGCGAAGAAGCCGGCTTGTGTGCGTAGCTCGCAGACTGCTGCAGGACGGTGGCTGCCGCTCTCCTGCCTCTTGAATTCACCCTTGGCATGCCAATGGAAGCTGTTCCAGGACAACCTTCCTGAGTTTTTATTTTAGTTTTCATGCATCCCTCCTTGGAAATTCTTGTTGCTCCCCAGAGGCTCCGAGATGCAGAGAACACGGTGGCAGCTGCTGAAAAGAAGGGCAACTGTGAGTTGGTCAAGAAGCAAGAACATAGGCAGCTGCCTGTGCTTGGCAAGGAGCAGCTGCTGGATTCTTGCCATTGCCTTCAGTGCACACAGAAGCCCGCTGCTCTGCTGCTTGGTTTTTCGCCTTCAGTCAATTGCACACTACTGAAGCTGAGGCAGGCTGTTCAGCTTTGCTGCTTTTCAGCATCTCAGCTGCCCTTCTGCTCTGTGACAGCTCTCCAGGTTTCTTGCCTTCGCCAGGCTGCAACGTGCCCGCTACTACCCAGAGCTGGGCAGGAGTGGGCAGAGAGCACGGCCATCTGTCAGCAGGTTGCAGCTTGCCCAGGAAAATGCAGTGTCCTTGGCATGTGCAGCAAATGCCATTTCTTGGCAAGGTCGGGCTAAGTGAGCTGTTCTGGTACAGTTTCTCCTTGAGAACTGGAGCGGAAAAGCTTTTCGCTAAGATATAGGCGACTAGAGAGGCAGAATACGCGGCTCCGCAGCTGGCCGAAAGCAAGTGCCGCTTCCCGGCGTCTTTCGGCAAAAGCGGCGCTCCGGAGCTCACCGCTGCCGCTCCAGTCATCTGTGCGCGAAGTAGCCGCTTCATCGCCTCCAGCAGCCGGAGATCGCGGTAGCTTGTAAGAGGCGAAGAACGAAGCCGCGAAGAAGCCGGCTTGTGGGCGTAGCTCGCAGACTGCTGCAGGACGGTGGCTGCCGCTCTCCTGCCTCTTGAATTCACCCTTGGCATGCCAATGGGAGGTGCTCCAGGACAACTTTCCTGAGTTTTTATTTTAGTTTTCATGCATCCCTCCTTGGAAATTCTTGTTGCTCCCCAGAGGCTCCGAGATGCAGAGAACACGGTGGCAGCTGCTGAAAAGAAGGGCAACTGTGAGTTGGTCAAGAAGCAAGAACCTAGGCAGCTGCCTGTGCTTGGCAAGGAGCAGCTGCTGGATTCTTGCAATTGCCTTCAGTGCGCACAGAAGCCCGCTGCTCTGCTGCTTGGTTTTTCGCCTTCAGTCAATTGCACACTACTGAAGCTGAGGCAGGCTGTTCAGCTTTGCTGCTTTTCAGCATCTCAGCTGCCTTTCTGCTCTGTGACAGCTCTCCAGGTTTCTTGCCTTCGCCAGGCTGCAACGTGCCCGCTACTACCCAGAGCTGGGCAGGAGTGGGCAGAGAGCACGGCCATCTGTCAGCAGGTTGCAGCTTGCCCAGGAAAATGCAGTGTCCTTGGCATGTGCAGCAAATGCCATTTCTTGGCAAGGTCGGGCTAAGTGAGCTGTTCTGGTACACTTTCTCCTTGAGAACTGGAGCGGAAAAGCTTTTCGCTAAGATGTGGGTGACTAGAGAGGCAGAATACGGAGCTCCGCAGCTGGCCGAAAGCAAGTGCCGCTTCCCGGCGTCTTTCGG
The DNA here is from genome assembly GCF_024509145.1 of Vidua macroura. Taxonomy (NCBI): domain Eukaryota; kingdom Metazoa; phylum Chordata; class Aves; order Passeriformes; family Viduidae; genus Vidua; species Vidua macroura. The sequence continues at coordinate 41,591,910 of NC_071573.1, read as the reverse complement.
CAAAAGCGGCGCTCCGGAGCTCACCGCTGCCGCTCCAGTCATCTCTGCGCGAAGTAGCCGCTTCTTCGCCTCCGGCAGCCGGAGATCGCGGTAGCTTGCAAGAGGCGAAGAACGAAGCCGCGAAGAAGCCGGCTTGTGTGCGTAGCTCGCAGACTGCTGCAGGACGGTGGCTGCCGCTCTCCTGCCTCTTGAATTCACCCTTGGCATGCCAATGGAAGCTGTTCCAGGACAACCTTCCTGAGTTTTTATTTTACTTTTCATGCATCCCACCTTGGAAATTCTTGTTGCTCCCCAGAGGCTCCAAGATGCAGAGAACACGGTGGCAGCTGCTGAAAAGAAGGGCAACTGTGAGTTGGTCAAGAAGCAAGAACATAGGCAGCTGCCTGTGCTTGGCACGGAGCAGCTGCTGGATTCTTGCAATTGCCTTCAGTGCGCACGGAAGCCCGCTGCTCTGCTGCTTGGTTTTTCGCCTTCAGTCAATTGCACACTACTGAAGCTGAGGCAGGCTGTTCAGCTTTGCTGCTTTTCAGCATCTCAGCTGCCCTTCTGCTCTGTGACAGCTCTCCAGGTTTCTTGCCTTTGCCAGGCTGCAACGTGCCCGCTACTACCCAGAGCTGGGCAGGAGTGGGCAGAGAGCACGGCCATCTGTCAGCAGGTTGCAGCTTGCCCAGGAAAATGCAGTGTCCTTGGCATGTGCAGCAAATCCCATTTCCTGCCAAGGTCGGGCTAAGTGAGCAGTGCTGGTACACTTTCTCCTTGAGAACTGGAGCGGAAAAGCTTTTCGCTAAGATGTAGGTGACTAGAGAGGCAGAATACGGAGCTCCGCAGCTGGCCGAAAGCAAGTGCCGCTTCCCGGCGTCTTTCGGCAAAAGCGGCGCTCCGGAGCTCACCGCTGCCGCTCCAGTCATCTCTGCGCGAAGTAGCCGCTTCTTCGCCTCCGGCCGCCGGAGATCGCGGTAGCTTGTAAGAGGCGAAGAACGAAGCCGCGAAGAAGCCGGCTTGTGTGCGTAGCTCGCAGACTGCTGCAGGACGGTGGCTGCCGCTCTCCTGCCTCTTGAATTCACCCTTGGCATGCCAATGGGAGGTGCTCCAGGACAACTTTCCTGAGTTTTTATTTTAGTTTTCATGCATCCCTCCTTGGAAATTCTTGTTGCTCCCCAGAGGCTCCGAGATGCAGAGAACACGGTGGCAGCTGCTGAAAAGAAGGGCAACTGTGAGTTGGTCAAGAAGCAAGAACCTAGGCAGCTGCCTGTGCTTGGCAAGGAGCAGCTGCTGGATTCTTGCAATTGCCTTCAGTGCGCACAGAAGCCCGCTGCTCTGCTGCTTGGTTTTTCGCCTTCAGTCAATTGCACACTACTGAAGCTGAGGCAGGCTGTTCAGCTTTGCTGCTTTTCAGCATCTCAGCTGCCTTTCTGCTCTGTGACAGCTCTCCAGGTTTCTTGCCTTCGCCAGGCTGCAACGTGCCCGCTACTACCCAGAGCTGGGCAGGAGTGGGCAGAGAGCACGGCCATCTGTCAGCAGGTTGCAGCTTGCCCAGGAAAATGCAGTGTCCTTGGCATGTGCAGCAAATGCCATTTCTTGGCAAGGTCGGGCTAAGTGAGCTGTTCTGGTACAGTTTCTCCTTGAGAACTGGAGCGGAAAAGCTTTTCGCTAAGATATAGGCGACTAGAGAGGCAGAATACGCGGCTCCGCAGCTGGCCGAAAGCAAGTGCCGCTTCCCGGCGTCTTTCGGCAAAAGCGGCGCTCCGGAGCGCACCGCTGCCGCTCCAGTCATCTCTGCGCGAAGTAGCCGCTTCTTCGCCTCTGGCAGCCAGAGATCGCAGTAGCTTGTAAGAGGCGAAGAACGAAGCCGCGAAGAAGCCGGCTTGTGTGCGTAGCTCGCAGACTGCTGCAGGACGGTGGCTGCCGCTCTCCTGCCTCTTGAATTCACCCTTGGCATGCCAATGGAAGCTGTTCCAGGACAACCTTCCTGAGTTTTTATTTTAGTTTTCATGCATCCCACCTTGGAAATTCTTGTTGCTCCCCAGAGGCTCCGAGATGCAGAGAACACGGTGGCAGCTGCTGAAAAGAAGGGCAACTGTGAGTTGGTCAAGAAGCAAAAACCTAGGCAGCTGCCTGTGCTTGGCGAGGAGCAGCTGCTGGATTCTTGCAATTGCCTTCAGTGCGCACAGAAGCCCGCTGCTCTGCTGCTTGGTTTTTCGCCTTCAGTCAATTGCACACTACTGAAGCTGAGGCAGGCTGTTCAGCTTTGCTGCTTTTCAGCATCTCACCTGCCCATCTGCTCTGTGACAGCTCTCCAGGTTTCTTGCCTTTGCCAGGCTGCAACGTGCCCGCTACTACCCAGAGCTGGGCAGGAGTGGGCAGAGAGCACGGCCATCTGTCAGCAGGTTGCAGCTTGCCCAGGAAAATGCAGTTTCCTTGGCATGTGCAGCAAATCCCATTTCTTGCCAAGGTCGGGGTAAGTGAGCTGTTCTGGTACACTTTCTCCTTGAGAACTGGAGCGGAAAAGCTTTTCGCTAAGATGTAGGCGACTAGAGAGGCAGAATACGCGGCTCCGCAGCTGGCCGAAAGCAAGTGCCGCTTCCCGGCGTCTTTCGGCAAAAGCGGTGTTCCGGAGCTCACCGCTGCCGCTCCACTCATCTGTGCACGAAGTAGCCGCTTCTTGGCCTCCGGCAGCCGGAGATCGCGGTAGCTTGTAAGAGGCGAAGAACGAAGCCGCGAAGAAGCCGGCTTGTGTGCGTAGCTCGCAGACTGCTGCAGGACGGTGGCTGCCGCTCTCCTGCCTCTTGAATTCACCCTTGGCATGCCAATGGAAGCTGTTCCAGGACAATCTTCCTGAGTTTTTATTTTACTTTTCATGCATCCCTCCTTGGAAATTCTTGTTGCTCCCCAGAGGCTCCGAGATGCAGAGAACACGGTGGCAGCTGCTGAAAAGAAGGGCAACTGTGAGTTGGTCAAGAAGCAAGAACATAGGCAGCTGCCTGTGCTTGGCAAGGAGCAGCTGCTGGATTCTTGCCATTGCCTTCAGTGCACACAGAAGCCCGCTGCTCTGCTGCTTGGCTTTTCGCCTTCAGTCAATTGCACACTACTGAAGCTGAGGCAGGCTGTTCAGCTTGGCTGCTTTTCAGCATCTCAGCTGCCCTTCTGCTCTGTGACAGCTCTCCAGGTTTCTTGCCTTCGCCAGGCTGCAACGTGCCCGCTACTACCCAGAGCTGGGCAGGAGTGGGCAGAGAGCAGGGCCATCTGTCAGCAGGTTGCAGCTTGCCCAGGAAAATGCAGTGTCCTTGGCATGTGCAGCAAATGCCATTTCTTGGCAAGGTCGGGCTAAGTGAGCTGTTCTGGTACACTTTCTCCTTGAGAACTGGAGCGGAAAAGCTTTTCGCTAAGATGTGGGTGACTAGAGAGGCAGAATACGGAGCTCCGCAGCTGGCCGAAAGCAAGTGCCGCTTCCCGGCGTCTTTCGGCAAAAGCGGCGCTCCGGAGCTCACCGCTGCCGCTCCAGTCATCTCTGCGCGAAGTAGCCGCTTCTTCGCCTCCGGCAGCCGGAGATCGCGGTAGCTTGCAAGAGGCGAAGAACGAAGCCGCGAAGAAGCCGGCTTGTGTGCGTAGCTCGCAGACTGCTGCAGGACGGTGGCTGCCGCTCTCCTGCCTCTTGAATTCACCCTTGGCATGCCAATGGAAGCTGTTCCAGGACAACCTTCCTGAGTTTTTATTTTACTTTTCATGCATCCCACCTTGGAAATTCTTGTTGCTCCCCAGAGGCTCCGAGATGCAGAGAACACGGTGGCAGCTGCTGAAAAGAAGGGCAACTGTGAGTTGGTCAAGAAGCAAGAACCTAGGCAGCTGCCTGTGCTTGGCACGGAGCAGCTGCTGGATTCTTGCAATTGCCTTCAGTGCGCACGGAAGCCCGCTGCTCTGCTGCTTGGTTTTTCGCCTTCAGTCAATTGCACACTACTGAAGCTGAGGCAGGCTGTTCAGCTTTGCTGCTTTTCAGCATCTCAGCTGCCCTTCTGCTCTGTGACAGCTCTCCAGGTTTCTTGCCTTTGCCAGGCTGCAACGTGCCCGCTACTACCCAGAGCTGGGCAGGAGTGGGCAGAGAGCACGGCCATCTGTCAGCAGGTTGCAGCTTGCCCAGGAAAATGCAGTGTCCTTGGCATGTGCAGCAAATCCCATTTCCTGCCAAGGTCGGGCTAAGTGAGCAGTGCTGGTACACTTTCTCCTTGAGAACTGGAGCGGAAAAGCTTTTCGCTAAGATGTAGGTGACTAGAGAGGCAGAATACGGAGCTCCGCAGCTGGCCGAAAGCAAGTGCCGCTTCCCGGCGTCTTTCGGCAAAAGCGGCGCTCCGGAGCTCACCGCTGCCGCTCCAGTCATCTCTGCGCGAAGTAGCCGCTTCTTCGCCTCCGGCCGCCGGAGATCGCGGTAGCTTGTAAGAGGCGAAGAACGAAGCCGCGAAGAAGCCGGCTTGTGTGCGTAGCTCGCAGACTGCTGCAGGACGGTGGCTGCCGCTCTCCTGCCTCTTGAATTCACCCTTGGCATGCCAATGGAAGCTGTTCCAGGACAACCTTCCTGAGTTTTTATTTTACTTTTCATGCATCCCTCCTTGGAAATTCTTGTTGCTCCCCAGAGTCTCCGAGATGCAGAGAACACGGTGGCAGCTGCTGAAAAGAAGGGCAACTGTGAGTTGGTCAAGAAGCAAGAACATAGGCAGCTGCCTGTGCTTGGCAAGGAGCAGCTGCTGGATTCTTGCCATTGCCTTCAGTGCACACAGAAGCCCGCTGCTCTGCTGCTTGGTTTTTCGCCTTCAGTCAATTGCACACTACTGAAGCTGAGGCAGGCTGTTCAGCTTTGCTGCTTTTCAGCATCTCAGCTGCCCTTCTGCTCTGTGACAGCTCTCCAGGTTTCTTGCCTTCGCCAGGCTGCAACGTGCCCGCTACTACCCAGAGCTGGGCAGGAGTGGGCAGAGAGCACGGCCATCTGTCAGCAGGTTGCAGCTTGCCCAGGAAAATGCAGTGTCCTTGGCATGTGCAGCAAATGCCATTTCTTGGCAAGGTCGGGCTAAGTGAGCTGTTCTGGTACAGTTTCTCCTTGAGAACTGGAGCGGAAAAGCTTTTCGCTAAGATATAGGCGACTAGAGAGGCAGAATACGCGGCTCCGCAGCTGGCCGAAAGCAAGTGCCGCTTCCCGGCGTCTTTCGGCAAAAGCGGCGCTCCGGAGCTCACCGCTGCCGCTCCAGTCATCTGTGCGCGAAGTAGCCGCTTCTTCGCCTCCAGCAGCCGGAGATCGCGGTAGCTTGTAAGAGGCGAAGAACGAAGCCGCGAAGAAGCCGGCTTGTGGGCGTAGCTCGCAGACTGCTGCAGGACGGTGGCTGCCGCTCTCCTGCCTCTTGAATTCACCCTTGGCATGCCAATGGGAGGTGCTCCAGGACAACTTTCCTGAGTTTTTATTTTAGTTTTCATGCATCCCTCCTTGGAAATTCTTGTTGCTCCCCAGAGGCTCCGAGATGCAGAGAACACGGTGGCAGCTGCTGAAAAGAAGGGCAACTGTGAGTTGGTCAAGAAGCAAGAACATAGGCAGCTGCCTGTGCTTGGCACGGAGCAGCTGCTGGATTCTTGCAATTGCCTTCAGTGCGCACGGAAGCCCGCTGCTCTGCTGCTTGGTTTTTCGCCTTCAGTCAATTGCACACTACTGAAGCTGAGGCAGGCTGTTCAGCTTTGCTGCTTTTCAGCATCTCAGCTGCCCTTCTGCTCTGTGACAGCTCTCCAGGTTTCTTGCCTTTGCCAGGCTGCAACGTGCCCGCTACTACCCAGAGCTGGGCAGGAGTGGGCAGAGAGCACGGCCATCTGTCAGCAGGTTGCAGCTTGCCCAGGAAAATGCAGTGTCCTTGGCATGTGCAGCAAATCCCATTTCCTGCCAAGGTCGGGCTAAGTGAGCAGTGCTGGTACACTTTCTCCTTGAGAACTGGAGCGGAAAAGCTTTTCGCTAAGATGTAGGTGACTAGAGAGGCAGAATACGGAGCTCCGCAGCTGGCCGAAAGCAAGTGCCGCTTCCCGGCGTCTTTCGGCAAAAGCGGCGCTCCGGAGCTCACCGCTGCCGCTCCAGTCATCTCTGCGCGAAGTAGCCGCTTCTTCGCCTCCGGCCGCCGGAGATCGCGGTAGCTTGTAAGAGGCGAAGAACGAAGCCGCGAAGAAGCCGGCTTGTGTGCGTAGCTCGCAGACTGCTGCAGGACGGTGGCTGCCGCTCTCCTGCCTCTTGAATTCACCCTTGGCATGCCAATGGAAGCTGTTCCAGGACAACCTTCCTGAGTTTTTATTTTACTTTTCATGCATCCCTCCTTGGAAATTCTTGTTGCTCCCCAGAGTCTCCGAGATGCAGAGAACACGGTGGCAGCTGCTGAAAAGAAGGGCAACTGTGAGTTGGTCAAGAAGCAAGAACATAGGCAGCTGCCTGTGCTTGGCAAGGAGCAGCTGCTGGATTCTTGCCATTGCCTTCAGTGCACACAGAAGCCCGCTGCTCTGCTGCTTGGTTTTTCGCCTTCAGTCAATTGCACACTACTGAAGCTGAGGCAGGCTGTTCAGCTTTGCTGCTTTTCAGCATCTCAGCTGCCCTTCTGCTCTGTGACAGCTCTCCAGGTTTCTTGCCTTCGCCAGGCTGCAACGTGCCCGCTACTACCCAGAGCTGGGCAGGAGTGGGCAGAGAGCACGGCCATCTGTCAGCAGGTTGCAGCTTGCCCAGGAAAATGCAGTGTCCTTGGCATGTGCAGCAAATGCCATTTCTTGGCAAGGTCGGGCTAAGTGAGCTGTTCTGGTACAGTTTCTCCTTGAGAACTGGAGCGGAAAAGCTTTTCGCTAAGATATAGGCGACTAGAGAGGCAGAATACGCGGCTCCGCAGCTGGCCGAAAGCAAGTGCCGCTTCCCGGCGTCTTTCGGCAAAAGCGGCGCTCCGGAGCTCACCGCTGCCGCTCCAGTCATCTGTGCGCGAAGTAGCCGCTTCTTCGCCTCCAGCAGCCGGAGATCGCGGTAGCTTGTAAGAGGCGAAGAACGAAGCCGCGAAGAAGCCGGCTTGTGGGCGTAGCTCGCAGACTGCTGCAGGACGGTGGCTGCCGCTCTCCTGCCTCTTGAATTCACCCTTGGCATGCCAATGGGAGGTGCTCCAGGACAACTTTCCTGAGTTTTTATTTTAGTTTTCATGCATCCCTCCTTGGAAATTCTTGTTGCTCCCCAGAGGCTCCGAGATGCAGAGAACACGGTGGCAGCTGCTGAAAAGAAGGGCAACTGTGAGTTGGTCAAGAAGCAAGAACCTAGGCAGCTGCCTGTGCTTGGCAAGGAGCAGCTGCTGGATTCTTGCAATTGCCTTCAGTGCGCACAGAAGCCCGCTGCTCTGCTGCTTGGTTTTTCGCCTTCAGTCAATTGCACACTACTGAAGCTGAGGCAGGCTGTTCAGCTTTGCTGCTTTTCAGCATCTCAGCTGCCTTTCTGCTCTGTGACAGCTCTCCAGGTTTCTTGCCTTCGCCAGGCTGCAACGTGCCCGCTACTACCCAGAGCTGGGCAGGAGTGGGCAGAGAGCACGGCCATCTGTCAGCAGGTTGCAGCTTGCCCAGGAAAATGCAGTGTCCTTGGCATGTGCAGCAAATGCCATTTCTTGGCAAGGTCGGGCTAAGTGAGCTGTTCTGGTACACTTTCTCCTTGAGAACTGGAGCGGAAAAGCTTTTCGCTAAGATGTGGGTGACTAGAGAGGCAGAATACGGAGCTCCGCAGCTGGCCGAAAGCAAGTGCCGCTTCCCGGCGTCTTTCGGCAAAAGCGGCGCTCCGGAGCGCACCGCTGCCGCTCCAGTCATCTGTGCGCGAAGTAGCCGCTTCTTCGCCTCCGGCAGCCGGAGATCGCGGTAGCTTGCAAGAGGCGAAGAACGAAGCCGCGAAGAAGCCGGCTTGTGTGCGTAGCTCGCAGACTGCTGCAGGACGGTGGCTGCCGCTCTCCTGCCTCTTGAATTCACCCTTGGCATGCCAATGGAAGCTGTTCCAGGACAACCTTCCTGAGTTTTTATTTTACTTTTCATGCATCCCACCTTGGAAATTCTTGTTGCTCCCCAGAGGCTCCGAGATGCAGAGAACACGGTGGCAGCTGCTGAAAAGAAGGGCAACTGTGAGTTGGTCAAGAAGCAAGAACATAGGCAGCTGCCTGTGCTTGGCACGGAGCAGCTGCTGGATTCTTGCAATTGCCTTCAGTGCGCACGGAAGCCCGCTGCTCTGCTGCTTGGTTTTTCGCCTTCAGTCAATTGCACACTACTGAAGCTGAGGCAGGCTGTTCAGCTTTGCTGCTTTTCAGCATCTCAGCTGCCCTTCTGCTCTGTGACAGCTCTCCAGGTTTCTTGCCTTTGCCAGGCTGCAACGTGCCCGCTACTACCCAGAGCTGGGCAGGAGTGGGCAGAGAGCACGGCCATCTGTCAGCAGGTTGCAGCTTGCCCAGGAAAATGCAGTGTCCTTGGCATGTGCAGCAAATCCCATTTCCTGCCAAGGTCGGGCTAACTGAGCAGTGCTGGTACACTTTCTCCTTGAGAACTGGAGCTGAAAAGCTTTTCGCTAAGATGTAGGTGACTAGAGAGGCAGAATACGGAGCTCCGCAGCTGGCCGAAAGCAAGTGCCGCTTCCCGGCGTCTTTCGGCAAAAGCGGCGCTCCGGAGCGCACCGCTGCTGCTCTAGTCATCTGAGCGCGAAGTAGCCGCTTCTTGGCCTCCGGCGGCCGGAGATCGCGGTAGCTTGTAAGAGGCGAAGAACGAAGCCGCGAAGAAGCCGGCTTGTGTGCGTAGCTCGCAGACTGCTGCAGGACGGTGGCTGCCTCTCTCGTGCCTCTTGAATTCACCCTTGGCATGCCAATGGAAGGTGTTCCAGGACAACCTTCCTGAGTTTTTATTTTACTTTTCATGCATCCCTCCTTGGAAATTCTTGTTGCTCCCCAGAGGCTCCGAGATGCAGAGAACACGGTGGCAGCTGCTGAAAAGAAGGGCAACTGTGAGTTGGTCAAGAAGCAAGAACGTAGGCAGCTGCCTGTGCTTGGCACGGAGCAGCTGCTGGATTCTTGCAATTGCCTTCAGTGCGCACGGAAGCCCGCTGCTCTGCTGCTTGGTTTTTCGCCTTCAGTCAATTGCACACTACTGAAGCTGAGGCAGGCTGTTCAGCTTTGCTGCTTTTCAGCATCTCAGCTGCCCTTCTGCTCTGTGACAGCTCTCCAGGTTTCTTGCCTTCGCCAGGCTGCAACGTGCCCGCTACTACCCAGAGCTGGGCAGGAGTGGGCAGAGAGCACGGCCATCTGTCAGCAGGTTGCAGCTTGCCCAGGAAAATGCAGTGTCCTTGGCATGTGCAGCAAATCCCATTTCTTGGCAAGGTCGGGCTAAGTGAGCTGTTCTGGTACAGTTTCTCCTTGAGAACTGGAGCGGAAAAGCTTTTCGCTAAGATGTAGGTGACTAGAGAGGCAGAATACGGAGCTCCGCAGCTGGCCGAAAGCAAGTGCTACTTCCCGGCGTCTTTCGGCAAAAGCGGCGCTCCGGAGCTCACCGCTGCCGCTCCAGTGATCTGTGCGCGAAGTAGCCGCTTCTTCGCCTCCAGCAGCCGGAGATCGCGGTAGCTTGTAAGAGGCGAAGAACGAAGCCGCGAAGAAGCCGGCTTGTGTGCGTAGCTCGCAGACTGCTGCAGGACGGTGGCTGCCGCTCTCCTGCCTCTTGAATTCACCCTTGGCATGCCAATGGAAGCTGTTCCAGGACAACCTTCCTGAGTTTTTATTTTACTTTTCATGCATCCCTCCTTGGAAATTCTTGTTGCTCCCCAGAGGCTCCAAGATGCAGAGAACACGGTGGCAGCTGCTGAAAAGAAGGGCAACTGTGAGTTGGTCAAGAAGCAAGAACATAGGCAGCTGCCTGTGCTTGGCACGGAGCAGCTGCTGGATTCTTGCAATTGCCTTCAGTGCGCACGGAAGCCCGCTGCTCTGCTGCTTGGTTTTTCGCCTTCAGTCAATTGCACACTACTGAAGCTGAGGCAGGCTGTTCAGCTTTGCTGCTTTTCAGCATCTCAGCTGCCCTTCTGCTCTGTGACAGCTCTCCAGGTTTCTTGCCTTCGCCAGGCTGCAACGTGCCCGCTACTACCCAGAGCTGGGCAGGAGTGGGCAGAGAGCACGGCCATCTGTCAGCAGGTTGCAGCTTGCCCAGGAAAATGCAGTTTCCTTGGCATGTGCAGCAAATCCCATTTCTTGCCAAGGTCGGGGTAAGTGAGCTGTTCTGGTACACTTTCTCCTTGAGAACTGGAGCGGAAAAGCTTTTCGCTAAGATATAGGCGACTAGAGAGGCAGAATACGCGGCTCCGCAGCTGGCCGAAAGCAAGTGCCGCTTCCCGGCGTCTTTCGGCAAAAGCGGCGCTCCGGAGCTCACCGCTGCCGCTCCAGTGATCTGTGCGCGAAGTAGCCGCTTCTTCGCCTCCAGCAGCCGGAGATCGCGGTAGCTTGTAAGAGGCGAAGAACGAAGCCGCGAAGAAGCCGGCTTGTGGGCGTAGCTCGCAGACTGCTGCAGGACGGTGGCTGCCGCTCTCCTGCCTCTTGAATTCACCCTTGGCATGCCAATGGGAGGTGCTCCAGGACAACTTTCCTGAGTTTTTATTTTAGTTTTCATGCATCCCTCCTTGGAAATTCTTGTTGCTCCCCAGAGGCTCCGAGATGCAGAGAACACGGTGGCAGCTGCTGAAAAGAAGGGCAACTGTGAGTTGGTCAAGAAGCAAGAACCTAGGCAGCTGCCTGTGCTTGGCAAGGAGCAGCTGCTGGATTCTTGCAATTGCCTTCAGTGCGCACAGAAGCCCGCTGCTCTGCTGCTTGGTTTTTCGCCTTCAGTCAATTGCACACTACTGAAGCTGAGGCAGGCTGTTCAGCTTTGCTGCTTTTCAGCATCTCAGCTGCCTTTCTGCTCTGTGACAGCTCTCCAGGTTTCTTGCCTTCGCCAGGCTGCAACGTGCCCGCTACTACCCAGAGCTGGGCAGGAGTGGGCAGAGAGCACGGCCATCTGTCAGCAGGTTGCAGCTTGCCCAGGAAAATGCAGTGTCCTTGGCATGTGCAGCAAATGCCATTTCTTGGCAAGGTCGGGCTAAGTGAGCTGTTCTGGTACAGTTTCTCCTTGAGAACTGGAGCGGAAAAGCTTTTCGCTAAGATATAGGCGACTAGAGAGGCAGAATACGCGGCTCCGCAGCTGGCCGAAAGCAAGTGCCGCTTCCCGGCGTCTTTCGGCAAAAGCGGCGCTCCGGAGCGCACCGCTGCCGCTCCAGTCATCTGTGCGCGAAGTAGCCGCTTCTTCGCCTCTGGCAGCCAGAGATCGCAGTAGCTTGTAAGAGGCGAAGAACGAAGCCGCGAAGAAGCCGGCTTGTGTGCGTAGCTCGCAGACTGCTGCAGGACGGTGGCTGCCGCTCTCCTGCCTCTTGAATTCACCCTTGGCATGCCAATGGAAGCTGTTCCAGGACAACCTTCCTGAGTTTTTATTTTACTTTTCATGCATCCCTCCTTGGAAATTCTTGTTGCTCCCCAGAGGCTCCGAGATGCAGCGAACACGGTGGCAGCTGCTGAAAAGAAGGGCAACTGTGAGTTGGTCAAGAAGCAAAAACCTAGGCAGCTGCCTGTGCTTGGCGAGGAGCAGCTGCTGGATTCTTGCAATTGCCTTCAGTGCGCACAGAAGCCCGCTGCTCTGCTGCTTGGTTTTTCGCCTTCAGTCAATTGCACACTACTGAAGCTGAGGCAGGCTGTTCAGCTTTGCTGCTTTTCAGCATCTCACCTGCCCATCTGCTCTGTGACAGCTCTCCAGGTTTCTTGCCTTTGCCAGGCTGCAACGTGCCGGCTACTACCCAGAGCTGGGCAGGAGTGGGCAGAGAGCACGGCCATCTGTCAGCAGGTTGCAGCTTGCCCAGGAAAATGCAGTTTCCTTGGCATGTGCAGCAAATCCCATTTCTTGCCAAGGTCGGGGTAAGTGAGCTGTTCTGGTACACTTTCTCCTTGAGAACTGGAGCGGAAAAGCTTTTCGCTAAGATATAGGCGACTAGAGAGGCAGAATACGCGGCTCCGCAGCTGGCCGAAAGCAAGTGCCGCTTCCCGGCGTCTTTCGGCAAAAGCGGCGCTCCGGAGCTCACCGCTGCCGCTCCAGTGATCTGTGCGCGAAGTAGCCGCTTCTTCGCCTCCAGCAGCCGGAGATCGCGGTAGCTTGTAAGAGGCGAAGAACGAAGCCGCGAAGAAGCCGGCTTGTGGGCGTAGCTCGCAGACTGCTGCAGGACGGTGGCTGCCGCTCTCCTGCCTCTTGAATTCACCCTTGGCATGCCAATGGAAGCTGTTCCAGGACAACCTTCCTGAGTTTTTATTTTACTTTTCATGCATCCCTCCTTGGAAATTCTTGTTGCTCCCCAGAGGCTCCAAGATGCAGAGAACACGGTGGCAGCTGCTGAAAAGAAGGGCAACTGTGAGTTGGTCAAGAAGCAAGAACATAGGCAGCTGCCTGTGCTTGGCACGGAGCAGCTGCTGGATTCTTGCAATTGCCTTCAGTGCGCACGGAAGCCCGCTGCTCTGCTGCTTGGTTTTTCGCCTTCAGTCAATTGCACACTACTGAAGCTGAGGCAGGCTGTTCAGCTTTGCTGCTTTTCAGCATCTCAGCTGCCCTTCTGCTCTGTGACAGCTCTCCAGGTTTCTTGCCTTCGCCAGGCTGCAACGTGCCCGCTACTACCCAGAGCTGGGCAGGAGTGGGCAGAGAGCACGGCCATCTGTCAGCAGGTTGCAGCTTGCCCAGGAAAATGCAGTGTCCTTGGCATGTGCAGCAAATGCCATTTCTTGGCAAGGTCGGGCTAAGTGAGCTGTTCTGGTACAGTTTCTCCTTGAGAACTGGAGCGGAAAAGCTTTTCGCTAAGATATAGGCGACTAGAGAGGAAGAATACGCGGCTCCGCAGCTGGCCGAAAGCAAGTGCCGCTTCCCGGCGTCTTTCGGCAAAAGCGGCGCTCCGGAGCTCACCGCTGCCGCTCCAGTCATCTGTGCGCGAAGTAGCCGCTTCTTCGCCTCCAGCAGCCGGAGATCGTGGTAGCTTGTAAGAGGCGAAGAACGAAGCCGCGAAGAAGCCGGCTTGTGGGCGTAGCTCGCAGACTGCTGCAGGACGGTGGCTGCCGCTCTCCTGCCTCTTGAATTCACCCTTGGCATGCCAATGGGAGGTGCTCCAGGACAACTTTCCTGAGTTTTTATTTTAGTTTTCATGCATCCCTCCTTGGAAATTCTTGTTGCTCCCCAGAGGCTCCGAGATGCAGAGAACACGGTGGCAGCTGCTGAAAAGAAGGGCAACTGTGAGTTGGTCAAGAAGCAAGAACCTAGGCAGCTGCCTGTGCTTGGCAAGGAGCAGCTGCTGGATTCTTGCAATTGCCTTCAGTGCGCACAGAAGCCCGCTGCTCTGCTGCTTGGTTTTTCGCCTTCAGTCAATTGCACACTACTGAAGCTGAGGCAGGCTGTTCAGCTTTGCTGCTTTTCAGCATCTCAGCTGCCTTTCTGCTCTGTGACAGCTCTCCAGGTTTCTTGCCTTCGCCAGGCTGCAACGTGCCCGCTACTACCCAGAGCTGGGCAGGAGTGGGCAGAGAGCACGGCCATCTGTCAGCAGGTTGCAGCTTGCCCAGGAAAATGCAGTGTCCTTGGCATGTGCAGCAAATGCCATTTCTTGGCAAGGTCGGGCTAAGTGAGCTGTTCTGGTACAGTTTCTCCTTGAGAACTGGAGCGGAAAAGCTTTTCGCTAAGATATAGGCGACTAGAGAGGCAGAATACGCGGCTCCGCAGCTGGCCGAAAGCAAGTGCCGCTTCCCGGCGTCTTTCGGCAAAAGCGGCGCTCCGGAGCGCACCGCTGCCGCTCCAGTCATCTGTGCGCGAAGTAGCCGCTTCTTCGCCTCTGGCAGCCAGAGATCGCAGTAGCTTGTAAGAGGCGAAGAACGAAGCCGCGAAGAAGCCGGCTTGTGTGCGTAGCTCGCAGACTGCTGCAGGACGGTGGCTGCCGCTCTCCTGCCTCTTGAATTCACCCTTGGCATGCCAATGGAAGCTGTTCCAGGACAACCTTCCTGAGTTTTTATTTTACTTTTCATGCATCCCTCCTTGGAAATTCTTGTTGCTCCCCAGAGGCTCCGAGATGCAGAGAACACGGTGGCAGCTGCTGAAAAGAAGGGCAACTGTGAGTTGGTCAAGAAGCAAAAACCTAGGCAGCTGCCTGTGCTTGGCGAGGAGCAGCTGCTGGATTCTTGCAATTGCCTTCAGTGCGCACAGAAGCCCGCTGCTCTGCTGCTTGGTTTTTCGCCTTCAGTCAATTGCACACTACTGAAGCTGAGGCAGGCTGTTCAGCTTTGCTGCTTTTCAGCATCTCACCTGCCCATCTGCTCTGTGACAGCTCTCCAGGTTTCTTGCCTTTGCCAGGCTGCAACGTGCCCGCTACTACCCAGAGCTGGGCAGGAGTGGGCAGAGAGCACGGCCATCTGTCAGCAGGTTGCAGCTTGCCCAGGAAAATGCAGTTTCCTTGGCATGTGCAGCAAATCCCATTTCTTGCCAAGGTCGGGGTAAGTGAGCTGTTCTGGTACACTTTCTCCTTGAGAACTGGAGCGGAAAAGCTTTTCGCTAAGATATAGGCGACTAGAGAGGCAGAATACGCGGCTCCGCAGCTGGCCGAAAGCAAGTGCCGCTTCCCGGCGTCTTTCGGCAAAAGCGGCGCTCCGGAGCTCACCGCTGCCGCTCCAGTCATCTGTGCGCGAAGTAGCCGCTTCTTCGCCTCCAGCAGCCGGAGATCGCGGTAGCTTGTAAGAGGCGAAGAACGAAGCCGCGAAGAAGCCGGCTTGTGGGCGTAGCTCGCAGACTGCTGCAGGACGGTGGCTGCCGCTCTCCTGCCTCTTGAATTCACCCTTGGCATGCCAATGGGAGGTGCTCCAGGACAACCTTCCTGAGTTTTTATTTTAGTTTTCATGCATCCCTCCTTGGAAATTCTTGTTGCTCCCCAGAGGCTCCGAGATGCAGAGAACACGGTGGCAGCTGCTGAAAAGAAGGGCAACTGTGAGTTGGTCAAGAAGCAAGAACCTAGGCAGCTGCCTGTGCTTGGCAAGGAGCAGCTGCTGGATTCTTGCAATTGCCTTCAGTGCGCACAGAAGCCCGCTGCTCTGCTGCTTGGTTTTTCGCCTTCAGTCAATTGCACACTACTGAAGCTGAGGCAGGCTGTTCAGCTTTGCTGCTTTTCAGCATCTCAGCTGCCTTTCTGCTCTGTGACAGCTCTCCAGGTTTCTTGCCTTCGCCAGGCTGCAACGTGCCCGCTACTACCCAGAGCTGGGCAGGAGTGGGCAGAGAGCACGGCCATCTGTCAGCAGGTTGCAGCTTGCCCAGGAAAATGCAGTGTCCTTGGCATGTGCAGCAAATGCCATTTCTTGGCAAGGTCGGGCTAAGTGAGCTGTTCTGGTACAGTTTCTCCTTGAGAACTGGAGCGGAAAAGCTTTTCGCTAAGATATAGGCGACTAGAGAGGCAGAATACGCGGCTCCGCAGCTGGCCGAAAGCAAGTGCCGCTTCCCGGCGTCTTTCGGCAAAAGCGGCGCTCCGGAGCGCACCGCTGCCGCTCCAGTCATCTGTGCGCGAAGTAGCCGCTTCTTCGCCTCTGGCAGCCAGAGATCGCAGTAGCTTGTAAGAGGCGAAGAACGAAGCCGCGAAGAAGCCGGCTTGTGTGCGTAGCTCGCAGACTGCTGCAGGACGGTGGCTGCCGCTCTCCTGCCTCTTGAATTCACCCTTGGCATGCCAATGGAAGCTGTTCCAGGACAACCTTCCTGAGTTTTTATTTTACTTTTCATGCATCCCACCTTGGAAATTCTTGTTGCTCCCCAGAGGCTCCGAGATGCAGAGAACACGGTGACAGCTGCTGAAAAGAAGGGCAACTGTGAGTTGGTCAAGAAGCAAAAACCTAGGCAGCTGCCTGTGCTTGGCGAGGAGCAGCTGCTGGATTCTTGCAATTGCCTTCAGTGCGCACAGAAGCCCGCTGCTCTGCTGCTTGGTTTTTCGCCTTCAGTCAATTGCACACTACTGAAGCTGAGGCAGGCTGTTCAGCTTTGCTGCTTTTCAGCATCTCACCTGCCCATCTGCTCTGTGACAGCTCTCCAGGTTTCTTGCCTTTGCCAGGCTGCAACGTGCCCGCTACTACCCAGAGCTGGGCAGGAGTGGGCAGAGAGCACAGCCATCTGTCAGCAGGTTGCAGCTTGCCCAGGAAAATGCAGTTTCCTTGGCATGTGCAGCAAATCCCATTTCTTGCCAAGGTCGGGGTAAGTGAGCTGTTCTGGTACACTTTCTCCTTGAGAACTGGAGCGGAAAAGCTTTTCGCTAAGATGTAGGCGACTAGAGAGGCAGAATACGCGGCTCCGCAGCTGGCCGAAAGCAAGTGCCGCTTCCCGGCGTCTTTCGGCAAAAGCGGTGTTCCGGAGCTCACCGCTGCCGCTCCACTCATCTGTGCACGAAGTAGCCGCTTCTTGGCCTCCGGCAGCCGGAGATCGCGGTAGCTTGTAAGAGGCGAAGAACGAAGCCGCGAAGAAGCCGGCTTGTGTGCGTAGCTCGCAGACTGCTGCAGGACGGTGGCTGCCGCTCTCCTGCCTCTTGAATTCACCCTTGGCATGCCAATGGAAGCTGTTCCAGGACAATCTTCCTGAGTTTTTATTTTACTTTTCATGCATCCCTCCTTGGAAATTCTTGTTGCTCCCCAGAGGCTCCGAGATGCAGAGAACACGGCGGCAGCTGCTGAAAAGAAGGGCAACTGTGAGTTGGTCAAGAAGCAAGAACCTAGGCAGCTGCCTGTGCTTGGCGAGGAGCAGCTGCTGGATTGCTTGCAATTGCCTTCAGTGCGCACAGAAGCCCGCTGCTCTGCTGCTTGGTTTTTCGCCTTCAGTCAATTGCACACTACTGAAGCTGAGGCAGGCTGTTCAGCTTTGCTGCTTTTCAGCATCTCAGCTGCCTTTCTGCTCTGTGACAGCTCTCCAGGTTTCTTGCCTTCGCCAGGCTGCAACGTGCCCGCTACTACCCAGAGCTGGGCAGGAGTGGGCAGAGAGCACGGCCATCTGTCAGCAGGTTGCAGCTTGCCCAGGAAAATGCAGTGTCCTTGGCATGTGCAGCAAATGCCATTTCTTGGCAAGGTCGGGCTAAGTGAGCTGTTCTGGTACAGTTTCTCCTTGAGAACTGGAGCGGAAAAGCTTTTCGCTAAGATATAGGCGACTAGAGAGGCAGAATACGCGGCTCCGCAGCTGGCCGAAAGCAAGTGCCGCTTCCCGGCGTCTTTCGGCAAAAGCGGCGCTCCGGAGCGCACCGCTGCCGCTCCAGTCATCTGTGCGCGAAGTAGCCGCTTCTTCGCCTCTGGCAGCCAGAGATCGCAGTAGCTTGTAAGAGGCGAAGAACGAAGCCGCGAAGAAGCCGGCTTGTGTGCGTAGCTCGCAGACTGCTGCAGGACGGTGGCTGCCGCTCTCCTGCCTCTTGAATTCACCCTTGGCATGCCAATGGAAGCTGTTCCAGGACAACCTTCCTGAGTTTTTATTTTACTTTTCATGCATCCCACCTTGGAAATTCTTGTTGCTCCCCAGAGGCTCCGAGATGCAGAGAACACGGTGACAGCTGCTGAAAAGAAGGGCAACTGTGAGTTGGTCAAGAAGCAAAAACCTAGGCAGCTGCCTGTGCTTGGCGAGGAGCAGCTGCTGGATTCTTGCAATTGCCTTCAGTGCGCACAGAAGCCCGCTGCTCTGCTGCTTGGTTTTTCGCCTTCAGTCAATTGCACACTACTGAAGCTGAGGCAGGCTGTTCAGCTTTGCTGCTTTTCAGCATCTCACCTGCCCATCTGCTCTGTGACAGCTCTCCAGGTTTCTTGCCTTTGCCAGGCTGCAACGTGCCCGCTACTACCCAGAGCTGGGCAGGAGTGGGCAGAGAGCACAGCCATCTGTCAGCAGGTTGCAGCTTGCCCAGGAAAATGCAGTTTCCTTGGCATGTGCAGCAAATCCCATTTCTTGCCAAGGTCGGGGTAAGTGAGCTGTTCTGGTACACTTTCTCCTTGAGAACTGGAGCGGAAAAGCTTTTCGCTAAGATGTAGGCGACTAGAGAGGCAGAATACGCGGCTCCGCAGCTGGCCGAAAGCAAGTGCCGCTTCCCGGCGTCTTTCGGCAAAAGCGGTGTTCCGGAGCTCACCGCTGCCGCTCCACTCATCTGTGCACGAAGTAGCCGCTTCTTGGCCTCCGGCAGCCGGAGATCGCGGTAGCTTGTAAGAGGCGAAGAACGAAGCCGCGAAGAAGCCGGCTTGTGTGCGTAGCTCGCAGACTGCTGCAGGACGGTGGCTGCCGCTCTCCTGCCTCTTGAATTCACCCTTGGCATGCCAATGGAAGCTGTTCCAGGACAATCTTCCTGAGTTTTTATTTTACTTTTCATGCATCCCTCCTTGGAAATTCTTGTTGCTCCCCAGAGGCTCCGAGATGCAGAGAACACGGCGGCAGCTGCTGAAAAGAAGGGCAACTGTGAGTTGGTCAAGAAGCAAGAACCTAGGCAGCTGCCTGTGCTTGGCGAGGAGCAGCTGCTGGATTGCTTGCAATTGCCTTCAGTGCGCACAGAAGCCCGCTGCTCTGCTGCTTGGTTTTTCGCCTTCAGTCAATTGCACACTACTGAAGCTGAGGCAGGCTGTTCAGCTTTGCTGCTTTTCAGCATCTCTGCTGCCTTTCTGCTCTGTGACAGCTCTCCAGGTTTCTTGCCTTCTCCAGGCTGCAACGTGCCCGCTACTACCCAGAGCTGGGCAGGAGTGGGCAGAGAGCACGGCCATCTGTCAGCAGGTTGCAGCTTGCCCAGGAAAATGCAGTGTCCTTGGCATGTGCAGCAAATCCCATTTCTTGGCAAGGTCGGGCTAAGTGAGCAGTGCTGGTACAGTTTCTCCTTGAGAACTGGAGCGGAAAAGCTTTTCGCTAAGATGTAGGCGACTACAGAGGCAGAATACGGAGCTCCGGAGCTGGCCGAAAGCAAGTGCCGTTTCCCGGCGTCTTTCGGCAAAAGCGGCGCTCCGGAGCTCACCGCTGCCGCTCCAGTCATCTGCGCGCGAAGTAGCTGCTTCTTGGCCTCCGGCAGCCGGAGATCGCGGTAGCTTGTAAGAGGCGAAGAACGAAGCCGCGAAGAAGCTGGCTTATGTGCGTAGCTCGCAGACTGCTGCAGGACGGTGGCTGCCGCTCTCCTGCCTCTTGAATTCACCCTTGGCATGCCAATGGAAGCTGTTCCAGGACAACCTTCCTGAGTTTTTATTTTACTTTTCATGCATCCCTCCTTGGAAATTCTTGTTGCTCCCCAGAGGCTCCGAGATGCAGAGAACACGGTGGCAGCTGCTGAAAAGAAGGGCAACTGTGAGTTGGTCAAGAAGCAAGAACATAGGCAGCTGCCTGTGCTTGGCAAGGAGCAGCTGCTGGATTCTTGCCATTGCCTTCAGTGCACACAGAAGCCCGCTGCTCTGCTGCTTGGCTTTTCGCCTTCAGTCAATTGCACACTACTGAAGCTGAGGCAGGCTTTTCAGCTTGGCTGCTTTTCAGCATCTCAGCTGCCCTTCTGCTCTGTGACAGCTCTCCAGGTTTCTTGCCTTCGCCAGGCTGCAACGTGCCCGCTACTACCCAGAGCTGGGCAGGAGTGGGCAGAGAGCACGGCCATCTGTCAGCAGGTTGCAGCTTGCCCAGGAAAATGCAGTGTCCTTGGCATGTGCAGCAAATACCATTTCTTGGCAAGGTCGGGCTAAGTGAGCAGTGCTGGTACACTTTCTCCTTGAGAACTGGAGCGGAAAAGCTTTTCGCTAAGATGTGGGTGACTAGAGAGGCAGAATACGGAGCTCCGCAGCTGGCCGAAAGCAAGTGCCGCTTCCCGGCGTCTTTCGGCAAAAGCGGTGCTCCGGAGCTCACCGCTGCCGCTCCAGTCATCTCTGCGCGAAGTAGCCGCTTCTTCGCCTCCGGCAGCCGGAGATCGCGGTAGCTTGCAAGAGGCGAAGAACGAAGCCGCGAAGAAGCCGGCTTGTGTGCGTAGCTCGCAGACTGCTGCAGGACGGTGGCTGCCGCTCTCCTGCCTCTTGAATTCACCCTTGGCATGCCAATGGAAGCTGTTCCAGGACAACCTTCCTGAGTTTTTATTTTACTTTTCATGCATCCCTCCTTGGAAATTCTTGTTGCTCCCCAGAGGCTCCGAGATGCAGAGAACACGGTGGCAGCTGCTGAAAAGAAGGGCAACTGTGAGTTGGTCAAGAAGCAAGAACCTAGGCAGCTGCCTGTGCTTGGCACGGAGCAGCTGCTGGATTCTTGCAATTGCCTTCAGTGCGCACGGAAGCCCGCTGCTCTGCTGCTTGGTTTTTCGCCTTCAGTCAATTGCACACTACTGAAGCTGAGGCAGGCTGTTCAGCTTTGCTGCTTTTCAGCATCTCAGCTGCCCATCTGCTCTGTGACAGCTCTCCAGGTTTCTTGCCGTTGCCAGGCTGCAACGTGCCCGCTACTACCCAGAGCTGGGCAGGAGTGGGCAGAGAGCACGGCCATCTGTCAGCAGGTTGCAGCTTGCCCAGGAAAATGCAGTGTCCTTGGCATGTGCAGCAAATCCCATTTCTTGGCAAGGTCGGGCTAAGTGAGCTGTCCTGGTACAGTTTCTCCTTGAGAACTGGAGCGGAAAAGCTTTTCGCTAAGATATAGGCGACTAGAGAGGCAGAATACGCGGCTCCGCAGCTGGCCGAAAGCAAGTGCCGCTTCCCGGCGTCTTTCGGCAAAAGCGGCGCTCCGGAGCTCACCGCTGCCGCTCCAGTCATCTGTACGCGAAGTAGCCGCTTCTTCGCCTCTGGCAGCCGGAGATCGCGGTAGCTTGCAAGAGGCGAAGAACGAAGCCGCGAAGAAGCCGGCTTGTGTGCGTAGCTCGCAGACTGCTGCAGGACGGTGGCTGCCGCTCTCCTGCCTCTTGAATTCACCCTTGGCATGCCAATGGAAGCTGTTCCAGGACAACCTTCCTGAGTTTTTATTTTACTTTTCATGCATCCCTCCTTGGAAATTCTTGTTGCTCCCCAGAGGCTCCGAGATGCAGAGAACACGGTGGCAGCTGCTGAAAAGAAGGGCAACTGTGAGTTGGTCAAGAAGCAAGAACATAGGCAGCTGCCTGTGCTTGGCACGGAGCAGCTGCTGGATTCTTGCAATTGCCTTCAGTGCGCACGGAAGCCCGCTGCTCTGCTGCTTGGTTTTTCGCCTTCAGTCAATTGCACACTACTGAAGCTGAGGCAGGCTGTTCAGCTTTGCTGCTTTTCAGCATCTCAGCTGCCCTTCTGCTCTGTGACAGCTCTCCAGGTTTCTTGCCTTTGCCAGGCTGCAACGTGCCCGCTACTACCCAGAGCTGGGCAGGAGTGGGCAGAGAGCACGGCCATCTGTCAGCAGGTTGCAGCTTGCCCAGGAAAATGCAGTGTCCTTGGCATGTGCAGCAAATCCCATTTCTTGGCAAGGTCGGGCTAAGTGAGCAGTGCTGGTACACTTTCTCCTTGAGAACTGGAGCGGAAAAGCTTTTCGCTAAGATGTAGGTGACTAGAGAGGCAGAATACGGAGCTCCGCAGCTGGCCGAAAGCAAGTGCCGCTTCCCGGCGTCTTTCGGCAAAAGCGGCGCTCCGGAGCTCACCGCTGCCGCTCCAGTCATCTGTGCGCGAAGTAGCCGCTTCTTCGCCTCCGGCCGCCGGAGATCGCGGTAGCTTGTAAGAGGCGAAGAACGAAGCCGCGAAGAAGCCGGCTTGTGTGCGTAGCTCGCAGACTGCTGCAGGACGGTGGCTGCCGCTCTCCTGCCTCTTGAATTCACCCTTGGCATGCCAATGGAAGCTGTTCCAGGACAACCTTCCTGAGTTTTTATTTTACTTTTCATGCATCCCTCCTTGGAAATTCTTGTTGCTCCCCAGAGGCTCCGAGATGCAGAGAACACGGTGGCAGCTGCTGAAAAGAAGGGCAACTGTGAGTTGGTCAAGAAGCAAGAACATAGGCAGCTGCCTGTGCTTGGCAAGGAGCAGCTGCTGGATTCTTGCCATTGCCTTCAGTGCACACAGAAGCCCGCTGCTCTGCTGCTTGGTTTTTCGCCTTCAGTCAATTGCACACTACTGAAGCTGAGGCAGGCTGTTCAGCTTTGCTGCTTTTCAGCATCTCAGCTGCCCTTCTGCTCTGTGACAGCTCTCCAGGTTTCTTGCCTTCGCCAGGCTGCAACGTGCCCGCTACTACCCAGAGCTGGGCAGGAGTGGGCAGAGAGCACGGCCATCTGTCAGCAGGTTGCAGCTTGCCCAGGAAAATGCAGTGTCCTTGGCATGTGCAGCAAATGCCATTTCTTGGCAAGGTCGGGCTAAGTGAGCTGTTCTGGTACAGTTTCTCCTTGAGAACTGGAGCGGAAAAGCTTTTCGCTAAGATATAGGCGACTAGAGAGGCAGAATACGCGGCTCCGCAGCTGGCCGAAAGCAAGTGCCGCTTCCCGGCGTCTTTCGGCAAAAGCGGCGCTCCGGAGCTCACCGCTGCCGCTCCAGTCATCTGTGCGCGAAGTAGCCGCTTCTTCGCCTCCAGCAGCCGGAGATCGCGGTAGCTTGTAAGAGGCGAAGAACGAAGCCGCGAAGAAGCCGGCTTGTGTGCGTAGCTCGCAGACTGCTGCAGGACGGTGGCTGCCGCTCTCCTGCCTCTTGAATTCACCCTTGGCATGCCAATGGGAGGTGCTCCAGGACAACTTTCCTGAGTTTTTATTTTACTTTTCATGCATCCCTCCTTGGAAATTCTTGTTGCTCCCCAGAGGCTCCGAGATGCAGAGAACACGGTGGCAGCTGCTGAAAAGAAGGGCAACTGTGAGTTGGTCAAGAAGCAAGAACCTAGGCAGCTGCCTGTGCTTGGCAAGGAGCAGCTGCTGGATTCTTGCAATTGCCTTCAGTGCGCACAGAAGCCCGCTGCTCTGCTGCTTGGTTTTTCGCCTTCAGTCAATTGCACACTACTGAAGCTGAGGCAGGCTGTTCAGCTTTGCTGCTTTTCAGCATCTCAGCTGCCTTTCTGCTCTGTGACAGCTCTCCAGGTTTCTTGCCTTCGCCAGGCTGCAACGTGCCCGCTACTACCCAGAGCTGGGCAGGAGTGGGCAGAGAGCAGGGCCATCTGTCAGCAGGTTGCAGCTTGCCCAGGAAAATGCAGTGTCCTTGGCATGTGCAGCAAATCCCATTTCTTGGCAAGGTCGGGCTAAGTGAGCTGTTCTGGTACACTTTCTCCTTGAGAACTGGAGCGGAAAAGCTTTTCGCTAAGATGTGGGTGACTAGAGAGGCAGAATACGGAGCTCCGCAGCTGGCCGAAAGCAAGTGCCGCTTCCCGGCGTCTTTCGGCAAAAGCGGCGCTCCGGAGCTCACCGCTGCCGCTCCAGTCATCTCTGCGCGAAGTAGCCGCTTCTTCGCCTCCGGCAGCCGGAGATCGCTGTAGCTTGCAAGAGGCGAAGAACGAAGCCGCGAAGAAGCCGGCTTGTGTGCGTAGCTCGCAGACTGCTGCAGGACGGTGGCTGCCGCTCTCCTGCCTCTTGAATTCACCCTTGGCATGCCAATGGAAGCTGTTCCAGGACAACCTTCCTGAGTTTTTATTTTACTTTTCATGCATCCCACCTTGGAAATTCTTGTTGCTCCCCAGAGGCTCCGAGATGCAGAGAACACGGTGGCAGCTGCTGAAAAGAAGGGCAACTGTGAGTTGGTCAAGAAGCAAGAACATAGGCAGCTGCCTGTGCTTGGCACGGAGCAGCTGCTGGATTCTTGCCATTGCCTTCAGTGCGCACAGAAGCCCGCTGCTCTGCTGCTTGGTTTTTCGCCTTCAGTCAATTGCACACTACTGAAGCTGAGGCAGGCTGTTCAGCTTTGCTGCTTTTCAGCATCTCAGCTGCCCTTCTGCTCTGTGACAGCTCTCCAGGTTTCTTGCCTTTGCCAGGCTGCAACGTGCCCGCTACTACCCAGAGCTGGGCAGGAGTGGGCAGAGAGCACGGCCATCTGTCAGCAGGTTGCAGCTTGCCCAGGAAAATGCAGTGTCCTTGGCATGTGCAGCAAATCCCATTTCCTGCCAAGGTCGGGCTAAGTGAGCAGTGCTGGTACACTTTCTCCTTGAGAACTGGAGCTGAAAAGCTTTTCGCTAAGATGTAGGTGACTAGAGAGGCAGAATACGGAGCTCCGCAGCTGGCCGAAAGCAAGTGCCGCTTCCCGGCGTCTTTCGGCAAAAGCGGCGCTCCGGAGCGCACCGCTGCCGCTCTAGTCATCTGAGCGCGAAGTAGCCGCTTCTTGGCCTCCGGCAGCCGGAGATCGCGGTAGCTTGTAAGAGGCGAAGAACGAAGCCGCGAAGAAGCCGGCTTGTGTGCGTAGCTCGCAGACTGCTGCAGGACGGTGGCTGCCACTCTCGTGCCTCTTGAATTCACCCTTGGCATGCCAATGGAAGGTGTTCCAGGACAACCTTCCTGAGTTTTTATTTTACTTTTCATGCATCCCTCCTTGGAAATTCTTGTTGCTCCCCAGAGGCTCCGAGATGCAGAGAACACGGTGGCAGCTGCTGAAAAGAAGGGCAACTGTGAGTTGGTCAAGAAGCAAGAACGTAGGCAGCTGCCCCTGCTTGGCACGGAGCAGCTGCTGGATTCTTGCA
Source organism: Vidua macroura (assembly GCF_024509145.1). NCBI lineage: Eukaryota > Metazoa > Chordata > Aves > Passeriformes > Viduidae > Vidua > Vidua macroura. Next base: position 41,567,241 of record NC_071573.1, on the reverse strand, counting down.
ATTGCCTTCAGTGCGTACAGAAGCCCGCTGCTCTGCTGCTTGGTTTTTCGCCTTCAGTCAATTGCACACTACTGAAGCTGAGGCAGGCTGTTCAGCTTTGCTGCTTTCCTGCATCTCAGCTGCCCTTCTGCTCTGTGACAGCTCTCCAGGTTTCTTGCCTTTGCCAGGCTGCAACGTGCCCGCTACTACCCAGAGCTGGGCAGGAGTGGGCAGAGAGCACGGCCATCTGTCAGCAGGTTGCAGCTTGCCCAGGAAAATGCAGTGTCCTTGGCATGTGCAGCAAATGCCATTTCTTGGCAAGGTCGGGCTAAGTGACCTTTTCTGGCACACTTTGTCCTTGAGAACTGGAGCGGAAAAGCTTTTCGCTAAGATGTAGGCGACTAGAGAGGCAGAATACGGAGCTCCGCAGCTGGCCGAAAGCAAGTGCTACTTCCCAGCGTCTTTAGGCAAAAGCGGCGTTCCGGAGCTCACCGCTGCCGCTCCAGTGATCTGTGCGCGAAGTAGCCGCTTCTTCGCCTCCGGCAGCCGGAGATCGCGGTAGCTTGTAAGAGGCGAAGAACGAAGCCGCCAAGAAGCCGGCTTGTGTGCGTAGCTCGCAGACTGCTGCAGGACGGTGGCTGCCGCTCTCCTGCCTCTTGAATTCACCCTTGGCATGCCAATGGAAGGTGTTCCAGGACAACCTTCCTGAGTTTTTATTTTAGTTTTCATGCATCCCTCCTTGGAAATTCTTGTTGCTCCCCAGAGGCTCCGAGATGCAGAGAACACGGTGGCAGCTGCTGAAAAGAAGGGCAACTGTGAGTTGGTCAAGAAGCAAGAACCTAGGCAGCTGCCTGTGCTTGGCACGGAGCAGCTGCTGGATTCTTGCAATTGCCTTCAGTGCGCACGGAAGCCCGCTGCTCTGCTGCTTGGTTTTTCGCCTTCAGTCAATTGCACACTACTGAAGCTGAGGCAGGCTGTTCAGCTTTGCTGCTTTTCAGCATCTCAGCTGCCCATCTGCTCTGTGACAGCTCTCCAGGTTTCTTGCCGTTGCCAGGCTGCAACGTGCCCGCTACTACCCAGAGCTGGGCAGGAGTGGGCAGAGAGCACGGCCATCTGTCAGCAGGTTGCAGCTTGCCCAGGAAAATGCAGTGTCCTTGGCATGTGCAGCAAATCCCATTTCTTGGCAAGGTCGGGCTAAGTGACCTTTTCTGGCACACTTTGTCCTTGAGAACTGGAGCGGAAAAGCTTTTCGCTAAGATGTAGGCGACTAGAGAGGCAGAATACGGAGCTCCGCAGCTGGCCGAAAGCAAGTGCTACTTCCCGGCGTCTTTAGGCAAAAGCGGCGTTCCGGAGCTCACCGCTGCCGCTCCAGTGATCTGTGCGAAAAGTAGCCGCTTCTTCGCCTCCGGCAGCCGGAGATCGCGGTAGCTTGTAAGAGGCGAAGAACGAAGCCGCCAAGAAGCCGGCTTGTGTGCGTAGCTCGCAGACTGCTGCAGGACGGTGGCTGCCGCTCTCCTGCCTCTTGAATTCACCCTTGGCATGCCAATGGAAGCTGTTCCAGGACAACCTTCCTGAGTTTTTTTTTTACTTTTCATGCATCCCTCCTTGGAAATTCTTGTTGCTCCCCAGAGGCTCCGAGATGCAGAGAACACGGTGGCAGCTGCTGAAAAGAAGGGCAACTGTGAGTTGGTCAAGAAGCAAGAACCTAGGCAGCTGCCTGTGCTTGGCACGGAGCAGCTGCTGGATTCTTGCAATTGCCTTCAGTGCGCACGGAAGCCCGCTGCTCTGCTGCTTGGTTTTTCGCCTTCAGTCAATTGCACACTACTGAAGCTGAGGCAGGCTGTTCAGCTTTGCTGCTTTTCAGCATCTCAGCTGCCCATCTGCTCTGTGACAGCTCTCCAGGTTTCTTGCCGTTGCCAGGCTGCAACGTGCCTGCTACTACCCAGAGCTGGGCAGGAGTGGGCAGAGAGCACGGCCATCTGTCAGCAGGTTGCAGCTTGCCCAGGAAAATGCAGTGTCCTTGGCATGTGCAGCAAATCCCATTTCTTGGCAAGGTCGGGCTAAGTGAGCTGTCCTGGTACAGTTTCTCCTTGAGAACTGGAGCGGAAAAGCTTTTCGCTAAGATATAGGCGACTAGAGAGGCAGAATACGCGGCTCCGCAGCTGGCCGAAAGCAAGTGCCGCTTCCCGGCGTCTTTCGGCAAAAGCGGCGCTCCGGAGCTCACCGCTGCCGCTCCAGTCATCTGTACGCGAAGTAGCCGCTTCTTCGCCTCTGGCAGCCGGAGATCGCGGTAGCTTGCAAGAGGCGAAGAACGAAGCCGCGAAGAAGCCGGCTTGTGTGCGTAGCTCGCAGACTGCTGCAGGACGGTGGCTGCCGCTCTCCTGCCTCTTGAATTCACCCTTGGCATGCCAATGGAAGCTGTTCCAGGACAACCTTCCTGAGTTTTTATTTTACTTTTCATGCATCCCTCCTTGGAAATTCTTGTTGCTCCCCAGAGTCTCGGAGATGCAGAGAACACGGTGGCAGCTGCTGAAAAGAAGGGCAACTGTGAGTTGGTCAAGAAGCAAGAACATAGGCAGCTGCCTGTGCTTGGCACGGAGCAGCTGCTGGATTCTTGCAATTGCCTTCAGTGCGCACGGAAGCCCGCTGCTCTGCTGCTTGGTTTTTCGCCTTCAGTCAATTGCACACTACTGAAGCTGAGGCAGGCTGTTCAGCTTTGCTGCTTTTCAGCATCTCAGCTGCCCTTCTGCTCTGTGACAGCTCTCCAGGTTTCTTGCCTTCGCCAGGCTGCAACGTGCCCGCTACTACCCAGAGCTGGGCAGGAGTGGGCAGAGAGCACGGCCATCTGTCAGCAGGTTGCAGCTTGCCCAGGAAAATGCAGTGTCCTTGGCATGTGCAGCAAATCCCATTTCTTGGCAAGGTCGGGCTAAGTGAGCAGTGCTGGTACACTTTCTCCTTGAGAACTGGAGCGGAAAAGCTTTTCGCTAAGATGTAGGTGACTAGAGAGGCAGAATACAGAGCTCCGCAGCTGGCCGAAAGCAAGTGCCGCTTCCCGGCGTCTTTCGGCAAAAGCGGCGCTCCGGAGCTCACCGCTGCCGCTCCAGTCATCTCTGCGCGAAGTAGCCGCTTCTTCGCCTCCGGCCGCCGGAGATCGCGGTAGCTTGTAAGAGGCGAAGAACGAAGCCGCGAAGAAGCCGGCTTGTGTGCGTAGCTCGCAGACTGCTGCAGGACGGTGGCTGCCGCTCTCCTGCCTCTTGAATTCACCCTTGGCATGCCAATGGAAGCTGTTCCAGGACAACCTTCCTGAGTTTTTATTTTACTTTTCATGCATCCCTCCTTGGAAATTCTTGTTGCTCCCCAGAGGCTCCGAGATGCAGAGAACACGGTGGCAGCTGCTGAAAAGAAGGGCAACTGTGAGTTGGTCAAGAAGCAAGAACATAGGCAGCTGCCTGTGCTTGGCAAGGAGCAGCTGCTGGATTCTTGCCATTGCCTTCAGTGCACACAGAAGCCCGCTGCTCTGCTGCTTGGTTTTTCGCCTTCAGTCAATTGCACACTACTGAAGCTGAGGCAGGCTGTTCAGCTTTGCTGCTTTTCAGCATCTCAGCTGCCCTTCTGCTCTGTGACAGCTCTCCAGGTTTCTTGCCTTCGCCAGGCTGCAACGTGCCCGCTACTACCCAGAGCTGGGCAGGAGTGGGCAGAGAGCACGGCCATCTGTCAGCAGGTTGCAGCTTGCCCAGGAAAATGCAGTGTCCTTGGCATGTGCAGCAAATGCCATTTCTTGGCAAGGTCGGGCTAAGTGAGCTGTTCTGGTACAGTTTCTCCTTGAGAACTGGAGCGGAAAAGCTTTTCGCTAAGATATAGGCGACTAGAGAGGCAGAATACGCGGCTCCGCAGCTGGCCGAAAGCAAGTGCCGCTTCCCGGCGTCTTTCGGCAAAAGCGGCGCTCCGGAGCTCACCGCTGCCGCTCCAGTCATCTGTGCGCGAAGTAGCCGCTTCTTCGCCTCCAGCAGCCGGAGATCGCGGTAGCTTGTAAGAGGCGAAGAACGAAGCCGCGAAGAAGCCGGCTTGTGGGCGTAGCTCGCAGACTGCTGCAGGACGGTGGCTGCCGCTCTCCTGCCTCTTGAATTCACCCTTGGCATGCCAATGGGAGGTGCTCCAGGACAACTTTCCTGAGTTTTTATTTTAGTTTTCATGCATCCCTCCTTGGAAATTCTTGTTGCTCCCCAGAGGCTCCGAGATGCAGAGAACACGGTGGCAGCTGCTGAAAAGAAGGGCAACTGTGAGTTGGTCAAGAAGCAAGAACCTAGGCAGCTGCCTGTGCTTGGCAAGGAGCAGCTGCTGGATTCTTGCAATTGCCTTCAGTGCGCACAGAAGCCCGCTGCTCTGCTGCTTGGTTTTTCGCCTTCAGTCAATTGCACACTACTGAAGCTGAGGCAGGCTGTTCAGCTTTGCTGCTTTTCAGCATCTCAGCTGCCTTTCTGCTCTGTGACAGCTCTCCAGGTTTCTTGCCTTCGCCAGGCTGCAACGTGCCCGCTACTACCCAGAGCTGGGCAGGAGTGGGCAGAGAGCACGGCCATCTGTCAGCAGGTTGCAGCTTGCCCAGGAAAATGCAGTGTCCTTGGCATGTGCAGCAAATGCCATTTCTTGGCAAGGTCGGGCTAAGTGAGCTGTTCTGGTACACTTTCTCCTTGAGAACTGGAGCGGAAAAGCTTTTCGCTAAGATGTGGGTGACTAGAGAGGCAGAATACGGAGCTCCGCAGCTGGCCGAAAGCAAGTGCCGCTTCCCGGCGTCTTTCGGCAAAAGCGGCGCTCCGGAGCTCACCGCTGCCGCTCCAGTCATCTCTGCGCGAAGTAGCCGCTTCTTCGCCTCCGGCAGCCGGAGATCGCGGTAGCTTGCAAGAGGCGAAGAACGAAGCCGCGAAGAAGCCGGCTTGTGTGCGTAGCTCGCAGACTGCTGCAGGACGGTGGCTGCCGCTCTCCTGCCTCTTGAATTCACCCTTGGCATGCCAATGGAAGCTGTTCCAGGACAACCTTCCTGAGTTTTTATTTTACTTTTCATGCATCCCTCCTTGGAAATTCTTGTTGCTCCCCAGAGGCTCCGAGATGCAGAGAACACGGTGGCAGCTGCTGAAAAGAAGGGCAACTGTGAGTTGGTCAAGAAGCAAGAACATAGGCAGCTGCCTGTGCTTGGCACGGAGCAGCTGCTGGATTCTTGCAATTGCCTTCAGTGCGCACGGAAGCCCGCTGCTCTGCTGCTTGGTTTTTCGCCTTCAGTCAATTGCACACTACTGAAGCTGAGGCAGGCTGTTCAGCTTTGCTGCTTTTCAGCATCTCAGCTGCCCTTCTGCTCTGTGACAGCTCTCCAGGTTTCTTGCCTTTGCCAGGCTGCAACGTGCCCGCTACTACCCAGAGCTGGGCAGGAGTGGGCAGAGAGCACGGCCATCTGTCAGCAGGTTGCAGCTTGCCCAGGAAAATGCAGTGTCCTTGGCATGTGCAGCAAATCCCATTTCCTGCCAAGGTCGGGCTAAGTGAGCAGTGCTGGTACACTTTCTCCTTGAGAACTGGAGCTGAAAAGCTTTTCGCTAAGATGTAGGTGACTAGAGAGGCAGAATACGGAGCTCCGGAGCTGGCCGAAAGCAAGTGCCGCTTCCCGGCGTCTTTCGGCAAAAGCGGCGCTCCGGAGCGCACCGCTGCTGCTCTAGTCATCTGAGCGCGAAGTAGCCGCTTCTTGGCCTCCGGCAGCCGGAGATCGCGGTAGCTTGTAAGAGGCGAAGAACGAAGCCGCGAAGAAGCCGGCTTGTGTGCGTAGCTCGCAGACTGCTGCAGGACGGTGGCTGCCACTCTCGTGCCTCTTGAATTCACCCTTGGCATGCCAATGGAAGGTGTTCCAGGACAACCTTCCTGAGTTTTTATTTTACTTTTCATGCATCCCTCCTTGGAAATTCTTGTTGCTCCCCAGAGGCTCCGAGATGCAGAGAACACGGTGGCAGCTGCTGAAAAGAAGGGCAACTGTGAGTTGGTCAAGAAGCAAGAACGTAGGCAGCTGCCCGTGCTTGGCACGGAGCAGCTGCTGGATTCTTGCAATTGCCTTCAGTGCGCACAGAAGCCCGCTGCTCTGCTGCTTGGTTTTTCGCCTTCAGTCAATTGCACACTACTGAAGCTGAGGCAGGCTGTTCAGCTTTGCTGCTTTCCTGCATCTCAGCTGCCCTTCTGCTCTGTGACAGCTCTCCAGGTTTCTTGCCTTTGCCAGGCTGCAACGTGCCCGCTACTACCCAGAGCTGGGCAGGAGTGGGCAGAGAGCACGGCCATCTGTCAGCAGGTTGCAGCTTGCCCAGGAAAATGCAGTGTCCTTGGCATGTGCAGCAAATCCCATTTCTTGGCAAGGTCGGGCTAAGTGACCTTTTCTGGCACACTTTGTCCTTGAGAACTGGAGCGGAAAAGCTTTTCGCTAAGATGTAGGCGACTAGAGAGGCAGAATACGGAGCTCTGCAGCTGGCCGAAAGCAAGTGCCGCTTCCCGGCGTCTTTCGGCAAAAGCGGCGTTCCGGAGCTCACCGCTGCCGCTCCAGTGATCTGTGCGAAAAGTAGCCGCTTCTTCGCCTCCGGCAGCCGGAGATCGCGGTAGCTTGTAAGAGGCGAAGAACGAAGCCGCCAAGAAGCCGGCTTGTGTGCGTAGCTCGCAGACTGCTGCAGGACGGTGGCTGCCGCTCTCCTGCCTCTTGAATTCACCCTTGGCATGCCAATGGAAGGTGTTCCAGGACAACCTTCCTGAGTTTTTATTTTAGTTTTCATGCATCCCTCCTTGGAAATTCTTGTTGCTCCCCAGAGGCTCCGAGATGCAGAGAACACGGTGGCAGCTGCTGAAAAGAAGGGCAACTGTGAGTTGGTCAAGAAGCAAGAACCTAGGCAGCTGCCTGTGCTTGGCACGGAGCAGCTGCTGGATTCTTGCAATTGCCTTCAGTGCGCACGGAAGCCCGCTGCTCTGCTGCTTGGTTTTTCGCCTTCAGTCAATTGCACACTACTGAAGCTGAGGCAGGCTGTTCAGCTTTGCTGCTTTTCAGCATCTCAGCTGCCCATCTGCTCTGTGACAGCTCTCCAGGTTTCTTGCCTTCGCCAGGCTGCAACGTGCCCGCTACTACCCAGAGCTGGGCAGGAGTGGGCAGAGAGCACGGCCATCTGTCAGCAGGTTGCAGCTTGCCCAGGAAAATGCAGTGTCCTTGGCATGTGCAGCAAATGCCATTTCTTGGCAAGGTCGGGCTAAGTGAGCTGTTCTGGTACACTTTCTCCTTGAGAACTGGAGCGGAAAAGCTTTTCGCTAAGATGTGGGTGACTAGAGAGGCAGAATACGGAGCTCCGCAGCTGGCCGAAAGCAAGTGCCGCTTCCCGGCGTCTTTCGGCAAAAGCGGCGCTCCGGAGCTCACCGCTGCCGCTCCAGTCATCTCTGCGCGAAGTAGCCGCTTCTTCGCCTCCGGCAGCCGGAGATCGCGGTAGCTTGCAAGAGGCGAAGAACGAAGCCGCGAAGAAGCCGGCTTGTGTGCGTAGCTCGCAGACTGCTGCAGGACGGTGGCTGCCGCTCTCCTGCCTCTTGAATTCACCCTTGGCATGCCAATGGAAGCTGTTCCAGGACAACCTTCCTGAGTTTTTATTTTACTTTTCATGCATCCCTCCTTGGAAATTCTTGTTGCTCCCCAGAGGCTCCGAGATGCAGAGAACACGGTGGCAGCTGCTGAAAAGAAGGGCAACTGTGAGTTGGTCAAGAAGCAAGAACATAGGCAGCTGCCTGTGCTTGGCACGGAGCAGCTGCTGGATTCTTGCAATTGCCTTCAGTGCGCACGGAAGCCCGCTGCTCTGCTGCTTGGTTTTTCGCCTTCAGTCAATTGCACACTACTGAAGCTGAGGCAGGCTGTTCAGCTTTGCTGCTTTTCAGCATCTCAGCTGCCCTTCTGCTCTGTGACAGCTCTCCAGGTTTCTTGCCTTTGCCAGGCTGCAACGTGCCCGCTACTACCCAGAGCTGGGCAGGAGTGGGCAGAGAGCACGGCCATCTGTCAGCAGGTTGCAGCTTGCCCAGGAAAATGCAGTGTCCTTGGCATGTGCAGCAAATCCCATTTCCTGCCAAGGTCGGGCTAAGTGAGCAGTGCTGGTACACTTTCTCCTTGAGAACTGGAGCTGAAAAGCTTTTCGCTAAGATGTAGGTGACTAGAGAGGCAGAATACGGAGCTCCGGAGCTGGCCGAAAGCAAGTGCCGCTTCCCGGCGTCTTTCGGCAAAAGCGGCGCTCCGGAGCGCACCGCTGCTGCTCTAGTCATCTGAGCGCGAAGTAGCCGCTTCTTGGCCTCCGGCAGCCGGAGATCGCGGTAGCTTGTAAGAGGCGAAGAACGAAGCCGCGAAGAAGCCGGCTTGTGTGCGTAGCTCGCAGACTGCTGCAGGACGGTGGCTGCCACTCTCGTGCCTCTTGAATTCACCCTTGGCATGCCAATGGAAGGTGTTCCAGGACAACCTTCCTGAGTTTTTATTTTACTTTTCATGCATCCCTCCTTGGAAATTCTTGTTGCTCCCCAGAGGCTCCGAGATGCAGAGAACACGGTGGCAGCTGCTGAAAAGAAGGGCAACTGTGAGTTGGTCAAGAAGCAAGAACGTAGGCAGCTGCCCGTGCTTGGCACGGAGCAGCTGCTGGATTCTTGCAATTGCCTTCAGTGCGCACAGAAGCCCGCTGCTCTGCTGCTTGGTTTTTCGCCTTCAGTCAATTGCACACTACTGAAGCTGAGGCAGGCTGTTCAGCTTTGCTGCTTTCCTGCATCTCAGCTGCCCTTCTGCTCTGTGACAGCTCTCCAGGTTTCTTGCCTTTGCCAGGCTGCAACGTGCCCGCTACTACCCAGAGCTGGGCAGGAGTGGGCAGAGAGCACGGCCATCTGTCAGCAGGTTGCAGCTTGCCCAGGAAAATGCAGTGTCCTTGGCATGTGCAGCAAATCCCATTTCTTGGCAAGGTCGGGCTAAGTGACCTTTTCTGGCACACTTTGTCCTTGAGAACTGGAGCGGAAAAGCTTTTCGCTAAGATGTAGGCGACTAGAGAGGCAGAATACGGAGCTCTGCAGCTGGCCGAAAGCAAGTGCCGCTTCCCGGCGTCTTTCGGCAAAAGCGGCGTTCCGGAGCTCACCGCTGCCGCTCCAGTGATCTGTGCGAAAAGTAGCCGCTTCTTCGCCTCCGGCAGCCGGAGATCGCGGTAGCTTGTAAGAGGCGAAGAACGAAGCCGCCAAGAAGCCGGCTTGTGTGCGTAGCTCGCAGACTGCTGCAGGACGGTGGCTGCCGCTCTCCTGCCTCTTGAATTCACCCTTGGCATGCCAATGGAAGGTGTTCCAGGACAACCTTCCTGAGTTTTTATTTTAGTTTTCATGCATCCCTCCTTGGAAATTCTTGTTGCTCCCCAGAGGCTCCGAGATGCAGAGAACACGGTGGCAGCTGCTGAAAAGAAGGGCAACTGTGAGTTGGTCAAGAAGCAAGAACCTAGGCAGCTGCCTGTGCTTGGCACGGAGCAGCTGCTGGATTCTTGCAATTGCCTTCAGTGCGCACGGAAGCCCGCTGCTCTGCTGCTTGGTTTTTCGCCTTCAGTCAATTGCACACTACTGAAGCTGAGGCAGGCTGTTCAGCTTTGCTGCTTTTCAGCATCTCAGCTGCCCATCTGCTCTGTGACAGCTCTCCAGGTTTCTTGCCGTTGCCAGGCTGCAACGTGCCCGCTACTACCCAGAGCTGGGCAGGAGTGGGCAGAGAGCACGGCCATCTGTCAGCAGGTTGCAGCTTGCCCAGGAAAATGCAGTGTCCTTGGAATGTGCAGCAAATCCCATTTCTTGGCAAGGTCGGGCTAAGTGAGCTGTCCTGGTACAGTTTCTCCTTGAGAACTGGAGCGGAAAAGCTTTTCGCTAAGATATAGGCGACTAGAGAGGCAGAATACGCGGCTCCGCAGCTGGCCGAAAGCAAGTGCCGCTTCCCGGCGTCTTTCGGCAAAAGCGGCGCTCCGGAGCGCACCGCTGCCGCTCCAGTCATCTGTACGCGAAGTAGCCGCTTCTTCGCCTCTGGCAGCCGGAGATCGCGGTAGCTTGCAAGAGGCGAAGAACGAAGCCGCGAAGAAGCCGGCTTGTGTGCGTAGCTCGCAGACTGCTGCAGGACGGTGGCTGCCGCTCTCCTGCCTCTTGAATTCACCCTTGGCATGCCAATGGAAGCTGTTCCAGGACAACCTTCCTGAGTTTTTATTTTAGTTTTCATGCATCCCTCCTTGGAAATTCTTGTTGCTCCCCAGAGGCTCCGAGATGCAGAGAACACGGTGGCAGCTGCTGAAAAGAAGGGCAACTGTGAGTTGGTCAAGAAGCAAGAACATAGGCAGCTGCCTGTGCTTGGCACGGAGCAGCTGCTGGATTCTTGCAATTGCCTTCAGTGCGCACGGAAGCCCGCTGCTCTGCTGCTTGGTTTTTCGCCTTCAGTCAATTGCACACTACTGAAGCTGAGGCAGGCTGTTCAGCTTTGCTGCTTTTCAGCATCTCAGCTGCCCTTCTGCTCTGTGACAGCTCTCCAGGTTTCTTGCCTTCGCCAGGCTGCAACGTGCCCGCTACTACCCAGAGCTGGGCAGGAGTGGGCAGAGAGCACGGCCATCTGTCAGCAGGTTGCAGCTTGCCCAGGAAAATGCAGTGTCCTTGGCATGTGCAGCAAATGCCATTTCTTGGCAAGGTCGGGCTAAGTGAGCTGTTCTGGTACAGTTTCTCCTTGAGAACTGGAGCGGAAAAGCTTTTCGCTAAGATGTAGGTGACTAGAGAGGCAGAATACGGAGCTCCGCAGCTGGCCGAAAGCAAGTGCCGCTTCCCGGCGTCTTTCGGCAAAAGCGGCGCTCCGGAGCTCACCGCTGCCGCTCCAGTGATCTGTGCGCGAAGTAGCCGCTTCTTCGCCTCCAGCAGCCGGAGATCGCGGTAGCTTGTAAGAGGCGAAGAACGAAGCCGCGAAGAAGCCGGCTTGTGTGCGTAGCTCGCAGACTGCTGCAGGACGGTGGCTGCCGCTCTCCTGCCTCTTGAATTCACCCTTGGCATGCCAATGGAAGCTGTTCCAGGACAACCTTCCTGAGTTTTTATTTTACTTTTCATGCATCCCTCCTTGGAAATTCTTGTTGCTCCCCAGAGGCTCCGAGATGCAGAGAACACGGTGGCAGCTGCTGAAAAGAAGGGCAACTGTGAGTTGGTCAAGAAGCAAGAACATAGGCAGCTGCCTGTGCTTGGCACGGAGCAGCTGCTGGATTCTTGCAATTGCCTTCAGTGCGCACGGAAGCCCGCTGCTCTGCTGCTTGGTTTTTCGCCTTCAGTCAATTGCACACTACTGAAGCTGAGGCAGGCTGTTCAGCTTTGCTGCTTTTCAGCATCTCAGCTGCCCTTCTGCTCTGTGACAGCTCTCCAGGTTTCTTGCCTTCGCCAGGCTGCAACGTGCCCGCTACTACCCAGAGCTGGGCAGGAGTGGGCAGAGAGCACGGCCATCTGTCAGCAGGTTGCAGCTTGCCCAGGAAAATGCAGTGTCCTTGGCATGTGCAGCAAATGCCATTTCTTGGCAAGGTCGGGCTAAGTGAGCTGTTCTGGTACAGTTTCTCCTTGAGAACTGGAGCGGAAAAGCTTTTCGCTAAGATATAGGCGACTAGAGAGGCAGAATACGCGGCTCCGCAGCTGGCCGAAAGCAAGTGCCGCTTCCCGGCGTCTTTCGGCAAAAGCGGCGCTCCGGAGCTCACCGCTGCCGCTCCAGTCATCTGTGCGCGAAGTAGCCGCTTCTTCGCCTCCAGCAGCCGGAGATCGCGGTAGCTTGTAAGAGGCGAAGAACGAAGCCGCGAAGAAGCCGGCTTGTGGGCGTAGCTCGCAGACTGCTGCAGGACGGTGGCTGCCGCTCTCCTGCCTCTTGAATTCACCCTTGGCATGCCAATGGGAGGTGCTCCAGGACAACTTTCCTGAGTTTTTATTTTAGTTTTCATGCATCCCTCCTTGGAAATTCTTGTTGCTCCCCAGAGGCTCCGAGATGCAGAGAACACGGTGGCAGCTGCTGAAAAGAAGGGCAACTGTGAGTTGGTCAAGAAGCAAGAACCTAGGCAGCTGCCTGTGCTTGGCAAGGAGCAGCTGCTGGATTCTTGCAATTGCCTTCAGTGCGCACAGAAGCCCGCTGCTCTGCTGCTTGGTTTTTCGCCTTCAGTCAATTGCACACTACTGAAGCTGAGGCAGGCTGTTCAGCTTTGCTGCTTTTCAGCATCTCAGCTGCCTTTCTGCTCTGTGACAGCTCTCCAGGTTTCTTGCCTTCGCCAGGCTGCAACGTGCCCGCTACTACCCAGAGCTGGGCAGGAGTGGGCAGAGAGCACGGCCATCTGTCAGCAGGTTGCAGCTTGCCCAGGAAAATGCAGTGTCCTTGGCATGTGCAGCAAATGCCATTTCTTGGCAAGGTCGGGCTAAGTGAGCTGTTCTGGTACAGTTTCTCCTTGAGAACTGGAGCGGAAAAGCTTTTCGCTAAGATATAGGCGACTAGAGAGGCAGAATACGGAGCTCCGCAGCTGGCCGAAAGCAAGTGCCGCTTCCCGGCGTCATTCGGCAAAAGGGGCGCTCCGGAGCGCACCGCTGCCGCTCCAGTCATCTGTGCACGAAGTAGCCGCTTCTTCGCCTCTGGAAGCCAGAGATCGCAGTAGCTTGTAAGAGGCGAAGAACGAAGCCGCGAAGAAGCCGGCTTGTGTGCGTAGCTCGCAGACTGCTGCAGGACGGTGGCTGCCGCTCTCCTGCCTCTTGAATTCACCCTTGGCATGCCAATGGAAGCTGTTCCAGGACAACCTTCCTGAGTTTTTATTTTACTTTTCATGCATCCCTCCTTGGAAATTCTTGTTGCTCCCCAGAGGCTCCGAGATGCAGAGAACACGGTGGCAGCTGCTGAAAAGAAGGGCAACTGTGAGTTGGTCAAGAAGCAAGAACATAGGCAGCTGCCTGTGCTTGGCACGGAGCAGCTGCTGGATTCTTGCAATTGCCTTCAGTGCGCACGGAAGCCCGCTGCTCTGCTGCTTGGTTTTTCGCCTTCAGTCAATTGCACACTACTGAAGCTGAGGCAGGCTGTTCAGCTTTGCTGCTTTTCAGCATCTCAGCTGCCCTTCTGCTCTGTGACAGCTCTCCAGGTTTCTTGCCTTTGCCAGGCTGCAACGTGCCCGCTACTACCCAGAGCTGGGCAGGAGTGGGCAGAGAGCACGGCCATCTGTCAGCAGGTTGCAGCTTGCCCAGGAAAATGCAGTGTCCTTGGCATGTGCAGCAAATCCCATTTCCTGCCAAGGTCGGGCTAAGTGAGCAGTGCTGGTACACTTTCTCCTTGAGAACTGGAGCTGAAAAGCTTTTCGCTAAGATGTAGGTGACTAGAGAGGCAGAATACGGAGCTCCGCAGCTGGCCGAAAGCAAGTGCCGCTTCCCGGCGTCTTTCGGCAAAAGCGGCGCTCCGGAGCGCACCGCTGCCGCTCTAGTCATCTGAGCGCGAAGTAGCCGCTTCTTGGCCTCCGGCAGCCGGAGATCGCGGTAGCTTGTAAGAGGCGAAGAACGAAGCCGCGAAGAAGCCGGCTTGTGTGCGTAGCTCGCAGACTGCTGCAGGACGGTGGCTGCCACTCTCGTGCCTCTTGAATTCACCCTTGGCATGCCAATGGAAGGTGTTCCAGGACAACCTTCCTGAGTTTTTATTTTACTTTTCATGCATCCCTCCTTGGAAATTCTTGTTGCTCCCCAGAGGCTCCGAGATGCAGAGAACACGGTGGCAGCTGCTGAAAAGAAGGGCAACTGTGAGTTGGTCAAGAAGCAAGAACCTAGGCAGCTGCCTGTGCTTGGCACGGAGCAGCTGCTGGATTCTTGCAATTGCCTTCAGTGCGCACAGAAGCCCGCTGCTCTGCTGCTTGGTTTTTCGCCTTCAGTCAATTGCACACTACTGAAGCTGAGGCAGGCTGTTCAGCTTTGCTGCTTTCCTGCATCTCAGCTGCCCTTCTGCTCTGTGACAGCTCTCCAGGTTTCTTGCCTTTGCCAGGCTGCAACGTGCCCGCTACTACCCAGAGCTGGGCAGGAGTGGGCAGAGAGCACGGCCATCTGTCAGCAGGTTGCAGCTTGCCCAGGAAAATGCAGTGTCCTTGGCATGTGCAGCAAATCCCATTTCTTGGCAAGGTCGGGCTAAGTGACCTTTTCTGGCACACTTTGTCCTTGAGAACTGGAGCGGAAAAGCTTTTCGCTAAGATGTAGGCAAGCAGAGAGGCAGAATACGGAGCTCTGCAGCTGGCCGAAAGCAAGTGCTACTTCCCGGCGTCTTTAGGCAAAAGCGGCGTTCCGGAGCTCACCGCTGCCGCTCCAGTGATCTGTGCGAAAAGTAGCCGCTTCTTCGCCTCCGGCAGCCGGAGATCGCGGTAGCTTGTAAGAGGCGAAGAACGAAGCCGCCAAGAAGCCGGCTTGTGTGCGTAGCTCGCAGACTGCTGCAGGACGGTGGCTGCCGCTCTCCTGCCTCTTGAATTCACCCTTGGCATGCCAATGGAAGGTGTTCCAGGACAACCTTCCTGAGTTTTTATTTTAGTTTTCATGCATCCCTCCTTGGAAATTCTTGTTGCTCCCCAGAGGCTCCGAGATGCAGAGAACACGGTGGCAGCTGCTGAAAAGAAGGGCAACTGTGAGTTGGTCAAGAAGCAAGAACCTAGGCAGCTGCCTGTGCTTGGCACGGAGCAGCTGCTGGATTCTTGCAATTGCCTTCAGTGCGCACGGAAGCCCGCTGCTCTGCTGCTTGGTTTTTCGCCTTCAGTCAATTGCACACTACTGAAGCTGAGGCAGGCTGTTCAGCTTTGCTGCTTTTCAGCATCTCAGCTGCCCATCTGCTCTGTGACAGCTCTCCAGGTTTCTTGCCGTTGCCAGGCTGCAACGTGCCCGCTACTACCCAGAGCTGGGCAGGAGTGGGCAGAGAGCACGGCCATCTGTCAGCAGGTTGCAGCTTGCCCAGGAAAATGCAGTGTCCTTGGAATGTGCAGCAAATCCCATTTCTTGGCAAGGTCGGGCTAAGTGAGCTGTCCTGGTACAGTTTCTCCTTGAGAACTGGAGCGGAAAAGCTTTTCGCTAAGATGTAGGCGACTAGAGAGGCAGAATACGCAGCTCCGCAGCTGGCCGAAAGCAAGTGCCGCTTCCCGGCGTCTTTCGGCAAAAGCGGTGTTCCGGAGCTCACCGCTGCCGCTCCACTGATCTGTGCACGAAGTAGCCGCTTCTTGGCCTCCGGCAGCCGGAGATCGCGGTAGCTTGTAAGAGGCGAAGAACGAAGCCGCGAAGAAGCCGGCTTGTGTGCGTAGCTCGCAGACTGCTGCAGGACGGTGGCTGCCGCTCTCCTGCCTCTTGAATTCACCCTTGGCATGCCAATGGCAGGTGCTCCAGGACAACCTTCCTGAGTTTTTATTTTACTTTTCATGCATCCCTCCTTGGAAATTCTTGTTGCTCCCCAGAGTCTCCGAGATGCAGAGAACACGGCGGCAGCTGCTGAAAAGAAGGGCAACTGTGAGTTGGTCAAGAAGCAAGAACCTAGGCAGCTGCCTGTGCTTGGCGAGGAGCAGATGCTGGATTGCTTGCAATTGCCTTCAGTGCGCACAGAAGCCCGCTGCTCTGCTGCTTGGTTTTTCGCCTTCAGTCAATTGCACACTACTGAAGCTGAGGCAGGCTGTCCAGCTTTGCTGCTTTTCAGCATCTCTGCTGCCTTTCTGCTCTGTGACAGCTCTCCAGGTTTCTTGCCTTCTCCAGGCTGCAACGTGCCCGCTACTACCCAGAGCTGGGCAGGAGTGGGCAGAGAGCACGGCCATCTGTCAGCAGGTTGCAGCTTGCCCAGGAAAATGCAGTGTCCTTGGCATGTGCAGCAAATGCCATTTCTTGGCAAGGTCGGGCTAAGTGAGCAGTGCTGGTACAGTTTCTCCTTGAGAACTGGAGCGGAAAAGCTTTTCGCTAAGATGTAGGCGACTACAGAGGCAGAATACGGAGCTCCGGAGCTGGCCGAAAGCAAGTGCCGTTTCCCGGCGTCTTTCGGCAAAAGCGGCGCTCCGGAGCTCACCGCTGCCGCTCCAGTCATCTGCGCGCGAAGTAGCTGCTTCTTGGCCTCCGGCAGCCGGAGATCGCGGTAGCTTGTAAGAGGCGAAGAACGAAGCCGCGAAGAAGCTGGCTTATGTGCGTAGCTCGCAGACTGCTGCAGGACGGTGGCTGCCGCTCTCCTGCCTCTTGAATTCACCCTTGGCATGCCAATGGAAGCTGTTCCAGGACAACCTTCCTGAGTTTTTATTTTACTTTTCATGCATCCCTCCTTGGAAATTCTTGTTGCTCCCCAGAGGCTCCGAGATGCAGAGAACATGGTGGCAGCTGCTGAAAAGAAGGGTAACTGTGAGTTGGTCAAGAAGCAAGAACATAGGCAGCTGCCTGTGCTTGGCAAGGAGCAGCTGCTGGATTCTTGCCATTGCCTTCAGTGCACACAGAAGCCCGCTGCTCTGCTGCTTGGCTTTTCGCCTTCAGTCAATTGCACACTACTGAAGCTGAGGCAGGCTGTTCAGCTTGGCTGCTTTTCAGCATCTCAGCTGCCCTTCTGCTCTGTGACAGCTCTCCAGGTTTCTTGCCGTTGCCAGGCTGCAACGTGCCCGCTACTACCCAGAGCTGGGCAGGAGTGGGCAGAGAGCACGGCCATCTGTCAGCAGGTTGCAGCTTGCCCAGGAAAATGCAGTGTCCTTGGCATGTGCAGCAAATACCATTTCTTGGCAAGGTCGGGCTAAGTGAGCAGTGCTGGTACACTTTCTCCTTGAGAACTGGAGCGGAAAAGCTTTTCGCTAAGATGTGGGTGACTAGAGAGGCAGAATACGGAGCTCCGCAGCTGGCCGAAAGCAAGTGCCGCTTCCCGGCGTCTTTCGGCAAAAGCGGTGCTCCGGAGCTCACCGCTGCCGCTCCAGTGATCTGTGCGCGAAGTAGCCGCTTCTTCGCCTCCGGCAGCCGGAGATCGCGGTAGCTTGCAAGAGGCGAAGAACGAAGCCGCGAAGAAGCCGGCTTGTGTGCGTAGCTCGCAGACTGCTGCAGGACGGTGGCTGCCGCTCTCCTGCCTCTTGAATTCACCCTTGGCATGCCAATGGAAGCTGTTCCAGGACAACCTTCCTGAGTTTTTATTTTACTTTTCATGCATCCCTCCTTGGAAATTCTTGTTGCTCCCCAGAGGCTCCGAGATGCAGAGAACACGGTGGCAGCTGCTGAAAAGAAGGGCAACTGTGAGTTGGTCAAGAAGCAAGAACATAGGCAGCTGCCTGTGCTTGGCACGGAGCAGCTGCTGGATTCTTGCAATTGCCTTCAGTGCGCACGGAAGCCCGCTGCTCTGCTGCTTGGTTTTTCGCCTTCAGTCAATTGCACACTACTGAAGCTGAGGCAGGCTGTTCAGCTTTGCTGCTTTTCAGCATCTCAGCTGCCCTTCTGCTCTGTGACAGCTCTCCAGGTTTCTTGCCTTTGCCAGGCTGCAACGTGCCCGCTACTACCCAGAGCTGGGCAGGAGTGGGCAGAGAGCACGGCCATCTGTCAGCAGGTTGCAGCTTGCCCAGGAAAATGCAGTGTCCTTGGCATGTGCAGCAAATCCCATTTCTTGGCAAGGTCGGGCTAAGTGACCTTTTCTGGCACACTTTGTCCTTGAGAACTGGAGCGGAAAAGCTTTTCGCTAAGATGTAGGCGACTAGAGAGGCAGAATACGGAGCTCCGCAGCTGGCCGAAAGCAAGTGCTACTTCCCGGCGTCTTTAGGCAAAAGCGGCGTTCCGGAGCTCACCGCTGCCGCTCCAGTGATCTGTGCGAAAAGTAGCCGCTTCTTCGCCTCCGGCAGCCGGAGATCGCGGTAGCTTGTAAGAGGCGAAGAACGAAGCCGCGAAGAAGCCGGCTTGTGTGCGTAGCTCGCAGACTGCTGCAGGACGGTGGCTGCCGCTCTCCTGCCTCTTGAATTCACCCTTGGCATGCCAATGGAAGCTGTTCCAGGACAACCTTCCTGAGTTTTTATTTTACTTTTCATGCATCCCTCCTTGGAAATTCTTGTTGCTCCCCAGAGGCTCCGAGATGCAGAGAACACGGTGGCAGCTGCTGAAAAGAAGGGCAACTGTGAGTTGGTCAAGAAGCAAGAACCTAGGCAGCTGCCTGTGCTTGGCACGGAGCAGCTGCTGGATTCTTGCAATTGCCTTCAGTGCGCACGGAAGGCCGCTGCTCTGCTGCTTGGTTTTTCGCCTTCAGTCAATTGCACACTACTGAAGCTGAGGCAGGCTGTTCAGCTTTGCTGCTTTTCAGCATCTCAGCTGCCCATCTGCTCTGTGACAGCTCTCCAGGTTTCTTGCCGTTGCCAGGCTGCAACGTGCCCGCTACTACCCAGAGCTGGGCAGGAGTGGGCAGAGAGCACGGCCATCTGTCAGCAGGTTGCAGCTTGCCCAGGAAAATGCAGTGTCCTTGGCATGTGCAGCAAATCCCATTTCTTGGCAAGGTCGGGCTAAGTGAGCTGTCCTGGTACAGTTTCTCCTTGAGAACTGGAGCGGAAAAGCTTTTCGCTAAGATATAGGCGACTAGAGAGGCAGAATACGCGGCTCCGCAGCTGGCCGAAAGCAAGTGCCGCTTCCCGGCGTCTTTCGGCAAAAGCGGCGCTCCGGAGCGCACCGCTGCCGCTCCAGTCATCTGTACGCGAAGTAGCCGCTTCTTCGCCTCTGGCAGCCGGAGATCGCGGTAGCTTGCAAGAGGCGAAGAACGAAGCCGCGAAGAAGCCGTCTTGTGTGCGTAGCTCGCAGACTGCTGCAGGACGGTGGCTGCCGCTCTCCTGCCTCTTGAATTCACCCTTGGCATGCCAATGGAAGCTGTTCCAGGACAACCTTCCTGAGTTTTTATTTTACTTTTCATGCATCCCTCCTTGGAAATTCTTGTTGCTCCCCAGAGTCTCCGAGATGCAGAGAACACGGTGGCAGCTGCTGAAAAGAAGGGCAACTGTGAGTTGGTCAAGAAGCAAGAACCTAGGTAGCTGCCTGTGCTTGGCGAGGAGCAGCTGCTGGATTCTTGCAATTGCCTTCAGTGCGCACAGAAGCCCGCTGCTCTGCTGCTTGGTTTTTCGCCTTCAGTCAATTGCACACTACTGAAGCTGTGGCAGGCTGTTCAGCTTTGCTGCTTTTCAGCATCTCAGCTGCCCATCTGCTCTGTGACAGCTCTCCAGGTTTCTTGCCTTTGCCAGGCTGCAACGTACCCGCTACTACCCAGAGCTGGGCAGGAGTGGGAAGAGAGCACGGCCATCTGTCAGCAGGTTGCAGCTTGCCCAGGAAAATGCAGTGTCCTTGGCATGTGCAGCAAATCCCATTTCTTGGCAAGGTCGGGCTAAGTGAGCAGTGCTGGTACACTTTCTCCTTGAGAACTGGAGCGGAAAAGCTTTTCGCTAAGATGTAGGCAAGCAGAGAGGCAGAATACGCAGCTCCGCAGCTGGCCGAAAGCAAGTGCCGCTTCCCGGCGTCTTTCGGCAAAAGCGGCGCTCCGGAGCTCACCGCTGCCGCTCCAGTGATCTGGGCGCGAAGTAGCCGCTTCTTGGCCTCCGGCAGCCGGAGATCGCGGTAGCATGTAAGAGGCGAAGAACGAAGCCGCGAAGAAGCCGGCTTGTGTGCGTAGCTCGCAGACTGCTGCAGGACGGTGGCTGCCGCTCTCCTGCCTCTTGAATTCACCCTTGGCATGCCAATGGAAGCTGTTCCAGGACAACCTTCCTGAGTTTTTATTTTACTTTTCATGCATCCCTCCTTGGAAATTCTTGTTGCTCCCCAGAGGCTCCGAGATGCAGAGAACACGGTGGCAGCTGCTGAAAAGAAGGGCAACTGTGAGTTGGTCAAGAAGCAAGAACATAGGCAGCTGCCTGTGCTTGGCACGGAGCAGCTGCTGGATTCTTGCAATTGCCTTCAGTGCGCACGGAAGCCCGCTGCTCTGCTGCTTGGTTTTTCGCCTTCAGTCAATTGCACACTACTGAAGCTGAGGCAGGCTGTTCAGCTTTGCTGCTTTTCAGCATCTCAGCTGCCCTTCTGCTCTGTGACAGCTCTCCAGGTTTCTTGCCTTTGCCAGGCTGCAACGTGCCCGCTACTACCCAGAGCTGGGCAGGAGTGGGCAGAGAGCACGGCCATCTGTCAGCAGGTTGCAGCTTGCCCAGGAAAATGCAGTGTCCTTGGCATGTGCAGCAAATCCCATTTCTTGGCAAGGTCGGGCTAAGTGACCTTTTCTGGCACACTTTCTCCTTGAGAACTGGAGCGGAAAAGCTTTTCGCTAAGATGTAGGCGACTAGAGAGGCAGAATACGGAGCTCCGCAGCTGGCCGAAAGCAAGTGCTACTTCCCGGCGTCTTTAGGCAAAAGCGGCGTTCCGGAGCTCACCGCTGCCGCTCCAGTGATCTGTGCGAAAAGTAGCCGCTTCTTCGCCTCCGGCAGCCGGAGATCGCGGTAGCTTGTAAGAGGCGAAGAACGAAGCCGCGAAGAAGCCGGCTTGTGTGCGTAGCTCGCAGACTGCTGCAGGACGGTGGCTGCCGCTCTCCTGCCTCTTGAATTCACCCTTGGCATGCCAATGGAAGGTGTTCCAGGACAACCTTCCTGAGTTTTTATTTTACTTTTCATGCATCCCTCCTTGGAAATTCTTGTTGCTCCCCAGAGGCTCCGAGATGCAGAGAACACGGTGGCAGCTGCTGAAAAGAAGGGCAACTGTGAGTTGGTCAAGAAGCAAGAACCTAGGCAGCTGCCTGTGCTTGGCACGGAGCAGCTGCTGGATTCTTGCAATTGCCTTCAGTGCGCACGGAAGGCCGCTGCTCTGCTGCTTGGTTTTTCGCCTTCAGTCAATTGCACACTACTGAAGCTGAGGCAGGCTGTTCAGCTTTGCTGCTTTTCAGCATCTCAGCTGCCCATCTGCTCTGTGACAGCTCTCCAGGTTTCTTGCCGTTGCCAGGCTGCAACGTGCCCGCTACTACCCAGAGCTGGGCAGGAGTGGGCAGAGAGCACGGCCATCTGTCAGCAGGTTGCAGCTTGCCCAGGAAAATGCAGTGTCCTTGGCATGTGCAGCAAATCCCATTTCTTGGCAAGGTCGGGCTAAGTGAGCTGTCCTGGTACAGTTTCTCCTTGAGAACTGGAGCGGAAAAGCTTTTCGCTAAGATATAGGCGACTAGAGAGGCAGAATACGCGGCTCCGCAGCTGGCCGAAAGCAAGTGCCGCTTCCCGGCGTCTTTCGGCAAAAGCGGCGCTCCGGAGCGCACCGCTGCCGCTCCAGTCATCTGTACGCGAAGTAGCCGCTTCTTCGCCTCTGGCAGCCGGAGATCGCGGTAGCTTGCAAGAGGCGAAGAACGAAGCCGCGAAGAAGCCGTCTTGTGTGCGTAGCTCGCAGACTGCTGCAGGACGGTGGCTGCCGCTCTCCTGCCTCTTGAATTCACCCTTGGCATGCCAATGGAAGCTGTTCCAGGACAACCTTCCTGAGTTTTTATTTTACTTTTCATGCATCCCTCCTTGGAAATTCTTGTTGCTCCCCAGAGTCTCCGAGATGCAGAGAACACGGTGGCAGCTGCTGAAAAGAAGGGCAACTGTGAGTTGGTCAAGAAGCAAGAACCTAGGTAGCTGCCTGTGCTTGGCGAGGAGCAGCTGCTGGATTCTTGCAATTGCCTTCAGTGCGCACAGAAGCCCGCTGCTCTGCTGCTTGGTTTTTCGCCTTCAGTCAATTGCACACTACTGAAGCTGTGGCAGGCTGTTCAGCTTTGCTGCTTTTCAGCATCTCAGCTGCCCATCTGCTCTGTGACAGCTCTCCAGGTTTCTTGCCTTTGCCAGGCTGCAACGTACCCGCTACTACCCAGAGCTGGGCAGGAGTGGGCAGAGAGCACGGCCATCTGTCAGCAGGTTGCAGCTTGCCCAGGAAAATGCAGTGTCCTTGGCATGTGCAGCAAATCCCATTTCTTGGCAAGGTCGGGCTAAGTGAGCAGTGCTGGTACACTTTCTCCTTGAGAACTGGAGCGGAAAAGCTTTTCGCTAAGATGTAGGCAAGCAGAGAGGCAGAATACGCAGCTCCGCAGCTGGCCGAAAGCAAGTGCCGCTTGCCGGCGTCTTTCGGCAAAAGCGGCGCTCCGGAGCTCACCGCTGCCGCTCCAGTGATCTGGGCGCGAAGTAGCCGCTTCTTGGCCTCCGGCAGCCGGAGATCGCGGTAGCATGTAAGAGGCGAAGAACGAAGCCGCGAAGAAGCCGGCTTGTGTGCGTAGCTCGCAGACTGCTGCAGGACGGTGGCTGCCGCTCTCCTGCCTCTTGAATTCACCCTTGGCATGCCAATGGAAGGTGTTCCAGGACAACCTTCCTGAGTTTTTTTTTTACTTTTCATGCATCCCTCCTTGGAAATTCTTGTTGCTCCCCAGAGGCTCCGAGATGCAGAGAACACGGTGGCAGCTGCTGAAAAGAAGGGCAACTGTGAGTTGGTCAAGAAGCAAGAACGTAGGCAGCTGCCTGTGCTTGGCACGGAGCAGCTGCTGGATTCTTGCAATTGCCTTCAGTGCGCACGGAAGCCCGCTGCTCTGCTGCTTGGTTTTTCGCCTTCAGTCAATTGCACACTACTGAAGCTGAGGCAGACTGTTCAGCTTTGCTGCTTTTCAGCATCTCAGCTGCCCATCTGCTCTGTGACAGCTCTCCAGGTTTCTTGCCGTTGCCAGGCTGCAACGTGCCCGCTACTACCCAGAGCTGGGCAGGAGTGGGCAGAGAGCACGGCCATCTGTCAGCAGGTTGCAGCTTGCCCAGGAAAATGCAGTGTCCTTGGCATGTGCAGCAAATGCCATTTCTTGGCAAGGTCGGGCTAAGTGAGCAGTGCTGGTACACTTTCTCCTTGAGAACTGGAGCGGAAAAGCTTTTCGCTAAGATGTAGGCGACTACAGAGGCAGAATACGCAGCTCCGGAGCTGGCCGAAAGCAAGTGCCGCTTCCCGGCGTCTTTCGGCAAAAGCGGCGCTCCGGAGCTCACCGCTGCCGCTCCAGTCATCTGTGCGCGAAGTAGCCGCTTCTTGGCCTCCGGCAGCCGGAGATCGCGGTAGCTTGTAAGAGGCGAAGAACGAAGCCGCGAAGAAGCTGGCTTATGTGCGTAGCTCGCAGACTGCTGCAGGACGGTGGCTGCCGCTCTCCTGCCTCTTGAATTCACCCTTGGCATGCCAATGGAAGCTGTTCCAGGACAACCTTCCTGAGTTTTTATTTTACTTTTCATGCATCCCTCCTTGGAAATTCTTGTTGCTCCCCAGAGGCTCCGAGATGCAGAGAACACGGTGGCAGCTGCTGAAAAGAAGGGCAACTGTGAGTTGGTCAAGAAGCAAGAACCTAGGCAGCTGCCTGTGCTTGGCACGGAGCAGCTGCTGGATTCTTGCAATTGCCTTCAGTGCGCACGGAAGCCCGCTGCTCTGCTGCTTGGTTTTTCGCCTTCAGTCAATTGCACACTACTGAAGCTGAGGCAGGCTGTTCAGCTTTGCTGCTTTTCAGCATCTCAGCTGCCCATCTGCTCTGTGACAGCTCTCCAGGTTTCTTGCCTTTGCCAGGCTGCAACGTGCCCGCTACTACCCAGAGCTGGGCAGGAGTGGGCAGAGAGCACGGCCATCTGTCAGCAGGTTGCAGCTTGCCCAGGAAAATGCAGTGTCCTTGGCATGTGCAGCAAATCCCATTTCTTGGCAAGGTCGAGCTAAGTGAGCAGTGCTGGTACACTTTCTCCTTGAGAACTGGAGCGGAAAAGCTTTTCGCTAAGATGTAGGCGACTACAGAGGCAGAATACGCAGCTCCGCAGCTGGCCGAAAGCAAGTGCCGCTTCCCGGCGTCTTTCGGCAAAAGCGGCGCTCCGG
Organism: Vidua macroura; assembly: GCF_024509145.1. NCBI lineage: Eukaryota > Metazoa > Chordata > Aves > Passeriformes > Viduidae > Vidua > Vidua macroura. The sequence goes on along the minus strand of NC_071573.1, from coordinate 41,543,394 downwards.
AGCTCACCGCTGCCGCTCCACTCATCTGTGCACGAAGTAGCCGCTTCTTCGCCTCCGGCAGCCGGAGATCGCGGTAGCTTGTAAGAGGCGAAGAACGAAGCCGCGAAGAAGCCGGCTTATGTGCGTAGCTCGCAGACTGCTGCAGGACGGTGGCTGCCGCTCTCCTGCCTCTTGAATTCACCCTTGGCATGCCAATGGAAGCTGTTCCAGGACAACCTTCCTGAGTTTTTATTTTACTTTTCATGCATCCCTCCTTGGAAATTCTTGTTGCTCCCCAGAGGCTCCGAGATGCAGAGAACACGGTGGCAGCTGCTGAAAAGAAGGGCAACTGTGAGTTTGTCAAGAAGCAAAACATAGGCAGCTGCCTGTGCTTGGCGAGGAGCAGCTGCTGGATTCTTGCAATTGCCTTCAGTGCGCACAGAAGCCCGCTGCTCTGCTGCTTGGTTTTTCGCCTTCAGTCAATTGCACACTACTGAAGCTGAGGCAGGCTGTTCAGCTTTGCTGCTTTTCAGCATCTCAGCTGCCTTTCTGCTCTGTGACAGCTCTCCAGGTTTCTTGCCTTCGCCAGGCTGCAACGTGCCCGCTACTACCCAGAGCTGGGCAGGAGTGGGCAGAGAGCAGGGCCATCTGTCAGCAGGTTGCAGCTTGCCCAGGAAAATGCAGTGTCCTTGGCATGTGCAGCAAATGCCATTTCTTGGCAAGGTCGGGCTAAGTGAGCTGTTCTGGTACACTTTCTCCTTGAGAACTGGAGCGGAAAACTTTTCGCTAAGATATAGGCGACTAGAGAGGCAGAATACGCGGCTCCGGAGCTGGCCGAAAGCAAGTGCCGCTTCCCGGCGTCTTTCGGCAAAAGCGGCGCTCCGGAGCTCACCGCTGCCGCTCCAGTGATCTGTGCGCGAAGTAGCCGCTTCTTCGCCTCCAGCAGCTGGAGATCGCGGTAGCTTGTAAGAGGCGAAGAACAAAGCCGCGAAGAAGCCGGCTTGTGGGCGTAGCTCGCAGACTGCTGCAGGACGGTGGCTGCCGCTCTCCTGCCTCTTGAATTCACCCTTGGCATGCCAATGGAAGCTGTTCCAGGACAACCTTCCTGAGTTTTTATTTTACTTTTCATGCATCCCTCCTTGGAAATTCTTGTTGCTCCCCAGAGTCTCCGAGATGCAGAGAACACGGTGGCAGCTGCTGAAAAGAAGGGCAACTGTGAGTTGGTCAAGAAGCAAGAACCTAGGCAGCTGCCTGTGCTTGGCGAGGAGCAGCTGCTGGATTCTTGCAATTGCCTTCAGTGCGCACAGAAGCCCGCTGCTCTGCTGCTTGGTTTTTCGCCTTCAGTCAATTGCACACTACTGAAGCTGAGGCAGGCTGTTCAGCTTTGCTGCTTTTCAGCATCTCAGCTGCCCATCAGCTCTGTGACAGCTCTCCAGGTTTCTTGCCTTTGCCAGGCTGCAACGTGCCCGCTACTACCCAGAGCTGGGCAGGAGTGGGCAGAGAGCACGGCCATCTGTCAGCAGGTTGCAGCTTGCCCAGGAAAATGCAGTTTCCTTGGCATGTGCAGCAAATCCCATTTCTTGCCAAGGTCGGGGTAAGTGAGCTGTTCTGGTACACTTTCTCCTTGAGAACTGGAGCGGAAAAGCTTTTCGCTAAGATGTAGGCGACTAGAGAGGCAGAATACGGAGCTCCGCAGCTGGCCGAAAGCAAGTGCCGCTTCCCGGCGTCTTTCGGCAAAAGCGGTGTTCCGGAGCTCACCGCTGCCGCTCCACTCATCTGTGCACGAAGTAGCCGCTTCTTGGCCTCCGGCAGCCGGAGATCGCGGTAGCTTGTAAGAGGCGAAGAACGAAGCCGCGAAGAAGCCGGCTTGTGTGTGTAGCTCGCAGACTGCTGCAGGACGGTGGCTGCCGCTCTCCTGCCTCTTGAATTCACCCTTGGCATGCCAATGGAAGGTGTTCCAGGACAATCTTCCTGAGTTTTTATTTTACTTTTCATGCATCCCTCCTTGGAAATTCTTGTTGCTCCCCAGAGGCTCCGAGATGCAGAGAACACGGCGGCAGCTGCTGAAAAGAAGGGCAACTGTGAGTTGGTCAAGAAGCAAGAACCTAGGCAGCTGCCTGTGCTTGGCGAGGAGCAGCTGCTGGATTGCTTGCAATTGCCTTCAGTGCGCACAGAAGCCCGCTGCTCTGCTGCTTGGTTTTTCGCCTTCAGTCAATTGCACACTACTGAAGCTGAGGCAGGCTGTTCAGCTTTGCTGCTTTTCAGCATCTCAGCTGCCCTTCTGCTCTGTGACAGCTCTCCAGGTTTCTTGCCTTTGCCAGGCTGCAACGTGCCCGCTACTACCCAGAGCTGGGCAGGAGTGGGCAGAGAGCACGGCCATCTGTCAGCAGGTTGCAGCTTGCCCAGGAAAATGCAGTGTCCTTGGCATGTGCAGCAAATCCCATTTCTTGGCAAGGTCGGGCTAAGTGAGCAGTGCTGGTACACTTTCTCCTTGAGAACTGGAGCGGAAAAGCTTTTCGCTAAGATGTAGGTGAATAGAGAGGCAGAATACGGAGCTCCGGAGCTGGCCGAAAGCAAGTGCCGCTTCCCGGCGTCTTTCGGCAAAAGCGGCGCTCCGGAGCTCACCGCTGCCGCTCCAGTCATCTGTGCGCGAAGTAGCCGCTTCTTCGCCTCCGGCCGCCGGAGATCGCGGTAGCTTGTAAGAGGCGAAGAACGAAGCCGCGAAGAAGCCGGCTTGTGTGCGTAGCTCGCAGACTGCTGCAGGACGGTGGCTGCCGCTCTCCTGCCTCTTGAATTCACCCTTGGCATGCCAATGGAAGCTGTTCCAGGACAACCTTCCTGAGTTTTTATTTTACTTTTCATGCATCCCTCCTTGGAAATTCTTGTTGCTCCCCAGAGGCTCCGAGATGCAGAGAACACGGTGGCAGCTGCTGAAAAGAAGGGCAACTGTGAGTTGGTCAAGAAGCAAGAACATAGGCAGCTGCCTGTGCTTGGCACGGAGCAGCTGCTGGATTCTTGCAATTGCCTTCAGTGCGCACGGAAGCCCGCTGCTCTGCTGCTTGGTTTTTCGCCTTCAGTCAATTGCACACTACTGAAGCTGAGGCAGGCTGTTCAGCTTTGCTGCTTTTCAGCATCTCAGCTGCCCATCTGCTCTGTGACAGCTCTCCAGGTTTCTTGCCTTTGCCAGGCTGCAACGTGCCCGCTACTACCCAGAGCTGGGCAGGAGTGGGCAGAGAGCACGGCCATCTGTCAGCAGGTTGCAGCTTGCCCAGGAAAATGCAGTGTCCTTGGAATGTGCAGCAAATCTTATTTCCTGGCAAGGTCGGGCTAAGTGAGCAGTGCTGGTACACTTTCTCCTTGAGAACTGGAGCGGAAAAGCTTTTCGCTAAGATGTAGGCGAGCAGAGAGGCAGAATACGGAGCTCCGCAGCTGGCCGAAAGCAAGTGCCGCTTCCCGGCGTCTTTCGGCAAAAGCGGCGCTCCGGAGCTCACCGCTACCGCTCCACTGATCTGTGCGCGAAGTAGCCGCTTCTTGGCCTCCGGCAGCCGGAGATCGCGGTAGCTTGCAAGAGGCGAAGAACGAAGCCGCGAAGAAGCCGGCTTGTGTGCGAAGCTCGCAGACAGCTGCAGGACGGTGGCTGCCGCTCTCCTGCCTCTTGAATTCACCCTTGGCATGCCAATGGAAGCTGTTCCAGGACAACCTTCCTGAGTTTTTATTTTAGTTTTCATGCATCCCACCTTGGAAATTCTCGTTGCTCCCCAGAGCCTCCGAGATGCAGAGAACACGGTGGCAGCTGCTGAAAAGAAGGGCAACTGTGAGTTGGTCAAGAAGCAAGAACCTAGGCAGCTGCCTGTGCTTGGCAAGGAGCAGCTGCTGGATTCTTGCAATTGCCTTCAGTGCGCACAGAAGCCCGCTGCTCTGCTGCTTGGTTTTTCGCCTTCAGTCAATTGCACACTGCTGAAGCTGAGGCAGGCAGTTCAGCTTTGCTGCTTTTCAGCATCTCAGCTGCCCTTCTGCTCTGTGACAGCTCTCCAGGTTTCTTGCCTTTGCCAGGCTGCAACGTGCCCGCTAGTACCAAGAACTGGGCAGGAGTGGGCAGAGAGCAGGGCCATCTGCCAGCAGGTTGCAGCTTGCCCAGGAAAATGCAGTGTCCTTGGAATGTGCAGCAAATCTTATTTCCTGGCAAGGTCGGGCTAAGTGAGCAGTGCTGGTACAGTTTCTCCTTGAGAACTGGAGCGGAAAAGCTTTTCGCTAAGATGTAGGCGAGCAGAGAGGCAGAATACGCAGCTCCGCAGCTGGCCGAAAGCAAGTGCCGCTTCCCGGCGTCTTTCGGCAAAAGCGGCGCTCCGGAGCTCACCGCTGCCGCTCCAGTCATCTGTACGCGAAGTAGCCGCTTCTTCGCCTCTGGCAGCCGGAGATCGCGGTAGCTTGCAAGAGGCGAAGAACGAAGCCGCGAAGAAGCCGGCTTGTGTGCGTAGCTCGCAGACTGCTGCAGGACGGTGGCTGCCGCTCTCCTGCCTCTTGAATTCACCCTTGGCATGCCAATGGAAGCTGTTCCAGGACAACCTTCCTGAGTTTTTATTTTACTTTTCATGCATCCCTCCTTGGAAATTCTTGTTGCTCCCCAGAGTCTCCGAGATGCAGAGAACACGGTGGCAGCTGCTGAAAAGAAGGGCAACTGTGAGTTGGTCAAGAAGCAAGAACCTAGGTAGCTGCCTGTGCTTGGCGAGGAGCAGCTGCTGGATTCTTGCAATTGCCTTCAGTGCGCACAGAAGCCCGCTGCTCTGCTGCTTGGTTTTTCGCCTTCAGTCAATTGCACACTACTGAAGCTGTGGCAGGCTGTTCAGCTTTGCTGCTTTTCAGCATCTCAGCTGCCCATCTGCTCTGTGACAGCTCTCCAGGTTTCTTGCCTTTGCCAGGCTGCAACGTACCCGCTACTACCCAGAGCTGGGCAGGAGTGGGCAGAGAGCACGGCCATCTGTCAGAAGGTTGCAGCTTGCCCAGGAAAATGCAGTGTCCTTGGCATGTGCAGCAAATGCCATTTCTTGGCAAGGTCGGGCTAAGTGAGCAGTGCTGGTACACTTTCTCCTTGAGAACTGGAGCGGAAAAGCTTTTCGCTAAGATGTAGGCAAGCAGAGAGGCAGAATACGCAGCTCCGCAGCTGGCCGAAAGCAAGTGCCGCTTGCCGGCGTCTTTCGGCAAAAGCGGCGATCCGGAGCTCACCGCTGCCGCTCCAGTGATCTGGGCGCGAAGTAGCCGCTTCTTGGCCTCCGGCAGCCGGAGATCGCGGTAGCATGTAAGAGGCGAAGAACGAAGCCGCGAAGAAGCTGGCTTGTGTGCGTAGCTCGCAGACTGCTGCAGGACGGTGGCTGCCGCTCTCCTGCCTCTTGAATTCACCCTTGGCATGCCAATGGAAGCTGTTCCAGGACAACCTTCCTGAGTTTTTTTTTTACTTTTCATGCATCCCACCTTGGAAATTCTTGTTGCTCCCCAGAGGCTCCGAGATGCAGAGAACACGGTGGCAGCTGCTGAAAAGAAGGGCAACTGTGAGTTGGTCAAGAAGCAAGAACGTAGGCAGCTGCCTGTGCTTGGCACGGAGCAGCTGCTGGATTCTTGCAATTGCCTTCAGTGCGCACGGAAGCCCGCTGCTCTGCTGCTTGGTTTTTCGCCTTCAGTCAATTGCACACTACTGAAGCTGAGGCAGGCTGTTCAGCTTTGCTGCTTTTCAGCATCTCAGCTGCCCATCTGCTCTGTGACAGCTCTCCAGGTTTCTTGCCGTTGCCAGGCTGCAACGTGCCCGCTACTACCCAGAGCTGGGCAGGAGTGGGCAGAGAGCACGGCCATCTGTCAGCAGGTTGCAGCTTGCCCAGGAAAATGCAGTGTCCTTGGCATGTGCAGCAAATACCATTTCTTGGCAAGGTCGGGCTAAGTGAGCAGTGCTGGTACACTTTCTCCTTGAGAACTGGAGCGGAAAAGCTTTTCGCTAAGATGTAGGCGACTACAGAGGCAGAATACGGAGCTCCGGAGCTGGCCGAAATCAAGTGCCGCTTCCCGGCGTCTTTCGGCAAAAGCGGCGCTCCGGAGCTCACCGCTGCCGCTCCAGTGATCTGTGCGCGAAGTAGCCGCTTCTTGGCCTCCGGCAGCCGGAGATCGCGGTAGCTTGTAAGAGGCGAAGAACGAAGCCGCGAAGAAGCTGGCTTATGTGCGTAGCTCGCAGACTGCTGCAGGACGGTGGCTGCCGCTCTCCTGCCTCTTGAATTCACCCTTGGCATGCCAATGGAAGCTGTTCCAGGACAACCTTCCTGAGTTTTTATTTTACTTTTCATGCATCCCTCCTTGGAAATTCTTGTTGCTCCCCAGAGGCTCCGAGATGCAGAGAACACGGTGGCAGCTGCTGAAAAGAAGGGCAACTGTGAGTTGGTCAAGAAGCAAGAACATAGGCAGCTGCCTGTGCTTGGCACGGAGCAGCTGCTGGATTCTTGCAATTGCCTTCAGTGCGCACGGAAGCCCGCTGCTCTGCTGCTTGGTTTTTCGCCTTCAGTCAATTGCACACTACTGAAGCTGAGGCAGGCTGTTCAGCTTTGCTGCTTTTCAGCATCTCAGCTGCCCATCTGCTCTGTGACAGCTCTCCAGGTTTCTTGCCTTTGCCAGGCTGCAACGTGCCCGCTACTACCCAGAGCTGGGCAGGAGTGGGCAGAGAGCACGGCCATCTGTCAGCAGGTTGCAGCTTGCCCAGGAAAATGCAGTGTCCTTGGCATGTGCAGCAAATCCCATTTCTTGGCAAGGTCGAGCTAAGTGAGCAGTGCTGGTACACTTTCTCCTTGAGAACTGGAGCGGAAAAGCTTTTCGCTAAGATGTAGGCGACTACAGAGGCAGAATACGCAGCTCCGGAGCTGGCCGAAAGCAAGTGCCGCTTCCCGGCGTCTTTCGGCAAAAGCGGCGCTCCGGAGCTCACCGCTGCCGCTCCACTGATCTGTGCACGAAGTAGCCGCTTCTTCGCCTCCGGCAGCCGGAGATCGCGGTAGCTTGTAAGAGGCGAAGAACGAAGCCGCGAAGAAGCTGGCTTATGTGCGTAGCTCGCAGACTGCTGCAGGACGGTGGCTGCCGCTCTCCTGCCTCTTGAATTCACCCTTGGCATGCCAATGGAAGCTGTTCCAGGACAACCTTCCTGAGTTTTTATTTTACTTTTCATGCATCCCTCCTTGGAAATTCTTGTTGCTCCCCAGAGGCTCCGAGATGCAGAGAACACGGTGGCAGCTGCTGAAAAGAAGGGCAACTGTGAGTTTGTCAAGAAGCAAAACATAGGCAGCTGCCTGTGCTTGGCGAGGAGCAGCTGCTGGATTCTTGCAATTGCCTTCAGTGCGCACAGAAGCCCGCTGCTCTGCTGCTTGGTTTTTCGCCTTCAGTCAATTGCACACTACTGAAGCTGAGGCAGGTTGTTCAGCTTTGCTGCTTTTCAGCATCTCAGCTGCCTTTCTGCTCTGTGACAGCTCTCCAGGTTTCTTGCCTTCGCCAGGCTGCAACGTGCCCGCTACTACCCAGAGCTGGGCAGGAGTGGGCAGAGAGCAGGGCCATCTGTCAGCAGGTTGCAGCTTGCCCAGGAAAATGCAGTGTCCTTGGCATGTGCAGCAAATGCCATTTCTTGGCAAGGTCGGGCTAAGTGAGCTGTTCTGGTACACTTTCTCCTTGAGAACTGGAGCGGAAAAGCTTTTCGCTAAGATATAGGCGACTAGAGAGGCAGAATACGCGGCTCCGGAGCTGGCCGAAAGCAAGTGCCGCTTCCCGGCGTCTTTCGGCAAAAGCGGCGCTCCGGAGCTCACCGCTGCCGCTCCAGTCATCTGTGCGCGAAGTAGCCGCTTCTTCGCCTCCAGCAGCCGGAGATCGCGGTAGCTTGTAAGAGGCGAAGAACGAAGCCGCGAAGAAGCCGGCTTGTGGGCGTAGCTCGCAGACTGCTGCAGGACGGTGGCTGCCGCTCTCCTGCCTCTTGAATTCACCCTTGGCATGCCAATGGAAGCTGTTCCAGGACAACCTTCCTGAGTTTTTATTTTACTTTTCATGCATCCCTCCTTGGAAATTCTTGTTGCTCCCCAGAGTCTCCGAGATGCAGAGAACACGGTGGCAGCTGCTGAAAAGAAGGGCAACTGTGAGTTGGTCAAGAAGCAAGAACCTAGGCAGCTGCCTGTGCTTGGCGAGGAGCAGCTGCTGGATTCTTGCAATTGCCTTCAGTGCGCACAGAAGCCCGCTGCTCTGCTGCTTGGTTTTTCGCCTTCAGTCAATTGCACACTACTGAAGCTGAGGCAGGCTGTTCAGCTTTGCTGCTTTTCAGCATCTCAGCTGCCCTTCTGCTCTGTGACAGCTCTCCAGGTTTCTTGCCTTTGCCAGGCTGCAACGTGCCCGCTACTACCCAGAGCTGGGCAGGAGTGGGCAGAGAGCACGGCCATCTGTCAGCAGGTTGCAGCTTGCCCAGGAAAATGCAGTGTCCTTGGCATGTGCAGCAAATCACATTTCTTGGCAAGGTCGAGCTAAGTGAGCAGTGCTGGTACACTTTCTCCTTGAGAACTGGAGCGGAAAAGCTTTTCGCTAAGATGTAGGCGACTACAGAGGCAGAATACGCAGCTCCGCAGCTGGCCGAAAGCAAGTGCCGCTTCCCGGCGTCTTTCGGCAAAAGCGGCGCTCCGGAGCTCACCGCTGCCGCTCCACTGATCTGTGCACGAAGTAGCCGCTTCTTCGCCTCCGGCAGCCGGAGATCGCGGTAGCTTGTAAGAGGCGAAGAACGAAGCCGCGAAGAAGCTGGCTTATGTGCGTAGCTCGCAGACTGCTGCAGGACGGTGGCTGCCGCTCTCCTGCCTCTTGAATTCACCCTTGGCATGCCAATGGAAGCTGTTCCAGGACAACCTTCCTGAGTTTTTATTTTACTTTTCATGCATCCCTCCTTGGAAATTCTTGTTGCTCCCCAGAGGCTCCGAGATGCAGAGAACACGGTGGCAGCTGCTGAAAAGAAGGGCAACTGTGAGTTTGTCAAGAAGCAAAACATAGGCAGCTGCCTGTGCTTGGCGAGGAGCAGCTGCTGGATTCTTGCAATTGCCTTCAGTGCGCACAGAAGCCCGCTGCTCTGCTGCTTGGTTTTTCGCCTTCAGTCAATTGCACACTACTGAAGCTGAGGCAGGTTGTTCAGCTTTGCTGCTTTTCAGCATCTCAGCTGCCTTTCTGCTCTGTGACAGCTCTCCAGGTTTCTTGCCTTCGCCAGGCTGCAACGTGCCCGCTACTACCCAGAGCTGGGCAGGAGTGGGCAGAGAGCAGGGCCATCTGTCAGCAGGTTGCAGCTTGCCCAGGAAAATGCAGTGTCCTTGGCATGTGCAGCAAATGCCATTTCTTGGCAAGGTCGGGCTAAGTGAGCTGTTCTGGTACACTTTCTCCTTGAGAACTGGAGCGGAAAAGCTTTTCGCTAAGATATAGGCGACTAGAGAGGCAGAATACGCGGCTCCGGAGCTGGCCGAAAGCAAGTGCCGCTTCCCGGCGTCTTTCGGCAAAAGCGGCGCTCCGGAGCTCACCGCTGCCGCTCCAGTCATCTGTGCGCGAAGTAGCCGCTTCTTCGCCTCCAGCAGCCGGAGATCGCGGTAGCTTGTAAGAGGCGAAGAACGAAGCCGCGAAGAAGCCGGCTTGTGGGCGTAGCTCGCAGACTGCTGCAGGACGGTGGCTGCCGCTCTCCTGCCTCTTGAATTCACCCTTGGCATGCCAATGGAAGCTGTTCCAGGACAACCTTCCTGAGTTTTTATTTTACTTTTCATGCATCCCTCCTTGGAAATTCTTGTTGCTCCCCAGAGTCTCCGAGATGCAGAGAACACGGTGGCAGCTGCTGAAAAGAAGGGCAACTGTGAGTTGGTCAAGAAGCAAGAACCTAGGCAGCTGCCTGTGCTTGGCGAGGAGCAGCTGCTGGATTCTTGCAATTGCCTTCAGTGCGCACAGAAGCCCGCTGCTCTGCTGCTTGGTTTTTCGCCTTCAGTCAATTGCACACTACTGAAGCTGAGGCAGGCTGTTCAGCTTTGCTGCTTTTCAGCATCTCAGCTGCCCATCAGCTCTGTGACAGCTCTCCAGGTTTCTTGCCTTTGCCAGGCTGCAACGTGCCCGCTACTACCCAGAGCTGGGCAGGAGTGGGCAGAGAGCACGGCCATCTGTCAGCAGGTTGCAGCTTGCCCAGGAAAATGCAGTTTCCTTGGCATGTGCAGCAAATCCCATTTCTTGCCAAGGTCGGGGTAAGTGAGCTGTTCTGGTACACTTTCTCCTTGAGAACTGGAGCGGAAAAGCTTTTCGCTAAGATGTAGGCGACTAGAGAGGCAGAATACGGAGCTCCGCAGCTGGCCGAAAGCAAGTGCCGCTTCCCGGCGTCTTTCGGCAAAAGCGGTGTTCCGGAGCTCACCGCTGCCGCTCCACTCATCTGTGCACGAAGTAGCCGCTTCTTGGCCTCCGGCAGCCGGAGATCGCGGTAGCTTGTAAGAGGCGAAGAACGAAGCCGCGAAGAAGCCGGCTTGTGTGCGTAGCTCGCAGACTGCTGCAGGACGGTGGCTGCCGCTCTCCTGCCTCTTGAATTCACCCTTGGCATGCCAATGGAAGCTGTTCCAGGACAACCTTCCTGAGTTTTTATTTTAGTTTTCATGCATCCCACCTTGGAAATTCTCGTTGCTCCCCAGAGGCTCCGAGATGCAGAGAACACGGTGGCAGCTGCTGAAAAGAAGGGCAACTGTGAGTTGGTCAAGAAGCAAGAACCTAGGCAGCTGCCTGTGCTTGGCAAGGAGCAGCTGCTGGATTCTTGCAATTGCCTTCAGTGCGCACAGAAGCCCGCTGCTCTGCTGCTTGGTTTTTCGCCTTCAGTCAATTACACACTGCTGAAGCTGAGGCAGGCAGTTCAGCTTTGCTGCTTTTCAGCATCTCAGCTGCCCTTCTGCTCTGTGACAGCTCTCCAGGTTTCTTGCCTTTGCCAGGCTGCAACGTGCCCGCTAGTACCAAGAACTGGGCAGGAGTGGGCAGAGAGCAGGGCCATCTGTCAGCAGGTTGCAGCTTGCCCAGGAAAATGCAGTGTCCTTGGAATGTGCAGCAAATCTTATTTCCTGGCAAGGTCGGGCTAAGTGAGCAGTGCTGGTACACTTTCTCCTTGAGAACTGGAGCGGAAAAGCTTTTCGCTAAGATGTAGGCGAGCAGAGAGGCAGAATACGGAGCTCCGCAGCTGGCCGAAAGCAAGTGCCGCTTCCCGGCCTCTTTCGGCAAAAGCGGCGCTCCGGAGCTCACCGCTGCCGCTCCACTGATCTGTGCACGAAGTAGCCGCTTCTTCGCCTCCGGCAGCCGGAGATCGCGGTAGCTTGTAAGAGGCGAAGAACGAAGCCGCGAAGAAGCTGGCTTATGTGCGTAGCTCGCAGACTGCTGCAGGACGGTGGCTGCCGCTCTCCTGCCTCTTGAATTCACCCTTGGCATGCCAATGGAAGCTGTTCCAGGACAACCTTCCTGAGTTTTTATTTTACTTTTCATGCATCCCTCCTTGGAAATTCTTGTTGCTCCCCAGAGGCTCCGAGATGCAGAGAACACGGTGGCAGCTGCTGAAAAGAAGGGCAACTGTGAGTTTGTCAAGAAGCAAAACATAGGCAGCTGCCTGTGCTTGGCGAGGAGCAGCTGCTGGATTCTTGCAATTGCCTTCAGTGCGCACAGAAGCCCGCTGCTCTGCTGCTTGGTTTTTCGCCTTCAGTCAATTGCACACTACTGAAGCTGAGGCAGGCTGTTCAGCTTTGCTGCTTTTCAGCATCTCAGCTGCCTTTCTGCTCTGTGACAGCTCTCCAGGTTTCTTGCCTTCGCCAGGCTGCAACGTGCCCGCTACTACCCAGAGCTGGGCAGGAGTGGGCAGAGAGCAGGGCCATCTGTCAGCAGGTTGCAGCTTGCCCAGGAAAATGCAGTGTCCTTGGCATGTGCAGCAAATGCCATTTCTTGGCAAGGTCGGGCTAAGTGAGCTGTTCTGGTACACTTTCTCCTTGAGAACTGGAGCGGAAAAGCTTTTCGCTAAGATATAGGCGAGCAGAGAGGCAGAATACGCGGCTCCGGAGCTGGCCGAAAGCAAGTGCCGCTTCCCGGCGTCTTTCGGCAAAAGCGGCGCTCCGGAGCTCACCGCTGCCGCTCCAGTCATCTGTGCGCGAAGTAGCCGCTTCTTCGCCTCCAGCAGCCGGAGATCGCGGTAGCTTGTAAGAGGCGAAGAACGAAGCCGCGAAGAAGCCGGCTTGTGGGCGTAGCTCGCAGACTGCTGCAGGACGGTGGCTGCCGCTCTCCTGCCTCTTGAATTCACCCTTGGCATGCCAATGGAAGCTGTTCCAGGACAACCTTCCTGAGTTTTTATTTTACTTTTCATGCATCCCTCCTTGGAAATTCTTGTTGCTCCCCAGAGTCTCCGAGATGCAGAGAACACGGTGGCAGCTGCTGAAAAGAAGGGCAACTGTGAGTTGGTCAAGAAGCAAGAACCTAGGCAGCTGCCTGTGCTTGGCGAGGAGCAGCTGCTGGATTCTTGCAATTGCCTTCAGTGCGCACAGAAGCCCGCTGCTCTGCTGCTTGGTTTTTCGCCTTCAGTCAATTGCACACTACTGAAGCTGAGGCAGGCTGTTCAGCTTTGCTGCTTTTCAGCATCTCAGCTGCCCATCAGCTCTGTGACAGCTCTCCAGGTTTCTTGCCTTTGCCAGGCTGCAACGTGCCCGCTACTACCCAGAGCTGGGCAGGAGTGGGCAGAGAGCACGGCCATCTGTCAGCAGGTTGCAGCTTGCCCAGGAAAATGCAGTTTCCTTGGCATGTGCAGCAAATCCCATTTCTTGCCAAGGTCGGGCTAAGTGAGCTGTTCTGGTACACTTTCTCCTTGAGAACTGGAGCGGAAAAGCTTTTCGCTAAGATGTAGGCGACTAGAGAGGCAGAATACGGAGCTCCGCAGCTGGCCGAAAGCAAGTGCCGCTTCCCGGCGTCTTTCGGCAAAAGCGGCGCTCCGGAGCTCACCGCTGCCGCTCCAGTCATCTGTGCGCGAAGTAGCCGCTTCTTCGCCTCCGGCCGCCGGAGATCGCGGTAGCTTGTAAGAGGCGAAGAACGAAGCCGCGAAGAAGCCGGCTTGTGGGCGTAGCTCGCAGACTGCTGCAGGACGGTGGCTGCCGCTCTCCTGCCTCTTGAATTCACCCTTGGCATGCCAATGGAAGCTGTTCCAGGACAACCTTCCTGAGTTTTTATTTTACTTTTCATGCATCCCTCCTTGGAAATTCTTGTTGCTCCCCAGAGTCTCCGAGATGCAGAGAACACGGTGGCAGCTGCTGAAAAGAAGGGCAACTGTGAGTTGGTCAAGAAGCAAGAACCTAGGCAGCTGCCTGTGCTTGGCAAGGAGCAGCTGCTGGATTCTTGCAATTGCCTTCAGTGCGCACAGAAGCCCGCTGCTCTGCTGCTTGGTTTTTCGCCTTCAGTCAATTGCACACTACTGAAGCTGAGGCAGGCTGTTCAGCTTTGCTGCTTTTCAGCATCTCAGCTGCCCTTCTGCTCTGTGACAGCTCTCCAGGTTTCTTGCCTTTGCCAGGCTGCAACGTGCCCGCTACTACCCAGAGCTGGGCAGGAGTGGGCAGAGAGCACGGCCATCTGTCAGCAGGTTGCAGCTTGCCCAGGAAAATGCAGTGTCCTTGGCATGTGCAGCAAATACCATTTCTTGGCAAGGTCGGGCTAAGTGAGCAGTGCTGGTACACTTTCTCCTTGAGAACTGGAGCGGAAAAGCTTTTCGCTAAGATGTGGCTGACTAGAGAGGCAGAATACGGAGCTCCGCAGCTGGCCGAAAGCAAGTGCCGCTTCCCGGCGTCTTTCGGCAAAAGCGGCGCTCCGGAGCGCACCGCTGCCGCTCTAGTCATCTGAGCGCGAAGTAGCCGCTTCTTCGCCTCCGGCAGCCGGAGATCGCGGTAGCTTGTAAGAGGCGAAGAACGAAGCCGCGAAGAAGCCGGCTTGTGTGCGTAGCTCGCAGACTGCTGCAGGACGGTGGCTGCCACTCTCGTGCCTCTTGAATTCACCCTTGGCATGCCAATGGAAGGTGTTCCAGGACAACCTTCCTGAGTTTTTATTTTACTTTTCATGCATCCCTCCTTGGAAATTCTTGTTGCTCCCCAGAGTCTCCGAGATGCAGAGAACACGGTGGCAGCTGCTGAAAAGAAGGGCAACTGTGAGTTGGTCAAGAAGCAAGAACATAGGCAGCTGCCCGTGCTTTGCACGGAGCAGCTGCTGGATTCTTGCAATTGCCTTCAGTGCGCACAGAAGCCCGCTGCTCTGCTGCTTGGTTTTTCGCCTTCAGTCAATTGCACACTACTGAAGCTGAGGCAGGCTGTTCAGCTTTGCTGCTTTTCAGCATCTCAGCTGCCCTTCTGCTCTGTGACAGCTCTCCAGGTTTCTTGCCTTTGCCAGGCTGCAACGTGCCCGCTACTAACCAGAGCTGGGCAGGAGTGGGCAGAGAGCACGGCCATCTGTCAGCAGGTTGCAGCTTGCCCAGGAAAATGCAGTGTCCTTGGAATGTGCAGCAAATCTTATTTCCTGGCAAGGTCGGGCTAAGTGAGCAGTGCTGGTACACTTTCTCCTTGAGAACTGGAGCGGAAAAGCTTTTCGCTAAGATGTAGGCGAGCAGAGAGGCAGAATACGGAGCTCCGCAGCTGGCCGAAAGCAAGTGCCGCTTCCCGGCGTCTTTCGGCAAAAGCGGCGCTCCGGAGCTCACCGCTGCCGCTCCACTGATCTGTGCACGAAGTAGCCGCTTCTTCGCCTCCGGCAGCCGGAGATCGCGGTAGCTTGTAAGAGGCGAAGAACGAAGCCGCGAAGAAGCTGGCTTATGTGCGTAGCTCGCAGACTGCTGCAGGACGGTGGCTGCCGCTCTCCTGCCTCTTGAATTCACCCTTGGCATGCCAATGGAAGCTGTTCCAGGACAACCTTCCTGAGTTTTTATTTTACTTTTCATGCATCCCTCCTTGGAAATTCTTGTTGCTCCCCAGAGGCTCCGAGATGCAGAGAACACGGTGGCAGCTGCTGAAAAGAAGGGCAACTGTGAGTTTGTCAAGAAGCAAAACATAGGCAGCTGCCTGTGCTTGGCGAGGAGCAGCTGCTGGATTCTTGCAATTGCCTTCAGTGCGCACAGAAGCCCGCTGCTCTGCTGCTTGGTTTTTCGCCTTCAGTCAATTGCACACTACTGAAGCTGAGGCAGGCTGTTCAGCTTTGCTGCTTTTCAGCATCTCAGCTGCCTTTCTGCTCTGTGACAGCTCTCCAGGTTTCTTGCCTTCGCCAGGCTGCAACGTGCCCGCTACTACCCAGAGCTGGGCAGGAGTGGGCAGAGAGCAGGGCCATCTGTCAGCAGGTTGCAGCTTGCCCAGGAAAATGCAGTGTCCTTGGCATGTGCAGCAAATGCCATTTCTTGGCAAGGTCGGGCTAAGTGAGCTGTTCTGGTACACTTTCTCCTTGAGAACTGGAGCGGAAAAGCTTTTCGCTAAGATATAGGCGACTAGAGAGGCAGAATACGCGGCTCCGGAGCTGGCCGAAAGCAAGTGCCGCTTCCCGGCGTCTTTCGGCAAAAGCGGCGCTCCGGAGCTCACCGCTGCCGCTCCAGTCATCTGTGCGCGAAGTAGCCGCTTCTTCGCCTCCAGCAGCCGGAGATCGCGGTAGCTTGTAAGAGGCGAAGAACGAAGCCGCGAAGAAGCCGGCTTGTGGGCGTAGCTCGCAGACTGCTGCAGGACGGTGGCTGCCGCTCTCCTGCCTCTTGAATTCACCCTTGGCATGCCAATGGAA
Organism: Vidua macroura; assembly: GCF_024509145.1. NCBI lineage: Eukaryota > Metazoa > Chordata > Aves > Passeriformes > Viduidae > Vidua > Vidua macroura. Next base: position 41,527,611 of record NC_071573.1, on the reverse strand, counting down.
GCTGTTCCAGGACAACCTTCCTGAGTTTTTATTTTACTTTTCATGCATCCCTCCTTGGAAATTCTTGTTGCTCCCCAGAGGCTCCGAGATGCAGAGAACACGGTGGCAGCTGCTGAAAAGAAGGGCAACTGTGAGTTGGTCAAGAAGCAAGAACCTAGGCAGCTGCCTGTGCTTGGCGAGGAGCAGCTGCTGGATTCTTGCAATTGCCTTCAGTGCGCACAGAAGCCCGCTGCTCTGCTGCTTGGTTTTTCGCCTTCAGTCAATTGCACACTACTGAAGCTGAGGCAGGCTGTTCAGCTTTGCTGCTTTTCAGCATCTCAGCTGCCCATCAGCTCTGTGACAGCTCTCCAGGTTTCTTGCCTTTGCCAGGCTGCAACGTGCCCGCTACTACCCAGAGCTGGGCAGGAGTGGGCAGAGAGCACGGCCATCTGTCAGCAGGTTGCAGCTTGCCCAGGAAAATGCAGTTTCCTTGGCATGTGCAGCAAATCCCATTTCTTGCCAAGGTCGGGCTAAGTGAGCTGTTCTGGTACACTTTCTCCTTGAGAACTGGAGCGGAAAAGCTTTTCGCTAAGATGTAGGCGACTAGAGAGGCAGAATACGCAGCTCCGCAGCTGGCCGAAAGCAAGTGCCGCTTCCCGGCGTCTTTCGGCAAAAGCGGTGTTCCGGAGCTCACCGCTGCCGCTCCACTCATCTGTGCACGAAGTAGCCGCTTCTTGGCCTCCGGCAGCCGGAGATCGCGGTAGCTTGTAAGAGGCGAAGAACGAAGCCGCGAAGAAGCCGGCTTGTGTGTGTAGCTCGCAGACTGCTGCAGGACGGTGGCTGCCGCTCTCCTGCCTCTTGAATTCACCCTTGGCATGCCAATGGAAGGTGTTCCAGGACAATCTTCCTGAGTTTTTATTTTACTTTTCATGCATCCCTCCTTGGAAATTCTTGTTGCTCCCCAGAGGCTCCGAGATGCAGAGAACACGGTGGCAGCTGCTGAAAAGAAGGGCAACTGTGAGTTGGTCAAGAAGCAAGAACCTAGGCAGCTGCCTGTTCTTGGCGAGGAGCAGCTGCTGGATTGCTTGCAATTGCCTTCAGTGCGCACAGAAGCCCGCTGCTCTGCTGCTTGGTTTTTCGCCTTCAGTCAATTGCACACTACTGAAGCTGAGGCAGGCTGTTCAGCTTTGCTGCTTTTCAGCATCTCTGCTGCCTTTCTGCTCTGTGACAGCTCTCCAGGTTTCTTGCCTTCTCCAGGCTGCAACGTGCCCGCTACTACCCAGAGCTGGGCAGGAGTGGGCAGAGAGCACGGCCATCTGTCAGCAGGTTGCAGCTTGCCCAGGAAAATGCAGTGTCCTTGGAATGTCCAGCAAATCCCATTTCTTGGCAAGGTCGGGCTAAGTGACCTTTTCTGGCACACTTTGTCCTTGAGAACTGGAGCGGAAAAGCTTTTCGCTAAGATGTAGGCGACTACAGAGGCAGAATACGGAGCTCCGCAGCTGGCCGAAAGCAAGTGCCGCTTCCCGGCGTCTTTCGGCAAAAGCGGTGTTCCGGAGCTCACCGCTGCCGCTCCACTGATCTGTGCACGAAGTAGCCGCTTCTTGGCCTCCGGCAGCCGGAGATCGCGGTAGCTTGTAAGAGGCGAAGAACGAAGCCGCGAAGAAGCCGGCTTGTGTGTGTAGCTCGCAGACTGCTGCAGGACGGTGGCTGCCGCTCTCCTGCCTCTTGAATTCACCCTTGGCATGCCAATGGAAGGTGTTCCAGGACAATCTTCCTGAGTTTTTATTTTACTTTTCATGCATCCCTCCTTGGAAATTCTTGTTGCTCCCCAGAGGCTCCGAGATGCAGAGAACACGGCGGCAGCTGCTGAAAAGAAGGGCAACTGTGAGTTGGTCAAGAAGCAAGAACCTAGGCAGCTGCCTGTGCTTGGCGAGGAGCAGCTGCTGGATTGCTTGCAATTGCCTTCAGTGCGCACAGAAGCCCGCTGCTCTGCTGCTTGGTTTTTCGCCTTCAGTCAATTGCACACTACTGAAGCTGAGGCAGGCTGTTCAGCTTTGCTGCTTTTCAGCATCTCAGCTGCCCTTCTGCTCTGTGACAGCTCTCCAGGTTTCTTGCCTTCGCCAGGCTGCAACGTGCCCGCTACTACCCAGAGCTGGGCAGGAGTGGGCAGAGAGCACGGCCATCTGTCAGCAGGTTGCAGCTTGCCCAGGAAAATGCAGTGTCCTTGGCATGTGCAGCAAATCCCATTTCTTGGCAAGGTCGGGCTAAGTGAGCAGTGCTGGTACACTTTCTCCTTGAGAACTGGAGCGGAAAAGCTTTTCGCTAAGATGTAGGTGAATAGAGAGGCAGAATACGCAGCTCCGGAGCTGGCCGAAAGCAAGTGCCGCTTCCCGGCGTCTTTCGGCAAAAGCGGCGCTCCGGAGCTCACCGCTGCCGCTCCAGTCATCTGTGCGCGAAGTAGCCGCTTCTTCGCCTCCGGCCGCCGGAGATCGCGGTAGCTTGTAAGAGGCGAAGAACGAAGCCGCGAAGAAGCCGGCTTGTGTGCGTAGCTCGCAGACTGCTGCAGGACGGTGGCTGCCGCTCTCCTGCCTCTTGAATTCACCCTTGGCATGCCAATGGAAGCTGTTCCAGGACAACCTTCCTGAGTTTTTATTTTACTTTTCATGCATCCCTCCTTGGAAATTCTTGTTGCTCCCCAGAGTCTCCGAGATGCAGAGAACACGGTGGCAGCTGCTGAAAAGAAGGGCAACTGTGAGTTGGTCAAGAAGCAAGAACCTAGGCAGCTGCCTGTGCTTGGCAAGGAGCAGCTGCTGGATTCTTGCAATTGCCTTCAGTGCGCACAGAAGCCCGCTGCTCTGCTGCTTGGTTTTTCGCCTTCAGTCAATTGCACACTACTGAAGCTGAGGCAGGCTGTTCAGCTTTGCTGCTTTTCAGCATCTCAGCTGCCCTTCTGCTCTGTGACAGCTCTCCAGGTTTCTTGCCTTTGCCAGGCTGCAACGTGCCCGCTACTACCCAGAGCTGGGCAGGAGTGGGCAGAGAGCACGGCCATCTGTCAGCAGGTTGCAGCTTGCCCAGGAAAATGCAGTGTCCTTGGCATGTGCAGCAAATACCATTTCTTGGCAAGGTCGGGCTAAGTGAGCAGTGCTGGTACACTTTCTCCTTGAGAACTGGAGCGGAAAAGCTTTTCGCTAAGATGTGGGTGACTAGAGAGGCAGAATACGGAGCTCCGCAGCTGGCCGAAAGCAAGTGCCGCTTCCCGGCGTCTTTCGGCAAAAGCGGCGCTCCGGAGCGCACCGCTGCCGCTCTAGTCATCTGAGCGCGAAGTAGCCGCTTCTTCGCCTCCGGCAGCCGGAGATCGCGGTAGCTTGTAAGAGGCGAAGAACGAAGCCGCGAAGAAGCCGGCTTGTGTGCGTAGCTCGCAGACTGCTGCAGGACGGTGACTGCCACTCTCGTGCCTCTTGAATTCACCCTTGGCATGCCAATGGAAGGTGTTCCAGGACAACCTTCCTGAGTTTTTATTTTACTTTTCATGCATCCCTCCTTGGAAATTCTTGTTGCTCCCCAGAGTCTCCGAGATGCAGAGAACACGGTGGCAGCTGCTGAAAAGAAGGGCAACTGTGAGTTGGTCAAGAAGCAAGAACATAGGCAGCTGCCCGTGCTTTGCACGGAGCAGCTGCTGGATTCTTGCAATTGCCTTCAGTGCGCACGGAAGCCCGCTGCTCTGCTGCTTGGTTTTTCGCCTTCAGTCAATTGCACACTACTGAAGCTGAGGCAGGCTGTTCAGCTTTGCTGCTTTTCAGCATCTCAGCTGCCCTTCTGCTCTGTGACAGCTCTCCAGGTTTCTTGCCTTTGCCAGGCTGCAACGTGCCCGCTACTACCCAGAGCTGGGCAGGAGTGGGCAGAGAGCACGGCCATCTGTCAGCAGGTTGCAGCTTGCCCAGGAAAATGCAGTGTCCTTGGAATGTGCAGCAAATCTTATTTCCTGGCAAGGTCGGGCTAAGTGAGCAGTGCTGGTACACTTTCTCCTTGAGAACTGGAGCGGAAAAGCTTTTCGCTAAGATGTAGGCGAGCAGAGAGGCAGAATACGGAGCTCCGCAGCTGGCCGAAAGCAAGTGCCGCTTCCCGGCGTCTTTCGGCAAAAGCGGCGCTCCGGAGCTCACCGCTACCGCTCCACTGATCTGTGCGCGAAGTAGCCGCTTCTTGGCCTCCGGCAGCCGGAGATCGCAGTAGCTTGCAAGAGGCGAAGAACGAAGCCGCGAAGAAGCCGGCTTGTGTGCGAAGCTCGCAGACAGCTGCAGGACGGTGGCTGCCGCTCTCCTGCCTCTTGAATTCACCCTTGGCATGCCAATGGAAGCTGTTCCAGGACAACCTTCCTGAGTTTTTATTTTAGTTTTCATGCATCCCACCTTGGAAATTCTCGTTGCTCCCCAGAGGCTCCGAGATGCAGAGAACACGGTGGCAGCTGCTGAAAAGAAGGGCAACTGTGAGTTGGTCAAGAAGCAAGAACCTAGGCAGCTGCCTGTGCTTGGCAAGGAGCAGCTGCTGGATTCTTGCAATTGCCTTCAGTGCGCACAGAAGCCCGCTGCTCTGCTGCTTGGTTTTTCGCCTTCAGTCAATTACACACTGCTGAAGCTGAGGCAGGCAGTTCAGCTTTGCTGCTTTTCAGCATCTCAGCTGCCCTTCTGCTCTGTGACAGCTCTCCAGGTTTCTTGCCTTTGCCAGGCTGCAACGTGCCCGCTAGTGGCAAGAACTGGGCAGGAGTGGGCAGAGAGCAGGGCCATCTGCCAGCAGGTTGCAGCTTGCCCAGGAAAATGCAGTGTCCTTGGAATGTGCAGCAAATCTTATTTCCTGGCAAGGTCGGGCTAAGTGAGCAGTGCTGGTACACTTTCTCCTTGAGAACTGGAGCGGAAAAGCTTTTCGCTAAGATGTAGGCGAGCAGAGAGGCAGAATACGCAGCTCCGCAGCTGGCCGAAAGCAAGTGCCGCTTCCCGGCGTCTTTCGGCAAAAGCGGCGCTCCGGAGCGCACCGCTGCCGCTCCAGTCATCTGTACGCGAAGTAGCCGCTTCTTCGCCTCTGGCAGCCGGAGATCGCGGTAGCTTGCAAGAGGCGAAGAACGAAGCCGCGAAGAAGCCGGCTTGTGTGCGTAGCTCGCAGACTGCTGCAGGACGGTGGCTGCCGCTCTCCTGCCTCTTGAATTCACCCTTGGCATGCCAATGGAAGCTGTTCCAGGACAACCTTCCTGAGTTTTTATTTTACTTTTCATGCATCCCTCCTTGGAAATTCTTGTTGCTCCCCAGAGTCTCCGAGATGCAGAGAACACGGTGGCAGCTGCTGAAAAGAAGGGCAACTGTGAGTTGGTCAAGAAGCAAGAACCTAGGTAGCTGCCTGTGCTTGGCGAGGAGCAGCTGCTGGATTCTTGCAATTGCCTTCAGTGCGCACAGAAGCCCGCTGCTCTGCTGCTTGGTTTTTCGCCTTCAGTCAATTGCACACTACTGAAGCTGAGGCAGGCTGTTCAGCTTTGCTGCTTTTCAGCATCTCAGCTGCCCATCTGCTCTGTGACAGCTCTCCAGGTTTCTTGCCTTTGCCAGGCTGCAACGTACCCGCTACTACCCAGAGCTGGGCAGGAGTGGGCAGAGAGCACGGCCATCTGTCAGCAGGTTGCAGCTTGCCCAGGAAAATGCAGTGTCCTTGGCATGTGCAGCAAATGCCATTTCTTGGCAAGGTCGGGCTAAGTGAGCAGTGCTGGTACACTTTCTCCTTGAGAACTGGAGCGGAAAAGCTTTTCGCTAAGATGTAGGCAAGCAGAGAGGCAGAATACGCAGCTCCGCAGCTGGCCGAAAGCAAGTGCCGCTTCCCGGCGTCTTTCGGCAAAAGCGGCGCTCCGGAGCTCACCGCTGCCGCTCCAGTGATCTGGGCGCGAAGTAGCCGCTTCTTGGCCTCCGGCAGCCGGAGATCGCGGTAGCTTGCAAGAGGCGAAGAACGAAGCCGCGAAGAAGCTGGCTTGTGTGCGTAGCTCGCAGACTGCTGCAGGACGGTGGCTGCCGCTCTCCTGCCTCTTGAATTCACCCTTGGCATGCCAATGGAAGCTGTTCCAGGACAACCTTCCTGAGTTTTTTTTTTACTTTTCATGCATCCCACCTTGGAAATTCTTGTTGCTCCCCAGAGGCTCCGAGATGCAGAGAACACGGTGGCAGCTGCTGAAAAGAAGGGCAACTGTGAGTTGGTCAAGAAGCAAGAACGTAGGCAGCTGCCTGTGCTTGGCACGGAGCAGCTGCTGGATTCTTGCAATTGCCTTCAGTGCGCACGGAAGCCCGCTGCTCTGCTGCTTGGTTTTTCGCCTTCAGTCAATTGCACACTACTGAAGCTGAGGCAGGCTGTTCAGCTTTGCTGCTTTTCAGCATCTCAGCTGCCCATCTGCTCTGTGACAGCTCTCCAGGTTTCTTGCCGTTGCCAGGCTGCAACGTGCCCGCTACTACCCAGAGCTGGGCAGGAGTGGGCAGAGAGCACGGCCATCTGTCAGCAGGTTGCAGCTTGCCCAGGAAAATGCAGTGTCCTTGGCATGTGCAGCAAATACCATTTCTTGGCAAGGTCGGGCTAAGTGAGCAGTGCTGGTACACTTTCTCCTTGAGAACTGGAGCGGAAAAGCTTTTCGCTAAGATGTAGGCGACTACAGAGGCAGAATACGGAGCTCCGGAGCTGGCCGAAAGCAAGTGCCGCTTCCCGGCGTCTTTCGGCAAAAGCGGCGCTCCGGAGCTCACCGCTGCCGCTCCAGTCATCTGTGCGCGAAGTAGCCGCTTCTTGGCCTCCGGCAGCCGGAGATCGCGGTAGCTTGTAAGAGGCGAAGAACGAAGCCGCGAAGAAGCTGGCTTATGTGCGTAGCTCGCAGACTGCTGCAGGACGGTGGCTGCCGCTCTCCTGCCTCTTGAATTCACCCTTGGCATGCCAATGGAAGCTGTTCCAGGACAACCTTCCTGAGTTTTTATTTTACTTTTCATGCATCCCTCCTTGGAAATTCTTGTTGCTCCCCAGAGGCTCCGAGATGCAGAGAACACGGTGGCAGCTGCTGAAAAGAAGGGCAACTGTGAGTTGGTCAAGAAGCAAGAACATAGGCAGCTGCCTGTGCTTGGCACGGAGCAGCTGCTGGATTCTTGCAATTGCCTTCAGTGCGCACGGAAGCCCGCTGCTCTGCTGCTTGGTTTTTCGCCTTCAGTCAATTGCACACTACTGAAGCTGAGGCAGGCTGTTCAGCTTTGCTGCTTTTCAGCATCTCAGCTGCCCATCTGCTCTGTGACAGCTCTCCAGGTTTCTTGCCTTTGCCAGGCTGCAACGTGCCCGCTACTACCCAGAGCTGGGCAGGAGTGGGCAGAGAGCACGGCCATCTGTCAGCAGGTTGCAGCTTGCCCAGGAAAATGCAGTGTCCTTGGCATGTGCAGCAAATCCCATTTCTTGGCAAGGTCGAGCTAAGTGAGCAGTGCTGGTACACTTTCTCCTTGAGAACTGGAGCGGAAAAGCTTTTCGCTAAGATGTAGGCGACTACAGAGGCAGAATACGGAGCTCCGGAGCTGGCCGAAAGCAAGTGCCGCTTCCCGGCGTCTTTCGGCAAAAGCGGCGCTCCGGAGCTCACCGCTGCCGCTCCACTGATCTGTGCACGAAGTAGCCGCTTCTTCGCCTCCGGCAGCCGGAGATCGCGGTAGCTTGTAAGAGGCGAAGAACGAAGCCGCGAAGAAGCTGGCTTATGTGCGTAGCTCGCAGACTGCTGCAGGACGGTGGCTGCCGCTCTCCTGCCTCTTGAATTCACCCTTGGCATGCCAATGGAAGCTGTTCCAGGACAACCTTCCTGAGTTTTTATTTTACTTTTCATGCATCCCTCCTTGGAAATTCTTGTTGCTCCCCAGAGGCTCCGAGATGCAGAGAACACGGTGGCAGCTGCTGAAAAGAAGGGCAACTGTGAGTTTGTCAAGAAGCAAAACATAGGCAGCTGCCTGTGCTTGGCGAGGAGCAGCTGCTGGATTCTTGCAATTGCCTTCAGTGCGCACAGAAGCCCGCTGCTCTGCTGCTTGGTTTTTCGCCTTCAGTCAATTGCACACTACTGAAGCTGAGGCAGGCTGTTCAGCTTTGCTGCTTTTCAGCATCTCAGCTGCCTTTCTGCTCTGTGACAGCTCTCCAGGTTTCTTGCCTTCGCCAGGCTGCAACGTGCCCGCTACTACCCAGAGCTGGGCAGGAGTGGGCAGAGAGCAGGGCCATCTGTCAGCAGGTTGCAGCTTGCCCAGGAAAATGCAGTGTCCTTGGCATGTGCAGCAAATGCCATTTCTTGGCAAGGTCGGGCTAAGTGAGCTGTTCTGGTACACTTTCTCCTTGAGAACTGGAGCGGAAAAGCTTTTCGCTAAGATATAGGCGACTAGAGAGGCAGAATACGCGGCTCCGGAGCTGGCCGAAAGCAAGTGCCGCTTCCCGGCGTCTTTCGGCAAAAGCGGCGCTCCGGAGCTCACCGCTGCCGCTCCAGTCATCTGTGCGCGAAGTAGCCGCTTCTTCGCCTCCAGCAGCCGGAGATCGCGGTAGCTTGTAAGAGGCGAAGAACGAAGCTGCGAAGAAGCCGGCTTGTGGGCGTAGCTCGCAGACTGCTGCAGGACGGTGGCTGCCGCTCTCCTGCCTCTTGAATTCACCCTTGGCATGCCAATGGAAGCTGTTCCAGGACAACCTTCCTGAGTTTTTATTTTACTTTTCATGCATCCCTCCTTGGAAATTCTTGTTGCTCCCCAGAGTCTCCGAGATGCAGAGAACACGGTGGCAGCTGCTGAAAAGAAGGGCAACTGTGAGTTGGTCAAGAAGCAAGAACCTAGGCAGCTGCCTGTGCTTGGCGAGGAGCAGCTGCTGGATTCTTGCAATTGCCTTCAGTGCGCACAGAAGCCCGCTGCTCTGCTGCTTGGTTTTTCGCCTTCAGTCAATTGCACACTACTGAAGCTGAGGTAGGCTGTTCAGCTTTGCTGCTTTTCAGCATCTCAGCTGCCCATCAGCTCTGTGACAGCTCTCCAGGTTTCTTGCCTTTGCCAGGCTGCAACGTGCCCGCTACTACCCAGAGCTGGGCAGGAGTGGGCAGAGAGCACGGCCATCTGTCAGCAGGTTGCAGCTTGCCCAGGAAAATGCAGTTTCCTTGGCATGTGCAGCAAATCCCATTTCTTGCCAAGGTCGGGGTAAGTGAGCTGTTCTGGTACACTTTCTCCTTGAGAACTGGAGCGGAAAAGCTTTTCGCTAAGATGTAGGCGACTAGAGAGGCAGAATACGGAGCTCCGCAGCTGGCCGAAAGCAAGTGCCGCTTCCCGGCGTCTTTCGGCAAAAGCGGTGTTCCGGAGCTCACCGCTGCCGCTCCACTCATCTGTGCACGAAGTAGCCGCTTCTTGGCCTCCGGCAGCCGGAGATCGCGGTAGCTTGTAAGAGGCGAAGAACGAAGCCGCGAAGAAGCCGGCTTGTGTGTGTAGCTCGCAGACTGCTGCAGGACGGTGGCTGCCGCTCTCCTGCCTCTTGAATTCACCCTTGGCATGCCAATGGAAGGTGTTCCAGGACAATCTTCCTGAGTTTTTATTTTACTTTTCATGCATCCCTCCTTGGAAATTCTTGTTGCTCCCCAGAGGCTCCGAGATGCAGAGAACACGGCGGCAGCTGCTGAAAAGAAGGGCAACTGTGAGTTGGTCAAGAAGCAAGAACCTAGGCAGCTGCCTGTTCTTGGCGAGGAGCAGCTGCTGGATTGCTTGCAATTGCCTTCAGTGCGCACAGAAGCCCGCTGCTCTGCTGCTTGGCTTTTCGCCTTCAGTCAATTGCACACTACTGAAGCTGAGGCAGGCTGTTCAGCTTTGCTGCTTTTCAGCATCTCTGCTGCCTTTCTGCTCTGTGACAGCTCTCCAGGTTTCTTGCCTTCGCCAGGCTGCAACGTGCCCGCTACTACCCAGAGCTGGGCAGGAGTGGGCAGAGAGCACGGCCATCTGTCATCAGGTTGCAGCTTGCCCAGGAAAATGCAGTGTCCTTGGCATGTGCAGCAAATCCCATTTCTTGGCAAGGTCGGGCTAAGTGAGCAGTGCTGGTACACTTTCTCCTTGAGAACTGGAGCGGAAAAGCTTTTCGCTAAGATGTAGGTGAATAGAGAGGCAGAATACGGAGCTCCGGAGCTGGCCGAAAGCAAGTGCCGCTTCCCGGCGTCTTTCGGCAAAAGCGGCGCTCCGGAGCTCACCGCTGCCGCTCCAGTCATCTGTGCGCGAAGTAGCCGCTTCTTCGCCTCCGGCCGCCGGAGATCGCGGTAGCTTGTAAGAGGCGAAGAACGAAGCCGCGAAGAAGCCGGCTTGTGTGCGTAGCTCGCAGACTGCTGCAGGACGGTGGCTGCCGCTCTCCTGCCTCTTGAATTCACCCTTGGCATGCCAATGGAAGCTGTTCCAGGACAACCTTCCTGAGTTTTTATTTTACTTTTCATGCATCCCTCCTTGGAAATTCTTGTTGCTCCCCAGAGTCTCCGAGATGCAGAGAACACGGTGGCAGCTGCTGAAAAGAAGGGCAACTGTGAGTTGGTCAAGAAGCAAGAACCTAGGCAGCTGCCTGTGCTTGGCAAGGAGCAGCTGCTGGATTCTTGCAATTGCCTTCAGTGCGCACAGAAGCCCGCTGCTCTGCTGCTTGGTTTTTCGCCTTCAGTCAATTGCACACTACTGAAGCTGAGGCAGGCTGTTCAGCTTTGCTGCTTTTCAGCATCTCAGCTGCCCTTCTGCTCTGTGACAGCTCTCCAGGTTTCTTGCCTTTGCCAGGCTGCAACGTGCCCGCTACTACCCAGAGCTGGGCAGGAGTGGGCAGAGAGCACGGCCATCTGTCAGCAGGTTGCAGCTTGCCCAGGAAAATGCAGTGTCCTTGGCATGTGCAGCAAATACCATTTCTTGGCAAGGTCGGGCTAAGTGAGCAGTGCTGGTACACTTTCTCCTTGAGAACTGGAGCGGAAAAGCTTTTCGCTAAGATGTGGGTGACTAGAGAGGCAGAATACGGAGCTCCGCAGCTGGCCGAAAGCAAGTGCCGCTTCCCGGCGTCTTTCGGCAAAAGCGGCGCTCCGGAGCGCACCGCTGCCGCTCTAGTCATCTGAGCGCGAAGTAGCCGCTTCTTCGCCTCCGGCAGCCGGAGATCGCGGTAGCTTGTAAGAGGCGAAGAACGAAGCCGCGAAGAAGCCGGCTTGTGGGCGTAGCTCGCAGACTGCTGCAGGACGGTGGCTGCCACTCTCGTGCCTCTTGAATTCACCCTTGGCATGCCAATGGAAGGTGTTCCAGGACAACCTTCCTGAGTTTTTATTTTACTTTTCATGCATCCCTCCTTGGAAATTCTTGTTGCTCCCCAGAGTCTCCGAGATGCAGAGAACACGGTGGCAGCTGCTGAAAAGAAGGGCAACTGTGAGTTGGTCAAGAAGCAAGAACATAGGCAGCTGCCCGTGCTTTGCACGGAGCAGCTGCTGGATTCTTGCAATTGCCTTCAGTGCGCACAGAAGCCCGCTGCTCTGCTGCTTGGTTTTTCGCCTTCAGTCAATTGCACACTACTGAAGCTGAGGCAGGCTGTTCAGCTTTGCTGCTTTTCAGCATCTCAGCTGCCCTTCTGCTCTGTGACAGCTCTCCAGGTTTCTTGCCTTTGCCAGGCTGCAACGTGCCCGCTACTAACCAGAGCTGGGCAGGAGTGGGCAGAGAGCACGGCCATCTGTCAGCAGGTTGCAGCTTGCCCAGGAAAATGCAGTGTCCTTGGAATGTGCAGCAAATCTTATTTCCTGGCAAGGTCGGGCTAAGTGAGCAGTGCTGGCACACTTTCTCCTTGAGAACTGGAGCGGAAAAGCTTTTCGCTAAGATGTAGGCGAGCAGAGAGGCAGAATACGGAGCTCCGCAGCTGGCCGAAAGCAAGTGCCGCTTCCCGGCGTCTTTCAGCAAAAGCGGCGCTCCGGAGCTCACCGCTGCCGCTCCAGTCATCTGTGCGCGAAGTAGCCGCTTCTTGGCCTCCGGCAGCCGGAGATCGCGGTAGCTTGTAAGAGGCGAAGAACGAAGCCGCGAAGAAGCTGGCTTATGTGCGTAGCTCGCAGACTGCTGCAGGACGGTGGCTGCCGCTCTCCTGCCTCTTGAATTCACCCTTGGCATGCCAATGGAAGCTGTTCCAGGACAACCTTCCTGAGTTTTTATTTTACTTTTCATGCATCCCTCCTTGGAAATTCTTGTTGCTCCCCAGAGTCTCCGAGATGCAGAGAACACGGTGGCAGCTGCTGAAAAGAAGGGCAACTGTGAGTTGGTCAAGAAGCAAGAACATAGGCAGCTGCCTGTGCTTGGCACGGAGCAGCTGCTGGATTCTTGCAATTGCCTTCAGTGCGCACGGAAGCCCGCTGCTCTGCTGCTTGGTTTTTCGCCTTCAGTCAATTGCACACTACTGAAGCTGAGGCAGGCTGTTCAGCTTTGCTGCTTTTCAGCATCTCAGCTGCCCATCTGCTCTGTGACAGCTCTCCAGGTTTCTTGCCTTTGCCAGGCTGCAACGTGCCCGCTACTACCCAGAGCTGGGCAGGAGTGGGCAGAGAGCACGGCCATCTGTCAGCAGGTTGCAGCTTGCCCAGGAAAATGCAGTGTCCTTGGCATGTGCAGCAAATCCCATTTCTTGGCAAGGTCGAGCTAAGTGAGCAGTGCTGGTACACTTTCTCCTTGAGAACTGGAGCGGAAAAGCTTTTCGCTAAGATGTAGGCGACTACAGAGGCAGAATACGGAGCTCCGGAGCTGGCCGAAAGCAAGTGCCGCTTCCCGGCGTCTTTCGGCAAAAGCGGCGCTCCGGAGCTCACCGCTGCCGCTCCACTGATCTGTGCACGAAGTAGCCGCTTCTTGGCCTCCGGCAGCCGGAGATCGCGGTAGCTTGTAAGAGGCGAAGAACGAAGCCGCGAAGAAGCTGGCTTATGTGCGTAGCTCGCAGACTGCTGCAGGACGGTGGCTGCCGCTCTCCTGCCTCTTGAATTCACCCTTGGCATGCCAATGGAAGCTGTTCCAGGACAACCTTCCTGAGTTTTTATTTTACTTTTCATGCATCCCTCCTTGGAAATTCTTGTTGCTCCCCAGAGGCTCCGAGATGCAGAGAACACGGTGGCAGCTGCTGAAAAGAAGGGCAACTGTGAGTTTGTCAAGAAGCAAAACATAGGCAGCTGCCTGTGCTTGGCGAGGAGCAGCTGCTGGATTCTTGCAATTGCCTTCAGTGCGCACAGAAGCCCGCTGCTCTGCTGCTTGGTTTTTCGCCTTCAGTCAATTGCACACTACTGAAGCTGAGGCAGGCTGTTCAGCTTTGCTGCTTTTCAGCATCTCAGCTGCCTTTCTGCTCTGTGACAGCTCTCCAGGTTTCTTGCCTTCGCCAGGCTGCAACGTGCCCGCTACTACCCAGAGCTGGGCAGGAGTGGGCAGAGAGCAGGGCCATCTGTCAGCAGGTTGCAGCTTGCCCAGGAAAATGCAGTGTCCTTGGCATGTGCAGCAAATGCCATTTCTTGGCAAGGTCGGGCTAAGTGAGCAGTGCTGGTACACTTTCTCCTTGAGAACTGGAGCGGAAAAGCTTTTCGCTAAGATATAGGCGACTAGAGAGGCAGAATACGCGGCTCCGGAGCTGGCCGAAAGCAAGTGCCGCTTCCCGGCGTCTTTCGGCAAAAGCGGCGCTCCGGAGCTCACCGCTGCCGCTCCAGTGATCTGTGCGCGAAGTAGCCGCTTCTTCGCCTCCAGCAGCCGGAGATCGCGGTAGCTTGTAAGAGGCGAAGAACGAAGCCGCGAAGAAGCCGGCTTGTGGGCGTAGCTCGCAGACTGCTGCAGGACGGTGGCTGCCGCTCTCCTGCCTCTTGAATTCACCCTTGGCATGCCAATGGAAGCTGTTCCAGGACAACCTTCCTGAGTTTTTATTTTACTTTTCATGCATCCCTCCTTGGAAATTCTTGTTGCTCCCCAGAGTCTCCGAGATGCAGAGAACACGGTGGCAGCTGCTGAAAAGAAGGGCAACTGTGAGTTGGTCAAGAAGCAAGAACCTAGGCAGCTGCCTGTGCTTGGCGAGGAGCAGCTGCTGGATTCTTGCAATTGCCTTCAGTGCGCACAGAAGCCCGCTGCTCTGCTGCTTGGTTTTTCGCCTTCAGTCAATTGCACACTACTGAAGCTGAGGCAGGCTGTTCAGCTTTGCTGCTTTTCAGCATCTCAGCTGCCCATCAGCTCTGTGACAGCTCTCCAGGTTTCTTGCCTTTGCCAGGCTGCAACGTGCCCGCTACTACCCAGAGCTGGGCAGGAGTGGGCAGAGAGCACGGCCATCTGTCAGCAGGTTGCAGCTTGCCCAGGAAAATGCAGTGTCCTTGGCATGTGCAGCAAATGCCATTTCTTGGCAAGGTCGGGCTAAGTGAGCTGTTCTGGTACACTTTCTCCTTGAGAACTGGAGCGGAAAAGCTTTTCGCTAAGATATAGGCGACTAGAGAGGCAGAATACGCGGCTCCGGAGCTGGCCGAAAGCAAGTGCCGCTTCCCGGCGTCTTTCGGCAAAAGCGGCGCTCCGGAGCTCACCGCTGCCGCTCCACTCATCTGTGCGCGAAGTAGCCGCTTCTTCGCCTCCAGCAGCCGGAGATCGCGGTAGCTTGTAAGAGGCGAAGAACGAAGCTGCGAAGAAGCCGGCTTGTGGGCGTAGCTCGCAGACTGCTGCAGGACGGTGGCTGCCGCTCTCCTGCCTCTTGAATTCACCCTTGGCATGCCAATGGAAGCTGTTCCAGGACAACCTTCCTGAGTTTTTATTTTACTTTTCATGCATCCCTCCTTGGAAATTCTTGTTGCTCCCCAGAGTCTCCGAGATGCAGAGAACACGGTGGCAGCTGCTGAAAAGAAGGGCAACTGTGAGTTGGTCAAGAAGCAAGAACCTAGGCAGCTGCCTGTGCTTGGCGAGGAGCAGCTGCTGGATTCTTGCAATTGCCTTCAGTGCGCACAGAAGCCCGCTGCTCTGCTGCTTGGTTTTTCGCCTTCAGTCAATTGCACACTACTGAAGCTGAGGCAGGCTGTTCAGCTTTGCTGCTTTTCAGCATCTCAGCTGCCCATCAGCTCTGTGACAGCTCTCCAGGTTTCTTGCCTTTGCCAGGCTGCAACGTGCCCGCTACTACCCAGAGCTGGGCAGGAGTGGGCAGAGAGCACGGCCATCTGTCAGCAGGTTGCAGCTTGCCCAGGAAAATGCAGTGTCCTTGGCATGTGCAGCAAATCCCATTTCTTGCCAAGGTCGGGGTAAGTGAGCTGTTCTGGTACACTTTCTCCTTGAGAACTGGAGCGGAAAAGCTTTTCGCTAAGATGTAGGCGAGCAGAGAGGCAGAATACGCAGCTCCGCAGCTGGCCGAAAGCAAGTGCCGCTTCCCGGCGTCTTTCGGCAAAAGCGGCGCTCCGGAGCTCACCGCTGCCGCTCCACTGATCTGTGCACGAAGTAGCCGCTTCTTCGCCTCCGGCAGCCGGAGATCGCGGTAGCTTGTAAGAGGCGAAGAACGAAGCCGCGAAGAAGCTGGCTTATGTGCGTAGCTCGCAGACTGCTGCAGGACGGTGGCTGCCGCTCTCCTGCCTCTTGAATTCACCCTTGGCATGCCAATGGAAGCTGTTCCAGGACAACCTTCCTGAGTTTTTATTTTACTTTTCATGCATCCCTCCTTGGAAATTCTTGTTGCTCCCCAGAGGCTCCGAGATGCAGAGAACACGGTGGCAGCTGCTGAAAAGAAGGGCAACTGTGAGTTTGTCAAGAAGCAAAACATAGGCAGCTGCCTGTGCTTGGCGAGGAGCAGCTGCTGGATTCTTGCAATTGCCTTCAGTGCGCACAGAAGCCCGCTGCTCTGCTGCTTGGTTTTTCGCCTTCAGTCAATTGCACACTACTGAAGCTGAGGCAGGCTGTTCAGCTTTGCTGCTTTTCAGCATCTCAGCTGCCTTTCTGCTCTGTGACAGCTCTCCAGGTTTCTTGCCTTCGCCAGGCTGCAACGTGCCCGCTACTACCCAGAGCTGGGCAGGAGTGGGCAGAGAGCAGGGCCATCTGTCAGCAGGTTGCAGCTTGCCCAGGAAAATGCAGTGTCCTTGGCATGTGCAGAAAATGCCATTTCTTGGCAAGGTCGGGCTAAGTGAGCTGTTCTGGTACACTTTCTCCTTGAGAACTGGAGCGGAAAAGCTTTTCGCTAAGATATAGGCGACTAGAGAGGCAGAATACGCGGCTCCGGAGCTGGCCGAAAGCAAGTGCCGCTTCCCGGCGTCTTTCGGCAAAAGCGGCGCTCCGGAGCTCACCGCTGCCGCTCCAGTCATCTGTGCGCGAAGTAGCCGCTTCTTCGCCTCCAGCAGCCGGAGATCGCGGTAGCTTGTAAGAGGCGAAGAACGAAGCCGCGAAGAAGCCGGCTTGTGGGCGTAGCTCGCAGACTGCTGCAGGACGGTGGCTGCCGCTCTCCTGCCTCTTGAATTCACCCTTGGCATGCCAATGGAAGCTGTTCCAGGACAACCTTCCTGAGTTTTTATTTTACTTTTCATGCATCCCTCCTTGGAAATTCTTGTTGCTCCCCAGAATCTCCGAGATGCAGAGAACACGGTGGCAGCTGCTGAAAAGAAGGGCAACTGTGAGTTGGTCAAGAAGCAAGAACCTAGGCAGCTGCCTGTGCTTGGCGAGGAGCAGCTGCTGGATTCTTGCAATTGCCTTCAGTGCGCACAGAAGCCCGCTGCTCTGCTGCTTGGTTTTTCGCCTTCAGTCAATTGCACACTACTGAAGCTGAGGCAGGCTGTTCAGCTTTGCTGCTTTTCAGCATCTCAGCTGCCCATCAGCTCTGTGACAGCTCTCCAGGTTTCTTGCCTTTGCCAGGCTGCAACGTGCCCGCTACTACCCAGAGCTGGGCAGGAGTGGGCAGAGAGCACGGCCATCTGTCAGCAGGTTGCAGCTTGCCCAGGAAAATGCAGTTTCCTTGGCATGTGCAGCAAATCCCATTTCTTGCCAAGGTCGGGGTAAGTGAGCTGTTCTGGTACACTTTCTCCTTGAGAACTGGAGCGGAAAAGCTTTTCGCTAAGATGTAGGCGACTAGAGAGGCAGAATACGGAGCTCCGCAGCTGGCCGAAAGCAAGTGCCGCTTCCCGGCGTCTTTCGGCAAAAGCGGTGTTCCGGAGCTCACCGCTGCCGCTCCACTCATCTGTGCACGAAGTAGCCGCTTCTTGGCCTCCGGCAGCCGGAGATCGCGGTAGCTTGTAAGAGGCGAAGAACGAAGCCGCGAAGAAGCCGGCTTGTGTGTGTAGCTCGCAGACTGCTGCAGGACGGTGGCTGCCGCTCTCCTGCCTCTTGAATTCACCCTTGGCATGCCAATGGAAGGTGTTCCAGGACAATCTTCCTGAGTTTTTATTTTACTTTTCATGCATCCCTCCTTGGAAATTCTTGTTGCTCCCCAGAGGCTCCGAGATGCAGAGAACACGGCGGCAGCTGCTGAAAAGAAGGGCAACTGTGAGTTGGTCAAGAAGCAAGAACCTAGGCAGCTGCCTGTTCTTGGCGAGGAGCAGCTGCTGGATTGCTTGCAATTGCCTTCAGTGCGCACAGAAGCCCGCTGCTCTGCTGCTTGGCTTTTCGCCTTCAGTCAATTGCACACTACTGAAGCTGAGGCAGGCTGTTCAGCTTTGCTGCTTTTCAGCATCTCTGCTGCCTTTCTGCTCTGTGACAGCTCTCCAGGTTTCTTGCCTTCGCCAGGCTGCAACGTGCCCGCTACTACCCAGAGCTGGGCAGGAGTGGGCAGAGAGCACGGCCATCTGTCATCAGGTTGCAGCTTGCCCAGGAAAATGCAGTGTCCTTGGCATGTGCAGAAAATCCCATTTCTTGGCAAGGTCGGGCTAAGTGAGCAGTGCTGGTACACTTTCTCCTTGAGAACTGGAGCGGAAAAGCTTTTCGCTAAGATGTAGGTGAATAGAGAGGCAGAATACGGAGCTCCGGAGCTGGCCGAAAGCAAGTGCCGCTTCCCGGCGTCTTTCGGCAAAAGCGGCGCTCCGGAGCTCACCGCTGCCGCTCCAGTCATCTGTGCGCGAAGTAGCCGCTTCTTCGCCTCCGGCCGCCGGAGATCGCGGTAGCTTGTAAGAGGCGAAGAACGAAGCCGCGAAGAAGCCGGCTTGTGTGCGTAGCTCGCAGACTGCTGCAGGACGGTGGCTGCCGCTCTCCTGCCTCTTGAATTCACCCTTGGCATGCCAATGGAAGCTGTTCCAGGACAACCTTCCTGAGTTTTTATTTTACTTTTCATGCATCCCTCCTTGGAAATTCTTGTTGCTCCCCAGAGTCTCCGAGATGCAGAGAACACGGTGGCAGCTGCTGAAAAGAAGGGCAACTGTGAGTTGGTCAAGAAGCAAGAACCTAGGCAGCTGCCTGTGCTTGGCAAGGAGCAGCTGCTGGATTCTTGCAATTGCCTTCAGTGCGCACAGAAGCCCGCTGCTCTGCTGCTTGGTTTTTCGCCTTCAGTCAATTGCACACTACTGAAGCTGAGGCAGGCTGTTCAGCTTTGCTGCTTTTCAGCATCTCAGCTGCCCTTCTGCTCTGTGACAGCTCTCCAGGTTTCTTGCCTTTGCCAGGCTGCAACGTGCCCGCTACTACCCAGAGCTGGGCAGGAGTGGGCAGAGAGCACGGCCATCTGTCAGCAGGTTGCAGCTTGCCCAGGAAAATGCAGTGTCCTTGGCATGTGCAGCAAATACCATTTCTTGGCAAGGTCGGGCTAAGTGAGCAGTGCTGGTACACTTTCTCCTTGAGAACTGGAGCGGAAAAGCTTTTCGCTAAGATGTGGGTGACTAGAGAGGCAGAATACGGAGCTCCGCAGCTGGCCGAAAGCAAGTGCCGCTTCCCGGCGTCTTTCGGCAAAAGCGGCGCTCCGGAGCGCACCGCTGCCGCTCTAGTCATCTGAGCGCGAAGTAGCCGCTTCTTCGCCTCCGGCAGCCGGAGATCGCGGTAGCTTGTAAGAGGCGAAGAACGAAGCCGCGAAGAAGCCGGCTTGTGTGCGTAGCTCGCAGACTGCTGCAGGACGGTGGCTGCCACTCTCGTGCCTCTTGAATTCACCCTTGGCATGCCAATGGAAGGTGTTCCAGGACAACCTTCCTGAGTTTTTATTTTACTTTTCATGCATCCCTCCTTGGAAATTCTTGTTGCTCCCCAGAGTCTCCGAGATGCAGAGAACACGGTGGCAGCTGCTGAAAAGAAGGGCAACTGTGAGTTGGTCAAGAAGCAAGAACATAGGCAGCTGCCCGTGCTTTGCACGGAGCAGCTGCTGGATTCTTGCAATTGCCTTCAGTGCGCACAGAAGCCCGCTGCTCTGCTGCTTGGTTTTTCGCCTTCAGTCAATTGCACACTACTGAAGCTGAGGCAGGCTGTTCAGCTTTGCTGCTTTTCAGCATCTCAGCTGCCCTTCTGCTCTGTGACAGCTCTCCAGGTTTCTTGCCTTTGCCAGGCTGCAACGTGCCCGCTACTAACCAGAGCTGGGCAGGAGTGGGCAGAGAGCACGGCCATCTGTCAGCAGGTTGCAGCTTGCCCAGGAAAATGCAGTGTCCTTGGAATGTGCAGCAAATCTTATTTCCTGGCAAGGTCGGGCTAAGTGAGCAGTGCTGGTACACTTTCTCCTTGAGAACTGGAGCGGAAAAGCTTTTCGCTAAGATGTAGGCGAGCAGAGAGGCAGAATACGGAGCTCCGCAGCTGGCCGAAAGCAAGTGCCGCTTCCCGGCGTCTTTCGGCAAAAGCGGCGCTCCGGAGCTCACCGCTGCCGCTCCAGTCATCTGTGCGCGAAGTAGCCGCTTCTTGGCCTCCGGCAGCCGGAGATCGCGGTAGCTTGTAAGAGGCGAAGAACGAAGCCGCGAAGAAGCTGGCTTATGTGCGTAGCTCGCAGACTGCTGCAGGACGGTGGCTGCCGCTCTCCTGCCTCTTGAATTCACCCTTGGCATGCCAATGGAAGCTGTTCCAGGACAACCTTCCTGAGTTTTTATTTTACTTTTCATGCATCCCTCCTTGGAAATTCTTGTTGCTCCCCAGAGTCTCCGAGATGCAGAGAACACGGTGGCAGCTGCTGAAAAGAAGGGCAACTGTGAGTTGGTCAAGAAGCAAGAACATAGGCAGCTGCCTGTGCTTGGCACGGAGCAGCTGCTGGATTCTTGCAATTGCCTTCAGTGCGCACGGAAGCCCGCTGCTCTGCTGCTTGGTTTTTCGCCTTCAGTCAATTGCACACTACTGAAGCTGAGGCAGGCTGTTCAGCTTTGCTGCTTTTCAGCATCTCAGCTGCCCATCTGCTCTGTGACAGCTCTCCAGGTTTCTTGCCTTTGCCAGGCTGCAACGTGCCCGCTACTACCCAGAGCTGGGCAGGAGTGGGCAGAGAGCACGGCCATCTGTCAGCAGGTTGCAGCTTGCCCAGGAAAATGCAGTGTCCTTGGCATGTGCAGCAAATCCCATTTCTTGGCAAGGTCGAGCTAAGTGAGCAGTGCTGGTACACTTTCTCCTTGAGAACTGGAGCGGAAAAGCTTTTCGCTAAGATGTAGGCGACTACAGAGGCAGAATACGGAGCTCCGGAGCTGGCCGAAAGCAAGTGCCGCTTCCCGGCGTCTTTCGGCAAAAGCGGCGCTCCGGAGCTCACCGCTGCCGCTCCACTGATCTGTGCACGAAGTAGCCGCTTCTTGGCCTCCGGCAGCCGGAGATCGCGGTAGCTTGTAAGAGGCGAAGAACGA
Organism: Vidua macroura; assembly: GCF_024509145.1. Lineage (NCBI taxonomy): Eukaryota > Metazoa > Chordata > Aves > Passeriformes > Viduidae > Vidua > Vidua macroura. Next base: position 41,506,928 of record NC_071573.1, on the reverse strand, counting down.
AGCCGCGAAGAAGCTGGCTTATGTGCGTAGCTCGCAGACTGCTGCAGGACGGTGGCTGCCGCTCTCCTGCCTCTTGAATTCACCCTTGGCATGCCAATGGAAGCTGTTCCAGGACAACCTTCCTGAGTTTTTATTTTACTTTTCATGCATCCCTCCTTGGAAATTCTTGTTGCTCCCCAGAGGCTCCGAGATGCAGAGAACACGGTGGCAGCTGCTGAAAAGAAGGGCAACTGTGAGTTTGTCAAGAAGCAAAACATAGGCAGCTGCCTGTGCTTGGCGAGGAGCAGCTGCTGGATTCTTGCAATTGCCTTCAGTGCGCACAGAAGCCCGCTGCTCTGCTGCTTGGTTTTTCGCCTTCAGTCAATTGCACACTACTGAAGCTGAGGCAGGCTGTTCAGCTTTGCTGCTTTTCAGCATCTCAGCTGCCTTTCTGCTCTGTGACAGCTCTCCAGGTTTCTTGCCTTCGCCAGGCTGCAACGTGCCCGCTACTACCCAGAGCTGGGCAGGAGTGGGCAGAGAGCAGGGCCATCTGTCAGCAGGTTGCAGCTTGCCCAGGAAAATGCAGTGTCCTTGGCATGTGCAGCAAATGCCATTTCTTGGCAAGGTCGGGCTAAGTGAGCAGTGCTGGTACACTTTCTCCTTGAGAACTGGAGCGGAAAAGCTTTTCGCTAAGATATAGGCGACTAGAGAGGCAGAATACGCGGCTCCGGAGCTGGCCGAAAGCAAGTGCCGCTTCCCGGCGTCTTTCGGCAAAAGCGGCGCTCCGGAGCTCACCGCTGCCGCTCCAGTGATCTGTGCGCGAAGTAGCCGCTTCTTCGCCTCCAGCAGCCGGAGATCGCGGTAGCTTGTAAGAGGCGAAGAACGAAGCCGCGAAGAAGCCGGCTTGTGGGCGTAGCTCGCAGACTGCTGCAGGACGGTGGCTGCCGCTCTCCTGCCTCTTGAATTCACCCTTGGCATGCCAATGGAAGCTGTTCCAGGACAACCTTCCTGAGTTTTTATTTTACTTTTCATGCATCCCTCCTTGGAAATTCTTGTTGCTCCCCAGAGTCTCCGAGATGCAGAGAACACGGTGGCAGCTGCTGAAAAGAAGGGCAACTGTGAGTTGGTCAAGAAGCAAGAACCTAGGCAGCTGCCTGTGCTTGGCGAGGAGCAGCTGCTGGATTCTTGCAATTGCCTTCAGTGCGCACAGAAGCCCGCTGCTCTGCTGCTTGGTTTTTCGCCTTCAGTCAATTGCACACTACTGAAGCTGAGGCAGGCTGTTCAGCTTTGCTGCTTTTCAGCATCTCAGCTGCCCATCAGCTCTGTGACAGCTCTCCAGGTTTCTTGCCTTTGCCAGGCTGCAACGTGCCCGCTACTACCCAGAGCTGGGCAGGAGTGGGCAGAGAGCACGGCCATCTGTCAGCAGGTTGCAGCTTGCCCAGGAAAATGCAGTTTCCTTGGCATGTGCAGCAAATGCCATTTCTTGCCAAGGTCAGGCTAAGTGAGCTGTTCTGGTACACTTTCTCCTTGAGAACTGGAGCGGAAAAGCTTTTCGCTAAGATGTAGGCGACTAGAGAGGCAGAATACGGAGCTCCGCAGCTGGCCGAAAGCAAGTGCCGCTTCCCGGCGTCTTTCGGCAAAAGCGGTGTTCCGGAGCTCACCGCTGCCGCTCCACTCATCTGTGCACGAAGTAGCCGCTTCTTGGCCTCCGGCAGCCGGAGATCGCAGTAGCTTGTAAGAGGCGAAGAACGAAGCCGCGAAGAAGCCGGCTTGTGTGTGTAGCTCGCAGACTGCTGCAGGACGGTGGCTGCCGCTCTCCTGCCTCTTGAATTCACCCTTGGCATGCCAATGGAAGGTGTTCCAGGACAATCTTCCTGAGTTTTTATTTTACTTTTCATGCATCCCTCCTTGGAAATTCTTGTTGCTCCCCAGAGGCTCCGAGATGCAGAGAACACGGCGGCAGCTGCTGAAAAGAAGGGCAACTGTGAGTTGGTCAAGAAGCAAGAACCTAGGCAGCTGCCTGTGCTTGGCGAGGAGCAGCTGCTGGATTGCTTGCAATTGCCTTCAGTGCGCACAGAAGCCCGCTGCTCTGCTGCTTGGTTTTTCGCCTTCAGTCAATTGCACACTACTGAAGCTGAGGCAGGCTGTTCAGCTTTGCTGCTTTTCAGCATCTCAGCTGCCCTTCTGCTCTGTGACAGCTCTCCAGGTTTCTTGCCTTCGCCAGGCTGCAACGTGCCCGCTACTACCCAGAGCTGGGCAGGAGTGGGCAGAGAGCACGGCCATCTGTCAGCAGGTTGCAGCTTGCCCAGGAAAATGCAGTGTCCTTGGCATGTGCAGCAAATCCCATTTCTTGGCAAGGTCGGGCTAAGTGAGCAGTGCTGGTACACTTTCTCCTTGAGAACTGGAGCGGAAAAGCTTTTCGCTAAGATGTAGGTGAATAGAGAGGCAGAATACGGAGCTCCGCAGCTGGCCGAAAGCAAGTGCCGCTTCCCGGCGTCTTTCGGCAAAAGCGGCGCTCCGGAGCTCACCGCTGCCGCTCCAGTCATCTGTGCGCGAAGTAGCCGCTTCTTCGCCTCCGGCCGCCGGAGATCGCGGTAGCTTGTAAGAGGCGAAGAACGAAGCCGCGAAGAAGCCGGCTTGTGTGCGTAGCTCGCAGACTGCTGCAGGACGGTGGCTGCCGCTCTCCTGCCTCTTGAATTCACCCTTGGCATGCCAATGGAAGCTGTTCCAGGACAACCTTCCTGAGTTTTTATTTTACTTTTCATGCATCCCTCCTTGGAAATTCTTGTTGCTCCCCAGAGTCTCCGAGATGCAGAGAACACGGTGGCAGCTGCTGAAAAGAAGGGCAACTGTGAGTTGGTCAAGAAGCAAGAACCTAGGCAGCTGCCTGTGCTTGGCAAGGAGCAGCTGCTGGATTCTTGCAATTGCCTTCAGTGCGCACAGAAGCCCGCTGCTCTGCTGCTTGGTTTTTCGCCTTCAGTCAATTGCACACTACTGAAGCTGAGGCAGGCTGTTCAGCTTTGCTGCTTTTCAGCATCTCAGCTGCCCTTCTGCTCTGTGACAGCTCTCCAGGTTTCTTGCCTTTGCCAGGCTGCAACGTGCCCGCTACTAACCAGAGCTGGGCAGGAGTGGGCAGAGAGCACGGCCATCTGTCAGCAGGTTGCAGCTTGCCCAGGAAAATGCAGTGTCCTTGGAATGTGCAGCAAATCTTATTTCCTGGCAAGGTCGGGCTAAGTGAGCAGTGCTGGTACACTTTCTCCTTGAGAACTGGAGCGGAAAAGCTTTTCGCTAAGATGTAGGCGAGCAGAGAGGCAGAATACGGAGCTCCGCAGCTGGCCGAAAGCAAGTGCCGCTTCCCGGCGTCTTTCGGCAAAAGCGGCGCTCCGGAGCTCACCGCTGCCGCTCCAGTCATCTGTGCGCGAAGTAGCCGCTTCTTGGCCTCCGGCAGCCGGAGATCGCGGTAGCTTGTAAGAGGCGAAGAACGAAGCCGCGAAGAAGCTGGCTTATGTGCGTAGCTCGCAGACTGCTGCAGGACGGTGGCTGCCGCTCTCCTGCCTCTTGAATTCACCCTTGGCATGCCAATGGAAGCTGTTCCAGGACAACCTTCCTGAGTTTTTATTTTACTTTTCATGCATCCCTCCTTGGAAATTCTTGTTGCTCCCCAGAGGCTCCGAGATGCAGAGAACACGGTGGCAGCTGCTGAAAAGAAGGGCAACTGTGAGTTGGTCAAGAAGCAAGAACATAGGCAGCTGCCTGTGCTTGGCACGGAGCAGCTGCTGGATTCTTGCAATTGCCTTCAGTGCGCACGGAAGCCCGCTGCTCTGCTGCTTGGTTTTTCGCCTTCAGTCAATTGCACACTACTGAAGCTGAGGCAGGCTGTTCAGCTTTGCTGCTTTTCAGCATCTCAGCTGCCCATCTGCTCTGTGACAGCTCTCCAGGTTTCTTGCCTTTGCCAGGCTGCAACGTGCCCGCTACTACCCAGAGCTGGGCAGGAGTGGGCAGAGAGCACGGCCATCTGTCAGCAGGTTGCAGCTTGCCCAGGAAAATGCAGTGTCCTTGGCATGTGCAGCAAATCCCATTTCTTGGCAAGGTCGAGCTAAGTGAGCAGTGCTGGTACACTTTCTCCTTGAGAACTGGAGCGGAAAAGCTTTTCGCTAAGATGTAGGCGACTACAGAGGCAGAATACGGAGCTCCGGAGCTGGCCGAAAGCAAGTGCCGCTTCCCGGCGTCTTTCGGCAAAAGCGGCGCTCCGGAGCTCACCGCTGCCGCTCCACTGATCTGTGCACGAAGTAGCCGCTTCTTGGCCTCCGGCAGCCGGAGATCGCGGTAGCTTGTAAGAGGCGAAGAACGAAGCCGCGAAGAAGCTGGCTTATGTGCGTAGCTCGCAGACTGCTGCAGGACGGTGGCTGCCGCTCTCCTGCCTCTTGAATTCACCCTTGGCATGCCAATGGAAGCTGTTCCAGGACAACCTTCCTGAGTTTTTATTTTACTTTTCATGCATCCCTCCTTGGAAATTCTTGTTGCTCCCCAGAGGCTCCGAGATGCAGAGAACACGGTGGCAGCTGCTGAAAAGAAGGGCAACTGTGAGTTTGTCAAGAAGCAAAACATAGGCAGCTGCCTGTGCTTGGCGAGGAGCAGCTGCTGGATTCTTGCAATTGCCTTCAGTGCGCACAGAAGCCCGCTGCTCTGCTGCTTGGTTTTTCGCCTTCAGTCAATTGCACACTACTGAAGCTGAGGCAGGCTGTTCAGCTTTGCTGCTTTTCAGCATCTCAGCTGCCTTTCTGCTCTGTGACAGCTCTCCAGGTTTCTTGCCTTCGCCAGGCTGCAACGTGCCCGCTACTACCCAGAGCTGGGCAGGAGTGGGCAGAGAGCACGGCCATCTGTCAGCAGGTTGCAGCTTGCCCAGGAAAATGCAGTTTCCTTGGCATGTGCAGCAAATCCCATTTCTTGGCAAGGTCGGGCTAAGTGAGCTGTTCTGGTACACTTTCTCCTTGAGAACTGGAGCGGAAAAGCTTTTCGCTAAGATGTAGGCGACTAGAGAGGCAGAATACGGAGCTCCGCAGCTGGCCGAAAGCAAGTGCCGCTTCCCGGCGTCTTTCGGCAAAAGCGGTGTTCCGGAGCTCACCGCTGCCGCTCCACTCATCTGTGCACGAAGTAGCCGCTTCTTGGCCTCCGGCAGCCGGAGATCGCGGTAGCTTGTAAGAGGCGAAGAACGAAGCCGCGAAGAAGCCGGCTTGTGTGCGTAGCTCGCAGACTGCTGCAGGACGGTGGCTGCCGCTCTCCTGCCTCTTGAATTCACCCTTGGCATGCCAATGGAAGCTGTTCCAGGACAACCTTCCTGAGTTTTTATTTTACTTTTCATGCATCCCTCCTTGGAAATTCTTGTTGCTCCCCAGAGTCTCCGAGATGCAGAGAACACGGTGGCAGCTGCTGAAAAGAAGGGCAACTGTGAGTTGGTCAAGAAGCAAGAACCTAGGCAGCTGCCTGTGCTTGGCAAGGAGCAGCTGCTGGATTCTTGCAATTGCCTTCAGTGCGCACAGAAGCCCGCTGCTCTGCTGCTTGGTTTTTCGCCTTCAGTCAATTGCACACTACTGAAGCTGAGGCAGGCTGTTCAGCTTTGCTGCTTTTCAGCATCTCAGCTGCCTTTCTGCTCTGTGACAGCTCTCCAGGTTTCTTGCCTTCGCCAGGCTGCAACGTGCCCGCTACTACCCAGAGCTGGGCAGGAGTGGGCAGAGAGCAGGGCCATCTGTCAGCAGGTTGCAGCTTGCCCAGGAAAATGCAGTGTCCTTGGCATGTGCAGCAAATGCCATTTCTTGGCAAGGTCGGGCTAAGTGAGCTGTTCTGGTACACTTTCTCCTTGAGAACTGGAGCGGAAAAGCTTTTCGCTAAGATATAGGCGACTAGAGAGGCAGAATACGCGGCTCCGGAGCTGGCCGAAAGCAAGTGCCGCTTCCCGGCGTCTTTCGGCAAAAGCGGCGCTCCGGAGCTCACCGCTGCCGCTCCACTCATCTGTGCGCGAAGTAGCCGCTTCTTCGCCTCCAGCAGCCGGAGATCGCGGTAGCTTGTAAGAGGCGAAGAACGAAGCCGCGAAGAAGCCGGCTTGTGGGCGTAGCTCGCAGACTGCTGCAGGACGGTGGCTGCCGCTCTCCTGCCTCTTGAATTCACCCTTGGCATGCCAATGGAAGCTGTTCCAGGACAACCTTCCTGAGTTTTTATTTTACTTTTCATGCATCCCTCCTTGGAAATTCTTGTTGCTCCCCAGAGTCTCCGAGATGCAGAGAACACGGTGGCAGCTGCTGAAAAGAAGGGCAACTGTGAGTTGGTCAAGAAGCAAGAACCTAGGCAGCTGCCTGTGCTTGGCGAGGAGCAGCTGCTGGATTCTTGCAATTGCCTTCAGTGCGCACAGAAGCCCGCTGCTCTGCTGCTTGGTTTTTCGCCTTCAGTCAATTGCACACTACTGAAGCTGAGGCAGGCTGTTCAGCTTTGCTGCTTTTCAGCATCTCAGCTGCCCATCAGCTCTGTGACAGCTCTCCAGGTTTCTTGCCTTTGCCAGGCTGCAACGTGCCCGCTACTACCCAGAGCTGGGCAGGAGTGGGCAGAGAGCACGGCCATCTGTCAGCAGGTTGCAGCTTGCCCAGGAAAATGCAGTTTCCTTGGCATGTGCAGCAAATCCCATTTCTTGGCAAGGTCGGGCTAAGTGAGCTGTTCTGGTACACTTTCTCCTTGAGAACTGGAGCGGAAAAGCTTTTCGCTAAGATGTAGGCGACTAGAGAGGCAGAATACGGAGCTCCGCAGCTGGCCGAAAGCAAGTGCCGCTTCCCGGCGTCTTTCGGCAAAAGCGGTGTTCCGGAGCTCACCGCTGCCGCTCCACTCATCTGTGCACGAAGTAGCCGCTTCTTGGCCTCCGGCAGCCGGAGATCGCGGTAGCTTGTAAGAGGCGAAGAACGAAGCCGCGAAGAAGCCGGCTTGTGTGCGTAGCTCGCAGACTGCTGCAGGACGGTGGCTGCCGCTCTCCTGCCTCTTGAATTCACCCTTGGCATGCCAATGGAAGCTGTTCCAGGACAACCTTCCTGAGTTTTTATTTTACTTTTCATGCATCCCTCCTTGGAAATTCTTGTTGCTCCCCAGAGTCTCCGAGATGCAGAGAACACGGTGGCAGCTGCTGAAAAGAAGGGCAACTGTGAGTTGGTCAAGAAGCAAGAACCTAGGCAGCTGCCTGTGCTTGGCAAGGAGCAGCTGCTGGATTCTTGCAATTGCCTTCAGTGCGCACAGAAGCCCGCTGCTCTGCTGCTTGGTTTTTCGCCTTCAGTCAATTGCACACTACTGAAGCTGAGGCAGGCTGTTCAGCTTTGCTGCTTTTCAGCATCTCAGCTGCCCTTCTGCTCTGTGACAGCTCTCCAGGTTTCTTGCCTTTGCCAGGCTGCAACGTGCCCGCTACTACCCAGAGCTGGGCAGGAGTGGGCAGAGAGCACGGCCATCTGTCAGCAGGTTGCAGCTTGCCCAGGAAAATGCAGTGTCCTTGGCATGTGCAGCAAATACCATTTCTTGGCAAGGTCGGGCTAAGTGAGCAGTGCTGGTACACTTTCTCCTTGAGAACTGGAGCGGAAAAGCTTTTCGCTAAGATGTGGGTGACTAGAGAGGCAGAATACGGAGCTCCGCAGCTGGCCGAAAGCAAGTGCCGCTTCCCGGCGTCTTTCGGCAAAAGCGGCGCTCCGGAGCGCACCGCTGCCGCTCTAGTCATCTGAGCGCGAAGTAGCCGCTTCTTCGCCTCCGGCAGCCGGAGATCGCGGTAGCTTGTAAGAGGCGAAGAACGAAGCCGCGAAGAAGCCGGCTTGTGTGCGTAGCTCGCAGACTGCTGCAGGACGGTGGCTGCCACTCTCGTGCCTCTTGAATTCACCCTTGGCATGCCAATGGAAGCTGTTCCAGGACAACCTTCCTGAGTTTTTATTTTACTTTTCATGCATCCCTCCTTGGAAATTCTTGTTGCTCCCCAGAGGCTCCGAGATGCAGAGAACACGGTGGCAGCTGCTGAAAAGAAGGGCAACTGTGAGTTGGTCAAGAAGCAAGAACATAGGCAGCTGCCCGTGCTTTGCACGGAGCAGCTGCTGGATTCTTGCAATTGCCTTCAGTGCGCACGGAAGCCCGCTGCTCTGCTGCTTGGTTTTTCGCCTTCAGTCAATTGCACACTACTGAAGCTGTGGCAGGCTGTTCAGCTTTGCTGCTTTTCAGCATCTCAGCTGCCCATCTGCTCTGTGACAGCTCTCCAGGTTTCTTGCCGTTGCCAGGCTGCAACGTGCCCGCTACTACCCAGAGCTGGGCAGGAGTGGGCAGAGAGCACGGCCATCTGTCAGCAGGTTGCAGCTTGCCCAGGAAAATGCAGTGTCCTTGGCATGTGCAGCAAATCCCATTTCTTGGCAAGGTCGGGCTAAGTGAGCAGTGCTGGTACACTTTCTCCTTGAGAACTGGAGCGGAAAAGCTTTTCGCTAAGATGTAGGCGACTAGAGAGGCAGAATACGGAGCTCCGCAGCTGGCCGAAAGCAAGTGCCGCTTCCCGGCGTCTTTCGGCAAAAGCGGCGCTCCGGAGCTCACCGCTGCCGCTCCAGTCATCTGTGCGCGAAGTAGCCGCTTCTTGGCCTCCGGCAGCCGGAGATCGCGGTAGCTTGTAAGAGGCGAAGAACGAAGCCGCGAAGAAGCTGGCTTATGTGCGTAGCTCGCAGACTGCTGCAGGACGGTGGCTGCCGCTCTCCTGCCTCTTGAATTCACCCTTGGCATGCCAATGGAAGCTGTTCCAGGACAACCTTCCTGAGTTTTTATTTTACTTTTCATGCATCCCTCCTTGGAAATTCTTGTTGCTCCCCAGAGGCTCCGAGATGCAGAGAACACGGTGGCAGCTGCTGAAAAGAAGGGCAACTGTGAGTTGGTCAAGAAGCAAGAACATAGGCAGCTGCCTGTGCTTGGCACGGAGCAGCTGCTGGATTCTTGCAATTGCCTTCAGTGCGCACGGAAGCCCGCTGCTCTGCTGCTTGGTTTTTCGCCTTCAGTCAATTGCACACTACTGAAGCTGAGGCAGGCTGTTCAGCTTTGCTGCTTTTCAGCATCTCAGCTGCCCATCTGCTCTGTGACAGCTCTCCAGGTTTCTTGCCTTTGCCAGGCTGCAACGTGCCCGCTACTACCCAGAGCTGGGCAGGAGTGGGCAGAGAGCACGGCCATCTGTCAGCAGGTTGCAGCTTGCCCAGGAAAATGCAGTGTCCTTGGCATGTGCAGCAAATCCCATTTCTTGGCAAGGTCGAGCTAAGTGAGCAGTGCTGGTACACTTTCTCCTTGAGAACTGGAGCGGAAAAGCTTTTCGCTAAGATGTAGGCGACTACAGAGGCAGAATACGGAGCTCCGGAGCTGGCCGAAAGCAAGTGCCGCTTCCCGGCGTCTTTCGGCAAAAGCGGCGCTCCGGAGCTCACCGCTGCCGCTCCACTGATCTGTGCACGAAGTAGCCGCTTCTTGGCCTCCGGCAGCCGGAGATCGCGGTAGCTTGTAAGAGGCGAAGAACGAAGCCGCGAAGAAGCTGGCTTATGTGCGTAGCTCGCAGACTGCTGCAGGACGGTGGCTGCCGCTCTCCTGCCTCTTGAATTCACCCTTGGCATGCCAATGGAAGCTGTTCCAGGACAATCTTCCTGAGTTTTTATTTTACTTTTCATGCATCCCTCCTTGGAAATTCTTGTTGCTCCCCAGAGGCTCCGAGATGCAGAGAACACGGTGGCAGCTGCTGAAAAGAAGGGCAACTGTGAGTTTGTCAAGAAGCAAAACATAGGCAGCTGCCTGTGCTTGGCGAGGAGCAGCTGCTGGATTCTTGCAATTGCCTTCAGTGCGCACAGAAGCCCGCTGCTCTGCTGCTTGGTTTTTCGCCTTCAGTCAATTGCACACTACTGAAGCTGAGGCAGGCTGTTCAGCTTTGCTGCTTTTCAGCATCTCAGCTGCCTTTCTGCTCTGTGACAGCTCTCCAGGTTTCTTGCCTTCGCCAGGCTGCAACGTGCCCGCTACTACCCAGAGCTGGGCAGGAGTGGGCAGAGAGCACGGCCATCTGTCAGCAGGTTGCAGCTTGCCCAGGAAAATGCAGTGTCCTTGGCATGTGCAGCAAATCCCATTTCTTGGCAAGGTCGAGCTAAGTGAGCAGTGCTGGTACACTTTCTCCTTGAGAACTGGAGCGGAAAAGCTTTTCGCTAAGATGTAGGCGACTACAGAGGCAGAATACGGAGCTCCGGAGCTGGCCGAAAGCAAGTGCCGCTTCCCGGCGTCTTTCGGCAAAAGCGGCGCTCCGGAGCTCACCGCTGCCGCTCCACTGATCTGTGCACGAAGTAGCCGCTTCTTGGCCTCCGGCAGCCGGAGATCGCGGTAGCTTGTAAGAGGCGAAGAACGAAGCCGCGAAGAAGCTGGCTTATGTGCGTAGCTCGCAGACTGCTGCAGGACGGTGGCTGCCGCTCTCCTGCCTCTTGAATTCACCCTTGGCATGCCAATGGAAGCTGTTCCAGGACAATCTTCCTGAGTTTTTATTTTACTTTTCATGCATCCCTCCTTGGAAATTCTTGTTGCTCCCCAGAGGCTCCGAGATGCAGAGAACACGGTGGCAGCTGCTGAAAAGAAGGGCAACTGTGAGTTTGTCAAGAAGCAAAACATAGGCAGCTGCCTGTGCTTGGCGAGGAGCAGCTGCTGGATTCTTGCAATTGCCTTCAGTGCGCACAGAAGCCCGCTGCTCTGCTGCTTGGTTTTTCGCCTTCAGTCAATTGCACACTACTGAAGCTGAGGCAGGCTGTTCAGCTTTGCTGCTTTTCAGCATCTCAGCTGCCTTTCTGCTCTGTGACAGCTCTCCAGGTTTCTTGCCTTCGCCAGGCTGCAACGTGCCCGCTACTACCCAGAGCTGGGCAGGAGTGGGCAGAGAGCAGGGCCATCTGTCAGCAGGTTGCAGCTTGCCCAGGAAAATGCAGTGTCCTTGGCATGTGCAGCAAATGCCATTTCTTGGCAAGGTCGGGCTAAGTGAGCTGTTCTGGTACACTTTCTCCTTGAGAACTGGAGCGGAAAAGCTTTTCGCTAAGATATAGGCGACTAGAGAGGCAGAATACGCGGCTCCGGAGCTGGCCGAAAGCAAGTGCCGCTTCCCGGCGTCTTTCGGCAAAAGCGGCGCTCCGGAGCTCACCGCTGCCGCTCCAGTCATCTGTGCGCGAAGTAGCCGCTTCTTCGCCTCCAGCAGCCGGAGATCGCGGTAGCTTGTAAGAGGCGAAGAACGAAGCCGCGAAGAAGCCGGCTTGTGGGCGTAGCTCGCAGACTGCTGCAGGACGGTGGCTGCCGCTCTCCTGCCTCTTGAATTCACCCTTGGCATGCCAATGGAAGCTGTTCCAGGACAACCTTCCTGAGTTTTTATTTTACTTTTCATGCATCCCTCCTTGGAAATTCTTGTTGCTCCCCAGAGTCTCCGAGATGCAGAGAACACGGTGGCAGCTGCTGAAAAGAAGGGCAACTGTGAGTTGGTCAAGAAGCAAGAACCTAGGCAGCTGCCTGTGCTTGGCGAGGAGCAGCTGCTGGATTCTTGCAATTGCCTTCAGTGCGCACAGAAGCCCGCTGCTCTGCTGCTTGGTTTTTCGCCTTCAGTCAATTGCACACTACTGAAGCTGAGGCAGGCTGTTCAGCTTTGCTGCTTTTCAGCATCTCAGCTGCCCATCAGCTCTGTGACAGCTCTCCAGGTTTCTTGCCTTTGCCAGGCTGCAACGTGCCCGCTACTACCCAGAGCTGGGCAGGAGTGGGCAGAGAGCACGGCCATCTGTCAGCAGGTTGCAGCTTGCCCAGGAAAATGCAGTTTCCTTGGCATGTGCAGCAAATCCCATTTCTTGCCAAGGTCGGGCTAAGTGAGCTGTTCTGGTACACTTTCTCCTTGAGAACTGGAGCGGAAAAGCTTTTCGCTAAGATGTAGGCGACTAGAGAGGCAGAATACGGAGCTCCGCAGCTGGCCGAAAGCAAGTGCCGCTTCCCGGCGTCTTTCGGCAAAAGCGGTGTTCCGGAGCTCACCGCTGCCGCTCCACTCATCTGTGCACGAAGTAGCCGCTTCTTGGCCTCCGGCAGCCGGAGATCGCGGTAGCTTGTAAGAGGCGAAGAACGAAGCCGCGAAGAAGCCGGCTTGTGTGCGTAGCTCGCAGACTGCTGCAGGACGGTGGCTGCCGCTCTCCTGCCTCTTGAATTCACCCTTGGCATGCCAATGGAAGCTGTTCCAGGACAACCTTCCTGAGTTTTTATTTTACTTTTCATGCATCCCTCCTTGGAAATTCTTGTTGCTCCCCAGAGTCTCCGAGATGCAGAGAACACGGTGGCAGCTGCTGAAAAGAAGGGCAACTGTGAGTTGGTCAAGAAGCAAGAACCTAGGCAGCTGCCTGTGCTTGGCAAGGAGCAGCTGCTGGATTCTTGCAATTGCCTTCAGTGCGCACAGAAGCCCGCTGCTCTGCTGCTTGGTTTTTCGCCTTCAGTCAATTGCACACTACTGAAGCTGAGGCAGGCTGTTCAGCTTTGCTGCTTTTCAGCATCTCAGCTGCCTTTCTGCTCTGTGACAGCTCTCCAGGTTTCTTGCCTTCGCCAGGCTGCAACGTGCCCGCTACTACCCAGAGCTGGGCAGGAGTGGGCAGAGAGCAGGGCCATCTGTCAGCAGGTTGCAGCTTGCCCAGGAAAATGCAGTGTCCTTGGCATGTGCAGCAAATGCCATTTCTTGGCAAGGTCGGGCTAAGTGAGCTGTTCTGGTACACTTTCTCCTTGAGAACTGGAGCGGAAAAGCTTTTCGCTAAGATATAGGCGACTAGAGAGGCAGAATACGCGGCTCCGGAGCTGGCCGAAAGCAAGTGCCGCTTCCCGGCGTCTTTCGGCAAAAGCGGCGCTCCGGAGCTCACCGCTGCCGCTCCACTCATCTGTGCGCGAAGTAGCCGCTTCTTCGCCTCCAGCAGCCGGAGATCGCGGTAGCTTGTAAGAGGCGAAGAACGAAGCCGCGAAGAAGCCGGCTTGTGGGCGTAGCTCGCAGACTGCTGCAGGACGGTGGCTGCCGCTCTCCTGCCTCTTGAATTCACCCTTGGCATGCCAATGGAAGCTGTTCCAGGACAACCTTCCTGAGTTTTTATTTTACTTTTCATGCATCCCTCCTTGGAAATTCTTGTTGCTCCCCAGAGTCTCCGAGATGCAGAGAACACGGTGGCAGCTGCTGAAAAGAAGGGCAACTGTGAGTTGGTCAAGAAGCAAGAACCTAGGCAGCTGCCTGTGCTTGGCGAGGAGCAGCTGCTGGATTCTTGCAATTGCCTTCAGTGCGCACAGAAGCCCGCTGCTCTGCTGCTTGGTTTTTCGCCTTCAGTCAATTGCACACTACTGAAGCTGAGGCAGGCTGTTCAGCTTTGCTGCTTTTCAGCATCTCAGCTGCCCATCAGCTCTGTGACAGCTCTCCAGGTTTCTTGCCTTTGCCAGGCTGCAACGTGCCCGCTACTACCCAGAGCTGGGCAGGAGTGGGCAGAGAGCACGGCCATCTGTCAGCAGGTTGCAGCTTGCCCAGGAAAATGCAGTTTCCTTGGCATGTGCAGCAAATCCCATTTCTTGGCAAGGTCGGGCTAAGTGAGCTGTTCTGGTACACTTTCTCCTTGAGAACTGGAGCGGAAAAGCTTTTCGCTAAGATGTAGGCGACTAGAGAGGCAGAATACGGAGCTCCGCAGCTGGCCGAAAGCAAGTGCCGCTTCCCGGCGTCTTTCGGCAAAAGCGGTGTTCCGGAGCTCACCGCTGCCGCTCCACTCATCTGTGCACGAAGTAGCCGCTTCTTGGCCTCCGGCAGCCGGAGATCGCGGTAGCTTGTAAGAGGCGAAGAACGAAGCCGCGAAGAAGCCGGCTTGTGTGCGTAGCTCGCAGACTGCTGCAGGACGGTGGCTGCCGCTCTCCTGCCTCTTGAATTCACCCTTGGCATGCCAATGGAAGCTGTTCCAGGACAACCTTCCTGAGTTTTTATTTTACTTTTCATGCATCCCTCCTTGGAAATTCTTGTTGCTCCCCAGAGTCTCCGAGATGCAGAGAACACGGTGGCAGCTGCTGAAAAGAAGGGCAACTGTGAGTTGGTCAAGAAGCAAGAACCTAGGCAGCTGCCTGTGCTTGGCGAGGAGCAGCTGCTGGATTCTTGCAATTGCCTTCAGTGCGCACAGAAGCCCGCTGCTCTGCTGCTTGGTTTTTCGCCTTCAGTCAATTGCACACTACTGAAGCTGAGGCAGGCTGTTCAGCTTTGCTGCTTTTCAGCATCTCAGCTGCCCTTCTGCTCTGTGACAGCTCTCCAGGTTTCTTGCCTTCGCCAGGCTGCAACGTGCCCGCTACTACCCAGAGCTGGGCAGGAGTGGGCAGAGAGCACGGCCATCTGTCAGCAGGTTGCAGCTTGCCCAGGAAAATGCAGTGTCCTTGGCATGTGCAGCAAATACCATTTCTTGGCAAGGTCGGGCTAAGTGAGCAGTGCTGGTACACTTTCTCCTTGAGAACTGGAGCGGAAAAGCTTTTCGCTAAGATGTGGGTGACTAGAGAGGCAGAATACGGAGCTCCGCAGCTGGCCGAAAGCAAGTGCCGCTTCCCGGCGTCTTTCGGCAAAAGCGGCGCTCCGGAGCGCACCGCTGCCGCTCTAGTCATCTGAGCGCGAAGTAGCCGCTTCTTCGCCTCCGGCAGCCGGAGATCGCGGTAGCTTGTAAGAGGCGAAGAACGAAGCCGCGAAGAAGCCGGCTTGTGTGCGTAGCTCGCAGACTGCTGCAGGACGGTGGCTGCCACTCTCGTGCCTCTTGAATTCACCCTTGGCATGCCAATGGAAGCTGTTCCAGGACAACCTTCCTGAGTTTTTATTTTACTTTTCATGCATCCCTCCTTGGAAATTCTTGTTGCTCCCCAGAGGCTCCGAGATGCAGAGAACACGGTGGCAGCTGCTGAAAAGAAGGGCAACTGTGAGTTGGTCAAGAAGCAAGAACATAGGCAGCTGCCCGTGCTTTGCACGGAGCAGCTGCTGGATTCTTGCAATTGCCTTCAGTGCGCACGGAAGCCCGCTGCTCTGCTGCTTGGTTTTTCGCCTTCAGTCAATTGCACACTACTGAAGCTGTGGCAGGCTGTTCAGCTTTGCTGCTTTTCAGCATCTCAGCTGCCCATCTGCTCTGTGACAGCTCTCCAGGTTTCTTGCCGTTGCCAGGCTGCAACGTGCCCGCTACTACCCAGAGCTGGGCAGGAGTGGGCAGAGAGCACGGCCATCTGTCAGCAGGTTGCAGCTTGCCCAGGAAAATGCAGTGTCCTTGGCATGTGCAGCAAATCCCATTTCTTGGCAAGGTCGGGCTAAGTGAGCAGTGCTGGTACACTTTCTCCTTGAGAACTGGAGCGGAAAAGCTTTTCGCTAAGATGTAGGCGACTAGAGAGGCAGAATACGGAGCTCCGCAGCTGGCCGAAAGCAAGTGCCGCTTCCCGGCGTCTTTCGGCAAAAGCGGCGCTCCGGAGCTCACCGCTGCCGCTCCAGTCATCTGTGCGCGAAGTAGCCGCTTCTTGGCCTCCGGCAGCCGGAGATCGCGGTAGCTTGTAAGAGGCGAAGAACGAAGCCGCGAAGAAGCTGGCTTATGTGCGTAGCTCGCAGACTGCTGCAGGACGGTGGCTGCCGCTCTCCTGCCTCTTGAATTCACCCTTGGCATGCCAATGGAAGCTGTTCCAGGACAACCTTCCTGAGTTTTTATTTTACTTTTCATGCATCCCTCCTTGGAAATTCTTGTTGCTCCCCAGAGGCTCCGAGATGCAGAGAACACGGTGGCAGCTGCTGAAAAGAAGGGCAACTGTGAGTTGGTCAAGAAGCAAGAACATAGGCAGCTGCCTGTGCTTGGCACGGAGCAGCTGCTGGATTCTTGCAATTGCCTTCAGTGCGCACGGAAGCCCGCTGCTCTGCTGCTTGGTTTTTCGCCTTCAGTCAATTGCACACTACTGAAGCTGAGGCAGGCTGTTCAGCTTTGCTGCTTTTCAGCATCTCAGCTGCCCATCTGCTCTGTGACAGCTCTCCAGGTTTCTTGCCTTTGCCAGGCTGCAACGTGCCCGCTACTACCCAGAGCTGGGCAGGAGTGGGCAGAGAGCACGGCCATCTGTCAGCAGGTTGCAGCTTGCCCAGGAAAATGCAGTGTCCTTGGCATGTGCAGCAAATCCCATTTCTTGGCAAGGTCGAGCTAAGTGAGCAGTGCTGGTACACTTTCTCCTTGAGAACTGGAGCGGAAAAGCTTTTCGCTAAGATGTAGGCGACTACAGAGGCAGAATACGGAGCTCCGGAGCTGGCCGAAAGCAAGTGCCGCTTCCCGGCGTCTTTCGGCAAAAGCGGCGCTCCGGAGCTCACCGCTGCCGCTCCACTGATCTGTGCACGAAGTAGCCGCTTCTTGGCCTCCGGCAGCCGGAGATCGCGGTAGCTTGTAAGAGGCGAAGAACGAAGCCGCGAAGAAGCTGGCTTATGTGCGTAGCTCGCAGACTGCTGCAGGACGGTGGCTGCCGCTCTCCTGCCTCTTGAATTCACCCTTGGCATGCCAATGGAAGCTGTTCCAGGACAACCTTCCTGAGTTTTTATTTTACTTTTCATGCATCCCTCCTTGGAAATTCTTGTTGCTCCCCAGAGGCTCCGAGATGCAGAGAACACGGTGGCAGCTGCTGAAAAGAAGGGCAACTGTGAGTTTGTCAAGAAGCAAAACATAGGCAGCTGCCTGTGCTTGGCGAGGAGCAGCTGCTGGATTCTTGCAATTGCCTTCAGTGCGCACAGAAGCCCGCTGCTCTGCTGCTTGGTTTTTCGCCTTCAGTCAATTGCACACTACTGAAGCTGAGGCAGGCTGTTCAGCTTTGCTGCTTTTCAGCATCTCAGCTGCCTTTCTGCTCTGTGACAGCTCTCCAGGTTTCTTGCCTTCGCCAGGCTGCAACGTGCCCGCTACTACCCAGAGCTGGGCAGGAGTGGGCAGAGAGCAGGGCCATCTGTCAGCAGGTTGCAGCTTGCCCAGGAAAATGCAGTGTCCTTGGCATGTGCAGCAAATGCCATTTCTTGGCAAGGTCGGGCTAAGTGAGCTGTTCTGGTACACTTTCTCCTTGAGAACTGGAGCGGAAAAGCTTTTCGCTAAGATATAGGCGACTAGAGAGGCAGAATACGCGGCTCCGGAGCTGGCCGAAAGCAAGTGCCGCTTCCCGGCGTCTTTCGGCAAAAGCGGCGCTCCGGAGCTCACCGCTACCGCTCCACTGATCTGTGCGCGAAGTAGCCGCTTCTTCGCCTCCAGCAGCCGGAGATCGCGGTAGCTTGTAAGAGGCGAAGAACGAAGCCGCGAAGAAGCCGGCTTGTGGGCGTAGCTCGCAGACTGCTGCAGGACGGTGGCTGCCGCTCTCCTGCCTCTTGAATTCACCCTTGGCATGCCAATGGAAGCTGTTCCAGGACAACCTTCCTGAGTTTTTATTTTACTTTTCATGCATCCCTCCTTGGAAATTCTTGTTGCTCCCCAGAGGCTCCGAGATGCAGAGAACACGGTGGCAGCTGCTGAAAAGAAGGGCAACTGTGAGTTGGTCAAGAAGCAAGAACCTAGGCAGCTGCCTGTGCTTGGCGAGGAGCAGCTGCTGGATTCTTGCAATTGCCTTCAGTGCGCACAGAAGCCCGCTGCTCTGCTGCTTGGTTTTTCGCCTTCAGTCAATTGCACACTACTGAAGCTGAGGCAGGCTGTTCAGCTTTGCTGCTTTTCAGCATCTCAGCTGCCCATCAGCTCTGTGACAGCTCTCCAGGTTTCTTGCCTTTGCCAGGCTGCAACGTGCCCGCTACTACCCAGAGCTGGGCAGGAGTGGGCAGAGAGCACGGCCATCTGTCAGCAGGTTGCAGCTTGCCCAGGAAAATGCAGTTTCCTTGGCATGTGCAGCAAATCCCATTTCTTGCCAAGGTCGGGCTAAGTGAGCTGTTCTGGTACACTTTCTCCTTGAGAACTGGAGCGGAAAAGCTTTTCGCTAAGATGTAGGCGACTAGAGAGGCAGAATACGGAGCTCCGCAGCTGGCCGAAAGCAAGTGCCGCTTCCCGGCGTCTTTCGGCAAAAGCGGTGTTCCGGAGCTCACCGCTGCCGCTCCACTCATCTGTGCACGAAGTAGCCGCTTCTTGGCCTCCGGCAGCCGGAGATCGCGGTAGCTTGTAAGAGGCGAAGAACGAAGCCGCGAAGAAGCCGGCTTGTGTGCGTAGCTCGCAGACTGCTGCAGGACGGTGGCTGCCGCTCTCCTGCCTCTTGAATTCACCCTTGGCATGCCAATGGAAGCTGTTCCAGGACAACCTTCCTGAGTTTTTATTTTACTTTTCATGCATCCCTCCTTGGAAATTCTTGTTGCTCCCCAGAGTCTCCGAGATGCAGAGAACACGGTGGCAGCTGCTGAAAAGAAGGGCAACTGTGAGTTGGTCAAGAAGCAAGAACCTAGGCAGCTGCCTGTGCTTGGCAAGGAGCAGCTGCTGGATTCTTGCAATTGCCTTCAGTGCGCACAGAAGCCCGCTGCTCTGCTGCTTGGTTTTTCGCCTTCAGTCAATTGCACACTACTGAAGCTGAGGCAGGCTGTTCAGCTTTGCTGCTTTTCAGCATCTCAGCTGCCTTTCTGCTCTGTGACAGCTCTCCAGGTTTCTTGCCTTCGCCAGGCTGCAACGTGCCCGCTACTACCCAGAGCTGGGCAGGAGTGGGCAGAGAGCAGGGCCATCTGTCAGCAGGTTGCAGCTTGCCCAGGAAAATGCAGTGTCCTTGGCATGTGCAGCAAATGCCATTTCTTGGCAAGGTCGGGCTAAGTGAGCTGTTCTGGTACACTTTCTCCTTGAGAACTGGAGCGGAAAAGCTTTTCGCTAAGATATAGGCGACTAGAGAGGCAGAATACGCGGCTCCGGAGCTGGCCGAAAGCAAGTGCCGCTTCCCGGCGTCTTTCGGCAAAAGCGGCGCTCCGGAGCTCACCGCTGCCGCTCCACTCATCTGTGCGCGAAGTAGCCGCTTCTTCGCCTCCAGCAGCCGGAGATCGCGGTAGCTTGTAAGAGGCGAAGAACGAAGCCGCGAAGAAGCCGGCTTGTGGGCGTAGCTCGCAGACTGCTGCAGGACGGTGGCTGCCGCTCTCCTGCCTCTTGAATTCACCCTTGGCATGCCAATGGAAGCTGTTCCAGGACAACCTTCCTGAGTTTTTATTTTACTTTTCATGCATCCCTCCTTGGAAATTCTTGTTGCTCCCCAGAGTCTCCGAGATGCAGAGAACACGGTGGCAGCTGCTGAAAAGAAGGGCAACTGTGAGTTGGTCAAGAAGCAAGAACCTAGGCAGCTGCCTGTGCTTGGCGAGGAGCAGCTGCTGGATTCTTGCAATTGCCTTCAGTGCGCACAGAAGCCCGCTGCTCTGCTGCTTGGTTTTTCGCCTTCAGTCAATTGCACACTACTGAAGCTGAGGCAGGCTGTTCAGCTTTGCTGCTTTTCAGCATCTCAGCTGCCCATCAGCTCTGTGACAGCTCTCCAGGTTTCTTGCCTTTGCCAGGCTGCAACGTGCCCGCTACTACCCAGAGCTGGGCAGGAGTGGGCAGAGAGCACGGCCATCTGTCAGCAGGTTGCAGCTTGCCCAGGAAAATGCAGTTTCCTTGGCATGTGCAGCAAATCCCATTTCTTGGCAAGGTCGGGCTAAGTGAGCTGTTCTGGTACACTTTCTCCTTGAGAACTGGAGCGGAAAAGCTTTTCGCTAAGATGTAGGCGACTAGAGAGGCAGAATACGGAGCTCCGCAGCTGGCCGAAAGCAAGTGCCGCTTCCCGGCGTCTTTCGGCAAAAGCGGTGTTCCGGAGCTCACCGCTGCCGCTCCACTCATCTGTGCACGAAGTAGCCGCTTCTTGGCCTCCGGCAGCCGGAGATCGCGGTAGCTTGTAAGAGGCGAAGAACGAAGCCGCGAAGAAGCCGGCTTGTGTGCGTAGCTCGCAGACTGCTGCAGGACGGTGGCTGCCGCTCTCCTGCCTCTTGAATTCACCCTTGGCATGCCAATGGAAGCTGTTCCAGGACAACCTTCCTGAGTTTTTATTTTACTTTTCATGCATCCCTCCTTGGAAATTCTTGTTGCTCCCCAGAGTCTCCGAGATGCAGAGAACACGGTGGCAGCTGCTGAAAAGAAGGGCAACTGTGAGTTGGTCAAGAAGCAAGAACCTAGGCAGCTGCCTGTGCTTGGCGAGGAGCAGCTGCTGGATTCTTGCAATTGCCTTCAGTGCGCACAGAAGCCCGCTGCTCTGCTGCTTGGTTTTTCGCCTTCAGTCAATTGCACACTACTGAAGCTGAGGCAGGCTGTTCAGCTTTGCTGCTTTTCAGCATCTCAGCTGCCCTTCTGCTCTGTGACAGCTCTCCAGGTTTCTTGCCTTTGCCAGGCTGCAACGTGCCCGCTACTACCCAGAGCTGGGCAGGAGTGGGCAGAGAGCACGGCCATCTGTCAGCAGGTTGCAGCTTGCCCAGGAAAATGCAGTGTCCTTGGCATGTGCAGCAAATACCATTTCTTGGCAAGGTCGGGCTAAGTGAGCAGTGCTGGTACACTTTCTCCTTGAGAACTGGAGCGGAAAAGCTTTTCGCTAAGATGTGGGTGACTAGAGAGGCAGAATACGGAGCTCCGCAGCTGGCCGAAAGCAAGTGCCGCTTCCCGGCGTCTTTCGGCAAAAGCGGCGCTCCGGAGCGCACCGCTGCCGCTCTAGTCATCTGAGCGCGAAGTAGCCGCTTCTTCGCCTCCGGCAGCCGGAGATCGCGGTAGCTTGTAAGAGGCGAAGAACGAAGCCGCGAAGAAGCCGGCTTGTGTGCGTAGCTCGCAGACTGCTGCAGGACGGTGGCTGCCACTCTCGTGCCTCTTGAATTCACCCTTGGCATGCCAATGGAAGCTGTTCCAGGACAACCTTCCTGAGTTTTTATTTTACTTTTCATGCATCCCTCCTTGGAAATTCTTGTTGCTCCCCAGAGGCTCCGAGATGCAGAGAACACGGTGGCAGCTGCTGAAAAGAAGGGCAACTGTGAGTTGGTCAAGAAGCAAGAACATAGGCAGCTGCCCGTGCTTTGCACGGAGCAGCTGCTGGATTCTTGCAATTGCCTTCAGTGCGCACGGAAGCCCGCTGCTCTGCTGCTTGGTTTTTCGCCTTCAGTCAATTGCACACTACTGAAGCTGTGGCAGGCTGTTCAGCTTTGCTGCTTTTCAGCATCTCAGCTGCCCATCTGCTCTGTGACAGCTCTCCAGGTTTCTTGCCGTTGCCAGGCTGCAACGTGCCCGCTACTACCCAGAGCTGGGCAGGAGTGGGCAGAGAGCACGGCCATCTGTCAGCAGGTTGCAGCTTGCCCAGGAAAATGCAGTGTCCTTGGCATGTGCAGCAAATCCCATTTCTTGGCAAGGTCGGGCTAAGTGAGCAGTGCTGGTACACTTTCTCCTTGAGAACTGGAGCGGAAAAGCTTTTCGCTAAGATGTAGGCGACTAGAGAGGCAGAATACGGAGCTCCGCAGCTGGCCGAAAGCAAGTGCCGCTTCCCGGCGTCTTTCGGCAAAAGCGGCGCTCCGGAGCTCACCGCTGCCGCTCCAGTCATCTGTGCGCGAAGTAGCCGCTTCTTGGCCTCCGGCAGCCGGAGATCGCGGTAGCTTGTAAGAGGCGAAGAACGAAGCCGCGAAGAAGCTGGCTTATGTGCGTAGCTCGCAGACTGCTGCAGGACGGTGGCTGCCGCTCTCCTGCCTCTTGAATTCACCCTTGGCATGCCAATGGAAGCTGTTCCAGGACAACCTTCCTGAGTTTTTATTTTACTTTTCATGCATCCCTCCTTGGAAATTCTTGTTGCTCCCCAGAGGCTCCGAGATGCAGAGAACACGGTGGCAGCTGCTGAAAAGAAGGGCAACTGTGAGTTGGTCAAGAAGCAAGAACATAGGCAGCTGCCTGTGCTTGGCACGGAGCAGCTGCTGGATTCTTGCAATTGCCTTCAGTGCGCACGGAAGCCCGCTGCTCTGCTGCTTGGTTTTTCGCCTTCAGTCAATTGCACACTACTGAAGCTGAGGCAGGCTGTTCAGCTTTGCTGCTTTTCAGCATCTCAGCTGCCCATCTGCTCTGTGACAGCTCTCCAGGTTTCTTGCCTTTGCCAGGCTGCAACGTGCCCGCTACTACCCAGAGCTGGGCAGGAGTGGGCAGAGAGCACGGCCATCTGTCAGCAGGTTGCAGCTTGCCCAGGAAAATGCAGTGTCCTTGGCATGTGCAGCAAATCCCATTTCTTGGCAAGGTCGAGCTAAGTGAGCAGTGCTGGTACACTTTCTCCTTGAGAACTGGAGCGGAAAAGCTTTTCGCTAAGATGTAGGCGACTACAGAGGCAGAATACGGAGCTCCGGAGCTGGCCGAAAGCAAGTGCCGCTTCCCGGCGTCTTTCGGCAAAAGCGGCGCTCCGGAGCTCACCGCTGCCGCTCCACTGATCTGTGCACGAAGTAGCCGCTTCTTGGCCTCCGGCAGCCGGAGATCGCGGTAGCTTGTAAGAGGCGAAGAACGAAGCCGCGAAGAAGCTGGCTTATGTGCGTAGCTCGCAGACTGCTGCAGGACGGTGGCTGCCGCTCTCCTGCCTCTTGAATTCACCCTTGGCATGCCAATGGAAGCTGTTCCAGGACAACCTTCCTGAGTTTTTATTTTACTTTTCATGCATCCCTCCTTGGAAATTCTTGTTGCTCCCCAGAGGCTCCGAGATGCAGAGAACACGGTGGCAGCTGCTGAAAAGAAGGGCAACTGTGAGTTTGTCAAGAAGCAAAACATAGGCAGCTGCCTGTGCTTGGCGAGGAGCAGCTGCTGGATTCTTGCAATTGCCTTCAGTGCGCACAGAAGCCCGCTGCTCTGCTGCTTGGTTTTTCGCCTTCAGTCAATTGCACACTACTGAAGCTGAGGCAGGCTGTTCAGCTTTGCTGCTTTTCAGCATCTCAGCTGCCTTTCTGCTCTGTGACAGCTCTCCAGGTTTCTTGCCTTCGCCAGGCTGCAACGTGCCCGCTACTACCCAGAGCTGGGCAGGAGTGGGCAGAGAGCAGGGCCATCTGTCAGCAGGTTGCAGCTTGCCCAGGAAAATGCAGTGTCCTTGGCATGTGCAGCAAATGCCATTTCTTGGCAAGGTCGGGCTAAGTGAGCTGTTCTGGTACACTTTCTCCTTGAGAACTGGAGCGGAAAAGCTTTTCGCTAAGATATAGGCGACTAGAGAGGCAGAATACGCGGCTCCGCAGCTGGCCGAAAGCAAGTGCCGCTTCCCGGCGTCTTTCGGCAAAAGCGGCGCTCCGGAGCTCACCGCTGCCGCTCCAGTGATCTGTGCGCGAAGTAGCCGCTTCTTCGCCTCCAGCAGCCGGAGATCGCGGTAGCTTGTAAGAGGCGAAGAACGAAGCCGCGAAGAAGCCGGCTTGTGGGCGTAGCTCGCAGACTGCTGCAGGACGGTGGCTGCCGCTCTCCTGCCTCTTGAATTCACCCTTGGCATGCCAATGGAAGCTGTTCCAGGACAACCTTCCTGAGTTTTTATTTTACTTTTCATGCATCCCTCCTTGGAAATTCTTGTTGCTCCCCAGAGTCTCCGAGATGCAGAGAACACGGTGGCAGCTGCTGAAAAGAAGGGCAACTGTGAGTTGGTCAAGAAGCAAGAACCTAGGCAGCTGCCTGTGCTTGGCGAGGAGCAGCTGCTGGATTCTTGCAATTGCCTTCAGTGCGCACAGAAGCCCGCTGCTCTGCTGCTTGGTTTTTCGCCTTCAGTCAATTGCACACTACTGAAGCTGAGGCAGGCTGTTCAGCTTTGCTGCTTTTCAGCATCTCAGCTGCCCATCAGCTCTGTGACAGCTCTCCAGGTTTCTTGCCTTTGCCAGGCTGCAACGTGCCCGCTACTACCCAGAGCTGGGCAGGAGTGGGCAGAGAGCACGGCCATCTGTCAGCAGGTTGCAGCTTGCCCAGGAAAATGCAGTGTCCTTGGCATGTGCAGCAAATCCCATTTCTTGGCAAGGTCGGGCTAAGTGAGCAGTGCTGGTACACTTTCTCCTTGAGAACTGGAGCGGAAAAGCTTTTCGCTAAGATGTAGGTGAATAGAGAGGCAGAATACGCAGCTCCGGAGCTGGCCGAAAGCAAGTGCCGCTTCCCGGCGTCTTTCGGCAAAAGCGGCGCTCCGGAGCTCACCGCTGCCGCTCCAGTCATCTGTGCGCGAAGTAGCCGCTTATTCGCCTCCGGCCGCCGGAGATCGCGGTAGCTTGTAAGAGGCGAAGAACGAAGCCGCGAAGAAGCCGGCTTGTGTGCGTAGCTCGCAGACTGCTGCAGGACGGTGGCTGCCGCTCTCCTGCCTCTTGAATTCACCCTTGGCATGCCAATGGAAGCTGTTCCAGGACAACCTTCCTGAGTTTTTATTTTACTTTTCATGCATCCCTCCTTGGAAATTCTTGTTGCTCCCCAGAGTCTCCGAGATGCAGAGAACACGGTGGCAGCTGCTGAAAAGAAGGGCAACTGTGAGTTGGTCAAGAAGCAAGAACCTAGGCAGCTGCCTGTGCTTGGCAAGGAGCAGCTGCTGGATTCTTGCAATTGCCTTCAGTGCGCACAGAAGCCCGCTGCTCTGCTGCTTGGTTTTTCGCCTTCAGTCAATTGCACACTACTGAAGCTGAGGCAGGCTGTTCAGCTTTGCTGCTTTTCAGCATCTCAGCTGCCCTTCTGCTCTGTGACAGCTCTCCAGGTTTCTTGCCTTTGCCAGGCTGCAACGTGCCCGCTACTACCCAGAGCTGGGCAGGAGTGGGCAGAGAGCACGGCCATCTGTCAGCAGGTTGCAGCTTGCCCAGGAAAATGCAGTGTCCTTGGCATGTGCAGCAAATACCATTTCTTGGCAAGGTCGGGCTAAGTGAGCAGTGCTGGTACACTTTCTCCTTGAGAACTGGAGCGGAAAAGCTTTTCGCTAAGATGTGGGTGACTAGAGAGGCAGAATACGGAGCTCCGCAGCTGGCCGAAAGCAAGTGCCGCTTCCCGGCGTCTTTCGGCAAAAGCGGCGCTCCGGAGCGCACCGCTGCCGCTCTAGTCATCTGAGCGCGAAGTAGCCGCTTCTTCGCCTCCGGCAGCCGGAGATCGCGGTAGCTTGTAAGAGGCGAAGAACGAAGCCGCGAAGAAGCCGGCTTGTGTGCGTAGCTCGCAGACTGCTGCAGGACGGTGGCTGCCACTCTCGTGCCTCTTGAATTCACCCTTGGCATGCCAATGGAAGGTGTTCCAGGACAACCTTCCTGAGTTTTTATTTTACTTTTCATGCATCCCTCCTTGGAAATTCTTGTTGCTCCCCAGAGTCTCCGAGATGCAGAGAACACGGTGGCAGCTGCTGAAAAGAAGGGCAACTGTGAGTTGGTCAAGAAGCAAGAACATAGGCAGCTGCCTGTGCTTTGCACGGAGCAGCTGCTGGATTCTTGCAATTGCCTTCAGTGCGCACGGAAGCCCGCTGCTCTGCTGCTTGGTTTTTCGCCTTCAGTCAATTGCACACTACTGAAGCTGAGGCAGGCTGTTCAGCTTTGCTGCTTTTCAGCATCTCAGCTGCCCTTCTGCTCTGTGACAGCTCTCCAGGTTTCTTGCCTTTGCCAGGCTGCAACGTGCCCGCTACTACCCAGAGCTGGGCAGGAGTGGGCAGAGAGCACGGCCATCTGTCAGCAGGTTGCAGCTTGCCCAGGAAAATGCAGTGTCCTTGGAATGTGCAGCAAATCTTATTTCCTGGCAAGGTCGGGCTAAGTGAGCAGTGCTGGTACACTTTCTCCTTGAGAACTGGAGCGGAAAAGCTTTTCGCTAAGATGTAGGCGAGCAGAGAGGCAGAATACGCAGCTCCGCAGCTGGCCGAAAGCAAGTGCCGCTTCCCGGCGTCTTTCGGCAAAAGCGGCGCTCCGGAGCTCACCGCTACCGCTCCACTGATCTGTGCGCGAAGTAGCCGCTTCTTGGCCTCCGGCAGCCGGAGATCGCGGTAGCTTGCAAGAGGCGAAGAACGAAGCCGCGAAGAAGCCGGCTTGTGTGCGAAGCTCGCAGACAGCTGCAGGACGGTGGCTGCCGCTCTCCTGCCTCTTGAATTCACCCTTGGCATGCCAATGGAAGCTGTTCCAGGACAACCTTCCTGAGTTTTTATTTTAGTTTTCATGCATCCCACCTTGGAAATTCTCGTTGCTCCCCAGAGGCTCCGAGATGCAGAGAACACGGTGGCAGCTGCTGAAAAGAAGGGCAACTGTGAGTTGGTCAAGAAGCAAGAACCTAGGCAGCTGCCTGTGCTTGGCAAGGAGCAGCTGCTGGATTCTTGCAATTGCCTTCAGTGCGCACAGAAGCCCGCTGCTCTGCTGCTTGGTTTTTCGCCTTCAGTCAATTACACACTGCTGAAGCTGAGGCAGGCAGTTCAGCTTTGCTGCTTTTCAGCATCTCAGCTGCCCTTCTGCTCTGTGACAGCTCTCGAGGTTTCTTGCCTTTGCCAGGCTGCAACGTGCCCGCTAGTGGCAAGAACTGGGCAGGAGTGGGCAGAGAGCAGGGCCATCTGCCAGCAGGTTGCAGCTTGCCCAGGAAAATGCAGTGTCCTTGGAATGTGCAGCAAATCTTATTTCCTGGCAAGGTCGGGCTAAGTGAGCAGTGCTGGTACACTTTCTCCTTGAGAACTGGAGCGGAAAAGCTTTTCGCTAAGATGTAGGCAAGCAGAGAGGCAGAATACGCAGCTCCGCAGCTGGCCGAAAGCAAGTGCCGCTTGCCGGCGTCTTTCGGCAAAAGCGGCGCTCCGGAGCTCACCGCTGCCGCTCCAGTGATCTGGGCGCGAAGTAGCCGCTTCTTGGCCTCCGGCAGCCGGAGATCGCGGTAGCTTGCAAGAGGCGAAGAACGAAGCCGCGAAGAAGCTGGCTTGTGTGCGTAGCTCGCAGACTGCTGCAGGACGGTGGCTGCCGCTCTCCTGCCTCTTGAATTCACCCTTGGCATGCCAATGGAAGCTGTTCCAGGACAACCTTCCTGAGTTTTTTTTTTACTTTTCATGCATCCCACCTTGGAAATTCTTGTTGCTCCCCAGAGGCTCCGAGATGCAGAGAACACGGTGGCAGCTGCTGAAAAGAAGGGCAACTGTGAGTTGGTCAAGAAGCAAGAACCTAGGCAGCTGCCTGTGCTTGGCACGGAGCAGCTGCTGGATTCTTGCAATTGCCTTCAGTGCGCACGGAAGCCCGCTGCTCTGCTGCTTGGTTTTTCGCCTTCAGTCAATTGCACACTACTGAAGCTGAGGCAGGCTGTTCAGCTTTGCTGCTTTTCAGCATCTCAGCTGCCCATCTGCTCTGTGACAGCTCTCCAGGTTTCTTGCCGTTGCCAGGCTGCAACGTGCCCGCTACTACCCAGAGCTGGGCAGGAGTGGGCAGAGAGCACGGCCATCTGTCAGCAGGTTGCAGCTTGCCCAGGAAAATGCAGTGTCCTTGGCATGTGCAGCAAATACCATTTCTTGGCAAGGTCGGGCTAAGTGAGCAGTGCTGGTACACTTTCTCCTTGAGAACTGGAGCGGAAAAGCTTTTCGCTAAGATGTAGGCGACTACAGAGGCAGAATACGGAGCTCCGGAGCTGGCCGAAAGCAAGTGCCGCTTCCCGGCGTCTTTCGGCAAAAGCGGCGCTCCGGAGCTCACCGCTGCCGCTCCAGTCATCTGTGCGCGAAGTAGCCGCTTCTTGGCCTCCGGCAGCCGGAGATCGCGGTAGCTTGTAAGAGGCGAAGAACGAAGCCGCGAAGAAGCTGGCTTATGTGCGTAGCTCGCAGACTGCTGCAGGACGGTGGCTGCCGCTCTCCTGCCTCTTGAATTCACCCTTGGCATGCCAATGGAAGCTGTTCCAGGACAACCTTCCTGAGTTTTTATTTTACTTTTCATGCATCCCTCCTTGGAAATTCTTGTTGCTCCCCAGAGGCTCCGAGATGCAGAGAACACGGTGGCAGCTGCTGAAAAGAAGGGCAACTGTGAGTTGGTCAAGAAGCAAGAACATAGGCAGCTGCCTGTGCTTGGCACGGAGCAGCTGCTGGATTCTTGCAATTGCCTTCAGTGTGCACGGAAGCCCGCTGCTCTGCTGCTTGGTTTTTCGCCTTCAGTCAATTGCACACTACTGAAGCTGAGGCAGGCTGTTCAGCTTTGCTGCTTTTCAGCATCTCAGCTGCCCATCTGCTCTGTGACAGCTCTCCAGGTTTCTTGCCTTTGCCAGGCTGCAACGTGCCCGCTACTACCCAGAGCTGGGCAGGAGTGGGCAGAGAGCACGGCCATCTGTCAGCAGGTTGCAGCTTGCCCAGGAAAATGCAGTGTCCTTGGCATGTGCAGCAAATCCCATTTCTTGGCAAGGTCGAGCTAAGTGAGCAGTGCTGGTACACTTTCTCCTTGAGAACTGGAGCGGAAAAGCTTTTCGCTAAGATGTAGGCGACTACAGAGGCAGAATACGGAGCTCCGGAGCTGGCCGAAAGCAAGTGCCGCTTCCCGGCGTCTTTCGGCAAAAGCGGCGCTCCGGAGCTCACCGCTGCCGCTCCACTGATCTGTGCACGAAGTAGCCGCTTCTTCGCCTCCGGCAGCCGGAGATCGCGGTAGCTTGTAAGAGGCGAAGAACGAAGCCGCGAAGAAGCTGGCTTATGTGCGTAGCTCGCAGACTGCTGCAGGACGGTGGCTGCCGCTCTCCTGCCTCTTGAATTCACCCTTGGCATGCCAATGGAAGCTGTTCCAGGACAACCTTCCTGAGTTTTTATTTTACTTTTCATGCATCCCTCCTTGGAAATTCTTGTTGCTCCCCAGAGGCTCCGAGATGCAGAGAACACGGTGGCAGCTGCTGAAAAGAAGGGCAACTGTGAGTTGGTCAAGAAGCAAAACATAGGCAGCTGCCTGTGCTTGGCGAGGAGCAGCTGCTGGATTCTTGCAATTGCCTTCAGTGCGCACAGAAGCCCGCTGCTCTGCTGCTTGGTTTTTCGCCTTCAGTCAATTGCACACTACTGAAGCTGAGGCAGGCTGTTCAGCTTTGCTGCTTTTCAGCATCTCAGCTGCCTTTCTGCTCTGTGACAGCTCTCCAGGTTTCTTGCCTTCGCCAGGCTGCAACGTGCCCGCTACTACCCAGAGCTGGGCAGGAGTGGGCAGAGAGCAGGGCCATCTGTCAGCAGGTTGCAGCTTGCCCAGGAAAATGCAGTGTCCTTGGCATGTGCAGCAAATGCCATTTCTTGGCAAGGTCGGGCTAAGTGAGCTGTTCTGGTACACTTTCTCCTTGAGAACTGGAGCGGAAAAGCTTTTCGCTAAGATATAGGCGACTAGAGAGGCAGAATACGCGGCTCCGGAGCTGGCCGAAAGCAAGTGCCGCTTCCCGGCGTCTTTCGGCAAAAGCGGCGCTCCGGAGCTCACCGCTGCCGCTCCAGTCATCTGTGCGCGAAGTAGCCGCTTCTTCGCCTCCAGCAGCCGGAGATCGCGGTAGCTTGTAAGAGGCGAAGAACGAAGCCGCGAAGAAGCCGGCTTGTGGGCGTAGCTCGCAGACTGCTGCAGGACGGTGGCTGCCGCTCTCCTGCCTCTTGAATTCACCCTTGGCATGCCAATGGAAGCTGTTCCAGGACAACCTTCCTGAGTTTTTATTTTACTTTTCATGCATCCCTCCTTGGAAATTCTTGTTGCTCCCCAGAGGCTCCGAGATGCAGAGAACACGGTGGCAGCTGCTGAAAAGAAGGGCAACTGTGAGTTGGTCAAGAAGCAAGAACCTAGGCAGCTGCCTGTGCTTGGCGAGGAGCAGCTGCTGGATTCTTGCAATTGCCTTCAGTGCGCACAGAAGCCCGCTGCTCTGCTGCTTGGTTTTTCGCCTTCAGTCAATTGCACACTACTGAAGCTGAGGCAGGCTGTTCAGCTTTGCTGCTTTTCAGCATCTCAGCTGCCCATCAGCTCTGTGACAGCTCTCCAGGTTTCTTGCCTTTGCCAGGCTGCAACGTGCCCGCTACTACCCAGAGCTGGGCAGGAGTGGGCAGAGAGCACGGCCATCTGTCAGCAGGTTGCAGCTTGCCCAGGAAAATGCAGTTTCCTTGGCATGTGCAGCAAATCCCATTTCTTGCCAAGGTCGGGGTAAGTGAGCTGTTCTGGTACACTTTCTCCTTGAGAACTGGAGCGGAAAAGCTTTTCGCTAAGATGTAGGCGACTAGAGAGGCAGAATACGGAGCTCCGCAGCTGGCCGAAAGCAAGTGCCGCTTCCCGGCGTCTTTCGGCAAAAGCGGTGTTCCGGAGCTCACCGCTGCCGCTCCACTCATCTGTGCACGAAGTAGCCGCTTCTTGGCCTCCGGCAGCCGGAGATCGCGGTAGCTTGTAAGAGGCGAAGAACGAAGCCGCGAAGAAGCCGGCTTGTGTGTGTAGCTCGCAGACTGCTGCAGGACGGTGGCTGCCGCTCTCCTGCCTCTTGAATTCACCCTTGGCATGCCAATGGAAGGTGTTCCAGGACAATCTTCCTGAGTTTTTATTTTACTTTTCATGCATCCCTCCTTGGAAATTCTTGTTGCTCCCCAGAGGCTCCGAGATGCAGAGAACACGGCGGCAGCTGCTGAAAAGAAGAGCAACTGTGAGTTGGTCAAGAAGCAAGAACCTAGGCAGCTGCCTGTTCTTGGCGAGGAGCAGCTGCTGGATTGCTTGCAATTGCCTTCAGTGCGCACAGAAGCCCGCTGCTCTGCTGCTTGGTTTTTCGCCTTCAGTCAATTGCACACTACTGAAGCTGAGGCAGGCTGTTCAGCTTTGCTGCTTTTCAGCATCTCTGCTGCCTTTCTGCTCTGTGACAGCTCTCCAGGTTTCTTGCCTTCTCCAGGCTGCAACGTGCCCGCTACTACCCAGAGCTGGGCAGGAGTGGGCAGAGAGCACGGCCATCTGTCAGCAGGTTGCAGCTTGCCCAGGAAAATGCAGTGTCCTTGGCATGTGCAGCAAATCCCATTTCTTGGCAAGGTCGGGCTAAGTGACCTTTTCTGGCACACTTTGTCCTTGAGAACTGGAGCGGAAAAGCTTTTCGCTAAGATGTAGGCGACTACAGAGGCAGAATACGGAGCTCCGGAGCTGGCCGAAAGCAAGTGCCGTTTCCCGGCGTCTTTCGGCAAAAGCGGCGCTCCGGAGCTCACCGCTGCCGCTCCAGTCATCTGTGCGCGAAGTAGCTGCTTCTTGGCCTCCGGCAGCCGGAGATCGCGGTAGCTTGTAAGAGGCGAAGAACGAAGCCGCGAAGAAGCCGGCTTATGTGCGTAGCTCGCAGACTGCTGCAGGACGGTGGCTGCCGCTCTCCTGCCTCTTGAATTCACCCTTGGCATGCCAATGGAAGCTGTTCCAGGACAACCTTCCTGAGTTTTTATTTTACTTTTCATGCATCCCTCCTTGGAAATTCTTGTTGCTCCCCAGAGGCTCCGAGATGCAGAGAACACGGTGGCAGCTGCTGAAAAGAAGGGCAACTGTGAGTTGGTCAAGAAGCAAGAACATAGGCAGCTGCCTGTGCTTGGCACGGAGCAGCTGCTGGATTCTTGCAATTGCCTTCAGTGCGCACAGAAGCCCGCTGCTCTGCTGCTTGGTTTTTCGCCTTCAGTCAATTGCACACTACTGAAGCTGAGGCAGGCTGTTCAGCTTTGCTGCTTTTCAGCATCTCAGCTGCCCTTCTGCTCTGTGACAGCTCTCCAGGTTTCTTGCCTTCGCCAGGCTGCAACGTGCCCGCTACTACCCAGAGCTGGGCAGGAGTGGGCAGAGAGCACGGCCATCTGTCAGCAGGTTGCAGCTTGCCCAGGAAAATGCAGTGTCCTTGGCATGTGCAGCAAATACCATTTCTTGGCAAGGTCGGGCTAAGTGAGCAGTGCTGGTACACTTTCTCCTTGAGAACTGGAGCGGAAAAGCTTTTCGCTAAGATGTAGGCGACTAGAGAGGCAGAATACGGAGCTCCGCAGCTGGCCGAAAGCAAGTGCCGCTTCCCGGCGTCTTTCGGCAAAAGCGGCGCTCCGGAGCGCACCGCTGCCGCTCCAGTCATCTGTGCGCGAAGTAGCCGCTTCTTCGCCTCCGGCCGCCGGAGATCGCGGTAGCTTGTAAGAGGCGAAGAACGAAGCCGCGAAGAAGCCGGCTTGTGTGCGTAGCTCGCAGACTGCTGCAGGACGGTGGCTGCCGCTCTCCTGCCTCTTGAATTCACCCTTGGCATGCCAATGGAAGCTGTTCCAGGACAACCTTCCTGAGTTTTTATTTTACTTTTCATGCATCCCTCCTTGGAAATTCTTGTTGCTCCCCAGAGTCTCCGAGATGCAGAGAACACGGTGGCAGCTGCTGAAAAGAAGGGCAACTGTGAGTTGGTCAAGAAGCAAGAACCTAGGCAGCTGCCTGTGCTTGGCAAGGAGCAGCTGCTGGATTCTTGCAATTGCCTTCAGTGCGCACAGAAGCCCGCTGCTCTGCTGCTTGGTTTTTCGCCTTCAGTCAATTGCACACTACTGAAGCTGAGGCAGGCTGTTCAGCTTTGCTGCTTTTCAGCATCTCAGCTGCCCTTCTGCTCTGTGACAGCTCTCCAGGTTTCTTGCCTTTGCCAGGCTGCAACGTGCCCGCTACTACCCAGAGCTGGGCAGGAGTGGGCAGAGAGCACGGCCATCTGTCAGCAGGTTGCAGCTTGCCCAGGAAAATGCAGTGTCCTTGGCATGTGCAGCAAATACCATTTCTTGGCAAGGTCGGGCTAAGTGAGCAGTGCTGGTACACTTTCTCCTTGAGAACTGGAGCGGAAAAGCTTTTCGCTAAGATGTGGCTGACTAGAGAGGCAGAATACGGAGCTCCGCAGCTGGCCGAAAGCAAGTGCCGCTTCCCGGCGTCTTTCGGCAAAAGCGGCGCTCCGGAGCGCACCGCTGCCGCTCTAGTCATCTGAGCGCGAAGTAGCCGCTTCTTCGCCTCCGGCAGCCGGAGATCGCGGTAGCTTGTAAGAGGCGAAGAACGAAGCCGCGAAGAAGCCGGCTTGTGTGCGTAGCTCGCAGACTGCTGCAGGACGGTGGCTGCCACTCTCGTGCCTCTTGAATTCACCCTTGGCATGCCAATGGAAGGTGTTCCAGGACAACCTTCCTGAGTTTTTATTTTAGTTTTCATGCATCCCTCCTTGGAAATTCTTGTTGCTCCCCAGAGTCTCCGAGATGCAGAGAACACGGTGGCAGCTGCTGAAAAGAAGGGCAACTGTGAGTTGGTCAAGAAGCAAGAACATAGGCAGCTGCCCGTGCTTTGCACGGAGCAGCTGCTGGATTCTTGCAATTGCCTTCAGTGCGCACGGAAGCCCGCTGCTCTGCTGCTTGGTTTTTCGCCTTCAGTCAATTGCACACTACTGAAGCTGAGGCAGGCTGTTCAGCTTTGCTGCTTTTCAGCATCTCAGCTGCCCTTCTGCTCTGTGACAGCTCTCCAGGTTTCTTGCCTTTGCCAGGCTGCAACGTGCCCGCTACTACCCAGAGCTGGGCAGGAGTGGGCAGAGAGCACGGCCATCTGTCAGCAGGTTGCAGCTTGCCCAGGAAAATGCAGTGTCCTTGGAATGTGCAGCAAATCTTATTTCCTGGCAAGGTCGGGCTAAGTGAGCAGTGCTGGTACACTTTCTCCTTGAGAACTGGAGCGGAAAAGCTTTTCGCTAAGATGTAGGCGAGCAGAGAGGCAGAATACGGAGCTCCGCAGCTGGCCGAAAGCAAGTGCCGCTTCCCGGCGTCTTTCGGCAAAAGCGGCGCTCCGGAGCTCACCGCTACCGCTCCACTGATCTGTGCGCGAAGTAGCCGCTTCTTGGCCTCCGGCAGCCGGAGATCACGGTAGCTTGCAAGAGGCGAAGAACGAAGCCGCGAAGAAGCCGGCTTGTGTGCGAAGCTCGCAGACAGCTGCAGGACGGTGGCTGCCGCTCTCCTGCCTCTTGAATTCACCCTTGGCATGCCAATGGAAGCTGTTCCAGGACAACCTTCCTGAGTTTTTATTTTAGTTTTCATGCATCCCACCTTGGAAATTCTCGTTGCTCCCCAGAGGCTCCGAGATGCAGAGAACACGGTGGCAGCTGCTGAAAAGAAGGGCAACTGTGAGTTGGTCAAGAAGCAAGAACCTAGGCAGCTGCCTGTGCTTGGCAAGGAGCAGCTGCTGGATTCTTGCAATTGCCTTCAGTGCGCACAGAAGCCCGCTGCTCTGCTGCTTGGTTTTTCGCCTTCAGTCAATTACACACTGCTGAAGCTGAGGCAGGCAGTTCAGCTTTGCTGCTTTTCAGCATCTCAGCTGCCCTTCTGCTCTGTGACAGCTCTCCAGGTTTCTTGCCTTTGCCAGGCTGCAACGTGCCCGCTAGTGGCAAGAACTGGGCAGGAGTGGGCAGAGAGCAGGGCCATCTGCCAGCAGGTTGCAGCTTGCCCAGGAAAATGCAGTGTCCTTGGAATGTGCAGCAAATCTTATTTCCTGGCAAGGTCGGGCTAAGTGAGCAGTGCTGGTACACTTTCTCCTTGAGAACTGGAGCGGAAAAGCTTTTCGCTAAGATGTAGGCGAGCAGAGAGGCAGAATACGCAGCTCCGCAGCTGGCCGAAAGCAAGTGCCGTTTCCCGGCGTCTTTCGGCAAAAGCGGCGCTCCGGAGCTCACCGCTGCCGCTCCAGTCATCTGTACGCGAAGTAGCCGCTTCTTCGCCTCTGGCAGCCGGAGATCGCGGTAGCTTGCAAGAGGCGAAGAACGAAGCCGCGAAGAAGCCGGCTTGTGTGCGTAGCTCGCAGACTGCTGCAGGACGGTGGCTGCCGCTCTCCTGCCTCTTGAATTCACCCTTGGCATGCCAATGGAAGCTGTTCCAGGACAACCTTCCTGAGTTTTTATTTTACTTTTCATGCATCCCTCCTTGGAAATTCTTGTTGCTCCCCAGAGGCTCCGAGATGCAGAGAACACGGTGGCAGCTGCTGAAAAGAAGGGCAACTGTGAGTTGGTCAAGAAGCAAGAACCTAGGTAGCTGCCTGTGCTTGGCGAGGAGCAGCTGCTGGATTCTTGCAATTGCCTTCAGTGCGCACAGAAGCCCGCTGCTCTGCTGCTTGGTTTTTCGCCTTCAGTCAATTGCACACTACTGAAGCTGTGGCAGGCTGTTCAGCTTTGCTGCTTTTCAGCATCTCAGCTGCCCATCTGCTCTGTGACAGCTCTCCAGGTTTCTTGCCTTTGCCAGGCTGCAACGTACCCGCTACTACCCAGAGCTGGGCAGGAGTGGGCAGAGAGCACGGCCATCTGTCAGCAGGTTGCAGCTTGCCCAGGAAAATGCAGTGTCCTTGGCATGTGCAGCAAATGCCATTTCTTGGCAAGGTCGGGCTAAGTGAGCAGTGCTGGTACACTTTCTCCTTGAGAACTGGAGCGGAAAAGCTTTTCGCTAAGATGTAGGCAAGCAGAGAGGCAGAATACGCAGCTCCGCAGCTGGCCGAAAGCAAGTGCCGCTTGCCGGCGTCTTTCGGCAAAAGCGGCGCTCCGGAGCTCACCGCTGCCGCTCCAGTGATCTGGGCGCGAAGTAGCCGCTTCTTGGCCTCCGGCAGCCGGAGATCGCGGTAGCTTGCAAGAGGCGAAGAACGAAGCCGCGAAGAAGCTGGCTTGTGTGCGTAGCTCGCAGACTGCTGCAGGACGGTGGCTGCCGCTCTCCTGCCTCTTGAATTCACCCTTGGCATGCCA
Source organism: Vidua macroura (assembly GCF_024509145.1). NCBI lineage: Eukaryota > Metazoa > Chordata > Aves > Passeriformes > Viduidae > Vidua > Vidua macroura. Next base: position 41,471,331 of record NC_071573.1, on the reverse strand, counting down.
ATGGAAGCTGTTCCAGGACAACCTTCCTGAGTTTTTTTTTTACTTTTCATGCATCCCACCTTGGAAATTCTTGTTGCTCCCCAGAGGCTCCGAGATGCAGAGAACACGGTGGCAGCTGCTGAAAAGAAGGGCAACTGTGAGTTGGTCAAGAAGCAAGAACGTAGGCAGCTGCCTGTGCTTGGCACGGAGCAGCTGCTGGATTCTTGCAATTGCCTTCAGTGCGCACGGAAGCCCGCTGCTCTGCTGCTTGGTTTTTCGCCTTCAGTCAATTGCACACTACTGAAGCTGAGGCAGGCTGTTCAGCTTTGCTGCTTTTCAGCATCTCAGCTGCCCATCTGCTCTGTGACAGCTCTCCAGGTTTCTTGCCGTTGCCAGGCTGCAACGTGCCCGCTACTACCCAGAGCTGGGCAGGAGTGGGCAGAGAGCACGGCCATCTGTCAGCAGGTTGCAGCTTGCCCAGGAAAATGCAGTGTCCTTGGCATGTGCAGCAAATACCATTTCTTGGCAAGGTCTGGCTAAGTGAGCAGTGCTGGTACACTTTCTCCTTGAGAACTGGAGCGGAAAAGCTTTTCGCTAAGATGTAGGCGACTACAGAGGCAGAATACGGAGCTCCGGAGCTGGCCGAAAGCAAGTGCCGCTTCCCGGCGTCTTTCGGCAAAAGCGGCGCTCCGGAGCTCACCGCTACCGCTCCACTGATCTGTGCGCGAAGTAGCCGCTTCTTGGCCTCCGGCAGCCGGAGATCGCGGTAGCTTGCAAGAGGCGAAGAACGAAGCCGCGAAGAAGCCGGCTTGTGTGCGAAGCTCGCAGACAGCTGCAGGACGGTGGCTGCCGCTCTCCTGCCTCTTGAATTCACCCTTGGCATGCCAATGGAAGCTGTTCCAGGACAACCTTCCTGAGTTTTTATTTTAGTTTTCATGCATCCCACCTTGGAAATTCTCGTTGCTCCCCAGAGGCTCCGAGATGCAGAGAACACGGTGGCAGCTGCTGAAAAGAAGGGCAACTGTGAGTTGGTCAAGAAGCAAGAACCTAGGCAGCTGCCTGTGCTTGGCAAGGAGCAGCTGCTGGATTCTTGCAATTGCCTTCAGTGCGCACAGAAGCCCGCTGCTCTGCTGCTTGGTTTTTCGCCTTCAGTCAATTACACACTGCTGAAGCTGAGGCAGGCAGTTCAGCTTTGCTGCTTTTCAGCATCTCAGCTGCCCTTCTGCTCTGTGACAGCTCTCCAGGTTTCTTGCCTTTGCCAGGCTGCAACGTGCCCGCTAGTGGCAAGAACTGGGCAGGAGTGGGCAGAGAGCAGGGCCATCTGCCAGCAGGTTGCAGCTTGCCCAGGAAAATGCAGTGTCCTTGGAATGTGCAGCAAATCTTATTTCCTGGCAAGGTCGGGCTAAGTGAGCAGTGCTGGTACACTTTCTCCTTGAGAACTGGAGCGGAAAAGCTTTTCGCTAAGATGTAGGCGAGCAGAGAGGCAGAATACGCAGCTCCGCAGCTGGCCGAAAGCAAGTGCCGCTTCCCGGCGTCTTTCGGCAAAAGCGGCGCTCCGGAGCGCACCGCTGCCGCTCCAGTCATCTGTACGCGAAGTAGCCGCTTCTTCGCCTCTGGCAGCCGGAGATCGCGGTAGCTTGCAAGAGGCGAAGAACGAAGCCGCGAAGAAGCCGGCTTGTGTGCGTAGCTCGCAGACTGCTGCAGGACGGTGGCTGCCGCTCTCCTGCCTCTTGAATTCACCCTTGGCATGCCAATGGAAGCTGTTCCAGGACAACCTTCCTGAGTTTTTATTTTACTTTTCATGCATCCCTCCTTGGAAATTCTTGTTGCTCCCCAGAGGCTCCGAGATGCAGAGAACACGGTGGCAGCTGCTGAAAAGAAGGGCAACTGTGAGTTGGTCAAGAAGCAAGAACCTAGGTAGCTGCCTGTGCTTGGCGAGGAGCAGCTGCTGGATTCTTGCAATTGCCTTCAGTGCGCACAGAAGCCCGCTGCTCTGCTGCTTGGTTTTTCGCCTTCAGTCAATTGCACACTACTGAAGCTGTGGCAGGCTGTTCAGCTTTGCTGCTTTTCAGCATCTCAGCTGCCCATCTGCTCTGTGACAGCTCTCCAGGTTTCTTGCCTTTGCCAGGCTGCAACGTACCCGCTACTACCCAGAGCTGGGCAGGAGTGGGCAGAGAGCAGGGCCATCTGCCAGCAGGTTGCAGCTTGCCCAGGAAAATGCAGTGTCCTTGGAATGTGCAGCAAATCTTATTTCCTGGCAAGGTCGGGCTAAGTGAGCAGTGCTGGTACACTTTCTCCTTGAGAACTGGAGCGGAAAAGCTTTTCGCTAAGATGTAGGCAAGCAGAGAGGCAGAATACGCAGCTCCGCAGCTGGCCGAAAGCAAGTGCCGCTTGCCGGCGTCTTTCGGCAAAAGCGGCGCTCCGGAGCTCACCGCTGCCGCTCCAGTGATCTGGGCGCGAAGTAGCCGCTTCTTGGCCTCCGGCAGCCGGAGATCGCGGTAGCTTGCAAGAGGCGAAGAACGAAGCCGCGAAGAAGCTGGCTTGTGTGCGTAGCTCGCAGACTGCTGCAGGACGGTGGCTGCCGCTCTCCTGCCTCTTGAATTCACCCTTGGCATGCCAATGGAAGCTGTTCCAGGACAACCTTCCTGAGTTTTTTTTTTACTTTTCATGCATCCCACCTTGGAAATTCTTGTTGCTCCCCAGAGGCTCCGAGATGCAGAGAACACGGTGGCAGCTGCTGAAAAGAAGGGCAACTGTGAGTTGGTCAAGAAGCAAGAACCTAGGCAGCTGCCTGTGCTTGGCACGGAGCAGCTGCTGGATTCTTGCAATTGCCTTCAGTGCGCACGGAAGCCCGCTGCTCTGCTGCTTGGTTTTTCGCCTTCAGTCAATTGCACACTACTGAAGCTGAGGCAGGCTGTTCAGCTTTGCTGCTTTTCAGCATCTCAGCTGCCCATCTGCTCTGTGACAGCTCTCCAGGTTTCTTGCCGTTGCCAGGCTGCAACGTGCCCGCTACTACCCAGAGCTGGGCAGGAGTGGGCAGAGAGCACGGCCATCTGTCAGCAGGTTGCAGCTTGCCCAGGAAAATGCAGTGTCCTTGGCATGTGCAGCAAATACCATTTCTTGGCAAGGTCGGGCTAAGTGAGCAGTGCTGGTACACTTTCTCCTTGAGAACTGGAGCGGAAAAGCTTTTCGCTAAGATGTAGGCGACTACAGAGGCAGAATACGGAGCTCCGGAGCTGGCCGAAAGCAAGTGCCGCTTCCCGGCGTCTTTCGGCAAAAGCGGCGCTCCGGAGCTCACCGCTGCCGCTCCAGTCATCTGTGCGCGAAGTAGCCGCTTCTTGGCCTCCGGCAGCCGGAGATCGCGGTAGCTTGTAAGAGGCGAAGAACGAAGCCGCGAAGAAGCTGGCTTATGTGCGTAGCTCGCAGACTGCTGCAGGACGGTGGCTGCCGCTCTCCTGCCTCTTGAATTCACCCTTGGCATGCCAATGGAAGCTGTTCCAGGACAACCTTCCTGAGTTTTTATTTTACTTTTCATGCATCCCTCCTTGGAAATTCTTGTTGCTCCCCAGAGGCTCCGAGATGCAGAGAACACGGTGGCAGCTGCTGAAAAGAAGGGCAACTGTGAGTTGGTCAAGAAGCAAGAACATAGGCAGCTGCCTGTGCTTGGCACGGAGCAGCTGCTGGATTCTTGCAATTGCCTTCAGTGTGCACGGAAGCCCGCTGCTCTGCTGCTTGGTTTTTCGCCTTCAGTCAATTGCACACTACTGAAGCTGAGGCAGGCTGTTCAGCTTTGCTGCTTTTCAGCATCTCAGCTGCCCATCTGCTCTGTGACAGCTCTCCAGGTTTCTTGCCTTTGCCAGGCTGCAACGTGCCCGCTACTACCCAGAGCTGGGCAGGAGTGGGCAGAGAGCACGGCCATCTGTCAGCAGGTTGCAGCTTGCCCAGGAAAATGCAGTGTCCTTGGCATGTGCAGCAAATCCCATTTCTTGGCAAGGTCGAGCTAAGTGAGCAGTGCTGGTACACTTTCTCCTTGAGAACTGGAGCGGAAAAGCTTTTCGCTAAGATGTAGGCGACTACAGAGGCAGAATACGGAGCTCCGGAGCTGGCCGAAAGCAAGTGCCGCTTCCCGGCGTCTTTCGGCAAAAGCGGCGCTCCGGAGCTCACCGCTGCCGCTCCACTGATCTGTGCACGAAGTAGCCGCTTCTTCGCCTCCGGCAGCCGGAGATCGCGGTAGCTTGTAAGAGGCGAAGAACGAAGCCGCGAAGAAGCTGGCTTATGTGCGTAGCTCGCAGACTGCTGCAGGACGGTGGCTGCCGCTCTCCTGCCTCTTGAATTCACCCTTGGCATGCCAATGGAAGCTGTTCCAGGACAACCTTCCTGAGTTTTTATTTTACTTTTCATGCATCCCTCCTTGGAAATTCTTGTTGCTCCCCAGAGGCTCCGAGATGCAGAGAACACGGTGGCAGCTGCTGAAAAGAAGGGCAACTGTGAGTTGGTCAAGAAGCAAAACATAGGCAGCTGCCTGTGCTTGGCGAGGAGCAGCTGCTGGATTCTTGCAATTGCCTTCAGTGCGCACAGAAGCCCGCTGCTCTGCTGCTTGGTTTTTCGCCTTCAGTCAATTGCACACTACTGAAGCTGAGGCAGGCTGTTCAGCTTTGCTGCTTTTCAGCATCTCAGCTGCCTTTCTGCTCTGTGACAGCTCTCCAGGTTTCTTGCCTTCGCCAGGCTGCAACGTGCCCGCTACTACCCAGAGCTGGGCAGGAGTGGGCAGAGAGCAGGGCCATCTGTCAGCAGGTTGCAGCTTGCCCAGGAAAATGCAGTGTCCTTGGCATGTGCAGCAAATGCCATTTCTTGGCAAGGTCGGGCTAAGTGAGCTGTTCTGGTACACTTTCTCCTTGAGAACTGGAGCGGAAAAGCTTTTCGCTAAGATATAGGCGACTAGAGAGGCAGAATACGCGGCTCCGGAGCTGGCCGAAAGCAAGTGCCGCTTCCCGGCGTCTTTCGGCAAAAGCGGCGCTCCGGAGCTCACCGCTGCCGCTCCAGTCATCTGTGCGCGAAGTAGCCGCTTCTTCGCCTCCAGCAGCCGGAGATCGCGGTAGCTTGTAAGAGGCGAAGAACGAAGCCGCGAAGAAGCCGGCTTGTGGGCGTAGCTCGCAGACTGCTGCAGGACGGTGGCTGCCGCTCTCCTGCCTCTTGAATTCACCCTTGGCATGCCAATGGAAGCTGTTCCAGGACAACCTTCCTGAGTTTTTATTTTACTTTTCATGCATCCCTCCTTGGAAATTCTTGTTGCTCCCCAGAGGCTCCGAGATGCAGAGAACACGGTGGCAGCTGCTGAAAAGAAGGGCAACTGTGAGTTGGTCAAGAAGCAAGAACCTAGGCAGCTGCCTGTGCTTGGCGAGGAGCAGCTGCTGGATTCTTGCAATTGCCTTCAGTGCGCACAGAAGCCCGCTGCTCTGCTGCTTGGTTTTTCGCCTTCAGTCAATTGCACACTACTGAAGCTGAGGCAGGCTGTTCAGCTTTGCTGCTTTTCAGCATCTCAGCTGCCCATCAGCTCTGTGACAGCTCTCCAGGTTTCTTGCCTTTGCCAGGCTGCAACGTGCCCGCTACTACCCAGAGCTGGGCAGGAGTGGGCAGAGAGCACGGCCATCTGTCAGCAGGTTGCAGCTTGCCCAGGAAAATGCAGTTTCCTTGGCATGTGCAGCAAATCCCATTTCTTGCCAAGGTCGGGGTAAGTGAGCTGTTCTGGTACACTTTCTCCTTGAGAACTGGAGCGGAAAAGCTTTTCGCTAAGATGTAGGCGACTAGAGAGGCAGAATACGGAGCTCCGCAGCTGGCCGAAAGCAAGTGCCGCTTCCCGGCGTCTTTCGGCAAAAGCGGTGTTCCGGAGCTCACCGCTGCCGCTCCACTCATCTGTGCACGAAGTAGCCGCTTCTTGGCCTCCGGCAGCCGGAGATCGCGGTAGCTTGTAAGAGGCGAAGAACGAAGCCGCGAAGAAGCCGGCTTGTGTGTGTAGCTCGCAGACTGCTGCAGGACGGTGGCTGCCGCTCTCCTGCCTCTTGAATTCACCCTTGGCATGCCAATGGAAGGTGTTCCAGGACAATCTTCCTGAGTTTTTATTTTACTTTTCATGCATCCCTCCTTGGAAATTCTTGTTGCTCCCCAGAGGCTCCGAGATGCAGAGAACACGGCGGCAGCTGCTGAAAAGAAGAGCAACTGTGAGTTGGTCAAGAAGCAAGAACCTAGGCAGCTGCCTGTTCTTGGCGAGGAGCAGCTGCTGGATTGCTTGCAATTGCCTTCAGTGCGCACAGAAGCCCGCTGCTCTGCTGCTTGGTTTTTCGCCTTCAGTCAATTGCACACTACTGAAGCTGAGGCAGGCTGTTCAGCTTTGCTGCTTTTCAGCATCTCTGCTGCCTTTCTGCTCTGTGACAGCTCTCCAGGTTTCTTGCCTTCTCCAGGCTGCAACGTGCCCGCTACTACCCAGAGCTGGGCAGGAGTGGGCAGAGAGCACGGCCATCTGTCAGCAGGTTGCAGCTTGCCCAGGAAAATGCAGTGTCCTTGGCATGTGCAGCAAATCCCATTTCTTGGCAAGGTCGGGCTAAGTGACCTTTTCTGGCACACTTTGTCCTTGAGAACTGGAGCGGAAAAGCTTTTCGCTAAGATGTAGGCGACTACAGAGGCAGAATACGGAGCTCCGGAGCTGGCCGAAAGCAAGTGCCGTTTCCCGGCGTCTTTCGGCAAAAGCGGCGCTCCGGAGCTCACCGCTGCCGCTCCAGTCATCTGTGCGCGAAGTAGCTGCTTCTTGGCCTCCGGCAGCCGGAGATCGCGGTAGCTTGTAAGAGGCGAAGAACGAAGCCGCGAAGAAGCCGGCTTATGTGCGTAGCTCGCAGACTGCTGCAGGACGGTGGCTGCCGCTCTCCTGCCTCTTGAATTCACCCTTGGCATGCCAATGGAAGCTGTTCCAGGACAACCTTCCTGAGTTTTTATTTTACTTTTCATGCATCCCTCCTTGGAAATTCTTGTTGCTCCCCAGAGGCTCCGAGATGCAGAGAACACGGTGGCAGCTGCTGAAAAGAAGGGCAACTGTGAGTTGGTCAAGAAGCAAGAACATAGGCAGCTGCCTGTGCTTGGCACGGAGCAGCTGCTGGATTCTTGCAATTGCCTTCAGTGCGCACAGAAGCCCGCTGCTCTGCTGCTTGGTTTTTCGCCTTCAGTCAATTGCACACTACTGAAGCTGAGGCAGGCTGTTCAGCTTTGCTGCTTTTCAGCATCTCAGCTGCCCTTCTGCTCTGTGACAGCTCTCCAGGTTTCTTGCCTTCGCCAGGCTGCAACGTGCCCGCTACTACCCAGAGCTGGGCAGGAGTGGGCAGAGAGCACGGCCATCTGTCAGCAGGTTGCAGCTTGCCCAGGAAAATGCAGTGTCCTTGGCATGTGCAGCAAATACCATTTCTTGGCAAGGTCGGGCTAAGTGAGCAGTGCTGGTACACTTTCTCCTTGAGAACTGGAGCGGAAAAGCTTTTCGCTAAGATGTAGGCGACTAGAGAGGCAGAATACGGAGCTCCGCAGCTGGCCGAAAGCAAGTGCCGCTTCCCGGCGTCTTTCGGCAAAAGCGGCGCTCCGGAGCGCACCGCTGCCGCTCCAGTCATCTGTGCGCGAAGTAGCCGCTTCTTCGCCTCCGGCCGCCGGAGATCGCGGTAGCTTGTAAGAGGCGAAGAACGAAGCCGCGAAGAAGCCGGCTTGTGTGCGTAGCTCGCAGACTGCTGCAGGACGGTGGCTGCCGCTCTCCTGCCTCTTGAATTCACCCTTGGCATGCCAATGGAAGCTGTTCCAGGACAACCTTCCTGAGTTTTTATTTTACTTTTCATGCATCCCTCCTTGGAAATTCTTGTTGCTCCCCAGAGTCTCCGAGATGCAGAGAACACGGTGGCAGCTGCTGAAAAGAAGGGCAACTGTGAGTTGGTCAAGAAGCAAGAACCTAGGCAGCTGCCTGTGCTTGGCAAGGAGCAGCTGCTGGATTCTTGCAATTGCCTTCAGTGCGCACAGAAGCCCGCTGCTCTGCTGCTTGGTTTTTCGCCTTCAGTCAATTGCACACTACTGAAGCTGAGGCAGGCTGTTCAGCTTTGCTGCTTTTCAGCATCTCAGCTGCCCTTCTGCTCTGTGACAGCTCTCCAGGTTTCTTGCCTTTGCCAGGCTGCAACGTGCCCGCTACTACCCAGAGCTGGGCAGGAGTGGGCAGAGAGCACGGCCATCTGTCAGCAGGTTGCAGCTTGCCCAGGAAAATGCAGTGTCCTTGGCATGTGCAGCAAATGCCATTTCTTGGCAAGGTCGGGCTAAGTGAGCAGTGCTGGTACACTTTCTCCTTGAGAACTGGAGCGGAAAAGATTTTCGCTAAGATGTAGGCGACTACAGAGGCAGAATACGGAGCTCCGGAGCTGGCCGAAAGCAAGTGCCGTTTCCCGGCGTCTTTCGGCAAAAGCGGCGCTCCGGAGCTCACCGCTGCCGCTCCAGTCATCTGTGCGCGAAGTAGCTGCTTCTTGGCCTCCGGCAGCCGGAGATCGCGGTAGCTTGTAAGAGGCGAAGAACGAAGCCGCGAAGAAGCTGGCTTATGTGCGTAGCTCGCAGACTGCTGCAGGACGGTGGCTGCCGCTCTCCTGCCTCTTGAATTCACCCTTGGCATGCCAATGGAAGCTGTTCCAGGACAACCTTCCTGAGTTTTTATTTTACTTTTCATGCATCCCTCCTTGGAAATTCTTGTTGCTCCCCAGAGGCTCCGAGATGCAGAGAACACGGTGGCAGCTGCTGAAAAGAAGGGCAACTGTGAGTTGGTCAAGAAGCAAGAACATAGGCAGCTGCCTGTGCTTGGCACGGAGCAGCTGCTGGATTCTTGCAATTGCCTTCAGTGCGCACAGAAGCCCGCTGCTCTGCTGCTTGGTTTTTCGCCTTCAGTCAATTGCACACTACTGAAGCTGAGGCAGGCTGTTCAGCTTTGCTGCTTTTCAGCATCTCAGCTGCCCTTCTGCTCTGTGACAGCTCTCCAGGTTTCTTGCCTTCGCCAGGCTGCAACGTGCCCGCTACTACCCAGAGCTGGGCAGGAGTGGGCAGAGAGCACGGCCATCTGTCAGCAGGTTGCAGCTTGCCCAGGAAAATGCAGTGTCCTTGGCATGTGCAGCAAATCCCATTTCTTGGCAAGGTCGGGCTAAGTGAGCAGTGCTGGTACACTTTCTCCTTGAGAACTGGAGCGGAAAAGCTTTTCGCTAAGATGTAGGTGAATAGAGAGGCAGAATACGCAGCTCCGCAGCTGGCCGAAAGCAAGTGCCGCTTGCCGGCGTCTTTCGGCAAAAGCGGCGCTCCGGAGCTCACCGCTGCCGCTCCAGTCATCTGTGCGCGAAGTAGCCGCTTCTTCGCCTCCGGCCGCCGGAGATCGCGGTAGCTTGTAAGAGGCGAAGAACGAAGCCGCGAAGAAGCCGGCTTGTGTGCGTAGCTCGCAGACTGCTGCAGGACGGTGGCTGCCGCTCTCCTGCCTCTTGAATTCACCCTTGGCATGCCAATGGAAGCTGTTCCAGGACAACCTTCCTGAGTTTTTATTTTACTTTTCATGCATCCCTCCTTGGAAATTCTTGTTGCTCCCCAGAGTCTCCGAGATGCAGAGAACACGGTGGCAGCTGCTGAAAAGAAGGGCAACTGTGAGTTGGTCAAGAAGCAAGAACCTAGGCAGCTGCCTGTGCTTGGCAAGGAGCAGCTGCTGGATTCTTGCAATTGCCTTCAGTGCGCACAGAAGCCCGCTGCTCTGCTGCTTGGTTTTTCGCCTTCAGTCAATTGCACACTACTGAAGCTGAGGCAGGCTGTTCAGCTTTGCTGCTTTTCAGCATCTCAGCTGCCCTTCTGCTCTGTGACAGCTCTCCAGGTTTCTTGCCTTTGCCAGGCTGCAACGTGCCCGCTACTACCCAGAGCTGGGCAGGAGTGGGCAGAGAGCACGGCCATCTGTCAGCAGGTTGCAGCTTGCCCAGGAAAATGCAGTGTCCTTGGCATGTGCAGCAAATACCATTTCTTGGCAAGGTCGGGCTAAGTGAGCAGTGCTGGTACACTTTCTCCTTGAGAACTGGAGCGGAAAAGCTTTTCGCTAAGATGTGGCTGACTAGAGAGGCAGAATACGGAGCTCCGGAGCTGGCCGAAAGCAAGTGCCGCTTCCCGGCGTCTTTCGGCAAAAGCGGCGCTCCGGAGCTCACCGCTACCGCTCCACTGATCTGTGCGCGAAGTAGCCGCTTCTTGGCCTCCGGCAGCCGGAGATCGCGGTAGCTTGCAAGAGGCGAAGAACGAAGCCGCGAAGAAGCCGGCTTGTGTGCGAAGCTCGCAGACAGCTGCAGGACGGTGGCTGCCGCTCTCCTGCCTCTTGAATTCACCCTTGGCATGCCAATGGAAGCTGTTCCAGGACAACCTTCCTGAGTTTTTATTTTAGTTTTCATGCATCCCACCTTGGAAATTCTCGTTGCTCCCCAGAGGCTCCGAGATGCAGAGAACACGGTGGCAGCTGCTGAAAAGAAGGGCAACTGTGAGTTGGTCAAGAAGCAAGAACCTAGGCAGCTGCCTGTGCTTGGCAAGGAGCAGCTGCTGGATTCTTGCAATTGCCTTCAGTGCGCACAGAAGCCCGCTGCTCTGCTGCTTGGTTTTTCGCCTTCAGTCAATTACACACTGCTGAAGCTGAGGCAGGCAGTTCAGCTTTGCTGCTTTTCAGCATCTCAGCTGCCCTTCTGCTCTGTGACAGCTCTCCAGGTTTCTTGCCTTTGCCAGGCTGCAACGTGCCCGCTAGTGGCAAGAACTGGGCAGGAGTGGGCAGAGAGCAGGGCCATCTGCCAGCAGGTTGCAGCTTGCCCAGGAAAATGCAGTGTCCTTGGAATGTGCAGCAAATCTTATTTCCTGGCAAGGTCGGGCTAAGTGAGCAGTGCTGGTACACTTTCTCCTTGAGAACTGGAGCGGAAAAGCTTTTCGCTAAGATGTAGGCGAGCAGAGAGGCAGAATACGCAGCTCCGCAGCTGGCCGAAAGCAAGTGCCGCTTCCCGGCGTCTTTCGGCAAAAGCGGCGCTCCGGAGCGCACCGCTGCCGCTCCAGTCATCTGTACGCGAAGTAGCCGCTTCTTCGCCTCTGGCAGCCGGAGATCGCGGTAGCTTGCAAGAGGCGAAGAACGAAGCCGCGAAGAAGCCGGCTTGTGTGCGTAGCTCGCAGACTGCTGCAGGACGGTGGCTGCCGCTCTCCTGCCTCTTGAATTCACCCTTGGCATGCCAATGGAAGCTGTTCCAGGACAACCTTCCTGAGTTTTTATTTTACTTTTCATGCATCCCTCCTTGGAAATTCTTGTTGCTCCCCAGAGGCTCCGAGATGCAGAGAACACGGTGGCAGCTGCTGAAAAGAAGGGCAACTGTGAGTTGGTCAAGAAGCAAGAACCTAGGTAGCTGCCTGTGCTTGGCGAGGAGCAGCTGCTGGATTCTTGCAATTGCCTTCAGTGCGCACAGAAGCCCGCTGCTCTGCTGCTTGGTTTTTCGCCTTCAGTCAATTGCACACTACTGAAGCTGTGGCAGGCTGTTCAGCTTTGCTGCTTTTCAGCATCTCAGCTGCCCATCTGCTCTGTGACAGCTCTCCAGGTTTCTTGCCTTTGCCAGGCTGCAACGTACCCGCTACTACCCAGAGCTGGGCAGGAGTGGGCAGAGAGCAGGGCCATCTGCCAGCAGGTTGCAGCTTGCCCAGGAAAATGCAGTGTCCTTGGAATGTGCAGCAAATCTTATTTCCTGGCAAGGTCGGGCTAAGTGAGCAGTGCTGGTACACTTTCTCCTTGAGAACTGGAGCGGAAAAGCTTTTCGCTAAGATGTAGGCAAGCAGAGAGGCAGAATACGCAGCTCCGCAGCTGGCCGAAAGCAAGTGCCGCTTGCCGGCGTCTTTCGGCAAAAGCGGCGCTCCGGAGCTCACCGCTGCCGCTCCAGTGATCTGGGCGCGAAGTAGCCGCTTCTTGGCCTCCGGCAGCCGGAGATCGCGGTAGCTTGCAAGAGGCGAAGAACGAAGCCGCGAAGAAGCTGGCTTGTGTGCGTAGCTCGCAGACTGCTGCAGGACGGTGGCTGCCGCTCTCCTGCCTCTTGAATTCACCCTTGGCATGCCAATGGAAGCTGTTCCAGGACAACCTTCCTGAGTTTTTTTTTTACTTTTCATGCATCCCACCTTGGAAATTCTTGTTGCTCCCCAGAGGCTCCGAGATGCAGAGAACACGGTGGCAGCTGCTGAAAAGAAGGGCAACTGTGAGTTGGTCAAGAAGCAAGAACCTAGGCAGCTGCCTGTGCTTGGCACGGAGCAGCTGCTGGATTCTTGCAATTGCCTTCAGTGCGCACGGAAGCCCGCTGCTCTGCTGCTTGGTTTTTCGCCTTCAGTCAATTGCACACTACTGAAGCTGAGGCAGGCTGTTCAGCTTTGCTGCTTTTCAGCATCTCAGCTGCCCATCTGCTCTGTGACAGCTCTCCAGGTTTCTTGCCGTTGCCAGGCTGCAACGTGCCCGCTACTACCCAGAGCTGGGCAGGAGTGGGCAGAGAGCACGGCCATCTGTCAGCAGGTTGCAGCTTGCCCAGGAAAATGCAGTGTCCTTGGCATGTGCAGCAAATACCATTTCTTGGCAAGGTCGGGCTAAGTGAGCAGTGCTGGTACACTTTCTCCTTGAGAACTGGAGCGGAAAAGCTTTTCGCTAAGATGTAGGCGACTACAGAGGCAGAATACGGAGCTCCGGAGCTGGCCGAAAGCAAGTGCCGCTTCCCGGCGTCTTTCGGCAAAAGCGGCGCTCCGGAGCTCACCGCTGCCGCTCCAGTCATCTGTGCGCGAAGTAGCCGCTTCTTGGCCTCCGGCAGCCGGAGATCGCGGTAGCTTGTAAGAGGCGAAGAACGAAGCCGCGAAGAAGCTGGCTTATGTGCGTAGCTCGCAGACTGCTGCAGGACGGTGGCTGCCGCTCTCCTGCCTCTTGAATTCACCCTTGGCATGCCAATGGAAGCTGTTCCAGGACAACCTTCCTGAGTTTTTATTTTACTTTTCATGCATCCCTCCTTGGAAATTCTTGTTGCTCCCCAGAGGCTCCGAGATGCAGAGAACACGGTGGCAGCTGCTGAAAAGAAGGGCAACTGTGAGTTGGTCAAGAAGCAAGAACATAGGCAGCTGCCTGTGCTTGGCACGGAGCAGCTGCTGGATTCTTGCAATTGCCTTCAGTGTGCACGGAAGCCCGCTGCTCTGCTGCTTGGTTTTTCGCCTTCAGTCAATTGCACACTACTGAAGCTGAGGCAGGCTGTTCAGCTTTGCTGCTTTTCAGCATCTCAGCTGCCCATCTGCTCTGTGACAGCTCTCCAGGTTTCTTGCCTTTGCCAGGCTGCAACGTGCCCGCTACTACCCAGAGCTGGGCAGGAGTGGGCAGAGAGCACGGCCATCTGTCAGCAGGTTGCAGCTTGCCCAGGAAAATGCAGTGTCCTTGGCATGTGCAGCAAATCCCATTTCTTGGCAAGGTCGAGCTAAGTGAGCAGTGCTGGTACACTTTCTCCTTGAGAACTGGAGCGGAAAAGCTTTTCGCTAAGATGTAGGTGACTACAGAGGCAGAATACGGAGCTCCGGAGCTGGCCGAAAGCAAGTGCCGCTTCCCGGCGTCTTTCGGCAAAAGCGGCGCTCCGGAGCTCACCGCTGCCGCTCCACTGATCTGTGCACGAAGTAGCCGCTTCTTCGCCTCCGGCAGCCGGAGATCGCGGTAGCTTGTAAGAGGCGAAGAACGAAGCCGCGAAGAAGCTGGCTTATGTGCGTAGCTCGCAGACTGCTGCAGGACGGTGGCTGCCGCTCTCCTGCCTCTTGAATTCACCCTTGGCATGCCAATGGAAGCTGTTCCAGGACAACCTTCCTGAGTTTTTATTTTACTTTTCATGCATCCCTCCTTGGAAATTCTTGTTGCTCCCCAGAGGCTCCGAGATGCAGAGAACACGGTGGCAGCTGCTGAAAAGAAGGGCAACTGTGAGTTGGTCAAGAAGCAAAACATAGGCAGCTGCCTGTGCTTGGCGAGGAGCAGCTGCTGGATTCTTGCAATTGCCTTCAGTGCGCACAGAAGCCCGCTGCTCTGCTGCTTGGTTTTTCGCCTTCAGTCAATTGCACACTACTGAAGCTGAGGCAGGCTGTTCAGCTTTGCTGCTTTTCAGCATCTCAGCTGCCTTTCTGCTCTGTGACAGCTCTCCAGGTTTCTTGCCTTCGCCAGGCTGCAACGTGCCCGCTACTACCCAGAGCTGGGCAGGAGTGGGCAGAGAGCAGGGCCATCTGTCAGCAGGTTGCAGCTTGCCCAGGAAAATGCAGTGTCCTTGGCATGTGCAGCAAATGCCATTTCTTGGCAAGGTCGGGCTAAGTGAGCTGTTCTGGTACACTTTCTCCTTGAGAACTGGAGCGGAAAAGCTTTTCGCTAAGATATAGGCGACTAGAGAGGCAGAATACGCGGCTCCGGAGCTGGCCGAAAGCAAGTGCCGCTTCCCGGCGTCTTTCGGCAAAAGCGGCGCTCCGGAGCTCACCGCTGCCGCTCCAGTCATCTGTGCGCGAAGTAGCCGCTTCTTCGCCTCCAGCAGCCGGAGATCGCGGTAGCTTGTAAGAGGCGAAGAACGAAGCCGCGAAGAAGCCGGCTTGTGGGCGTAGCTCGCAGACTGCTGCAGGACGGTGGCTGCCGCTCTCCTGCCTCTTGAATTCACCCTTGGCATGCCAATGGAAGCTGTTCCAGGACAACCTTCCTGAGTTTTTATTTTACTTTTCATGCATCCCTCCTTGGAAATTCTTGTTGCTCCCCAGAGGCTCCGAGATGCAGAGAACACGGTGGCAGCTGCTGAAAAGAAGGGCAACTGTGAGTTGGTCAAGAAGCAAGAACCTAGGCAGCTGCCTGTGCTTGGCGAGGAGCAGCTGCTGGATTCTTGCAATTGCCTTCAGTGCGCACAGAAGCCCGCTGCTCTGCTGCTTGGTTTTTCGCCTTCAGTCAATTGCACACTACTGAAGCTGAGGCAGGCTGTTCAGCTTTGCTGCTTTTCAGCATCTCAGCTGCCCATCAGCTCTGTGACAGCTCTCCAGGTTTCTTGCCTTTGCCAGGCTGCAACGTGCCCGCTACTACCCAGAGCTGGGCAGGAGTGGGCAGAGAGCACGGCCATCTGTCAGCAGGTTGCAGCTTGCCCAGGAAAATGCAGTTTCCTTGGCATGTGCAGCAAATCCCATTTCTTGCCAAGGTCGGGGTAAGTGAGCTGTTCTGGTACACTTTCTCCTTGAGAACTGGAGCGGAAAAGCTTTTCGCTAAGATGTAGGCGACTAGAGAGGCAGAATACGGAGCTCCGCAGCTGGCCGAAAGCAAGTGCCGCTTCCCGGCGTCTTTCGGCAAAAGCGGTGTTCCGGAGCTCACCGCTGCCGCTCCACTCATCTGTGCACGAAGTAGCCGCTTCTTGGCCTCCGGCAGCCGGAGATCGCGGTAGCTTGTAAGAGGCGAAGAACGAAGCCGCGAAGAAGCCGGCTTGTGTGTGTAGCTCGCAGACTGCTGCAGGACGGTGGCTGCCGCTCTCCTGCCTCTTGAATTCACCCTTGGCATGCCAATGGAAGGTGTTCCAGGACAATCTTCCTGAGTTTTTATTTTACTTTTCATGCATCCCTCCTTGGAAATTCTTGTTGCTCCCCAGAGGCTCCGAGATGCAGAGAACACGGCGGCAGCTGCTGAAAAGAAGAGCAACTGTGAGTTGGTCAAGAAGCAAGAACCTAGGCAGCTGCCTGTTCTTGGCGAGGAGCAGCTGCTGGATTGCTTGCAATTGCCTTCAGTGCGCACAGAAGCCCGCTGCTCTGCTGCTTGGTTTTTCGCCTTCAGTCAATTGCACACTACTGAAGCTGAGGCAGGCTGTTCAGCTTTGCTGCTTTTCAGCATCTCTGCTGCCTTTCTGCTCTGTGACAGCTCTCCAGGTTTCTTGCCTTCTCCAGGCTGCAACGTGCCCGCTACTACCCAGAGCTGGGCAGGAGTGGGCAGAGAGCACGGCCATCTGTCAGCAGGTTGCAGCTTGCCCAGGAAAATGCAGTGTCCTTGGCATGTGCAGCAAATCCCATTTCTTGGCAAGGTCGGGCTAAGTGACCTTTTCTGGCACACTTTGTCCTTGAGAACTGGAGCGGAAAAGCTTTTCGCTAAGATGTAGGCGACTACAGAGGCAGAATACGGAGCTCCGGAGCTGGCCGAAAGCAAGTGCCGTTTCCCGGCGTCTTTCGGCAAAAGCGGCGCTCCGGAGCTCACCGCTGCCGCTCCAGTCATCTGTGCGCGAAGTAGCTGCTTCTTGGCCTCCGGCAGCCGGAGATCGCGGTAGCTTGTAAGAGGCGAAGAACGAAGCCGCGAAGAAGCCGGCTTATGTGCGTAGCTCGCAGACTGCTGCAGGACGGTGGCTGCCGCTCTCCTGCCTCTTGAATTCACCCTTGGCATGCCAATGGAAGCTGTTCCAGGACAACCTTCCTGAGTTTTTATTTTACTTTTCATGCATCCCTCCTTGGAAATTCTTGTTGCTCCCCAGAGGCTCCGAGATGCAGAGAACACGGTGGCAGCTGCTGAAAAGAAGGGCAACTGTGAGTTGGTCAAGAAGCAAGAACATAGGCAGCTGCCTGTGCTTGGCACGGAGCAGCTGCTGGATTCTTGCAATTGCCTTCAGTGCGCACAGAAGCCCGCTGCTCTGCTGCTTGGTTTTTCGCCTTCAGTCAATTGCACACTACTGAAGCTGAGGCAGGCTGTTCAGCTTTGCTGCTTTTCAGCATCTCAGCTGCCCTTCTGCTCTGTGACAGCTCTCCAGGTTTCTTGCCTTCGCCAGGCTGCAACGTGCCCGCTACTACCCAGAGCTGGGCAGGAGTGGGCAGAGAGCACGGCCATCTGTCAGCAGGTTGCAGCTTGCCCAGGAAAATGCAGTGTCCTTGGCATGTGCAGCAAATACCATTTCTTGGCAAGGTCGGGCTAAGTGAGCAGTGCTGGTACACTTTCTCCTTGAGAACTGGAGCGGAAAAGCTTTTCGCTAAGATGTAGGCGACTAGAGAGGCAGAATACGGAGCTCCGCAGCTGGCCGAAAGCAAGTGCCGCTTCCCGGCGTCTTTCGGCAAAAGCGGCGCTCCGGAGCGCACCGCTGCCGCTCCAGTCATCTGTGCGCGAAGTAGCCGCTTCTTCGCCTCCGGCCGCCGGAGATCGCGGTAGCTTGTAAGAGGCGAAGAACGAAGCCGCGAAGAAGCCGGCTTGTGTGCGTAGCTCGCAGACTGCTGCAGGACGGTGGCTGCCGCTCTCCTGCCTCTTGAATTCACCCTTGGCATGCCAATGGAAGCTGTTCCAGGACAACCTTCCTGAGTTTTTATTTTACTTTTCATGCATCCCTCCTTGGAAATTCTTGTTGCTCCCCAGAGTCTCCGAGATGCAGAGAACACGGTGGCAGCTGCTGAAAAGAAGGGCAACTGTGAGTTGGTCAAGAAGCAAGAACCTAGGCAGCTGCCTGTGCTTGGCAAGGAGCAGCTGCTGGATTCTTGCAATTGCCTTCAGTGCGCACAGAAGCCCGCTGCTCTGCTGCTTGGTTTTTCGCCTTCAGTCAATTGCACACTACTGAAGCTGAGGCAGGCTGTTCAGCTTTGCTGCTTTTCAGCATCTCAGCTGCCCTTCTGCTCTGTGACAGCTCTCCAGGTTTCTTGCCTTTGCCAGGCTGCAACGTGCCCGCTACTACCCAGAGCTGGGCAGGAGTGGGCAGAGAGCACGGCCATCTGTCAGCAGGTTGCAGCTTGCCCAGGAAAATGCAGTGTCCTTGGCATGTGCAGCAAATGCCATTTCTTGGCAAGGTCGGGCTAAGTGAGCAGTGCTGGTACACTTTCTCCTTGAGAACTGGAGCGGAAAAGATTTTCGCTAAGATGTAGGCGACTACAGAGGCAGAATACGGAGCTCCGGAGCTGGCCGAAAGCAAGTGCCGTTTCCCGGCGTCTTTCGGCAAAAGCGGCGCTCCGGAGCTCACCGCTGCCGCTCCAGTCATCTGTGCGCGAAGTAGCTGCTTCTTGGCCTCCGGCAGCCGGAGATCGCGGTAGCTTGTAAGAGGCGAAGAACGAAGCCGCGAAGAAGCTGGCTTATGTGCGTAGCTCGCAGACTGCTGCAGGACGGTGGCTGCCGCTCTCCTGCCTCTTGAATTCACCCTTGGCATGCCAATGGAAGCTGTTCCAGGACAACCTTCCTGAGTTTTTATTTTACTTTTCATGCATCCCTCCTTGGAAATTCTTGTTGCTCCCCAGAGGCTCCGAGATGCAGAGAACACGGTGGCAGCTGCTGAAAAGAAGGGCAACTGTGAGTTGGTCAAGAAGCAAGAACATAGGCAGCTGCCTGTGCTTGGCACGGAGCAGCTGCTGGATTCTTGCAATTGCCTTCAGTGCGCACAGAAGCCCGCTGCTCTGCTGCTTGGTTTTTCGCCTTCAGTCAATTGCACACTACTGAAGCTGAGGCAGGCTGTTCAGCTTTGCTGCTTTTCAGCATCTCAGCTGCCCTTCTGCTCTGTGACAGCTCTCCAGGTTTCTTGCCTTCGCCAGGCTGCAACGTGCCCGCTACTACCCAGAGCTGGGCAGGAGTGGGCAGAGAGCACGGCCATCTGTCAGCAGGTTGCAGCTTGCCCAGGAAAATGCAGTGTCCTTGGCATGTGCAGCAAATCCCATTTCTTGGCAAGGTCGGGCTAAGTGAGCAGTGCTGGTACACTTTCTCCTTGAGAACTGGAGCGGAAAAGCTTTTCGCTAAGATGTAGGTGAATAGAGAGGCAGAATACGCAGCTCCGCAGCTGGCCGAAAGCAAGTGCCGCTTCCCGGCGTCTTTCGGCAAAAGCGGCGCTCCGGAGCTCACCGCTGCCGCTCCACTGATCTGTGCGCGAAGTAGCCGCTTCTTCGCCTCCGGCCGCCGGAGATCGCGGTAGCTTGTAAGAGGCGAAGAACGAAGCCGCGAAGAAGCCGGCTTGTGTGCGTAGCTCGCAGACTGCTGCAGGACGGTGGCTGCCGCTCTCCTGCCTCTTGAATTCACCCTTGGCATGCCAATGGAAGCTGTTCCAGGACAACCTTCCTGAGTTTTTATTTTACTTTTCATGCATCCCTCCTTGGAAATTCTTGTTGCTCCCCAGAGGCTCCGAGATGCAGAGAACACGGTGGCAGCTGCTGAAAAGAAGGGCAACTGTGAGTTGGTCAAGAAGCAAGAACCTAGGCAGCTGCCTGTGCTTGGCAAGGAGCAGCTGCTGGATTCTTGCAATTGCCTTCAGTGCGCACAGAAGCCCGCTGCTCTGCTGCTTGGTTTTTCGCCTTCAGTCAATTGCACACTACTGAAGCTGAGGCAGGCTGTTCAGCTTTGCTGCTTTTCAGCATCTCAGCTGCCCTTCTGCTCTGTGACAGCTCTCCAGGTTTCTTGCCTTTGCCAGGCTGCAACGTGCCCGCTACTACCCAGAGCTGGGCAGGAGTGGGCAGAGAGCACGGCCATCTGTCAGCAGGTTGCAGCTTGCCCAGGAAAATGCAGTGTCCTTGGCATGTGCAGCAAATACCATTTCTTGGCAAGGTCGGGCTAAGTGAGCAGTGCTGGTACACTTTCTCCTTGAGAACTGGAGCGGAAAAGCTTTTCGCTAAGATGTGGCTGACTAGAGAGGCAGAATACGGAGCTCCGGAGCTGGCCGAAAGCAAGTGCCGCTTCCCGGCGTCTTTCGGCAAAAGCGGCGCTCCGGAGCTCACCGCTACCGCTCCACTGATCTGTGCGCGAAGTAGCCGCTTCTTGGCCTCCGGCAGCCGGAGATCGCGGTAGCTTGCAAGAGGCGAAGAACGAAGCCGCGAAGAAGCCGGCTTGTGTGCGAAGCTCGCAGACAGCTGCAGGACGGTGGCTGCCGCTCTCCTGCCTCTTGAATTCACCCTTGGCATGCCAATGGAAGCTGTTCCAGGACAACCTTCCTGAGTTTTTATTTTAGTTTTCATGCATCCCACCTTGGAAATTCTCGTTGCTCCCCAGAGGCTCCGAGATGCAGAGAACACGGTGGCAGCTGCTGAAAAGAAGGGCAACTGTGAGTTGGTCAAGAAGCAAGAACCTAGGCAGCTGCCTGTGCTTGGCAAGGAGCAGCTGCTGGATTCTTGCAATTGCCTTCAGTGCGCACAGAAGCCCGCTGCTCTGCTGCTTGGTTTTTCGCCTTCAGTCAATTACACACTGCTGAAGCTGAGGCAGGCAGTTCAGCTTTGCTGCTTTTCAGCATCTCAGCTGCCCTTCTGCTCTGTGACAGCTCTCCAGGTTTCTTGCCTTTGCCAGGCTGCAACGTGCCCGCTAGTGGCAAGAACTGGGCAGGAGTGGGCAGAGAGCAGGGCCATCTGCCAGCAGGTTGCAGCTTGCCCAGGAAAATGCAGTGTCCTTGGAATGTGCAGCAAATCTTATTTCCTGGCAAGGTCGGGCTAAGTGAGCAGTGCTGGTACACTTTCTCCTTGAGAACTGGAGCGGAAAAGCTTTTCGCTAAGATGTAGGCGAGCAGAGAGGCAGAATACGCAGCTCCGCAGCTGGCCGAAAGCAAGTGCCGCTTCCCGGCGTCTTTCGGCAAAAGCGGCGCTCCGGAGCGCACCGCTGCCGCTCCAGTCATCTGTACGCGAAGTAGCCGCTTCTTCGCCTCTGGCAGCCGGAGATCGCGGTAGCTTGCAAGAGGCGAAGAACGAAGCCGCGAAGAAGCCGGCTTGTGTGCGTAGCTCGCAGACTGCTGCAGGACGGTGGCTGCCGCTCTCCTGCCTCTTGAATTCACCCTTGGCATGCCAATGGAAGCTGTTCCAGGACAACCTTCCTGAGTTTTTATTTTACTTTTCATGCATCCCTCCTTGGAAATTCTTGTTGCTCCCCAGAGGCTCCGAGATGCAGAGAACACGGTGGCAGCTGCTGAAAAGAAGGGCAACTGTGAGTTGGTCAAGAAGCAAGAACCTAGGTAGCTGCCTGTGCTTGGCGAGGAGCAGCTGCTGGATTCTTGCAATTGCCTTCAGTGCGCACAGAAGCCCGCTGCTCTGCTGCTTGGTTTTTCGCCTTCAGTCAATTGCACACTACTGAAGCTGTGGCAGGCTGTTCAGCTTTGCTGCTTTTCAGCATCTCAGCTGCCCATCTGCTCTGTGACAGCTCTCCAGGTTTCTTGCCTTTGCCAGGCTGCAACGTACCCGCTACTACCCAGAGCTGGGCAGGAGTGGGCAGAGAGCAGGGCCATCTGCCAGCAGGTTGCAGCTTGCCCAGGAAAATGCAGTGTCCTTGGAATGTGCAGCAAATCTTATTTCCTGGCAAGGTCGGGCTAAGTGAGCAGTGCTGGTACACTTTCTCCTTGAGAACTGGAGCGGAAAAGCTTTTCGCTAAGATGTAGGCAAGCAGAGAGGCAGAATACGCAGCTCCGCAGCTGGCCGAAAGCAAGTGCCGCTTGCCGGCGTCTTTCGGCAAAAGCGGCGCTCCGGAGCTCACCGCTGCCGCTCCAGTGATCTGGGCGCGAAGTAGCCGCTTCTTGGCCTCCGGCAGCCGGAGATCGCGGTAGCTTGCAAGAGGCGAAGAACGAAGCCGCGAAGAAGCTGGCTTGTGTGCGTAGCTCGCAGACTGCTGCAGGACGGTGGCTGCCGCTCTCCTGCCTCTTGAATTCACCCTTGGCATGCCAATGGAAGCTGTTCCAGGACAACCTTCCTGAGTTTTTTTTTTACTTTTCATGCATCCCACCTTGGAAATTCTTGTTGCTCCCCAGAGGCTCCGAGATGCAGAGAACACGGTGGCAGCTGCTGAAAAGAAGGGCAACTGTGAGTTGGTCAAGAAGCAAGAACCTAGGCAGCTGCCTGTGCTTGGCACGGAGCAGCTGCTGGATTCTTGCAATTGCCTTCAGTGCGCACGGAAGCCCGCTGCTCTGCTGCTTGGTTTTTCGCCTTCAGTCAATTGCACACTACTGAAGCTGAGGCAGGCTGTTCAGCTTTGCTGCTTTTCAGCATCTCAGCTGCCCATCTGCTCTGTGACAGCTCTCCAGGTTTCTTGCCGTTGCCAGGCTGCAACGTGCCCGCTACTACCCAGAGCTGGGCAGGAGTGGGCAGAGAGCACGGCCATCTGTCAGCAGGTTGCAGCTTGCCCAGGAAAATGCAGTGTCCTTGGCATGTGCAGCAAATACCATTTCTTGGCAAGGTCGGGCTAAGTGAGCAGTGCTGGTACACTTTCTCCTTGAGAACTGGAGCGGAAAAGCTTTTCGCTAAGATGTAGGCGACTACAGAGGCAGAATACGGAGCTCCGGAGCTGGCCGAAAGCAAGTGCCGCTTCCCGGCGTCTTTCGGCAAAAGCGGCGCTCCGGAGCTCACCGCTGCCGCTCCAGTCATCTGTGCGCGAAGTAGCCGCTTCTTGGCCTCCGGCAGCCGGAGATCGCGGTAGCTTGTAAGAGGCGAAGAACGAAGCCGCGAAGAAGCTGGCTTATGTGCGTAGCTCGCAGACTGCTGCAGGACGGTGGCTGCCGCTCTCCTGCCTCTTGAATTCACCCTTGGCATGCCAATGGAAGCTGTTCCAGGACAACCTTCCTGAGTTTTTATTTTACTTTTCATGCATCCCTCCTTGGAAATTCTTGTTGCTCCCCAGAGGCTCCGAGATGCAGAGAACACGGTGGCAGCTGCTGAAAAGAAGGGCAACTGTGAGTTGGTCAAGAAGCAAGAACATAGGCAGCTGCCTGTGCTTGGCACGGAGCAGCTGCTGGATTCTTGCAATTGCCTTCAGTGTGCACGGAAGCCCGCTGCTCTGCTGCTTGGTTTTTCGCCTTCAGTCAATTGCACACTACTGAAGCTGAGGCAGGCTGTTCAGCTTTGCTGCTTTTCAGCATCTCAGCTGCCCATCTGCTCTGTGACAGCTCTCCAGGTTTCTTGCCTTTGCCAGGCTGCAACGTGCCCGCTACTACCCAGAGCTGGGCAGGAGTGGGCAGAGAGCACGGCCATCTGTCAGCAGGTTGCAGCTTGCCCAGGAAAATGCAGTGTCCTTGGCATGTGCAGCAAATCCCATTTCTTGGCAAGGTCGAGCTAAGTGAGCAGTGCTGGTACACTTTCTCCTTGAGAACTGGAGCGGAAAAGCTTTTCGCTAAGATGTAGGCGACTACAGAGGCAGAATACGGAGCTCCGGAGCTGGCCGAAAGCAAGTGCCGCTTCCCGGCGTCTTTCGGCAAAAGCGGCGCTCCGGAGCTCACCGCTGCCGCTCCACTGATCTGTGCACGAAGTAGCCGCTTCTTCGCCTCCGGCAGCCGGAGATCGCGGTAGCTTGTAAGAGGCGAAGAACGAAGCCGCGAAGAAGCTGGCTTATGTGCGTAGCTCGCAGACTGCTGCAGGACGGTGGCTGCCGCTCTCCTGCCTCTTGAATTCACCCTTGGCATGCCAATGGAAGCTGTTCCAGGACAACCTTCCTGAGTTTTTATTTTACTTTTCATGCATCCCTCCTTGGAAATTCTTGTTGCTCCCCAGAGGCTCCGAGATGCAGAGAACACGGTGGCAGCTGCTGAAAAGAAGGGCAACTGTGAGTTGGTCAAGAAGCAAAACATAGGCAGCTGCCTGTGCTTGGCGAGGAGCAGCTGCTGGATTCTTGCAATTGCCTTCAGTGCGCACAGAAGCCCGCTGCTCTGCTGCTTGGTTTTTCGCCTTCAGTCAATTGCACACTACTGAAGCTGAGGCAGGCTGTTCAGCTTTGCTGCTTTTCAGCATCTCAGCTGCCTTTCTGCTCTGTGACAGCTCTCCAGGTTTCTTGCCTTCGCCAGGCTGCAACGTGCCCGCTACTACCCAGAGCTGGGCAGGAGTGGGCAGAGAGCAGGGCCATCTGTCAGCAGGTTGCAGCTTGCCCAGGAAAATGCAGTGTCCTTGGCATGTGCAGCAAATGCCATTTCTTGGCAAGGTCGGGCTAAGTGAGCTGTTCTGGTACACTTTCTCCTTGAGAACTGGAGCGGAAAAGCTTTTCGCTAAGATATAGGCGACTAGAGAGGCAGAATACGCGGCTCCGGAGCTGGCCGAAAGCAAGTGCCGCTTCCCGGCGTCTTTCGGCAAAAGCGGCGCTCCGGAGCTCACCGCTGCCGCTCCAGTCATCTGTGCGCGAAGTAGCCGCTTCTTCGCCTCCAGCAGCCGGAGATCGCGGTAGCTTGTAAGAGGCGAAGAACGAAGCCGCGAAGAAGCCGGCTTGTGGGCGTAGCTCGCAGACTGCTGCAGGACGGTGGCTGCCGCTCTCCTGCCTCTTGAATTCACCCTTGGCATGCCAATGGAAGCTGTTCCAGGACAACCTTCCTGAGTTTTTATTTTACTTTTCATGCATCCCTCCTTGGAAATTCTTGTTGCTCCCCAGAGGCTCCGAGATGCAGAGAACACGGTGGCAGCTGCTGAAAAGAAGGGCAACTGTGAGTTGGTCAAGAAGCAAGAACCTAGGCAGCTGCCTGTGCTTGGCGAGGAGCAGCTGCTGGATTCTTGCAATTGCCTTCAGTGCGCACAGAAGCCCGCTGCTCTGCTGCTTGGTTTTTCGCCTTCAGTCAATTGCACACTACTGAAGCTGAGGCAGGCTGTTCAGCTTTGCTGCTTTTCAGCATCTCAGCTGCCCATCAGCTCTGTGACAGCTCTCCAGGTTTCTTGCCTTTGCCAGGCTGCAACGTGCCCGCTACTACCCAGAGCTGGGCAGGAGTGGGCAGAGAGCACGGCCATCTGTCAGCAGGTTGCAGCTTGCCCAGGAAAATGCAGTTTCCTTGGCATGTGCAGCAAATCCCATTTCTTGCCAAGGTCGGGGTAAGTGAGCTGTTCTGGTACACTTTCTCCTTGAGAACTGGAGCGGAAAAGCTTTTCGCTAAGATGTAGGCGACTAGAGAGGCAGAATACGGAGCTCCGCAGCTGGCCGAAAGCAAGTGCCGCTTCCCGGCGTCTTTCGGCAAAAGCGGTGTTCCGGAGCTCACCGCTGCCGCTCCACTCATCTGTGCACGAAGTAGCCGCTTCTTGGCCTCCGGCAGCCGGAGATCGCGGTAGCTTGTAAGAGGCGAAGAACGAAGCCGCGAAGAAGCCGGCTTGTGTGTGTAGCTCGCAGACTGCTGCAGGACGGTGGCTGCCGCTCTCCTGCCTCTTGAATTCACCCTTGGCATGCCAATGGAAGGTGTTCCAGGACAATCTTCCTGAGTTTTTATTTTACTTTTCATGCATCCCTCCTTGGAAATTCTTGTTGCTCCCCAGAGGCTCCGAGATGCAGAGAACACGGCGGCAGCTGCTGAAAAGAAGAGCAACTGTGAGTTGGTCAAGAAGCAAGAACCTAGGCAGCTGCCTGTTCTTGGCGAGGAGCAGCTGCTGGATTGCTTGCAATTGCCTTCAGTGCGCACAGAAGCCCGCTGCTCTGCTGCTTGGTTTTTCGCCTTCAGTCAATTGCACACTACTGAAGCTGAGGCAGGCTGTTCAGCTTTGCTGCTTTTCAGCATCTCTGCTGCCTTTCTGCTCTGTGACAGCTCTCCAGGTTTCTTGCCTTCTCCAGGCTGCAACGTGCCCGCTACTACCCAGAGCTGGGCAGGAGTGGGCAGAGAGCACGGCCATCTGTCAGCAGGTTGCAGCTTGCCCAGGAAAATGCAGTGTCCTTGGCATGTGCAGCAAATCCCATTTCTTGGCAAGGTCGGGCTAAGTGACCTTTTCTGGCACACTTTGTCCTTGAGAACTGGAGCGGAAAAGCTTTTCGCTAAGATGTAGGCGACTACAGAGGCAGAATACGGAGCTCCGGAGCTGGCCGAAAGCAAGTGCCGTTTCCCGGCGTCTTTCGGCAAAAGCGGCGCTCCGGAGCTCACCGCTGCCGCTCCAGTCATCTGTGCGCGAAGTAGCTGCTTCTTGGCCTCCGGCAGCCGGAGATCGCGGTAGCTTGTAAGAGGCGAAGAACGAAGCCGCGAAGAAGCCGGCTTATGTGCGTAGCTCGCAGACTGCTGCAGGACGGTGGCTGCCGCTCTCCTGCCTCTTGAATTCACCCTTGGCATGCCAATGGAAGCTGTTCCAGGACAACCTTCCTGAGTTTTTATTTTACTTTTCATGCATCCCTCCTTGGAAATTCTTGTTGCTCCCCAGAGGCTCCGAGATGCAGAGAACACGGTGGCAGCTGCTGAAAAGAAGGGCAACTGTGAGTTGGTCAAGAAGCAAGAACATAGGCAGCTGCCTGTGCTTGGCACGGAGCAGCTGCTGGATTCTTGCAATTGCCTTCAGTGCGCACAGAAGCCCGCTGCTCTGCTGCTTGGTTTTTCGCCTTCAGTCAATTGCACACTACTGAAGCTGAGGCAGGCTGTTCAGCTTTGCTGCTTTTCAGCATCTCAGCTGCCCTTCTGCTCTGTGACAGCTCTCCAGGTTTCTTGCCTTCGCCAGGCTGCAACGTGCCCGCTACTACCCAGAGCTGGGCAGGAGTGGGCAGAGAGCACGGCCATCTGTCAGCAGGTTGCAGCTTGCCCAGGAAAATGCAGTGTCCTTGGCATGTGCAGCAAATACCATTTCTTGGCAAGGTCGGGCTAAGTGAGCAGTGCTGGTACACTTTCTCCTTGAGAACTGGAGCGGAAAAGCTTTTCGCTAAGATGTAGGCGACTAGAGAGGCAGAATACGGAGCTCCGCAGCTGGCCGAAAGCAAGTGCCGCTTCCCGGCGTCTTTCGGCAAAAGCGGCGCTCCGGAGCGCACCGCTGCCGCTCCAGTCATCTGTGCGCGAAGTAGCCGCTTCTTCGCCTCCGGCCGCCGGAGATCGCGGTAGCTTGTAAGAGGCGAAGAACGAAGCCGCGAAGAAGCCGGCTTGTGTGCGTAGCTCGCAGACTGCTGCAGGACGGTGGCTGCCGCTCTCCTGCCTCTTGAATTCACCCTTGGCATGCCAATGGAAGCTGTTCCAGGACAACCTTCCTGAGTTTTTATTTTACTTTTCATGCATCCCTCCTTGGAAATTCTTGTTGCTCCCCAGAGTCTCCGAGATGCAGAGAACACGGTGGCAGCTGCTGAAAAGAAGGGCAACTGTGAGTTGGTCAAGAAGCAAGAACCTAGGCAGCTGCCTGTGCTTGGCAAGGAGCAGCTGCTGGATTCTTGCAATTGCCTTCAGTGCGCACAGAAGCCCGCTGCTCTGCTGCTTGGTTTTTCGCCTTCAGTCAATTGCACACTACTGAAGCTGAGGCAGGCTGTTCAGCTTTGCTGCTTTTCAGCATCTCAGCTGCCCTTCTGCTCTGTGACAGCTCTCCAGGTTTCTTGCCTTTGCCAGGCTGCAACGTGCCCGCTACTACCCAGAGCTGGGCAGGAGTGGGCAGAGAGCACGGCCATCTGTCAGCAGGTTGCAGCTTGCCCAGGAAAATGCAGTGTCCTTGGCATGTGCAGCAAATGCCATTTCTTGGCAAGGTCGGGCTAAGTGAGCAGTGCTGGTACACTTTCTCCTTGAGAACTGGAGCGGAAAAGATTTTCGCTAAGATGTAGGCGACTACAGAGGCAGAATACGGAGCTCCGGAGCTGGCCGAAAGCAAGTGCCGTTTCCCGGCGTCTTTCGGCAAAAGCGGCGCTCCGGAGCTCACCGCTGCCGCTCCAGTCATCTGTGCGCGAAGTAGCTGCTTCTTGGCCTCCGGCAGCCGGAGATCGCGGTAGCTTGTAAGAGGCGAAGAACGAAGCCGCGAAGAAGCTGGCTTATGTGCGTAGCTCGCAGACTGCTGCAGGACGGTGGCTGCCGCTCTCCTGCCTCTTGAATTCACCCTTGGCATGCCAATGGAAGCTGTTCCAGGACAACCTTCCTGAGTTTTTATTTTACTTTTCATGCATCCCTCCTTGGAAATTCTTGTTGCTCCCCAGAGGCTCCGAGATGCAGAGAACACGGTGGCAGCTGCTGAAAAGAAGGGCAACTGTGAGTTGGTCAAGAAGCAAGAACATAGGCAGCTGCCTGTGCTTGGCACGGAGCAGCTGCTGGATTCTTGCAATTGCCTTCAGTGCGCACAGAAGCCCGCTGCTCTGCTGCTTGGTTTTTCGCCTTCAGTCAATTGCACACTACTGAAGCTGAGGCAGGCTGTTCAGCTTTGCTGCTTTTCAGCATCTCAGCTGCCCTTCTGCTCTGTGACAGCTCTCCAGGTTTCTTGCCTTCGCCAGGCTGCAACGTGCCCGCTACTACCCAGAGCTGGGCAGGAGTGGGCAGAGAGCACGGCCATCTGTCAGCAGGTTGCAGCTTGCCCAGGAAAATGCAGTGTCCTTGGCATGTGCAGCAAATCCCATTTCTTGGCAAGGTCGGGCTAAGTGAGCAGTGCTGGTACACTTTCTCCTTGAGAACTGGAGCGGAAAAGCTTTTCGCTAAGATGTAGGTGAATAGAGAGGCAGAATACGCAGCTCCGCAGCTGGCCGAAAGCAAGTGCCGCTTCCCGGCGTCTTTCGGCAAAAGCGGCGCTCCGGAGCTCACCGCTGCCGCTCCACTGATCTGTGCGCGAAGTAGCCGCTTCTTCGCCTCCGGCCGCCGGAGATCGCGGTAGCTTGTAAGAGGCGAAGAACGAAGCCGCGAAGAAGCCGGCTTGTGTGCGTAGCTCGCAGACTGCTGCAGGACGGTGGCTGCCGCTCTCCTGCCTCTTGAATTCACCCTTGGCATGCCAATGGAAGCTGTTCCAGGACAACCTTCCTGAGTTTTTATTTTACTTTTCATGCATCCCTCCTTGGAAATTCTTGTTGCTCCCCAGAGGCTCCGAGATGCAGAGAACACGGTGGCAGCTGCTGAAAAGAAGGGCAACTGTGAGTTGGTCAAGAAGCAAGAACATAGGCAGCTGCCTGTGCTTGGCACGGAGCAGCTGCTGGATTCTTGCAATTGCCTTCAGTGTGCACGGAAGCCCGCTGCTCTGCTGCTTGGTTTTTCGCCTTCAGTCAATTGCACACTACTGAAGCTGAGGCAGGCTGTTCAGCTTTGCTGCTTTTCAGCATCTCAGCTGCCCATCTGCTCTGTGACAGCTCTCCAGGTTTCTTGCCTTTGCCAGGCTGCAACGTGCCCGCTACTACCCAGAGCTGGGCAGGAGTGGGCAGAGAGCACGGCCATCTGTCAGCAGGTTGCAGCTTGCCCAGGAAAATGCAGTGTCCTTGGCATGTGCAGCAAATCCCATTTCTTGGCAAGGTCGAGCTAAGTGAGCAGTGCTGGTACACTTTCTCCTTGAGAACTGGAGCGGAAAAGCTTTTCGCTAAGATGTAGGCGACTACAGAGGCAGAATACGGAGCTCCGGAGCTGGCCGAAAGCAAGTGCCGCTTCCCGGCGTCTTTCGGCAAAAGCGGCGCTCCGGAGCTCACCGCTGCCGCTCCACTGATCTGTGCACGAAGTAGCCGCTTCTTCGCCTCCGGCAGCCGGAGATCGCGGTAGCTTGTAAGAGGCGAAGAACGAAGCCGCGAAGAAGCTGGCTTATGTGCGTAGCTCGCAGACTGCTGCAGGACGGTGGCTGCCGCTCTCCTGCCTCTTGAATTCACCCTTGGCATGCCAATGGAAGCTGTTCCAGGACAACCTTCCTGAGTTTTTATTTTACTTTTCATGCATCCCTCCTTGGAAATTCTTGTTGCTCCCCAGAGGCTCCGAGATGCAGAGAACACGGTGGCAGCTGCTGAAAAGAAGGGCAACTGTGAGTTGGTCAAGAAGCAAAACATAGGCAGCTGCCTGTGCTTGGCGAGGAGCAGCTGCTGGATTCTTGCAATTGCCTTCAGTGCGCACAGAAGCCCGCTGCTCTGCTGCTTGGTTTTTCGCCTTCAGTCAATTGCACACTACTGAAGCTGAGGCAGGCTGTTCAGCTTTGCTGCTTTTCAGCATCTCAGCTGCCTTTCTGCTCTGTGACAGCTCTCCAGGTTTCTTGCCTTCGCCAGGCTGCAACGTGCCCGCTACTACCCAGAGCTGGGCAGGAGTGGGCAGAGAGCAGGGCCATCTGTCAGCAGGTTGCAGCTTGCCCAGGAAAATGCAGTGTCCTTGGCATGTGCAGCAAATGCCATTTCTTGGCAAGGTCGGGCTAAGTGAGCTGTTCTGGTACACTTTCTCCTTGAGAACTGGAGCGGAAAAGCTTTTCGCTAAGATATAGGCGACTAGAGAGGCAGAATACGCGGCTCCGGAGCTGGCCGAAAGCAAGTGCCGCTTCCCGGCGTCTTTCGGCAAAAGCGGCGCTCCGGAGCTCACCGCTGCCGCTCCAGTCATCTGTGCGCGAAGTAGCCGCTTCTTCGCCTCCAGCAGCCGGAGATCGCGGTAGCTTGTAAGAGGCGAAGAACGAAGCCGCGAAGAAGCCGGCTTGTGGGCGTAGCTCGCAGACTGCTGCAGGATGGTGGCTGCCGCTCTCCTGCCTCTTGAATTCACCCTTGGCATGCCAATGGAAGCTGTTCCAGGACAACCTTCCTGAGTTTTTATTTTACTTTTCATGCATCCCTCCTTGGAAATTCTTGTTGCTCCCCAGAGGCTCCGAGATGCAGAGAACACGGTGGCAGCTGCTGAAAAGAAGGGCAACTGTGAGTTGGTCAAGAAGCAAGAACCTAGGCAGCTGCCTGTGCTTGGCGAGGAGCAGCTGCTGGATTCTTGCAATTGCCTTCAGTGCGCACAGAAGCCCGCTGCTCTGCTGCTTGGTTTTTCGCCTTCAGTCAATTGCACACTACTGAAGCTGAGGCAGGCTGTTCAGCTTTGCTGCTTTTCAGCATCTCAGCTGCCCATCAGCTCTGTGACAGCTCTCCAGGTTTCTTGCCTTTGCCAGGCTGCAACGTGCCCGCTACTACCCAGAGCTGGGCAGGAGTGGGCAGAGAGCACGGCCATCTGTCAGCAGGTTGCAGCTTGCCCAGGAAAATGCAGTTTCCTTGGCATGTGCAGCAAATCCCATTTCTTGCCAAGGTCGGGGTAAGTGAGCTGTTCTGGTACACTTTCTCCTTGAGAACTGGAGCGGAAAAGCTTTTCGCTAAGATGTAGGCGACTAGAGAGGCAGAATACGGAGCTCCGCAGCTGGCCGAAAGCAAGTGCCGCTTCCCGGCGTCTTTCGGCAAAAGCGGTGTTCCGGAGCTCACCGCTGCCGCTCCACTCATCTGTGCACGAAGTAGCCGCTTCTTGGCCTCCGGCAGCCGGAGATCGCGGTAGCTTGTAAGAGGCGAAGAACGAAGCCGCGAAGAAGCCGGCTTGTGTGTGTAGCTCGCAGACTGCTGCAGGACGGTGGCTGCCGCTCTCCTGCCTCTTGAATTCACCCTTGGCATGCCAATGGAAGGTGTTCCAGGACAATCTTCCTGAGTTTTTATTTTACTTTTCATGCATCCCTCCTTGGAAATTCTTGTTGCTCCCCAGAGGCTCCGAGATGCAGAGAACACGGCGGCAGCTGCTGAAAAGAAGAGCAACTGTGAGTTGGTCAAGAAGCAAGAACCTAGGCAGCTGCCTGTTCTTGGCGAGGAGCAGCTGCTGGATTGCTTGCAATTGCCTTCAGTGCGCACAGAAGCCCGCTGCTCTGCTGCTTGGTTTTTCGCCTTCAGTCAATTGCACACTACTGAAGCTGAGGCAGGCTGTTCAGCTTTGCTGCTTTTCAGCATCTCTGCTGCCTTTCTGCTCTGTGACAGCTCTCCAGGTTTCTTGCCTTCTCCAGGCTGCAACGTGCCCGCTACTACCCAGAGCTGGGCAGGAGTGGGCAGAGAGCACGGCCATCTGTCAGCAGGTTGCAGCTTGCCCAGGAAAATGCAGTGTCCTTGGCATGTGCAGCAAATCCCATTTCTTGGCAAGGTCGGGCTAAGTGACCTTTTCTGGCACACTTTGTCCTTGAGAACTGGAGCGGAAAAGCTTTTCGCTAAGATGTAGGCGACTACAGAGGCAGAATACGGAGCTCCGGAGCTGGCCGAAAGCAAGTGCCGTTTCCCGGCGTCTTTCGGCAAAAGCGGCGCTCCGGAGCTCACCGCTGCCGCTCCAGTCATCTGTGCGCGAAGTAGCTGCTTCTTGGCCTCCGGCAGCCGGAGATCGCGGTAGCTTGTAAGAGGCGAAGAACGAAGCCGCGAAGAAGCCGGCTTATGTGCGTAGCTCGCAGACTGCTGCAGGACGGTGGCTGCCGCTCTCCTGCCTCTTGAATTCACCCTTGGCATGCCAATGGAAGCTGTTCCAGGACAACCTTCCTGAGTTTTTATTTTACTTTTCATGCATCCCTCCTTGGAAATTCTTGTTGCTCCCCAGAGGCTCCGAGATGCAGAGAACACGGTGGCAGCTGCTGAAAAGAAGGGCAACTGTGAGTTGGTCAAGAAGCAAGAACATAGGCAGCTGCCTGTGCTTGGCACGGAGCAGCTGCTGGATTCTTGCAATTGCCTTCAGTGCGCACAGAAGCCCGCTGCTCTGCTGCTTGGTTTTTCGCCTTCAGTCAATTGCACACTACTGAAGCTGAGGCAGGCTGTTCAGCTTTGCTGCTTTTCAGCATCTCAGCTGCCCTTCTGCTCTGTGACAGCTCTCCAGGTTTCTTGCCTTCGCCAGGCTGCAACGTGCCCGCTACTACCCAGAGCTGGGCAGGAGTGGGCAGAGAGCACGGCCATCTGTCAGCAGGTTGCAGCTTGCCCAGGAAAATGCAGTGTCCTTGGCATGTGCAGCAAATACCATTTCTTGGCAAGGTCGGGCTAAGTGAGCAGTGCTGGTACACTTTCTCCTTGAGAACTGGAGCGGAAAAGCTTTTCGCTAAGATGTAGGCGACTAGAGAGGCAGAATACGGAGCTCCGCAGCTGGCCGAAAGCAAGTGCCGCTTCCCGGCGTCTTTCGGCAAAAGCGGCGCTCCGGAGCGCACCGCTGCCGCTCCAGTCATCTGTGCGCGAAGTAGCCGCTTCTTCGCCTCCGGCCGCCGGAGATCGCGGTAGCTTGTAAGAGGCGAAGAACGAAGCCGCGAAGAAGCCGGCTTGTGTGCGTAGCTCGCAGACTGCTGCAGGACGGTGGCTGCCGCTCTCCTGCCTCTTGAATTCACCCTTGGCATGCCAATGGAAGCTGTTCCAGGACAACCTTCCTGAGTTTTTATTTTACTTTTCATGCATCCCTCCTTGGAAATTCTTGTTGCTCCCCAGAGTCTCCGAGATGCAGAGAACACGGTGGCAGCTGCTGAAAAGAAGGGCAACTGTGAGTTGGTCAAGAAGCAAGAACCTAGGCAGCTGCCTGTGCTTGGCAAGGAGCAGCTGCTGGATTCTTGCAATTGCCTTCAGTGCGCACAGAAGCCCGCTGCTCTGCTGCTTGGTTTTTCGCCTTCAGTCAATTGCACACTACTGAAGCTGAGGCAGGCTGTTCAGCTTTGCTGCTTTTCAGCATCTCAGCTGCCCTTCTGCTCTGTGACAGCTCTCCAGGTTTCTTGCCTTTGCCAGGCTGCAACGTGCCCGCTACTACCCAGAGCTGGGCAGGAGTGGGCAGAGAGCACGGCCATCTGTCAGCAGGTTGCAGCTTGCCCAGGAAAATGCAGTGTCCTTGGCATGTGCAGCAAATGCCATTTCTTGGCAAGGTCGGGCTAAGTGAGCAGTGCTGGTACACTTTCTCCTTGAGAACTGGAGCGGAAAAGATTTTCGCTAAGATGTAGGCGACTACAGAGGCAGAATACGGAGCTCCGGAGCTGGCCGAAAGCAAGTGCCGTTTCCCGGCGTCTTTCGGCAAAAGCGGCGCTCCGGAGCTCACCGCTGCCGCTCCAGTCATCTGTGCGCGAAGTAGCTGCTTCTTGGCCTCCGGCAGCCGGAGATCGCGGTAGCTTGTAAGAGGCGAAGAACGAAGCCGCGAAGAAGCTGGCTTATGTGCGTAGCTCGCAGACTGCTGCAGGACGGTGGCTGCCGCTCTCCTGCCTCTTGAATTCACCCTTGGCATGCCAATGGAAGCTGTTCCAGGACAACCTTCCTGAGTTTTTATTTTACTTTTCATGCATCCCTCCTTGGAAATTCTTGTTGCTCCCCAGAGGCTCCGAGATGCAGAGAACACGGTGGCAGCTGCTGAAAAGAAGGGCAACTGTGAGTTGGTCAAGAAGCAAGAACATAGGCAGCTGCCTGTGCTTGGCACGGAGCAGCTGCTGGATTCTTGCAATTGCCTTCAGTGCGCACAGAAGCCCGCTGCTCTGCTGCTTGGTTTTTCGCCTTCAGTCAATTGCACACTACTGAAGCTGAGGCAGGCTGTTCAGCTTTGCTGCTTTTCAGCATCTCAGCTGCCCTTCTGCTCTGTGACAGCTCTCCAGGTTTCTTGCCTTCGCCAGGCTGCAACGTGCCCGCTACTACCCAGAGCTGGGCAGGAGTGGGCAGAGAGCACGGCCATCTGTCAGCAGGTTGCAGCTTGCCCAGGAAAATGCAGTGTCCTTGGCATGTGCAGCAAATCCCATTTCTTGGCAAGGTCGGGCTAAGTGAGCAGTGCTGGTACACTTTCTCCTTGAGAACTGGAGCGGAAAAGCTTTTCGCTAAGATGTAGGTGAATAGAGAGGCAGAATACGCAGCTCCGCAGCTGGCCGAAAGCAAGTGCCGCTTCCCGGCGTCTTTCGGCAAAAGCGGCGCTCCGGAGCTCACCGCTGCCGCTCCAGTCATCTGTGCGCGAAGTAGCCGCTTCTTCGCCTCCGGCCGCCGGAGATCGCGGTAGCTTGTAAGAGGCGAAGAACGAAGCCGCGAAGAAGCCGGCTTGTGTGCGTAGCTCGCAGACTGCTGCAGGACGGTGGCTGCCGCTCTCCTGCCTCTTGAATTCACCCTTGGCATGCCAATGGAAGCTGTTCCAGGACAACCTTCCTGAGTTTTTATTTTACTTTTCATGCATCCCTCCTTGGAAATTCTTGTTGCTCCCCAGAGTCTCCGAGATGCAGAGAACACGGTGGCAGCTGCTGAAAAGAAGGGCAACTGTGAGTTGGTCAAGAAGCAAGAACCTAGGCAGCTGCCTGTGCTTGGCAAGGAGCAGCTGCTGGATTCTTGCAATTGCCTTCAGTGCGCACAGAAGCCCGCTGCTCTGCTGCTTGGTTTTTCGCCTTCAGTCAATTGCACACTACTGAAGCTGAGGCAGGCTGTTCAGCTTTGCTGCTTTTCAGCATCTCAGCTGCCCTTCTGCTCTGTGACAGCTCTCCAGGTTTCTTGCCTTTGCCAGGCTGCAACGTGCCCGCTACTACCCAGAGCTGGGCAGGAGTGGGCAGAGAGCACGGCCATCTGTCAGCAGGTTGCAGCTTGCCCAGGAAAATGCAGTGTCCTTGGCATGTGCAGCAAATACCATTTCTTGGCAAGGTCGGGCTAAGTGAGCAGTGCTGGTACACTTTCTCCTTGAGAACTGGAGCGGAAAAGCTTTTCGCTAAGATGTGGCTGACTAGAGAGGCAGAATACGGAGCTCCGGAGCTGGCCGAAAGCAAGTGCCGCTTCCCGGCGTCTTTCGGCAAAAGCGGCGCTCCGGAGCTCACCGCTACCGCTCCACTGATCTGTGCGCGAAGTAGCCGCTTCTTGGCCTCCGGCAGCCGGAGATCGCGGTAGCTTGCAAGAGGCGAAGAACGAAGCCGCGAAGAAGCCGGCTTGTGTGCGAAGCTCGCAGACAGCTGCAGGACGGTGGCTGCCGCTCTCCTGCCTCTTGAATTCACCCTTGGCATGCCAATGGAAGCTGTTCCAGGACAACCTTCCTGAGTTTTTATTTTAGTTTTCATGCATCCCACCTTGGAAATTCTCGTTGCTCCCCAGAGGCTCCGAGATGCAGAGAACACGGTGGCAGCTGCTGAAAAGAAGGGCAACTGTGAGTTGGTCAAGAAGCAAGAACCTAGGCAGCTGCCTGTGCTTGGCAAGGAGCAGCTGCTGGATTCTTGCAATTGCCTTCAGTGCGCACAGAAGCCCGCTGCTCTGCTGCTTGGTTTTTCGCCTTCAGTCAATTACACACTGCTGAAGCTGAGGCAGGCAGTTCAGCTTTGCTGCTTTTCAGCATCTCAGCTGCCCTTCTGCTCTGTGACAGCTCTCCAGGTTTCTTGCCTTTGCCAGGCTGCAACGTGCCCGCTAGTGGCAAGAACTGGGCAGGAGTGGGCAGAGAGCAGGGCCATCTGCCAGCAGGTTGCAGCTTGCCCAGGAAAATGCAGTGTCCTTGGAATGTGCAGCAAATCTTATTTCCTGGCAAGGTCGGGCTAAGTGAGCAGTGCTGGTACACTTTCTCCTTGAGAACTGGAGCGGAAAAGCTTTTCGCTAAGATGTAGGCGAGCAGAGAGGCAGAATACGCAGCTCCGCAGCTGGCCGAAAGCAAGTGCCGCTTCCCGGCGTCTTTCGGCAAAAGCGGCGCTCCGGAGCGCACCGCTGCCGCTCCAGTCATCTGTACGCGAAGTAGCCGCTTCTTCGCCTCTGGCAGCCGGAGATCGCGGTAGCTTGCAAGAGGCGAAGAACGAAGCCGCGAAGAAGCCGGCTTGTGTGCGTAGCTCGCAGACTGCTGCAGGACGGTGGCTGCCGCTCTCCTGCCTCTTGAATTCACCCTTGGCATGCCAATGGAAGCTGTTCCAGGACAACCTTCCTGAGTTTTTATTTTACTTTTCATGCATCCCTCCTTGGAAATTCTTGTTGCTCCCCAGAGGCTCCGAGATGCAGAGAACACGGTGGCAGCTGCTGAAAAGAAGGGCAACTGTGAGTTGGTCAAGAAGCAAGAACCTAGGTAGCTGCCTGTGCTTGGCGAGGAGCAGCTGCTGGATTCTTGCAATTGCCTTCAGTGCGCACAGAAGCCCGCTGCTCTGCTGCTTGGTTTTTCGCCTTCAGTCAATTGCACACTACTGAAGCTGTGGCAGGCTGTTCAGCTTTGCTGCTTTTCAGCATCTCAGCTGCCCATCTGCTCTGTGACAGCTCTCCAGGTTTCTTGCCTTTGCCAGGCTGCAACGTACCCGCTACTACCCAGAGCTGGGCAGGAGTGGGCAGAGAGCAGGGCCATCTGCCAGCAGGTTGCAGCTTGCCCAGGAAAATGCAGTGTCCTTGGAATGTGCAGCAAATCTTATTTCCTGGCAAGGTCGGGCTAAGTGAGCAGTGCTGGTACACTTTCTCCTTGAGAACTGGAGCGGAAAAGCTTTTCGCTAAGATGTAGGCAAGCAGAGAGGCAGAATACGCAGCTCCGCAGCTGGCCGAAAGCAAGTGCCGCTTGCCGGCGTCTTTCGGCAAAAGCGGCGCTCCGGAGCTCACCGCTGCCGCTCCAGTGATCTGGGCGCGAAGTAGCCGCTTCTTGGCCTCCGGCAGCCGGAGATCGCGGTAGCTTGCAAGAGGCGAAGAACGAAGCCGCGAAGAAGCTGGCTTGTGTGCGTAGCTCGCAGACTGCTGCAGGACGGTGGCTGCCGCTCTCCTGCCTCTTGAATTCACCCTTGGCATGCCAATGGAAGCTGTTCCAGGACAACCTTCCTGAGTTTTTTTTTTACTTTTCATGCATCCCACCTTGGAAATTCTTGTTGCTCCCCAGAGGCTCCGAGATGCAGAGAACACGGTGGCAGCTGCTGAAAAGAAGGGCAACTGTGAGTTGGTCAAGAAGCAAGAACCTAGGCAGCTGCCTGTGCTTGGCACGGAGCAGCTGCTGGATTCTTGCAATTGCCTTCAGTGCGCACGGAAGCCCGCTGCTCTGCTGCTTGGTTTTTCGCCTTCAGTCAATTGCACACTACTGAAGCTGAGGCAGGCTGTTCAGCTTTGCTGCTTTTCAGCATCTCAGCTGCCCATCTGCTCTGTGACAGCTCTCCAGGTTTCTTGCCGTTGCCAGGCTGCAACGTGCCCGCTACTACCCAGAGCTGGGCAGGAGTGGGCAGAGAGCACGGCCATCTGTCAGCAGGTTGCAGCTTGCCCAGGAAAATGCAGTGTCCTTGGCATGTGCAGCAAATACCATTTCTTGGCAAGGTCGGGCTAAGTGAGCAGTGCTGGTACACTTTCTCCTTGAGAACTGGAGCGGAAAAGCTTTTCGCTAAGATGTAGGCGACTACAGAGGCAGAATACGGAGCTCCGGAGCTGGCCGAAAGCAAGTGCCGCTTCCCGGCGTCTTTCGGCAAAAGCGGCGCTCCGGAGCTCACCGCTGCCGCTCCAGTCATCTGTGCGCGAAGTAGCCGCTTCTTGGCCTCCGGCAGCCGGAGATCGCGGTAGCTTGTAAGAGGCGAAGAACGAAGCCGCGAAGAAGCTGGCTTATGTGCGTAGCTCGCAGACTGCTGCAGGACGGTGGCTGCCGCTCTCCTGCCTCTTGAATTCACCCTTGGCATGCCAATGGAAGCTGTTCCAGGACAACCTTCCTGAGTTTTTATTTTACTTTTCATGCATCCCTCCTTGGAAATTCTTGTTGCTCCCCAGAGGCTCCGAGATGCAGAGAACACGGTGGCAGCTGCTGAAAAGAAGGGCAACTGTGAGTTGGTCAAGAAGCAAGAACATAGGCAGCTGCCTGTGCTTGGCACGGAGCAGCTGCTGGATTCTTGCAATTGCCTTCAGTGTGCACGGAAGCCCGCTGCTCTGCTGCTTGGTTTTTCGCCTTCAGTCAATTGCACACTACTGAAGCTGAGGCAGGCTGTTCAGCTTTGCTGCTTTTCAGCATCTCAGCTGCCCATCTGCTCTGTGACAGCTCTCCAGGTTTCTTGCCTTTGCCAGGCTGCAACGTGCCCGCTACTACCCAGAGCTGGGCAGGAGTGGGCAGAGAGCACGGCCATCTGTCAGCAGGTTGCAGCTTGCCCAGGAAAATGCAGTGTCCTTGGCATGTGCAGCAAATCCCATTTCTTGGCAAGGTCGAGCTAAGTGAGCAGTGCTGGTACACTTTCTCCTTGAGAACTGGAGCGGAAAAGCTTTTCGCTAAGATGTAGGCGACTACAGAGGCAGAATACGGAGCTCCGGAGCTGGCCGAAAGCAAGTGCCGCTTCCCGGCGTCTTTCGGCAAAAGCGGCGCTCCGGAGCTCACCGCTGCCGCTCCACTGATCTGTGCACGAAGTAGCCGCTTCTTCGCCTCCGGCAGCCGGAGATCGCGGTAGCTTGTAAGAGGCGAAGAACGAAGCCGCGAAGAAGCTGGCTTATGTGCGTAGCTCGCAGACTGCTGCAGGACGGTGGCTGCCGCTCTCCTGCCTCTTGAATTCACCCTTGGCATGCCAATGGAAGCTGTTCCAGGACAATCTTCCTGAGTTTTTATTTTACTTTTCATGCATCCCTCCTTGGAAATTCTTGTTGCTCCCCAGAGGCTCCGAGATGCAGAGAACACGGTGGCAGCTGCTGAAAAGAAGGGCAACTGTGAGTTGGTCAAGAAGCAAAACATAGGCAGCTGCCTGTGCTTGGCGAGGAGCAGCTGCTGGATTCTTGCAATTGCCTTCAGTGCGCACAGAAGCCCGCTGCTCTGCTGCTTGGTTTTTCGCCTTCAGTCAATTGCACACTACTGAAGCTGAGGCAGGCTGTTCAGCTTTGCTGCTTTTCAGCATCTCAGCTGCCTTTCTGCTCTGTGACAGCTCTCCAGGTTTCTTGCCTTCGCCAGGCTGCAACGTGCCCGCTACTACCCAGAGCTGGGCAGGAGTGGGCAGAGAGCAGGGCCATCTGTCAGCAGGTTGCAGCTTGCCCAGGAAAATGCAGTGTCCTTGGCATGTGCAGCAAATGCCATTTCTTGGCAAGGTCGGGCTAAGTGAGCTGTTCTGGTACACTTTCTCCTTGAGAACTGGAGCGGAAAAGCTTTTCGCTAAGATATAGGCGACTAGAGAGGCAGAATACGCGGCTCCGGAGCTGGCCGAAAGCAAGTGCCGCTTCCCGGCGTCTTTCGGCAAAAGCGGCGCTCCGGAGCTCACCGCTGCCGCTCCAGTCATCTGTGCGCGAAGTAGCCGCTTCTTCGCCTCCAGCAGCCGGAGATCGCGGTAGCTTGTAAGAGGCGAAGAACGAAGCCGCGAAGAAGCCGGCTTGTGGGCGTAGCTCGCAGACTGCTGCAGGACGGTGGCTGCCGCTCTCCTGCCTCTTGAATTCACCCTTGGCATGCCAATGGAAGCTGTTCCAGGACAACCTTCCTGAGTTTTTATTTTACTTTTCATGCATCCCTCCTTGGAAATTCTTGTTGCTCCCCAGAGGCTCCGAGATGCAGAGAACACGGTGGCAGCTGCTGAAAAGAAGGGCAACTGTGAGTTGGTCAAGAAGCAAGAACCTAGGCAGCTGCCTGTGCTTGGCGAGGAGCAGCTGCTGGATTCTTGCAATTGCCTTCAGTGCGCACAGAAGCCCGCTGCTCTGCTGCTTGGTTTTTCGCCTTCAGTCAATTGCACACTACTGAAGCTGAGGCAGGCTGTTCAGCTTTGCTGCTTTTCAGCATCTCAGCTGCCCATCAGCTCTGTGACAGCTCTCCAGGTTTCTTGCCTTTGCCAGGCTGCAACGTGCCCGCTACTACCCAGAGCTGGGCAGGAGTGGGCAGAGAGCACGGCCATCTGTCAGCAGGTTGCAGCTTGCCCAGGAAAATGCAGTTTCCTTGGCATGTGCAGCAAATCCCATTTCTTGCCAAGGTCGGGGTAAGTGAGCTGTTCTGGTACACTTTCTCCTTGAGAACTGGAGCGGAAAAGCTTTTCGCTAAGATGTAGGCGACTAGAGAGGCAGAATACGGAGCTCCGCAGCTGGCCGAAAGCAAGTGCCGCTTCCCGGCGTCTTTCGGCAAAAGCGGTGTTCCGGAGCTCACCGCTGCCGCTCCACTCATCTGTGCACGAAGTAGCCGCTTCTTGGCCTCCGGCAGCCGGAGATCGCGGTAGCTTGTAAGAGGCGAAGAACGAAGCCGCGAAGAAGCCGGCTTGTGTGTGTAGCTCGCAGACTGCTGCAGGACGGTGGCTGCCGCTCTCCTGCCTCTTGAATTCACCCTTGGCATGCCAATGGAAGGTGTTCCAGGACAATCTTCCTGAGTTTTTATTTTACTTTTCATGCATCCCTCCTTGGAAATTCTTGTTGCTCCCCAGAGGCTCCGAGATGCAGAGAACACGGCGGCAGCTGCTGAAAAGAAGAGCAACTGTGAGTTGGTCAAGAAGCAAGAACCTAGGCAGCTGCCTGTTCTTGGCGAGGAGCAGCTGCTGGATTGCTTGCAATTGCCTTCAGTGCGCACAGAAGCCCGCTGCTCTGCTGCTTGGTTTTTCGCCTTCAGTCAATTGCACACTACTGAAGCTGAGGCAGGCTGTTCAGCTTTGCTGCTTTTCAGCATCTCTGCTGCCTTTCTGCTCTGTGACAGCTCTCCAGGTTTCTTGCCTTCTCCAGGCTGCAACGTGCCCGCTACTACCCAGAGCTGGGCAGGAGTGGGCAGAGAGCACGGCCATCTGTCAGCAGGTTGCAGCTTGCCCAGGAAAATGCAGTGTCCTTGGCATGTGCAGCAAATCCCATTTCTTGGCAAGGTCGGGCTAAGTGACCTTTTCTGGCACACTTTGTCCTTGAGAACTGGAGCGGAAAAGCTTTTCGCTAAGATGTAGGCGACTACAGAGGCAGAATACGGAGCTCCGGAGCTGGCCGAAAGCAAGTGCCGTTTCCCGGCGTCTTTCGGCAAAAGCGGCGCTCCGGAGCTCACCGCTGCCGCTCCAGTCATCTGTGCGCGAAGTAGCTGCTTCTTGGCCTCCGGCAGCCGGAGATCGCGGTAGCTTGTAAGAGGCGAAGAACGAAGCCGCGAAGAAGCCGGCTTATGTGCGTAGCTCGCAGACTGCTGCAGGACGGTGGCTGCCGCTCTCCTGCCTCTTGAATTCACCCTTGGCATGCCAATGGAAGCTGTTCCAGGACAACCTTCCTGAGTTTTTATTTTACTTTTCATGCATCCCTCCTTGGAAATTCTTGTTGCTCCCCAGAGGCTCCGAGATGCAGAGAACACGGTGGCAGCTGCTGAAAAGAAGGGCAACTGTGAGTTGGTCAAGAAGCAAGAACATAGGCAGCTGCCTGTGCTTGGCACGGAGCAGCTGCTGGATTCTTGCAATTGCCTTCAGTGCGCACAGAAGCCCGCTGCTCTGCTGCTTGGTTTTTCGCCTTCAGTCAATTGCACACTACTGAAGCTGAGGCAGGCTGTTCAGCTTTGCTGCTTTTCAGCATCTCAGCTGCCCTTCTGCTCTGTGACAGCTCTCCAGGTTTCTTGCCTTCGCCAGGCTGCAACGTGCCCGCTACTACCCAGAGCTGGGCAGGAGTGGGCAGAGAGCACGGCCATCTGTCAGCAGGTTGCAGCTTGCCCAGGAAAATGCAGTGTCCTTGGCATGTGCAGCAAATACCATTTCTTGGCAAGGTCGGGCTAAGTGAGCAGTGCTGGTACACTTTCTCCTTGAGAACTGGAGCGGAAAAGCTTTTCGCTAAGATGTAGGCGACTAGAGAGGCAGAATACGGAGCTCCGCAGCTGGCCGAAAGCAAGTGCCGCTTCCCGGCGTCTTTCGGCAAAAGCGGCGCTCCGGAGCGCACCGCTGCCGCTCCAGTCATCTGTGCGCGAAGTAGCCGCTTCTTCGCCTCCGGCCGCCGGAGATCGCGGTAGCTTGTAAGAGGCGAAGAACGAAGCCGCGAAGAAGCCGGCTTGTGTGCGTAGCTCGCAGACTGCTGCAGGACGGTGGCTGCCGCTCTCCTGCCTCTTGAATTCACCCTTGGCATGCCAATGGAAGCTGTTCCAGGACAACCTTCCTGAGTTTTTATTTTACTTTTCATGCATCCCTCCTTGGAAATTCTTGTTGCTCCCCAGAGTCTCCGAGATGCAGAGAACACGGTGGCAGCTGCTGAAAAGAAGGGCAACTGTGAGTTGGTCAAGAAGCAAGAACCTAGGCAGCTGCCTGTGCTTGGCAAGGAGCAGCTGCTGGATTCTTGCAATTGCCTTCAGTGCGCACAGAAGCCCGCTGCTCTGCTGCTTGGTTTTTCGCCTTCAGTCAATTGCACACTACTGAAGCTGAGGCAGGCTGTTCAGCTTTGCTGCTTTTCAGCATCTCAGCTGCCCTTCTGCTCTGTGACAGCTCTCCAGGTTTCTTGCCTTTGCCAGGCTGCAACGTGCCCGCTACTACCCAGAGCTGGGCAGGAGTGGGCAGAGAGCACGGCCATCTGTCAGCAGGTTGCAGCTTGCCCAGGAAAATGCAGTGTCCTTGGCATGTGCAGCAAATGCCATTTCTTGGCAAGGTCGGGCTAAGTGAGCAGTGCTGGTACACTTTCTCCTTGAGAACTGGAGCGGAAAAGATTTTCGCTAAGATGTAGGCGACTACAGAGGCAGAATACGGAGCTCCGGAGCTGGCCGAAAGCAAGTGCCGTTTCCCGGCGTCTTTCGGCAAAAGCGGCGCTCCGGAGCTCACCGCTGCCGCTCCAGTCATCTGTGCGCGAAGTAGCTGCTTCTTGGCCTCCGGCAGCCGGAGATCGCGGTAGCTTGTAAGAGGCGAAGAACGAAGCCGCGAAGAAGCTGGCTTATGTGCGTAGCTCGCAGACTGCTGCAGGACGGTGGCTGCCGCTCTCCTGCCTCTTGAATTCACCCTTGGCATGCCAATGGAAGCTGTTCCAGGACAACCTTCCTGAGTTTTTATTTTACTTTTCATGCATCCCTCCTTGGAAATTCTTGTTGCTCCCCAGAGGCTCCGAGATGCAGAGAACACGGTGGCAGCTGCTGAAAAGAAGGGCAACTGTGAGTTGGTCAAGAAGCAAGAACATAGGCAGCTGCCTGTGCTTGGCACGGAGCAGCTGCTGGATTCTTGCAATTGCCTTCAGTGCGCACAGAAGCCCGCTGCTCTGCTGCTTGGTTTTTCGCCTTCAGTCAATTGCACACTACTGAAGCTGAGGCAGGCTGTTCAGCTTTGCTGCTTTTCAGCATCTCAGCTGCCCTTCTGCTCTGTGACAGCTCTCCAGGTTTCTTGCCTTCGCCAGGCTGCAACGTGCCCGCTACTACCCAGAGCTGGGCAGGAGTGGGCAGAGAGCACGGCCATCTGTCAGCAGGTTGCAGCTTGCCCAGGAAAATGCAGTGTCCTTGGCATGTGCAGCAAATCCCATTTCTTGGCAAGGTCGGGCTAAGTGAGCAGTGCTGGTACACTTTCTCCTTGAGAACTGGAGCGGAAAAGCTTTTCGCTAAGATGTAGGTGAATAGAGAGGCAGAATACGCAGCTCCGCAGCTGGCCGAAAGCAAGTGCCGCTTCCCGGCGTCTTTCGGCAAAAGCGGCGCTCCGGAGCTCACCGCTGCCGCTCCAGTCATCTGTGCGCGAAGTAGCCGCTTCTTCGCCTCCGGCCGCCGGAGATCGCGGTAGCT
Organism: Vidua macroura; assembly: GCF_024509145.1. Classification (NCBI taxonomy): domain Eukaryota; kingdom Metazoa; phylum Chordata; class Aves; order Passeriformes; family Viduidae; genus Vidua; species Vidua macroura. The sequence goes on along the minus strand of NC_071573.1, from coordinate 41,427,280 downwards.
TGTAAGAGGCGAAGAACGAAGCCGCGAAGAAGCCGGCTTGTGTGCGTAGCTCGCAGACTGCTGCAGGACGGTGGCTGCCGCTCTCCTGCCTCTTGAATTCACCCTTGGCATGCCAATGGAAGCTGTTCCAGGACAACCTTCCTGAGTTTTTATTTTACTTTTCATGCATCCCTCCTTGGAAATTCTTGTTGCTCCCCAGAGTCTCCGAGATGCAGAGAACACGGTGGCAGCTGCTGAAAAGAAGGGCAACTGTGAGTTGGTCAAGAAGCAAGAACCTAGGCAGCTGCCTGTGCTTGGCAAGGAGCAGCTGCTGGATTCTTGCAATTGCCTTCAGTGCGCACAGAAGCCCGCTGCTCTGCTGCTTGGTTTTTCGCCTTCAGTCAATTGCACACTACTGAAGCTGAGGCAGGCTGTTCAGCTTTGCTGCTTTTCAGCATCTCAGCTGCCCTTCTGCTCTGTGACAGCTCTCCAGGTTTCTTGCCTTTGCCAGGCTGCAACGTGCCCGCTACTACCCAGAGCTGGGCAGGAGTGGGCAGAGAGCACGGCCATCTGTCAGCAGGTTGCAGCTTGCCCAGGAAAATGCAGTGTCCTTGGCATGTGCAGCAAATACCATTTCTTGGCAAGGTCGGGCTAAGTGAGCAGTGCTGGTACACTTTCTCCTTGAGAACTGGAGCGGAAAAGCTTTTCGCTAAGATGTGGCTGACTAGAGAGGCAGAATACGGAGCTCCGCAGCTGGCCGAAAGCAAGTGCCGCTTCCCGGCGTCTTTCGGCAAAAGCGGCGCTCCGGAGCGCACCGCTGCCGCTCTAGTCATCTGAGCGCGAAGTAGCCGCTTCTTCGCCTCCGGCAGCCGGAGATCGCGGTAGCTTGTAAGAGGCGAAGAACGAAGCCGCGAAGAAGCCGGCTTGTGTGCGTAGCTCGCAGACTGCTGCAGGACGGTGGCTGCCACTCTCGTGCCTCTTGAATTCACCCTTGGCATGCCAATGGAAGGTGTTCCAGGACAACCTTCCTGAGTTTTTATTTTACTTTTCATGCATCCCTCCTTGGAAATTCTTGTTGCTCCCCAGAGTCTCCGAGATGCAGAGAACACGGTGGCAGCTGCTGAAAAGAAGGGCAACTGTGAGTTGGTCAAGAAGCAAGAACATAGGCAGCTGCCCGTGCTTTGCACGGAGCAGCTGCTGGATTCTTGCAATTGCCTTCAGTGCGCACGGAAGCCCGCTGCTCTGCTGCTTGGTTTTTCGCCTTCAGTCAATTGCACACTACTGAAGCTGAGGCAGGCTGTTCAGCTTTGCTGCTTTTCAGCATCTCAGCTGCCCTTCTGCTCTGTGACAGCTCTCCAGGTTTCTTGCCTTTGCCAGGCTGCAACGTGCCCGCTACTACCCAGAGCTGGGCAGGAGTGGGCAGAGAGCACGGCCATCTGTCAGCAGGTTGCAGCTTGCCCAGGAAAATGCAGTGTCCTTGGAATGTGCAGCAAATCTTATTTCCTGGCAAGGTCGGGCTAAGTGAGCAGTGCTGGTACACTTTCTCCTTGAGAACTGGAGCGGAAAAGCTTTTCGCTAAGATGTAGGCGAGCAGAGAGGCAGAATACGGAGCTCCGCAGCTGGCCGAAAGCAAGTGCCGCTTCCCGGCGTCTTTCGGCAAAAGCGGCGCTCCGGAGCTCACCGCTACCGCTCCACTGATCTGTGCGCGAAGTAGCCGCTTCTTGGCCTCCGGCAGCCGGAGATCACGGTAGCTTGCAAGAGGCGAAGAACGAAGCCGCGAAGAAGCCGGCTTGTGTGCGAAGCTCGCAGACAGCTGCAGGACGGTGGCTGCCGCTCTCCTGCCTCTTGAATTCACCCTTGGCATGCCAATGGAAGCTGTTCCAGGACAACCTTCCTGAGTTTTTATTTTAGTTTTCATGCATCCCACCTTGGAAATTCTCGTTGCTCCCCAGAGGCTCCGAGATGCAGAGAACACGGTGGCAGCTGCTGAAAAGAAGGGCAACTGTGAGTTGGTCAAGAAGCAAGAACCTAGGCAGCTGCCTGTGCTTGGCAAGGAGCAGCTGCTGGATTCTTGCAATTGCCTTCAGTGCGCACAGAAGCCCGCTGCTCTGCTGCTTGGTTTTTCGCCTTCAGTCAATTACACACTGCTGAAGCTGAGGCAGGCAGTTCAGCTTTGCTGCTTTTCAGCATCTCAGCTGCCCTTCTGCTCTGTGACAGCTCTCCAGGTTTCTTGCCTTCGCCAGGCTGCAACGTGCCCGCTAGTGGCAAGAACTGGGCAGGAGTGGGCAGAGAGCAGGGCCATCTGCCAGCAGGTTGCAGCTTGCCCAGGAAAATGCAGTGTCCTTGGAATGTGCAGCAAATCTTATTTCCTGGCAAGGTCGGGCTAAGTGAGCAGTGCTGGTACACTTTCTCCTTGAGAACTGGAGCGGAAAAGCTTTTCGCTAAGATGTAGGCGAGCAGAGAGGCAGAATACGCAGCTCCGCAGCTGGCCGAAAGCAAGTGCCGTTTCCCGGCGTCTTTCGGCAAAAGCGGCGCTCCGGAGCTCACCGCTGCCGCTCCAGTCATCTGTACGCGAAGTAGCCGCTTCTTCGCCTCTGGCAGCCGGAGATCGCGGTAGCTTGCAAGAGGCGAAGAACGAAGCCGCGAAGAAGCCGGCTTGTGTGCGTAGCTCGCAGACTGCTGCAGGACGGTGGCTGCCGCTCTCCTGCCTCTTGAATTCACCCTTGGCATGCCAATGGAAGCTGTTCCAGGACAACCTTCCTGAGTTTTTATTTTACTTTTCATGCATCCCTCCTTGGAAATTCTTGTTGCTCCCCAGAGGCTCCGAGATGCAGAGAACACGGTGGCAGCTGCTGAAAAGAAGGGCAACTGTGAGTTGGTCAAGAAGCAAGAACCTAGGTAGCTGCCTGTGCTTGGCGAGGAGCAGCTGCTGGATTCTTGCAATTGCCTTCAGTGCGCACAGAAGCCCGCTGCTCTGCTGCTTGGTTTTTCGCCTTCAGTCAATTGCACACTACTGAAGCTGTGGCAGGCTGTTCAGCTTTGCTGCTTTTCAGCATCTCAGCTGCCCATCTGCTCTGTGACAGCTCTCCAGGTTTCTTGCCTTTGCCAGGCTGCAACGTACCCGCTACTACCCAGAGCTGGGCAGGAGTGGGCAGAGAGCACGGCCATCTGTCAGCAGGTTGCAGCTTGCCCAGGAAAATGCAGTGTCCTTGGCATGTGCAGCAAATGCCATTTCTTGGCAAGGTCGGGCTAAGTGAGCAGTGCTGGTACACTTTCTCCTTGAGAACTGGAGCGGAAAAGCTTTTCGCTAAGATGTAGGCAAGCAGAGAGGCAGAATACGCAGCTCCGCAGCTGGCCGAAAGCAAGTGCCGCTTGCCGGCGTCTTTCGGCAAAAGCGGCGCTCCGGAGCTCACCGCTGCCGCTCCAGTGATCTGGGCGCGAAGTAGCCGCTTCTTGGCCTCCGGCAGCCGGAGATCGCGGTAGCTTGCAAGAGGCGAAGAACGAAGCCGCGAAGAAGCTGGCTTGTGTGCGTAGCTCGCAGACTGCTGCAGGACGGTGGCTGCCGCTCTCCTGCCTCTTGAATTCACCCTTGGCATGCCAATGGAAGCTGTTCCAGGACAACCTTCCTGAGTTTTTTTTTTACTTTTCATGCATCCCACCTTGGAAATTCTTGTTGCTCCCCAGAGGCTCCGAGATGCAGAGAACACGGTGGCAGCTGCTGAAAAGAAGGGCAACTGTGAGTTGGTCAAGAAGCAAGAACGTAGGCAGCTGCCTGTGCTTGGCACGGAGCAGCTGCTGGATTCTTGCAATTGCCTTCAGTGCGCACGGAAGCCCGCTGCTCTGCTGCTTGGTTTTTCGCCTTCAGTCAATTGCACACTACTGAAGCTGAGGCAGGCTGTTCAGCTTTGCTGCTTTTCAGCATCTCAGCTGCCCATCTGCTCTGTGACAGCTCTCCAGGTTTCTTGCCGTTGCCAGGCTGCAACGTGCCCGCTACTACCCAGAGCTGGGCAGGAGTGGGCAGAGAGCACGGCCATCTGTCAGCAGGTTGCAGCTTGCCCAGGAAAATGCAGTGTCCTTGGCATGTGCAGCAAATACCATTTCTTGGCAAGGTCTGGCTAAGTGAGCAGTGCTGGTACACTTTCTCCTTGAGAACTGGAGCGGAAAAGCTTTTCGCTAAGATGTAGGCGACTACAGAGGCAGAATACGGAGCTCCGGAGCTGGCCGAAAGCAAGTGCCGCTTCCCGGCGTCTTTCGGCAAAAGCGGCGCTCCGGAGCTCACCGCTACCGCTCCACTGATCTGTGCGCGAAGTAGCCGCTTCTTGGCCTCCGGCAGCCGGAGATCGCGGTAGCTTGCAAGAGGCGAAGAACGAAGCCGCGAAGAAGCTGGCTTGTGTGCGAAGCTCGCAGACAGCTGCAGGACGGTGGCTGCCGCTCTCCTGCCTCTTGAATTCACCCTTGGCATGCCAATGGAAGCTGTTCCAGGACAACCTTCCTGAGTTTTTATTTTAGTTTTCATGCATCCCACCTTGGAAATTCTCGTTGCTCCCCAGAGGCTCCGAGATGCAGAGAACACGGTGGCAGCTGCTGAAAAGAAGGGCAACTGTGAGTTGGTCAAGAAGCAAGAACCTAGGCAGCTGCCTGTGCTTGGCAAGGAGCAGCTGCTGGATTCTTGCAATTGCCTTCAGTGCGCACAGAAGCCCGCTGCTCTGCTGCTTGGTTTTTCGCCTTCAGTCAATTACACACTGCTGAAGCTGAGGCAGGCAGTTCAGCTTTGCTGCTTTTCAGCATCTCAGCTGCCCTTCTGCTCTGTGACAGCTCTCCAGGTTTCTTGCCTTTGCCAGGCTGCAACGTGCCCGCTAGTGGCAAGAACTGGGCAGGAGTGGGCAGAGAGCAGGGCCATCTGCCAGCAGGTTGCAGCTTGCCCAGGAAAATGCAGTGTCCTTGGAATGTGCAGCAAATCTTATTTCCTGGCAAGGTCGGGCTAAGTGAGCAGTGCTGGTACACTTTCTCCTTGAGAACTGGAGCGGAAAAGCTTTTCGCTAAGATGTAGGCGAGCAGAGAGGCAGAATACGCAGCTCCGCAGCTGGCCGAAAGCAAGTGCCGCTTCCCGGCGTCTTTCGGCAAAAGCGGCGCTCCGGAGCGCACCGCTGCCGCTCCAGTCATCTGTACGCGAAGTAGCCGCTTCTTCGCCTCTGGCAGCCGGAGATCGCGGTAGCTTGCAAGAGGCGAAGAACGAAGCCGCGAAGAAGCCGGCTTGTGTGCGTAGCTCGCAGACTGCTGCAGGACGGTGGCTGCCGCTCTCCTGCCTCTTGAATTCACCCTTGGCATGCCAATGGAAGCTGTTCCAGGACAACCTTCCTGAGTTTTTATTTTACTTTTCATGCATCCCTCCTTGGAAATTCTTGTTGCTCCCCAGAGTCTCCGAGATGCAGAGAACACGGTGGCAGCTGCTGAAAAGAAGGGCAACTGTGAGTTGGTCAAGAAGCAAGAACCTAGGTAGCTGCCTGTGCTTGGCGAGGAGCAGCTGCTGGATTCTTGCAATTGCCTTCAGTGCGCACAGAAGCCCGCTGCTCTGCTGCTTGGTTTTTCGCCTTCAGTCAATTGCACACTACTGAAGCTGTGGCAGGCTGTTCAGCTTTGCTGCTTTTCAGCATCTCAGCTGCCCATCTGCTCTGTGACAGCTCTCCAGGTTTCTTGCCTTTGCCAGGCTGCAACGTACCCGCTACTACCCAGAGCTGGGCAGGAGTGGGCAGAGAGCACGGCCATCTGTCAGCAGGTTGCAGCTTGCCCAGGAAAATGCAGTGTCCTTGGCATGTGCAGCAAATGCCATTTCTTGGCAAGGTCGGGCTAAGTGAGCAGTGCTGGTACACTTTCTCCTTGAGAACTGGAGCGGAAAAGCTTTTCGCTAAGATGTAGGCGAGCAGAGAGGCAGAATACGCAGCTCCGCAGCTGGCCGAAAGCAAGTGCCGCTTGCCGGCGTCTTTCGGCAAAAGCGGCGCTCCGGAGCTCACCGCTGCCGCTCCAGTGATCTGGGCGCGAAGTAGCCGCTTCTTGGCCTCCGGCAGCCGGAGATCGCGGTAGCTTGCAAGAGGCGAAGAACGAAGCCGCGAAGAAGCTGGCTTGTGTGCGTAGCTCGCAGACTGCTGCAGGACGGTGGCTGCCGCTCTCCTGCCTCTTGAATTCACCCTTGGCATGCCAATGGAAGCTGTTCCAGGACAACCTTCCTGAGTTTTTTTTTTACTTTTCATGCATCCCACCTTGGAAATTCTTGTTGCTCCCCAGAGGCTCCGAGATGCAGAGAACACGGTGGCAGCTGCTGAAAAGAAGGGCAACTGTGAGTTGGTCAAGAAGCAAGAACCTAGGCAGCTGCCTGTGCTTGCCACGGAGCAGCTGCTGGATTCTTGCAATTGCCTTCAGTGCGCACGGAAGCCCGCTGCTCTGCTGCTTGGTTTTTCGCCTTCAGTCAATTGCACACTACTGAAGCTGAGGCAGGCTGTTCAGCTTTGCTGCTTTTCAGCATCTCAGCTGCCCATCTGCTCTGTGACAGCTCTCCAGGTTTCTTGCCGTTGCCAGGCTGCAACGTGCCCGCTACTACCCAGAGCTGGGCAGGAGTGGGCAGAGAGCACGGCCATCTGTCAGCAGGTTGCAGCTTGCCCAGGAAAATGCAGTGTCCTTGGCATGTGCAGCAAATACCATTTCTTGGCAAGGTCGGGCTAAGTGAGCAGTGCTGGTACACTTTCTCCTTGAGAACTGGAGCGGAAAAGCTTTTCGCTAAGATGTAGGCGACTACAGAGGCAGAATACGCAGCTCCGCAGCTGGCCGAAAGCAAGTGCCGCTTCCCGGCGTCTTTCGGCAAAAGCGGCGCTCCGGAGCTCACCGCTGCCGCTCCAGTCATCTGTGCGCGAAGTAGCCGCTTCTTGGCCTCCGGCAGCCGGAGATCGCGGTAGCTTGTAAGAGGCGAAGAACGAAGCCGCGAAGAAGCTGGCTTATGTGCGTAGCTCGCAGACTGCTGCAGGACGGTGGCTGCCGCTCTCCTGCCTCTTGAATTCACCCTTGGCATGCCAATGGAAGCTGTTCCAGGACAACCTTCCTGAGTTTTTATTTTACTTTTCATGCATCCCTCCTTGGAAATTCTTGTTGCTCCCCAGAGGCTCCGAGATGCAGAGAACACGGTGGCAGCTGCTGAAAAGAAGGGCAACTGTGAGTTGGTCAAGAAGCAAGAACATAGGCAGCTGCCTGTGCTTGGCACGGAGCAGCTGCTGGATTCTTGCAATTGCCTTCAGTGCGCACGGAAGCCCGCTGCTCTGCTGCTTGGTTTTTCGCCTTCAGTCAATTGCACACTACTGAAGCTGAGGCAGGCTGTTCAGCTTTGCTGCTTTTCAGCATCTCAGCTGCCCATCTGCTCTGTGACAGCTCTCCAGGTTTCTTGCCTTTGCCAGGCTGCAACGTGCCCGCTACTACCCAGAGCTGGGCAGGAGTGGGCAGAGAGCAGGGCCATCTGTCAGCAGGTTGCAGCTTGCCCAGGAAAATGCAGTGTCCTTGGCATGTGCAGCAAATGCCATTTCTTGGCAAGGTCGGACTAAGTGAGCTGTTCTGGTACACTTTCTCCTTGAGAACTGGAGCGGAAAAGCTTTTCGCTAAGATATAGGCGACTAGAGAGGCAGAATACGCGGCTCCGGAGCTGGCCGAAAGCAAGTGCCGCTTCCCGGCGTCTTTCGGCAAAAGCGGCGCTCCGGAGCTCACCGCTGCCGCTCCAGTCATCTGTGCGCGAAGTAGCCGCTTCTTCGCCTCCAGCAGCCGGAGATCGCGGTAGCTTGCAAGAGGCGAAGAACGAAGCCGCGAAGAAGCCGGCTTGTGTGCGAAGCTCGCACACAGCTGCAGGACGGTGGCTGCCGCTCTCCTGCCTCTTGAATTCACCCTTGGCATGCCAATGGAAGGTGTTCCAGGACAACCTTCCTGAGTTTTTATTTTAGTTTTCATGCATCCCACCTTGGAAATTCTTGTTGCTCCCCAGAGGCTCCGAGATGCAGAGAACACGGTGGCAGCTGCTGAAAAGAAGGGCAACTGTGAGTTGGTCAAGAAGCAAGAACCTAGGCAGCTGCCTGTGCTTGGCAAGGAGCAGCTGCTGGATTCTTGCAATTGCCTTCAGTGCGCACAGAAGCCCGCTGCTCTGCTGCTTGGTTTTTCGCCTTCAGTCAATTACACACTGCTGAAGCTGAGGCAGGCAGTTCAGGTTTGCTGCTTTTCAGCATCTCAGCTGCCCTTCTGCTCTGTGACAGCTCTCCAGGTTTCTTGCCTTTGCCAGGCTGCAACGTGCCCGCTAGTACCAAGAACTGGGCAGGAGTGGGCAGAGAGCACGGCCATCTGCCAGCAGGTTGCAGCTTGCCCAGGAAAATGCAGTGTCCTTGGAATGTGCAGCAAATCTTATTTCCTGGCAAGGTCGGGCTAAGTGAGCAGTGCTGGTACACTTTCTCCTTGAGAACTGGAGCGGAAAAGCTTTTCGCTAAGATGTAGGCAAGCAGAGAGGCAGAATACGCAGCTCCGCAGCTGGCCGAAAGCAAGTGCCGCTTCCCGGCGTCTTTCGGCAAAAGCGGCGCTCCGGAGCTCACCGCTACCGCTCCACTCATCTGTGCGCGAAGTAGCCGCTTCTTCGCCTCCGGCAGCCGGAGATCGCGGTAGCTTGCAAGAGGCGAAGAACGAAGCCGCGAAGAAGCTGGCTTGTGTGCGAAGCTCGCAGACAGCTGCAGGACGGTGGCTGCCGCTCTCCTGCCTCTTGAATTCACCCTTGGCATGCCAATGGGAGGTGTTCCAGGACAACCTTCCTGAGTTTTTATTTTAGTTTTCATGCATCCCACCTTGGAAATTCTCGTTGCTCCCCTGAGTCTCCGAGATGCAGAGAACACGGTGGCAGCTGCTGAAAAGAAGGGCAACTGTGAGTTGGTCAAGAAGCAAGAACCTAGGCAGCTGCCTGTGCTTGGCAAGGAGCAGCTGCTGGATTCTTGCAATTGCCTTCAGTGCGCACAGAAGCCCGCTGCTCTGCTGCTTGGTTTTTCGCCTTCAGTCAATTGCACACTACTGAAGCTGAGGCAGGCTGTTCAGCTTTGCTGCTTTTCAGCATCTCAGCTGCCCTTCTGCTCTGTGACAGCTCTCCAGGTTTCTTGCCTTCGCCAGGCTGCAACGTGCCCGCTAGTACCAAGAACTGGGCAGGAGTGGGCAGAGAGCACGGCCATCTGCCAGCAGGTTGCAGCTTGCCCAGGAAAATGCAGTGTCCTTGGAATTTGCAGCAAATCTTATTTCCTGGCAAGGTCGGGCTAAGTGAGCAGTGCTGGTACACTTTCTCCTTGAGAACTGGAGCGGAAAAGCTTTTCGCTAAGATGTAGGCGACTAGAGAGGCAGAATACGCAGCTCCGCAGCTGGCCGAAAGCAAGTGCCGCTTCCCGGCGTCTTTCGGCAAAAGCGGCGCTCCGGAGCTCACCGCTGCCGCTCCACTCATCTGTGCGCGAAGTAGCCGCTTCTTCGCCTCCGGCAGCCGGAGATCGCGGTAGCTTGCAAGAGGCGAAGAACGAAGCCGTGAGGAAGCCGGCTTGTGTGCGAAGCTCGCACACAGCTGCAGGACGGTGGCTGCCGCTCTCCTGCCTCTTGAATTCACCCTTGGCATGCCAATGGGAGGTGTTCCAGGACAACCTTCCTGAGTTTTTATTTTAGTTTTCATGCATCCCACCTTGGAAATTCTCGTTGCTCCCCAGAGTCTCCGAGATGCAGAGAACACGGTGGCAGCTGCTGAAAAGAAGGGCAACTGTGAGTTGGTCAAGAAGCAAGAACCTAGGCAGCTGCCTGTGCTTGGCAAGGAGCAGCTGCTGGATTCTTGCAATTGCCTTCAGTGCGCACAGAAGCCCGCTGCTCTGCTGCTTGGTTTTTCGCCTTCAGTCAATTACACACTGCTGAAGCTGAGGCAGTCAGTTCAGCTTTGCTGCTTTTCAGCATCTCAGCTGCCCTTCTGCTCTGTGACAGCTCTCCAGGTTTCTTGCCTTCGCCAGGCTGCAACGTGCCCGCTAGTACCAAGAACTGGGCAGGAGTGGGCAGAGAGCACGGCCATCTGCCAGCAGGTTGCAGCTTGCCCAGGAAAATGCAGTGTCCTTGGCATGTGCAGCAAATCTTATTTCCTGGCAAGGTCGGGGTAAGTGAGCAGTGCTGGTACACTTTCTCCTTGAGAACTGGAGCGGAAAAGCTTTTCGCTAAGATGTAGGCGAGCAGAGAGGCAGAATACGCAGCTCCGCAGCTGGCCGAAAGCAAGTGCCGCTTCCCGGCGTCTTTCGGCAAAAGCGGCGCTCCGGAGCGCACCGCTGCCGCTCCAGTCATCTGTACGCGAAGTAGCCGCTTCTTCGCCTCTGGCAGCCGGAGATCGCGGTAGCTTGCAAGAGGCGAAGAACGAAGCCGCGATGAAGCCGGCTTGTGTGCGTAGCTCGCAGACTGCTGCAGGACGGTGGCTGCCGCTCTCCTGCCTCTTGAATTCACCCTTGGCATGCCAATGGAAGCTGTTCCAGGACAACCTTCCTGAGTTTTTATTTTACTTTTCATGCATCCCTCCTTGGAAATTCTTGTTGCTCCCCAGAGTCTCCGAGATGCAGAGAACACGGTGGCAGCTGCTGAAAAGAAGGGCAACTGTGAGTTGGTCAAGAAGCAAGAACCTAGGTAGCTGCCTGTGCTTGGCGAGGAGCAGCTGCTGGATTCTTGCAATTGCCTTCAGTGCGCACAGAAGCCCGCTGCTCTGCTGCTTGGTTTTTCGCCTTCAGTCAATTGCACACTACTGAAGCTGTGGCAGGCTGTTCAGCTTTGCTGCTTTTCAGCATCTCAGCTGCCCATCTGCTCTGTGACAGCTCTCCAGGTTTCTTGCCTTTGCCAGGCTGCAACGTACCCGCTACTACCCAGAGCTGGGCAGGAGTGGGCAGAGAGCACGGCCATCTGTCAGCAGGTTGCAGCTTGCCCAGGAAAATGCAGTGTCCTTGGCATGTGCAGCAAATGCCATTTCTTGGCAAGGTCGGGCTAAGTGAGCAGTGCTGGTACACTTTCTCCTTGAGAACTGGAGCGGAAAAGCTTTTCGCTAAGATGTAGGCAAGCAGAGAGGCAGAATACGCAGCTCCGCAGCTGGCCGAAAGCAAGTGCCGCTTGCCGGCGTCTTTCGGCAAAAGCGGCGCTCCGGAGCTCACCGCTGCCGCTCCAGTGATCTGGGCGCGAAGTAGCCGCTTCTTGGCCTCCGGCAGGCGGAGATCGCGGTAGCTTGCAAGAGGCGAAGAACGAAGCCGCGAAGAAGCTGGCTTGTGTGCGTAGCTCGCAGACTGCTGCAGGACGGTGGCTGCCGCTCTCCTGCCTCTTGAATTCACCCTTGGCATGCCAATGGAAGCTGTTCCAGGACAACCTTCCTGAGTTTTTTTTTTACTTTTCATGCATCCCACCTTGGAAATTCTTGTTGCTCCCCAGAGGCTCCGAGATGCAGAGAACACGGTGGCAGCTGCTGAAAAGAAGGGCAACTGTGAGTTGGTCAAGAAGCAAGAACGTAGGCAGCTGCCTGTGCTTGGCACGGAGCAGCTGCTGGATTCTTGCAATTGCCTTCAGTGCGCACGGAAGCCCGCTGCTCTGCTGCTTGGTTTTTCGCCTTCAGTCAATTGCACACTACTGAAGCTGAGGCAGGCTGTTCAGCTTTGCTGCTTTTCAGCATCTCAGCTGCCCATCTGCTCTGTGACAGCTCTCCAGGTTTCTTGCCGTTGCCAGGCTGCAACGTGCCCGCTACTACCCAGAGCTGGGCAGGAGTGGGCAGAGAGCACGGCCATCTGTCAGCAGGTTGCAGCTTGCCCAGGAAAATGCAGTGTCCTTGGCATGTGCAGCAAATACCATTTCTTGGCAAGGTCGGGCTAAGTGAGCAGTGCTGGTACACTTTCTCCTTGAGAACTGGAGCGGAAAAGCTTTTCGCTAAGATGTAGGCGACTACAGAGGCAGAATACGGAGCTCCGGAGCTGGCCGAAAGCAAGTGCCGCTTCCCGGCGTCTTTCGGCAAAAGCGGCGCTCCGGAGCTCACCGCTACCGCTCCACTGATCTGTGCGCGAAGTAGCCGCTTCTTGGCCTCCGGCAGCCGGAGATCGCGGTAGCTTGCAAGAGGCGAAGAACGAAGCCGCGAAGAAGCCGGCTTGTGTGCGAAGCTCGCAGACAGCTGCAGGACGGTGGCTGCCGCTCTCCTGCCTCTTGAATTCACCCTTGGCATGCCAATGGAAGCTGTTCCAGGACAACCTTCCTGAGTTTTTATTTTAGTTTTCATGCATCCCACCTTGGAAATTCTCGTTGCTCCCCAGAGGCTCCGAGATGCAGAGAACACGGTGGCAGCTGCTGAAAAGAAGGGCAACTGTGAGTTGGTCAAGAAGCAAGAACCTAGGCAGCTGCCTGTGCTTGGCAAGGAGCAGCTGCTGGATTCTTGCAATTGCCTTCAGTGCGCACAGAAGCCCGCTGCTCTGCTGCTTGGTTTTTCGCCTTCAGTCAATTACACACTGCTGAAGCTGAGGCAGGCAGTTCAGCTTTGCTGCTTTTCAGCATCTCAGCTGCCCTTCTGCTCTGTGACAGCTCTCCAGGTTTCTTGCCTTTGCCAGGCTGCAACGTGCCCGCTAGTGGCAAGAACTGGGCAGGAGTGGGCAGAGAGCAGGGCCATCTGCCAGCAGGTTGCAGCTTGCCCAGGAAAATGCAGTGTCCTTGGAATGTGCAGCAAATCTTATTTCCTGGCAAGGTCGGGCTAAGTGAGCAGTGCTGGTACACTTTCTCCTTGAGAACTGGAGCGGAAAAGCTTTTCGCTAAGATGTAGGCGAGCAGAGAGGCAGAATACGCAGCTCCGCAGCTGGCCGAAAGCAAGTGCCGCTTCCCGGCGTCTTTCGGCAAAAGCGGCGCTCCGGAGCGCACCGCTGCCGCTCCAGTCATCTGTACGCGAAGTAGCCGCTTCTTCGCCTCTGGCAGCCGGAGATCGCGGTAGCTTGCAAGAGGCGAAGAACGAAGCCGCGAAGAAGCCGGCTTGTGTGCGTAGCTCGCAGACTGCTGCAGGACGGTGGCTGCCGCTCTCCTGCCTCTTGAATTCACCCTTGGCATGCCAATGGAAGCTGTTCCAGGACAACCTTCCTGAGTTTTTATTTTACTTTTCATGCATCCCTCCTTGGAAATTCTTGTTGCTCCCCAGAGGCTCCGAGATGCAGAGAACACGGTGGCAGCTGCTGAAAAGAAGGGCAACTGTGAGTTGGTCAAGAAGCAAGAACCTAGGTAGCTGCCTGTGCTTGGCGAGGAGCAGCTGCTGGATTCTTGCAATTGCCTTCAGTGCGCACAGAAGCCCGCTGCTCTGCTGCTTGGTTTTTCGCCTTCAGTCAATTGCACACTACTGAAGCTGTGGCAGGCTGTTCAGCTTTGCTGCTTTTCAGCATCTCAGCTGCCCATCTGCTCTGTGACAGCTCTCCAGGTTTCTTGCCTTTGCCAGGCTGCAACGTACCCGCTACTACCCAGAGCTGGGCAGGAGTGGGCAGAGAGCACGGCCATCTGTCAGCAGGTTGCAGCTTGCCCAGGAAAATGCAGTGTCCTTGGCATGTGCAGCAAATGCCATTTCTTGGCAAGGTCGGGCTAAGTGAGCAGTGCTGGTACACTTTCTCCTTGAGAACTGGAGCGGAAAAGCTTTTCGCTAAGATGTAGGCAAGCAGAGAGGCAGAATACGCAGCTCCGCAGCTGGCCGAAAGCAAGTGCCGCTTGCCGGCGTCTTTCGGCAAAAGCGGCGCTCCGGAGCTCACCGCTGCCGCTCCAGTGATCTGGGCGCGAAGTAGCCGCTTCTTGGCCTCCGGCAGCCGGAGATCGCGGTAGCTTGCAAGAGGCGAAGAACGAAGCCGCGAAGAAGCTGGCTTGTGTGCGTAGCTCGCAGACTGCTGCAGGACGGTGGCTGCCGCTCTCCTGCCTCTTGAATTCACCCTTGGCATGCCAATGGAAGCTGTTCCAGGACAACCTTCCTGAGTTTTTTTTTTACTTTTCATGCATCCCACCTTGGAAATTCTTGTTGCTCCCCAGAGGCTCCGAGATGCAGAGAACACGGTGGCAGCTGCTGAAAAGAAGGGCAACTGTGAGTTGGTCAAGAAGCAAGAACCTAGGCAGCTGCCTGTGCTTGGCACGGAGCAGCTGCTGGATTCTTGCAATTGCCTTCAGTGCGCACGGAAGCCCGCTGCTCTGCTGCTTGGTTTTTCGCCTTCAGTCAATTGCACACTACTGAAGCTGAGGCAGGCTGTTCAGCTTTGCTGCTTTTCAGCATCTCAGCTGCCCATCTGCTCTGTGACAGCTCTCCAGGTTTCTTGCCGTTGCCAGGCTGCAACGTGCCCGCTACTACCCAGAGCTGGGCAGGAGTGGGCAGAGAGCACGGCCATCTGTCAGCAGGTTGCAGCTTGCCCAGGAAAATGCAGTGTCCTTGGCATGTGCAGCAAATACCATTTCTTGGCAAGGTCGGGCTAAGTGAGCAGTGCTGGTACACTTTCTCCTTGAGAACTGGAGCGGAAAAGCTTTTCGCTAAGATGTAGGCGACTACAGAGGCAGAATACGGAGCTCCGGAGCTGGCCGAAAGCAAGTGCCGCTTCCCGGCGTCTTTCGGCAAAAGCGGCGCTCCGGAGCTCACCGCTGCCGCTCCAGTCATCTGTGCGCGAAGTAGCCGCTTCTTGGCCTCCGGCAGCCGGAGATCGCGGTAGCTTGTAAGAGGCGAAGAACGAAGCCGCGAAGAAGCTGGCTTATGTGCGTAGCTCGCAGACTGCTGCAGGACGGTGGCTGCCGCTCTCCTGCCTCTTGAATTCACCCTTGGCATGCCAATGGAAGCTGTTCCAGGACAACCTTCCTGAGTTTTTATTTTACTTTTCATGAATCCCTCCTTGGAAATTCTTGTTGCTCCCCAGAGGCTCCGAGATGCAGAGAACACGGTGGCAGCTGCTGAAAAGAAGGGCAACTGTGAGTTGGTCAAGAAGCAAGAACATAGGCAGCTGCCTGTTCTTGGCGAGGAGCAGCTGCTGGATTCTTGCAATTGCCTTCAGTGCGCACGGAAGCCCGCTGCTCTGCTGCTTGGTTTTTCGCCTTCAGTCAATTGCACACTACTGAAGCTGAGGCAGGCTGTTCAGCTTTGCTGCTTTTCAGCATCTCAGCTGCCCATCTGCTCTGTGACAGCTCTCCAGGTTTCTTGCCTTTGCCAGGCTGCAACGTGCCCGCTACTACCCAGAGCTGGGCAGGAGTGGGCAGAGAGCACGGCCATCTGTCAGCAGGTTGCAGCTTGCCCAGGAAAATGCAGTGTCCTTGGCATGTGCAGCAAATCCCATTTCTTGGCAAGGTCGAGCTAAGTGAGCAGTGCTGGTACACTTTCTCCTTGAGAACTGGAGCGGAAAAGCTTTTCGCTAAGATGTAGGCGACTACAGAGGCAGAATACGGAGCTCCGGAGCTGGCCGAAAGCAAGTGCCGCTTCCCGGCGTCTTTCGGCAAAAGCGGCGCTCCGGAGCTCACCGCTGCCGCTCCACTGATCTGTGCACGAAGTAGCCGCTTCTTCGCCTCCGGCAGCCGGAGATCGCGGTAGCTTGTAAGAGGCGAAGAACGAAGCCGCGAAGAAGCTGGCTTATGTGCGTAGCTCGCAGACTGCTGCAGGACGGTGGCTGCCGCTCTCCTGCCTCTTGAATTCACCCTTGGCATGCCAATGGAAGCTGTTCCAGGACAACCTTCCTGAGTTTTTATTTTACTTTTCATGCATCCCTCCTTGGAAATTCTTGTTGCTCCCCAGAGGCTCCGAGATGCAGAGAACACGGTGGCAGCTGCTGAAAAGAAGGGCAACTGTGAGTTTGTCAAGAAGCAAAACATAGGCAGCTGCCTGTGCTTGGCGAGGAGCAGCTGCTGGATTCTTGCAATTGCCTTCAGTGCGCACAGAAGCCCGCTGCTCTGCTGCTTGGTTTTTCGCCTTCAGTCAATTGCACACTACTGAAGCTGAGGCAGGCTGTTCAGCTTTGCTGCTTTTCAGCATCTCAGCTGCCTTTCTGCTCTGTGACAGCTCTCCAGGTTTCTTGCCTTCGCCAGGCTGCAACGTGCCCGCTACTACCCAGAGCTGGGCAGGAGTGGGCAGAGAGCACGGCCATCTGTCAGCAGGTTGCAGCTTGCCCAGGAAAATGCAGTGTCCTTGGCATGTGCAGCAAATGCCATTTCTTGGCAAGGTCGGGCTAAGTGAGCTGTTCTGGTACACTTTCTCCTTGAGAACTGGAGCGGAAAAGCTTTTCGCTAAGATATAGGCGACTAGAGAGGCAGAATACGCGGCTCCGGAGCTGGCCGAAAGCAAGTGCCGCTTCCCGGCGTCTTTCGGCAAAAGCGGCGCTCCGGAGCTCACCGCTGCCGCTCCAGTCATCTGTGCGCGAAGTAGCCGCTTCTTCGCCTCCAGCAGCCGGAGATCGCGGTAGCTTGCAAGAGGCGAAGAACGAAGCCGCGAAGAAGCCGGCTTGTGTGCGAAGCTCGCACACAGCTGCAGGACGGTGGCTGCCGCTCTCCTGCCTCTTGAATTCACCCTTGGCATGCCAATGGAAGGTGTTCCAGGACAACCTTCCTGAGTTTTTATTTCAGTTTTCATGCATCCCACCTTGGAAATTCTTGTTGCTCCCCAGAGGCTCCGAGATGCAGAGAACACGGTGGCAGCTGCTGAAAAGAAGGGCAACTGTGAGTTGGTCAAGAAGCAAGAACCTAGGCAGCTGCCTGTGCTTGGCAAGGAGCAGCTGCTGGATTCTTGCAATTGCCTTCAGTGCGCACGGAAGCCCGCTGCTCTGCTGCTTGGTTTTTCGCCTTCAGTCAATTACACACTGCTGAAGCTGAGGCAGGCAGTTCAGCTTTGCTGCTTTTCAGCATCTCAGCTGCCCTTCTGCTCTGTGACAGCTCTCCAGGTTTCTTGCCTTTGCCAGGCTGCAACGTGCCCGCTAGTACCAAGAACTGGGCAGGAGTGGGCAGAGAGCAGGGCCATCTGCCAGCAGGTTGCAGCTTGCCCAGGAAAATGCAGTGTCCTTGGAATGTGCAGCAAATCTTATTTCCTGGCAAGGTCGGGCTAAGTGAGCAGTGCTGGTACACTTTCTCCTTGAGAACTGGAGCGGAAAAGCTTTTCGCTAAGATGTAGGCGAGCAGAGAGGCAGAATACGCAGCTCCGCAGCTGGCCGAAAGCAAGTGCCGCTTCCCGGCGTCTTTCGGCAAAAGCGGCGCTCCGGAGCTCACCGCTACCGCTCCACTGATCTGTGCGCGAAGTAGCCGCTTCTTCGCCTCCGGCAGCCGGAGATCGCGGTAGCTTGCAAGAGGCGAAGAACGAAGCCGCGAAGAAGCTGGCTTGTGTGCGAAGCTCGCAGACAGCTGCAGGACGGTGGCTGCCGCTCTCCTGCCTCTTGAATTCACCCTTGGCATGCCAATGGGAGGTGTTCCAGGACAACCTTCCTGAGTTTTTATTTTAGTTTTCATGCATCCCACCTTGGAAATTCTCGTTGCTCCCCTGAGGCTCCGAGATGCAGAGAACACGGTGGCAGCTGCTGAAAAGAAGGGCAACTGTGAGTTGGTCAAGAAGCAAGAACCTAGGCAGCTGCCTGTGCTTGGCAAGGAGCAGCTGCTGGATTCTTGCAATTGCCTGCAGTGCGCACAGAAGCCCGCTGCTCTGCTGCTTGGTTTTTCGCCTTCAGTCAATTGCACACTACTGAAGCTGAGGCAGGCTGTTCAGCTTTGCTGCTTTTCAGCATCTCAGCTGCCCTTCTGCTCTGTGACAGCTCTCCAGGTTTCTTGCCTTCGCCAGGCTGCAACGTGCCCGCTAGTACCAAGAACTGGGCAGGAGTGGGCAGAGAGCACGGCCATCTGCCAGCAGGTTGCAGCTTGCCCAGGAAAATGCAGTGTCCTTGGAATTTGCAGCAAATCTTATTTCCTGGCAAGGTCGGGCTAAGTGAGCAGTGCTGGTACACTTTCTCATTGAGAACTGGAGCGGAAAAGCTTTTCGCTAAGATGTAGGCGACTAGAGAGGCAGAATACGCAGCTCCGCAGCTGGCCGAAAGCAAGTGCCGCTTCCCGGCGTCTTTCGGCAAAAGCGGCGCTCCGGAGCTCACCGCTGCCGCTCCACTCATCTGTGCGCGAAGTAGCCGCTTCTTCGCCTCCGGCAGCCGGAGATCGCGGTAGCTTGCAAGAGGCGAAGAACGAAGCCGTGAGGAAGCCGGCTTGTGTGCGAAGCTCGCACACAGCTGCAGGACGGTGGCTGCCGCTCTCCTGCCTCTTGAATTCACCCTTGGCGTGCCAATGGGAGGTGTTCCAGGACAACCTTCCTGAGTTTTTATTTTAGTTTTCATGCATCCCACCTTGGAAATTCTCGTTGCTCCCCAGAGTCTCCGAGATGCAGAGAACACGGTGGCAGCTGCTGAAAAGAAGGGCAACTGTGAGTTGGTCAAGAAGCAAGAACCTAGGCAGCTGCCTGTGCTTGGCAAGGAGCAGCTGCTGGATTCTTGCAATTGCCTTCAGTGCGCACAGAAGCCCGCTGCTCTGCTGCTTGGTTTTTCGCCTTCAGTCAATTACACACTGCTGAAGCTGAGGCAGTCAGTTCAGCTTTGCTGCTTTTCAGCATCTCAGCTGCCATTCTGCTCTGTGACAGCTCTCCAGGTTTCTTGCCTTCGCCAGGCTGCAACGTGCCCGCTAGTACCAAGAACTGGGCAGGAGTGGGCAGAGAGCACGGCCATCTGCCAGCAGGTTGCAGCTTGCCCAGGAAAATGCAGTGTCCTTGGAATGTGCAGCAAATCTTATTTCCTGGCAAGGTCGGGGTAAGTGAGCACTGCTGGTACACTTTCTCCTTGAGAACTGGAGCGGAAAAGCTTTTCGCTAAGATGTAGGCGAGCAGAGAAGCAGAATACGCAGCTCCGCAGCTGGCCGAAAGCAAGTGCCGCTTCCCGGCGTCTTTCGGCAAAAGCGGCGCTCCGGAGCTCACCGCTGCCGCTCCAGTCATCTGTGCGCGAAGTAGCCGCTTCTTCGCCTCCGGCAGCCGGAGATCGCGGTAGCTTGCAAGAGGCGAAGAACGAAGCCGCGAAGAAGCCGGCTTGTGTGCGAAGCTCGCAGACAGCTGCAGGACGGTGGCTGCCGCTCTCCTGCCTCTTGAATTCACCCTTGGCATGCCAATGGAAGGTGTTCCAGGACAACCTTCCTGAGTTTTTATTTTAGTTTTCATGCATCCCACCTTGGAAATTCTTGTTGCTCCCCAGAGGCTCCGAGATGCAGAGAACACGGTGGCAGCTGCTGAAAAGAAGGGCAACTGTGAGTTGGTCAAAAACCAAGAACACAGGCAGCTGCCTGTGCTTGGCAAGGAGCAGCTGCTGGATTCTTGCAATTGCCTTCAGTGCGCACGGAAGCCCGCTGCTCTGCTGCTTGGTTTTTCGCCTTCAGTCAATTACACACTGCTGAAGCTGAGGCAGGCAGTTCAGCTTTGCTGCTTTTCAGCATCTCAGCTGCCCTTCTGCTCTGTGACAGCTCTCCAGGTTTCTTGCCTTTGCCAGGCTGCAACGTGCCCGCTAGTACCAAGAACTGGGCAGGAGTGGGCAGAGAGCACGGCCATCTGCCAGCAGGTTGCAGCTTGCCCAGGAAAATGCAGTGTCCTTGGAATGTGCAGCAAATCTTATTTCCTGGCAAGGTCGGGCTAAGTGAGCAGTGCTGGTACACTTTCTCCTTGAGAACTGGAGCGGAAAAGCTTTTCGCTAAGATGTAGGCGAGCAGAGAGGCAGAATACGCAGCTCCGCAGCTGGCCGAAAGCAAGTGCCGCTTCCCGGCGTCTTTCGGCAAAAGCGGCGCTCCGGAGCTCACCGCTACCGCTCCACTGATCTGTGCGCGAAGTAGCCGCTTCTTCGCCTCCGGCAGCCGGAGATCGCGGTAGCTTGCAAGAGGCGAAGAACGAAGCCGCGAAGAAGCTGGCTTGTGTGCGAAGCTCGCAGACAGCTGCAGGACGGTGGCTGCCGCTCTCCTGCCTCTTGAATTCACCCTTGGCATGCCAATGGGAGGTGTTCCAGGACAACCTTCCTGAGTTTTTATTTTAGTTTTCATGCATCCCACCTTGGAAATTCTCGTTGCTCCCCAGAGTCTCCGAGATGCAGAGAACACGGTGGCAGCTGCTGAAAAGAAGGGCAACTGTGAGTTGGTCAAGAAGCAAGAACCTAGGCAGCTGCCTGTGCTTGGCAAGGAGCAGCTGCTGGATTCTTGCAATTGCCTTCAGTGCGCACAGAAGCCCGCTGCTCTGCTGCTTGGTTTTTCGCCTTCAGTCAATTACACACTGCTGAAGCTGAGGCAGTCAGTTCAGCTTTGCTGCTTTTCAGCATCTCAGCTGCCATTCTGCTCTGTGACAGCTCTCCAGGTTTCTTGCCTTCGCCAGGCTGCAACGTGCCCGCTAGTACCAAGAACTGGGCAGGAGTGGGCAGAGAGCACGGCCATCTGCCAGCAGGTTGCAGCTTGCCCAGGAAAATGCAGTGTCCTTGGAATGTGCAGCAAATCTTATTTCCTGGCAAGGTCGGGGTAAGTGAGCACTGCTGGTACACTTTCTCCTTGAGAACTGGAGCGGAAAAGCTTTTCGCTAAGATGTAGGCGAGCAGAGAAGCAGAATACGCAGCTCCGCAGCTGGCCGAAAGCAAGTGCCGCTTCCCGGCGTCTTTCGGCAAAAGCGGCGCTCCGGAGCTCACCGCTGCCGCTCCAGTGATCTGTGCGCGAAGTAGCCGCTTCTTGGCCTCCGGCAGCCGGAGATCGCGGTAGCTTGCAAGAGGCGAAGAACGAAGCCGCGAAGAAGCCGGCTTGTGTGCGAAGCTCGCAGACAGCTGCAGGACGGTGGCTGCCGCTCTCCTGCCTCTTGAATTCACCCTTGGCATGCCAATGGAAGGTGTTCCAGGACAACCTTCCTGAGTTTTTATTTTAGTTTTCATGCATCCCACCTTGGAAATTCTTGTTGCTCCCCAGAGGCTCCGAGATGCAGAGAACACGGTGGCAGCTGCTGAAAAGAAGGGCAACTGTGAGTTGGTCAAAAACCAAGAACACAGGCAGCTGCCTGTGCTTGGCAAGGAGCAGCTGCTGGATTCTTGCAATTGCCTTCAGTGCGCACAGAAGCCCGCTGCTCTGCTGCTTGGTTTTTCGCCTTCAGTCAATTACACACTGCTGAAGCTGAGGCAGGCAGTTCAGCTTTGCTGCTTTTCAGCATCTCAGCTGCCCTTCTGCTCTGTGACAGCTCTCCAGGTTTCTTGCCTTCGCCAGGCTGCAACGTGCCCGCTAGTGGCAAGAACTGGGCAGGAGTGGGCAGAGAGCAGGGCCATCTGCCAGCAGGTTGCAGCTTGCCCAGGAAAATGCAGTGTCCTTGGAATGTGCAGCAAATCTTATTTCCTGGCAAGGTCGGGCTAAGTGAGCAGTGCTGGTACACTTTCTCCTTGAGAACTGGAGCGGAAAAGCTTTTCGCTAAGATGTAGGCGAGCAGAGAGGCAGAATACGCAGCTCCGCAGCTGGCCGAAAGCAAGTGCCGCTTCCCGGCGTCTTTCGGCAAAAGCGGCGCTCCGGAGCGCACCGCTGCCGCTCTAGTCATCTGAGCGCGAAGTAGCCGCTTCTTCGCCTCCGGCAGCCGGAGATCGCGGTAGCTTGTAAGAGGCGAAGAACGAAGCCGCGAAGAAGCCGGCTTGTGTGCGTAGCTCGCAGACTGCTGCAGGACGGTGGCTGCCACTCTCGTGCCTCTTGAATTCACCCTTGGCATGCCAATCGAAGGTGTTCCAGGACAACCTTCCTGAGTTTTTATTTTACTTTTCATGCATCCCTCCTTGGAAATTCTTGTTGCTCCCCAGAGGCTCCGAGATGCAGAGAACACGGTGGCAGCTGCTGAAAAGAAGGGCAACTGTGAGTTGGTCAAGAAGCAAGAACGTAGGCAGCTGCCCGTGCTTGGCACGGAGCAGCTGCTGGATTCTTGAAATTGCCTTCAGTGCGCACAGAAGCCCGCTGCTCTGCTGCTTGGTTTTTCGCCTTCAGTCAATTGCACACTACTGAAGCTGAGGCAGGCTGTTCAGCTTTGCTGCTTTCCTGCATCTCAGCTGCCCTTCTGCTCTGTGACAGCTCTCCAGGTTTCTTGCCTTTGCCAGGCTGCAACGTGCCCGCTACTACCCAGAGCTGGGCAGGAGTGGGCAGAGAGCACGGCCATCTGTCAGCAGGTTGCAGCTTGCCCAGGAAAATGCAGTGTCCTTGGCATGTGCAGCAAATCCCATTTCTTGGCAAGGTCGGGCTAAGTGACCTTTTCTGGCACACTTTGTCCTTGAGAACTGGAGCGGAAAAGCTTTTCGCTAAGATGTAGGCGACTAGAGAGGCAGAATACGGAGCTCCGCAGCTGGCCGAAAGCAAGTGCTACTACCCGGCGTCTTTAGGCAAAAGCGGCGTTCCGGAGCTCACCGCTGCCGCTCCAGTGATCTGTGCGAAAAGTAGCCGCTTCTTCGCCTCCGGCAGCCGGAGATCGCGGTAGCTTGTAAGAGGCGAAGAACGAAGCCGCCAAGAAGCCGGCTTGTGTGCGTAGCTCGCAGACTGCTGCAGGACGGTGGCTGCGGCTCTCCTGCCTCTTGAATTCACCCTTGGCATGCCAATGGAAGGTGTTCCAGGACAACCTTCCTGAGTTTTTATTTTACTTTTCATGCATCCCTCCTTGGAAATTCTTGTTGCTCCCCAGAGGCTCCGAGATGCAGAGAACACGGTGGCAGCTGCTGAAAAGAAGGGCAACTGTGAGTTGGTCAAGAAGCAAGAACCTAGGCAGCTGCCTGTGCTTGGCACGGAGCAGCTGCTGGATTCTTGCAATTGCCTTCAGTGCGCACGGAAGCCCGCTGCTCTGCTGCTTGGTTTTTCGCCTTCAGTCAATTGCACACTACTGAAGCTGAGGCAGGCTGTTCAGCTTTGCTGCTTTTCAGCATCTCAGCTGCCCATCTGCTCTGTGACAGCTCTCCAGGTTTCTTGCCGTTGCCAGGCTGCAACGTGCCCGCTACTACCCAGAGCTGGGCAGGAGTGGGCAGAGAGCACGGCCATCTGTCAGCAGGTTGCAGCTTGCCCAGGAAAATGCAGTGTCCTTGGCATGTGCAGCAAATCCCATTTCTTGGCAAGGTCGTGCTAAGTGAGCTGTCCTGGTACAGTTTCTCCTTGAGAACTGGAGCGGAAAAGCTTTTCGCTAAGATATAGGCGACTAGAGAGGCAGAATACGCGGCTCCGCAGCTGGCCGAAAGCAAGTGCCGCTTCCCGGCGTCTTTCGGCAAAAGCGGCGCTCCGGAGCGCACCGCTGCCGCTCCAGTCATCTGTACGCGAAGTAGCCGCTTCTTCGCCTCTGGCAGCCGGAGATCGCGGTAGCTTGCAAGAGGCGAAGAACGAAGCCGCGAAGAAGCCGGCTTGTGTGCGTAGCTCGCAGACTGCTGCAGGACGGTGGCTGCCGCTCTCCTGCCTCTTGAATTCACCCTTGGCATGCCAATGGAAGCTGTTCCAGGACAACCTTCCTGAGTTTTTATTTTACTTTTCATGCATCCCTCCTTGGAAATTCTTGTTGCTCCCCAGAGGCTCCGAGATGCAGAGAACACGGTGGCAGCTGCTGAAAAGAAGGGCAACTGTGAGTTGGTCAAGAAGCAAGAACCTAGGTAGCTGCCTGTGCTTGGCGAGGAGCAGCTGCTGGATTCTTGCAATTGCCTTCAGTGCGCACAGAAGCCCGCTGCTCTGCTGCTTGGTTTTTCGCCTTCAGTCAATTGCACACTACTGAAGCTGAGGCAGGCTGTTCAGCTTTGCTGCTTTTCAGCATCTCAGCTGCCCATCTGCTCTGTGACAGCTCTCCAGGTTTCTTGCCTTTGCCAGGCTGCAACGTACCCGCTACTACCCAGAGCTGGGCAGGAGTGGGCAGAGAGCACGGCCATCTGTCAGCAGGTTGCAGCTTGCCCAGGAAAATGCAGTGTCCTTGGCATGTGCAGCAAATCCCATTTCTTGGCAAGGTCGTGCTAAGTGAGCTGTCCTGGTACAGTTTCTCCTTGAGAACTGGAGCGGAAAAGCTTTTCGCTAAGATGTAGGCGACTAGAGAGGCAGAATACGGAGCTCCGCAGCTGGCCGAAAGCAAGTGCCGCTTCCCGGCGTCTTTCGGCAAAAGCGGTGTTCCGGAGCTCACCGCTGCCGCTCCACTCATCTGTGCACGAAGTAGCCGCTTCTTGGCCTCCGGCAGCCGGAGATCGCGGTAGCTTGTAAGAGGCGAAGAACGAAGCCGCGAAGAAGCCGGCTTGTGTGTGTAGCTCGCAGACTGCTGCAGGACGGTGGCTGCCGCTCTCCTGCCTCTTGAATTCACCCTTGGCATGCCAATGGAAGGTGTTCCAGGACAATCTTCCTGAGTTTTTATTTTACTTTTCATGCATCCCTCCTTGGAAATTCTTGTTGCTCCCCAGAGGCTCCGAGATGCAGAGAACACGGCGGCAGCTGCTGAAAAGAAGAGCAACTGTGAGTTGGTCAAGAAGCAAGAACCTAGGCAGCTGCCTGTTCTTGGCGAGGAGCAGCTGCTGGATTGCTTGCAATTGCCTTCAGTGCGCACAGAAGCCCGCTGCTCTGCTGCTTGGTTTTTCGCCTTCAGTCAATTGCACACTACTGAAGCTGAGGCAGGCTGTTCAGCTTTGCTGCTTTTCAGCATCTCTGCTGCCTTTCTGCTCTGTGACAGCTCTCCAGGTTTCTTGCCTTCTCCAGGCTGCAACGTGCCCGCTACTACCCAGAGCTGGGCAGGAGTGGGCAGAGAGCACGGCCATCTGTCAGCAGGTTGCAGCTTGCCCAGGAAAATGCAGTGTCCTTGGCATGTGCAGCAAATCCCATTTCTTGGCAAGGTCGGGCTAAGTGACCTTTTCTGGCACACTTTGTCCTTGAGAACTGGAGCGGAAAAGCTTTTCGCTAAGATGTAGGCGACTACAGAGGCAGAATACGGAGCTCCGGAGCTGGCCGAAAGCAAGTGCCGTTTCCCGGCGTCTTTCGGCAAAAGCGGCGCTCCGGAGCTCACCGCTGCCGCTCCAGTCATCTGTGCGCGAAGTAGCTGCTTCTTGGCCTCCGGCAGCCGGAGATCACGGTAGCTTGTAAGAGGCGAAGAACGAAGCCGCGAAGAAGCCGGCTTATGTGCGTAGCTCGCAGACTGCTGCAGGACGGTGGCTGCCGCTCTCCTGCCTCTTGAATTCACCCTTGGCATGCCAATGGAAGCTGTTCCAGGACAACCTTCCTGAGTTTTTATTTTACTTTTCATGCATCCCTCCTTGGAAATTCTTGTTGCTCCCCAGAGGCTCCGAGATGCAGAGAACACGGTGGCAGCTGCTGAAAAGAAGGGCAACTGTGAGTTGGTCAAGAAGCAAGAACATAGGCAGCTGCCTGTGCTTGGCACGGAGCAGCTGCTGGATTCTTGCAATTGCCTTCAGTGCGCACAGAAGCCCGCTGCTCTGCTGCTTGGTTTTTCGCCTTCAGTCAATTGCACACTACTGAAGCTGAGGCAGGCTGTTCAGCTTTGCTGCTTTTCAGCATCTCAGCTGCCCTTCTGCTCTGTGACAGCTCTCCAGGTTTCTTGCCTTCGCCAGGCTGCAACGTGCCCGCTACTACCCAGAGCTGGGCAGGAGTGGGCAGAGAGCACGGCCATCTGTCAGCAGGTTGCAGCTTGCCCAGGAAAATGCAGTGTCCTTGGCATGTGCAGCAAATACCATTTCTTGGCAAGGTCGTGCTAAGTGAGCTGTCCTGGTACAGTTTCTCCTTGAGAACTGGAGCGGAAAAGCTTTTCGCTAAGATGTAGGCGACTAGAGAGGCAGAATACGGAGCTCCGCAGCTGGCCGAAAGCAAGTGCCG
Source organism: Vidua macroura (assembly GCF_024509145.1). NCBI lineage: Eukaryota > Metazoa > Chordata > Aves > Passeriformes > Viduidae > Vidua > Vidua macroura. The sequence goes on along the minus strand of NC_071573.1, from coordinate 41,401,414 downwards.
CTTCCCGGCGTCTTTCGGCAAAAGCGGTGTTCCGGAGCTCACCGCTGCCGCTCCACTCATCTGTGCACGAAGTAGCCGCTTCTTGGCCTCCGGCAGCCGGAGATCGCGGTAGCTTGTAAGAGGCGAAGAACGAAGCCGCGAAGAAGCCGGCTTGTGTGTGTAGCTCGCAGACTGCTGCAGGACGGTGGCTGCCGCTCTCCTGCCTCTTGAATTCACCCTTGGCATGCCAATGGAAGGTGTTCCAGGACAATCTTCCTGAGTTTTTATTTTACTTTTCATGCATCCCTCCTTGGAAATTCTTGTTGCTCCCCAGAGGCTCCGAGATGCAGAGAACACGGCGGCAGCTGCTGAAAAGAAGAGCAACTGTGAGTTGGTCAAGAAGCAAGAACCTAGGCAGCTGCCTGTTCTTGGCGAGGAGCAGCTGCTGGATTGCTTGCAATTGCCTTCAGTGCGCACAGAAGCCCGCTGCTCTGCTGCTTGGTTTTTCGCCTTCAGTCAATTGCACACTACTGAAGCTGAGGCAGGCTGTTCAGCTTTGCTGCTTTTCAGCATCTCTGCTGCCTTTCTGCTCTGTGACAGCTCTCCAGGTTTCTTGCCTTCTCCAGGCTGCAACGTGCCCGCTACTACCCAGAGCTGGGCAGGAGTGGGCAGAGAGCACGGCCATCTGTCAGCAGGTTGCAGCTTGCCCAGGAAAATGCAGTGTCCTTGGCATGTGCAGCAAATCCCATTTCTTGGCAAGGTCGGGCTAAGTGACCTTTTCTGGCACACTTTGTCCTTGAGAACTGGAGCGGAAAAGCTTTTCGCTAAGATGTAGGCGACTACAGAGGCAGAATACGGAGCTCCGGAGCTGGCCGAAAGCAAGTGCCGTTTCCCGGCGTCTTTCGGCAAAAGCGGCGCTCCGGAGCTCACCGCTGCCGCTCCAGTCATCTGTGCGCGAAGTAGCTGCTTCTTGGCCTCCGGCAGCCGGAGATCACGGTAGCTTGTAAGAGGCGAAGAACGAAGCCGCGAAGAAGCCGGCTTATGTGCGTAGCTCGCAGACTGCTGCAGGACGGTGGCTGCCGCTCTCCTGCCTCTTGAATTCACCCTTGGCATGCCAATGGAAGCTGTTCCAGGACAACCTTCCTGAGTTTTTATTTTACTTTTCATGCATCCCTCCTTGGAAATTCTTGTTGCTCCCCAGAGGCTCCGAGATGCAGAGAACACGGTGGCAGCTGCTGAAAAGAAGGGCAACTGTGAGTTGGTCAAGAAGCAAGAACATAGGCAGCTGCCTGTGCTTGGCGAGGAGCAGCTGCTGGATTCTTGCAATTGCCTTCAGTGCGCACAGAAGCCCGCTGCTCTGCTGCTTGGTTTTTCGCCTTCAGTCAATTGCACACTACTGAAGCTGAGGCAGGCTGTTCAGCTTTGCTGCTTTTCAGCATCTCAGCTGCCCATCAGCTCTGTGACAGCTCTCCAGGTTTCTTGCCTTTGCCAGGCTGCAACGTGCCCGCTACTACCCAGAGCTGGGCAGGAGTGGGCAGAGAGCACGGCCATCTGTCAGCAGGTTGCAGCTTGCCCAGGAAAATGCAGTTTCCTTGGCATGTGCAGCAAATCCCATTTCTTGCCAAGGTCGGGGTAAGTGAGCTGTTCTGGTACACTTTCTCCTTGAGAACTGGAGCGGAAAAGCTTTTCGCTAAGATGTAGGCGACTAGAGAGGCAGAATACGGAGCTCCGCAGCTGGCCGAAAGCAAGTGCCGCTTCCCGGCGTCTTTCGGCAAAAGCGGTGTTCCGGAGCTCACCGCTGCCGCTCCACTCATCTGTGCACGAAGTAGCCGCTTCTTGGCCTCCGGCAGCCGGAGATCGCGGTAGCTTGCAAGAGGCGAAGAACGAAGCCGCGAAGAAGCCGGCTTGTGTGTGTAGCTCGCAGACTGCTGCAGGACGGTGGCTGCCGCTCTCCTGCCTCTTGAATTCACCCTTGGCATGCCAATGGAAGGTGTTCCAGGACAATCTTCCTGAGTTTTTATTTTACTTTTCATGCATCCCTCCTTGGAAATTCTTGTTGCTCCCCAGAGGCTCCGAGATGCAGAGAACACGGCGGCAGCTGCTGAAAAGAAGAGCAACTGTGAGTTGGTCAAGAAGCAAGAACCTAGGCAGCTGCCTGTTCTTGGCGAGGAGCAGCTGCTGGATTGCTTGCAATTGCCTTCAGTGCGCACAGAAGCCCGCTGCTCTGCTGCTTGGTTTTTCGCCTTCAGTCAATTGCACACTACTGAAGCTGAGGCAGGCTGTTCAGCTTTGCTGCTTTTCAGCATCTCTGCTGCCTTTCTGCTCTGTGACAGCTCTCCAGGTTTCTTGCCTTCTCCAGGCTGCAACGTGCCCGCTACTACCCAGAGCTGGGCAGGAGTGGGCAGAGAGCACGGCCATCTGTCAGCAGGTTGCAGCTTGCCCAGGAAAATGCAGTGTCCTTGGCATGTGCAGCAAATCCCATTTCTTGGCAAGGTCGGGCTAAGTGACCTTTTCTGGCACACTTTGTCCTTGAGAACTGGAGCGGAAAAGCTTTTCGCTAAGATGTAGGCGACTACAGAGGCAGAATACGGAGCTCCGGAGCTGGCCGAAAGCAAGTGCCGTTTCCCGGCGTCTTTCGGCAAAAGCGGCGCTCCGGAGCTCACCGCTGCCGCTCCAGTCATCTGCGCGCGAAGTAGCTGCTTCTTGGCCTCCGGCAGCCGGAGATCGCGGTAGCTTGTAAGAGGCGAAGAACGAAGCCGCGAAGAAGCCGGCTTATGTGCGTAGCTCGCAGACTGCTGCAGGACGGTGGCTGCCGCTCTCCTGCCTCTTGAATTCACCCTTGGCATGCCAATGGAAGGTGTTCCAGGACAACCTTCCTGAGTTTTTATTTTACTTTTCATGCATCCCTCCTTGGAAATTCTTGTTGCTCCCCAGAGGCTCCGAGATGCAGAGAACACGGTGGCAGCTGCTGAAAAGAAGGGCAACTGTGAGTTGGTCAAGAAGCAAGAACATAGGCAGCTGCCTGTGCTTGGCACGGAGCAGCTGCTGGATTCTTGCAATTGCCTTCAGTGCGCACAGAAGCCCGCTGCTCTGCTGCTTGGTTTTTCGCCTTCAGTCAATTGCACACTACTGAAGCTGAGGCAGGCTGTTCAGCTTTGCTGCTTTTCAGCATCTCAGCTGCCCTTCTGCTCTGTGACAGCTCTCCAGGTTTCTTGCCTTCGCCAGGCTGCAACGTGCCCGCTACTACCCAGAGCTGGGCAGGAGTGGGCAGAGAGCACGGCCATCTGTCAGCAGGTTGCAGCTTGCCCAGGAAAATGCAGTGTCCTTGGCATGTGCAGCAAATACCATTTCTTGGCAAGGTCGGGCTAAGTGAGCAGTGCTGGTACACTTTCTCCTTGAGAACTGGAGCGGAAAAGCTTTTCGCTAAGATGTAGGTGAATAGAGAGGCAGAATACGGAGCTCCGCAGCTGGCCGAAAGCAAGTGCCGCTTCCCGGCGTCTTTCGGCAAAAGCGGCGCTCCGGAGCTCACCGCTGCCGCTCCAGTCATCTGTGCGCGAAGTAGCCGCTTCTTCGCCTCCGGCCGCCGGAGATCGCGGTAGCTTGTAAGAGGCGAAGAACGAAGCCGCGAAGAAGCCGGCTTGTGTGCGTAGCTCGCAGACTGCTGCAGGACGGTGGCTGCCGCTCTCCTGCCTCTTGAATTCACCCTTGGCATGCCAATGGAAGCTGTTCCAGGACAACCTTCCTGAGTTTTTATTTTACTTTTCATGCATCCCTCCTTGGAAATTCTTGTTGCTCCCCAGAGGCTCCGAGATGCAGAGAACACGGTGGCAGCTGCTGAAAAGAAGGGCAACTGTGAGTTGGTCAAGAAGCAAGAACCTAGGCAGCTGCCTGTGCTTGGCAAGGAGCAGCTGCTGGATTCTTGCAATTGCCTTCAGTGCGCACAGAAGCCCGCTGCTCTGCTGCTTGGTTTTTCGCCTTCAGTCAATTGCACACTACTGAAGCTGAGGCAGGCTGTTCAGCTTTGCTGCTTTTCAGCATCTCAGCTGCCCTTCTGCTCTGTGACAGCTCTCCAGGTTTCTTGCCTTTGCCAGGCTGCAACGTGCCCGCTACTACCCAGAGCTGGGCAGGAGTGGGCAGAGAGCACGGCCATCTGTCAGCAGGTTGCAGCTTGCCCAGGAAAATGCAGTGTCCTTGGCATGTGCAGCAAATACCATTTCTTGGCAAGGTCGGGCTAAATGAGCAGTGCTGGTACACTTTCTCCTTGAGAACTGGAGCGGAAAAGCTTTTCGCTAAGATGTGGGTGACTAGAGAGGCAGAATACGGAGCTCCGCAGCTGGCCGAAAGCAAGTGCCGCTTCCCGGCGTCTTTCGGCAAAAGCGGCGCTCCGGAGCGCACCGCTGCCGCTCTAGTCATCTGAGCGCGAAGTAGCCGCTTCTTCGCCTCCGGCAGCCGGAGATCGCGGTAGCTTGTAAGAGGCGAAGAACGAAGCCGCGAAGAAGCCGGCTTGTGTGCGTAGCTCGCAGACTGCTGCAGGACGGTGGCTGCCACTCTCGTGCCTCTTGAATTCACCCTTGGCATGCCAATGGAAGGTGTTCCAGGACAACCTTCCTGAGTTTTTATTTTACTTTTCATGCATCCCTCCTTGGAAATTCTTGTTGCTCCCCAGAGTCTCCGAGATGCAGAGAACACGGTGGCAGCTGCTGAAAAGAAGGGCAACTGTGAGTTGGTCAAGAAGCAAGAACATAGGCAGCTGCCCGTGCTTTGCACGGAGCAGCTGCTGGATTCTTGCAATTGCCTTCAGTGCGCACGGAAGCCCGCTGCTCTGCTGCTTGGTTTTTCGCCTTCAGTCAATTGCACACTACTGAAGCTGAGGCAGGCTGTTCAGCTTTGCTGCTTTTCAGCATCTCAGCTGCCCTTCTGCTCTGTGACAGCTCTCCAGGTTTCTTGCCTTTGCCAGGCTGCAACGTGCCCGCTACTAACCAGAGCTGGGCAGGAGTGGGCAGAGAGCACGGCCATCTGTCAGCAGGTTGCAGCTTGCCCAGGAAAATGCAGTGTCCTTGGCATGTGCAGCAAATACCATTTCTTGGCAAGGTCGGGCTAAGTGAGCAGTGCTGGTACACTTTCTCCTTGAGAACTGGAGCGGAAAAGCTTTTCGCTAAGATGTAGGCGAGCAGAGAGGCAGAATACGGAGCTCCGCAGCTGGCCGAAAGCAAGTGCCGCTTCCCGGCGTCTTTCGGCAAAAGCGGCGCTCCGGAGCTCACCGCTACCGCTCCACTGATCTGTGCGCGAAGTAGCCGCTTCTTGGCCTCCGGCAGCCGGAGATCGCGGTAGCTTGCAAGAGGCGAAGAACGAAGCCGCGAAGAAGCCGGCTTGTGTGCGAAGCTCGCACACAGCTGCAGGACGGTGGCTGCCGCTCTCCTGCCTCTTGAATTCACCCTTGGCATGCCAATGGAAGGTGTTCCAGGACAACCTTCCTGAGTTTTTATTTTAGTTTTCATGCATCCCACCTTGGAAATTCTTGTTGCTCCCCAGAGGCTCCGAGATGCAGAGAACACGGTGGCAGCTGCTGAAAAGAAGGGCAACTGTGAGTTGGTCAAGAAGCAAGAACCTTGCCTGTGCTTGGCAAGGAGCAGCTGCTGGATTCTTGCAATTGCCTTCAGTGCGCACAGAAGCCCGCTGCTCTGCTGCTTGGTTTTTCGCCTTCAGTCAATTACACACTGCTGAAGCTGAGGCAGGCAGTTCAGCTTTGCTGCTTTTCAGCATCTCAGCTGCCCTTCTGCTCTGTGACAGCTCTCCAGGTTTCTTGCCTTTGCCAGGCTGCAACGTGCCCGCTAGTACCAAGAACTGGGCAGGAGTGGGCAGAGAGCACGGCCATCTGCCAGCAGGTTGCAGCTTGCCCAGGAAAATGCAGTGTCCTTGGAATGTGCAGCAAATCTTATTTCCTGGCAAGGTCGGGCTAAGTGAGCAGTGCTGGTACACTTTCTCCTTGAGAACTGGAGCGGAAAAGCTTTTCGCTAAGATGTAGGCGAGCAGAGAGGCAGAATACGCAGCTCCGCAGCTGGCCGAAAGCACGTGCCGCTTCCCGGCGTCTTTCGGCAAAAGCGGCGCTCCGGAGCTCACCGCTGCCGCTCCACTCATCTGTGCGCGAAGTAGCCGCTTCTTCGCCTCCGGCAGCCGGAGATCGCGGTAGCTTGCAAGAGGCGAAGAACGAAGCCGTGAGGAAGCCGGCTTGTCTGCGAAGCTCGCACACAGCTGCAGGACGGTGGCTGCCGCTCTCCTGCCTCTTGAATTCACCCTTGGCATGCCAATGGGAGGTGATCCAGGACAACCTTCCTGAGTTTTTATTTTAGTTTTCATGCATCCCACCTTGGAAATTCTCGTTGCTCCCCAGAGTCTCCGAGATGCAGAGAACACGGTGGCAGCTGCTGAAAAGAAGGGCAACTGTGAGTTGGTCAAGAAGCAAGAACCTAGGCAGCTGCCTGTGCTTGGCAAGGAGCAGCTGCTGGATTCTTGCAATTGCCTTCAGTGCGCACAGAAGCCCGCTGCTCTGCTGCTTGGTTTTTCGCCTTCAGTCAATTACACACTGCTGAAGCTGAGGCAGTCAGTTCAGCTTTGCTGCTTTTCAGCATCTCAGCTGCCCTTCTGCTCTGTGACAGCTCTCCAGGTTTCTTGCCTTCACCAGGCTGCAACGTGCCCGCTAGTACCAAGAACTGGGCAGGAGTGGGCAGAGAGCACGGCCATCTGCCAGCAGGTTGCAGCTTGCCCAGGAAAATGCAGTGTCCTTGGAATGTGCAGCAAATCTTATTTCCTGGCAAGGTCGGGCTAAGTGAGCAGTGCTGGTACACTTTCTCCTTGAGAACTGGAGCGGAAAAGCTTTTCGCTAAGATGTAGGCGAGCAGAGAAGCAGAATACGCAGCTCCGCAGCTGGCCGAAAGCAAGTGCCGCTTCCCGGCGTCTTTCGGCAAAAGCGGCGCTCCGGAGCTCACCGCTGCCGCTCCAGTGATCTGTGCGCGAAGTAGCCGCTTCTTCGCCTCCGGCAGCCGGAGATCGCGGTAGCTTGCAAGAGGCGAAGAACGAAGCCGCGAAGAAGCCGGCTTGTGTGCGAAGCTCGCAGACAGCTGCAGGACGGTGGCTGCCGCTCTCCTGCCTCTTGAATTCACCCTTGGCATGCCAATGGAAGGTGTTCCAGGACAACCTTCCTGAGTTTTTATTTTAGTTTTCATGCATCCCACCTTGGAAATTCTTGTTGCTCCCCAGAGGCTCCGAGATGCAGAGAACACGGTGGCAGCTGCTGAAAAGAAGGGCAACTGTGAGTTGGTCAAAAACCAAGAACCTAGGCAGCTGCCTGTGCTTGGCAAGGAGCAGCTGCTGGATTCTTGCAATTGCCTTCAGTGCGCACAGAAGCCCGCTGCTCTGCTGCTTGGTTTTTCGCCTTCAGTCAATTGCACACTACTGAAGCTGAGGCAGGCTGTTCAGCTTTGCTGCTTTTCAGCATCTCAGCTGCCCTTCTGCTCTGTGACAGCTCTCCAGGTTTCTTGCCTTTGCCAGGCTGCAACGTGCCCGCTACTACCCAGAGCTGGGCAGGAGTGGGCAGAGAGCAGGGCCATCTGTCAGCAGGTTGCAGCTTGCCCAGGAAAATGCAGTGTCCTTGGCATGTGCAGCAAATGCCATTTCTTGGCAAGGTCGGGCTAAGTGAGCTGTTCTGGTACACTTTCTCCTTGAGAACTGGAGCGGAAAAGCTTTTCGCTAAGATATAGGCGACTAGAGAGGCAGAATACGCGGCTCCGGAGCTGGCCGAAAGCAAGTGCCGCTTCCCGGCGTCTTTCGGCAAAAGCGGCGCTCCGGAGCTCACCGCTGCCGCTCCAGTCATCTGTGCGCGAAGTAGCCGCTTCTTCGCCTCCGGCAGCCGGAGATCGCGGTAGCTTGTAAGAGGCGAAGAACGAAGCCGCGAAGAAGCCGGCTTGTGGGCGTAGCTCGCAGACTGCTGCAGGACGGTGGCTGCCGCTCTCCTGCCTCTTGAATTCACCCTTGGCATGCCAATGGAAGCTGTTCCAGGACAACCTTCCTGAGTTTTTATTTTACTTTTCATGCATCCCTCCTTGGAAATTCTTGTTGCTCCCCAGAGTCTCCGAGATGCAGAGAACACGGTGGCAGCTGCTGAAAAGAAGGGCAACTGTGAGTTGGTCAAGAAGCAAGAACCTAGGCAGCTGCCTGTGCTTGGCGAGGAGCAGCTGCTGGATTCTTGCAATTGCCTTCAGTGCGCACAGAAGCCCGCTGCTCTGCTGCTTGGTTTTTCACCTTCAGTCAATTGCACACTACTGAAGCTGAGGCAGGCTGTTCAGCTTTGCTGCTTTTCAGCATCTCAGCTGCCCATCAGCTCTGTGACAGCTCTCCAGGTTTCTTGCCTTTGCCAGGCTGCAACGTGCCCGCTACTACCCAGAGCTGGGCAGGAGTGGGCAGAGAGCACGGCCATCTGTCAGCAGGTTGCAGCTTGCCCAGGAAAATGCAGTTTCCTTGGCATGTGCAGCAAATCCCATTTCTTGCCAAGGTCGGGGTAAGTGAGCTGTTCTGGTACACTTTCTCCTTGAGAACTGGAGCGGAAAAGCTTTTCGCTAAGATGTAGGCGACTAGAGAGGCAGAATACGGAGCTCCGCAGCTGGCCGAAAGCAAGTGCCGCTTCCCGGCGTCTTTCGGCAAAAGCGGTGTTCCGGAGCTCACCGCTGCCGCTCCACTCATCTGTGCACGAAGTAGCCGCTTCTTGGCCTCCGGCAGCCGGAGATCGCGGTAGCTTGTAAGAGGCGAAGAACGAAGCCGCGAAGAAGCCGGCTTGTGTGTGTAGCTCGCAGACTGCTGCAGGACGGTGGCTGCCGCTCTCCTGCCTCTTGAATTCACCCTTGGCATGCCAATGGAAGCTGTTCCAGGACAATCTTCCTGAGTTTTTATTTTACTTTTCATGCATCCCTCCTTGGAAATTCTTGTTGCTCCCCAGAGGCTCCGAGATGCAGAGAACACGGCGGCAGCTGCTGAAAAGAAGAGCAACTGTGAGTTGGTCAAGAAGCAAGAACCTAGGCAGCTGCCTGTTCTTGGCGAGGAGCAGCTGCTGGATTGCTTGCAATTGCCTTCAGTGCGCACAGAAGCCCGCTGCTCTGCTGCTTGGTTTTTCGCCTTCAGTCAATTGCACACTACTGAAGCTGAGGCAGGCTGTTCAGCTTTGCTGCTTTTCAGCATCTCTGCTGCCTTTCTGCTCTGTGACAGCTCTCCAGGTTTCTTGCCTTCTCCAGGCTGCAACGTGCCCGCTACTACCCAGAGCTGGGCAGGAGTGGGCAGAGAGCACGGCCATCTGTCAGCAGGTTGCAGCTTGCCCAGGAAAATGCAGTGTCCTTGGCATGTGCAGCAAATCCCATTTCTTGGCAAGGTCGGGCTAAGTGACCTTTTCTGGCACACTTTGTCCTTGAGAACTGGAGCGGAAAAGCTTTTCGCTAAGATGTAGGCGACTACAGAGGCAGAATACGGAGCTCCGGAGCTGGCCGAAAGCAAGTGCCGTTTCCCGGCGTCTTTCGGCAAAAGCGGCGCTCCGGAGCTCACCGCTGCCGCTCCAGTCATCTGTGCGCGAAGTAGCTGCTTCTTGGCCTCCGGCAGCCGGAGATCGCGGTAGCTTGTAAGAGGCGAAGAACGAAGCCGCGAAGAAGCCGGCTTATGTGCGTAGCTCGCAGACTGCTGCAGGACGGTGGCTGCCGCTCTCCTGCCTCTTGAATTCACCCTTGGCATGCCAATGGAAGCTGTTCCAGGACAACCTTCCTGAGTTTTTATTTTACTTTTCATGCATCCCTCCTTGGAAATTCTTGTTGCTCCCCAGAGGCTCCGAGATGCAGAGAACACGGTGGCAGCTGCTGAAAAGAAGGGCAACTGTGAGTTGGTCAAGAAGCAAGAACATAGGCAGCTGCCTGTGCTTGGCACGGAGCAGCTGCTGGATTCTTGCAATTGCCTTCAGTGCGCACAGAAGCCCGCTGCTCTGCTGCTTGGTTTTTCGCCTTCAGTCAATTGCACACTACTGAAGCTGAGGCAGGCTGTTCAGCTTTGCTGCTTTTCAGCATCTCAGCTGCCCTTCTGCTCTGTGACAGCTCTCCAGGTTTCTTGCCTTCGCCAGGCTGCAACGTGCCCGCTACTACCCAGAGCTGGGCAGGAGTGGGCAGAGAGCACGGCCATCTGTCAGCAGGTTGCAGCTTGCCCAGGAAAATGCAGTGTCCTTGGCATGTGCAGCAAATACCATTTCTTGGCAAGGTCGGGCTAAGTGAGCAGTGCTGGTACACTTTCTCCTTGAGAACTGGAGCGGAAAAGCTTTTCGCTAAGATGTAGGTGAATAGAGAGGCAGAATACGGAGCTCCGCAGCTGGCCGAAAGCAAGTGCCGCTTCCCGGCGTCTTTCGGCAAAAGCGGCGCTCCAGAGCGCACCGCTGCCGCTCTAGTCATCTGAGCGCGAAGTAGCCGCTTCTTCGCCTCCGGCAGCCGGAGATCGCGGTAGCTTGTAAGAGGCGAAGAACGAAGCCGCGAAGAAGCCGGCTTGTGTGCGTAGCTCGCAGACTGCTGCAGGACGGTGGCTGCCACTCTCGTGCCTCTTGAATTCACCCTTGGCATGCCAATGGAAGGTGTTCCAGGACAACCTTCCTGAGTTTTTATTTTACTTTTCATGCATCCCTCCTTGGAAATTCTTGTTGCTCCCCAGAGTCTCCGAGATGCAGAGAACACGGTGGCAGCTGCTGAAAAGAAGGGCAACTGTGAGTTGGTCAAGAAGCAAGAACATAGGCAGCTGCCCGTGCTTTGCACGGAGCAGCTGCTGGATTCTTGCAATTGCCTTCAGTGCGCACGGAAGCCCGCTGCTCTGCTGCTTGGTTTTTCGCCTTCAGTCAATTGCACACTACTGAAGCTGAGGCAGGCTGTTCAGCTTTGCTGCTTTTCAGCATCTCAGCTGCCCTTCTGCTCTGTGACAGCTCTCCAGGTTTCTTGCCTTTGCCAGGCTGCAACGTGCCCGCTACTAACCAGAGCTGGGCAGGAGTGGGCAGAGAGCACGGCCATCTGTCAGCAGGTTGCAGCTTGCCCAGGAAAATGCAGTGTCCTTGGCATGTGCAGCAAATACCATTTCTTGGCAAGGTCGGGCTAAGTGAGCAGTGCTGGTACACTTTCTCCTTGAGAACTGGAGCGGAAAAGCTTTTCGCTAAGATGTAGGCGACTACAGAGGCAGAATACGGAGCTCCGCAGCTGGCCGAAAGCAAGTGCCGCTTCCCGGCGTCTTTCGGCAAAAGCGGCGCTCCGGAGCTCACCGCTACCGCTCCACTGATCTGTGCGCGAAGTAGCCGCTTCTTCGCCTCCGGCAGCCGGAGATCGCGGTAGCTTGCAAGAGGCGAAGAACGAAGCCGCGAAGAAGCCGGCTTGTGTGCGAAGCTCGCACACAGCTGCAGGACGGTGGCTGCCGCTCTCCTGCCTCTTGAATTCACCCTTGGCATGCCAATGGAAGGTGTTCCAGGACAACCTTCCTGAGTTTTTATTTTAGTTTTCATGCATCCCACCTTGGAAATTCTTGTTGCTCCCCAGAGGCTCCGAGATGCAGAGAACACGGTGGCAGCTGCTGAAAAGAAGGGCAACTGTGAGTTGGTCAAGAAGCAAGAACCTAGGCAGCTGCCTGTGCTTGGCAAGGAGCAGCTGCTGGATTCTTGCAATTGCCTTCAGTGCGCACAGAAGCCCGCTGCTCTGCTGCTTGGTTTTTCGCCTTCAGTCAATTACACACTGCTGAAGCTGAGGCAGGCAGTTCAGCTTTGCTGCTTTTCAGCATCTCAGCTGCCCTTCTGCTCTGTGACAGCTCTCCAGGTTTCTTGCCTTTGCCAGGCTGCAACGTGCCCGCTAGTACCAAGAACTGGGCAGGAGTGGGCAGAGAGCACGGCCATCTGCCAGCAGGTTGCAGCTTGCCCAGGAAAATGCAGTGTCCTTGGAATGTGCAGCAAATCTTATTTCCTGGCAAGGTCGGGCTAAGTGAGCAGTGCTGGTACACTTTCTCCTTGAGAACTGGAGCGGAAAAGCTTTTCGCTAAGATGTAGGCGAGCAGAGAGGCAGAATACGCAGCTCCGCAGCTGGCCGAAAGCAAGTGCCGCTTCCCGGCGTCTTTCGGCAAAAGCGGCGCTCCGGAGCTCACCGCTACCGCTCCACTGATCTGTGCGCGAAGTAGCCGCTTCTTCGCCTCCGGCAGCCGGAGATCGCGGTAGCTTGCAAGAGGCGAAGAACGAAGCCGCGAAGAAGCTGGCTTGTGTGCGAAGCTCGCAGACAGCTGCAGGACGGTGGCTGCCGCTCTCCTGCCTCTTGAATTCACCCTTGGCATGCCAATGGAAGCTGTTCCAGGACAACCTTCCTGAGTTTTTATTTTAGTTTTCATGCATCCCACCTTGGAAATTCTCGTTGCTCCCCTGAGGCTCCGAGATGCAGAGAACACGGTGGCAGCTGCTGAAAAGAAGGGCAACTGTGAGTTGGTCAAGAAGCAAGAACCTAGGCAGCTGCCTGTGCTTGGCAAGGAGCAGCTGCTGGATTCTTGCAATTGCCTTCAGTGCGCACAGAAGCCCGCTGCTCTGCTGCTTGGTTTTTCGCCTTCAGTCAATTGCACACTACTGAAGCTGAGGCAGGCTGTTCAGCTTTGCTGCTTTTCAGCATCTCAGCTGCCCTTCTGCTCTGTGACAGCTCTCCAGGTTTCTTGCCTTCGCCAGGCTGCAACGTGCCCGCTAGTACCAAGAACTGGGCAGGAGTGGGCAGAGAGCACGGCCATCTGCCAGCAGGTTGCAGCTTGCCCAGGAAAATGCAGTGTCCTTGGAATGTGCAGCAAATCTTATTTCCTGGCAAGGTCGGGCTAAGTGAGCAGTGCTGGTACACTTTCTCCTTGAGAACTGGAGCGGAAAAGCTTTTCGCTAAGATGTAGGCGACTAGAGAGGCAGAATACGCAGCTCCGCAGCTGGCCGAAAGCAAGTGCCGCTTCCCGGCGTCTTTCGGCAAAAGCGGCGCTCCGGAGCTCACCGCTGCCGCTCCACTCATCTGTGCGCGAAGTAGCCGCTTCTTCGCCTCCGGCAGCCGGAGATCGCGGTAGCTTGCAAGAGGCGAAGAACGAAGCCGTGAGGAAGCCGGCTTGTCTGCGAAGCTCGCAGACAGCTGCAGGACGGTGGCTGCCGCTCTCCTGCCTCTTGAATTCACCCTTGGCATGCCAATGGGAGGTGTTCCAGGACAACCTTCCTGAGTTTTTATTTTAGTTTTCATGCATCCCACCTTGGAAATTCTCGTTGCTCCCCAGAGTCTCCGAGATGAAGAGAACACGGTGGCAGCTGCTGAAAAGAAGGGCAACTGTGAGTTGGTCAAGAAGCAAGAACCTAGGCAGCTGCCTGTGCTTGGCAAGGAGCAGCTGCTGGATTCTTGCAATTGCCTTCAGTGCGCACAGAAGCCCGCTGCTCTGCTGCTTGGTTTTTCGCCTTCAGTCAATTACACACTGCTGAAGCTGAGGCAGTCAGTTCAGCTTTGCTGCTTTTCAGCATCTCAGCTGCCCTTCTGCTCTGTGACAGCTCTCCAGGTTTCTTGCCTTCGCCAGGCTGCAACGTGCCCGCTAGTACCAAGAACTGGGCAGGAGTGGGCAGAGAGCACGGCCATCTGCCAGCAGGTTGCAGCTTGCCCAGGAAAATGCAGTGTCCTTGGAATGTGCAGCAAATCTTATTTCCTGGCAAGGTCGGGGTAAGTGAGCACTGCTGGTACACTTTCTCCTTGAGAACTGGAGCGGAAAAGCTTTTCGCTAAGATGTAGGCGAGCAGAGAAGCAGAATACGCAGCTCCGCAGCTGGCCGAAAGCAAGTGCCGCTTCCCGGCGTCTTTCGGCAAAAGCGGCGCTCCGGAGCTCACCGCTGCCGCTCCACTCATCTGTGCGCGAAGTAGCCGCTTCTTCGCCTCCGGCAGCCGGAGATCGCGGTAGCTTGCAAGAGGCGAAGAACGAAGCCGCGAAGAAGCCGGCTTGTGTGCGAAGCTCGCAGACAGCTGCAGGACGGTGGCTGCCGCTCTCCTGCCTCTTGAATTCACCCTTGGCATGCCAATGGAAGCTGTTCCAGGACAACCTTCCTGAGTTTTTATTTTAGTTTTCATGCATCCCACCTTGGAAATTCTTGTTGCTCCCCAGAGGCTCCGAGATGCAGAGAACACGGTGGCAGCTGCTGAAAAGAAGGGCAACTGTGAGTTGGTCAAAAACCAAGAACACAGGCAGCTGCCTGTGCTTGGCAAGGAGCAGCTGCTGGATTCTTGCAATTGCCTTCAGTGCGCACAGAAGCCCGCTGCTCTGCTGCTTGGTTTTTCGCCTTCAGTCAATTACACACTGCTGAAGCTGAGGCAGGCAGTTCAGCTTTGCTGCTTTTCAGCATCTCAGCTGCCCTTCTGCTCTGTGACAGCTCTCCAGGTTTCTTGCCTTCGCCAGGCTGCAACGTGCCCGCTAGTGGCAAGAACTGGGCAGGAGTGGGCAGAGAGCAGGGCCATCTGCCAGCAGGTTGCAGCTTGCCCAGGAAAATGCAGTGTCCTTGGAATGTGCAGCAAATCTTATTTCCTGGCAAGGTCGGGCTAAGTGAGCAGTGCTGGTACACTTTCTCCTTGAGAACTGGAGCGGAAAAGCTTTTCGCTAAGATGTAGGCGAGCAGAGAGGCAGAATACGCAGCTCCGCAGCTGGCCGAAAGCAAGTGCCGCTTCCCGGCGTCTTTCGGCAAAAGCGGCGCTCCGGAGCGCACCGCTGCCGCTCTAGTCATCTGAGCGCGAAGTAGCCGCTTCTTCGCCTCCGGCAGCCGGAGATCGCGGTAGCTTGTAAGAGGCGAAGAACGAAGCCGCGAAGAAGCCGGCTTGTGTGCGTAGCTCGCAGACTGCTGCAGGACGGTGGCTGCCACTCTCGTGCCTCTTGAATTCACCCTTGGCATGCCAATCGAAGGTGTTCCAGGACAACCTTCCTGAGTTTTTATTTTACTTTTCATGCATCCCTCCTTGGAAATTCTTGTTGCTCCCCAGAGGCTCCGAGATGCAGAGAACACGGTGGCAGCTGCTGAAAAGAAGGGCAACTGTGAGTTGGTCAAGAAGCAAGAACGTAGGCAGCTGCCCGTGCTTGGCACGGAGCAGCTGCTGGATTCTTGAAATTGCCTTCAGTGCGCACAGAAGCCCGCTGCTCTGCTGCTTGGTTTTTCGCCTTCAGTCAATTGCACACTACTGAAGCTGAGGCAGGCTGTTCAGCTTTGCTGCTTTCCTGCATCTCAGCTGCCCTTCTGCTCTGTGACAGCTCTCCAGGTTTCTTGCCTTTGCCAGGCTGCAACGTGCCCGCTACTACCCAGAGCTGGGCAGGAGTGGGCAGAGAGCACGGCCATCTGTCAGCAGGTTGCAGCTTGCCCAGGAAAATGCAGTGTCCTTGGCATGTGCAGCAAATCCCATTTCTTGGCAAGGTCGGGCTAAGTGACCTTTTCTGGCACACTTTGTCCTTGAGAACTGGAGCGGAAAAGCTTTTCGCTAAGATGTAGGCGACTAGAGAGGCAGAATACGGAGCTCCGCAGCTGGCCGAAAGCAAGTGCTACTACCCGGCGTCTTTAGGCAAAAGCGGCGTTCCGGAGCTCACCGCTGCCGCTCCAGTGATCTGTGCGAAAAGTAGCCGCTTCTTCGCCTCCGGCAGCCGGAGATCGCGGTAGCTTGCAAGAGGCGAAGAACGAAGCCGCCAAGAAGCCGGCTTGTGTGCGTAGCTCGCAGACTGCTGCAGGACGGTGGCTGCCGCTCTCCTGCCTCTTGAATTCACCCTTGGCATGCCAATGGAAGCTGTTCCAGGACAACCTTCCTGAGTTTTTATTTTACTTTTCATGCATCCCTCCTTGGAAATTCTTGTTGCTCCCCAGAGGCTCCGAGATGCAGAGAACACGGTGGCAGCTGCTGAAAAGAAGGGCAACTGTGAGTTGGTCAAGAAGCAAGAACCTAGGCAGCTGCCTGTGCTTGGCACGGAGCAGCTGCTGGATTCTTGCAATTGCCTTCAGTGCGCACGGAAGCCCGCTGCTCTGCTGCTTGGTTTTTCGCCTTCAGTCAATTGCACACTACTGAAGCTGAGGCAGGCTGTTCAGCTTTGCTGCTTTTCAGCATCTCAGCTGCCCATCTGCTCTGTGACAGCTCTCCAGGTTTCTTGCCGTTGCCAGGCTGCAACGTGCCCGCTACTACCCAGAGCTGGGCAGGAGTGGGCAGAGAGCACGGCCATCTGTCAGCAGGTTGCAGCTTGCCCAGGAAAATGCAGTGTCCTTGGCATGTGCAGCAAATCCCATTTCTTGGCAAGGTCGTGCTAAGTGACCTTTTCTGGCACACTTTGTCCTTGAGAACTGGAGCGGAAAAGCTTTTCGCTAAGATATAGGCGACTAGAGAGGCAGAATACGCGGCTCCGCAGCTGGCCGAAAGCAAGTGCCGCTTCCCGGCGTCTTTCGGCAAAAGCGGCGCTCCGGAGCGCACCGCTGCCGCTCCAGTCATCTGTACGCGAAGTAGCCGCTTCTTCGCCTCTGGCAGCCGGAGATCGCGGTAGCTTGCAAGAGGCGAAGAACGAAGCCGCGAAGAAGCCGGCTTGTGTGCGTAGCTCGCAGACTGCTGCAGGACGGTGGCTGCCGCTCTCCTGCCTCTTGAATTCACCCTTGGCATGCCAATGGAAGCTGTTCCAGGACAACCTTCCTGAGTTTTTATTTTACTTTTCATGCATCCCTCCTTGGAAATTCTTGTTGCTCCCCAGAGGCTCCGAGATGCAGAGAACACGGTGGCAGCTGCTGAAAAGAAGGGCAACTGTGAGTTGGTCAAGAAGCAAGAACCTAGGCAGCTGCCTGTGCTTGGCGAGGAGCAGCTGCTGGATTCTTGCAATTGCCTTCAGTGCGCACAGAAGCCCGCTGCTCTGCTGCTTGGTTTTTCGCCTTCAGTCAATTGCACACTACTGAAGCTGAGGCAGGCTGTTCAGCTTTGCTGCTTTTCAGCATCTCAGCTGCCCATCAGCTCTGTGACAGCTCTCCAGGTTTCTTGCCTTTGCCAGGCTGTAACGTGCCCGCTACTACCCAGAGCTGGGCAGGAGTGGGCAGAGAGCACGGCCATCTGTCAGCAGGTTGCAGCTTGCCCAGGAAAATGCAGTTTCCTTGGCATGTGCAGCAAATCCCATTTCTTGGCAAGGTCGGGCTAAGTGAGCTGTTCTGGTACACTTTCTCCTTGAGAACTGGAGCGGAAAAGCTTTTCGCTAAGATGTAGGCGACTAGAGAGGCAGAATACGGAGCTCCGCAGCTGGCCGAAAGCAAGTGCCGCTTCCCGGCGTCTTTCGGCAAAAGCGGTGTTCCGGAGCTCACCGCTGCCGCTCCACTCATCTGTGCACGAAGTAGCCGCTTCTTGGCCTCCGGCAGCCGGAGATCGCGGTAGCTTGTAAGAGGCGAAGAACGAAGCCGCGAAGAAGCCGGCTTGTGTGTGTAGCTCGCAGACTGCTGCAGGACGGTGGCTGCCGCTCTCCTGCCTCTTGAATTCACCCTTGGCATGCCAATGGAAGCTGTTCCAGGACAATCTTCCTGAGTTTTTATTTTACTTTTCATGCATCCCTCCTTGGAAATTCTTGTTGCTCCCCAGAGGCTCCGAGATGCAGAGAACACGGCGGCAGCTGCTGAAAAGAAGAGCAACTGTGAGTTGGTCAAGAAGCAAGAACCTAGGCAGCTGCCTGTTCTTGGCGAGGAGCAGCTGCTGGATTGCTTGCAATTGCCTTCAGTGCGCACGGAAGCCCGCTGCTCTGCTGCTTGGTTTTTCGCCTTCAGTCAATTGCACACTACTGAAGCTGAGGCAGGCTGTTCAGCTTTGCTGCTTTTCAGCATCTCAGCTGCCCTTCTGCTCTGTGACAGCTCTCCAGGTTTCTTGCCTTCTCCAGGCTGCAACGTGCCCGCTACTACCCAGAGCTGGGCAGGAGTGGGCAGAGAGCACGGCCATCTGTCAGCAGGTTGCAGCTTGCCCAGGAAAATGCAGTGTCCTTGGCATGTGCAGCAAATCCCATTTCTTGGCAAGGTCGGGCTAAGTGACCTTTTCTGGCACACTTTGTCCTTGAGAACTGGAGCGGAAAAGCTTTTCGCTAAGATGTAGGCGACTACAGAGGCAGAATACGGAGCTCCGGAGCTGGCCGAAAGCAAGTGCCGTTTCCCGGCGTCTTTCGGCAAAAGCGGCGCTCCGGAGCTCACCGCTGCCGCTCCAGTCATCTGTGCGCGAAGTAGCTGCATCTTGGCCTCCGGCAGCCGGAGATCGCGGTAGCTTGTAAGAGGCGAAGAACGAAGCCGCGAAGAAGCCGGCTTATGTGCGTAGCTCGCAGACTGCTGCAGGACGGTGGCTGCCGCTCTCCTGCCTCTTGAATTCACCCTTGGCATGCCAATGGAAGGTGTTCCAGGACAACCTTCCTGAGTTTTTATTTTACTTTTCATGCATCCCTCCTTGGAAATTCTTGTTGCTCCCCAGAGGCTCCGAGATGCAGAGAACACGGTGGCAGCTGCTGAAAAGAAGGGCAACTGTGAGTTGGTCAAGAAGCAAGAACATAGGCAGCTGCCTGTGCTTGGCACGGAGCAGCTGCTGGATTCTTGCAATTGCCTTCAGTGCGCACAGAAGCCCGCTGCTCTGCTGCTTGGTTTTTCGCCTTCAGTCAATTGCACACTACTGAAGCTGAGGCAGGCTGTTCAGCTTTGCTGCTTTTCAGCATCTCAGCTGCCCTTCTGCTCTGTGACAGCTCTCCAGGTTTCTTGCCTTCGCCAGGCTGCAACGTGCCCGCTACTACCCAGAGCTGGGCAGGAGTGGGCAGAGAGCACGGCCATCTGTCAGCAGGTTGCAGCTTGCCCAGGAAAATGCAGTGTCCTTGGCATGTGCAGCAAATACCATTTCTTGGCAAGGTCGGGCTAAGTGAGCAGTGCTGGTACACTTTCTCCTTGAGAACTGGAGCGGAAAAGCTTTTCGCTAAGATGTAGGTGAATAGAGAGGCAGAATACGGAGCTCCGGAGCTGGCCGAAAGCAAGTGCCGCTTCCCGGCGTCTTTCGGCAAAAGCGGCGCTCCGGAGCGCACCGCTGCCGCTCCAGTCATCTGTGCGCGAAGTAGCCGCTTCTTCGCCTCCGGCCGCCGGAGATCGCGGTAGCTTGTAAGAGGCGAAGAACGAAGCCGCGAAGAAGCCGGCTTGTGTGCGTAGCTCGCAGACTGCTGCAGGACGGTGGCTGCCGCTCTCCTGCCTCTTGAATTCACCCTTGGCATGCCAATGGAAGCTGTTCCAGGACAACCTTCCTGAGTTTTTATTTTACTTTTCATGCATCCCTCCTTGGAAATTCTTGTTGCTCCCCAGAGTCTCCGAGATGCAGAGAACACGGTGGCAGCTGCTGAAAAGAAGGGCAACTGTGAGTTGGTCAAGAAGCAAGAACCTAGGCAGCTGCCTGTGCTTGGCAAGGAGCAGCTGCTGGATTCTTGCAATTGCCTTCAGTGCGCACAGAAGCCCGCTGCTCTGCTGCTTGGTTTTTCGCCTTCAGTCAATTGCACACTACTGAAGCTGAGGCAGGCTGTTCAGCTTTGCTGCTTTTCAGCATCTCAGCTGCCCTTCTGCTCTGTGACAGCTCTCCAGGTTTCTTGCCTTTGCCAGGCTGCAACGTGCCCGCTACTACCCAGAGCTGGGCAGGAGTGGGCAGAGAGCACGGCCATCTGTCAGCAGGTTGCAGCTTGCCCAGGAAAATGCAGTGTCCTTGGCATGTGCAGCAAATGCCATTTCTTGGCAAGGTCGGGCTAAGTGAGCAGTGCTGGTACACTTTCTCCTTGAGAACTGGAGCGGAAAAGCTTTTCGCTAAGATGTGGGTGACTAGAGAGGCAGAATACGGAGCTCCGCAGCTGGCCGAAAGCAAGTGCCGCTTCCCGGCGTCTTTCGGCAAAAGCGGCGCTCCGGAGCGCACCGCTGCCGCTCTAGTCATCTGAGCGCGAAGTAGCCGCTTCTTCGCCTCCGGCAGCCGGAGATCGCGGTAGCTTGTAAGAGGCGAAGAACGAAGCCGCGAAGAAGCCGGCTTGTGTGCGTAGCTCGCAGACTGCTGCAGGACGGTGGCTGCCACTCTCGTGCCTCTTGAATTCACCCTTGGCATGCCAATGGAAGGTGTTCCAGGACAACCTTCCTGAGTTTTTATTTTACTTTTCATGCATCCCTCCTTGGAAATTCTTGTTGCTCCCCAGAGTCTCCGAGATGCAGAGAACACGGTGGCAGCTGCTGAAAAGAAGGGCAACTGTGAGTTGGTCAAGAAGCAAGAACATAGGCAGCTGCCCGTGCTTTGCACGGAGCAGCTGCTGGATTCTTGCAATTGCCTTCAGTGCGCACGGAAGCCCGCTGCTCTGCTGCTTGGTTTTTCGCCTTCAGTCAATTGCACACTACTGAAGCTGAGGCAGGCTGTTCAGCTTTGCTGCTTTTCAGCATCTCAGCTGCCCTTCTGCTCTGTGACAGCTCTCCAGGTTTCTTGCCTTTGCCAGGCTGCAACGTGCCCGCTACTAACCAGAGCTGGGCAGGAGTGGGCAGAGAGCACGGCCATCTGTCAGCAGGTTGCAGCTTGCCCAGGAAAATGCAGTGTCCTTGGCATGTGCAGCAAATACCATTTCTTGGCAAGGTCGGGCTAAGTGAGCAGTGCTGGTACACTTTCTCCTTGAGAACTGGAGCGGAAAAGCTTTTCGCTAAGATGTAGGCGAGCAGAGAGGCAGAATACGGAGCTCCGCAGCTGGCCGAAAGCAAGTGCCGCTTCCCGGCGTCTTTCAGCAAAAGCGGCGCTCCGGAGCTCACCGCTACCGCTCCACTGATCTGTGCGCGAAGTAGCCGCTTCTTCGCCTCCGGCAGCCGGAGATCGCGGTAGCTTGCAAGAGGCGAAGAACGAAGCCGCGAAGAAGCCGGCTTGTGTGCGAAGCTCGCACACAGCTGCAGGACGGTGGCTGCCGCTCTCCTGCCTCTTGAATTCACCCTTGGCATGCCAATGGAAGGTGTTCCAGGACAACCTTCCTGAGTTTTTATTTTAGTTTTCATGCATCCCACCTTGGAAATTCTTGTTGCTCCCCAGAGGCTCCGAGATGCAGAGAACACGGTGGCAGCTGCTGAAAAGAAGGGCAACTGTGAGTTGGTCAAGAAGCAAGAACCCAGGCAGCTGCCTGTGCTTGGCAAGGAGCAGCTGCTGGATTCTTGCAATTGCCTTCAGTGCGCACAGAAGCCCGCTGCTCTGCTGCTTGGTTTTTCGCCTTCAGTCAATTACACACTGCTGAAGCTGAGGCAGGCAGTTCAGCTTTGCTGCTTTTCAGCATCTCAGCTGCCCTTCTGCTCTGTGACAGCTCTCCAGGTTTCTTGCCTTTGCCAGGCTGCAACGTGCCCGCTAGTGGCAAGAACTGGGCAGGAGTGGGCAGAGAGCACGGCCATCTGCCAGCAGGTTGCAGCTTGCCCAGGAAAATGCAGTGTCCTTGGAATGTGCAGCAAATCTTATTTCCTGGCAAGGTCGGGCTAAGTGAGCAGTGCTGGTACACTTTCTCCTTGAGAACTGGAGCGGAAAAGCTTTTCGCTAAGATGTAGGCGAGCAGAGAGGCAGAATACGCAGCTCCGCAGCTGGCCGAAAGCAAGTGCCGCTTCCCGGCGTCTTTCGGCAAAAGCAGCGCTCCGGAGCTCACCGCTACCGCTCCACTGATCTGTGCGCGAAGTAGCCGCTTCTTCGCCTCCGGCAGCCGGAGATCGCGGTAGCTTGCAAGAGGCGAAGAACGAAGCCGCCAAGAAGCTGGCTTGTGTGCGAAGCTCGGAGACAGCTGCAGGACGGTGGCTGCCGCTCTCCTGCCTCTTGAATTCACCCTTGGCATGCCAATGGGAGGTGTTCCAGGACAACCTTCCTGAGTTTTTATTTTAGTTTTCATGCATCCCTCCTTGGAAATTCTCGTTGCTCCCCTGAGGCTCCGAGATGCAGAGAACACGGTGGCAGCTGCTGAAAAGAAGGGCAACTGTGAGTTGGTCAAGAAGCAAGAACCTAGGCAGCTGCCTGTGCTTGGCAAGGAGCAGCTGCTGGATTCTTGCAATTGCCTTCAGTGCGCACAGAAGCCCGCTGCTCTGCTGCTTGGTTTTTCGCCTTCAGTCAATTGCACACTACTGAAGCTGAGGCAGGCTGTTCAGCTTTGCTGCTTTTCAGCATCTCAGCTGCCCTTCTGCTCTGTGACAGCTCTCCAGGTTTCTTGCCTTCGCCAGGCTGCAACGTGCCCGCTAGTACCAAGAACTGGGCAGGAGTGGGCAGAGAGCACGGCCATCTGCCAGCAGGTTGCAGCTTGCCCAGGAAAATGCAGTGTCCTTGGAATTTGCAGCAAATCTTATTTCCTGGCAAGGTCGGGCTAAGTGAGCAGTGCTGGTACACTTTCTCCTTGAGAACTGGAGCGGAAAAGCTTTTCGCTAAGATGTAGGCGACTAGAGAGGCAGAATACGCAGCTCCGCAGCTGGCCGAAAGCAAGTGCCGCTTCCCGGCGTCTTTCGGCAAAAGCGGCGCTCCGGAGCTCACCGCTGCCGCTCCACTCATCTGTGCGCGAAGTAGCCGCTTCTTCGCCTCCGGCAGCCGGAGATCGCGGTAGCTTGCAAGAGGCGAAGAACGAAGCCGTGAGGAAGCCGGCTTGTCTGCGAAGCTCGCACACAGCTGCAGGACGGTGGCTGCCGCTCTCCTGCCTCTTGAATTCACCCTTGGCATGCCAATGGGAGGTGTTCCAGGACAACCTTCCTGAGTTTTTATTTTAGTTTTCATGCATCCCACCTTGGAAATTCTCGTTGCTCCCCAGAGTCTCCGAGATGCAGAGAACACGGTGGCAGCTGCTGAAAAGAAGGGCAACTGTGAGTTGGTCAAGAAGCAAGAACCTAGGCAGCTGCCTGTGCTTGGCAAGGAGCAGCTGCTGGATTCTTGCAATTGCCTTCAGTGCGCACAGAAGCCCGCTGCTCTGCTGCTTGGTTTTTCGCCTTCAGTCAATTACACACTGCTGAAGCTGAGGCAGTCAGTTCAGCTTTGCTGCTTTTCAGCATCTCAGCTGCCCTTCTGCTCTGTGACAGCTCTCCAGGTTTCTTGCCTTCGCCAGGCTGCAACGTGCCCGCTAGTACCAAGAACTGGGCAGGAGTGGGCAGAGAGCACGGCCATCTGCCAGCAGGTTGCAGCTTGCCCAGGAAAATGCAGTGTCCTTGGAATGTGCAGCAAATCTTATTTCCTGGCAAGGTCGGGCTAAGTGAGCAGTGCTGGTACACTTTCTCCTTGAGAACTGGAGCGGAAAAGCTTTTCGCTAAGATGTAGGCGAGCAGAGAAGCAGAATACGCAGCTCCGCAGCTGGCCGAAAGCAAGTGCCGCTTCCCGGCGTCTTTCGGCAAAAGCGGCGCTCCGGAGCTCACCGCTGCCGCTCCAGTGATCTGTGCGCGAAGTAGCCGCTTCTTCGCCTCCGGCAGCCGGAGATCGCGGTAGCTTGCAAGAGGCGAAGAACGAAGCCGCGAAGAAGCCGGCTTGTGTGCGAAGCTCGCAGACAGCTGCAGGACGGTGGCTGCCGCTCTCCTGCCTCTTGAATTCACCCTTGGCATGCCAATGGAAGGTGTTCCAGGACAACCTTCCTGAGTTTTTATTTTAGTTTTCATGCATCCCACCTTGGAAATTCTTGTTGCTCCCCAGAGGCTCCGAGATGCAGAGAACACGGTGGCAGCTGCTGAAAAGAAGGGCAACTGTGAGTTGGTCAAAAACCAAGAACACAGGCAGCTGCCTGTGCTTGGCAAGGAGCAGCTGCTGGATTCTTGCAATTGCCTTCAGTGCGCACAGAAGCCCGCTGCTCTGCTGCTTGGTTTTTCGCCTTCAGTCAATTACACACTGCTGAAGCTGAGGCAGGCAGTTCAGCTTTGCTGCTTTTCAGCATCTCAGCTGCCCTTCTGCTCTGTGACAGCTCTCCAGGTTTCTTGCCTTCGCCAGGCTGCAACGTGCCCGCTAGTGGCAAGAACTGGGCAGGAGTGGGCAGAGAGCAGGGCCATCTGCCAGCAGGTTGCAGCTTGCCCAGGAAAATGCAGTGTCCTTGGAATGTGCAGCAAATCTTATTTCCTGGCAAGGTCGGGCTAAGTGAGCAGTGCTGGTACACTTTCTCCTTGAGAACTGGAGCGGAAAAGCTTTTCGCTAAGATGTAGGCGAGCAGAGAGGC
Source organism: Vidua macroura (assembly GCF_024509145.1). Taxonomy (NCBI): domain Eukaryota; kingdom Metazoa; phylum Chordata; class Aves; order Passeriformes; family Viduidae; genus Vidua; species Vidua macroura. Next base: position 41,377,208 of record NC_071573.1, on the reverse strand, counting down.
AGAATACGCAGCTCCGCAGCTGGCCGAAAGCAAGTGCCGCTTCCCGGCGTCTTTCGGCAAAAGCGGCGCTCCGGAGCTCACCGCTACCGCTCCACTGATCTGTGCGCGAAGTAGCCGCTTCTTCGCCTCCGGCAGCCGGAGATCGCGGTAGCTTGTAAGAGGCGAAGAACGAAGCCGCGAAGAAGCCGGCTTGTGTGCGTAGCTCGCAGACTGCTGCAGGACGGTGGCTGCCACTCTCGTGCCTCTTGAATTCACCCTTGGCATGCCAATCGAAGGTGTTCCAGGACAACCTTCCTGAGTTTTTATTTTACTTTTCATGCATCCCTCCTTGGAAATTCTTGTTGCTCCCCAGAGGCTCCGAGATGCAGAGAACACGGTGGCAGCTGCTGAAAAGAAGGGCAACTGTGAGTTGGTCAAGAAGCAAGAACGTAGGCAGCTGCCCGTGCTTGGCACGGAGCAGCTGCTGGATTCTTGAAATTGCCTTCAGTGCGCACAGAAGCCCGCTGCTCTGCTGCTTGGTTTTTCGCCTTCAGTCAATTGCACACTACTGAAGCTGAGGCAGGCTGTTCAGCTTTGCTGCTTTCCTGCATCTCAGCTGCCCTTCTGCTCTGTGACAGCTCTCCAGGTTTCTTGCCTTTGCCAGGCTGCAACGTGCCCGCTACTACCCAGAGCTGGGCAGGAGTGGGCAGAGAGCACGGCCATCTGTCAGCAGGTTGCAGCTTGCCCAGGAAAATGCAGTGTCCTTGGCATGTGCAGCAAATCCCATTTCTTGGCAAGGTCGGGCTAAGTGACCTTTTCTGGCACACTTTGTCCTTGAGAACTGGAGCGGAAAAGCTTTTCGCTAAGATGTAGGCGACTAGAGAGGCAGAATACGGAGCTCCGCAGCTGGCCGAAAGCAAGTGCTACTACCCGGCGTCTTTAGGCAAAAGCGGCGTTCCGGAGCTCACCGCTGCCGCTCCAGTGATCTGTGCGAAAAGTAGCCGCTTCTTCGCCTCCGGCAGCCGGAGATCGCGGTAGCTTGTAAGAGGCGAAGAACGAAGCCGCCAAGAAGCCGGCTTGTGTGCGTAGCTCGCAGACTGCTGCAGGACGGTGGCTGCCGCTCTCCTGCCTCTTGAATTCACCCTTGGCATGCCAATGGAAGGTGTTCCAGGACAACCTTCCTGAGTTTTTATTTTACTTTTCATGCATCCCTCCTTGGAAATTCTTGTTGCTCCCCAGAGGCTCCGAGATGCAGAGAACACGGTGGCAGCTGCTGAAAAGAAGGGCAACTGTGAGTTGGTCAAGAAGCAAGAACCTAGGCAGCTGCCTGTGCTTGGCACGGAGCAGCTGCTGGATTCTTGCAATTGCCTTCAGTGCGCACGGAAGCCCGCTGCTCTGCTGCTTGGTTTTTCGCCTTCAGTCAATTGCACACTACTGAAGCTGAGGCAGGCTGTTCAGCTTTGCTGCTTTTCAGCATCTCAGCTGCCCATCTGCTCTGTGACAGCTCTCCAGGTTTCTTGCCGTTGCCAGGCTGCAACGTGCCCGCTACTACCCAGAGCTGGGCAGGAGTGGGCAGAGAGCACGGCCATCTGTCAGCAGGTTGCAGCTTGCCCAGGAAAATGCAGTGTCCTTGGCATGTGCAGCAAATCCCATTTCTTGGCAAGGTCGTGCTAAGTGAGCTGTCCTGGTACAGTTTCTCCTTGAGAACTGGAGCGGAAAAGCTTTTCGCTAAGATATAGGCGACTAGAGAGGCAGAATACGCGGCTCCGCAGCTGGCCGAAAGCAAGTGCCGCTTCCCGGCGTCTTTCGGCAAAAGCGGCGCTCCGGAGCGCACCGCTGCCGCTCCAGTCATCTGTACGCGAAGTAGCCGCTTCTTCGCCTCTGGCAGCCGGAGATCGCGGTAGCTTGCAAGAGGCGAAGAACGAAGCCGCGAAGAAGCCGGCTTGTGTGCGTAGCTCGCAGACTGCTGCAGGACGGTGGCTGCCGCTCTCCTGCCTCTTGAATTCACCCTTGGCATGCCAATGGAAGCTGTTCCAGGACAACCTTCCTGAGTTTTTATTTTACTTTTCATGCATCCCTCCTTGGAAATTCTTGTTGCTCCCCAGAGGCTCCGAGATGCAGAGAACACGGTGGCAGCTGCTGAAAAGAAGGGCAACTGTGAGTTGGTCAAGAAGCAAGAACCTAGGTAGCTGCCTGTGCTTGGCGAGGAGCAGCTGCTGGATTCTTGCAATTGCCTTCAGTGCGCACAGAAGCCCGCTGCTCTGCTGCTTGGTTTTTCGCCTTCAGTCAATTGCACACTACTGAAGCTGAGGCAGGCTGTTCAGCTTTGCTGCTTTTCAGCATCTCAGCTGCCCATCTGCTCTGTGACAGCTCTCCAGGTTTCTTGCCTTTGCCAGGCTGCAACGTACCCGCTACTACCCAGAGCTGGGCAGGAGTGGGCAGAGAGCACGGCCATCTGTCAGCAGGTTGCAGCTTGCCCAGGAAAATGCAGTGTCCTTGGCATGTGCAGCAAATCCCATTTCTTGGCAAGGTCGGGCTAAGTGAGCAGTGCTGGTACAGTTTCTCCTTGAGAACTGGAGCGGAAAAGATTTTCGCTAAGATGTAGGCGACTACAGAGGCAGAATACGGAGCTCCGGAGCTGGCCGAAAGCAAGTGCCGTTTCCCGGCGTCTTTCGGCAAAAGCGGCGCTCCGGAGCTCACCGCTGCCGCTCCAGTCATCTGTGCGCGAAGTAGCTGCTTCTTGGCCTCCGGCAGCCGGAGATCGCGGTAGCTTGTAAGAGGCGAAGAACGAAGCCGCGAAGAAGCTGGCTTATGTGCGTAGCTCGCAGACTGCTGCAGGACGGTGGCTGCCGCTCTCCTGCCTCTTGAATTCACCCTTGGCATGCCAATGGAAGGTGTTCCAGGACAACCTTCCTGAGTTTTTATTTTACTTTTCATGCATCCCTCCTTGGAAATTCTTGTTGCTCCCCAGAGGCTCCGAGATGCAGAGAACACGGTGGCAGCTGCTGAAAAGAAGGGCAACTGTGAGTTGGTCAAGAAGCAAGAACATAGGCAGCTGCCTGTGCTTGGCACGGAGCAGCTGCTGGATTCTTGCAATTGCCTTCAGTGCGCACAGAAGCCCGCTGCTCTGCTGCTTGGTTTTTCGCCTTCAGTCAATTGCACACTACTGAAGCTGAGGCAGGCTGTTCAGCTTTGCTGCTTTTCAGCATCTCAGCTGCCCTTCTGCTCTGTGACAGCTCTCCAGGTTTCTTGCCTTCGCCAGGCTGCAACGTGCCCGCTACTACCCAGAGCTGGGCAGGAGTGGGCAGAGAGCACGGCCATCTGTCAGCAGGTTGCAGCTTGCCCAGGAAAATGCAGTGTCCTTGGCATGTGCAGCAAATCCCATTTCTTGGCAAGGTCGGGCTAAGTGAGCAGTGCTGGTACACTTTCTCCTTGAGAACTGGAGCGGAAAAGCTTTTCGCTAAGATGTAGGTGAATAGAGAGGCAGAATACGCAGCTCCGGAGCTGGCCGAAAGCAAGTGCCGCTTCCCGGCGTCTTTCGGCAAAAGCGGCGCTCCGGAGCTCACCGCTGCCGCTCCAGTCATCTGTGCGCGAAGTAGCCGCTTCTTCGCCTCCGGCCGCCGGAGATCGCGGTAGCTTGTAAGAGGCGAAGAACGAAGCCGCGAAGAAGCCGGCTTGTGTGCGTAGCTCGCAGACTGCTGCAGGACGGTGGCTGCCGCTCTCCTGCCTCTTGAATTCACCCTTGGCATGCCAATGGAAGCTGTTCCAGGACAACCTTCCTGAGTTTTTATTTTACTTTTCATGCATCCCTCCTTGGAAATTCTTGTTGCTCCCCAGAGTCTCCGAGATGCAGAGAACACGGTGGCAGCTGCTGAAAAGAAGGGCAACTGTGAGTTGGTCAAGAAGCAAGAACCTAGGCAGCTGCCTGTGCTTGGCAAGGAGCAGCTGCTGGATTCTTGCAATTGCCTTCAGTGCGCACAGAAGCCCGCTGCTCTGCTGCTTGGCTTTTCGCCTTCAGTCAATTGCACACTACTGAAGCTGAGGCAGGCTGTTCAGCTTGGCTGCTTTTCAGCATCTCAGCTGCCCTTCTGCTCTGTGACAGCTCTCCAGGTTTCTTGCCTTTGCCAGGCTGCAACGTGCCCGCTACTACCCAGAGCTGGGCAGGAGTGGGCAGAGAGCACGGCCATCTGTCAGCAGGTTGCAGCTTGCCCAGGAAAATGCAGTGTCCTTGGCATGTGCAGCAAATACCATTTCTTGGCAAGGTCGGGCTAAGTGAGCAGTGCTGGTACACTTTCTCCTTGAGAACTGGAGCGGAAAAGCTTTTCGCTAAGATGTGGGTGACTAGAGAGGCAGAATACGGAGCTCCGCAGCTGGCCGAAAGCACGTGCCGCTTCCCGGCGTCTTTCGGCAAAAGCGGCGCTCCGGAGCTCACCGCTGCCGCTCCAGTCATCTCTGCGCGAAGTAGCCGCTTCTTCGCCTCCGGCAGCCGGAGATCGCGGTAGCTTGCAAGAGGCGAAGAACGAAGCCGCGAAGAAGCCGGCTTGTGTGCGTAGCTCGCAGACTGCTGCAGGACATTGGCTGCCGCTCTCCTGCCTCTTGAATTCACCCTTGGCATGCCAATGGAAGCTGTTCCAGGACAACCTTCCTGAGTTTTTATTTTACTTTTCATGCATCCCTCCTTGGAAATTCTTGTTGCTCCCCAGAGGCTCCGAGATGCAGAGAACACGGTGGCAGCTGCTGAAAAGAAGGGCAACTGTGAGTTGGTCAAGAAGCAAGAACATAGGCAGCTGCCTGTGCTTGGCACGGAGCAGCTGCTGGATTCTTGCAATTGCCTTCAGTGCGCACAGAAGCCCGCTGCTCTGCTGCTTGGTTTTTTGCCTTCAGTCAATTGCACACTACTGAAGCTGAGGCAGGCTGTTCAGCTTTGCTGCTTTTCAGCATCTCAGCTGCCCTTCTGCTCTGTGACAGCTCTCCAGGTTTCTTGCCTTTGCCAGGCTGCAACGTGCCCGCTACTACCCAGAGCTGGGCAGGAGTGGGCAGAGAGCACGGCCATCTGTCAGCAGGTTGCAGCTTGCCCAGGAAAATGCAGTGTCCTTGGCATGTGCAGCAAATCTTATTTCCTGGCAAGGTCGGGCTAAGTGAGCAGTGCTGGTACACTTTCTCCCTGAGAACTGGAGCGGAAAAGCTTTTCGCTAAGATGTAGGTGACTAGAGAGGCAGAATACGGAGCTCCGCAGCTGGACGAAAGCAAGTGCCGCTTCCCGGCGTCTTTCGGCAAAAGCGGCGCTCCGGAGCGCACCGCTGCCGCTCTAGTCATCTGAGCGCGAAGTAGCCGCTTCTTCGCCTCCGGCAGCCGGAGATCGCGGTAGCTTGTAAGAGGCGAAGAACGAAGCCGCGAAGAAGCCGGCTTGTGTGCGTAGCTCGCAGACTGCTGCAGGACGGTGGCTGCCACTCTCGTGCCTCTTGAATTCACCCTTGGCATGCCAATGGAAGGTGTTCCAGGACAACCTTCCTGAGTTTTTATTTTACTTTTCATGCATCCCTCCTTGGAAATTCTTGTTGCTCCCCAGAGTCTCCGAGATGCAGAGAACACGGTGGCAGCTGCTGAAAAGAAGGGCAACTGTGAGTTGGTCAAGAAGCAAGAACATAGGCAGCTGCCCGTGCTTTGCACGGAGCAGCTGCTGGATTCTTGCAATTGCCTTCAGTGCGCACGGAAGCCCGCTGCTCTGCTGCTTGGTTTTTCGCCTTCAGTCAATTGCACACTACTGAAGCTGAGGCAGGCAGTTCAGCTTTGCTGCTTTTCAGCATCTCAGCTGCCCTTCTGCTCTGTGACAGCTCTCCAGGTTTCTTGCCTTCGCCAGGCTGCAACGTGCCCGCTAGTAGCAAGAACTGGGCAGGAGTGGGCAGAGAGCAGGGCCATCTGCCAGCAGGTTGCAGCTTGCCCAGGAAAATGCAGTGTCCTTGGAATGTGCAGCAAATCTTATTTCCTGGCAAGGTCGGGCTAAGTGAGCAGTGCTGGTACACTTTCTCCTTGAGAACTGGAGCGGAAAAGCTTTTCGCTAAGATGTAGGCGAGCAGAGAGGCAGAATACGCAGCTCCGCAGCTGGCCGAAAGCAAGTGCCGCTTGCCGGCGTCTTTCGGCAAAAGCGGCGCTTCGGAGCGCACCGCTGCCGCTCCAGTCATCTGTGCGCGAAGTAGCCGCTTCTTCGCCTCCGGCAGCCGGAGATCGCGGTAGCTTGCAAGAGGCGAAGAACGAAGCCGCGAAGAAGCCGGCTTGTGTGCGAAGCTCGCAGACAGCTGCAGGACGGTGGCTGCCGCTCTCCTGCCTCTTGAATTCACCCTTGGCATGCCAATGGAAGCTGTTCCAGGACAACCTTCCTGAGTTTTTATTTTAGTTTTCATGCATCCCACCTTGGAAATTCTCGTTGCTCCCCAGAGGCTCCGAGATGCAGAGAACACGGTGGCAGCTGCTGAAAAGAAGGGCAACTGTGAGTTGGTCAAGAAGCAAGAACCTAGGCAGCTGCCTGTGCTTGGCAAGGAGCAGCTGCTGGATTCTTGCAATTGCCTTCAGTGCGCACAGAAGCCCGCTGCTCTGCTGCTTGGTTTTTCGCCTTCAGTCAATTACACACTGCTGAAGCTGAGGCAGGCAGTTCAGCTTTGCTGCTTTTCAGCATCTCAGCTGCCCTTCTGCTCTGTGACAGCTCTCCAGGTTTCTTGCCTTCACCAGGCTGCAACGTGCCCGCTAGTAGCAAGAACTGGGCAGGAGTGGGCAGAGAGCAGGGCCATCTGCCAGCAGGTTGCAGCTTGCCCAGGAAAATGCAGTGTCCTTGGAATGTGCAGCAAATCTTATTTCCTGGCAAGGTCGGGCTAAGTGAGCAGTGCTGGTACACTTTCTCCTTGAGAACTGGAGCGGAAAAGCTTTTCGCTAAGATGTAGGCGAGCAGAGAGGCAGAATACGCAGCTCCGCAGCTGGCCGAAAGCAAGTGCCGCTTCCCGGCGTCTTTCGGCAAAAGCGGCGCTCCGGAGCTCACCGCTACCGCTCCACTGATCTGTGCGCGAAGTAGCCGCTTCTTGGCCTCCGGCAGCCGGAGATCGCGGTAGCTTGCAAGAGGCGAAGAACGAAGCCGCGAAGAAGCCGGCTTGTGTGCGAAGCTCGCAGACAGCTGCAGGACGGTGGCTGCCGCTCTCCTGCCTCTTGAATTCACCCTTGGCATGCCAATGGAAGCTGTTCCAGGACAACCTTCCTGAGTTTTTATTTTAGTTTTCATGCATCCCACCTTGGAAATTCTCGTTGCTCCCCAGAGGCTCCGAGATGCAGAGAACACGGTGGCAGCTGCTGAAAAGAAGGGCAACTGTGAGTTGGTCAAAAACCAAGAACCTAGGCAGCTGCCTGTGCTTGGCAAGGAGCAGCTGCTGGATTCTTGCAATTGCCTTCAGTGCGCACAGAAGCCCGCTGCTCTGCTGCTTGGTTTTTCGCCTTCAGTCAATTGCACATTGCTGAAGCTGAGGCAGGCAGTTCAGCTTTGCTGCTTTTCAGCATCTCAGCTGCTTTCTGCTCTGTGACAGCTCTCGAGATGAAATAGAGATTTTTAGAGTTGGGTTAACAAAATGAATTAAGCATTTCTAATTTAGCTTGTAGAGTTATGTGTTGAATTTTCAACCTTTTGCTTAAGAAACCTCTGCCTAGTACAATGGGCAAAGGAAAATGCAAATTTCTGAAGCTTCTTGCATAAAGAACAATACCAGAAGAAGCAAAGAACCCAGATAAAGAAGCTCCTCTGTCTCCAAGCCTATCAAGACTGACAGACGTACTCAGAGAAGCACCAAAGGACCAAAAGCGCACGCGCAGAGAGGAAAAGTTCAAAAGTTCAATCATGAGGAAGACCACAATCTTCAGCCTCAGGACCACCAAGAGACCCCCGTACAACCACCACAGCAAACCACGCATGCCCAGAAGGCCGTGGACTTACTTAGCATGAGAAGCGAGGACAGGCGGGGCCAGGGGTTGAATATGCATGAAAAAGTTGTGCAATGTATTGCATATGGAACGTCTTTAAGAATAAAAGTGTGGGTCAGACTGAGGCTCGGGGCACAAGTTTTGGAGAGCTATCTCACTTGTGCCGGGCGCTGACATACATACCCACTTCATAACTACCCCAGGTCATGGAGTCTATTGATTTCTTCCGCGTATCGTTTCAGTTGGCGACCACGAAGGGACTGCTCTGCTCACCCGCAGGTCCGGTTGGGAGCAGACACCCTCAGGCGCCACGGGGCTTTTCCCCGGAGGGACTCTGCGCCTCGGCTGTACACTGCGGGGAGCAGACCACGGCCCGTTGACTAGCGGATGAAAGCGGTATGTGTTAATTTATTTTCTTACGGTTGGCACTGATAAGTCGCAAAAAGATGTTTTTGCGCGCAGGTTTGCCTAGGGGCTTGCAAGCAGACCGCCATCGGGGGAGAGGCCGGCGGCGGGAGGACCTCCCCAGCTGATAGCGCGGCTCGGGGAGGGCGAAATCGCGATTTCAGTGTGTGGTGTGTGTCCTGATTGCAGTGTAGTGTGTCTGTTACGTCCGGACGTGCGTGCTTGTGCGTGTGTGTGTATGTGTGAGTGGAACGGTGAAGCGCGGTGCGGCCTTGCTAAGATACAGAGAGGCGGCGCGGCGGTGCTAGAGAGCGCATGCGCAGGGCAGCTCTCAGCCCACACTACCTGATAGTGCGGGTAGTGCGCACTCTACCTGATAGAGCGGGTGGTGCGCATGCGTGGCACGGGCTGTCTCTGGCGAGCTGGGGGAGCGCGGCGCGGGGCTTAAGTCGGGGCTTGAAAAGTTGCTTTAGGCGCGGCCCAGCTGATAGCGCAGCGGGCGCGCGGGCACAAGCCGCGGTTTGAGGAGCCGCTTTGAACCCCGCTAGCTGATAGCGCAGCTAGTGGGAGCGTGGTACAAGCTAGGAGTTACAAGCACCGCTTACAAGCATCGCTAGTTGGTAAAAAGCTTGCAAAAGTAGCCAGCGAGCCCGGCTGGGCTAAGAGTTAAGTGTTTGTTATACAATAGCACTGCCCTTCAGTGTTAAAAGCTGTCACTGGGGCAGGAGGAGGGGTTGGGGAAGGCAGTCTAGGGTTGCCATGGGAAACAGCAGTTGTATGAGTTCTCCACCCCCTTTTGGAAGAGAATTGTACCCTCCCCCTGTCCTGTCAGTTATTGTTCAAGTCTGCCCCTTAGCCTAGAATCTTCTCTGTTCCACGTTTTCCCTTTGGTTCTTCCACCAAGAACACTCCTTTCCCTTTTCCCCACTGGTTAATGTTATATTTCCCCTCCCTTTAGCCTTCTCCCGATTGTACCCTCGAATGCTAAACCCTCCTACCCCTACGCAGTAAAAGAATCCTCAGCCCGCCCTTCGGGGCTCTCGGAATCTGCCTCCCTTCTGCTTCGTTGTCTCCCTGTTTGCCCCTTCTGCGACCCTTCAATCAACGAGCAGGATTTCAGCAGCCCGAGTGTCCCTCCCGTTCTTCTGGTGGACCCTCAGATGTACCAGCTATCCGAGCTTCGTGCCGAGTGGCTAAAAGCCCCCACGGCTCGGCAACTGGGAGATCCTTTGCATTACAGGGCGAATAAAGGGGGGATGAATGTGTGTGAATGAGAGGCTGTAAGAGCCCGTCTGAAGCCCCTCATTTTCCATTCTGCCTTCCGATTGCCACAAGAAAGAATCCCTTCCCCCACTGTAGTTCCGGCTTAGAACAGGACACAGCACAGGTGGAACCACTGAACCGTCATGCTGGCTGTTCCCAACAAGGCCTGGTAAGAACTTGGCAAGGACTTGGCAAGGACTTGGCAAAGACCTGACATGGAGCCAGCACGGGACAGCCTGATGCGCGGCCTGCTTCTAATCTCCGTTCTTAAGCCAAATGAACTTTTGGGGTGACTCTCGCGGTCCTTCATTGAAGACCCCTCATCTGCCTCGTTACCACTGTGACAAAGAAAGAATGAGAACCCTCCTCCCAAGGACTGAGACTGAGACCCCTGCTATAGGGAGGAGGGGAAATTGGTGGTCTGACCACTAATGACATGACCTGTTTCCCTTCAGTGATTCAAATGGACTTATTCTTCATTGTGTATTCGTCTTGCTTTGGTGGTTTCTGTGGACTCACCCGTTCCCTCGGGGCGATTACAATGGACTTGTTCCCCCCCTCTCTCCTCTGTGGACTATAATTGGAGCCCCGAGTCGACCAGAACTTCGAAGACTCCCCCGACACGACAGAGGGATCCCCATCGTCCGGAGCACTGAGGATCTCGCCTGTGTTGGTAGCTATTCCCATATCCCTCTTCTCTCTCTAACCTTTTATCTCCTTTCAGATCCCCACTATCGCGTTTACTGTTTTGGCCCCTACTAAAGGTGCATTTGTTGTGATTAACTGATAGTCCCTTGTTGTTTGCCTTTGTTGCACTTTTGGGATGGGTGAAAAGAACCATCACGACACCCCGCCATATGCGGATCGTGACAGAGGCGGGCTGGTTACCCCAGACCTGCTAAGCGAGAGCGGCAGTCTCCCATGCTGCGTTTCCGTCTTTTTCGCGAGAAAAGCGGCCAGTAAAGAGACGAAGCGAGTGATAAAAAGAGTGAGAGAACCCCCCCTGGGACTGGGTCTCGGAGAAAGAGTGGGACCCCTTAGTGGGGGGGGGGGGGGGGGGGAGTAAAAGGTAATTAATTAGAAAAAAAAATGAATTAAAAGGTAAAAAGAGGGTCTTCTTGGCATAATCTATTGGGGAAAAATAAAAGGTAAAATGTGTAGGAGGGGCCCCTAAAAATTCTGCTGGATTGAGGGATAAGAATGCCCATGAACATCCAAGATCAAACCTGCTGGATTGAGGGATTAATGTTCCAAGAGCATCCAGGGTTGATTCAAACCTGCTGGATTGAGGGATTAATGTTCCAAGAGCATCCAGGGTTAAGTCAAACCTGCTGGGTTGAGGGATTAACATTGCAAGAGCACCCAGAATTAAGTTTGCTGGGTTGTTGAGAGCACCCAAGATTGAGTAAAAATTTTGCCAGTTTGAAGAGAAGTCTGACAGGATCTAGAGTTGGGAACCACACAGCTAGATTGAGGGGTATCCAAGAACACTGGGACTAGCCAGGGACACCTACAAGTGTAATAGGTGTGTTGAAAAAGAAAAGGTACCTTGTTGTTGTGGTTGTTTTGTTATGTGTAAGAGTAAGTAAAATAAAGTTAAGTGAATGTAGACGAAGGAAAGTATATGTATGCATCCTGCCCTGTTAAGCAGCCTCACTGTGCTTCCCTGCTGTCACCGACAAACACAAGTTACGAACCCCCAGAACTGAAAAAGTTCAATCAAATATTGCTTCCATTGATGACCATGATATTGTCTATAATACCTTGTTCCAACTTATGTTATGTAAGTGTTAATACCCCTATCCTACCAGTTGGTAAACCTGATGGGTCATACCGGTTAGTACAGGATCTGCGGGCCATAAACAAGGTCACGGAGGATCTGTATCCTGTGGTGGCCAATCCCTACACGTTATTAACTTGCTTAACAGCCGAGCTAACTTGGTTTACCGTTTTAGATTTAAAAGATGCCTTCTTTTGCCTTCCTATCCATGAAGCCAGAAAATTTTTGCATTTGAATGGGAAAATCCTAAGAGCGGGCCAAGAACTCAACTGACATGGACCAGACTCCCACAAGGATTCAAAAACTCACCCACTTTGTTTGGAGAACAACTTGCAAAAGAATTAGAGACCTGAGAAGCCCCTCCAGAGGAAGGGAAGTTGCTAGAGTACGTAGATGACATCCTGATAGCCACACGGACAAGGGAAGCATGCACGGCCTGGACGATAAGCCTCTTGAACTTTTTGGGGCTCCAAGGGTACCGAGTATCAAAGAAAAAAGCCCAAGTAGTAAAACAGAAAGTAACTTCTCTGGGTTACGAAGTCAGTGCTAGACAACGTACCTTGGGCCAAAGCCGGAAGGAGGCAATATGCCAGACCCCAAAACCTCAGACGGTAAAGGAACTACGAACTTTCCTGAGGATGACAGGGTGGTGCAGGTTATGGATCTAGAACTATGGACTGTTTGTTAAGCCCTTCTATGAACTGATTGCAACTGAAAGCAGGAACATCCAAGAGACAAAGGAAGCTACGCAAGCTTTCAACCAGCTGAAAAAAGCCCTCATGTCAGCTCCAGCCCTGAGATTGCCAGACGTGAGTAAGCCTTCCCTTTTATTCTCCCATGAGAAGCAAGGAATCGCCTTAGGAATACTAGCACAGGACCTCGGCCCATATCGGAGAGCAGTGGCTTACTTCTCTAAGCAATTGGATACAGCAGCTAAAGGGTGGCCTGGGTGCCTCAGAGCTGTTGCAGCAGTCATACTGAACATCCAAGAGGCACACAAATTCACCCTAGGCCAGAAAAGAACTGTGCTAGTGTCTCACACAGTGTCTGCAGTGCTAGAGGTAAAAGGTGGGCATTGGCTTTCCCCACAACGGCTCCTGAGATACCAAGCTATCATAGTGGAGCAAGATGATGTAGAGATAGTAGTGACTAACATTGTCAATCCAGCCTCCTTCCTCAGTAGAAACCAAGGGGAACCAGTGGAACATGACTGCCTGGAGACCATTGAAGCCACCTACTCCAGCTGCCCTGACTCGAAGGACACCCCTCTCGAGAATGCAGAAGTCTCGTTTACTGATGGAAGCAGTTATATCATCAGTGGAAAACGGCACGCCGGGTAGGCAGTTCCAACGTGCAAGGAAGTAATGTCATCTGGGCCCCTGCCAACAAATACCTCTGCACAGAAGGCCGAGATGATTGCTCTAACTGGGGCCCTAGAATTGGCAAGAGGGAAAGAAATAAACATATACACGGACTCGAAGTATGCATTTGGAGTAGTGCATGCTCACAGAGCCATTTAGAAAGAGAGAGGACTGCTGAAGTCTCAAGGGAAAAATATTAAAGATGCATCAGAAGTACTGCGACTTCTAGAAGCAGTCCAGTTGCCAGAGAAAGTAGCGATCATGCACATTAAGGCACATCAGAAGATCAACTCAGAATTGGAAGAAGGAAACGAGCTGGCAGATAGGGAAGCAAAAGAAGCAGCAAGACGGGCACATTTCCCCTAAAGGTAAGCCAAGATACAACAAACTAGAAAAAAAATTAATCTATGAGCAAAAAGGAGACTATAACCAAGAGGGATGGGCCACCATAGAAGGAAAATTAGTTCTACCCTCCTATTTATGATGGTCCCTAATAAAGGAAGAACACCAGAAAACCATTGGGGTATTGATGCTCTAGCATAACTAGACATTTACAACTCGACAATGTGACCTTTGCCTCCAGACCAACCCCAAAAATACTCCCAAACCAAAGCTTAGCCAGATTAGGAAGGGTCATGGGCCGGAGCAGCAATGGCAGATTGATTGTACAGAATTGCCAAGAAAAGGGGGGTATACGTTTTTCCTGGTGCTAACAGATACCTTTTCAGGATGGCCAGAAGCATTCCCCACCAGGACTTCTAAAGCTCAAGAAGTAACTAAGGTATTGGTACAAGAAAACATACCACGCTTTAGAGTCCTGGCCACAATCTCCTCAAATAGAGGACCACATTTTATTGTAAAATTCGTGCAACAAGTTAGCCAATACTTGAACATAGACTGAGAACTTCACACCCCATATAACCCACAATCAAGTGGTCAGGTAAAAAAAATGAATCATTTGATCAAACAACAAATTGTACAATTGGGACAAGAAGCTAATTTGTCATGGACTCAATCCCTCCCATTAGCACTACTGCAGATCCGAACCAAACCCAAGACTAAAGAAAAGCTAAACCACTTTGACTTGCTTTATGAAAAACCATATGGGGTGCGAAAGAGAATGTCTAGCCAAGACATGTCACTAACCTCCTGTATGTTAAGTCTCTTAACTTGGTGTATCCAGCACCAATCACTAGCTAATAAACACAAGTCATAACTAGTGAAATACACTGTTTAGAAGACTTTATGTCACCCAATTATAATTCTATTAATTTTAGTTACTGTAAGTTTAATGATGTCTACTTTAACACTCATGTAGAATTCGAGGATGTTAAAACACATGGCCAGTCTGACATCACTCTCTAGAACTCCTAGAATCTTACTGAAAGAGGACGGTCAAGACAGTAGATGAGAATTTAAATCAAGACCCCTGTAGTAAAAGAATTTACTCTATTTTAAGAAAAGGGGGGACTGAAGCAGAGATTTTTAGAGTTAGGTTAACAAAATGAATGAAGCATTTCTAATTTAGCTTGTAGAGTTATGTGTTGAATTTTCAACCTTTTGCTTAAGAAACCTCTGCCTAGTACAATGGGCATAGGAAAATGCAAATTTCTGAAGCTTCTTGCATAAAGAACAATACCAGAAGAAGCAAAGAACCCAGATAAAGAAGCTCCTCTGTCTCCAAGCCTATCAAGACTGACAGACGTACTCAGAGAAGCACCAAAGGACCAAAAGCGCACGCGCAGAGAGGAAAAGTTCAAAAGTTCAATCATGAGGAAGACCACAATCTTCAGCCTCAGGACCACCAAGAGACCCCCGTACGACCACCACAGCAAACCACGCATGCCCAGAAGGACGTGGACTTACTTAGCATGAGAAGCGAGGACAGGCGGGGCCAGGGGTTGAATATGCATGAAAAAGTTGTGCAATGTATTGCATATGGAACGTCTTTAAGAATAAAAGTGTGAGTCAGACTGAGGCTCGGGGCACAAGTTTTGGAGAGCTATCTCACTTGTGCCGGGCGCTAACATACATACCCACTTCATAACTACCCCAGGTTATGGAGTCTACTGATTTCTTCCGCGTATCGTTTCAGAGGTTTCTTGCCTTCGCCAGGCTGCAACGTGCCCGCTAGTAGCAAGAACTGGGCAGGAGCGGGCAGAGAGCACGGCCATCTGCCAGCAGGTTGCAGCTTGCCCAGGAAAATGCAGTGTCCTTGGAATGTGCAGCAAATCTTATTTCCTGGCAAGGTCGGGCTAAGTGAGCAGTGCTGGTACACTTTCTCCTTGAGAACTGGAGCGGAAAAGCTTTTCGCTAAGATGTAGGCGAGCAGAGAGGCAGAATACGCAGCTCCGCAGCTGGCCGAAAGCAAGTGCCGCTTCCCGGCGTCTTTCGGCAAAAGCGGCGCTTCGGAGCGCACCGCTGCCGCTCCAGTCATCTGTGCGCGAAGTAGCCGCTTCTTGGCCTCCGGCAGCCGGAGATCGCGGTAGCTTGCAAGAGGCGAAGAACGAAGCCGCGAAGAAGCCGGCTTGTGTGCGAAGCTCGCACACAGCTGCAGGACGGTGGCTGCCGCTCTCCTGCCTCTTGAATTCACCCTTGGCATGCCAATGGAAGGTGTTCCAGGACAACCTTCCTGAGTTTTTATTTTAGTTTTCATGCATCCCACCTTGGAAATTCTCGTTGCTCCCCAGAGGCTCCGAGATGCAGAGAACACGGTGGCAGCTGCTGAAAAGAAGGGCAACTGTGAGTTGGTCAAGAAGCAAGAACCTAGGCAGCTGCCTGTGCTTGGCAAGGAGCAGCTGCTGGATTCTTGCAATTGCCTTCAGTGCGCACAGAAGCCCGCTGCTCTGCTGCTTGGTTTTTCGCCTTCAGTCAATTACACACTGCTGAAGCTGAGGCAGGCAGTTCAGCTTTGCTGCTTTTCAGCATCTCAGCTGCCCTTCTGCTCTGTGACAGCTCTCCAGGTTTCTTGCCTTCGCCAGGCTGCAACGTGCCCGCTAGTAGCAAGAACTGGGCAGGAGTGGGCAGAGAGCAGGGCCATCTGCCAGCAGGTTGCAGCTTGCCCAGGAAAATGCAGTGTCCTTGGAATGTGCAGCAAATCTTATTTCCTGGCAAGGTCGGGCTAAGTGAGCAGTGCTGGTACACTTTCTCCTTGAGAACTGGAGCGGAAAAGCTTTTCGCTAAGATGTAGGCGAGCAGAGAGGCAGAATACGCAGCTCCGCAGCTGGCCGAAAGCAAGTGCCGCTTGCCGGCGTCTTTCGGCAAAAGCGGCGCTCCGGAGCTCACCGCTACCGCTCCACTGATCTGTGCGCGAAGTAGCCGCTTCTTGGCCTCCGGCAGCCGGAGATCGCGGTAGCTTGCAAGAGGCGAAGAACGAAGCCGCGAAGAAGCCGGCTTGTGTGCGAAGCTCGCAGACAGCTGCAGGACGGTGGCTGCCGCTCTCCTGCCTCTTGAATTCACCCTTGGCATGCCAATGGAAGGTGTTCCAGGACAACCTTCCTGAGTTTTTATTTTAGTTTTCATGCATCCCACCTTGGAAATTCTCGTTGCTCCCCAGAGGCTCCGAGATGCAGAGAACACGGTGGCAGCTGCTGAAAAGAAGGGCAACTGTGAGTTGGTCAAGAAGCAAGAACCTAGGCAGCTGCCTGTGCTTGGCAAGGAGCAGCTGCTGGATTCTTGCAATTGCCTTCAGTGCGCACAGAAGCCCGCTGCTCTGCTGCTTGGTTTTTCGCCTTCAGTCAATTACACACTGCTGAAGCTGAGGCAGGCAGTTCAGCTTTGCTGCTTTTCAGCATCTCAGCTGCCCTTCTGCTCTGTGACAGCTCTCCAGGTTTCTTGCCTTCGCCAGGCTGCAACGTGCCCGCTAGTGGCAAGAACTGGGCAGGAGTGGGCAGAGAGCACGGCCATCTGCCAGCAGGTTGCAGCTTGCCCAGGAAAATGCAGTGTCCTTGGAATGTGCAGCAAATCTTATTTCCTGGCAAGGTCGGGCTAAGTGAGCAGTGCTGGTACACTTTCTCCTTGAGAACTGGAGCGGAAAAGCTTTTCGCTAAGATGTAGGCGAGCAGAGAGGCAGAATACGCAGCTCCGCAGCTGGCCGAAAGCAAGTGCCGCTTCCCGGCGTCTTTCGGCAAAAGCGGCGCTCCGGAGCTCACCGCTACCGCTCCACTGATCTGTGCGCGAAGTAGCCGCTTCTTGGCCTCCGGCAGCCGGAGATCGCGGTAGCTTGCAAGAGGCGAAGAACGAAGCCGCGAAGAAGCCGGCTTGTGTGCGAAGCTCGCACACAGCTGCAGGACGGTGGCTGCCGCTCTCCTGCCTCTTGAATTCACCCTTGGCATGCCAATGGAAGGTGTTCCAGGACAACCTTCCTGAGTTTTTATTTTAGTTTTCATGCATCCCACCTTGGAAATTCTCGTTGCTCCCCAGAGGCTCCGAGATGCAGAGAACACGGTGGCAGCTGCTGAAAAGAAGGGCAACTGTGAGTTGGTCAAAAACCAAGAACACAGGCAGCTGCCTGTGCTTGGCAAGGAGCAGCTGCTGGATTCTTGCAATTGCCTTCAGTGCGCACAGAAGCCCGCTGCTCTGCTGCTTGGTTTTTCGCCTTCAGTCAATTACACACTGCTGAAGCTGAGGCAGGCAGTTCAGCTTTGCTGCTTTTCAGCATCTCAGCTGCCCTTCTGCTCTGTGACAGCTCTCCAGGTTTCTTGCCTTCGCCAGGCTGCAACGTGCCCGCTAGTGGCAAGAACTGGGCAGGAGTGGGCAGAGAGCAGGGCCATCTGCCAGCAGGTTGCAGCTTGCCCAGGAAAATGCAGTGTCCTTGGAATGTGCAGCAAATCTTATTTCCTGGCAAGGTCGGGCTAAGTGAGCAGTGCTGGTACACTTTCTCCTTGAGAACTGGAGCGGAAAAGCTTTTCGCTAAGATGTAGGCGAGCAGAGAGGCAGAATACGCAGCTCCGCAGCTGGCCGAAAGCAAGTGCCGCTTCCCGGCGTCTTTCGGCAAAAGCGGCGCTCCGGAGCTCACCGCTACCGCTCCACTGATCTGTGCGCGAAGTAGCCGCTTCTTCGCCTCCGGCAGCCGGAGATCGCGGTAGCTTGCAAGAGGCGAAGAACGAAGCCGCGAAGAAGCCGGCTTGTGTGCGAAGCTCGCAGACAGCTGCAGGACGGTGGCTGCCGCTCTCCTGCCTCTTGAATTCACCCTTGGCATGCCAATGGAAGGTGTTCCAGGACAACCTTCCTGAGTTTTTATTTTAGTTTTCATGCATCCCACCTTGGAAATTCTCGTTGCTCCCCAGAGGCTCCGAGATGCAGAGAACACGGTGGCAGCTGCTGAAAAGAAGGGCAACTGTGAGTTGGTCAAGAAGCAAGAACCTAGGCAGCTGCCTGTGCTAGGCAAGGAGCAGCTGCTGGATTCTTGCAATTGCCTTCAGTGCGCACAGAAGCCCGCTGCTCTGCTGCTTGGTTTTTCGCCTTCAGTCAATTACACACTGCTGAAGCTGAGGCAGGCAGTTCAGCTTTGCTGCTTTTCAGCATCTCAGCTGCCCTTCTGCTCTGTGACAGCTCTCCAGGTTTCTTGCCTTCGCCAGGCTGCAACGTGCCCGCTAGTGGCAAGAACTGGGCAGGAGTGGGCAGAGAGCAGGGCCATCTGCCAGCAGGTTGCAGCTTGCCCAGGAAAATGCAGTGTCCTTGGAATGTGCAGCAAATCTTATTTCCTGGCAAGGTCGG
Organism: Vidua macroura; assembly: GCF_024509145.1. Lineage (NCBI taxonomy): Eukaryota > Metazoa > Chordata > Aves > Passeriformes > Viduidae > Vidua > Vidua macroura. The sequence goes on along the minus strand of NC_071573.1, from coordinate 41,358,746 downwards.
GCTAAGTGAGCAGTGCTGGTACACTTTCTCCTTGAGAACTGGAGCGGAAAAGCTTTTCGCTAAGATGTAGGCGAGCAGAGAGGCAGAATACGGAGCTCCGCAGCTGGCCGAAAGCAAGTGCCGCTTCCCGGCGTCTTTCGGCAAAAGCGGCGCTCCGGAGCTCACCGCTACCGCTCCAGTCATCTGTGCGCGAAGTAGCCGCTTCTTCGCCTCCGGCAGCCGGAGATCGCGGTAGCTTGCAAGAGGCGAAGAACGAAGCCGTGAAGAAGCCGGCTTGTGTGCGAAGCTCGCACACAGCTGCAGGACGGTGGCTGCCGCTCTCCTGCCTCTTGAATTCACCCTTGGCATGCCAATGGAAGGTGTTCCAGGACAACCTTCCTGAGTTTTTATTTTAGTTTTCATGCATCCCACCTTGGAAATTCTCGTTGCTCCCCAGAGGCTCCGAGATGCAGAGAACACGGTGGCAGCTGCTGAAAAGAAGGGCAACTGTGAGTTGGTCAAAAACCAAGAACACAGGCAGCTGCCTGTGCTTGGCAAGGAGCAGCTGCTGGATTCTTGCAATTGCCTTCAGTGCGCACAGAAGCCCGCTGCTCTGCTGCTTGGTTTTTCGCCTTCAGTCAATTACACACTGCTGAAGCTGAGGCAGGCAGTTCAGCTTTGCTGCTTTTCAGCATCTCAGCTGCCCTTCTGCTCTGTGACAGCTCTCCAGGTTTCTTGCCTTCGCCAGGCTGCAACGTGCCCGCTAGTAGCAAGAACTGGGCAGGAGTGGGCAGAGAGCAGGGCCATCTGCCAGCAGGTTGCAGCTTGCCCAGGAAAATGCAGTGTCCTTGGAATGTGCAGCAAATCTTATTTCCTGGCAAGGTCGGGCTAAGTGAGCAGTGCTGGTACACTTTCTCCTTGAGAACTGGAGCGGAAAAGCTTTTCGCTAAGATGTAGGCGAGCAGAGAAGCAGAATACGCAGCTCCGCAGCTGGCCGAAAGCAAGTGCCGCTTCCCGGCGTCTTTCGGCAAAAGCGGCGCTCCGGAGCTCACCGCTGCCGCTCCAGTGATCTGTGCGCGAAGTAGCCGCTTCTTCGCCTCCGGCAGCCGGAGATCGCGGTAGCTTGCAAGAGGCGAAGAACGAAGCCGCGAAGAAGCCGGCTTGTGTGCGAAGCTCGCACACAGCTGCAGGACGGTGGCTGCCGCTCTCCTGCCTCTTGAATTCACCCTTGGCATGCCAATGGGAGGTGTTCCAGGACAACCTTCCTGAGTTTTTATTTTAGTTTTCATGCATCCCACCTTGGAAATTCTCGTTGCTCCCCAGAGGCTCCGAGATGCAGAGAACACGGTGGCAGCTGCTGAAAAGAAGGGCAACTGTGAGTTGGTCAAGAAGCAAGAACCTAGGCAGCTGCCTGTGCTTGGCGAGGAGCAGCTGCTGGATTCTTGCAATTGCCTTCAGTGCGCACAGAAGCCCGCTGCTCTGCTGCTTGGTTTTTCGCCTTCAGTCAATTACACACTGCTGAAGCTGAGGCAGGCAGTTCAGCTTTGCTGCTTTTCAGCATCTCAGCTGCCCTTCTGCTCTGTGACAGCTCTCCAGGTTTCTTGCCTTCGCCAGGCTGCAACGTGCCCGCTAGTGGCAAGAACTGGGCAGGAGTGGGCAGAGAGCAGGGCCATCTGCCAGCAGGTTGCAGCTTGCCCAGGAAAATGCAGTGTCCTTGGAATGTGCAGCAAATCTTATTTCCTGGCAAGGTCGGGCTAAGTGAGCAGTGCTGGTACACTTTCTCCTTGAGAACTGGAGCGGAAAAGCTTTTCGCTAAGATGTAGGCGACTAGAGAGGCAGAATACGCAGCTCCGCAGCTGGCCGAAAGCAAGTGCCGCTTCCCGGCGTCTTTCGGCAAAAGCGGCGCTCCGGAGCTCACCGCTGCCGCTCCTGTGATCTGTGCGCGAAGTAGCCGCTTCTTCGCCTCCGGCAGCCGGAGATCGCGGTAGCTTGCAAGAGGCGAAGAACGAAGCCGCGAAGAAGCCGGCTTGTGTGCGAAGCTCGCACATAGCTGCAGGACGGTGGCTGCCGCTCTCCTGCCTCTTGAATTCACCCTTGGCATGCCAATGGAAGGTGTTCCAGGACAACCTTCCTGAGTTTTTATTTTAGTTTTCATGCATCCCACCTTGGAAATTCTCGTTGCTCCCCAGAGGCTCCGAGATGCAGAGAACACGGTGGCAGCTGCTGAAAAGAAGGGCAACTGTGAGTTGGTCAAGAAGCAAGAACCTAGGCAGCTGCCTGTGCTTGGCACGGAGCAGCTGCTGGATTCTTGCAATTGCCTTCAGTGCGCACAGAAGCCCGCTGCTCTGCTGCTTGGTTTTTCGCCTTCAGTCAATTGCACATTGCTGAAGCTGAGGCAGGCTGTTCAGCTTTGCTGCTTTTCAGCATCTCAGCTGCTTTCTGCTCTGTGACAGCTCTCGAGATGAAATAGAGATTTTTAGAGTTGGGTTAACAAAATGAATTAAGCATTTCTAATTTAGCTTGTAGAGTTATGTGTTGAATTTTCAACCTTTTGCTTAAGAAACCTCTGCCTAGTACAATGGGCAAAGGAAAATGCAAATTTCTGAAGCTTCTTGCATAAAGAACAATACCAGAAGAAGCAAAGAACCCAGATAAAGAAGCTCCTCTGTCTCCAAGCCTATCAAGACTGACAGACGTACTCAGAGAAGCACCAAAGGACCAAAAGCGCACGCGCAGAGAGGAAAAGTTCAAAAGTTCAATCATGAGGAAGACCACAATCTTCAGCCTCAGGACCACCAAGAGACCCCCGTACGACCACCACAGCAAACCACGCATGCCCAGAAGGCCGTGGACTTACTTAGCATGAGAAGCGAGGACAGGCGGGGCCAGGGGTTGAATATGCATGAAAAAGTTGTGCAATGTATTGCATATGGAACGTCTTTAAGAATAAAAGTGTGGGTCAGACTGAGGCTCGGGGCACAAGTTTTGGAGAGCTATCTCACTTGTGCCGGGCGCTGACATACATACCCACTTCATAACTACCCCAGGTCATGGAGTCTATTGATTTCTTCCGCGTATCGTTTCAGTTGGCGACCACGAAGGGACTGCTCTGCTCACCCGCAGGTCCGGTTGGGAGCAGACACCCTCAGGCGCCACAGGGCTTTTCCCCGGAGGGACTCTGCGCCTCGGCTGTACACTGCGGGGAGCAGACCACGGCCCGTTGACTAGCGGATGAAAGCGGTATGTGTTAATTTATTTTCTTACGGTTGGCACTGATAAGTCGCAAAAAGATGTTTTTGCGCGCAGGTTTGCCTAGGGGCTTGCAAGCAGACCGCCATCGGGGGAGAGGCCGGCGGCGGGAGGACCTCCCCAGCTGATAGCGCGGCTCGGGGAGGGCGAAATCGCGATTTCAGTGTGTGGTGTGTGTCCTGATTGCAGTGTAGTGTGTCTGTTACGTCCGGACGTGCGTGCTTGTGCGTGTGTGTGTATGTGTGAGTGGAACGGTGAAGCGCGGTGCGGCCTTGCTAAGATACAGAGAGGCGGCGCGGCGGTGCTAGAGAGCGCATGCGCAGGGCAGCTCTCAGCCCACACTACCTGATAGTGCGGGTAGTGCGCACTCTACCTGATAGAGCGGGTGGTGCGCATGCGTGGCACGGGCTGTCTCTGGCGAGCTGGGGGAGCGCGGCGCGGGGCTTAAGTCGGGGCTTGCAAAGTTGCTTTAGGCGCCGCCCAGCTGATAGCGCAGCGGGCGCGCGGGCACAAGCCGCGGTTTGAGGAGCCGCTTTGAACCCCGCTAGCTGATAGCGCAGCTAGTGGGAGCGTGGTACAAGCTAGGAGTTACAAGCACCGCTTACAAGCATCGCTAGTTGGTAAAAAGCTTGCAAAAGTAGCCAGCGAGCCCGGCTGGGCTAAGAGTTAAGTGTTTGTTATACAATAGCACTGCCCTTCAGTGTTAAAAGCTGTCACTGGGGCAGGAGGAGGGGTTGGGGAAGGCAGTCTAGGGTTGCCATGGGAAACAGCAGTTGTATGAGTTCTCCACCCCCTTTTGGAAGAGAATTGTACCCTCCCCCTGTCCTGTCAGTTATTGTTCAAGTCTGCCCCTTAGCCTAGAATCTTCTCTGTTCCACGTTTTCCCTTTGGTTCTTCCACCAAGAACACTCCTTTCCCTTTTCCCCACTGGTTAATGTTATATTTCCCCTCCCTTTAGCCTTCTCCCGATTGTACCCTCGAATGCTAAACCCTCCTACCCCTACGCAGTAAAAGAATCCTCAGCCCGCCCTTCGGGGCTCTCGGAATCTGCCTCCCTTCTGCTTCGTTGTCTCCCTGTTTGCCCCTTCTGCGACCCTTCAATCAACGAGCAGGATTTCAGCAGCCCGAGTGTCCCTCCCGTTCTTCTGGTGGACCCTCAGATGTACCAGCTATCCGAGCTTCGTGCCGAGTGGCTAAAAGCCCCCACGGCTCGGCAACTGGGAGATCCTTTGCATTACAGGGCGAATAAAGGGGGGATGAATGTGTGTGAATGAGAGGCTGTAAGAGCCCGTCTGAAGCCCCTCATTTTCCATTCTGCCTTCCGATTGCCACAAGAAAGAATCCCTTCCCCCACTGTAGTTCCGGCTTAGAACAGGACACAGCACAGGTGGAACCACTGAACCGTCATGCTGGCTGTTCCCAACAAGGCCTGGTAAGAACTTGGCAAGGACTTGGCAAGGACTTGGCAAAGACCTGACATGGAGCCAGCACGGGACAGCCTGATGCGCGGCCTGCTTCTAATCTCCGTTCTTAAGCCAAATGAACTTTTGGGGTGACTCTCGCGGTCCTTCATTGAAGACCCCTCATCTGCCTCGTTACCACTGTGACAAAGAAAGAATGAGAACCCTCCTCCCAAGGACTGAGACTGAGACCCCTGCTATAGGGAGGAGGGGAAATTGGTGGTCTGACCACTAATGACATGACCTGTTTCCCTTCAGTGATTCAAATGGACTTATTCTTCATTGTGTATTCGTCTTGCTTTGGTGGTTTCTGTGGACTCACCCGTTCCCTCGGGGCGATTACAATGGACTTGTTCCCCCCCTCTCTCCTCTGTGGACTATAATTGGAGCCCCGAGTCGACCAGAACTTCGAAGACTCCCCCGACACGACAGAGGGATCCCCATCGTCCGGAGCACTGAGGATCTCGCCTGTGTTGGTAGCTATTCCCATATCCCTCTTCTCTCTCTAACCTTTTATCTCCTTTCAGATCCCCACTATCGCGTTTACTGTTTTGGCTCCTACTAAAGGTGCATTTGTTGTGATTAACTGATAGTCCCTTGTTGTTTGCCTTTGTTGCACTTTTGGGATGGGTGAAAAGAACCATCACGACACCCCGCAAGAAGCGGATCGTGACAGAGGCGGGCTGGTTACCCCAGACCTGCTAAGCGAGAGCGGCAGTCTCCCATGCTGCGTTTCCGTCTTTTTCGCGAGAAAAGCGGCCAGTAAAGAGACGAAGCGAGTGATAAAAAGAGTGAGAGAACCCCCCCTGGGACTGGGTCTCGGAGAAAGAGTGGGACCCCTTAGTGGGGGGGGGGGGGGGGGGGAGTAAAAGGTAATTAATTAGAAAAAAAAATGAATTAAAAGGTAAAAAGAGGGTCTTCTTGGCATAATCTATTGGGGAAAAATAAAAGGTAAAATGTGTAGGAGGGGCCCCTAAAAATTCTGCTGGATTGAGGGATAAGAATGCCCATGAACATCCAAGATCAAACCTGCTGGATTGAGGGATTAATGTTCCAAGAGCATCCAGGGTTGATTCAAACCTGCTGGATTGAGGGATTAATGTTCCAAGAGCATCCAGGGTTAAGTCAAACCTGCTGGGTTGAGGGATTAACATTGCAAGAGCACCCAGAATTAAGTTTGCTGGGTTGTTGAGAGCACCCAAGATTGAGTAAAAATTTTGCCAGTTTGAAGAGAAGTCTGACAGGATCTAGAGTTGGGAACCACACAGCTAGATTGAGGGGTATCCAAGAACACTGGGACTAGCCAGGGACACCTACAAGTGTAATAGGTGTGTTGAAAAAGAAAAGGTACCTTGTTGTTGTGGTTGTTTTGTTATGTGTAAGAGTAAGTAAAATAAAGTTAAGTGAATGTAGACGAAGGAAAGTATATGTATGCATCCTGCCCTGTTAAGCAGCCTCACTGTGCTTCCCTGCTGTCACCGACAAACACAAGTTACGAACCCTCAGAACTGAAAAAGTTCAATCAAATATTGCTTCCATTGATGACCATGATATTGTCTATAATACCTTGTTCCAACTTATGTTATGTAAGTGTTAATACCCCTATCCTACCAGTTGGTAAACCTGATGGGTCATACCGGTTAGTACAGGATCTGCGAGCCATAAACAAGGTCACGGAGGATCTGTATCCTGTGGTGGCCAATCCCTACACGTTATTAACTTGCTTAACAGCCGAGCTAACTTGGTTTACCGTTTTAGATTTAAAAGATGCCTTCTTTTGCCTTCCTATCCATGAAGCCAGAAAATTTTTGCATTTGAATGGGAAAATCCTAAGAGCGGGCCAAGAACTCAACTGACATGGACCAGACTCCCACAAGGATTCAAAAACTCACCCACTTTGTTTGGAGAACAACTTGCAAAAGAATTAGAGACCTGAGAAGCCCCTCCAGAGGAAGGGAAGTTGCTAGAGTACGTAGATGACATCCTGATAGCCACACGGACAAGGGAAGCATGCACGGCCTGGACGATAAGCCTCTTGAACTTTTTGGGGCTCCAAGGGTACCGAGTATCAAAGAAAAAAGCCCAAGTAGTAAAACAGAAAGTAACTTCTCTGGGTTACGAAGTCAGTGCTAGACAACGTACCTTGGGCCAAAGCCGGAAGGAGGCAATATGCCAGACCCCAAAACCTCAGACGGTAAAGGAACTACGAACTTTCCTGAGGATGACAGGGTGGTGCAGGTTATGGATCTAGAACTATGGACTGTTTGTTAAGCCCTTCTATGAACTGATTGCAACTGAAAGCAGGAACATCCAAGAGACAAAGGAAGCTACGCAAGCTTTCAACCAGCTGAAAAAAGCCCTCATGTCAGCTCCAGCCCTGAGATTGCCAGACGTGAGTAAGCCTTCCCTTTTATTCTCCCATGAGAAGCAAGGAATCGCCTTAGGAATACTAGCACAGGACCTCGGCCCATATCGGAGAGCAGTGGCTTACTTCTCTAAGCAATTGGATACAGCAGCTAAAGGGTGGCCTGGGTGCCTCAGAGCTGTTGCAGCAGTCGTCCTGAACATCCAAGAGGCACACAAATTCACCCTAGGCCAGAAAAGAACTGTGCTAGTGTCTCACACAGTGTCTGCAGTGCTAGAGGTAAAAGGTGGGCATTGGCTTTCCCCACAACGGCTCCTGAGATACCAAGCTATCATAGTGGAGCAAGATGATGTAGAGATAGTAGTGACTAACATTGTCAATCCAGCCTCCTTCCTCAGTAGAAACCAAGGGGAACCAGTGGAACATGACTGCCTGGAGACCATTGAAGCCACCTACTCCAGCTGCCCTGACTCGAAGGACACCCCTCTCGAGAATGCAGAAGTCTCGTTTACTGATGGAAGCAGTTATATCATCAGTGGAAAACGGCACGCCGGGTAGGCAGTTCCAACGTGCAAGGAAGTAATGTCATCTGGGCCCCTGCCAACAAATACCTCTGCACAGAAGGCCGAGATAATTGCTCTAACTGGGGCCCTAGAATTGGCAAGAGGGAAAGAAATAAACATATACACGGACTCGAAGTATGCATTTGGAGTAGTGCATGCTCACAGAGCCATTTAGAAAGAGAGAGGACTGCTGAAGTCTCAAGGGAAAAATATTAAAGATGCATCAGAAGTACTGCGACTTCTAGAAGCAGTCCAGTTGCCAGAGAAAGTAGCGATCATGCACATTAAGGCACATCAGAAGATCAACTCAGAATTGGAAGAAGGAAACGAGCTGGCAGATAGGGAAGCAAAAGAAGCAGCAAGACGGGCACATTTCCCCTAAAGGTAAGCCAAGATACAACAAACCAGAAAAAAAATTAATCTATGAGCAAAAAGGAGACTATAACCAAGAGGGATGGGCCACCATAGAAGGAAAATTAGTTCTACCCTCCTATTTATGATGGTCCCTAATAAAGGAAGAACACCAGAAAACCATTGGGGTATTGATGCTCTAGCATAACTAGACATTTACAACTCGACAATGTGACCTTTGCCTCCAGACCAACCCCAAAAATACTCCCAAACCAAAGCTTAGCCAGATTAGGAAGGGTCATGGGCCGGAGCAGCAATGGCAGATTGATTGTACAGAATTGCCAAGAAAAGGGGGGTATACGTTTTTCCTGGTGCTAACAGATACCTTTTCAGGATGGCCAGAAGCATTCCCCACCAGGACTTCTAAAGCTCAAGAAGTAACTAAGGTATTGGTACAAGAAAACATACCACGCTTTAGAGTCCTGGCCACAATCTCCTCAAATAGAGGACCACATTTTATTGTAAAATTCGTGCAACAAGTTAGCCAATACTTGAACATAGACTGAGAACTTCACACCCCATATAACCCACAATCAAGTGGTCAGGTAAAAAAAATGAATCATTTGATCAAACAACAAATTGTACAATTGGGACAAGAAGCTAATTTGTCATGGACTCAATCCCTCCCATTAGCACTACTGCAGATCCGAACCAAACCCAAGACTAAAGAAAAGCTAAACCACTTTGACTTGCTTTATGAAAAACCATATGGGGTGCGAAAGAGAATGTCTAGCCAAGACATGTCACTAACCTCCTGTATGTTAAGTCTCTTAACTTGGTGTATCCAGCACCAATCACTAGCTAATAAACACAAGTCATAACTAGTGAAATACACTGTTTAGAAGACTTTATGTCACCCAATTATAATTCTATTAATTTTAGTTACTGTAAGTTTAATGATGTCTACTTTAACACTCATGTAGAATTCGAGGATGTTAAAACACATGGCCAGTCTGACATCACTCTCTAGAACTCCTAGAATCTTACTGAAAGAGGACGGTCAAGACAGTAGATGAGAATTTAAATCAAGACCCCTGTAGTAAAAGAATTTACTCTATTTTAAGAAAAGGGGGGACTGAAGCAGAGATTTTTAGAGTTAGGTTAACAAAATGAATGAAGCATTTCTAATTTAGCTTGTAGAGTTATGTGTTGAATTTTCAACCTTTTGCTTAAGAAACCTCTGCCTAGTACAATGGGCATAGGAAAATGCAAATTTCTGAAGCTTCTTGCATAAAGAACAATACCAGAAGAAGCAAAGAACCCAGATAAAGAAGCTCCTCTGTCTCCAAGCCTATCAAGACTGACAGACGTACTCAGAGAAGCACCAAAGGACCAAAAGCGCACGCGCAGAGAGGAAAAGTTCAAAAGTTCAATCGTGAGGAAGACCACAATCTTCAGCCTCAGGACCACCAAGAGACCCCCGTACGACCACCACAGCAAACCACGCATGCCCAGAAGGACGTGGACTTACTTAGCATGAGAAGCGAGGACAGGCGGGGCCAGGGGTTGAATATGCATGAAAAAGTTGTGCAATGTATTGCATATGGAACGTCTTTAAGAATAAAAGTGTGAGTCAGACTGAGGCTCGGGGCACAAGTTTTGGAGAGCTATCTCACTTGTGCCGGGCGCTAACATACATACCCACTTCATAACTACCCCAGGTTATGGAGTCTACTGATTTCTTCCGCGTATCGTTTCAGAGGTTTCTTGCCTTCGCCAGGCTGCAACGTGCCCGCTAGTAGCAAGAACTGGGCAGGAGTGGGCAGAGAGCAGGGCCATCTGCCAGCAGGTTGCAGCTTGCCCAGGAAAATGCAGTGTCCTTGGAATGTGCAGCAAATCTTATTTCCTGGCAAGGTCGGGCTAAGTGAGCAGTGCTGGTACACTTTCTCCTTGAGAACTGGAGCGGAAAAGCTTTTCGCTAAGATGTAGGCGAGCAGAGAGGCAGAATACGCAGCTCCGCAGCTGGCCGAAAGCAAGTGCCGCTTCCCGGCGTCTTTCGGCAAAAGCGGCGCTCCGGAGCTCACCGCTGCCGCTCCACTGATCTGTGCGCGAAGTAGCCGCTTCTTGGCCTCCGGCAGCCGGAGATCGCGGTAGCTTGCAAGAGGCGAAGAACGAAGCCGCGAAGAAGCCGGCTTGTGTGCGAAGCTCGCACACAGCTGCAGGACGGTGGCTGCCGCTCTCCTGCCTCTTGAATTCACCCTTGGCATGCCAATGGAAGCTGTTCCAGGACAACCTTCCTGAGTTTTTATTTTAGTTTTCATGCATCCCACCTTGGAAATTCTCGTTGCTCCCCAGAGGCTCCGAGATGCAGAGAACACGGTGGCAGCTGCTGAAAAGAAGGGCAACTGTGAGTTGGTCAAGAAGCAAGAACCTAGGCAGCTGCCTGTGCTTGGCAAGGAGCAGCTGCTGGATTCTTGCAATTGCCTTCAGTGCGCACAGAAGCCCGCTGCTCTGCTGCTTGGTTTTTCGCCTTCAGTCAATTACACACTGCTGAAGCTGAGGCAGGCAGTTCAGCTTTGCTGCTTTTCAGCATCTCAGCTGCCCTTCTGCTCTGTGACAGCTCTCCAGGTTTCTTGCCTTCGCCAGGCTGCAACGTGCCCGCTAGTAGCAAGAACTGGGCAGGAGTGGGCAGAGAGCAGGGCCATCTGCCAGCAGGTTGCAGCTTGCCCAGGAAAATGCAGTGTCCTTGGAATGTGCAGCAAATCTTATTTCCTGGCAAGGTCGGGCTAAGTGAGCAGTGCTGGTACACTTTCTCCTTGAGAACTGGAGCGGAAAAGCTTTTCGCTAAGATGTAGGCGAGCAGAGAGGCAGAATACGCAGCTCCGCAGCTGGCCGAAAGCAAGTGCCGCTTCCCGGCGTCTTTCGGCAAAAGCGGCGCTCCGGAGCTCACCGCTACCGCTCCATTGATCTGTGCGCGAAGTAGCCGCTTCTTCGCCTCCGGCAGCCGGAGATCGCGGTAGCTTGCAAGAGGCGAAGAACGAAGCCGCGAAGAAGCCGGCTTGTGTGCGAAGCTCGCACACAGCTGCAGGACGGTGGCTGCCGCTCTCCTGCCTCTTGAATTCACCCTTGGCATGCCAATGGAAGCTGTTCCAGGACAACCTTCCTGAGTTTTTATTTTAGTTTTCATGCATCCCACCTTGGAAATTCTTGTTGCTCCCCAGAGGCTCCGAGATGCAGAGAACACGGTGGCAGCTGCTGAAAAGAAGGGCAACTGTGAGTTGGTCAAGAAGCAAGAACACAGGCAGCTGCCTGTGCTTGGCAAGGAGCAGCTGCTGGATTCTTGCAATTGCCTTCAGTGCGCACAGAAGCCCGCTGCTCTGCTGCTTGGTTTTTCGCCTTCAGTCAATTACACACTGCTGAAGCTGAGGCAGGCAGTTCAGCTTTGCTGCTTTTCAGCATCTCAGCTGCCCTTCTGCTCTGTGACAGCTCTCCAGGTTTCTTGCCTTCGCCAGGCTGCAACGTGCCCGCTAGTGGCAAGAACTGGGCAGGAGTGGGCAGAGAGCAGGGCCATCTGCCAGCAGGTTGCAGCTTGCCCAGGAAAATGCAGTGTCCTTGGAATGTGCAGCAAATCTTATTTCCTGGCAAGGTCGGGCTAAGTGAGCAGTGCTGGTACACTTTCTCCTTGAGAACTGGAGCGGAAAAGCTTTTCGCTAAGATGTAGGCGAGCAGAGAGGCAGAATACGCAGCTCCGCAGCTGGCCGAAAGCAAGTGCCGCTTCCCGGCGTCTTTCGGCAAAAGCGGCGCTCCGGAGCTCACCGCTACCGCTCCACTGATCTGTGCGCGAAGTAGCCGCTTCTTGGCCTCCGGCAGCCGGAGATCGCGGTAGCTTGCAAGAGGCGAAGAACGAAGCCGCGAAGAAGCCGGCTTGTGTGCGAAGCTCGCACACAGCTGCAGGACGGTGGCTGCCGCTCTCCTGCCTCTTGAATTCACCCTTGGCATGCCAATGGAAGGTGTTCCAGGACAACCTTCCTGAGTTTTTATTTTAGTTTTCATGCATCCCACCTTGGAAATTCTTGTTGCTCCCCAGAGGCTCCGAGATGCAGAGAACACGGTGGCAGCTGCTGAAAAGAAGGGCAACTGTGAGTTGGTCAAAAACCAAGAACACAGGCAGCTGCCTGTGCTTGGCAAGGAGCAACTGCTGGATTCTTGCAATTGCCTTCAGTGCGCACAGAAGCCCGCTGCTCTGCTGCTTGGTTTTTCGCCTTCAGTCAATTACACACTGCTGAAGCTGAGGCAGGCAGTTCAGCTTTGCTGCTTTTCAGCATCTCAGCTGCCCTTCTGCTCTGTGACAGCTCTCCAGGTTTCTTGCCTTCGCCAGGCTGCAACGTGCCCGCTAGTAGCAAGAACTGGGCAGGAGTGGGCAGAGAGCAGGGCCATCTGCCAGCAGGTTGCAGCTTGCCCAGGAAAATGCAGTGTCCTTGGAATGTGCAGCAAATCTTATTTCCTGGCAAGGTCGGGCTAAGTGAGCAGTGCTGGTACACTTTCTCCTTGAGAACTGGAGCGGAAAAGCTTTTCGCTAAGATGTAGGCGAGCAGAGAGGCAGAATACGCAGCTCCGCAGCTGGCCGAAAGCAAGTGCCGCTTCCCGGCGTCTTTCGGCAAAAGCGGCGCTCCGGAGCTCACCGCTACCGCTCCATTGATCTGTGCGCGAAGTAGCCGCTTCTTCGCCTCCGGCAGCCGGAGATCGCGGTAGCTTGCAAGAGGCGAAGAACGAAGCCGCGAAGAAGCCGGCTTGTGTGCGAAGCTCGCACACAGCTGCAGGACGGTGGCTGCCGCTCTCCTGCCTCTTGAATTCACCCTTGGCATGCCAATGGAAGGTGTTCCAGGACAACCTTCCTGAGTTTTTATTTTAGTTTTCATGCATCCCACCTTGGAAATTCTTGTTGCTCCCCAGAGGCTCCGAGATGCAGAGAACACGGTGGCAGCTGCTGAAAAGAAGGGCAACTGTGAGTTGGTCAAGAAGCAAGAACACAGGCAGCTGCCTGTGCTTGGCAAGGAGCAGCTGCTGGATTCTTGCAATTGCCTTCAGTGCGCACAGAAGCCCGCTGCTCTGCTGCTTGGTTTTTCGCCTTCAGTCAATTACACACTGCTGAAGCTGAGGCAGGCAGTTCAGCTTTGCTGCTTTTCAGCATCTCAGCTGCCCTTCTGCTCTGTGACAGCTCTCCAGGTTTCTTGCCTTCGCCAGGCTGCAACGTGCCCGCTAGTGGCAAGAACTGGGCAGGAGTGGGCAGAGAGCAGGGCCATCTGCCAGCAGGTTGCAGCTTGCCCAGGAAAATGCAGTGTCCTTGGAATGTGCAGCAAATCTTATTTCCTGGCAAGGTCGGGCTAAGTGAGCAGTGCTGGTACACTTTCTCCTTGAGAACTGGAGCGGAAAAGCTTTTCGCTAAGATGTAGGCGAGCAGAGAGGCAGAATACGCAGCTCCGCAGCTGGCCGAAAGCAAGTGCCGCTTCCCGGCGTCTTTCGGCAAAAGCGGCGCTCCGGAGCTCACCGCTACCGCTCCACTGATCTGTGCGCGAAGTAGCCGCTTCTTGGCCTCCGGCAGCCGGAGATCGCGGTAGCTTGCAAGAGGCGAAGAACGAAGCCGCGAAGAAGCCGGCTTGTGTGCGAAGCTCGCACACAGCTGCAGGACGGTGGCTGCCGCTCTCCTGCCTCTTGAATTCACCCTTGGCATGCCAATGGAAGGTGTTCCAGGACAACCTTCCTGAGTTTTTATTTTAGTTTTCATGCATCCCACCTTGGAAATTCTTGTTGCTCCCCAGAGGCTCCGAGATGCAGAGAACACGGTGGCAGCTGCTGAAAAGAAGGGCAACTGTGAGTTGGTCAAAAACCAAGAACACAGGCAGCTGCCTGTGCTTGGCAAGGAGCAGCTGCTGGATTCTTGCAATTGCCTTCAGTGCGCACAGAAGCCCGCTGCTCTGCTGCTTGGTTTTTCGCCTTCAGTCAATTACACACTGCTGAAGCTGAGGCAGGCAGTTCAGCTTTGCTGCTTTTCAGCATCTCAGCTGCCCTTCTGCTCTGTGACAGCTCTCCAGGTTTCTTGCCTTCGCCAGGCTGCAACGTGCCCGCTAGTGGCAAGAACTGGGCAGGAGTGGGCAGAGAGCAGGGCCATCTGCCAGCAGGTTGCAGCTTGCCCAGGAAAATGCAGTGTCCTTGGAATGTGCAGCAAATCTTATTTCCTGGCAAGGTCGGGCTAAGTGAGCAGTGCTGGTACACTTTCTCCTTGAGAACTGGAGCGGAAAAGCTTTTCGCTAAGATGTAGGCGAGCAGAGAGGCAGAATACGGAGCTCCGCAGCTGGCCGAAAGCAAGTGCCGCTTCCCGGCGTCTTTCGGCAAAAGCGGCGCTCCGGAGCTCACCGCTACCGCTGCACTGATCTGTGCGCGAAGTAGCCGCTTCTTGGCCTCCGGCAGCCGGAGATCGCGGTAGCTTGCAAGAGGCGAAGAACGAAGCCGCGAAGAAGCCGGCTTGTGTGCGAAGCTCGCAGACAGCTGCAGGACGGTGGCTGCCGCTCTCCTGCCTCTTGAATTCACCCTTGGCATGCCAATGGAAGGTGTTCCAGGACAACCTTCCTGAGTTTTTATTTTAGTTTTCATGCATCCCACCTTGGAAATTCTCGTTGCTCCCCAGAGGCTCCGAGTTGCAGAGAACACGGTGGCAGCTGCTGAAAAGAAGGGCAACTGTGAGTTGGTCAAGAAGCAAGAACCTAGGCAGCTGCCTGTGCTTGGCAAGGAGCAGCTGCTGGATTCTTGCAATTGCCTTCAGTGCGCACAGAAGCCCGCTGCTCTGCTGCTTGGTTTTTCGCCTTCAGTCAATTGCACATTGCTGAAGCTGAGGCAGGCTGTTCAGCTTTGCTGCTTTTCAGCATCTCAGCTGCTTTCTGCTCTGTGACAGCTCTCGAGATGAAATAGAGATTTTTAGAGTTGGGTTAACAAAATGAATTAAGCATTTCTAATTTAGCTTGTAGAGTTATGTGTTGAATTTTCAACCTTTTGCTTAAGAAACCTCTGCCTAGTACAATGGGCAAAGGAAAATGCAAATTTCTGAAGCTTCTTGCATAAAGAACAATACCAGAAGAAGCAAAGAACCCAGATAAAGAAGCTCCTCTGTCTCCAAGCCTATCAAGACTGACAGACGTACTCAGAGAAGCACCAAAGGACCAAAAGCGCACGCGCAGAGAGGAAAAGTTCAAAAGTTCAATCATGAGGAAGACCACAATCTTCAGCCTCAGGACCACCAAGAGACCCCCGTACGACCACCACAGCAAACCACGCATGCCCAGAAGGCCGTGGACTTACTTAGCATGAGAAGCGAGGACAGGCGGGGCCAGGGGTTGAATATGCATGAAAAAGTTGTGCAATGTATTGCATATGGAACGTCTTTAAGAATAAAAGTGTGGGTCAGACTGAGGCTCGGGGCACAAGTTTTGGAGAGCTATCTCACTTGTGCCGGGCGCTGACATACATACCCACTTCATAACTACCCCAGGTCATGGAGTCTATTGATTTCTTCCGCGTATCGTTTCAGTTGGCGACCACGAAGGGACTGCTCTGCTCACCCGCAGGTCCGGTTGGGAGCAGACACCCTCAGGCGCCACGGGGCTTTTCCCCGGAGGGACTCTGCGCCTCGGCTGTACACTGCGGGGAGCAGACCACGGCCCGTTGACTAGCGGATGAAAGCGGTATGTGTTAATTTATTTTCTTACGGTTGGCACTGATAAGTCGCAAAAAGATGTTTTTGCGCGCAGGTTTGCCTAGGGGCTTGCAAGCAGACCGCCATCGGGGGAGAGGCCGGCGGCGGGAGGACCTCCCCAGCTGATAGCGCGGCTCGGGGAGGGCGAAATCGCGATTTCAGTGTGTGGTGTGTGTCCTGATTGCAGTGTAGTGTGTCTGTTACGTCCGGACGTGCGTGCTTGTGCGTGTGTGTGTATGTGTGAGTGGAACGGTGAAGCGCGGTGCGGCCTTGCTAAGATACAGAGAGGCGGCGCGGCGGTGCTAGAGAGCGCATGCGCAGGGCAGCTCTCAGCCCACACTACCTGATAGTGCGGGTAGTGCGCACTCTACCTGATAGAGCGGGTGGTGCGCATGCGTGGCACGGGCTGTCTCTGGCGAGCTGGGGGAGCGCGGCGCGGGGCTTAAGTCGGGGCTTGCAAAGTTGCTTTAGGCGCGGCCCAGCTGATAGCGCAGCGGGCGCGCGGGCACAAGCCGCGGTTTGAGGAGCCGCTTTGAACCCCGCTAGCTGATAGCGCAGCTAGTGGGAGCGTGGTACAAGCTAGGAGTTACAAGCACCGCTTACAAGCATCGCTAGTTGGTAAAAAGCTTGCAAAAGTAGCCAGCGAGCCCGGCTGGGCTAAGAGTTAAGTGTTTGTTATACAATAGCACTGCCCTTCAGTGTTAAAAGCTGTCACTGGGGCAGGAGGAGGGGTTGGGGAAGGCAGTCTAGGGTTGCCATGGGAAACAGCAGTTGTATGAGTTCTCCACCCCCTTTTGGAAGAGAATTGTACCCTCCCCCTGTCCTGTCAGTTATTGTTCAAGTCTGCCCCTTAGCCTAGAATCTTCTCTGTTCCACGTTTTCCCTTTGGTTCTTCCACCAAGAACACTCCTTTCCCTTTTCCCCACTGGTTAATGTTATATTTCCCCTCCCTTTAGCCTTCTCCCGATTGTACCCTCGAATGCTAAACCCTCCTACCCCTACGCAGTAAAAGAATCCTCAGCCCGCCCTTCGGGGCTCTCGGAATCTGCCTCCCTTCTGCTTCGTTGTCTCCCTGTTTGCCCCTTCTGCGACCCTTCAATCAACGAGCAGGATTTCAGCAGCCCGAGTGTCCCTCCCGTTCTTCTGGTGGACCCTCAGATGTACCAGCTATCCGAGCTTCGTGCCGAGTGGCTAAAAGCCCCCACGGCTCGGCAACTGGGAGATCCTTTGCATTACAGGGCGAATAAAGGGGGGATGAATGTGTGTGAATGAGAGGCTGTAAGAGCCCGTCTGAAGCCCCTCATTTTCCATTCTGCCTTCCGATTGCCACAAGAAAGAATCCCTTCCCCCACTGTAGTTCCGGCTTAGAACAGGACACAGCACAGGTGGAACCACTGAACCGTCATGCTGGCTGTTCCCAACAAGGCCTGGTAAGAACTTGGCAAGGACTTGGCAAGGACTTGGCAAAGACCTGACATGGAGCCAGCACGGGACAGCCTGATGCGCGGCCTGCTTCTAATCTCCGTTCTTAAGCCAAATGAACTTTTGGGGTGACTCTCGCGGTCCTTCATTGAAGACCCCTCATCTGCCTCGTTACCACTGTGACAAAGAAAGAATGAGAACCCTCCTCCCAAGGACTGAGACTGAGACCCCTGCTATAGGGAGGAGGGGAAATTGGTGGTCTGACCACTAATGACATGACCTGTTTCCCTTCAGTGATTCAAATGGACTTATTCTTCATTGTGTATTCGTCTTGCTTTGGTGGTTTCTGTGGACTCACCCGTTCCCTCGGGGCGATTACAATGGACTTGTTCCCCCCCTCTCTCCTCTGTGGACTATAATTGGAGCCCCGAGTCGACCAGAACTTCGAAGACTCCCCCGACACGACAGAGGGATCCCCATCGTCCGGAGCACTGAGGATCTCGCCTGTGTTGGTAGCTATTCCCATATCCCTCTTCTCTCTCTAACCTTTTATCTCCTTTCAGATCCCCACTATCGCGTTTACTGTTTTGGCTCCTACTAAAGGTGCATTTGTTGTGATTAACTGATAGTCCCTTGTTGTTTGCCTTTGTTGCACTTTTGGGATGGGTGAAAAGAACCATCACGACACCCCGCAAGAAGCGGATCGTGACAGAGGCGGGCTGGTTACCCCAGACCTGCTAAGCGAGAGCGGCAGTCTCCCATGCTGCGTTTCCGTCTTTTTCGCGAGAAAAGCGGCCAGTAAAGAGACGAAGCGAGTGATAAAAAGAGTGAGAGAACCCCCCCTGGGACTGGGTCTCGGAGAAAGAGTGGGACCCCTTAGTGGGGGGGGGGGGGGGGGGGAGTAAAAGGTAATTAATTAGAAAAAAAAATGAATTAAAAGGTAAAAAGAGGGTCTTCTTGGCATAATCTATTGGGGAAAAATAAAAGGTAAAATGTGTAGGAGGGGCCCCTAAAAATTCTGCTGGATTGAGGGATAAGAATGCCCATGAACATCCAAGATCAAACCTGCTGGATTGAGGGATTAATGTTCCAAGAGCATCCAGGGTTGATTCAAACCTGCTGGATTGAGGGATTAATGTTCCAAGAGCATCCAGGGTTAAGTCAAACCTGCTGGGTTGAGGGATTAACATTGCAAGAGCACCCAGAATTAAGTTTGCTGGGTTGTTGAGAGCACCCAAGATTGAGTAAAAATTTTGCCAGTTTGAAGAGAAGTCTGACAGGATCTAGAGTTGGGAACCACACAGCTAGATTGAGGGGTATCCAAGAACACTGGGACTAGCCAGGGACACCTACAAGTGTAATAGGTGTGTTGAAAAAGAAAAGGTACCTTGTTGTTGTGGTTGTTTTGTTATGTGTAAGAGTAAGTAAAATAAAGTTAAGTGAATGTAGACGAAGGAAAGTATATGTATGCATCCTGCCCTGTTAAGCAGCCTCACTGTGCTTCCCTGCTGTCACCGACAAACACAAGTTACGAACCCTCAGAACTGAAGAAGTTCAATCAAATATTGCTTCCATTGATGACCATGATATTGTCTATAATACCTTGTTCCAACTTATGTTATGTAAGTGTTAATACCCCTATCCTACCAGTTGGTAAACCTGATGGGTCATACCGGTTAGTACAGGATCTGCGAGCCATAAACAAGGTCACGGAGGATCTGTATCCTGTGGTGGCCAATCCCTACACGTTATTAACTTGCTTAACAGCCGAGCTAACTTGGTTTACCGTTTTAGATTTAAAAGATGCCTTCTTTTGCCTTCCTATCCATGAAGCCAGAAAATTTTTGCATTTGAATGGGAAAATCCTAAGAGCGGGCCAAGAACTCAACTGACATGGACCAGACTCCCACAAGGATTCAAAAACTCACCCACTTTGTTTGGAGAACAACTTGCAAAAGAATTAGAGACCTGAGAAGCCCCTCCAGAGGAAGGGAAGTTGCTAGAGTACGTAGATGACATCCTGATAGCCACACGGACAAGGGAAGCATGCACGGCCTGGACGATAAGCCTCTTGAACTTTTTGGGGCTCCAAGGGTACCGAGTATCAAAGAAAAAAGCCCAAGTAGTAAAACAGAAAGTAACTTCTCTGGGTTACGAAGTCAGTGCTAGACAACGTACCTTGGGCCAAAGCCGGAAGGAGGCAATATGCCAGACCCCAAAACCTCAGACGGTAAAGGAACTACGAACTTTCCTGAGGATGACAGGGTGGTGCAGGTTATGGATCTAGAACTATGGACTGTTTGTTAAGCCCTTCTATGAACTGATTGCAACTGAAAGCAGGAACATCCAAGAGACAAAGGAAGCTACGCAAGCTTTCAACCAGCTGAAAAAAGCCCTCATGTCAGCTCCAGCCCTGAGATTGCCAGACGTGAGTAAGCCTTCCCTTTTATTCTCCCATGAGAAGCAAGGAATCGCCTTAGGAATACTAGCACAGGACCTCGGCCCATATCGGAGAGCAGTGGCTTACTTCTCTAAGCAATTGGATACAGCAGCTAAAGGGTGGCCTGGGTGCCTCAGAGCTGTTGCAGCAGTCGTCCTGAACATCCAAGAGGCACACAAATTCACCCTAGGCCAGAAAAGAACTGTGCTAGTGTCTCACACAGTGTCTGCAGTGCTAGAGGTAAAAGGTGGGCATTGGCTTTCCCCACAACGGCTCCTGAGATACCAAGCTATCATAGTGGAGCAAGATGATGTAGAGATAGTAGTGACTAACATTGTCAATCCAGCCTCCTTCCTCAGTAGAAACCAAGGGGAACCAGTGGAACATGACTGCCTGGAGACCATTGAAGCCACCTACTCCAGCTGCCCTGACTCGAAGGACACCCCTCTCGAGAATGCAGAAGTCTCGTTTACTGATGGAAGCAGTTATATCATCAGTGGAAAACGGCACGCCGGGTAGGCAGTTCCAACGTGCAAGGAAGTAATGTCATCTGGGCCCCTGCCAACAAATACCTCTGCACAGAAGGCCGAGATAATTGCTCTAACTGGGGCCCTAGAATTGGCAAGAGGGAAAGAAATAAACATATACACGGACTCGAAGTATGCATTTGGAGTAGTGCATGCTCACAGAGCCATTTAGAAAGAGAGAGGACTGCTGAAGTCTCAAGGGAAAAATATTAAAGATGCATCAGAAGTACTGCGACTTCTAGAAGCAGTCCAGTTGCCAGAGAAAGTAGCGATCATGCACATTAAGGCACATCAGAAGATCAACTCAGAATTGGAAGAAGGAAACGAGCTGGCAGATAGGGAAGCAAAAGAAGCAGCAAGACGGGCACATTTCCCCTAAAGGTAAGCCAAGATACAACAAACCAGAAAAAAAATTAATCTATGAGCAAAAAGGAGACTATAACCAAGAGGGATGGGCCACCATAGAAGGAAAATTAGTTCTACCCTCCTATTTATGATGGTCCCTAATAAAGGAAGAACACCAGAAAACCATTGGGGTATTGATGCTCTAGCATAACTAGACATTTACAACTCGACAATGTGACCTTTGCCTCCAGACCAACCCCAAAAATACTCCCAAACCAAAGCTTAGCCAGATTAGGAAGGGTCATGGGCCGGAGCAGCAATGGCAGATTGATTGTACAGAATTGCCAAGAAAAGGGGGGTATACGTTTTTCCTGGTGCTAACAGATACCTTTTCAGGATGGCCAGAAGCATTCCCCACCAGGACTTCTAAAGCTCAAGAAGTAACTAAGGTATTGGTACAAGAAAACATACCACGCTTTAGAGTCCTGGCCACAATCTCCTCAAATAGAGGACCACATTTTATTGTAAAATTCGTGCAACAAGTTAGCCAATACTTGAACATAGACTGAGAACTTCACACCCCATATAACCCACAATCAAGTGGTCAGGTAAAAAAAATGAATCATTTGATCAAACAACAAATTGTACAATTGGGACAAGAAGCTAATTTGTCATGGACTCAATCCCTCCCATTAGCACTACTGCAGATCCGAACCAAACCCAAGACTAAAGAAAAGCTAAACCACTTTGACTTGCTTTATGAAAAACCATATGGGGTGCGAAAGAGAATGTCTAGCCAAGACATGTCACTAACCTCCTGTATGTTAAGTCTCTTAACTTGGTGTATCCAGCACCAATCACTAGCTAATAAACACAAGTCATAACTAGTGAAATACACTGTTTAGAAGACTTTATGTCACCCAATTATAATTCTATTAATTTTAGTTACTGTAAGTTTAATGATGTCTACTTTAACACTCATGTAGAATTCGAGGATGTTAAAACACATGGCCAGTCTGACATCACTCTCTAGAACTCCTAGAATCTTACTGAAAGAGGACGGTCAAGACAGTAGATGAGAATTTAAATCAAGACCCCTGTAGTAAAAGAATTTACTCTATTTTAAGAAAAGGGGGGACTGAAGCAGAGATTTTTAGAGTTAGGTTAACAAAATGAATGAAGCATTTCTAATTTAGCTTGTAGAGTTATGTGTTGAATTTTCAACCTTTTGCTTAAGAAACCTCTGCCTAGTACAATGGGCATAGGAAAATGCAAATTTCTGAAGCTTCTTGCATAAAGAACAATACCAGAAGAAGCAAAGAACCCAGATAAAGAAGCTCCTCTGTCTCCAAGCCTATCAAGACTGACAGACGTACTCAGAGAAGCACCAAAGGACCAAAAGCGCACGCGCAGAGAGGAAAAGTTCAAAAGTTCAATCGTGAGGAAGACCACAATCTTCAGCCTCAGGACCACCAAGAGACCCCCGTACGACCACCACAGCAAACCACGCATGCCCAGAAGGACGTGGACTTACTTAGCATGAGAAGCGAGGACAGGCGGGGCCAGGGGTTGAATATGCATGAAAAAGTTGTGCAATGTATTGCATATGGAACGTCTTTAAGAATAAAAGTGTGGGTCAGACTGAGGCTCGGGGCACAAGTTTTGGAGAGCTATCTCACTTGTGCCGGGCGCTAACATACATACCCACTTCATAACTACCCCAGGTTATGGAGTCTACTGATTTCTTCCGCGTATCGTTTCAGAGGTTTCTTGCCTTCGCCAGGCTGCAACGTGCCCGCTAGTAGCAAGAACTGGGCAGGAGTGGGCAGAGAGCAGGGCCATCTGCCAGCAGGTTGCAGCTTGCCCAGGAAAATGCAGTGTCCTTGGAATGTGCAGCAAATCTTATTTCCTGGCAAGGTCGGGCTAAGTGAGCAGTGCTGGTACACTTTCTCCTTGAGAACTGGAGCGGAAAAGCTTTTCGCTAAGATGTAGGCGAGCAGAGAGGCAGAATACGGAGCTCCGCAGCTGGCCGAAAGCAAGTGCCGCTTCCCGGCGTCTTTCGGCAAAAGCGGCGCTCCGGAGCTCACCGCTGCCGCTCCACTGATCTGTGCGCGAAGTAGCCGCTTCTTGGCCTCCGGCAGCCGGAGATCGCGGTAGCTTGCAAGAGGCGAAGAACGAAGCCGCGAAGAAGCCGGCTTGTGTGCGAAGCTCGCACACAGCTGCAGGACGGTGGCTGCCGCTCTCCTGCCTCTTGAATTCACCCTTGGCATGCCAATGGAAGCTGTTCCAGGACAACCTTCCTGAGTTTTTATTTTAGTTTTCATGCATCCCACCTTGGAAATTCTCGTTGCTCCCCAGAGGCTCCGAGATGCAGAGAACACGGTGGCAGCTGCTGAAAAGAAGGGCAACTGTGAGTTGGTCAAGAAGCAAGAACCTAGGCAGCTGCCTGTGCTTGGCAAGGAGCAGCTGCTGGATTCTTGCAATTGCCTTCAGTGCGCACAGAAGCCCGCTGCTCTGCTGCTTGGTTTTTCGCCTTCAGTCAATTACACACTGCTGAAGCTGAGGCAGGCAGTTCAGCTTTGCTGCTTTTCAGCATCTCAGCTGCCCTTCTGCTCTGTGACAGCTCTCCAGGTTTCTTGCCTTCGCCAGGCTGCAACGTGCCCGCTAGTACCAAGAACTGGGCAGGAGTGGGCAGAGAGCAGGGCCATCTGCCAGCAGGTTGCAGCTTGCCCAGGAAAATGCAGTGTCCTTGGAATGTGCAGCAAATCTTATTTCCTGGCAAGGTCGGGCTAAGTGAGCAGTGCTGGTACACTTTCTCCTTGAGAACTGGAGCGGAAAAGCTTTTCGCTAAGATGTAGGCGAGCAGAGAGGCAGAATACGGAGCTCCGCAGCTGGCCGAAAGCAAGTGCCGCTTCCCGGCGTCTTTCGGCAAAAGCGGCGCTCCGGAGCTCACCGCTGCCGCTCCACTGATCTGTGCGCGAAGTAGCCGCTTCTTGGCCTCCGGCAGCCGGAGATCGCGGTAGCTTGCAAGAGGCGAAGAACGAAGCCGCGAAGAAGCCGGCTTGTGTGCGAAGCTCGCACACAGCTGCAGGACGGTGGCTGCCGCTCTCCTGCCTCTTGAATTCACCCTTGGCATGCCAATGGAAGCTGTTCCAGGACAACCTTCCTGAGTTTTTATTTTAGTTTTCATGCATCCCACCTTGGAAATTCTCGTTGCTCCCCAGAGGCTCCGAGATGCAGAGAACACGGTGGCAGCTGCTGAAAAGAAGGGCAACTGTGAGTTGGTCAAGAAGCAAGAACCTAGGCAGCTGCCTGTGCTTGGCAAGGAGCAGCTGCTGGATTCTTGCAATTGCCTTCAGTGCGCACAGAAGCCCGCTGCTCTGCTGCTTGGTTTTTCGCCTTCAGTCAATTACACACTGCTGAAGCTGAGGCAGGCAGTTCAGCTTTGCTGCTTTTCAGCATCTCAGCTGCCCTTCTGCTCTGTGACAGCTCTCCAGGTTTCTTGCCTTCGCCAGGCTGCAACGTGCCCGCTAGTACCAAGAACTGGGCAGGAGTGGGCAGAGAGCACGGCCATCTACCAGCAGGTTGCAGCTTGCCCAGGAAAATGCAGTGTCCTTGGAATGTGCAGCAAATCTTATTTCCTGGCAAGGTCGGGCTAAGTGAGCAGTGCTGGTACACTTTCTCCTTGAGAACTGGAGCGGAAAAGCTTTTCGCTAAGATGTAGGCGAGCAGAGAGGCAGAATACGCAGCTCCGCAGCTGGCCGAAAGCAAGTGCCGCTTCCCGGCGTCTTTCGGCAAAAGCGGCGCTCCGGAGCTCACCGCTACCGCTCCATTGATCTGTGCGCGAAGTAGCCGCTTCTTCGCCTCCGGCAGCCGGAGATCGCGGTAGCTTGCAAGAGGCGAAGAACGAAGCCGCGAAGAAGCCGGCTTGTGTGCGAAGCTCGCACACAGCTGCAGGACGGTGGCTGCCGCTCTCCTGCCTCTTGAATTCACCCTTGGCATGCCAATGGAAGCTGTTCCAGGACAACCTTCCTGAGTTTTTATTTTAGTTTTCATGCATCCCACCTTGGAAATTCTTGTTGCTCCCCAGAGGCTCCGAGATGCAGAGAACACGGTGGCAGCTGCTGAAAAGAAGGGCAACTGTGAGTTGGTCAAGAAGCAAGAACACAGGCAGCTGCCTGTGCTTGGCAAGGAGCAGCTGCTGGATTCTTGCAATTGCCTTCAGTGCGCACAGAAGCCCGCTGCTCTGCTGCTTGGTTTTTCGCCTTCAGTCAATTACACACTGCTGAAGCTGAGGCAGGCAGTTCAGCTTTGCTGCTTTTCAGCATCTCAGCTGCCCTTCTGCTCTGTGACAGCTCTCCAGGTTTCTTGCCTTCGCCAGGCTGCAACGTGCCCGCTAGTGGCAAGAACTGGGCAGGAGTGGGCAGAGAGCAGGGCCATCTGCCAGCAGGTTGCAGCTTGCCCAGGAAAATGCAGTGTCCTTGGAATGTGCAGCAAATCTTATTTCCTGGCAAGGTCGGGCTAAGTGAGCAGTGCTGGTACACTTTCTCCTTGAGAACTGGAGCGGAAAAGCTTTTCGCTAAGATGTAGGCGAGCAGAGAGGCAGAATACGCAGCTCCGCAGCTGGCCGAAAGCAAGTGCCGCTTCCCGGCGTCTTTCGGCAAAAGCGGCGCTCCGGAGCTCACCGCTACCGCTCCACTGATCTGTGCGCGAAGTAGCCGCTTCTTCGCCTCCGGCAGCCGGAGATCGCGGTAGCTTGCAAGAGGCGAAGAACGAAGCCGCGAAGAAGCCGGCTTGTGTGCGAAGCTCGCACACAGCTGCAGGACGGTGGCTGCCGCTCTCCTGCCTCTTGAATTCACCCTTGGCATGCCAATGGAAGGTGTTCCAGGACAACCTTCCTGAGTTTTTATTTTAGTTTTCATGCATCCCACCTTGGAAATTCTTGTTGCTCCCCAGAGGCTCCGAGATGCAGAGAACACGGTGGCAGCTGCTGAAAAGAAGGGCAACTGTGAGTTGGTCAAAAACCAAGAACACAGGCAGCTGCCTGTGCTTGGCAAGGAGCAACTGCTGGATTCTTGCAATTGCCTTCAGTGCGCACAGAAGCCCGCTGCTCTGCTGCTTGGTTTTTCGCCTTCAGTCAATTACACACTGCTGAAGCTGAGGCAGGCAGTTCAGCTTTGCTGCTTTTCAGCATCTCAGCTGCCCTTCTGCTCTGTGACAGCTCTCCAGGTTTCTTGCCTTCGCCAGGCTGCAACGTGCCCGCTAGTAGCAAGAACTGGGCAGGAGTGGGCAGAGAGCAGGGCCATCTGCCAGCAGGTTGCAGCTTGCCCAGGAAAATGCAGTGTCCTTGGAATGTGCAGCAAATCTTATTTCCTGGCAAGGTCGGGCTAAGTGAGCAGTGCTGGTACACTTTCTCCTTGAGAACTGGAGCGGAAAAGCTTTTCGCTAAGATGTAGGCGAGCAGAGAGGCAGAATACGGAGCTCCGCAGCTGGCCGAAAGCAAGTGCCGCTTCCCGGCGTCTTTCGGCAAAAGCGGCGCTCCGGAGCTCACCGCTGCCGCTCCACTGATCTGTGCGCGAAGTAGCCGCTTCTTGGCCTCCGGCAGCCGGAGATCGCGGTAGCTTGCAAGAGGCGAAGAACGAAGCCGCGAAGAAGCCGGCTTGTGTGCGAAGCTCGCACACAGCTGCAGGACGGTGGCTGCCGCTCTCCTGCCTCTTGAATTCACCCTTGGCATGCCAATGGAAGCTGTTCCAGGACAACCTTCCTGAGTTTTTATTTTAGTTTTCATGCATCCCACCTTGGAAATTCTCGTTGCTCCCCAGAGGCTCCGAGATGCAGAGAACACGGTGGCAGCTGCTGAAAAGAAGGGCAACTGTGAGTTGGTCAAGAAGCAAGAACCTAGGCAGCTGCCTGTGCTTGGCAAGGAGCAGCTGCTGGATTCTTGCAATTGCCTTCAGTGCGCACAGAAGCCCGCTGCTCTGCTGCTTGGTTTTTCGCCTTCAGTCAATTACACACTGCTGAAGCTGAGGCAGGCAGTTCAGCTTTGCTGCTTTTCAGCATCTCAGCTGCCCTTCTGCTCTGTGACAGCTCTCCAGGTTTCTTGCCTTCGCCAGGCTGCAACGTGCCCGCTAGTACCAAGAACTGGGCAGGAGTGGGCAGAGAGCAGGGCCATCTGCCAGCAGGTTGCAGCTTGCCCAGGAAAATGCAGTGTCCTTGGAATGTGCAGCAAATCTTATTTCCTGGCAAGGTCGGGCTAAGTGAGCAGTGCTGGTACACTTTCTCCTTGAGAACTGGAGCGGAAAAGCTTTTCGCTAAGATGTAGGCGAGCAGAGAGGCAGAATACGGAGCTCCGCAGCTGGCCGAAAGCAAGTGCCGCTTCCCGGCGTCTTTCGGCAAAAGCGGCGCTCCGGAGCTCACCGCTGCCGCTCCACTGATCTGTGCGCGAAGTAGCCGCTTCTTGGCCTCCGGCAGCCGGAGATCGCGGTAGCTTGCAAGAGGCGAAGAACGAAGCCGCGAAGAAGCCGGCTTGTGTGCGAAGCTCGCACACAGCTGCAGGACGGTGGCTGCCGCTCTCCTGCCTCTTGAATTCACCCTTGGCATGCCAATGGAAGCTGTTCCAGGACAACCTTCCTGAGTTTTTATTTTAGTTTTCATGCATCCCACCTTGGAAATTCTCGTTGCTCCCCAGAGGCTCCGAGATGCAGAGAACACGGTGGCAGCTGCTGAAAAGAAGGGCAACTGTGAGTTGGTCAAGAAGCAAGAACCTAGGCAGCTGCCTGTGCTTGGCAAGGAGCAGCTGCTGGATTCTTGCAATTGCCTTCAGTGCGCACAGAAGCCCGCTGCTCTGCTGCTTGGTTTTTCGCCTTCAGTCAATTACACACTGCTGAAGCTGAGGCAGGCAGTTCAGCTTTGCTGCTTTTCAGCATCTCAGCTGCCCTTCTGCTCTGTGACAGCTCTCCAGGTTTCTTGCCTTCGCCAGGCTGCAACGTGCCCGCTAGTACCAAGAACTGGGCAGGAGTGGGCAGAGAGCACGGCCATCTACCAGCAGGTTGCAGCTTGCCCAGGAAAATGCAGTGTCCTTGGAATGTGCAGCAAATCTTATTTCCTGGCAAGGTCGGGCTAAGTGAGCAGTGCTGGTACACTTTCTCCTTGAGAACTGGAGCGGAAAAGCTTTTCGCTAAGATGTAGGCGAGCAGAGAGGCAGAATACGCAGCTCCGCAGCTGGCCGAAAGCAAGTGCCGCTTCCCGGCGTCTTTCGGCAAAAGCGGCGCTCCGGAGCTCACCGCTACCGCTCCATTGATCTGTGCGCGAAGTAGCCGCTTCTTCGCCTCCGGCAGCCGGAGATCGCGGTAGCTTGCAAGAGGCGAAGAACGAAGCCGCGAAGAAGCCGGCTTGTGTGCGAAGCTCGCACACAGCTGCAGGACGGTGGCTGCCGCTCTCCTGCCTCTTGAATTCACCCTTGGCATGCCAATGGAAGCTGTTCCAGGACAACCTTCCTGAGTTTTTATTTTAGTTTTCATGCATCCCACCTTGGAAATTCTTGTTGCTCCCCAGAGGCTCCGAGATGCAGAGAACACGGTGGCAGCTGCTGAAAAGAAGGGCAACTGTGAGTTGGTCAAGAAGCAAGAACACAGGCAGCTGCCTGTGCTTGGCAAGGAGCAGCTGCTGGATTCTTGCAATTGCCTTCAGTGCGCACAGAAGCCCGCTGCTCTGCTGCTTGGTTTTTCGCCTTCAGTCAATTACACACTGCTGAAGCTGAGGCAGGCAGTTCAGCTTTGCTGCTTTTCAGCATCTCAGCTGCCCTTCTGCTCTGTGACAGCTCTCCAGGTTTCTTGCCTTCGCCAGGCTGCAACGTGCCCGCTAGTGGCAAGAACTGGGCAGGAGTGGGCAGAGAGCAGGGCCATCTGCCAGCAGGTTGCAGCTTGCCCAGGAAAATGCAGTGTCCTTGGAATGTGCAGCAAATCTTATTTCCTGGCAAGGTCGGGCTAAGTGAGCAGTGCTGGTACACTTTCTCCTTGAGAACTGGAGCGGAAAAGCTTTTCGCTAAGATGTAGGCGAGCAGAGAGGCAGAATACGCAGCTCCGCAGCTGGCCGAAAGCAAGTGCCGCTTCCCGGCGTCTTTCGGCAAAAGCGGCGCTCCGGAGCTCACCGCTACCGCTCCACTGATCTGTGCGCGAAGTAGCCGCTTCTTCGCCTCCGGCAGCCGGAGATCGCGGTAGCTTGCAAGAGGCGAAGAACGAAGCCGCGAAGAAGCCGGCTTGTGTGCGAAGCTCGCACACAGCTGCAGGACGGTGGCTGCCGCTCTCCTGCCTCTTGAATTCACCCTTGGCATGCCAATGGAAGGTGTTCCAGGACAACCTTCCTGAGTTTTTATTTTAGTTTTCATGCATCCCACCTTGGAAATTCTTGTTGCTCCCCAGAGGCTCCGAGATGCAGAGAACACGGTGGCAGCTGCTGAAAAGAAGGGCAACTGTGAGTTGGTCAAAAACCAAGAACACAGGCAGCTGCCTGTGCTTGGCAAGGAGCAACTGCTGGATTCTTGCAATTGCCTTCAGTGCGCACAGAAGCCCGCTGCTCTGCTGCTTGGTTTTTCGCCTTCAGTCAATTACACACTGCTGAAGCTGAGGCAGGCAGTTCAGCTTTGCTGCTTTTCAGCATCTCAGCTGCCCTTCTGCTCTGTGACAGCTCTCCAGGTTTCTTGCCTTCGCCAGGCTGCAACGTGCCCGCTAGTAGCAAGAACTGGGCAGGAGTGGGCAGAGAGCAGGGCCATCTGCCAGCAGGTTGCAGCTTGCCCAGGAAAATGCAGTGTCCTTGGAATGTGCAGCAAATCTTATTTCCTGGCAAGGTCGGGCTAAGTGAGCAGTGCTGGTACACTTTCTCCTTGAGAACTGGAGCGGAAAAGCTTTTCGCTAAGATGTAGGCGAGCAGAGAGGCAGAATACGGAGCTCCGCAGCTGGCCGAAAGCAAGTGCCGCTTCCCGGCGTCTTTCGGCAAAAGCGGCGCTCCGGAGCTCACCGCTACCGCTCCATTGATCTGTGCGCGAAGTAGCCGCTTCTTCGCCTCCGGCAGCCGGAGATCGCGGTAGCTTGCAAGAGGCGAAGAACGAAGCCGCGAAGAAGCCGGCTTGTGTGCGAAGCTCGCACACAGCTGCAGGACGGTGGCTGCCGCTCTCCTGCCTCTTGAATTCACCCTTGGCATGCCAATGGAAGGTGTTCCAGGACAACCTTCCTGAGTTTTTATTTTAGTTTTCATGCATCCCACCTTGGAAATTCTTGTTGCTCCCCAGAGGCTCCGAGATGCAGAGAACACGGTGGCAGCTGCTGAAAAGAAGGGCAACTGTGAGTTGGTCAAGAAGCAAGAACACAGGCAGCTGCCTGTGCTTGGCAAGGAGCAGCTGCTGGATTCTTGCAATTGCCTTCAGTGCGCACAGAAGCCCGCTGCTCTGCTGCTTGGTTTTTCGCCTTCAGTCAATTACACACTGCTGAAGCTGAGGCAGGCAGTTCAGCTTTGCTGCTTTTCAGCGTCTCAGCTGCCCTTCTGCTCTGTGACAGCTCTCCAGGTTTCTTGCCTTCGCCAGGCTGCAACGTGCCCGCTAGTGGCAAGAACTGGGCAGGAGTGGGCAGAGAGCAGGGCCATCTGCCAGCAGGTTGCAGCTTGCCCAGGAAAATGCAGTGTCCTTGGAATGTGCAGCAAATCTTATTTCCTGGCAAGGTCGGGCTAAGTGAGCAGTGCTGGTACACTTTCTCCTTGAGAACTGGAGCGGAAAAGCTTTTCGCTAAGATGTAGGCGAGCAGAGAGGCAGAATACGCAGCTCCGCAGCTGGCCGAAAGCAAGTGCCGCTTCCCGGCGTCTTTCGGCAAAAGCGGCGCTCCGGAGCTCACCGCTACCGCTCCACTGATCTGTGCGCGAAGTAGCCGCTTCTTCGCCTCCGGCAGCCGGAGATCGCGGTAGCTTGCAAGAGGCGAAGAACGAAGCCGCGAAGAAGCCGGCTTGTGTGCGAAGCTCGCACACAGCTGCAGGACGGTGGCTGCCGCTCTCCTGCCTCTTGAATTCACCCTTGGCATGCCAATGGAAGGTGTTCCAGGACAACCTTCCTGAGTTTTTATTTTAGTTTTCATGCATCCCACCTTGGAAATTCTTGTTGCTCCCCAGAGTCTCCGAGATGCAGAGAACACGGTGGCAGCTGCTGAAAAGAAGGGCAACTGTGAGTTGGTCAAAAACCAAGAACACAGGCAGCTGCCTGTGCTTGGCAAGGAGCAGCTGCTGGATTCTTGCAATTGCCTTCAGTGCGCACAGAAGCCCGCTGCTCTGCTGCTTGGTTTTTCGCCTTCAGTCAATTACACACTGCTGAAGCTGAGGCAGGCAGTTCAGCTTTGCTGCTTTTCAGCATCTCAGCTGCCCTTCTGCTCTGTGACAGCTCTCCAGGTTTCTTGCCTTCGCCAGGCTGCAACGTGCCCGCTAGTGGCAAGAACTGGGCAGGAGTGGGCAGAGAGCAGGGCCATCTGCCAGCAGGTTGCAGCTTGCCCAGGAAAATGCAGTGTCCTTGGAATGTGCAGCAAATCTTATTTCCTGGCAAGGTCGGGCTAAGTGAGCAGTGCTGGTACACTTTCTCCTTGAGAACTGGAGCGGAAAAGCTTTTCGCTAAGATGTAGGCGAGCAGAGAGGCAGAATACGGAGCTCCGCAGCTGGCCGAAAGCAAGTGCCGCTTCCCGGCGTCTTTCGGCAAAAGCGGCGCTCCGGAGCTCACCGCTACCGCTCCACTGATCTGTGCGCGAAGTAGCCGCTTCTTGGCCTCCGGCAGCCGGAGATCGCGGTAGCTTGCAAGAGGCGAAGAACGAAGCCGCGAAGAAGCCGGCTTGTGTGCGAAGCTCGCAGACAGCTGCAGGACGGTGGCTGCCGCTCTCCTGCCTCTTGAATTCACCCTTGGCATGCCAATGGAAGCTGTTCCAGGACAACCTTCCTGAGTTTTTATTTTAGTTTTCATGCATCCCACCTTGGAAATTCTCGTTGCTCCCCAGAGGCTCCGAGATGCAGAGAACACGGTGGCAGCTGCTGAAAAGAAGGGCAACTGTGAGTTGGTCAAGAAGCAAGAACCTAGGCAGCTGCCTGTGCTTGGCAAGGAGCAGCTGCTGGATTCTTGCAATTGCCTTCAGTGCGCACAGAAGCCCGCTGCTCTGCTGCTTGGTTTTTCGCCTTCAGTCAATTGCACATTGCTGAAGCTGAGGCAGGGCTGTTCAGCTTTGCTGCTTTTCAGCATCTCAGCTGCTTTCTGCTCTGTGACAGCTCTCGAGATGAAATAGAGATTTTTAGAGTTGGGTTAACAAAATGAATTAAGCATTTCTAATTTAGCTTGTAGAGTTATGTGTTGAATTTTCAACCTTTTGCTTAAGAAACCTCTGCCTAGTACAATGGGCAAAGGAAAATGCAAATTTCTGAAGCTTCTTGCATAAAGAACAATACCAGAAGAAGCAAAGAACCCAGATAAAGAAGCTCCTCTGTCTCCAAGCCTATCAAGACTGACAGACGTACTCAGAGAAGCACCAAAGGACCAAAAGCGCACGCGCAGAGAGGAAAAGTTCAAAAGTTCAATCATGAGGAAGACCACAATCTTCAGCCTCAGGACCACCAAGAGACCCCCGTACGACCACCACAGCAAACCACGCATGCCCAGAAGGCCGTGGACTTACTTAGCATGAGAAGCGAGGACAGGCGGGGCCAGGGGTTGAATATGCATGAAAAAGTTGTGCAATGTATTGCATATGGAACGTCTTTAAGAATAAAAGTGTGGGTCAGACTGAGGCTCGGGGCACAAGTTTTGGAGAGCTATCTCACTTGTGCCGGGCGCTGACATACATACCCACTTCATAACTACCCCAGGTCATGGAGTCTATTGATTTCTTCCGCGTATCGTTTCAGTTGGCGACCACGAAGGGACTGCTCTGCTCACCCGCAGGTCCGGTTGGGAGCAGACACCCTCAGGCGCCACGGGGCTTTTCCCCGGAGGGACTCTGCGCCTCGGCTGTACACTGCGGGGAGCAGACCACGGCCCGTTGACTAGCGGATGAAAGCGGTATGTGTTAATTTATTTTCTTACGGTTGGCACTGATAAGTCGCAAAAAGATGTTTTTGCGCGCAGGTTTGCCTAGGGGCTTGCAAGCAGACCGCCATCGGGGGAGAGGCCGGCGGCGGGAGGACCTCCCCAGCTGATAGCGCGGCTCGGGGAGGGCGAAATCGCGATTTCAGTGTGTGGTGTGTGTCCTGATTGCAGTGTAGTGTGTCTGTTACGTCCGGACGTGCGTGCTTGTGCGTGTGTGTGTATGTGTGAGTGGAACGGTGAAGCGCGGTGCGGCCTTGCTAAGATACAGAGAGGCGGCGCGGCGGTGCTAGAGAGCGCATGCGCAGGGCAGCTCTCAGCCCACACTACCTGATAGTGCGGGTAGTGCGCACTCTACCTGATAGAGCGGGTGGTGCGCATGCGTGGCACGGGCTGTCTCTGGCGAGCTGGGGGAGCGCGGCGCGGGGCTTAAGTCGGGGCTTGCAAAGTTGCTTTAGGCGCCGCCCAGCTGATAGCGCAGCGGGCGCGCGGGCACAAGCCGCGGTTTGAGGAGCCGCTTTGAACCCCGCTAGCTGATAGCGCAGCTAGTGGGAGCGTGGTACAAGCTAGGAGTTACAAGCACCGCTTACAAGCATCGCTAGTTGGTAAAAAGCTTGCAAAAGTAGCCAGCGAGCCCGGCTGGGCTAAGAGTTAAGTGTTTGTTATACAATAGCACTGCCCTTCAGTGTTAAAAGCTGTCACTGGGGCAGGAGGAGGGGTTGGGGAAGGCAGTCTAGGGTTGCCATGGGAAACAGCAGTTGTATGAGTTCTCCACCCCCTTTTGGAAGAGAATTGTACCCTCCCCCTGTCCTGTCAGTTATTGTTCAAGTCTGCCCCTTAGCCTAGAATCTTCTCTGTTCCACGTTTTCCCTTTGGTTCTTCCACCAAGAACACTCCTTTCCCTTTTCCCCACTGGTTAATGTTATATTTCCCCTCCCTTTAGCCTTCTCCCGATTGTACCCTCGAATGCTAAACCCTCTTACCCCTACGCAGTAAAAGAATCCTCAGCCCGCCCTTCGGGGCTCTCGGAATCTGCCTCCCTTCTGCTTCGTTGTCTCCCTGTTTGCCCCTTCTGCGACCCTTCAATCAACGAGCAGGATTTCAGCAGCCCGAGTGTCCCTCCCGTTCTTCTGGTGGACCCTCAGATGTACCAGCTATCCGAGCTTCGTGCCGAGTGGCTAAAAGCCCCCACGGCTCGGCAACTGGGAGATCCTTTGCATTACAGGGCGAATAAAGGGGGGATGAATGTGTGTGAATGAGAGGCTGTAAGAGCCCGTCTGAAGCCCCTCATTTTCCATTCTGCCTTCCGATTGCCACAAGAAAGAATCCCTTCCCCCACTGTAGTTCCGGCTTAGAACAGGACACAGCACAGGTGGAACCACTGAACCGTCATGCTGGCTGTTCCCAACAAGGCCTGGTAAGAACTTGGCAAGGACTTGGCAAGGACTTGGCAAAGACCTGACATGGAGCCAGCACGGGACAGCCTGATGCGCGGCCTGCTTCTAATCTCCGTTCTTAAGCCAAATGAACTTTTGGGGTGACTCTCGCGGTCCTTCATTGAAGACCCCTCATCTGCCTCGTTACCACTGTGACAAAGAAAGAATGAGAACCCTCCTCCCAAGGACTGAGACTGAGACCCCTGCTATAGGGAGGAGGGGAAATTGGTGGTCTGACCACTAATGACATGACCTGTTTCCCTTCAGTGATTCAAATGGACTTATTCTTCATTGTGTATTCGTCTTGCTTTGGTGGTTTCTGTGGACTCACCCGTTCCCTCGGGGCGATTACAATGGACTTGTTCCCCCCCTCTCTCCTCTGTGGACTATAATTGGAGCCCCGAGTCGACCAGAACTTCGAAGACTCCCCCGACACGACAGAGGGATCCCCATCGTCCGGAGCACTGAGGATCTCGCCTGTGTTGGTAGCTATTCCCATATCCCTCTTCTCTCTCTAACCTTTTATCTCCTTTCAGATCCCCACTATCGCGTTTACTGTTTTGGCTCCTACTAAAGGTGCATTTGTTGTGATTAACTGATAGTCCCTTGTTGTTTGCCTTTGTTGCACTTTTGGGATGGGTGAAAAGAACCATCACGACACCCCGCAAGAAGCGGATCGTGACAGAGGCGGGCTGGTTACCCCAGACCTGCTAAGCGAGAGCGGCAGTCTCCCATGCTGCGTTTCCGTCTTTTTCGCGAGAAAAGCGGCCAGTAAAGAGACGAAGCGAGTGATAAAAAGAGTGAGAGAACCCCCCCTGGGACTGGGTCTCGGAGAAAGAGTGGGACCCCTTAGTGGGGGGGGGGGGGGGGGGGGAGTAAAAGGTAATTAATTAGAAAAAAAAATGAATTAAAAGGTAAAAAGAGGGTCTTCTTGGCATAATCTATTGGGGAAAAATAAAAGGTAAAATGTGTAGGAGGGGCCCCTAAAAATTCTGCTGGATTGAGGGATAAGAATGCCCATGAACATCCAAGATCAAACCTGCTGGATTGAGGGATTAATGTTCCAAGAGCATCCAGGGTTGATTCAAACCTGCTGGATTGAGGGATTAATGTTCCAAGAGCATCCAGGGTTAAGTCAAACCTGCTGGGTTGAGGGATTAACATTGCAAGAGCACCCAGAATTAAGTTTGCTGGGTTGTTGAGAGCACCCAAGATTGAGTAAAAATTTTGCCAGTTTGAAGAGAAGTCTGACAGGATCTAGAGTTGGGAACCACACAGCTAGATTGAGGGGTATCCAAGAACACTGGGACTAGCCAGGGACACCTACAAGTGTAATAGGTGTGTTGAAAAAGAAAAGGTACCTTGTTGTTGTGGTTGTTTTGTTATGTGTAAGAGTAAGTAAAATAAAGTTAAGTGAATGTAGACGAAGGAAAGTATATGTATGCATCCTGCCCTGTTAAGCAGCCTCACTGTGCTTCCCTGCTGTCACCGACAAACACAAGTTACGAACCCTCAGAACTGAAAAAGTTCAATCAAATATTGCTTCCATTGATGACCATGATATTGTCTATAATACCTTGTTCCAACTTATGTTATGTAAGTGTTAATACCCCTATCCTACCAGTTGGTAAACCTGATGGGTCATACCGGTTAGTACAGGATCTGCGAGCCATAAACAAGGTCACGGAGGATCTGTATCCTGTGGTGGCCAATCCCTACACGTTATTAACTTGCTTAACAGCCGAGCTAACTTGGTTTACCGTTTTAGATTTAAAAGATGCCTTCTTTTGCCTTCCTATCCATGAAGCCAGAAAATTTTTGCATTTGAATGGGAAAATCCTAAGAGCGGGCCAAGAACTCAACTGACATGGACCAGACTCCCACAAGGATTCAAAAACTCACCCACTTTGTTTGGAGAACAACTTGCAAAAGAATTAGAGACCTGAGAAGCCCCTCCAGAGGAAGGGAAGTTGCTAGAGTACGTAGATGACATCCTGATAGCCACACGGACAAGGGAAGCATGCACGGCCTGGACGATAAGCCTCTTGAACTTTTTGGGGCTCCAAGGGTACCGAGTATCAAAGAAAAAAGCCCAAGTAGTAAAAGAGAAAGTAACTTCTCTGGGTTACGAAGTCAGTGCTAGACAACGTACCTTGGGCCAAAGCCGGAAGGAGGCAATATGCCAGACCCCAAAACCTCAGACGGTAAAGGAACTACGAACTTTCCTGAGGATGACAGGGTGGTGCAGGTTATGGATCTATAACTATGGACTGTTTGTTAAGCCCTTCTATGAACTGATTGCAACTGAAAGCAGGAACATCCAAGAGACAAAGGAAGCTACGCAAGCTTTCAACCAGCTGAAAAAAGCCCTCATGTCAGCTCCAGCCCTGAGATTGCCAGACGTGAGTAAGCCTTCCCTTTTATTCTCCCATGAGAAGCAAGGAATCGCCTTAGGAATACTAGCACAGGACCTCGGCCCATATCGGAGAGCAGTGGCTTACTTCTCTAAGCAATTGGATACAGCAGCTAAAGGGTGGCCTGGGTGCCTCAGAGCTGTTGCAGCAGTCGTACTGAACATCCAAGAGGCACACAAATTCACCCTAGGCCAGAAAAGAACTGTGCTAGTGTCTCACACAGTGTCTGCAGTGCTAGAGGTAAAAGGTGGGCATTGGCTTTCCCCACAACGGCTCCTGAGATACCAAGCTATCATAGTGGAGCAAGATGATGTAGAGATAGTAGTGACTAACATTGTCAATCCAGCCTCCTTCCTCAGTAGAAACCAAGGGGAACCAGTGGAACATGACTGCCTGGAGACCATTGAAGCCACCTACTCCAGCTGCCCTGACTCGAAGGACACCCCTCTCGAGAATGCAGAAGTCTCGTTTACTGATGGAAGCAGTTATATCATCAGTGGAAAACGGCACGCCGGGTAGGCAGTTCCAACGTGCAAGGAAGTAATGTCATCTGGGCCCCTGCCAACAAATACCTCTGCACAGAAGGCCGAGATAATTGCTCTAACTGGGGCCCTAGAATTGGCAAGAGGGAAAGAAATAAACATATACACGGACTCGAAGTATGCATTTGGAGTAGTGCATGCTCACAGAGCCATTTAGAAAGAGAGAGGACTGCTGAAGTCTCAAGGGAAAAATATTAAAGATGCATCAGAAGTACTGCGACTTCTAGAAGCAGTCCAGTTGCCAGAGAAAGTAGCGATCATGCACATTAAGGCACATCAGAAGATCAACTCAGAATTGGAAGAAGGAAACGAGCTGGCAGATAGGGAAGCAAAAGAAGCAGCAAGACGGGCACATTTCCCCTAAAGGTAAGCCAAGATACAACAAACCAGAAAAAAAATTAATCTATGAGCAAAAAGGAGACTATAACCAAGAGGGATGGGCCACCATAGAAGGAAAATTAGTTCTACCCTCCTATTTATGATGGTCCCTAATAAAGGAAGAACACCAGAAAACCATTGGGGTATTGATGCTCTAGCATAACTAGACATTTACAACTCGACAATGTGACCTTTGCCTCCAGACCAACCCCAAAAATACTCCCAAACCAAAGCTTAGCCAGATTAGGAAGGGTCATGGGCCGGAGCAGCAATGGCAGATTGATTGTACAGAATTGCCAAGAAAAGGGGGGTATACGTTTTTCCTGGTGCTAACAGATACCTTTTCAGGATGGCCAGAAGCATTCCCCACCAGGACTTCTAAAGCTCAAGAAGTAACTAAGGTATTGGTACAAGAAAACATACCACGCTTTAGAGTCCTGGCCACAATCTCCTCAAATAGAGGACCACATTTTATTGTAAAATTCGTGCAACAAGTTAGCCAATACTTGAACATAGACTGAGAACTTCACACCCCATATAACCCACAATCAAGTGGTCAGGTAAAAAAAATGAATCATTTGATCAAACAACAAATTGTACAATTGGGACAAGAAGCTAATTTGTCATGGACTCAATCCCTCCCATTAGCACTACTGCAGATCCGAACCAAACCCAAGACTAAAGAAAAGCTAAACCACTTTGACTTGCTTTATGAAAAACCATATGGGGTGCGAAAGAGAATGTCTAGCCAAGACATGTCACTAACCTCCTGTATGTTAAGTCTCTTAACTTGGTGTATCCAGCACCAATCACTAGCTAATAAACACAAGTCATAACTAGTGAAATACACTGTTTAGAAGACTTTATGTCACCCAATTATAATTCTATTAATTTTAGTTACTGTAAGTTTAATGATGTCTACTTTAACACTCATGTAGAATTCGAGGATGTTAAAACACATGGCCAGTCTGACATCACTCTCTAGAACTCCTAGAATCTTACTGAAAGAGGACGGTCAAGACAGTAGATGAGAATTTAAATCAAGACCCCTGTAGTAAAAGAATTTACTCTATTTTAAGAAAAGGGGGGACTGAAGCAGAGATTTTTAGAGTTAGGTTAACAAAATGAATGAAGCATTTCTAATTTAGCTTGTAGAGTTATGTGTTGAATTTTCAACCTTTTGCTTAAGAAACCTCTGCCTAGTACAATGGGCATAGGAAAATGCAAATTTCTGAAGCTTCTTGCATAAAGAACAATACCAGAAGAAGCAAAGAACCCAGATAAAGAAGCTCCTCTGTCTCCAAGCCTATCAAGACTGACAGACGTACTCAGAGAAGCACCAAAGGACCAAAAGCGCACGCGCAGAGAGGAAAAGTTCAAAAGTTCAATCGTGAGGAAGACCACAATCTTCAGCCTCAGGACCACCAAGAGACCCCCGTACGACCACCACAGCAAACCACGCATGCCCAGAAGGACGTGGACTTACTTAGCATGAGAAGCGAGGACAGGCGGGGCCAGGGGTTGAATATGCATGAAAAAGTTGTGCAATGTATTGCATATGGAACGTCTTTAAGAATAAAAGTGTGGGTCAGACTGAGGCTCGGAGCACAAGTTTTGGAGAGCTATCTCACTTGTGCCGGGCGCTAACATACATACCCACTTCATAACTACCCCAGGTTATGGAGTCTACTGATTTCTTCCGCGTATCGTTTCAGAGGTTTCTTGCCTTCGCCAGGCTGCAACGTGCCCGCTAGTAGCAAGAACTGGGCAGGAGTGGGCAGAGAGCAGGGCCATCTGCCAGCAGGTTGCAGCTTGCCCAGGAAAATGCAGTGTCCTTGGAATGTGCAGCAAATCTTATTTCCTGGCAAGGTCGGGCTAAGTGAGCACTGCTGGTACACTTTCTCCTTGAGAACTGGAGCGGAAAAGCTTTTCGCTAAGATGTAGGCGAGCAGAGAGGCAGAATACGCAGCTCCGCAGCTGGCCGAAAGCAAGTGCCGCTTCCCGGCGTCTTTCGGCAAAAGCGGCGCTTCGGAGCGCACCGCTGCCGCTCCAGTCATCTGTGCGCGAAGTAGCCGCTTCTTCGCCTCCGGCAGCCGGAGATCGCGGTAGCTTGCAAGAGGCGAAGAACGAAGCCGCGAAGAAGCCGGCTTGTGTGCGAAGCTCGCACACAGCTGCAGGACGGTGGCTGCCGCTCTCCTGCCTCTTGAATTCACCCTTGGCATGCCAATGGAAGGTGTTCCAGGACAACCTTCCTGAGTTTTTATTTTAGTTTTCATGCATCCCACCTTGGAAATTCTCGTTGCTCCCCAGAGGCTCCGAGATGCAGAGAACACGGTGGCAGCTGCTGAAAAGAAGGGCAACTGTGAGTTGGTCAAGAAGCAAGAACCTAGGCAGCTGCCTGTGCTTGGCAAGGAGCAGCTGCTGGATTCTTGCAATTGCCTTCAGTGCGCACAGAAGCCCGCTGCTCTGCTGCTTGGTTTTTCGCCTTCAGTCAATTACACACTGCTGAAGCTGAGGCAGGCAGTTCAGCTTTGCTGCTTTTCAGCATCTCAGCTGCCCTTCTGCTCTGCGACAGCTCTCCAGGTTTCTTGCCTTCGCCAGGCTGCAACGTGCCCGCTAGTAGCAAGAACTGGGCAGGAGTGGGCAGAGAGCAGGGCCATCTGCCAGCAGGTTGCAGCTTGCCCAGGAAAATGCAGTGTCCTTGGAATGTGCAGCAAATCTTATTTCCTGGCAAGGTCGGGCTAAGTGAGCAGTGCTGGTACACTTTCTCCTTGAGAACTGGAGCGGAAAAGCTTTTCGCTAAGATGTAGGCGAGCAGAGAGGCAGAATACGCAGCTCCGCAGCTGGCCGAAAGCAAGTGCCGCTTCCCGGCGTCTTTCGGCAAAAGCGGCGCTCCGGAGCTCACCGCTACCGCTCCATTGATCTGTGCGCGAAGTAGCCGCTTCTTCGCCTCCGGCAGCCGGAGATCGCGGTAGCTTGCAAGAGGCGAAGAACGAAGCCGCGAAGAAGCCGGCTTGTGTGCGAAGCTCGCAGACAGCTGCAGGACGGTGGCTGCCGCTCTCCTGCCTCTTGAATTCACCCTTGGCATGCCAATGGAAGCTGTTCCAGGACAACCTTCCTGAGTTTTTATTTTAGTTTTCATGCATCCCACCTTGGAAATTCTTGTTGCTCCCCAGAGGCTCCGAGATGCAGAGAACACGGTGGCAGCTGCTGAAAAGAAGGGCAACTGTGAGTTGGTCAAAAACCAAGAACACAGGCAGCTGCCTGTGCTTGGCAAGGAGCAGCTGCTGGATTCTTGCAATTGCCTTCAGTGCGCACAGAAGCCCGCTGCTCTGCTGCTTGGTTTTTCGCCTTCAGTCAATTACACACTGCTGAAGCTGAGGCAGGCAGTTCAGCTTTGCTGCTTTTCAGCATCTCAGCTGCCCTTCTGCTCTGTGACAGCTCTCCAGGTTTCTTGCCTTCGCCAGGCTGCAACGTGCCCGCTAGTGGCAAGAACTGGGCAGGAGTGGGCAGAGAGCAGGGCCATCTGCCAGCAGGTTGCAGCTTGCCCAGGAAAATGCAGTGTCCTTGGAATGTGCAGCAAATCTCATTTCCTGGCAAGGTCGGGCTAAGTGAGCAGTGCTGGTACACTTTCTCCTTGAGAACTGGAGCGGAAAAGCTTTTCGCTAAGATGTAGGCGAGCAGAGAGGCAGAATACGCAGCTCCGCAGCTGGCCGAAAGCAAGTGCCGCTTCCCGGCGTCTTTCGGCAAAAGCGGCGCTCCGGAGCTCACCGCTACCGCTCCACTGATCTGTGCGCGAAGTAGCCGCTTCTTGGCCTCCGGCAGCCGGAGATCGCGGTAGCTTGCAAGAGGCGAAGAACGAAGCCGCGAAGAAGCCGGCTTGTGTGCGAAGCTCGCACACAGCTGCAGGACGGTGGCTGCCGCTCTCCTGCCTCTTGAATTCACCCTTGGCATGCCAATGGAAGGTGTTCCAGGACAACCTTCCTGAGTTTTTATTTTAGTTTTCATGCATCCCACCTTGGAAATTCTTGTTGCTCCCCAGAGGCTCCGAGATGCAGAGAACACGGTGGCAGCTGCTGAAAAGAAGGGCAACTGTGAGTTGGTCAAAAACCAAGAACACAGGCAGCTGCCTGTGCTTGGCAAGGAGCAACTGCTGGATTCTTGCAATTGCCTTCAGTGCGCACAGAAGCCCGCTGCTCTGCTGCTTGGTTTTTCGCCTTCAGTCAATTACACACTGCTGAAGCTGAGGCAGGCAGTTCAGCTTTGCTGCTTTTCAGCATCTCAGCTGCCCTTCTGCTCTGTGACAGCTCTCCAGGTTTCTTGCCTTCGCCAGGCTGCAACGTGCCCGCTAGTACCAAGAACTGGGCAGGAGTGGGCAGAGAGCAGGGCCATCTGCCAGCAGGTTGCAGCTTGCCCAGGAAAATGCAGTGTCCTTGGAATGTGCAGCAAATCTTATTTCCTGGCAAGGTCGGGCTAAGTGAGCAGTGCTGGTACACTTTCTCCTTGAGAACTGGAGCGGAAAAGCTTTTCGCTAAGATGTAGGCGAGCAGAGAGGCAGAATACGCAGCTCCGCAGCTGGCCGAAAGCAAGTGCCGCTTCCCGGCGTCTTTCGGCAAAAGCGGCGCTCCGGAGCTCACCGCTACCGCTCCATTGATCTGTGCGCGAAGTAGCCGCTTCTTCGCCTCCGGCAGCCGGAGATCGCGGTAGCTTGCAAGAGGCGAAGAACGAAGCCGCGAAGAAGCCGGCTTGTGTGCGAAGCTCGCACACAGCTGCAGGACGGTGGCTGCCGCTCTCCTGCCTCTTGAATTCACCCTTGGCATGCCAATGGAAGGTGTTCCAGGACAACCTTCCTGAGTTTTTATTTTAGTTTTCATGCATCCCACCTTGGAAATTCTTGTTGCTCCCCAGAGGCTCCGAGATGCAGAGAACACGGTGGCAGCTGCTGAAAAGAAGGGCAACTGTGAGTTGGTCAAAAACCAAGAACACAGGCAGCTGCCTGTGCTTGGCAAGGAGCAGCTGCTGGATTCTTGCAATTGCCTTCAGTGCGCACAGAAGCCCGCTGCTCTGCTGCTTGGTTTTTCGCCTTCAGTCAATTACACACTGCTGAAGCTGAGGCAGGCAGTTCAGCTTTGCTGCTTTTCAGCGTCTCAGCTGCCCTTCTGCTCTGTGACAGCTCTCCAGGTTTCTTGCCTTCGCCAGGCTGCAACGTGCCCGCTAGTGGCAAGAACTGGGCAGGAGTGGGCAGAGAGCAGGGCCATCTGCCAGCAGGTTGCAGCTTGCCCAGGAAAATGCAGTGTCCTTGGAATGTGCAGCAAATCTTATTTCCTGGCAAGGTCGGGCTAAGTGAGCAGTGCTGGTACACTTTCTCCTTGAGAACTGGAGCGGAAAAGCTTTTCGCTAAGATGTAGGCGAGCAGAGAGGCAGAATACGCAGCTCCGCAGCTGGCCGAAAGCAAGTGCCGCTTCCCGGCGTCTTTCGGCAAAAGCGGCGCTCCGGAGCTCACCGCTACCGCTCCACTGATCTGTGCGCGAAGTAGCCGCTTCTTCGCCTCCGGCAGCCGGAGATCGCGGTAGCTTGCAAGAGGCGAAGAACGAAGCCGCGAAGAAGCCGGCTTGTGTGCGAAGCTCGCACACAGCTGCAGGACGGTGGCTGCCGCTCTCCTGCCTCTTGAATTCACCCTTGGCATGCCAATGGAAGGTGTTCCAGGACAACCTTCCTGAGTTTTTATTTTAGTTTTCATGCATCCCACCTTGGAAATTCTTGTTGCTCCCCAGAGGCTCCGAGATGCAGAGAACACGGTGGCAGCTGCTGAAAAGAAGGGCAACTGTGAGTTGGTCAAGAAGCAAGAACACAGGCAGCTGCCTGTGCTTGGCAAGGAGCAGCTGCTGGATTCTTGCAATTGCCTTCAGTGCGCACAGAAGCCCGCTGCTCTGCTGCTTGGTTTTTCGCCTTCAGTCAATTACACACTGCTGAAGCTGAGGCAGGCAGTTCAGCTTTGCTGCTTTTCAGCGTCTCAGCTGCCCTTCTGCTCTGTGACAGCTCTCCAGGTTTCTTGCCTTCGCCAGGCTGCAACGTGCCCGCTAGTGGCAAGAACTGGGCAGGAGTGGGCAGAGAGCAGGGCCATCTGCCAGCAGGTTGCAGCTTGCCCAGGAAAATGC
Organism: Vidua macroura; assembly: GCF_024509145.1. Taxonomy (NCBI): domain Eukaryota; kingdom Metazoa; phylum Chordata; class Aves; order Passeriformes; family Viduidae; genus Vidua; species Vidua macroura. The sequence continues at coordinate 41,315,276 of NC_071573.1, read as the reverse complement.
AGTGTCCTTGGAATGTGCAGCAAATCTTATTTCCTGGCAAGGTCGGGCTAAGTGAGCAGTGCTGGTACACTTTCTCCTTGAGAACTGGAGCGGAAAAGCTTTTCGCTAAGATGTAGGCGAGCAGAGAGGCAGAATACGCAGCTCCGCAGCTGGCCGAAAGCAAGTGCCGCTTCCCGGCGTCTTTCGGCAAAAGCGGCGCTCCGGAGCTCACCGCTACCGCTCCACTGATCTGTGCGCGAAGTAGCCGCTTCTTCGCCTCCGGCAGCCGGAGATCGCGGTAGCTTGCAAGAGGCGAAGAACGAAGCCGCGAAGAAGCCGGCTTGTGTGCGAAGCTCGCGCACAGCTGCAGGACGGTGGCTGCCGCTCTCCTGCCTCTTGAATTCACCCTTGGCATGCCAATGGAAGGTGTTCCAGGACAACCTTCCTGAGTTTTTATTTTAGTTTTCATGCATCCCACCTTGGAAATTCTTGTTGCTCCCCAGAGGCTCCGAGATGCAGAGAACACGGTGGCAGCTGCTGAAAAGAAGGGCAACTGTGAGTTGGTCAAAAACCAAGAACACAGGCAGCTGCCTGTGCTTGGCAAGGAGCAGCTGCTGGATTCTTGCAATTGCCTTCAGTGCGCACAGAAGCCCGCTGCTCTGCTGCTTGGTTTTTCGCCTTCAGTCAATTACACACTGCTGAAGCTGAGGCAGGCAGTTCAGCTTTGCTGCTTTTCAGCATCTCAGCTGCCCTTCTGCTCTGTGACAGCTCTCCAGGTTTCTTGCCTTCGCCAGGCTGCAACGTGCCCGCTAGTACCAAGAACTGGGCAGGAGTGGGCAGAGAGCAGGGCCATCTGCCAGCAGGTTGCAGCTTGCCCAGGAAAATGCAGTGTCCTTGGAATGTGCAGCAAATCTTATTTCCTGGCAAGGTCGGGCTAAGTGAGCAGTGCTGGTACACTTTCTCCTTGAGAACTGGAGCGGAAAAGCTTTTCGCTAAGATGTAGGCGAGCAGAGAGGCAGAATACGCAGCTCCGCAGCTGGCCGAAAGCAAGTGCCGCTTGCCGGCGTCTTTCGGCAAAAGCGGCGCTCCGGAGCTCACCGCTACCGCTCCACTGATCTGTGCGCGAAGTAGCCGCTTCTTGGCCTCCGGCAGCCGGAGATCGCGGTAGCTTGCAAGAGGCGAAGAACGAAGCCGCGAAGAAGCCGGCTTGTGTGCGAAGCTCGCACACAGCTGCAGGACGGTGGCTGCCGCTCTCCTGCCTCTTGAATTCACCCTTGGCATGCCAATGGAAGCTGTTCCAGGACAACCTTCCTGAGTTTTTATTTTAGTTTTCATGCATCCCACCTTGGAAATTCTCGTTGCTCCCCAGAGGCTCCGAGATGCAGAGAACACGGTGGCAGCTGCTGAAAAGAAGGGCAACTGTGAGTTGGTCAAGAAGCAAGAACCTAGGCAGCTGCCTGTGCTTGGCAAGGAGCAGCTGCTGGATTCTTGCAATTGCCTTCAGTGCGCACAGAAGCCCGCTGCTCTGCTGCTTGGTTTTTCGCCTTCAGTCAATTGCACATTGCTGAAGCTGAGGCAGGGCTGTTCAGCTTTGCTGCTTTTCAGCATCTCAGCTGCTTTCTGCTCTGTGACAGCTCTCGAGATGAAATAGAGATTTTTAGAGTTGGGTTAACAAAATGAATTAAGCATTTCTAATTTAGCTTGTAGAGTTATGTGTTGAATTTTCAACCTTTTGCTTAAGAAACCTCTGCCTAGTACAATGGGCAAAGGAAAATGCAAATTTCTGAAGCTTCTTGCATAAAGAACAATACCAGAAGAAGCAAAGAACCCAGATAAAGAAGCTCCTCTGTCTCCAAGCCTATCAAGACTGACAGACGTACTCAGAGAAGCACCAAAGGACCAAAAGCGCACGCGCAGAGAGGAAAAGTTCAAAAGTTCAATCATGAGGAAGACCACAATCTTCAGCCTCAGGACCACCAAGAGACCCCCGTACGACCACCACAGCAAACCACGCATGCCCAGAAGGCCGTGGACTTACTTAGCATGAGAAGCGAGGACAGGCGGGGCCAGGGGTTGAATATGCATGAAAAAGTTGTGCAATGTATTGCATATGGAACGTCTTTAAGAATAAAAGTGTGGGTCAGACTGAGGCTCGGGGCACAAGTTTTGGAGAGCTATCTCACTTGTGCCGGGCGCTGACATACATACCCACTTCATAACTACCCCAGGTCATGGAGTCTATTGATTTCTTCCGCGTATCGTTTCAGTTGGCGACCACGAAGGGACTGCTCTGCTCACCCGCAGGTCCGGTTGGGAGCAGACACCCTCAGGCGCCACGGGGCTTTTCCCCGGAGGGACTCTGCGCCTCGGCTGTACACTGCGGGGAGCAGACCACGGCCCGTTGACTAGCGGATGAAAGCGGTATGTGTTAATTTATTTTCTTACGGTTGGCACTGATAAGTCGCAAAAAGATGTTTTTGCGCGCAGGTTTGCCTAGGGGCTTGCAAGCAGACCGCCATCGGGGGAGAGGCCGGCGGCGGGAGGACCTCCCCAGCTGATAGCGCGGCTCGGGGAGGGCGAAATCGCGATTTCAGTGTGTGGTGTGTGTCCTGATTGCAGTGTAGTGTGTCTGTTACGTCCGGACGTGCGTGCTTGTGCGTGTGTGTGTATGTGTGAGTGGAACGGTGAAGCGCGGTGCGGCCTTGCTAAGATACAGAGAGGCGGCGCGGCGGTGCTAGAGAGCGCATGCGCAGGGCAGCTCTCAGCCCACACTACCTGATAGTGCGGGTAGTGCGCACTCTACCTGATAGAGCGGGTGGTGCGCATGCGTGGCACGGGCTGTCTCTGGCGAGCTGGGGGAGCGCGGCGCGGGGCTTAAGTCGGGGCTTGCAAAGTTGCTTTAGGCGCGGCCCAGCTGATAGCGCAGCGGGCGCGCGGGCACAAGCCGCGGTTTGAGGAGCCGCTTTGAACCCCGCTAGCTGATAGCGCAGCTAGTGGGAGCGTGGTACAAGCTAGGAGTTACAAGCACCGCTTACAAGCATCGCTAGTTGGTAAAAAGCTTGCAAAAGTAGCCAGCGAGCCCGGCTGGGCTAAGAGTTAAGTGTTTGTTATACAATAGCACTGCCCTTCAGTGTTAAAAGCTGTCACTGGGGCAGGAGGAGGGGTTGGGGAAGGCAGTCTAGGGTTGCCATGGGAAACAGCAGTTGTATGAGTTCTCCACCCCCTTTTGGAAGAGAATTGTACCCTCCCCCTGTCCTGTCAGTTATTGTTCAAGTCTGCCCCTTAGCCTAGAATCTTCTCTGTTCCACGTTTTCCCTTTGGTTCTTCCACCAAGAACACTCCTTTCCCTTTTCCCCACTGGTTAATGTTATATTTCCCCTCCCTTTAGCCTTCTCCCGATTGTACCCTCGAATGCTAAACCCTCCTACCCCTACGCAGTAAAAGAATCCTCAGCCCGCCCTTCGGGGCTCTCGGAATCTGCCTCCCTTCTGCTTCGTTGTCTCCCTGTTTGCCCCTTCTGCGACCCTTCAATCAACGAGCAGGATTTCAGCAGCCCGAGTGTCCCTCCCGTTCTTCTGGTGGACCCTCAGATGTACCAGCTATCCGAGCTTCGTGCCGAGTGGCTAAAAGCCCCCACGGCTCGGCAACTGGGAGATCCTTTGCATTACAGGGCGAATAAAGGGGGGATGAATGTGTGTGAATGAGAGGCTGTAAGAGCCCGTCTGAAGCCCCTCATTTTCCATTCTGCCTTCCGATTGCCACAAGAAAGAATCCCTTCCCCCACTGTAGTTCCGGCTTAGAACAGGACACAGCACAGGTGGAACCACTGAACCGTCATGCTGGCTGTTCCCAACAAGGCCTGGTAAGAACTTGGCAAGGACTTGGCAAGGACTTGGCAAAGACCTGACATGGAGCCAGCACGGGACAGCCTGATGCGCGGCCTGCTTCTAATCTCCGTTCTTAAGCCAAATGAACTTTTGGGGTGACTCTCGCGGTCCTTCATTGAAGACCCCTCATCTGCCTCGTTACCACTGTGACAAAGAAAGAATGAGAACCCTCCTCCCAAGGACTGAGACTGAGACCCCTGCTATAGGGAGGAGGGGAAATTGGTGGTCTGACCACTAATGACATGACCTGTTTCCCTTCAGTGATTCAAATGGACTTATTCTTCATTGTGTATTCGTCTTGCTTTGGTGGTTTCTGTGGACTCACCCGTTCCCTCGGGGCGATTACAATGGACTTGTTCCCCCCCTCTCTCCTCTGTGGACTATAATTGGAGCCCCGAGTCGACCAGAACTTCGAAGACTCCCCCGACACGACAGAGGGATCCCCATCGTCCGGAGCACTGAGGATCTCGCCTGTGTTGGTAGCTATTCCCATATCCCTCTTCTCTCTCTAACCTTTTATCTCCTTTCAGATCCCCACTATCGCGTTTACTGTTTTGGCTCCTACTAAAGGTGCATTTGTTGTGATTAACTGATAGTCCCTTGTTGTTTGCCTTTGTTGCACTTTTGGGATGGGTGAAAAGAACCATCACGACACCCCGCAAGAAGCGGATCGTGACAGAGGCGGGCTGGTTACCCCAGACCTGCTAAGCGAGAGCGGCAGTCTCCCATGCTGCGTTTCCGTCTTTTTCGCGAGAAAAGCGGCCAGTAAAGAGACGAAGCGAGTGATAAAAAGAGTGAGAGAACCCCCCCTGGGACTGGGTCTCGGAGAAAGAGTGGGACCCCTTAGTGGGGGGGGGGGGGGGGGGGAGTAAAAGGTAATTAATTAGAAAAAAAAATGAATTAAAAGGTAAAAAGAGGGTCTTCTTGGCATAATCTATTGGGGAAAAATAAAAGGTAAAATGTGTAGGAGGGGCCCCTAAAAATTCTGCTGGATTGAGGGATAAGAATGCCCATGAACATCCAAGATCAAACCTGCTGGATTGAGGGATTAATGTTCCAAGAGCATCCAGGGTTGATTCAAACCTGCTGGATTGAGGGATTAATGTTCCAAGAGCATCCAGGGTTAAGTCAAACCTGCTGGGTTGAGGGATTAACATTGCAAGAGCACCCAGAATTAAGTTTGCTGGGTTGTTGAGAGCACCCAAGATTGAGTAAAAATTTTGCCAGTTTGAAGAGAAGTCTGACAGGATCTAGAGTTGGGAACCACACAGCTAGATTGAGGGGTATCCAAGAACACTGGGACTAGCCAGGGACACCTACAAGTGTAATAGGTGTGTTGAAAAAGAAAAGGTACCTTGTTGTTGTGGTTGTTTTGTTATGTGTAAGAGTAAGTAAAATAAAGTTAAGTGAATGTAGACGAAGGAAAGTATATGTATGCATCCTGCCCTGTTAAGCAGCCTCACTGTGCTTCCCTGCTGTCACCGACAAACACAAGTTACGAACCCTCAGAACTGAAAAAGTTCAATCAAATATTGCTTCCATTGATGACCATGATATTGTCTATAATACCTTGTTCCAACTTATGTTATGTAAGTGTTAATACCCCTATCCTACCAGTTGGTAAACCTGATGGGTCATACCGGTTAGTACAGGATCTGCGGGCCATAAACAAGGTCACGGAGGATCTGTATCCTGTGGTGGCCAATCCCTACACGTTATTAACTTGCTTAACAGCCGAGCTAACTTGGTTTACCGTTTTAGATTTAAAAGATGCCTTCTTTTGCCTTCCTATCCATGAAGCCAGAAAATTTTTGCATTTGAATGGGAAAATCCTAAGAGCGGGCCAAGAACTCAACTGACATGGACCAGACTCCCACAAGGATTCAAAAACTCACCCACTTTGTTTGGAGAACAACTTGCAAAAGAATTAGAGACCTGAGAAGCCCCTCCAGAGGAAGGGAAGTTGCTAGAGTACGTAGATGACATCCTGATAGCCACACGGACAAGGGAAGCATGCACGGCCTGGACGATAAGCCTCTTGAACTTTTTGGGGCTCCAAGGGTACCGAGTATCAAAGAAAAAAGCCCAAGTAGTAAAAGAGAAAGTAACTTCTCTGGGTTACGAAGTCAGTGCTAGACAACGTACCTTGGGCCAAAGCCGGAAGGAGGCAATATGCCAGACCCCAAAACCTCAGACGGTAAAGGAACTACGAACTTTCCTGAGGATGACAGGGTGGTGCAGGTTATGGATCTATAACTATGGACTGTTTGTTAAGCCCTTCTATGAACTGATTGCAACTGAAAGCAGGAACATCCAAGAGACAAAGGAAGCTACGCAAGCTTTCAACCAGCTGAAAAAAGCCCTCATGTCAGCTCCAGCCCTGAGATTGCCAGACGTGAGTAAGCCTTCCCTTTTATTCTCCCATGAGAAGCAAGGAATCGCCTTAGGAATACTAGCACAGGACCTCGGCCCATATCGGAGAGCAGTGGCTTACTTCTCTAAGCAATTGGATACAGCAGCTAAAGGGTGGCCTGGGTGCCTCAGAGCTGTTGCAGCAGTCGTACTGAACATCCAAGAGGCACACAAATTCACCCTAGGCCAGAAAAGAACTGTGCTAGTGTCTCACACAGTGTCTGCAGTGCTAGAGGTAAAAGGTGGGCATTGGCTTTCCCCACAACGGCTCCTGAGATACCAAGCTATCATAGTGGAGCAAGATGATGTAGAGATAGTAGTGACTAACATTGTCAATCCAGCCTCCTTCCTCAGTAGAAACCAAGGGGAACCAGTGGAACATGACTGCCTGGAGACCATTGAAGCCACCTACTCCAGCTGCCCTGACTCGAAGGACACCCCTCTCGAGAATGCAGAAGTCTCGTTTACTGATGGAAGCAGTTATATCATCAGTGGAAAACGGCACGCCGGGTAGGCAGTTCCAACGTGCAAGGAAGTAATGTCATCTGGGCCCCTGCCAACAAATACCTCTGCACAGAAGGCCGAGATAATTGCTCTAACTGGGGCCCTAGAATTGGCAAGAGGGAAAGAAATAAACATATACACGGACTCGAAGTATGCATTTGGAGTAGTGCATGCTCACAGAGCCATTTAGAAAGAGAGAGGACTGCTGAAGTCTCAAGGGAAAAATATTAAAGATGCATCAGAAGTACTGCGACTTCTAGAAGCAGTCCAGTTGCCAGAGAAAGTAGCGATCATGCACATTAAGGCACATCAGAAGATCAACTCAGAATTGGAAGAAGGAAACGAGCTGGCAGATAGGGAAGCAAAAGAAGCAGCAAGACGGGCACATTTCCCCTAAAGGTAAGCCAAGATACAACAAACCAGAAAAAAAATTAATCTATGAGCAAAAAGGAGACTATAACCAAGAGGGATGGGCCACCATAGAAGGAAAATTAGTTCTACCCTCCTATTTATGATGGTCCCTAATAAAGGAAGAACACCAGAAAACCATTGGGGTATTGATGCTCTAGCATAACTAGACATTTACAACTCGACAATGTGACCTTTGCCTCCAGACCAACCCCAAAAATACTCCCAAACCAAAGCTTAGCCAGATTAGGAAGGGTCATGGGCCGGAGCAGCAATGGCAGATTGATTGTACAGAATTGCCAAGAAAAGGGGGGTATACGTTTTTCCTGGTGCTAACAGATACCTTTTCAGGATGGCCAGAAGCATTCCCCACCAGGACTTCTAAAGCTCAAGAAGTAACTAAGGTATTGGTACAAGAAAACATACCACGCTTTAGAGTCCTGGCCACAATCTCCTCAAATAGAGGACCACATTTTATTGTAAAATTCGTGCAACAAGTTAGCCAATACTTGAACATAGACTGAGAACTTCACACCCCATATAACCCACAATCAAGTGGTCAGGTAAAAAAAATGAATCATTTGATCAAACAACAAATTGTACAATTGGGACAAGAAGCTAATTTGTCATGGACTCAATCCCTCCCATTAGCACTACTGCAGATCCGAACCAAACCCAAGACTAAAGAAAAGCTAAACCACTTTGACTTGCTTTATGAAAAACCATATGGGGTGCGAAAGAGAATGTCTAGCCAAGACATGTCACTAACCTCCTGTATGTTAAGTCTCTTAACTTGGTGTATCCAGCACCAATCACTAGCTAATAAACACAAGTCATAACTAGTGAAATACACTGTTTAGAAGACTTTATGTCACCCAATTATAATTCTATTAATTTTAGTTACTGTAAGTTTAATGATGTCTACTTTAACACTCATGTAGAATTCGAGGATGTTAAAACACATGGCCAGTCTGACATCACTCTCTAGAACTCCTAGAATCTTACTGAAAGAGGACGGTCAAGACAGTAGATGAGAATTTAAATCAAGACCCCTGTAGTAAAAGAATTTACTCTATTTTAAGAAAAGGGGGGACTGAAGCAGAGATTTTTAGAGTTAGGTTAACAAAATGAATGAAGCATTTCTAATTTAGCTTGTAGAGTTATGTGTTGAATTTTCAACCTTTTGCTTAAGAAACCTCTGCCTAGTACAATGGGCATAGGAAAATGCAAATTTCTGAAGCTTCTTGCATAAAGAACAATACCAGAAGAAGCAAAGAACCCAGATAAAGAAGCTCCTCTGTCTCCAAGCCTATCAAGACTGACAGACGTACTCAGAGAAGCACCAAAGGACCAAAAGCGCACGCGCAGAGAGGAAAAGTTCAAAAGTTCAATCGTGAGGAAGACCACAATCTTCAGCCTCAGGACCACCAAGAGACCCCCGTACGACCACCACAGCAAACCACGCATGCCCAGAAGGCCGTGGACTTACTTAGCATGAGAAGCGAGGACAGGCGGGGCCAGGGGTTGAATATGCATGAAAAAGTTGTGCAATGTATTGCATATGGAACGTCTTTAAGAATAAAAGTGTGGGTCAGACTGAGGCTCGGGGCACAAGTTTTGGAGAGCTATCTCACTTGTGCCGGGCGCTAACATACATACCCACTTCATAACTACCCCAGGTTATGGAGTCTACTGATTTCTTCCGCGTATCGTTTCAGAGGTTTCTTGCCTTCGCCAGGCTGCAACGTGCCCGCTAGTACCAAGAACTGGGCAGGAGTGGGCAGAGAGCAGGGCCATCTGCCAGCAGGTTGCAGCTTGCCCAGGAAAATGCAGTGTCCTTGGAATGTGCAGCAAATCTTATTTCCTGGCAAGGTCGGGCTAAGTGAGCAGTGCTGGTACACTTTCTCCTTGAGAACTGGAGCGGAAAAGCTTTTCGCTAAGATGTAGGCGAGCAGAGAGGCAGAATACGCAGCTCCGCAGCTGGCCGAAAGCAAGTGCCGCTTGCCGGCGTCTTTCGGCAAAAGCGGCGCTTCGGAGCGCACCGCTGCCGCTCCACTGATCTGTGCGCGAAGTAGCCGCTTCTTGGCCTCCGGCAGCCGGAGATCGCGGTAGCTTGCAAGAGGCGAAGAACGAAGCCGCGAAGAAGCCGGCTTGTGTGCGAAGCTCGCACACAGCTGCAGGACGGTGGCTGCCGCTCTCCTGCCTCTTGAATTCACCCTTGGCATGCCAATGGAAGCTGTTCCAGGACAACCTTCCTGAGTTTTTATTTTAGTTTTCATGCATCCCACCTTGGAAATTCTCGTTGCTCCCCAGAGGCTCCGAGATGCAGAGAACACGGTGGCAGCTGCTGAAAAGAAGGGCAACTGTGAGTTGGTCAAAAACCAAGAACACAGGCAGCTGCCTGTGCTTGGCAAGGAGCAGCTGCTGGATTCTTGCAATTGCCTTCAGTGCGCACAGAAGCCCGCTGCTCTGCTGCTTGGTTTTTCGCCTTCAGTCAATTACACACTGCTGAAGCTGAGGCAGGCAGTTCAGCTTTGCTGCTTTTCAGCATCTCAGCTGCCCTTCTGCTCTGTGACAGCTCTCCAGGTTTCTTGCCTTCGCCAGGCTGCAACGTGCCCGCTAGTGGCAAGAACTGGGCAGGAGTGGGCAGAGAGCAGGGCCATCTGCCAGCAGGTTGCAGCTTGCCCAGGAAAATGCAGTGTCCTTGGAATGTGCAGCAAATCTTATTTCCTGGCAAGGTCGGGCTAAGTGAGCAGTGCTGGTACACTTTCTCCTTGAGAACTGGAGCGGAAAAGCTTTTCGCTAAGATGTAGGCGACTAGAGAGGCAGAATACGCAGCTCCGCAGCTGGCCGAAAGCAAGTGCCGCTTCCCGGCGTCTTTCGGCAAAAGCGGCGCTCCGGAGCTCACCGCTGCCGCTCCTGTGATCTGTGCGCGAAGTAGCCGCTTCTTCGCCTCCGGCAGCCGGAGATCGCGGTAGCTTGCAAGAGGCGAAGAACGAAGCCGCGAAGAAGCCGGCTTGTGTGCGAAGCTCGCACACAGCTGCAGGACGGTGGCTGCTGCTCTCCTGCCTCTTGAATTCACCCTTGGCATGCCAATGGAAGGTGTTCCAGGACAACCTTCCTGAGTTTTTATTTTAGTTTTCATGCATCCCACCTTGGAAATTCTCGTTGCTCCCCAGAGGCTCCGAGATGCAGAGAACACGGTGGCAGCTGCTGAAAAGAAGGGCAACTGTGAGTTGGTCAAAAACCAAGAACACAGGCAGCTGCCTGTGCTTGGCAAGGAGCAGCTGCTGGATTCTTGCAATTGCCTTCAGTGCGCACAGAAGCCCGCTGCTCTGCTGCTTGGTTTTTCGCCTTCAGTCAATTGCACATTGCTGAAGCTGAGGCAGGCTGTTCAGCTTTGCTGCTTTTCAGCATCTCAGCTGCTTTCTGCTCTGTGACAGCTCTCGAGATGAAATAGAGATTTTTAGAGTTGGGTTAACAAAATGAATTAAGCATTTCTAATTTAGCTTGTAGAGTTATGTGTTGAATTTTCAACCTTTTGCTTAAGAAACCTCTGCCTAGTACAATGGGCAAAGGAAAATGCAAATTTCTGAAGCTTCTTGCATAAAGAACAATACCAGAAGAAGCAAAGAACCCAGATAAAGAAGCTCCTCTGTCTCCAAGCCTATCAAGACTGACAGACGTACTCAGAGAAGCACCAAAGGACCAAAAGCGCACGCGCAGAGAGGAAAAGTTCAAAAGTTCAATCATGAGGAAGACCACAATCTTCAGCCTCAGGACCACCAAGAGACCCCCGTACGACCACCACAGCAAACCACGCATGCCCAGAAGGCCGTGGACTTACTTAGCATGAGAAGCGAGGACAGGCGGGGCCAGGGGTTGAATATGCATGAAAAAGTTGTGCAATGTATTGCATATGGAACGTCTTTAAGAATAAAAGTGTGGGTCAGACTGAGGCTCGGGGCACAAGTTTTGGAGAGCTATCTCACTTGTGCCGGGCGCTGACATACATACCCACTTCATAACTACCCCAGGTCATGGAGTCTATTGATTTCTTCCGCGTATCGTTTCAGTTGGCGACCACGAAGGGACTGCTCTGCTCACCCGCAGGTCCGGTTGGGAGCAGACACCCTCAGGCGCCACGGGGCTTTTCCCCGGAGGGACTCTGCGCCTCGGCTGTACACTGCGGGGAGCAGACCACGGCCCGTTGACTAGCGGATGAAAGCGGTATGTGTTAATTTATTTTCTTACGGTTGGCACTGATAAGTCGCAAAAAGATGTTTTTGCGCGCAGGTTTGCCTAGGGGCTTGCAAGCAGACCGCCATCGGGGGAGAGGCCGGCGGCGGGAGGACCTCCCCAGCTGATAGCGCGGCTCGGGGAGGGCGAAATCGCGATTTCAGTGTGTGGTGTGTGTCCTGATTGCAGTGTAGTGTGTCTGTTACGTCCGGACGTGCGTGCTTGTGCGTGTGTGTGTATGTGTGAGTGGAACGGTGAAGCGCGGTGCGGCCTTGCTAAGATACAGAGAGGCGGCGCGGCGGTGCTAGAGAGCGCATGCGCAGGGCAGCTCTCAGCCCACACTACCTGATAGTGCGGGTAGTGCGCACTCTACCTGATAGAGCGGGTGGTGCGCATGCGTGGCACGGGCTGTCTCTGGCGAGCTGGGGGAGCGCGGCGCGGGGCTTAAGTCGGGGCTTGCAAAGTTGCTTTAGGCGCCGCCCAGCTGATAGCGCAGCGGGCGCGCGGGCACAAGCCGCGGTTTGAGGAGCCGCTTTGAACCCCGCTAGCTGATAGCGCAGCTAGTGGGAGCGTGGTACAAGCTAGGAGTTACAAGCACCGCTTACAAGCATCGCTAGTTGGTAAAAAGCTTGCAAAAGTAGCCAGCGAGCCCGGCTGGGCTAAGAGTTAAGTGTTTGTTATACAATAGCACTGCCCTTCAGTGTTAAAAGCTGTCACTGGGGCAGGAGGAGGGGTTGGGGAAGGCAGTCTAGGGTTGCCATGGGAAACAGCAGTTGTATGAGTTCTCCACCCCCTTTTGGAAGAGAATTGTACCCTCCCCCTGTCCTGTCAGTTATTGTTCAAGTCTGCCCCTTAGCCTAGAATCTTCTCTGTTCCACGTTTTCCCTTTGGTTCTTCCACCAAGAACACTCCTTTCCCTTTTCCCCACTGGTTAATGTTATATTTCCCCTCCCTTTAGCCTTCTCCCGATTGTACCCTCGAATGCTAAACCCTCTTACCCCTACGCAGTAAAAGAATCCTCAGCCCGCCCTTCGGGGCTCTCGGAATCTGCCTCCCTTCTGCTTCGTTGTCTCCCTGTTTGCCCCTTCTGCGACCCTTCAATCAACGAGCAGGATTTCAGCAGCCCGAGTGTCCCTCCCGTTCTTCTGGTGGACCCTCAGATGTACCAGCTATCCGAGCTTCGTGCCGAGTGGCTAAAAGCCCCCACGGCTCGGCAACTGGGAGATCCTTTGCATTACAGGGCGAATAAAGGGGGGATGAATGTGTGTGAATGAGAGGCTGTAAGAGCCCGTCTGAAGCCCCTCATTTTCCATTCTGCCTTCCGATTGCCACAAGAAAGAATCCCTTCCCCCACTGTAGTTCCGGCTTAGAACAGGACACAGCACAGGTGGAACCACTGAACCGTCATGCTGGCTGTTCCCAACAAGGCCTGGTAAGAACTTGGCAAGGACTTGGCAAGGACTTGGCAAAGACCTGACATGGAGCCAGCACGGGACAGCCTGATGCGCGGCCTGCTTCTAATCTCCGTTCTTAAGCCAAATGAACTTTTGGGGTGACTCTCGCGGTCCTTCATTGAAGACCCCTCATCTGCCTCGTTACCACTGTGACAAAGAAAGAATGAGAACCCTCCTCCCAAGGACTGAGACTGAGACCCCTGCTATAGGGAGGAGGGGAAATTGGTGGTCTGACCACTAATGACATGACCTGTTTCCCTTCAGTGATTCAAATGGACTTATTCTTCATTGTGTATTCGTCTTGCTTTGGTGGTTTCTGTGGACTCACCCGTTCCCTCGGGGCGATTACAATGGACTTGTTCCCCCCCTCTCTCCTCTGTGGACTATAATTGGAGCCCCGAGTCGACCAGAACTTCGAAGACTCCCCCGACACGACAGAGGGATCCCCATCGTCCGGAGCACTGAGGATCTCGCCTGTGTTGGTAGCTATTCCCATATCCCTCTTCTCTCTCTAACCTTTTATCTCCTTTCAGATCCCCACTATCGCGTTTACTGTTTTGGCTCCTACTAAAGGTGCATTTGTTGTGATTAACTGATAGTCCCTTGTTGTTTGCCTTTGTTGCACTTTTGGGATGGGTGAAAAGAACCATCACGACACCCCGCCATATGCGGATCGTGACAGAGGCGGGCTGGTTACCCCAGACCTGCTAAGCGAGAGCGGCAGTCTCCCATGCTGCGTTTCCGTCTTTTTCGCGAGAAAAGCGGCCAGTAAAGAGACGAAGCGAGTGATAAAAAGAGTGAGAGAACCCCCCCTGGGACTGGGTCTCGGAGAAAGAGTGGGACCCCTTAGTGGGGGGGGGGGGGGGGGGGGGAGTAAAAGGTAATTAATTAGAAAAAAAAATGAATTAAAAGGTAAAAAGAGGGTCTTCTTGGCATAATCTATTGGGGAAAAATAAAAGGTAAAATGTGTAGGAGGGGCCCCTAAAAATTCTGCTGGATTGAGGGATAAGAATGCCCATGAACATCCAAGATCAAACCTGCTGGATTGAGGGATTAATGTTCCAAGAGCATCCAGGGTTGATTCAAACCTGCTGGATTGAGGGATTAATGTTCCAAGAGCATCCAGGGTTAAGTCAAACCTGCTGGGTTGAGGGATTAACATTGCAAGAGCACCCAGAATTAAGTTTGCTGGGTTGTTGAGAGCACCCAAGATTGAGTAAAAATTTTGCCAGTTTGAAGAGAAGTCTGACAGGATCTAGAGTTGGGAACCACACAGCTAGATTGAGGGGTATCCAAGAACACTGGGACTAGCCAGGGACACCTACAAGTGTAATAGGTGTGTTGAAAAAGAAAAGGTACCTTGTTGTTGTGGTTGTTTTGTTATGTGTAAGAGTAAGTAAAATAAAGTTAAGTGAATGTAGACGAAGGAAAGTATATGTATGCATCCTGCCCTGTTAAGCAGCCTCACTGTGCTTCCCTGCTGTCACCGACAAACACAAGTTACGAACCCTCAGAACTGAAAAAGTTCAATCAAATATTGCTTCCATTGATGACCATGATATTGTCTATAATACCTTGTTCCAACTTATGTTATGTAAGTGTTAATACCCCTATCCTACCAGTTGGTAAACCTGATGGGTCATACCGGTTAGTACAGGATCTGCGGGCCATAAACAAGGTCACGGAGGATCTGTATCCTGTGGTGGCCAATCCCTACACGTTATTAACTTGCTTAACAGCCGAGCTAACTTGGTTTACCGTTTTAGATTTAAAAGATGCCTTCTTTTGCCTTCCTATCCATGAAGCCAGAAAATTTTTGCATTTGAATGGGAAAATCCTAAGAGCGGGCCAAGAACTCAACTGACATGGACCAGACTCCCACAAGGATTCAAAAACTCACCCACTTTGTTTGGAGAACAACTTGCAAAAGAATTAGAGACCTGAGAAGCCCCTCCAGAGGAAGGGAAGTTGCTAGAGTACGTAGATGACATCCTGATAGCCACACGGACAAGGGAAGCATGCACGGCCTGGACGATAAGCCTCTTGAACTTTTTGGGGCTCCAAGGGTACCGAGTATCAAAGAAAAAAGCCCAAGTAGTAAAAGAGAAAGTAACTTCTCTGGGTTACGAAGTCAGTGCTAGACAACGTACCTTGGGCCAAAGCCGGAAGGAGGCAATATGCCAGACCCCAAAACCTCAGACGGTAAAGGAACTACGAACTTTCCTGAGGATGACAGGGTGGTGCAGGTTATGGATCTATAACTATGGACTGTTTGTTAAGCCCTTCTATGAACTGATTGCAACTGAAAGCAGGAACATCCAAGAGACAAAGGAAGCTACGCAAGCTTTCAACCAGCTGAAAAAAGCCCTCATGTCAGCTCCAGCCCTGAGATTGCCAGACGTGAGTAAGCCTTCCCTTTTATTCTCCCATGAGAAGCAAGGAATCGCCTTAGGAATACTAGCACAGGACCTCGGCCCATATCGGAGAGCAGTGGCTTACTTCTCTAAGCAATTGGATACAGCAGCTAAAGGGTGGCCTGGGTGCCTCAGAGCTGTTGCAGCAGTCGTACTGAACATCCAAGAGGCACACAAATTCACCCTAGGCCAGAAAAGAACTGTGCTAGTGTCTCACACAGTGTCTGCAGTGCTAGAGGTAAAAGGTGGGCATTGGCTTTCCCCACAACGGCTCCTGAGATACCAAGCTATCATAGTGGAGCAAGATGATGTAGAGATAGTAGTGACTAACATTGTCAATCCAGCCTCCTTCCTCAGTAGAAACCAAGGGGAACCAGTGGAACATGACTGCCTGGAGACCATTGAAGCCACCTACTCCAGCTGCCCTGACTCGAAGGACACCCCTCTCGAGAATGCAGAAGTCTCGTTTACTGATGGAAGCAGTTATATCATCAGTGGAAAACGGCACGCCGGGTAGGCAGTTCCAACGTGCAAGGAAGTAATGTCATCTGGGCCCCTGCCAACAAATACCTCTGCACAGAAGGCCGAGATAATTGCTCTAACTGGGGCCCTAGAATTGGCAAGAGGGAAAGAAATAAACATATACACGGACTCGAAGTATGCATTTGGAGTAGTGCATGCTCACAGAGCCATTTAGAAAGAGAGAGGACTGCTGAAGTCTCAAGGGAAAAATATTAAAGATGCATCAGAAGTACTGCGACTTCTAGAAGCAGTCCAGTTGCCAGAGAAAGTAGCGATCATGCACATTAAGGCACATCAGAAGATCAACTCAGAATTGGAAGAAGGAAACGAGCTGGCAGATAGGGAAGCAAAAGAAGCAGCAAGACGGGCACATTTCCCCTAAAGGTAAGCCAAGATACAACAAACCAGAAAAAAAATTAATCTATGAGCAAAAAGGAGACTATAACCAAGAGGGATGGGCCACCATAGAAGGAAAATTAGTTCTACCCTCCTATTTATGATGGTCCCTAATAAAGGAAGAACACCAGAAAACCATTGGGGTATTGATGCTCTAGCATAACTAGACATTTACAACTCGACAATGTGACCTTTGCCTCCAGACCAACCCCAAAAATACTCCCAAACCAAAGCTTAGCCAGATTAGGAAGGGTCATGGGCCGGAGCAGCAATGGCAGATTGATTGTACAGAATTGCCAAGAAAAGGGGGGTATACGTTTTTCCTGGTGCTAACAGATACCTTTTCAGGATGGCCAGAAGCATTCCCCACCAGGACTTCTAAAGCTCAAGAAGTAACTAAGGTATTGGTACAAGAAAACATACCACGCTTTAGAGTCCTGGCCACAATCTCCTCAAATAGAGGACCACATTTTATTGTAAAATTCGTGCAACAAGTTAGCCAATACTTGAACATAGACTGAGAACTTCACACCCCATATAACCCACAATCAAGTGGTCAGGTAAAAAAAATGAATCATTTGATCAAACAACAAATTGTACAATTGGGACAAGAAGCTAATTTGTCATGGACTCAATCCCTCCCATTAGCACTACTGCAGATCCGAACCAAACCCAAGACTAAAGAAAAGCTAAACCACTTTGACTTGCTTTATGAAAAACCATATGGGGTGCGAAAGAGAATGTCTAGCCAAGACATGTCACTAACCTCCTGTATGTTAAGTCTCTTAACTTGGTGTATCCAGCACCAATCACTAGCTAATAAACACAAGTCATAACTAGTGAAATACACTGTTTAGAAGACTTTATGTCACCCAATTATAATTCTATTAATTTTAGTTACTGTAAGTTTAATGATGTCTACTTTAACACTCATGTAGAATTCGAGGATGTTAAAACACATGGCCAGTCTGACATCACTCTCTAGAACTCCTAGAATCTTACTGAAAGAGGACGGTCAAGACAGTAGATGAGAATTTAAATCAAGACCCCTGTAGTAAAAGAATTTACTCTATTTTAAGAAAAGGGGGGACTGAAGCAGAGATTTTTAGAGTTAGGTTAACAAAATGAATGAAGCATTTCTAATTTAGCTTGTAGAGTTATGTGTTGAATTTTCAACCTTTTGCTTAAGAAACCTCTGCCTAGTACAATGGGCATAGGAAAATGCAAATTTCTGAAGCTTCTTGCATAAAGAACAATACCAGAAGAAGCAAAGAACCCAGATAAAGAAGCTCCTCTGTCTCCAAGCCTATCAAGACTGACAGACGTACTCAGAGAAGCACCAAAGGACCAAAAGCGCACGCGCAGAGAGGAAAAGTTCAAAAGTTCAATCGTGAGGAAGACCACAATCTTCAGCCTCAGGACCACCAAGAGACCCCCGTACGACCACCACAGCAAACCACGCATGCCCAGAAGGCCGTGGACTTACTTAGCATGAGAAGCGAGGACAGGCGGGGCCAGGGGTTGAATATGCATGAAAAAGTTGTGCAATGTATTGCATATGGAACGTCTTTAAGAATAAAAGTGTGGGTCAGACTGAGGCTCGGGGCACAAGTTTTGGAGAGCTATCTCACTTGTGCCGGGCGCTAACATACATACCCACTTCATAACTACCCCAGGTTATGGAGTCTACGGATTTCTTCCGCGTATCGTTTCAGAGGTTTCTTGCCTTCGCCAGGCTGCAACGTGCCCGCTAGTAGCAAGAACTGGGCAGGAGTGGGCAGAGAGCAGGGCCATCTGCCAGCAGGTTGCAGCTTGCCCAGGAAAATGCAGTGTCCTTGGAATGTGCAGCAAATCTTATTTCCTGGCAAGGTCGGGCTAAGTGAGCAGTGCTGGTACACTTTCTCCTTGAGAACTGGAGCGGAAAAGCTTTTCGCTAAGATGTAGGCGAGCAGAGAGGCAGAATACGGAGCTCCGCAGCTGGCCGAAAGCAAGTGCCGCTTCCCGGCGTCTTTCGGCAAAAGCGGCGCTTCGGAGCGCACCGCTGCCGCTCCATTGATCTGTGCGCGAAGTAGCCGCTTCTTGGCCTCCGGCAGCCGGAGATCGCGGTAGCTTGCAAGAGGCGAAGAACGAAGCCGCGAAGAAGCCGGCTTGTGTGCGAAGCTCGCACACAGCTGCAGGACGGTGGCTGCCGCTCTCCTGCCTCTTGAATTCACCCTTGGCATGCCAATGGAAGCTGTTCCAGGACAACCTTCCTGAGTTTTTATTGTAGTTTTCATGCATCCCTCCTTGGAAATTCTTGTTGCTCCCCAGAGGCTCCGAGATGCAGAGAACACGGTGGCAGCTGCTGAAAAGAAGGGCAACTGTGAGTTGGTCAAAAACCAAGAACACAGGCAGCTGCCTGTGCTTGGCAAGGAGCAGCTGCTGGATTCTTGCAATTGCCTTCAGTGCGCACAGAAGCCCGCTGCTCTGCTGCTTGGTTTTTCGCCTTCAGTCAATTACACACTGCTGAAGCTGAGGCAGGCAGTTCAGCTTTGCTGCTTTTCAGCATCTCAGCTGCCCTTCTGCTCTGTGACAGCTCTCCAGGTTTCTTGCCTTCGCCAGGCTGCAACGTGCCCGCTAGTACCAAGAACTGGGCAGGAGTGGGCAGAGAGCACGGCCATCTGCCAGCAGGTTGCAGCTTGCCCAGGAAAATGCAGTGTCCTTGGAATGTGCAGCAAATCTTATTTCCTGGCAAGGTCGGGCTAAGTGAGCAGTGCTGGTACACTTTCTCCTTGAGAACTGGAGCGGAAAAGCTTTTCGCTAAGATGTAGGCGAGCAGAGAGGCAGAATACGCAGCTCCGCAGCTGGCCGAAAGCAAGTGCCGCTTCCCGGCGTCTTTCGGCAAAAGCGGCGCTCCGGAGCTCACCGCTGCCGCTCCACTGATCTGTGCGCGAAGTAGCCGCTTCTTGGCCTCCGGCAGCCGGAGATCGCGGTAGCTTGCAAGAGGCGAAGAACGAAGCCGCGAAGAAGCCGGCTTGTGTGCGAAGCTCGCACACAGCTGCAGGACGGTGGCTGCCGCTCTCCTGCCTCTTGAATTCACCCTTGGCATGCCAATGGAAGCTGTTCCAGGACAACCTTCCTGAGTTTTTATTTTAGTTTTCATGCATCCCACCTTGGAAATTCTCGTTGCTCCCCAGAGGCTCCGAGATGCAGAGAACACGGTGGCAGCTGCTGAAAAGAAGGGCAACTGTGAGTTGGTCAAGAAGCAAGAACCTAGGCAGCTGCCTGTGCTTGGCAAGGAGCAGCTGCTGGATTCTTGCAATTGCCTTCAGTGCGCACAGAAGCCCGCTGCTCTGCTGCTTGGTTTTTCGCCTTCAGTCAATTACACACTGCTGAAGCTGAGGCAGGCAGTTCAGCTTTGCTGCTTTTCAGCATCTCAGCTGCCCTTCTGCTCTGTGACAGCTCTCCAGGTTTCTTGCCTTCGCCAGGCTGCAACGTGCCCGCTAGTAGCAAGAACTGGGCAGGAGTGGGCAGAGAGCAGGGCCATCTGCCAGCAGGTTGCAGCTTGCCCAGGAAAATGCAGTGTCCTTGGAATGTGCAGCAAATCTTATTTCCTGGCAAGGTCGGGCTAAGTGAGCAGTGCTGGTACACTTTCTCCTTGAGAACTGGAGCGGAAAAGCTTTTCGCTAAGATGTAGGCGACTCGAGAGGCAGAATACGCAGCTCCGCAGCTGGCCGAAAGCAAGTGCCGCTTGCCGGCGTCTTTCGGCAAAAGCGGCGCTTCGGAGCGCACCGCTGCCGCTCCAGTCATCTGTGCGCGAAGTAGCCGCTTCTTGGCCTCCGGCAGCCGGAGATCGCGGTAGCTTGCAAGAGGCGAAGAACGAAGCCGCGAAGAAGCCGGCTTGTGTGCGAAGCTCGCACACAGCTGCAGGACGGTGGCTGCCGCTCTCCTGCCTCTTGAATTCACCCTTGGCATGCCAATGGAAGGTGTTCCAGGACAACCTTCCTGAGTTTTTATTGTAGTTTTCATGCATCCCTCCTTGGAAATTCTAGTTGCTCCCCAGAGGCTCCGAGATGCAGAGAACACGGTGGCAGCTGCTGAAAAGAAGGGCAACTGTGAGTTGGTCAAGAAGCAAGAACCTAGGCAGCTGCCTGTGCTTGGCAAGGAGCAGCTGCTGGATTCTTGCAATTGCCTTCAGTGCGCACAGAAGCCCGCTGCTCTGCTGCTTGGTTTTTCGCCTTCAGTCAATTACACACTGCTGAAGCTGAGGCAGGCAGTTCAGCTTTGCTGCTTTTCAGCATCTCAGCTCCCCTTCTGCTCTGTGACAGCTCTCCAGGTTTCTTGCCTTCGCCAGGCTGCAACGTGCCCGCTAGTACCAAGAACTGGGCAGGAGTGGGCAGAGAGCAGGGCCATCTGCCAGCAGGTTGCAGCTTGCCCAGGAAAATGCAGTGTCCTTGGAATGTGCAGCAAATCTTATTTCCTGGCAAGGTCGGGCTAAGTGAGCACTGCTGGTACACTTTCTCCTTGAGAACTGGAGCGGAAAAGCTTTTCGCTAAGATGTAGGCGAGCAGAGAGGCAGAATACGCAGCTCCGCAGCTGGCCGAAAGCAAGTGCCGCTTCCCGGCGTCTTTCGGCAAAAGCGGCGCTTCGGAGCGCACCGCTGCCGCTCCAGGGATCTGTGCGCGAAGTAGCCGCTTCTTGGCCTCCGGCAGCCGGAGATCGCGGTAGCTTGCAAGAGGCGAAGAACGAAGCCGCGAAGAAGCCGGCTTGTGTGCGAAGCTCGCACACAGCTGCAGGACGGTGGCTGCCGCTCTCCTGCCTCTTGAATTCACCCTTGGCATGCCAATGGAAGCTGTTCCAGGACAACCTTCCTGAGTTTTTATTGTAGTTTTCATGCATCCCTCCTTGGAAATTCTTGTTGCTCCCCAGAGGCTCCGAGATGCAGAGAACACGGTGGCAGCTGCTGAAAAGAAGGGCAACTGTGAGTTGGTCAAGAAGCAAGAACCTAGGCAGCTGCCTGTGCTTGGCAAGGAGCAGCTGCTGGATTCTTGCAATTGCCTTCAGTGCGCACAGAAGCCCGCTGCTCTGCTGCTTGGTTTTTCGCCTTCAGTCAATTACACACTGCTGAAGCTGAGGCAGGCAGTTCAGCTTTGCTGCTTTTCAGCATCTCAGCTGCCCTTCTGCTCTGTGACAGCTCTCCAGGTTTCTTGCCTTCGCCAGGCTGCAACGTGCCCGCTAGTACCAAGAACTGGGCAGGAGTGGGCAGAGAGCACGGCCATCTGCCAGCAGGTTGCAGCTTGCCCAGGAAAATGCAGTGTCCTTGGAATGTGCAGCAAATCTTATTTCCTGGCAAGGTCGGGCTAAGTGAGCAGTGCTGGTACACTTTCTCCTTGAGAACTGGAGCGGAAAAGCTTTTCGCTAAGATGTAGGCGAGCAGAGAGGCAGAATACGCAGCTCCGCAGCTGGCCGAAAGCAAGTGCCGCTTGCCGGCGTCTTTCGGCAAAAGCGGCGCTTCGGAGCGCACCGCTGCCGCTCCAGTCATCTGTGCGCGAAGTAGCCGCTTCTTCGCCTCCGGCAGCCGGAGATCGCGGTAGCTTGCAAGAGGCGAAGAACGAAGCCGCGAAGAAGCCGGCTTGTGTGCGAAGCTCGCACACAGCTGCAGGACGGTGGCTGCCGCTCTCCTGCCTCTTGAATTCACCCTTGGCATGCCAATGGAAGCTGTTCCAGGACAACCTTCCTGAGTTTTTATTGTAGTTTTCATGCATCCCACCTTGGAAATTCTTGTTGCTCCCCAGAGGCTCCGAGATGCAGAGAACACGGTGGCAGCTGCTGAAAAGAAGGGCAACTGTGAGTTGGTCAAAAACCAAGAACACAGGCAGCTGCCTGTGCTTGGCAAGGAGCAGCTGCTGGATTCTTGCAATTGCCTTCAGTGCGCACAGAAGCCCGCTGCTCTGCTGCTTGGTTTTTCGCCTTCAGTCAATTACACACTGCTGAAGCTGAGGCAGGCAGTTCAGCTTTGCTGCTTTTCAGCATCTCAGCTGCCCTTCTGCTCTGTGACAGCTCTCCAGGTTTCTTGCCTTCGCCAGGCTGCAACGTGCCCGCTAGTACCAAGAACTGGGCAGGAGTGGACAGAGAGCAGGGCCATCTGCCAGCAGGTTGCAGCTTGCCCAGGAAAATGCAGTGTCCTTGGAATGTGCAGCAAATCTTATTTCCTGGCAAGGTCGGGCTAAGTGAGCAGTGCTGGTACACTTTCTCCTTGAGAACTGGAGCGGAAAAGCTTTTCGCTAAGATGTAGGCGAGCAGAGAGGCAGAATACGCAGCTCCGCAGCTGGCCGAAAGCAAGTGCCGCTTGCCGGCGTCTTTCGGCAAAAGCGGCGCTTCGGAGCGCACCGCTGCCGCTCCAGTCATCTGTGCGCGAAGTAGCCGCTTCTTGGCCTCCGGCAGCCGGAGATCGCGGTAGCTTGCAAGAGGCGAAGAACGAAGCCGCGAAGAAGCCGGCTTGTGTGCGAAGCTCGCACACAGCTGCAGGACGGTGGCTGCCGCTCTCCTGCCTCTTGAATTCACCCTTGGCATGCCAATGGAAGGTGTTCCAGGACAACCTTCCTGAGTTTTTATTGTAGTTTTCATGCATCCCTCCTTGGAAATTCTTGTTGCTCCCCAGAGGCTCCGAGATGCAGAGAACACGGTGGCAGCTGCTGAAAAGAAGGGCAACTGTGAGTTGGTCAAGAAGCAAGAACCTAGGCAGCTGCCTGTGCTTGGCAAGGAGCAGCTGCTGGATTCTTGCAATTGCCTTCAGTGCGCACAGAAGCCCGCTGCTCTGCTGCTTGGTTTTTCGCCTTCAGTCAATTACACACTGCTGAAGCTGAGGCAGGCAGTTCAGCTTTGCTGCTTTTCAGCATCTCAGCTCCCCTTCTGCTCTGTGACAGCTCTCCAGGTTTCTTGCCTTCGCCAGGCTGCAACGTGCCCGCTAGTACCAAGAACTGGGCAGGAGTGGGCAGAGAGCACGGCCATCTGCCAGCAGGTTGCAGCTTGCCCAGGAAAATGCAGTGTCCTTGGAATGTGCAGCAAATCTTATTTCCTGGCAAGGTCGGGCTAAGTGAGCAGTGCTGGTACACTTTCTCCTTGAGAACTGGAGCGGAAAAGCTTTTCGCTAAGATGTAGGCGAGCAGAGAGGCAGAATACGCAGCTCCGCAGCTGGCCGAAAGCAAGTGCCGCTTGCCGGCGTCTTTCGGCAAAAGCGGCGCTTCGGAGCGCACCGCTGCCGCTCCAGTCATCTGTGCGCGAAGTAGCCGCTTCTTCGCCTCCGGCAGCCGGAGATCGCGGTAGCTTGCAAGAGGCGAAGAACGAAGCCGCGAAGAAGCCGGCTTGTGTGCGAAGCTCGCACACAGCTGCAGGACGGTGGCTGCCGCTCTCCTGCCTCTTGAATTCACCCTTGGCATGCCAATGAAAGCTGTTCCAGGACAACCTTCCTGAGTTTTTATTGTAGTTTTCATGCATCCCACCTTGGAAATTCTTGTTGCTCCCCAGAGGCTCCGAGATGCAGAGAACACGGTGGCAGCTGCTGAAAAGAAGGGCAACTGTGAGTTGGTCAAGAAGCAAGAACCTAGGCAGCTGCCTGTGCTTGGCAAGGAGCAGCTGCTGGATTCTTGCAATTGCCTTCAGTGCGCACAGAAGCCCGCTGCTCTGCTGCTTGGTTTTTCGCCTTCAGTCAATTACACACTGCTGAAGCTGAGGCAGGCAGTTCAGCTTTGCTGCTTTTCAGCATCTCAGCTGCCCTTCTGCTCTGTGACAGCTCTCCAGGTTTCTTGCCTTCGCCAGGCTGCAACGTGCCCGCTAGTACCAAGAACTGGGCAGGAGTGGGCAGAGAGCAGGGCCATCTGCCAGCAGGTTGCAGCTTGCCCAGGAAAATGCAGTGTCCTTGGAATGTGCAGCAAATCTTATTTCCTGGCAAGGTCGGGCTAAGTGAGCAGTGCTGGTACACTTTCTCCTTGAGAACTGGAGCGGAAAAGCTTTTCGCTAAGATGTAGGCGAGCAGAGAGGCAGAATACGCAGCTCCGCAGCTGGCCGAAAGCAAGTGCCGCTTGCCGGCGTCTTTCGGCAAAAGCGGCGCTTCGGAGCGCACCGCTGCCGCTCCAGTCATCTGTGCGCGAAGTAGCCGCTTCTTCGCCTCCGGCAGCCGGAGATCGCGGTAGCTTGCAAGAGGCGAAGAACGAAGCCGCGAAGAAGCCGGCTTGTGTGCGAAGCTCGCACACAGCTGCAGGACGGTGGCTGCCGCTCTCCTGCCTCTTGAATTCACCCTTGGCATGCCAATGGAAGGTGTTCCAGGACAACCTTCCTGAGTTTTTATTGTAGTTTTCATGCATCCCTCCTTGGAAATTCTTGTTGCTCCCCAGAGGCTCCGAGATGCAGAGAACACGGTGGCAGCTGCTGAAAAGAAGGGCAACTGTGAGTTGGTCAAGAAGCAAGAACCTAGGCAGCTGCCTGTGCTTGGCAAGGAGCAGCTGCTGGATTCTTGCAATTGCCTTCAGTGCGCACAGAAGCCCGCTGCTCTGCTGCTTGGTTTTTCGCCTTCAGTCAATTACACACTGCTGAAGCTGAGGCAGGCAGTTCAGCTTTGCTGCTTTTCAGCATCTCAGCTGCCCTTCTGCTCTGTGACAGCTCTCCAGGTTTCTTGCCTTCGCCAGGCTGCAACGTGCCCGCTAGTACCAAGAACTGGGCAGGAGTGGGCAGAGAGCACGGCCATCTGCCAGCAGGTTGCAGCTTGCCCAGGAAAATGCAGTGTCCTTGGAATGTGCAGCAAATCTTATTTCCTGGCAAGGTCGGGCTAAGTGAGCACTGCTGGTACACTTTCTCCTTGAGAACTGGATCGGAAAAGCTTTTCGCTAAGATGTAGGCGAGCAGAGAGGCAGAATACGCAGCTCCGCAGCTGGCCGAAAGCAAGTGCCGCTTCCCGGCGTCTTTCGGCATAAGCGGCGCTTCGGAGCGCACCGCTGCCGCTCCAGTCATCTGTGCGCGAAGTAGCCGCTTCTTCGCCTCCGGCAGCCGGAGATCGCGGTAGCTTGCAAGAGGCGAAGAACGAAGCCGCGAAGAAGCCGGCTTGTGTGCGAAGCTCGCACACAGCTGCAGGACGGTGGCTGCCGCTCTCCTGCCTCTTGAATTCACCCTTGGCATGCCAATGGAAGCTGTTCCAGGACAACCTTCCTGAGTTTTTATTGTAGTTTTCATGCATCCCTCCTTGGAAATTCTTGTTGCTCCCCAGAGGCTCCGAGATGCAGAGAACACGGTGGCAGCTGCTGAAAAGAAGGGCAACTGTGAGTTGGTCAAGAAGCAAGAACCTAGGCAGCTGCCTGTGCTTGGCAAGGAGCAGCTGCTGGATTCTTGCAATTGCCTTCAGTGCGCACAGAAGCCCGCTGCTCTGCTGCTTGGTTTTTCGCCTTCAGTCAATTACACACTGCTGAAGCTGAGGCAGGCAGTTCAGCTTTGCTGCTTTTCAGCATCTCAGCTGCCCTTCTGCTCTGTGACAGCTCTCCAGGTTTCTTGCCTTCGCCAGGCTGCAACGTGCCCGCTAGTAGCAAGAACTGGGCAGGAGTGGGCAGAGAGCAGGGCCATCTGCCAGCAGGTTGCAGCTTGCCCAGGAAAATGCAGTGTCCTTGGAATGTGCAGCAAATCTTATTTCCTGGCAAGGTCGGGCTAAGTGAGCAGTGCTGGTACACTTTCTCCTTGAGAACTGGAGCGGAAAAGCTTTTCGCTAAGATGTAGGCGAGCAGAGAGGCAGAATACGCAGCTCCGCAGCTGGCCGAAAGCAAGTGCCGCTTGCCGGCGTCTTTCGGCAAAAGCGGCGCTCCGGAGCTCACCGCTGCCGCTCCAGTGATCTGTGCGCGAAGTAGCCGCTTCTTGGCCTCCGGCAGCCGGAGATCGCGGTAGCTTGCAAGAGGCGAAGAACGAAGCCGCGAAGAAGCCGGCTTGTGTGCGAAGCTCGCACACAGCTGCAGGACGGTGGCTGCCGCTCTCCTGCCTCTTGAATTCACCCTTGGCATGCCAATGGAAGCTGTTCCAGGACAACCTTCCTGAGTTTTTATTTTAGTTTTCATGCATCCCACCTTGGAAATTCTCGTTGCTCCCCAGAGGCTCCGAGATGCAGAGAACACGGTGGCAGCTGCTGAAAAGAAGGGCAACTGTGAGTTGGTCAAGAAGCAAGAACCTAGGCAGCTGCCTGTGCTTGGCAAGGAGCAGCTGCTGGATTCTTGCAATTGCCTTCAGTGCGCACAGAAGCCCGCTGCTCTGCTGCTTGGTTTTTCGCCTTCAGTCAATTACACACTGCTGAAGCTGAGGCAGGCAGTTCAGCTTTGCTGCTTTTCAGCATCTCAGCTGCCCTTCTGCTCTGTGACAGCTCTCCAGGTTTCTTGCCTTCGCCAGGCTGCAACGTGCCCGCTAGTAGCAAGAACTGGGCAGGAGTGGACAGAGAGCAGGGCCATCTGCCAGCAGGTTGCAGCTTGCCCAGGAAAATGCAGTGTCCTTGGAATGTGCAGCAAATCTTATTTCCTGGCAAGGTCGGGCTAAGTGAGCAGTGCTGGTACACTTTCTCCTTGAGAACTGGAGCGGAAAAGCTTTTCGCTAAGATGTAGGCGAGCAGAGAGGCAGAATACGCAGCTCCGCAGCTGGCCGAAAGCAAGTGCCGCTTCCCGGCGTCTTTCGGCAAAAGCGGCGCTCCGGAGCTCACCGCTGCCGCTCCACTGATCTGTGCGCGAAGTAGCCGCTTCTTGGCCTCCGGCAGCCGGAGATCGCGGTAGCTTGCAAGAGGCGAAGAACGAAGCCGCGAAGAAGCCGGCTTGTGTGCGAAGCTCGCACACAGCTGCAGGACGGTGGCTGCCGCTCTCCTGCCTCTTGAATTCACCCTTGGCATGCCAATGGAAGCTGTTCCAGGACAACCTTCCTGAGTTTTTATTTTAGTTTTCATGCATCCCACCTTGGAAATTCTCGTTGCTCCCCAGAGGCTCCGAGATGCAGAGAACACGGTGGCAGCTGCTGAAAAGAAGGGCAACTGTGAGTTGGTCAAGAAGCAAGAACCTAGGCAGCTGCCTGTGCTTGGCAAGGAGCAGCTGCTGGATTCTTGCAATTGCCTTCAGTGCGCACAGAAGCCCGCTGCTCTGCTGCTTGGTTTTTCGCCTTCAGTCAATTACACACTGCTGAAGCTGAGGCAGGCAGTTCAGCTTTGCTGCTTTTCAGCATCTCAGCTGCCCTTCTGCTCTGTGACAGCTCTCCAGGTTTCTTGCCTTCGCCAGGCTGCAACGTGCCCGCTAGTACCAAGAACTGGGCAGGAGTGGGCAGAGAGCACGGCCATCTGCCAGCAGGTTGCAGCTTGCCCAGGAAAATGCAGTGTCCTTGGAATGTGCAGCAAATCTTATTTCCTGGCAAGGTCGGGCTAAGTGAGCAGTGCTGGTACACTTTCTCCTTGAGAACTGGAGCGGAAAAGCTTTTCGCTAAGATGTAGGCGAGCAGAGAGGCAGAATACGCAGCTCCGCAGCTGGCCGAAAGCAAGTGCCGCTTGCCGGCGTCTTTCGGCAAAAGCGGCGCTCCGGAGCTCACCGCTACCGCTCCACTGATCTGTGCGCGAAGTAGCCGCTTCTTCGCCTCCGGCAGCCGGAGATCGCGGTAGCTTGCAAGAGGCGAAGAACGAAGCCGCGAAGAAGCCGGCTTGTGTGCGAAGCTCGCAGACAGCTGCAGGACGGTGGCTGCCGCTCTCCTGCCTCTTGAATTCACCCTTGGCATGCCAATGGAAGGTGTTCCAGGACAACCTTCCTGAGTTTTTATTGTAGTTTTCATGCATCCCTCCTTGGAAATTCTTGTTGCTCCCCAGAGGCTCCGAGATGCAGAGAACACGGTGGCAGCTGCTGAAAAGAAGGGCAACTGTGAGTTGGTCAAGAAGCAAGAACCTAGGCAGCTGCCTGTGCTTGGCAAGGAGCAGCTGCTGGATTCTTGCAATTGCCTTCAGTGCGCACAGAAGCCCGCTGCTCTGCTGCTTGGTTTTTCGCCTTCAGTCAATTACACACTGCTGAAGCTGAGGCAGGCAGTTCAGCTTTGCTGCTTTTCAGCATCTCAGCTGCCCTTCTGCTCTGTGACAGCTCTCCAGGTTTCTTGCCTTCGCCAGGCTGCAACGTGCCCGCTAGTACCAAGAACTGGGCAGGAGTGGGCAGAGAGCACGGCCATCTGCCAGCAGGTTGCAGCTTGCCCAGGAAAATGCAGTGTCCTTGGAATGTGCAGCAAATCTTATTTCCTGGCAAGGTCGGGCTAAGTGAGCACTGCTGGTACACTTTCTCCTTGAGAACTGGATCGGAAAAGCTTTTCGCTAAGATGTAGGCGAGCAGAGAGGCAGAATACGCAGCTCCGCAGCTGGCCGAAAGCAAGTGCCGCTTCCCGGCGTCTTTCGGCATAAGCGGCGCTTCGGAGCGCACCGCTGCCGCTCCAGTCATCTGTGCGCGAAGTAGCCGCTTCTTCGCCTCCGGCAGCCGGAGATCGCGGTAGCTTGCAAGAGGCGAAGAACGAAGCCGCGAAGAAGCCGGCTTGTGTGCGAAGCTCGCACACAGCTGCAGGACGGTGGCTGCCGCTCTCCTGCCTCTTGAATTCACCCTTGGCATGCCAATGGAAGCTGTTCCAGGACAACCTTCCTGAGTTTTTATTGTAGTTTTCATGCATCCCTCCTTGGAAATTCTTGTTGCTCCCCAGAGGCTCCGAGATGCAGAGAACACGGTGGCAGCTGCTGAAAAGAAGGGCAACTGTGAGTTGGTCAAGAAGCAAGAACCTAGGCAGCTGCCTGTGCTTGGCAAGGAGCAGCTGCTGGATTCTTGCAATTGCCTTCAGTGCGCACAGAAGCCCGCTGCTCTGCTGCTTGGTTTTTCGCCTTCAGTCAATTACACACTGCTGAAGCTGAGGCAGGCAGTTCAGCTTTGCTGCTTTTCAGCATCTCAGCTGCCCTTCTGCTCTGTGACAGCTCTCCAGGTTTCTTGCCTTCGCCAGGCTGCAACGTGCCCGCTAGTAGCAAGAACTGGGCAGGAGTGGGCAGAGAGCAGGGCCATCTGCCAGCAGGTTGCAGCTTGCCCAGGAAAATGCAGTGTCCTTGGAATGTGCAGCAAATCTTATTTCCTGGCAAGGTCGGGCTAAGTGAGCAGTGCTGGTACACTTTCTCCTTGAGAACTGGAGCGGAAAAGCTTTTCGCTAAGATGTAGGCGAGCAGAGAGGCAGAATACGCAGCTCCGCAGCTGGCCGAAAGCAAGTGCCGCTTGCCGGCGTCTTTCGGCAAAAGCGGCGCTCCGGAGCTCACCGCTGCCGCTCCAGTGATCTGTGCGCGAAGTAGCCGCTTCTTGGCCTCCGGCAGCCGGAGATCGCGGTAGCTTGCAAGAGGCGAAGAACGAAGCCGCGAAGAAGCCGGCTTGTGTGCGAAGCTCGCACACAGCTGCAGGACGGTGGCTGCCGCTCTCCTGCCTCTTGAATTCACCCTTGGCATGCCAATGGAAGGTGTTCCAGGACAACCTTCCTGAGTTTTTATTGTAGTTTTCATGCATCCCACCTTGGAAATTCTCGTTGCTCCCCAGAGGCTCCGAGATGCAGAGAACACGGTGGCAGCTGCTGAAAAGAAGGGCAACTGTGAGTTGGTCAAGAAGCAAGAACCTAGGCAGCTGCCTGTGCTTGGCAAGGAGCAGCTGCTGGATTCTTGCAATTGCCTTCAGTGCGCACAGAAGCCCGCTGCTCTGCTGCTTGGTTTTTCGCCTTCAGTCAATTACACACTGCTGAAGCTGAGGCAGGCAGTTCAGCTTTGCTGCTTTTCAGCATCTCAGCTGCCCTTC
The DNA here is from genome assembly GCF_024509145.1 of Vidua macroura. Lineage (NCBI taxonomy): Eukaryota > Metazoa > Chordata > Aves > Passeriformes > Viduidae > Vidua > Vidua macroura. The sequence continues at coordinate 41,285,241 of NC_071573.1, read as the reverse complement.
TGCTCTGTGACAGCTCTCCAGGTTTCTTGCCTTCGCCAGGCTGCAACGTGCCCGCTAGTAGCAAGAACTGGGCAGGAGTGGGCAGAGAGCAGGGCCATCTGCCAGCAGGTTGCAGCTTGCCCAGGAAAATGCAGTGTCCTTGGAATGTGCAGCAAATCTTATTTCCTGGCAAGGTCGGGCTAAGTGAGCACTGCTGGTACACTTTCTCCTTGAGAACTGGAGCGGAAAAGCTTTTCGCTAAGATGTAGGCGAGCAGAGAGGCAGAATACGCAGCTCCGCAGCTGGCCGAAAGCAAGTGCCGCTTCCCGGCGTCTTTCGGCAAAAGCGGCGCTTCGGAGCGCACCGCTGCCGCTCCAGTCATCTGTGCGCGAAGTAGCCGCTTCTTGGCCTCCGGCAGCCGGAGATCGCGGTAGCTTGCAAGAGGCGAAGAACGAAGCCGCGAAGAAGCCGGCTTGTGTGCGAAGCTCGCACACAGCTGCAGGACGGTGGCTGCCGCTCTCCTGCCTCTTGAATTCACCCTTGGCATGCCAATGGAAGGTGTTCCAGGACAACCTTCCTGAGTTTTTATTTTAGTTTTCATGCATCCCACCTTGGAAATTCTCGTTGCTCCCCAGAGGCTCCGAGATGCAGAGAACACGGTGGCAGCTGCTGAAAAGAAGGGCAACTGTGAGTTGGTCAAGAAGCAAGAACCTAGGCAGCTGCCTGTGCTTGGCAAGGAGCAGCTGCTGGATTCTTGCAATTGCCTTCAGTGCGCACAGAAGCCCGCTGCTCTGCTGCTTGGTTTTTCGCCTTCAGTCAATTACACACTGCTGAAGCTGAGGCAGGCAGTTCAGCTTTGCTGCTTTTCAGCATCTCAGCTGCCCTTCTGCTCTGCGACAGCTCTCCAGGTTTCTTGCCTTCGCCAGGCTGCAACGTGCCCGCTAGTACCAAGAACTGGGCAGGAGTGGGCAGAGAGCACGGCCATCTGCCAGCAGGTTGCAGCTTGCCCAGGAAAATGCAGTGTCCTTGGAATGTGCAGCAAATCTTATTTCCTGGCAAGGTCGGGCTAAGTGAGCAGTGCTGGTACACTTTCTCCTTGAGAACTGGAGCGGAAAAGCTTTTCGCTAAGATGTAGGCGAGCAGAGAGGCAGAATACGGAGCTCCGCAGCTGGCCGAAAGCAAGTGCCGCTTGCCGGCGTCTTTCGGCAAAAGCGGCGCTTCGGAGCGCACCGCTGCCGCTCCAGTCATCTGTGCGCGAAGTAGCCGCTTCTTGGCCTCCGGCAGCCGGAGATCGCGGTAGCTTGCAAGAGGCGAAGAACGAAGCCGCGAAGAAGCCGGCTTGTGTGCGAAGCTCGCACACAGCTGCAGGACGGTGGCTGCCGCTCTCCTGCCTCTTGAATTCACCCTTGGCATGCCAATGGAAGGTGTTCCAGGACAACCTTCCTGAGTTTTTATTGTAGTTTTCATGCATCCCTCCTTGGAAATTCTTGTTGCTCCCCAGAGGCTCCGAGATGCAGAGAACACGGTGGCAGCTGCTGAAAAGAAGGGCAACTGTGAGTTGGTCAAAAACCAAGAACACAGGCAGCTGCCTGTGCTTGGCAAGGAGCAGCTGCTGGATCCTTGCAATTGCCTTCAGTGCGCACAGAAGCCCGCTGCTCTGCTGCTTGGTTTTTCGCCTTCAGTCAATTACACACTGCTGAAGCTGAGGCAGGCAGTTCAGCTTTGCTGCTTTTCAGCATCTCAGCTGCCCTTCTGCTCTGTGACAGCTCTCCAGGTTTCTTGCCTTCGCCAGGCTGCAACGTGCCCGCTAGTACCAAGAACTGGGCAGGAGTGGGCAGAGAGCACGGCCATCTGCCAGCAGGTTGCAGCTTGCCCAGGAAAATGCAGTGTCCTTGGAATTTGCAGCAAATCTTATTTCCTGGCAAGGTCGGGCTAAGTGAGCACTGCTGGTACACTTTCTCCTTGAGAACTGGAGCGGAAAAGCTTTTCGCTAAGATGTAGGCGAGCAGAGAGGCAGAATACGGAGCTCCGCAGCTGGCCGAAAGCAAGTGCCGCTTGCCGGCGTCTTTCGGCAAAAGCGGCGCTTCGGAGCGCACCGCTGCCGCTCCAGTCATCTGTGCGCGAAGTAGCCGCTTCTTGGCCTCCGGCAGCCGGAGATCGCGGTAGCTTGCAAGAGGCGAAGAACGAAGCCGCGAAGAAGCCGGCTTGTGTGCGAAGCTCGCACACAGCTGCAGGACGGTGGCTGCCGCTCTCCTGCCTCTTGAATTCACCCTTGGCATGCCAATGGAAGGTGTTCCAGGACAACCTTCCTGAGTTTTTATTGTAGTTTTCATGCATCCCACCTTGGAAATTCTTGTTGCTCCCCAGAGGCTCCGAGATGCAGAGAACACGGTGGCAGCTGCTGAAAAGAAGGGCAACTGTGAGTTGGTCAAGAAGCAAGAACCTAGGCAGCTGCCTGTGCTTGGCAAGGAGCAGCTGCTGGATTCTTGCAATTGCCTTCAGTGCGCACAGAAGCCCGCTGCTCTGCTGCTTGGTTTTTCGCCTTCAGTCAATTACACACTGCTGAAGCTGAGGCAGGCAGTTCAGCTTTGCTGCTTTTCAGCATCTCAGCTGCCCTTCTGCTCTGTGACAGCTCTCCAGGTTTCTTGCCTTCGCCAGGCTGCAACGTGCCCGCTAGTACCAAGAACTGGGCAGGAGTGGGCAGAGAGCACGGCCATCTGTCAGCAGGTTGCAGCTTGCCCAGGAAAATGCAGTGTCCTTGGAATGTGCAGCAAATCTTATTTCCTGGCAAGGTCGGGCTAAGTGAGCAGTGCTGGTACACTTTCTCCTTGAGAACTGGAGCGGAAAAGCTTTTCGCTAAGATGTAGGCGAGCAGAGAGGCAGAATACGCAGCTCCGCAGCTGGCCGAAAGCAAGTGCCGCTTCCCGGCGTCTTTCGGCAAAAGCGGCGCTCCGGAGCTCACCGCTGCCGCTCCAGTGATCTGTGCGCGAAGTAGCCGCTTCTTGGCCTCCGGCAGCCGGAGATCGCGGTAGCTTGCAAGAGGCGAAGAACGAAGCCGCGAAGAAGCCGGCTTGTGTGCGAAGCTCGCACACAGCTGCAGGACGGTGGCTGCCGCTCTCCTGCCTCTTGAATTCACCCTTGGCATGCCAATGGAAGGTGTTCCAGGACAACCTTCCTGAGTTTTTATTTTAGTTTTCATGCATCCCACCTTGGAAATTCTCGTTGCTCCCCAGAGGCTCCGAGATGCAGAGAACACGGTGGCAGCTGCTGAAAAGAAGGGCAACTGTGAGTTGGTCAAAAACCAAGAACACAGGCAGCTGCCTGTGCTTGGCAAGGAGCAGCTGCTGGATTCTTGCAATTGCCTTCAGTGCGCACAGAAGCCCGCTGCTCTGCTGCTTGGTTTTTCGCCTTCAGTCAATTACACACTGCTGAAGCTGAGGCAGGCAGTTCAGCTTTGCTGCTTTTCAGCATCTCAGCTGCCCTTCTGCTCTGTGACAGCTCTCCAGGTTTCTTGCCTTCGCCAGGCTGCAACGTGCCCGCTAGTGGCAAGAACTGGGCAGGAGTGGGAAGAGAGCAGGGCCATCTGCCAGCAGGTTGCAGCTTGCCCAGGAAAATGCAGTGTCCTTGGAATGTGCAGCAAATCTTATTTCCTGGCAAGGTCGGGCTAAGTGAGCAGTGCTGGTACACTTTCTCCTTGAGAACTGGAGCGGAAAAGCTTTTCGCTAAGATGTAGGCGAGCAGAGAGGCAGAATACGCAGCTCCGCAGCTGGCCGAAAGCAAGTGCCGCTTCCCGGCGTCTTTCGGCAAAAGCGGCGCTTCGGAGCTCACCGCTACCGCTCCACTGATCTGTGCGCGAAGTAGCCGCTTCTTCGCCTCCGGCAGCCGGAGATCGCGGTAGCTTGCAAGAGGCGAAGAACGAAGCCGCGAAGAAGCCGGCTTGTGTGCGAAGCTCGCACACAGCTGCAGGACGGTGGCTGCCGCTCTCCTGCCTCTTGAATTCACCCTTGGCATGCCAATGGAAGGTGTTCCAGGACAACCTTCCTGAGTTTTTATTGTAGTTTTCATGCATCCCTCCTTGGAAATTCTTGTTGCTCCCCAGAGGCTCCGAGATGCAGAGAACACGGTGGCAGCTGCTGAAAAGAAGGGCAACTGTGAGTTGGTCAAGAAGCAAGAACCTAGGCAGCTGCCTGTGCTTGGCAAGGAGCAGCTGCTGGATTCTTGCAATTGCCTTCAGTGCTCACAGAAGCCCGCTGCTCTGCTGCTTGGTTTTTCGCCTTCAGTCAATTACACACTGCTGAAGCTGAGGCAGGCAGTTCAGCTTTGCTGCTTTTCAGCATCTCAGCTGCCCTTCTGCTCTGTGACAGCTCTCCAGGTTTCTTGCCTTCGCCAGGCTGCAACGTGCCCGCTACTACCAAGAACTGGGCAGGAGTGGGCAGAGAGCAGGGCCATCTGCCAGCAGGTTGCAGCTTGCCCAGGAAAATGCAGTGTCCTTGGAATGTGCAGCAAATCTTATTTCCTGGCAAGGTCGGGCTAAGTGAGCACTGCTGGTACACTTTCTCCTTGAGAACTGGAGCGGAAAAGCTTTTCGCTAAGATGTAGGCGAGCAGAGAGGCAGAATACGGAGCTCCGCAGCTGGCCGAAAGCAAGTGCCGCTTCCCGGCGTCTTTCGGCAAAAGCGGCGCTTCGGAGCGCACCGCTGCCGCTCCAGTCATCTGTGCGCGAAGTAGCCGCTTCTTGGCCTCCGGCAGCCGGAGATCGCGGTAGCTTGCAAGAGGCGAAGAACGAAGCCGCGAAGAAGCCGGCTTGTGTGCGAAGCTCGCACACAGCTGCAGGACGGTGGCTGCCGCTCTCCTGCCTCTTGAATTCACCCTTGGCATGCCAATGGAAGGTGTTCCAGGACAACCTTCCTGAGTTTTTATTGTAGTTTTCATGCATCCCTCCTTGGAAATTCTTGTTGCTCCCCAGAGGCTCCGAGATGCAGAGGACACGGTGGCAGCTGCTGAAAAGAAGGGCAACTGTGAGTTGGTCAAGAAGCAAGAACCTAGGCAGCTGCCTGTGCTTGGCAAGGAGCAGCTGCTGGATTCTTGCAATTGCCTTCAGTGCGCACAGAAGCCCGCTGCTCTGCTGCTTGGTTTTTCGCCTTCAGTCAATTACACACTGCTGAAGCTGAGGCAGGCAGTTCAGCTTTGCTGCTTTTCAGCATCTCAGCTGCCCTTCTGCTCTGTGACAGCTCTCCAGGTTTCTTGCCTTCGCCAGGCTGCAACGTGCCCGCTAGTACCAAGAACTGGGCAGGAGTGGGCAGAGAGCAGGGCCATCTGTCAGCAGGTTGCAGCTTGCCCAGGAAAATGCAGTGTCCTTGGAATGTGCAGCAAATCTTATTTCCTGGCAAGGTCGGGCTAAGTGAGCAGTGCTGGTACACTTTCTCCTTGAGAACTGGAGCGGAAAAGCTTTTCGCTAAGATGTAGGCGAGCAGAGAGGCAGAATACGCAGCTCCGCAGCTGGCCGAAAGCAAGTGCCGCTTGCCGGCGTCTTTCGGCAAAAGCGGCGCTTCGGAGCGCACCGCTGCCGCTCCAGTCATCTGTGCGCGAAGTAGCCGCTTCTTCGCCTCCGGCAGCCGGAGATCGCGGTAGCTTGCAAGAGGCGAAGAACGAAGCCGCGAAGAAGCCGGCTTGTGTGCGAAGCTCGCACACAGCTGCAGGACGGTGGCTGCCGCTCTCCTGCCTCTTGAATTCACCCTTGGCATGCCAATGGAAGGTGTTCCAGGACAACCTTCCTGAGTTTTTATTGTAGTTTTCATGCATCCCTCCTTGGAAATTCTTGTTGCTCCCCAGAGGCTCCGAGATGCAGAGAACACGGTGGCAGCTGCTGAAAAGAAGGGCAACTGTGAGTTGGTCAAGAAGCAAGAACACAGGCAGCTGCCTGTGCTTGGCAAGGAGCAGCTGCTGGATTCTTGCAATTGCCTTCAGTGCGCACAGAAGCCCGCTGCTCTGCTGCTTGGTTTTTCGCCTTCAGTCAATTACACACTGCTGAAGCTGAGGCAGGCAGTTCAGCTTTGCTGCTTTTCAGCATCTCAGCTGCCCTTCTGCTCTGTGACAGCTCTCCAGGTTTCTTGCCTTCGCCAGGCTGCAACGTGCCCGCTAGTAGCAAGAACTGGGCAGGAGTGGGCAGAGAGCACGGCCATCTGCCAGCAGGTTGCAGCTTGCCCAGGAAAATGCAGTGTCCTTGGAATGTGCAGCAAATCTTATTTCCTGGCAAGGTCGGGCTAAGTGAGCACTGCTGGTACACTTTCTCCTTGAGAACTGGAGCGGAAAAGCTTTTCGCTAAGATGTAGGCGAGCAGAGAGGCAGAATACGGAGCTCCGCAGCTGGCCGAAAGCAAGTGTCGCTTGCCGGCGTCTTTCGGCAAAAGCGGCGCTTCGGAGCGCACCGCTGCCGCTCCAGTCATCTGTGCGCGAAGTAGCCGCTTCTTGGCCTCCGGCAGCCGGAGATCGCGGTAGCTTGCAAGAGGCGAAGAACGAAGCCGCGAAGAAGCCGGCTTGTGTGCGAAGCTCGCACACAGCTGCAGGACGGTGGCTGCCGCTCTCCTGCCTCTTGAATTCACCCTTGGCATGCCAATGGAAGGTGTTCCAGGACAACCTTCCTGAGTTTTTATTGTAGTTTTCATGCATCCCTCCTTGGAAATTCTAGTTGCTCCCCAGAGGCTCCGAGATGCAGAGAACACGGTGGCAGCTGCTGAAAAGAAGGGCAACTGTGAGTTGGTCAAGAAGCAAGAACCTAGGCAGCTGCCTGTGCTTGGCAAGGAGCAGCTGCTGGATTCTTGCAATTGCCTTCAGTGCGCACAGAAGCCCGCTGCTCTGCTGCTTGGTTTTTCGCCTTCAGTCAATTACACACTGCTGAAGCTGAGGCAGGCAGTTCAGCTTTGCTGCTTTTCAGCATCTCAGCTGCCCTTCTGCTCTGTGACAGCTCTCCAAGTTTCTTGCCTTCGCCAGGCTGCAACGTGCCCGCTAGTACCAAGAACTGGGCAGGAGTGGGCAGAGAGCAGGGCCATCTGTCAGCAGGTTGCAGCTTGCCCAGGAAAATGCAGTGTCCTTGGAATGTGCAGCAAATCTTATTTCCTGGCAAGGTCGGGCTAAGTGAGCACTGCTGGTACACTTTCTCCTTGAGAACTGGATCGGAAAAGCTTTTCGCTAAGATGTAGGCGACTAGAGAGGCAGAATACGCAGCTCCGCAGCTGGCCGAAAGCAAGTGCCGCTTGCCGGCGTCTTTCGGCAAAAGCGGCGCTTCGGAGCGCACCGCTGCCGCTCCAGTCATCTGTGCGCGAAGTAGCCGCTTCTTGGCCTCCGGCAGCCGGAGATCGCGGTAGCTTGCAAGAGGCGAAGAACGAAGCCGCGAAGAAGCCGGCTTGTGTGCGAAGCTCGCACACAGCTGCAGGACGGTGGCTGCCGCTCTCCTGCCTCTTGAATTCACCCTTGGCATGCCAATGGAAGGTGTTCCAGGACAACCTTCCTGAGTTTTTATTGTAGTTTTCATGCATCCCTCCTTGGAAATTCTTGTTGCTCCCCAGAGGCTCCGAGATGCAGAGAACACGGTGGCAGCTGCTGAAAAGAAGGGCAACTGTGAGTTGGTCAAGAAGCAAGAACACAGGCAGCTGCCTGTGCTTGGCAAGGAGCAGCTGCTGGATTCTTGCAATTGCCTTCAGTGCGCACAGAAGCCCGCTGCTCTGCTGCTTGGTTTTTCGCCTTCAGTCAATTACACACTGCTGAAGCTGAGGCAGGCAGTTCAGCTTTGCTGCTTTTCAGCATCTCAGCTGCCCTTCTGCTCTGTGACAGCTCTCCAGGTTTCTTGCCTTCGCCAGGCTGCAACGTGCCCGCTAGTAGCAAGAACTGGGCAGGAGTGGGCAGAGAGCACGGCCATCTGCCAGCAGGTTGCAGCTTGCCCAGGAAAATGCAGTGTCCTTGGAATGTGCAGCAAATCTTATTTCCTGGCAAGGTCGGGCTAAGTGAGCACTGCTGGTACACTTTCTCCTTGAGAACTGGAGCGGAAAAGCTTTTCGCTAAGATGTAGGCGAGCAGAGAGGCAGAATACGGAGCTCCGCAGCTGGCCGAAAGCAAGTGTCGCTTGCCGGCGTCTTTCGGCAAAAGCGGCGCTTCGGAGCGCACCGCTGCCGCTCCAGTCATCTGTGCGCGAAGTAGCCGCTTCTTGGCCTCCGGCAGCCGGAGATCGCGGTAGCTTGCAAGAGGCGAAGAACGAAGCCGCGAAGAAGCCGGCTTGTGTGCGAAGCTCGCACACAGCTGCAGGACGGTGGCTGCCGCTCTCCTGCCTCTTGAATTCACCCTTGGCATGCCAATGGAAGGTGTTCCAGGACAACCTTCCTGAGTTTTTATTGTAGTTTTCATGCATCCCTCCTTGGAAATTCTAGTTGCTCCCCAGAGGCTCCGAGATGCAGAGAACACGGTGGCAGCTGCTGAAAAGAAGGGCAACTGTGAGTTGGTCAAGAAGCAAGAACCTAGGCAGCTGCCTGTGCTTGGCAAGGAGCAGCTGCTGGATTCTTGCAATTGCCTTCAGTGCGCACAGAAGCCCGCTGCTCTGCTGCTTGGTTTTTCGCCTTCAGTCAATTACACACTGCTGAAGCTGAGGCAGGCAGTTCAGCTTTGCTGCTTTTCAGCATCTCAGCTGCCCTTCTGCTCTGTGACAGCTCTCCAAGTTTCTTGCCTTCGCCAGGCTGCAACGTGCCCGCTAGTACCAAGAACTGGGCAGGAGTGGGCAGAGAGCAGGGCCATCTGTCAGCAGGTTGCAGCTTGCCCAGGAAAATGCAGTGTCCTTGGAATGTGCAGCAAATCTTATTTCCTGGCAAGGTCGGGCTAAGTGAGCACTGCTGGTACACTTTCTCCTTGAGAACTGGATCGGAAAAGCTTTTCGCTAAGATGTAGGCGACTAGAGAGGCAGAATACGCAGCTCCGCAGCTGGCCGAAAGCAAGTGCCGCTTGCCGGCGTCTTTCGGCAAAAGCGGCGCTTCGGAGCGCACCGCTGCCGCTCCAGTCATCTGTGCGCGAAGTAGCCGCTTCTTGGCCTCCGGCAGCCGGAGATCGCGGTAGCTTGCAAGAGGCGAAGAACGAAGCCGCGAAGAAGCCGGCTTGTGTGCGAAGCTCGCACACAGCTGCAGGACGGTGGCTGCCGCTCTCCTGCCTCTTGAATTCACCCTTGGCATGCCAATGGAAGGTGTTCCAGGACAACCTTCCTGAGTTTTTATTGTAGTTTTCATGCATCCCTCCTTGGAAATTCTTGTTGCTCCCCAGAGGCTCCGAGATGCAGAGAACACGGTGGCAGCTGCTGAAAAGAAGGGCAACTGTGAGTTGGTCAAGAAGCAAGAACACAGGCAGCTGCCTGTGCTTGGCAAGGAGCAGCTGCTGGATTCTTGCAATTGCCTTCAGTGCGCACAGAAGCCCGCTGCTCTGCTGCTTGGTTTTTCGCCTTCAGTCAATTACACACTGCTGAAGCTGAGGCAGGCAGTTCAGCTTTGCTGCTTTTCAGCATCTCAGCTGCCCTTCTGCTCTGTGACAGCTCTCCAGGTTTCTTGCCTTCGCCAGGCTGCAACGTGCCCGCTAGTAGCAAGAACTGGGCAGGAGTGGGCAGAGAGCACGGCCATCTGCCAGCAGGTTGCAGCTTGCCCAGGAAAATGCAGTGTCCTTGGAATGTGCAGCAAATCTTATTTCCTGGCAAGGTCGGGCTAAGTGAGCACTGCTGGTACACTTTCTCCTTGAGAACTGGAGCGGAAAAGCTTTTCGCTAAGATGTAGGCGAGCAGAGAGGCAGAATACGGAGCTCCGCAGCTGGCCGAAAGCAAGTGTCGCTTGCCGGCGTCTTTCGGCAAAAGCGGCGCTTCGGAGCGCACCGCTGCCGCTCCAGTCATCTGTGCGCGAAGTAGCCGCTTCTTGGCCTCCGGCAGCCGGAGATCGCGGTAGCTTGCAAGAGGCGAAGAACGAAGCCGCGAAGAAGCCGGCTTGTGTGCGAAGCTCGCACACAGCTGCAGGACGGTGGCTGCCGCTCTCCTGCCTCTTGAATTCACCCTTGGCATGCCAATGGAAGGTGTTCCAGGACAACCTTCCTGAGTTTTTATTGTAGTTTTCATGCATCCCTCCTTGGAAATTCTAGTTGCTCCCCAGAGGCTCCGAGATGCAGAGAACACGGTGGCAGCTGCTGAAAAGAAGGGCAACTGTGAGTTGGTCAAGAAGCAAGAACCTAGGCAGCTGCCTGTGCTTGGCAAGGAGCAGCTGCTGGATTCTTGCAATTGCCTTCAGTGCGCACAGAAGCCCGCTGCTCTGCTGCTTGGTTTTTCGCCTTCAGTCAATTACACACTGCTGAAGCTGAGGCAGGCAGTTCAGCTTTGCTGCTTTTCAGCATCTCAGCTGCCCTTCTGCTCTGTGACAGCTCTCCAAGTTTCTTGCCTTCGCCAGGCTGCAACGTGCCCGCTAGTACCAAGAACTGGGCAGGAGTGGGCAGAGAGCAGGGCCATCTGTCAGCAGGTTGCAGCTTGCCCAGGAAAATGCAGTGTCCTTGGAATGTGCAGCAAATCTTATTTCCTGGCAAGGTCGGGCTAAGTGAGCACTGCTGGTACACTTTCTCCTTGAGAACTGGATCGGAAAAGCTTTTCGCTAAGATGTAGGCGACTAGAGAGGCAGAATACGCAGCTCCGCAGCTGGCCGAAAGCAAGTGCCGCTTGCCGGCGTCTTTCGGCAAAAGCGGCGCTTCGGAGCGCACCGCTGCCGCTCCAGTCATCTGTGCGCGAAGTAGCCGCTTCTTGGCCTCCGGCAGCCGGAGATCGCGGTAGCTTGCAAGAGGCGAAGAACGAAGCCGCGAAGAAGCCGGCTTGTGTGCGAAGCTCGCACACAGCTGCAGGACGGTGGCTGCCGCTCTCCTGCCTCTTGAATTCACCCTTGGCATGCCAATGGAAGGTGTTCCAGGACAACCTTCCTGAGTTTTTATTGTAGTTTTCATGCATCCCTCCTTGGAAATTCTTGTTGCTCCCCAGAGGCTCCGAGATGCAGAGAACACGGTGGCAGCTGCTGAAAAGAAGGGCAACTGTGAGTTGGTCAAGAAGCAAGAACACAGGCAGCTGCCTGTGCTTGGCAAGGAGCAGCTGCTGGATTCTTGCAATTGCCTTCAGTGCGCACAGAAGCCCGCTGCTCTGCTGCTTGGTTTTTCGCCTTCAGTCAATTACACACTGCTGAAGCTGAGGCAGGCAGTTCAGCTTTGCTGCTTTTCAGCATCTCAGCTGCCCTTCTGCTCTGTGACAGCTCTCCAGGTTTCTTGCCTTCGCCAGGCTGCAACGTGCCCGCTAGTAGCAAGAACTGGGCAGGAGTGGGCAGAGAGCACGGCCATCTGCCAGCAGGTTGCAGCTTGCCCAGGAAAATGCAGTGTCCTTGGAATGTGCAGCAAATCTTATTTCCTGGCAAGGTCGGGCTAAGTGAGCACTGCTGGTACACTTTCTCCTTGAGAACTGGAGCGGAAAAGCTTTTCGCTAAGATGTAGGCGAGCAGAGAGGCAGAATACGGAGCTCCGCAGCTGGCCGAAAGCAAGTGTCGCTTGCCGGCGTCTTTCGGCAAAAGCGGCGCTTCGGAGCGCACCGCTGCCGCTCCAGTCATCTGTGCGCGAAGTAGCCGCTTCTTGGCCTCCGGCAGCCGGAGATCGCGGTAGCTTGCAAGAGGCGAAGAACGAAGCCGCGAAGAAGCCGGCTTGTGTGCGAAGCTCGCACACAGCTGCAGGACGGTGGCTGCCGCTCTCCTGCCTCTTGAATTCACCCTTGGCATGCCAATGGAAGGTGTTCCAGGACAACCTTCCTGAGTTTTTATTGTAGTTTTCATGCATCCCTCCTTGGAAATTCTAGTTGCTCCCCAGAGGCTCCGAGATGCAGAGAACACGGTGGCAGCTGCTGAAAAGAAGGGCAACTGTGAGTTGGTCAAGAAGCAAGAACCTAGGCAGCTGCCTGTGCTTGGCAAGGAGCAGCTGCTGGATTCTTGCAATTGCCTTCAGTGCGCACAGAAGCCCGCTGCTCTGCTGCTTGGTTTTTCGCCTTCAGTCAATTACACACTGCTGAAGCTGAGGCAGGCAGTTCAGCTTTGCTGCTTTTCAGCATCTCAGCTGCCCTTCTGCTCTGTGACAGCTCTCCAAGTTTCTTGCCTTCGCCAGGCTGCAACGTGCCCGCTAGTACCAAGAACTGGGCAGGAGTGGGCAGAGAGCAGGGCCATCTGTCAGCAGGTTGCAGCTTGCCCAGGAAAATGCAGTGTCCTTGGAATGTGCAGCAAATCTTATTTCCTGGCAAGGTCGGGCTAAGTGAGCACTGCTGGTACACTTTCTCCTTGAGAACTGGATCGGAAAAGCTTTTCGCTAAGATGTAGGCGACTAGAGAGGCAGAATACGCAGCTCCGCAGCTGGCCGAAAGCAAGTGCCGCTTGCCGGCGTCTTTCGGCAAAAGCGGCGCTTCGGAGCGCACCGCTGCCGCTCCAGTCATCTGTGCGCGAAGTAGCCGCTTCTTGGCCTCCGGCAGCCGGAGATCGCGGTAGCTTGCAAGAGGCGAAGAACGAAGCCGCGAAGAAGCCGGCTTGTGTGCGAAGCTCGCACACAGCTGCAGGACGGTGGCTGCCGCTCTCCTGCCTCTTGAATTCACCCTTGGCATGCCAATGGAAGGTGTTCCAGGACAACCTTCCTGAGTTTTTATTGTAGTTTTCATGCATCCCTCCTTGGAAATTCTTGTTGCTCCCCAGAGGCTCCGAGATGCAGAGAACACGGTGGCAGCTGCTGAAAAGAAGGGCAACTGTGAGTTGGTCAAGAAGCAAGAACCTAGGCAGCTGCCTGTGCTTGGCAAGGAGCAGCTGCTGGATTCTTGCAATTGCCTTCAGTGCGCACAGAAGCCCGCTGCTCTGCTGCTTGGTTTTTCGCCTTCAGTCAATTACACACTGCTGAAGCTGAGGCAGGCAGTTCAGCTTTGCTGCTTTTCAGCATCTCAGCTGCCCTTCTGCTCTGTGACAGCTCTCCAGGTTTCTTGCCTTCGCCAGGCTGCAACGTGCCCGCTAGTAGCAAGAACTGGGCAGGAGTGGGCAGAGAGCACGGCCATCTGCCAGCAGGTTGCAGCTTGCCCAGGAAAATGCAGTGTCCTTGGAATGTGCAGCAAATCTTATTTCCTGGCAAGGTCGGGCTAAGTGAGCACTGCTGGTACACTTTCTCCTTGAGAACTGGAGCGGAAAAGCTTTTCGCTAAGATGTAGGCGAGCAGAGAGGCAGAATACGGAGCTCCGCAGCTGGCCGAAAGCAAGTGTCGCTTGCCGGCGTCTTTCGGCAAAAGCGGCGCTTCGGAGCGCACCGCTGCCGCTCCAGTCATCTGTGCGCGAAGTAGCCGCTTCTTGGCCTCCGGCAGCCGGAGATCGCGGTAGCTTGCAAGAGGCGAAGAACGAAGCCGCGAAGAAGCCGGCTTGTGTGCGAAGCTCGCACACAGCTGCAGGACGGTGGCTGCCGCTCTCCTGCCTCTTGAATTCACCCTTGGCATGCCAATGGAAGGTGTTCCAGGACAACCTTCCTGAGTTTTTATTGTAGTTTTCATGCATCCCTCCTTGGAAATTCTAGTTGCTCCCCAGAGGCTCCGAGATGCAGAGAACACGGTGGCAGCTGCTGAAAAGAAGGGCAACTGTGAGTTGGTCAAGAAGCAAGAACCTAGGCAGCTGCCTGTGCTTGGCAAGGAGCAGCTGCTGGATTCTTGCAATTGCCTTCAGTGCGCACAGAAGCCCGCTGCTCTGCTGCTTGGTTTTTCGCCTTCAGTCAATTACACACTGCTGAAGCTGAGGCAGGCAGTTCAGCTTTGCTGCTTTTCAGCATCTCAGCTGCTTTCTGCTCTGTGACAGCTCTCCAAGTTTCTTGCCTTCGCCAGGCTGCAACGTGCCCGCTAGTACCAAGAACTGGGCAGGAGTGGGCAGAGAGCAGGGCCATCTGTCAGCAGGTTGCAGCTTGCCCAGGAAAATGCAGTGTCCTTGGAATGTGCAGCAAATCTTATTTCCTGGCAAGGTCGGGCTAAGTGAGCACTGCTGGTACACTTTCTCCTTGAGAACTGGATCGGAAAAGCTTTTCGCTAAGATGTAGGCGACTAGAGAGGCAGAATACGCAGCTCCGCAGCTGGCCGAAAGCAAGTGCCGCTTGCCGGCGTCTTTCGGCAAAAGCGGCGCTTCGGAGCGCACCGCTGCCGCTCCAGTCATCTGTGCGCGAAGTAGCCGCTTCTTGGCCTCCGGCAGCCGGAGATCGCGGTAGCTTGCAAGAGGCGAAGAACGAAGCCGCGAAGAAGCCGGCTTGTGTGCGAAGCTCGCACACAGCTGCAGGACGGTGGCTGCCGCTCTCCTGCCTCTTGAATTCACCCTTGGCATGCCAATGGAAGGTGTTCCAGGACAACCTTCCTGAGTTTTTATTGTAGTTTTCATGCATCCCTCCTTGGAAATTCTTGTTGCTCCCCAGAGGCTCCGAGATGCAGAGAACACGGTGGCAGCTGCTGAAAAGAAGGGCAACTGTGAGTTGGTCAAGAAGCAAGAACACAGGCAGCTGCCTGTGCTTGGCAAGGAGCAGCTGCTGGATTCTTGCAATTGCCTTCAGTGCGCACAGAAGCCCGCTGCTCTGCTGCTTGGTTTTTCGCCTTCAGTCAATTACACACTGCTGAAGCTGAGGCAGGCAGTTCAGCTTTGCTGCTTTTCAGCATCTCAGCTGCCCTTCTGCTCTGTGACAGCTCTCCAGGTTTCTTGCCTTCGCCAGGCTGCAACGTGCCCGCTAGTACCAAGAACTGGGCAGGAGTGGGCAGAGAGCAGGGCCATCTGTCAGCAGGTTGCAGCTTGCCCAGGAAAATGCAGTGTCCTTGGAATGTGCAGCAAATCTTATTTCCTGGCAAGGTCGGGCTAAGTGAGCAGTGCTGGTACACTTTCTCCTTGAGAACTGGAGCGGAAAAGCTTTTCGCTAAGATGTAGGCGAGCAGAGAGGCAGAATACGGAGCTCCGCAGCTGGCCGAAAGCAAGTGCCGCTTGCCGGCGTCTTTCGGCAAAAGCGGCGCTTCGGAGCGCACCGCTGCCGCTCCAGTCATCTGTGCGCGAAGTAGCCGCTTCTTGGCCTCCGGCAGCCGGAGATCGCGGTAGCTTGCAAGAGGCGAAGAACGAAGCCGCGAAGAAGCCGGCTTGTGTGCGAAGCTCGCACACAGCTGCAGGACGGTGGCTGCCGCTCTCCTGCCTCTTGAATTCACCCTTGGCATGCCAATGGAAGGTGTTCCAGGACAACCTTCCTGAGTTTTTATTGTAGTTTTCATGCATCCCTCCTTGGAAATTCTTGTTGCTCCCCAGAGGCTCCGAGATGCAGAGAACACGGTGGCAGCTGCTGAAAAGAAGGGCAACTGTGAGTTGGTCAAGAAGCAAGAACCTAGGCAGCTGCCTGTGCTTGGCAAGGAGCAGCTGCTGGATTCTTGCAATTGCCTTCAGTGCGCACAGAAGCCCGCTGCTCTGCTGCTTGGTTTTTCGCCTTCAGTCAATTACACACTGCTGAAGCTGAGGCAGGCAGTTCAGCTTTGCTGCTTTTCAGCATCTCAGCTGCCCTTCTGCTCTGTGACAGCTCTCCAAGTTTCTTGCCTTCGCCAGGCTGCAACGTGCCCGCTAGTACCAAGAACTGGGCAGGAGTGGGCAGAGAGCAGGGCCATCTGTCAGCAGGTTGCAGCTTGCCCAGGAAAATGCAGTGTCCTTGGAATGTGCAGCAAATCTTATTTCCTGGCAAGGTCGGGCTAAGTGAGCAGTGCTGGTACACTTTCTCCTTGAGAACTGGAGCGGAAAAGCTTTTCGCTAAGATGTAGGCGAGCAGAGAGGCAGAATACGCAGCTCCGCAGCTGGCCGAAAGCAAGTGCCGCTTCCCGGCGTCTTTCGGCAAAAGCGGCGCTCCGGAGCTCACCGCTGCCGCTCCAGGGATCTGTGCGCGAAGTAGCCGCTTCTTCGCCTCCGGCAGCCGGAGATCGCGGTAGCTTGCAAGAGGCGAAGAACGAAGCCGCGAAGAAGCCGGCTTGTGTGCGAAGCTCGCACACAGCTGCAGGACGGTGGCTGCTGCTCTCCTGCCTCTTGAATTCACCCTTGGCATGCCAATGGAAGGTGTTCCAGGACAACCTTCCTGAGTTTTTATTTTAGTTTTCATGCATCCCACCTTGGAAATTCTCGTTGCTCCCCAGAGGCTCCGAGATGCAGAGAACACGGTGGCAGCTGCTGAAAAGAAGGGCAACTGTGAGTTGGTCAAGAAGCAAGAACCTAGGCAGCTGCCTGTGCTTGGCAAGGAGCAGCTGCTGGATTCTTGCAATTGCCTTCAGTGCGCACAGAAGCCCGCTGCTCTGCTGCTTGGTTTTTCGCCTTCAGTCAATTGCACATTGCTGAAGCTGAGGCAGGGCTGTTCAGCTTTGCTGCTTTTCAGCATCTCAGCTGCTTTCTGCTCTGTGACAGCTCTCGAGATGAAATAGAGATTTTTAGAGTTGGGTTAACAAAATGAATTAAGCATTTCTAATTTAGCTTGTAGAGTTATGTGTTGAATTTTCAACCTTTTGCTTAAGAAACCTCTGCCTAGTACAATGGGCAAAGGAAAATGCAAATTTCTGAAGCTTCTTGCATAAAGAACAATACCAGAAGAAGCAAAGAACCCAGATAAAGAAGCTCCTCTGTCTCCAAGCCTATCAAGACTGACAGACGTACTCAGAGAAGCACCAAAGGACCAAAAGCGCACGCGCAGAGAGGAAAAGTTCAAAAGTTCAATCATGAGGAAGACCACAATCGTCAGCCTCAGGACCACCAAGAGACCCCCGTACGACCACCACAGCAAACCACGCATGCCCAGAAGGCCGTGGACTTACTTAGCATGAGAAGCGAGGACAGGCGGGGCCAGGGGTTGAATATGCATGAAAAAGTTGTGCAATGTATTGCATATGGAACGTCTTTAAGAATAAAAGTGTGGGTCAGACTGAGGCTCGGGGCACAAGTTTTGGAGAGCTATCTCACTTGTGCCGGGCGCTGACATACATACCCACTTCATAACTACCCCAGGTCATGGAGTCTATTGATTTCTTCCGCGTATCGTTTCAGTTGGCGACCACGAAGGGACTGCTCTGCTCACCCGCAGGTCCGGTTGGGAGCAGACACCCTCAGGCGCCACGGGGCTTTTCCCCGGAGGGACTCTGCGCCTCGGCTGTACACTGCGGGGAGCAGACCACGGCCCGTTGACTAGCGGATGAAAGCGGTATGTGTTAATTTATTTTCTTACGGTTGGCACTGATAAGTCGCAAAAAGATGTTTTTGCGCGCAGGTTTGCCTAGGGGCTTGCAAGCAGACCGCCATCGGGGGAGAGGCCGGCGGCGGGAGGACCTCCCCAGCTGATAGCGCGGCTCGGGGAGGGCGAAATCGCGATTTCAGTGTGTGGTGTGTGTCCTGATTGCAGTGTAGTGTGTCTGTTACGTCCGGACGTGCGTGCTTGTGCGTGTGTGTGTATGTGTGAGTGGAACGGTGAAGCGCGGTGCGGCCTTGCTAAGATACAGAGAGGCGGCGCGGCGGTGCTAGAGAGCGCATGCGCAGGGCAGCTCTCAGCCCACACTACCTGATAGTGCGGGTAGTGCGCACTCTACCTGATAGAGCGGGTGGTGCGCATGCGTGGCACGGGCTGTCTCTGGCGAGCTGGGGGAGCGCGGCGCGGGGCTTAAGTCGGGGCTTGCAAAGTTGCTTTAGGCGCGGCCCAGCTGATAGCGCAGCGGGCGCGCGGGCACAAGCCGCGGTTTGAGGAGCCGCTTTGAACCCCGCTAGCTGATAGCGCAGCTAGTGGGAGCGTGGTACAAGCTAGGAGTTACAAGCACCGCTTACAAGCATCGCTAGTTGGTAAAAAGCTTGCAAAAGTAGCCAGCGAGCCCGGCTGGGCTAAGAGTTAAGTGTTTGTTATACAATAGCACTGCCCTTCAGTGTTAAAAGCTGTCACTGGGGCAGGAGGAGGGGTTGGGGAAGGCAGTCTAGGGTTGCCATGGGAAACAGCAGTTGTATGAGTTCTCCACCCCCTTTTGGAAGAGAATTGTACCCTCCCCCTGTCCTGTCAGTTATTGTTCAAGTCTGCCCCTTAGCCTAGAATCTTCTCTGTTCCACGTTTTCCCTTTGGTTCTTCCACCAAGAACACTCCTTTCCCTTTTCCCCACTGGTTAATGTTATATTTCCCCTCCCTTTAGCCTTCTCCCGATTGTACCCTCGAATGCTAAACCCTCCTACCCCTACGCAGTAAAAGAATCCTCAGCCCGCCCTTCGGGGCTCTCGGAATCTGCCTCCCTTCTGCTTCGTTGTCTCCCTGTTTGCCCCTTCTGCGACCCTTCAATCAACGAGCAGGATTTCAGCAGCCCGAGTGTCCCTCCCGTTCTTCTGGTGGACCCTCAGATGTACCAGCTATCCGAGCTTCGTGCCGAGTGGCTAAAAGCCCCCACGGCTCGGCAACTGGGAGATCCTTTGCATTACAGGGCGAATAAAGGGGGGATGAATGTGTGTGAATGAGAGGCTGTAAGAGCCCGTCTGAAGCCCCTCATTTTCCATTCTGCCTTCCGATTGCCACAAGAAAGAATCCCTTCCCCCACTGTAGTTCCGGCTTAGAACAGGACACAGCACAGGTGGAACCACTGAACCGTCATGCTGGCTGTTCCCAACAAGGCCTGGTAAGAACTTGGCAAGGACTTGGCAAGGACTTGGCAAAGACCTGACATGGAGCCAGCACGGGACAGCCTGATGCGCGGCCTGCTTCTAATCTCCGTTCTTAAGCCAAATGAACTTTTGGGGTGACTCTCGCGGTCCTTCATTGAAGACCCCTCATCTGCCTCGTTACCACTGTGACAAAGAAAGAATGAGAACCCTCCTCCCAAGGACTGAGACTGAGACCCCTGCTATAGGGAGGAGGGGAAATTGGTGGTCTGACCACTAATGACATGACCTGTTTCCCTTCAGTGATTCAAATGGACTTATTCTTCATTGTGTATTCGTCTTGCTTTGGTGGTTTCTGTGGACTCACCCGTTCCCTCGGGGCGATTACAATGGACTTGTTCCCCCCCTCTCTCCTCTGTGGACTATAATTGGAGCCCCGAGTCGACCAGAACTTCGAAGACTCCCCCGACACGACAGAGGGATCCCCATCGTCCGGAGCACTGAGGATCTCGCCTGTGTTGGTAGCTATTCCCATATCCCTCTTCTCTCTCTAACCTTTTATCTCCTTTCAGATCCCCACTATCGCGTTTACTGTTTTGGCTCCTACTAAAGGTGCATTTGTTGTGATTAACTGATAGTCCCTTGTTGTTTGCCTTTGTTGCACTTTTGGGATGGGTGAAAAGAACCATCACGACACCCCGCAAGAAGCGGATCGTGACAGAGGCGGGCTGGTTACCCCAGACCTGCTAAGCGAGAGCGGCAGTCTCCCATGCTGCGTTTCCGTCTTTTTCGCGAGAAAAGCGGCCAGTAAAGAGACGAAGCGAGTGATAAAAAGAGTGAGAGAACCCCCCCTGGGACTGGGTCTCGGAGAAAGAGTGGGACCCCTTAGTGGGGGGGGGGGGGGGGGGGGGGAGTAAAAGGTAATTAATTAGAAAAAAAAATGAATTAAAAGGTAAAAAGAGGGTCTTCTTGGCATAATCTATTGGGGAAAAATAAAAGGTAAAATGTGTAGGAGGGGCCCCTAAAAATTCTGCTGGATTGAGGGATAAGAATGCCCATGAACATCCAAGATCAAACCTGCTGGATTGAGGGATTAATGTTCCAAGAGCATCCAGGGTTGATTCAAACCTGCTGGATTGAGGGATTAATGTTCCAAGAGCATCCAGGGTTAAGTCAAACCTGCTGGGTTGAGGGATTAACATTGCAAGAGCACCCAGAATTAAGTTTGCTGGGTTGTTGAGAGCACCCAAGATTGAGTAAAAATTTTGCCAGTTTGAAGAGAAGTCTGACAGGATCTAGAGTTGGGAACCACACAGCTAGATTGAGGGGTATCCAAGAACACTGGGACTAGCCAGGGACACCTACAAGTGTAATAGGTGTGTTGAAAAAGAAAAGGTACCTTGTTGTTGTGGTTGTTTTGTTATGTGTAAGAGTAAGTAAAATAAAGTTAAGTGAATGTAGACGAAGGAAAGTATATGTATGCATCCTGCCCTGTTAAGCAGCCTCACTGTGCTTCCCTGCTGTCACCGACAAACACAAGTTACGAACCCTCAGAACTGAAAAAGTTCAATCAAATATTGCTTCCATTGATGACCATGATATTGTCTATAATACCTTGTTCCAACTTATGTTATGTAAGTGTTAATACCCCTATCCTACCAGTTGGTAAACCTGATGGGTCATACCGGTTAGTACAGGATCTGCGGGCCATAAACAAGGTCACGGAGGATCTGTATCCTGTGGTGGCCAATCCCTACACGTTATTAACTTGCTTAACAGCCGAGCTAACTTGGTTTACCGTTTTAGATTTAAAAGATGCCTTCTTTTGCCTTCCTATCCATGAAGCCAGAAAATTTTTGCATTTGAATGGGAAAATCCTAAGAGCGGGCCAAGAACTCAACTGACATGGACCAGACTCCCACAAGGATTCAAAAACTCACCCACTTTGTTTGGAGAACAACTTGCAAAAGAATTAGAGACCTGAGAAGCCCCTCCAGAGGAAGGGAAGTTGCTAGAGTACGTAGATGACATCCTGATAGCCACACGGACAAGGGAAGCATGCACGGCCTGGACGATAAGCCTCTTGAACTTTTTGGGGCTCCAAGGGTACCGAGTATCAAAGAAAAAAGCCCAAGTAGTAAAACAGAAAGTAACTTCTCTGGGTTACGAAGTCAGTGCTAGACAACGTACCTTGGGCCAAAGCCGGAAGGAGGCAATATGCCAGACCCCAAAACCTCAGACGGTAAAGGAACTACGAACTTTCCTGAGGATGACAGGGTGGTGCAGGTTATGGATCTATAACTATGGACTGTTTGTTAAGCCCTTCTATGAACTGATTGCAACTGAAAGCAGGAACATCCAAGAGACAAAGGAAGCTACGCAAGCTTTCAACCAGCTGAAAAAAGCCCTCATGTCAGCTCCAGCCCTGAGATTGCCAGACGTGAGTAAGCCTTCCCTTTTATTCTCCCATGAGAAGCAAGGAATCGCCTTAGGAATACTAGCACAGGACCTCGGCCCATATCGGAGAGCAGTGGCTTACTTCTCTAAGCAATTGGATACAGCAGCTAAAGGGTGGCCTGGGTGCCTCAGAGCTGTTGCAGCAGTCGTACTGAACATCCAAGAGGCACACAAATTCACCCTAGGCCAGAAAAGAACTGTGCTAGTGTCTCACACAGTGTCTGCAGTGCTAGAGGTAAAAGGTGGGCATTGGCTTTCCCCACAACGGCTCCTGAGATACCAAGCTATCATAGTGGAGCAAGATGATGTAGAGATAGTAGTGACTAACATTGTCAATCCAGCCTCCTTCCTCAGTAGAAACCAAGGGGAACCAGTGGAACATGACTGCCTGGAGACCATTGAAGCCACCTACTCCAGCTGCCCTGACTCGAAGGACACCCCTCTCGAGAATGCAGAAGTCTCGTTTACTGATGGAAGCAGTTATATCATCAGTGGAAAACGGCACGCCGGGTAGGCAGTTCCAACGTGCAAGGAAGTAATGTCATCTGGGCCCCTGCCAACAAATACCTCTGCACAGAAGGCCGAGATAATTGCTCTAACTGGGGCCCTAGAATTGGCAAGAGGGAAAGAAATAAACATATACACGGACTCGAAGTATGCATTTGGAGTAGTGCATGCTCACAGAGCCATTTAGAAAGAGAGAGGACTGCTGAAGTCTCAAGGGAAAAATATTAAAGATGCATCAGAAGTACTGCGACTTCTAGAAGCAGTCCAGTTGCCAGAGAAAGTAGCGATCATGCACATTAAGGCACATCAGAAGATCAACTCAGAATTGGAAGAAGGAAACGAGCTGGCAGATAGGGAAGCAAAAGAAGCAGCAAGACGGGCACATTTCCCCTAAAGGTAAGCCAAGATACAACAAACCAGAAAAAAAATTAATCTATGAGCAAAAAGGAGACTATAACCAAGAGGGATGGGCCACCATAGAAGGAAAATTAGTTCTACCCTCCTATTTATGATGGTCCCTAATAAAGGAAGAACACCAGAAAACCATTGGGGTATTGATGCTCTAGCATAACTAGACATTTACAACTCGACAATGTGACCTTTGCCTCCAGACCAACCCCAAAAATACTCCCAAACCAAAGCTTAGCCAGATTAGGAAGGGTCATGGGCCGGAGCAGCAATGGCAGATTGATTGTACAGAATTGCCAAGAAAAGGGGGGTATACGTTTTTCCTGGTGCTAACAGATACCTTTTCAGGATGGCCAGAAGCATTCCCCACCAGGACTTCTAAAGCTCAAGAAGTAACTAAGGTATTGGTACAAGAAAACATACCACGCTTTAGAGTCCTGGCCACAATCTCCTCAAATAGAGGACCACATTTTATTGTAAAATTCGTGCAACAAGTTAGCCAATACTTGAACATAGACTGAGAACTTCACACCCCATATAACCCACAATCAAGTGGTCAGGTAAAAAAAATGAATCATTTGATCAAACAACAAATTGTACAATTGGGACAAGAAGCTAATTTGTCATGGACTCAATCCCTCCCATTAGCACTACTGCAGATCCGAACCAAACCCAAGAGTAAAGAAAAGCTAAACCACTTTGACTTGCTTTATGAAAAACCATATGGGGTGCGAAAGAGAATGTCTAGCCAAGACATGTCACTAACCTCCTGTATGTTAAGTCTCTTAACTTGGTGTATCCAGCACCAATCACTAGCTAATAAACACAAGTCATAACTAGTGAAATACACTGTTTAGAAGACTTTATGTCACCCAATTATAATTCTATTAATTTTAGTTACTGTACGTTTAATGATGTCTACTTTAACACTCATGTAGAATTCGAGGATGTTAAAACACATGGCCAGTCTGACATCACTCTCTAGAACTCCTAGAATCTTACTGAAAGAGGACGGTCAAGACAGTAGATGAGAATTTAAATCAAGACCCCTGTAGTAAAAGA
Organism: Vidua macroura; assembly: GCF_024509145.1. NCBI lineage: Eukaryota > Metazoa > Chordata > Aves > Passeriformes > Viduidae > Vidua > Vidua macroura. The sequence continues at coordinate 41,262,130 of NC_071573.1, read as the reverse complement.
ATTTACTCTATTTTAAGAAAAGGGGGGACTGAAGCAGAGATTTTTAGAGTTAGGTTAACAAAATGAATGAAGCATTTCTAATTTAGCTTGTAGAGTTATGTGTTGAATTTTCAACCTTTTGCTTAAGAAACCTCTGCCTAGTACAATGGGCATAGGAAAATGCAAATTTCTGAAGCTTCTTGCATAAAGAACAATACCAGAAGAAGCAAAGAACCCAGATAAAGAAGCTCCTCTGTCTCCAAGCCTATCAAGACTGACAGACGTACTCAGAGAAGCACCAAAGGACCAAAAGCGCACGCGCAGAGAGGAAAAGTTCAAAAGTTCAATCGTGAGGAAGACCACAATCTTCAGCCTCAGGACCACCAAGAGACCCCCGTACGACCACCACAGCAAACCACGCATGCCCAGAAGGACGTGGACTTACTTAGCATGAGAAGCGAGGACAGGCGGGGCCAGGGGTTGAATATGCATGAAAAAGTTGTGCAATGTATTGCATATGGAACGTCTTTAAGAATAAAAGTGTGGGTCAGACTGAGGCTCGGGGCACAAGTTTTGGAGAGCTATCTCACTTGTGCCGGGCGCTAACATACATAGCCACTTCATAACTACCCCAGGTTATGGAGTCTACTGATTTCTTCCGCGTATCGTTTCAGAGGTTTCTTGCCTTCGCCAGGCTGCAACGTGCCCGCTAGTAGCAAGAACTGGGCAGGAGTGGGCAGAGAGCAGGGCCATCTGCCAGCAGGTTGCAGCTTGCCCAGGAAAATGCAGTGTCCTTGGAATGTGCAGCAAATCTTATTTCCTGGCAAGGTCGGGCTAAGTGAGCAGTGCTGGTACACTTTCTCCTTGAGAACTGGAGCGGAAAAGCTTTTCGCTAAGATGTAGGCGAGCAGAGAGGCAGAATACGGAGCTCCGCAGCTGGCCGAAAGCAAGTGCCGCTTCCCGGCGTCATTCAGCAAAAGCGGCGCTCCGGAGCTCACCGCTACCGCTCCACTGATCTGTGCGCGAAGTAGCCGCTTCTTCGCCTCCGGCAGCCGGAGATCGCGGTAGCTTGCAAGAGGCGACGAACGAAGCCGCGAAGAAGCCGGCTTGTGTGCGAAGCTCGCACACAGCTGCAGGACGGTGGCTGCCGCTCTCCTGCCTCTTGAATTCACCCTTGGCATGCCAATGGAAGGTGTTCCAGGACAACCTTCCTGAGTTTTTATTGTAGTTTTCATGCATCCCACCTTGGAAATTCTTGTTGCTCCCCAGAGGCTCCGAGATGCAGAGAACACGGTGGCAGCTGCTGAAAAGAAGGGCAACTGTGAGTTGGTCAAGAAGCAAGAACCTAGGCAGCTGCCTGTGCTTGTCAAGGAGCAGCTGCTGGATTCTTGCAATTGCCTTCAGTGCGCACAGAAGCCCGCTGCTCTGCTGCTTGGTTTTTCGCCTTCAGTCAATTACACACTGCTGAAGCTGAGGCAGGCAGTTCAGCTTTGCTGCTTTTCAGCATCTCAGCTGCCCTTCTGCTCTGTGACAGCTCTCCAGGTTTCTTGCCTTCGCCAGGCTGCAACGTGCCCGCTAGTGGCAAGAACTGGGCAGGAGTGGGCAGAGAGCAGGGCCATCTGCCAGCAGGTTGCAGCTTGCCCAGGAAAATGCAGTGTCCTTGGAATGTGCAGCAAATCTTATTTCCTGGCAAGGTCGGGCTAAGTGAGCAGTGCTGGTACACTTTCTCCTTGAGAACTGGAGCGGAAAAGCTTTTCGCTAAGATGTAGGCGAGCAGAGAAGCAGAATACGCAGCTTCGCAGCTGGCCGAAAGCAAGTGCCGCTTCCCGGCGTCTTTCGGCAAAAGCGGCGCTCCGGAGCTCACCGCTACCGCTCCACTGATCTGTGCGCGAAGTAGCCGCTTCTTCGCCTCCGGCAGCCGGAGATCGCGGTAGCTTGCAAGAGGCGAAGAACGAAGCCGCGAAGAAGCCGGCTTGTGTGCGAAGCTCGCACACAGCTGCAGGACGGTGGCTGCCGCTCTCCTGCCTCTTGAATTCACCCTTGGCATGCCAATGGAAGGTGTTCCAGGACAACCTTCCTGAGTTTTTATTTTAGTTTTCATGCATCCCACCTTGGAAATTCTCGTTGCTCCCCAGAGGCTCCGAGATGCAGAGAACACGGTGGCAGCTGCTGAAAAGAAGGGCAAATGTGAGTTGGTCAAGAAGCAAGAACCTAGGCAGCTGCCTGTGCTTGGCGAGGAGCAGCTGCTGGATTCTTGCAATTGCCTTCAGTGCGCACAGAAGCCCGCTGCTCTGCTGCTTGGTTTTTCGCCTTCAGTCAATTACACACTGCTGAAGCTGAGGCAGGCAGTTCAGCTTTGCTGCTTTTCAGCATCTCAGCTGCCCTTCTGCTCTGTGACAGCTCTCCAGGTTTCTTGCCTTCGCCAGGCTGCAACGTGCCCGCTAGTATCAAGAACTGGGCAGGAGTGGACAGAGAGCAGGGCCATCTGCCAGCAGGTTGCAGCTTGCCCAGGAAAATGCAGTGTCCTTGGAATGTGCAGCAAATCTTATTTCCTGGCAAGGTCGGGCTAAGTGAGCAGTGCTGGTACACTTTCTCCTTGAGAACTGGAGCGGAAAAGCTTTTCGCTAAGATGTAGGCGAGCAGAGAGGCAGAATACGCAGCTCCGCAGCTGGCCGAAAGCAAGTGCCGCTTCCCGGCGTCTTTCGGCAAAAGCGGCGCTCCGGAGCTCACCGCTACCGCTCCAGTGATCTGTGCGCGAAGTAGCCGCTTCTTGGCCTCCGGCAGCCGGAGATCGCGGTAGCTTGCAAGAGGCGAAGAACGAAGCCGCGAAGAAGCCGGCTTGTGTGCGAAGCTCGCACACAGCTGCAGGATGGTGGCTGCCGCTCTCCTGCCTCTTGAATTCACCCTTGGCATGCCAATGGAAGGTGTTCCAGGACAACCTTCCTGAGTTTTTATTTTAGTTTTCATGCATCCCACCTTGGAAATTCTTGTTGCTCCCCAGAGGCTCCGAGATGCAGAGAACACGGTGGCAGCTGCTGAAAAGAAGGGCAACTGTGAGTTGGTCAAGAAGCAAGAACCTAGGCAGCTGCCTGTGCTTGGCAAGGAGCAGCTGCTGGATTCTTGCAATTGCCTTCAGTGCGCACAGAAGCCCGCTGCTCTGCTGCTTGGTTTTTCGCCTTCAGTCAATTACACACTGCTGAAGCTGAGGCAGGCAGTTCAGCTTTGCTGCTTTTCAGCATCTCAGCTGCCCTTCTGCTCTGTGACAGCTCTCCAGGTTTCTTGCCTTCGCCAGGCTGCAACGTGCCCGCTAGTGGCAAGAACTGGGCAGGAGTGGGCAGAGAGCAGGGCCATCTGCCAGCAGGTTGCAGCTTGCCCAGGAAAATGCAGTGTCCTTGGAATGTGCAGCAAATCTTATTTCCTGGCAAGGTCGGGCTAAGTGAGCAGTGCTGGTACACTTTCTCCTTGAGAACTGGAGCGGAAAAGCTTTTCGCTAAGATGTAGGCGAGCAGAGAGGCAGAATACGCAGCTCCGCAGCTGGCCGAAAGCAAGTGCCGCTTCCCGGCGTCTTTCGGCAAAAGCGGCGCTCCGGAGCTCACCGCTACCGCTCCACTGATCTGTGCGCGAAGTAGCCGCTTCTTGGCCTCCGGCAGCCGGAGATCGCGGTAGCTTGCAAGAGGCGAAGAACGAAGCCGCGAAGAAGCCGGCTTGTGTGCGAAGCTCGCACACAGCTGCAGGACGGTGGCTGCCGCTCTCCTGCCTCTTGAATTCACCCTTGGCATGCCAATGGAAGGTGTTCCAGGACAACCTTCCTGAGTTTTTATTTTAGTTTTCATGCATCCCACCTTGGAAATTCTTGTTGCTCCCCAGAGGCTCCGAGATGCAGAGAACACGGTGGCAGCTGCTGAAAAGAAGGGCAACTGTGAGTTGGTCAAGAACCAAGAACCCAGGCAGCTGCCTGTGCTTGGCAAGGAGCAGCTGCTGGATTCTTGCAATTGCCTGCAGTGCGCACAGAAGCCCGCTGCTCTGCTGCTTGGTTTTTCGCCTTCAGTCAATTACACACTGCTGAAGCTGAGGCAGGCAGTTCAGCTTTGCTGCTTTTCAGCATCTCAGCTGCCCTTCTGCTCTGTGACAGCTCTCCAGGTTTCTTGCCTTCGCCAGGCTGCAACGTGCCCGCTAGTAGCAAGAACTGGGCAGGAGTGGGCAGAGAGCAGGGCCATCTGCCAGCAGGTTGCAGCTTGCCCAGGAAAATGCAGTGTCCTTGGAATGTGCAGCAAATCTTATTTCCTGGCAAGGTCGGGCTAAGTGAGCAGTGCTGGTACACTTTCTCCTTGAGAACTGGAGCGGAAAAGCTTTTCGCTAAGATGTAGGCGAGCAGAGAGGCAGAATACGCAGCTCCGCAGCTGGCCGAAAGCAAGTGCCGCTTCCCGGCGTCTTTCGGCAAAAGCGGCGCTCCGGAGCTCACCGCTACCGCTCCACTGATCTGTGCGCGAAGTAGCCGCTTCTTGGCCTCCGGCAGCCGGAGATCGCGGTAGCTTGCAAGAGGCGAAGAACGAAGCCGCGAAGAAGCCGGCTTGTGTGCGAAGCTCGCACACAGCTGCAGGACGGTGGCTGCCGCTCTCCTGCCTCTTGAATTCACCCTTGGCATGCCAATGGAAGGTGTTCCAGGACAACCTTCCTGAGTTTTTATTGTAGTTTTCATGCATCCCTCCTTGGAAATTCTTGTTGCTCCCCAGAGGCTCCGAGATGCAGAGGACACGGTGGCAGCTGCTGAAAAGAAGGGCAACTGTGAGTTGGTCAAGAAGCAAGAACCTAGGCAGCTGCCTGTGCTTGGCAAGGAGCAGCTGCTGGATTCTTGCAATTGCCTTCAGTGCGCACAGAAGCCCGCTGCTCTGCTGCTTGGTTTTTCGCCTTCAGTCAATTACACACTGCTGAAGCTGAGGCAGGCAGTTCAGCTTTGCTGCTTTTCAGCATCTCAGCTGCCCTTCTGCTCTGTGACAGCTCTCCAGGTTTCTTGCCTTCGCCAGGCTGCAACGTGCCCGCTAGTACCAAGAACTGGGCAGGAGTGGGCAGAGAGCAGGGCCATCTGTCAGCAGGTTGCAGCTTGCCCAGGAAAATGCAGTGTCCTTGGAATGTGCAGCAAATCTTATTTCCTGGCAAGGTCGGGCTAAGTGAGCAGTGCTGGTACACTTTCTCCTTGAGAACTGGAGCGGAAAAGCTTTTCGCTAAGATGTAGGCGAGCAGAGAGGCAGAATACGCAGCTCCGCAGCTGGCCGAAAGCAAGTGCCGCTTCCCGGCGTCTTTCGGCAAAAGCGGCGCTTCGGAGCTCACCGCTGCCGCTCCACTGATCTGTGCGCGAAGTAGCCGCTTCTTGGCCTCCGGCAGCCGGAGATCGCGGTAGCTTGCAAGAGGCGAAGAACGAAGCCGCGAAGAAGCCGGCTTGTGTGCGAAGCTCGCACACAGCTGCAGGACGGTGGCTGCCGCTCTCCTGCCTCTTGAATTCACCCTTGGCATGCCAATGGAAGGTGTTCCAGGACAACCTTCCTGAGTTTTTATTTTAGTTTTCATGCATCCCACCTTGGAAATTCTCGTTGCTCCCCAGAGGCTCCGAGATGCAGAGAACACGGTGGCAGCTGCTGAAAAGAAGGGCAACTGTGAGTTGGTCAAGAAGCAAGAACCTAGGCAGCTGCCTGTGCTTGGCAAGGAGCAGCTGCTGGATTCTTGCAATTGCCTTCAGTGCGCACAGAAGCCCGCTGCTCTGCTGCTTGGTTTTTCGCCTTCAGTCAATTACACACTGCTGAAGCTGAGGCAGGCAGTTCAGCTTTGCTGCTTTTCAGCATCTCAGCTGCCCTTCTGCTCTGCGACAGCTCTCCAGGTTTCTTGCCTTCGCCAGGCTGCAACGTGCCCGCTAGTACCAAGAACTGGGCAGGAGTGGGCAGAGAGCAGGGCCATCTGCCAGCAGGTTGCAGCTTGCCCAGGAAAATGCAGTGTCCTTGGAATGTGCAGCAAATCTTATTTCCTGGCAAGGTCGGGCTAAGTGAGCACTGCTGGTACACTTTCTCCTTGAGAACTGGAGCGGAAAAGCTTTTCGCTAAGATGTAGGCGAGCAGAGAGGCAGAATACGCAGCTCCGCAGCTGGCCGAAAGCAAGTGCCGCTTGCCGGCGTCTTTCGGCAAAAGCGGCGCTTCGGAGCGCACCGCTGCCGCTCCAGTCATCTGTGCGCGAAGTAGCCGCTTCTTCGCCTCCGGCAGCCGGAGATCGCGGTAGCTTGCAAGAGGCGAAGAACGAAGCCGCGAAGAAGCCGGCTTGTGTGCGAAGCTCGCACACAGCTGCAGGACGGTGGCTGCCGCTCTCCTGCCTCTTGAATTCACCCTTGGCATGCCAATGGAAGGTGTTCCAGGACAACCTTCCTGAGTTTTTATTGTAGTTTTCATGCATCCCTCCTTGGAAATTCTTGTTGCTCCCCAGAGGCTCCGAGATGCAGAGAACACGGTGGCAGCTGCTGAAAAGAAGGGCAACTGTGAGTTGGTCAAGAAGCAAGAACACAGGCAGCTGCCTGTGCTTGGCAAGGAGCAGCTGCTGGATTCTTGCAATTGCCTTCAGTGCGCACAGAAGCCCGCTGCTCTGCTGCTTGGTTTTTCGCCTTCAGTCAATTACACACTGCTGAAGCTGAGGCAGGCAGTTCAGCTTTGCTGCTTTTCAGCATCTCAGCTGCCCTTCTGCTCTGTGACAGCTCTCCAGGTTTCTTGCCTTCGCCAGGCTGCAACGTGCCCGCTAGTAGCAAGAACTGGGCAGGAGTGGGCAGAGAGCACGGCCATCTGCCAGCAGGTTGCAGCTTGCCCAGGAAAATGCAGTGTCCTTGGAATGTGCAGCAAATCTTATTTCCTGGCAAGGTCGGGCTAAGTGAGCACTGCTGGTACACTTTCTCCTTGAGAACTGGAGCGGAAAAGCTTTTCGCTAAGATGTAGGCGAGCAGAGAGGCAGAATACGGAGCTCCGCAGCTGGCCGAAAGCAAGTGTCGCTTGCCGGCGTCTTTCGGCAAAAGCGGCGCTTCGGAGCGCACCGCTGCCGCTCCAGTCATCTGTGCGCGAAGTAGCCGCTTCTTGGCCTCCGGCAGCCGGAGATCGCGGTAGCTTGCAAGAGGCGAAGAACGAAGCCGCGAAGAAGCCGGCTTGTGTGCGAAGCTCGCACACAGCTGCAGGACGGTGGCTGCCGCTCTCCTGCCTCTTGAATTCACCCTTGGCATGCCAATGGAAGGTGTTCCAGGACAACCTTCCTGAGTTTTTATTGTAGTTTTCATGCATCCCTCCTTGGAAATTCTAGTTGCTCCCCAGAGGCTCCGAGATGCAGAGAACACGGTGGCAGCTGCTGAAAAGAAGGGCAACTGTGAGTTGGTCAAGAAGCAAGAACCTAGGCAGCTGCCTGTGCTTGGCAAGGAGCAGCTGCTGGATTCTTGCAATTGCCTTCAGTGCGCACAGAAGCCCGCTGCTCTGCTGCTTGGTTTTTCGCCTTCAGTCAATTACACACTGCTGAAGCTGAGGCAGGCAGTTCAGCTTTGCTGCTTTTCAGCATCTCAGCTGCCCTTCTGCTCTGTGACAGCTCTCCAAGTTTCTTGCCTTCGCCAGGCTGCAACGTGCCCGCTAGTACCAAGAACTGGGCAGGAGTGGGCAGAGAGCAGGGCCATCTGTCAGCAGGTTGCAGCTTGCCCAGGAAAATGCAGTGTCCTTGGAATGTGCAGCAAATCTTATTTCCTGGCAAGGTCGGGCTAAGTGAGCACTGCTGGTACACTTTCTCCTTGAGAACTGGATCGGAAAAGCTTTTCGCTAAGATGTAGGCGACTAGAGAGGCAGAATACGCAGCTCCGCAGCTGGCCGAAAGCAAGTGCCGCTTGCCGGCGTCTTTCGGCAAAAGCGGCGCTTCGGAGCGCACCGCTGCCGCTCCAGTCATCTGTGCGCGAAGTAGCCGCTTCTTGGCCTCCGGCAGCCGGAGATCGCGGTAGCTTGCAAGAGGCGAAGAACGAAGCCGCGAAGAAGCCGGCTTGTGTGCGAAGCTCGCACACAGCTGCAGGACGGTGGCTGCCGCTCTCCTGCCTCTTGAATTCACCCTTGGCATGCCAATGGAAGGTGTTCCAGGACAACCTTCCTGAGTTTTTATTGTAGTTTTCATGCATCCCTCCTTGGAAATTCTTGTTGCTCCCCAGAGGCTCCGAGATGCAGAGAACACGGTGGCAGCTGCTGAAAAGAAGGGCAACTGTGAGTTGGTCAAGAAGCAAGAACACAGGCAGCTGCCTGTGCTTGGCAAGGAGCAGCTGCTGGATTCTTGCAATTGCCTTCAGTGCGCACAGAAGCCCGCTGCTCTGCTGCTTGGTTTTTCGCCTTCAGTCAATTACACACTGCTGAAGCTGAGGCAGGCAGTTCAGCTTTGCTGCTTTTCAGCATCTCAGCTGCCCTTCTGCTCTGTGACAGCTCTCCAGGTTTCTTGCCTTCGCCAGGCTGCAACGTGCCCGCTAGTAGCAAGAACTGGGCAGGAGTGGGCAGAGAGCACGGCCATCTGCCAGCAGGTTGCAGCTTGCCCAGGAAAATGCAGTGTCCTTGGAATGTGCAGCAAATCTTATTTCCTGGCAAGGTCGGGCTAAGTGAGCACTGCTGGTACACTTTCTCCTTGAGAACTGGAGCGGAAAAGCTTTTCGCTAAGATGTAGGCGAGCAGAGAGGCAGAATACGGAGCTCCGCAGCTGGCCGAAAGCAAGTGTCGCTTGCCGGCGTCTTTCGGCAAAAGCGGCGCTTCGGAGCGCACCGCTGCCGCTCCAGTCATCTGTGCGCGAAGTAGCCGCTTCTTGGCCTCCGGCAGCCGGAGATCGCGGTAGCTTGCAAGAGGCGAAGAACGAAGCCGCGAAGAAGCCGGCTTGTGTGCGAAGCTCGCACACAGCTGCAGGACGGTGGCTGCCGCTCTCCTGCCTCTTGAATTCACCCTTGGCATGCCAATGGAAGGTGTTCCAGGACAACCTTCCTGAGTTTTTATTGTAGTTTTCATGCATCCCTCCTTGGAAATTCTAGTTGCTCCCCAGAGGCTCCGAGATGCAGAGAACACGGTGGCAGCTGCTGAAAAGAAGGGCAACTGTGAGTTGGTCAAGAAGCAAGAACCTAGGCAGCTGCCTGTGCTTGGCAAGGAGCAGCTGCTGGATTCTTGCAATTGCCTTCAGTGCGCACAGAAGCCCGCTGCTCTGCTGCTTGGTTTTTCGCCTTCAGTCAATTACACACTGCTGAAGCTGAGGCAGGCAGTTCAGCTTTGCTGCTTTTCAGCATCTCAGCTGCCCTTCTGCTCTGTGACAGCTCTCCAAGTTTCTTGCCTTCGCCAGGCTGCAACGTGCCCGCTAGTACCAAGAACTGGGCAGGAGTGGGCAGAGAGCAGGGCCATCTGTCAGCAGGTTGCAGCTTGCCCAGGAAAATGCAGTGTCCTTGGAATGTGCAGCAAATCTTATTTCCTGGCAAGGTCGGGCTAAGTGAGCACTGCTGGTACACTTTCTCCTTGAGAACTGGATCGGAAAAGCTTTTCGCTAAGATGTAGGCGACTAGAGAGGCAGAATACGCAGCTCCGCAGCTGGCCGAAAGCAAGTGCCGCTTGCCGGCGTCTTTCGGCAAAAGCGGCGCTTCGGAGCGCACCGCTGCCGCTCCAGTCATCTGTGCGCGAAGTAGCCGCTTCTTGGCCTCCGGCAGCCGGAGATCGCGGTAGCTTGCAAGAGGCGAAGAACGAAGCCGCGAAGAAGCCGGCTTGTGTGCGAAGCTCGCACACAGCTGCAGGACGGTGGCTGCCGCTCTCCTGCCTCTTGAATTCACCCTTGGCATGCCAATGGAAGGTGTTCCAGGACAACCTTCCTGAGTTTTTATTGTAGTTTTCATGCATCCCTCCTTGGAAATTCTTGTTGCTCCCCAGAGGCTCCGAGATGCAGAGAACACGGTGGCAGCTGCTGAAAAGAAGGGCAACTGTGAGTTGGTCAAGAAGCAAGAACACAGGCAGCTGCCTGTGCTTGGCAAGGAGCAGCTGCTGGATTCTTGCAATTGCCTTCAGTGCGCACAGAAGCCCGCTGCTCTGCTGCTTGGTTTTTCGCCTTCAGTCAATTACACACTGCTGAAGCTGAGGCAGGCAGTTCAGCTTTGCTGCTTTTCAGCATCTCAGCTGCCCTTCTGCTCTGTGACAGCTCTCCAGGTTTCTTGCCTTCGCCAGGCTGCAACGTGCCCGCTAGTAGCAAGAACTGGGCAGGAGTGGGCAGAGAGCACGGCCATCTGCCAGCAGGTTGCAGCTTGCCCAGGAAAATGCAGTGTCCTTGGAATGTGCAGCAAATCTTATTTCCTGGCAAGGTCGGGCTAAGTGAGCACTGCTGGTACACTTTCTCCTTGAGAACTGGAGCGGAAAAGCTTTTCGCTAAGATGTAGGCGAGCAGAGAGGCAGAATACGGAGCTCCGCAGCTGGCCGAAAGCAAGTGTCGCTTGCCGGCGTCTTTCGGCAAAAGCGGCGCTTCGGAGCGCACCGCTGCCGCTCCAGTCATCTGTGCGCGAAGTAGCCGCTTCTTGGCCTCCGGCAGCCGGAGATCGCGGTAGCTTGCAAGAGGCGAAGAACGAAGCCGCGAAGAAGCCGGCTTGTGTGCGAAGCTCGCACACAGCTGCAGGACGGTGGCTGCCGCTCTCCTGCCTCTTGAATTCACCCTTGGCATGCCAATGGAAGGTGTTCCAGGACAACCTTCCTGAGTTTTTATTGTAGTTTTCATGCATCCCTCCTTGGAAATTCTAGTTGCTCCCCAGAGGCTCCGAGATGCAGAGAACACGGTGGCAGCTGCTGAAAAGAAGGGCAACTGTGAGTTGGTCAAGAAGCAAGAACCTAGGCAGCTGCCTGTGCTTGGCAAGGAGCAGCTGCTGGATTCTTGCAATTGCCTTCAGTGCGCACAGAAGCCCGCTGCTCTGCTGCTTGGTTTTTCGCCTTCAGTCAATTACACACTGCTGAAGCTGAGGCAGGCAGTTCAGCTTTGCTGCTTTTCAGCATCTCAGCTGCCCTTCTGCTCTGTGACAGCTCTCCAAGTTTCTTGCCTTCGCCAGGCTGCAACGTGCCCGCTAGTACCAAGAACTGGGCAGGAGTGGGCAGAGAGCAGGGCCATCTGTCAGCAGGTTGCAGCTTGCCCAGGAAAATGCAGTGTCCTTGGAATGTGCAGCAAATCTTATTTCCTGGCAAGGTCGGGCTAAGTGAGCACTGCTGGTACACTTTCTCCTTGAGAACTGGATCGGAAAAGCTTTTCGCTAAGATGTAGGCGACTAGAGAGGCAGAATACGCAGCTCCGCAGCTGGCCGAAAGCAAGTGCCGCTTGCCGGCGTCTTTCGGCAAAAGCGGCGCTTCGGAGCGCACCGCTGCCGCTCCAGTCATCTGTGCGCGAAGTAGCCGCTTCTTGGCCTCCGGCAGCCGGAGATCGCGGTAGCTTGCAAGAGGCGAAGAACGAAGCCGCGAAGAAGCCGGCTTGTGTGCGAAGCTCGCACACAGCTGCAGGACGGTGGCTGCCGCTCTCCTGCCTCTTGAATTCACCCTTGGCATGCCAATGGAAGGTGTTCCAGGACAACCTTCCTGAGTTTTTATTGTAGTTTTCATGCATCCCTCCTTGGAAATTCTTGTTGCTCCCCAGAGGCTCCGAGATGCAGAGAACACGGTGGCAGCTGCTGAAAAGAAGGGCAACTGTGAGTTGGTCAAGAAGCAAGAACACAGGCAGCTGCCTGTGCTTGGCAAGGAGCAGCTGCTGGATTCTTGCAATTGCCTTCAGTGCGCACAGAAGCCCGCTGCTCTGCTGCTTGGTTTTTCGCCTTCAGTCAATTACACACTGCTGAAGCTGAGGCAGGCAGTTCAGCTTTGCTGCTTTTCAGCATCTCAGCTGCCCTTCTGCTCTGTGACAGCTCTCCAGGTTTCTTGCCTTCGCCAGGCTGCAACGTGCCCGCTAGTAGCAAGAACTGGGCAGGAGTGGGCAGAGAGCACGGCCATCTGCCAGCAGGTTGCAGCTTGCCCAGGAAAATGCAGTGTCCTTGGAATGTGCAGCAAATCTTATTTCCTGGCAAGGTCGGGCTAAGTGAGCACTGCTGGTACACTTTCTCCTTGAGAACTGGAGCGGAAAAGCTTTTCGCTAAGATGTAGGCGAGCAGAGAGGCAGAATACGGAGCTCCGCAGCTGGCCGAAAGCAAGTGTCGCTTGCCGGCGTCTTTCGGCAAAAGCGGCGCTTCGGAGCGCACCGCTGCCGCTCCAGTCATCTGTGCGCGAAGTAGCCGCTTCTTGGCCTCCGGCAGCCGGAGATCGCGGTAGCTTGCAAGAGGCGAAGAACGAAGCCGCGAAGAAGCCGGCTTGTGTGCGAAGCTCGCACACAGCTGCAGGACGGTGGCTGCCGCTCTCCTGCCTCTTGAATTCACCCTTGGCATGCCAATGGAAGGTGTTCCAGGACAACCTTCCTGAGTTTTTATTGTAGTTTTCATGCATCCCTCCTTGGAAATTCTAGTTGCTCCCCAGAGGCTCCGAGATGCAGAGAACACGGTGGCAGCTGCTGAAAAGAAGGGCAACTGTGAGTTGGTCAAGAAGCAAGAACCTAGGCAGCTGCCTGTGCTTGGCAAGGAGCAGCTGCTGGATTCTTGCAATTGCCTTCAGTGCGCACAGAAGCCCGCTGCTCTGCTGCTTGGTTTTTCGCCTTCAGTCAATTACACACTGCTGAAGCTGAGGCAGGCAGTTCAGCTTTGCTGCTTTTCAGCATCTCAGCTGCCCTTCTGCTCTGTGACAGCTCTCCAAGTTTCTTGCCTTCGCCAGGCTGCAACGTGCCCGCTAGTACCAAGAACTGGGCAGGAGTGGGCAGAGAGCAGGGCCATCTGTCAGCAGGTTGCAGCTTGCCCAGGAAAATGCAGTGTCCTTGGAATGTGCAGCAAATCTTATTTCCTGGCAAGGTCGGGCTAAGTGAGCACTGCTGGTACACTTTCTCCTTGAGAACTGGATCGGAAAAGCTTTTCGCTAAGATGTAGGCGACTAGAGAGGCAGAATACGCAGCTCCGCAGCTGGCCGAAAGCAAGTGCCGCTTGCCGGCGTCTTTCGGCAAAAGCGGCGCTTCGGAGCGCACCGCTGCCGCTCCAGTCATCTGTGCGCGAAGTAGCCGCTTCTTGGCCTCCGGCAGCCGGAGATCGCGGTAGCTTGCAAGAGGCGAAGAACGAAGCCGCGAAGAAGCCGGCTTGTGTGCGAAGCTCGCACACAGCTGCAGGACGGTGGCTGCCGCTCTCCTGCCTCTTGAATTCACCCTTGGCATGCCAATGGAAGGTGTTCCAGGACAACCTTCCTGAGTTTTTATTGTAGTTTTCATGCATCCCTCCTTGGAAATTCTTGTTGCTCCCCAGAGGCTCCGAGATGCAGAGAACACGGTGGCAGCTGCTGAAAAGAAGGGCAACTGTGAGTTGGTCAAGAAGCAAGAACACAGGCAGCTGCCTGTGCTTGGCAAGGAGCAGCTGCTGGATTCTTGCAATTGCCTTCAGTGCGCACAGAAGCCCGCTGCTCTGCTGCTTGGTTTTTCGCCTTCAGTCAATTACACACTGCTGAAGCTGAGGCAGGCAGTTCAGCTTTGCTGCTTTTCAGCATCTCAGCTGCCCTTCTGCTCTGTGACAGCTCTCCAGGTTTCTTGCCTTCGCCAGGCTGCAACGTGCCCGCTAGTAGCAAGAACTGGGCAGGAGTGGGCAGAGAGCACGGCCATCTGCCAGCAGGTTGCAGCTTGCCCAGGAAAATGCAGTGTCCTTGGAATGTGCAGCAAATCTTATTTCCTGGCAAGGTCGGGCTAAGTGAGCACTGCTGGTACACTTTCTCCTTGAGAACTGGAGCGGAAAAGCTTTTCGCTAAGATGTAGGCGAGCAGAGAGGCAGAATACGGAGCTCCGCAGCTGGCCGAAAGCAAGTGTCGCTTGCCGGCGTCTTTCGGCAAAAGCGGCGCTTCGGAGCGCACCGCTGCCGCTCCAGTCATCTGTGCGCGAAGTAGCCGCTTCTTGGCCTCCGGCAGCCGGAGATCGCGGTAGCTTGCAAGAGGCGAAGAACGAAGCCGCGAAGAAGCCGGCTTGTGTGCGAAGCTCGCACACAGCTGCAGGACGGTGGCTGCCGCTCTCCTGCCTCTTGAATTCACCCTTGGCATGCCAATGGAAGGTGTTCCAGGACAACCTTCCTGAGTTTTTATTGTAGTTTTCATGCATCCCTCCTTGGAAATTCTAGTTGCTCCCCAGAGGCTCCGAGATGCAGAGAACACGGTGGCAGCTGCTGAAAAGAAGGGCAACTGTGAGTTGGTCAAGAAGCAAGAACCTAGGCAGCTGCCTGTGCTTGGCAAGGAGCAGCTGCTGGATTCTTGCAATTGCCTTCAGTGCGCACAGAAGCCCGCTGCTCTGCTGCTTGGTTTTTCGCCTTCAGTCAATTACACACTGCTGAAGCTGAGGCAGGCAGTTCAGCTTTGCTGCTTTTCAGCATCTCAGCTGCCCTTCTGCTCTGTGACAGCTCTCCAAGTTTCTTGCCTTCGCCAGGCTGCAACGTGCCCGCTAGTACCAAGAACTGGGCAGGAGTGGGCAGAGAGCAGGGCCATCTGTCAGCAGGTTGCAGCTTGCCCAGGAAAATGCAGTGTCCTTGGAATGTGCAGCAAATCTTATTTCCTGGCAAGGTCGGGCTAAGTGAGCACTGCTGGTACACTTTCTCCTTGAGAACTGGATCGGAAAAGCTTTTCGCTAAGATGTAGGCGACTAGAGAGGCAGAATACGCAGCTCCGCAGCTGGCCGAAAGCAAGTGCCGCTTGCCGGCGTCTTTCGGCAAAAGCGGCGCTTCGGAGCGCACCGCTGCCGCTCCAGTCATCTGTGCGCGAAGTAGCCGCTTCTTGGCCTCCGGCAGCCGGAGATCGCGGTAGCTTGCAAGAGGCGAAGAACGAAGCCGCGAAGAAGCCGGCTTGTGTGCGAAGCTCGCACACAGCTGCAGGACGGTGGCTGCCGCTCTCCTGCCTCTTGAATTCACCCTTGGCATGCCAATGGAAGGTGTTCCAGGACAACCTTCCTGAGTTTTTATTGTAGTTTTCATGCATCCCTCCTTGGAAATTCTTGTTGCTCCCCAGAGGCTCCGAGATGCAGAGAACACGGTGGCAGCTGCTGAAAAGAAGGGCAACTGTGAGTTGGTCAAGAAGCAAGAACACAGGCAGCTGCCTGTGCTTGGCAAGGAGCAGCTGCTGGATTCTTGCAATTGCCTTCAGTGCGCACAGAAGCCCGCTGCTCTGCTGCTTGGTTTTTCGCCTTCAGTCAATTACACACTGCTGAAGCTGAGGCAGGCAGTTCAGCTTTGCTGCTTTTCAGCATCTCAGCTGCCCTTCTGCTCTGTGACAGCTCTCCAGGTTTCTTGCCTTCGCCAGGCTGCAACGTGCCCGCTAGTAGCAAGAACTGGGCAGGAGTGGGCAGAGAGCACGGCCATCTGCCAGCAGGTTGCAGCTTGCCCAGGAAAATGCAGTGTCCTTGGAATGTGCAGCAAATCTTATTTCCTGGCAAGGTCGGGCTAAGTGAGCACTGCTGGTACACTTTCTCCTTGAGAACTGGAGCGGAAAAGCTTTTCGCTAAGATGTAGGCGAGCAGAGAGGCAGAATACGGAGCTCCGCAGCTGGCCGAAAGCAAGTGTCGCTTGCCGGCGTCTTTCGGCAAAAGCGGCGCTTCGGAGCGCACCGCTGCCGCTCCAGTCATCTGTGCGCGAAGTAGCCGCTTCTTGGCCTCCGGCAGCCGGAGATCGCGGTAGCTTGCAAGAGGCGAAGAACGAAGCCGCGAAGAAGCCGGCTTGTGTGCGAAGCTCGCACACAGCTGCAGGACGGTGGCTGCCGCTCTCCTGCCTCTTGAATTCACCCTTGGCATGCCAATGGAAGGTGTTCCAGGACAACCTTCCTGAGTTTTTATTGTAGTTTTCATGCATCCCTCCTTGGAAATTCTAGTTGCTCCCCAGAGGCTCCGAGATGCAGAGAACACGGTGGCAGCTGCTGAAAAGAAGGGCAACTGTGAGTTGGTCAAGAAGCAAGAACCTAG
Organism: Vidua macroura; assembly: GCF_024509145.1. Lineage (NCBI taxonomy): Eukaryota > Metazoa > Chordata > Aves > Passeriformes > Viduidae > Vidua > Vidua macroura. The sequence goes on along the minus strand of NC_071573.1, from coordinate 41,246,080 downwards.
GCAGCTGCCTGTGCTTGGCAAGGAGCAGCTGCTGGATTCTTGCAATTGCCTTCAGTGCGCACAGAAGCCCGCTGCTCTGCTGCTTGGTTTTTCGCCTTCAGTCAATTACACACTGCTGAAGCTGAGGCAGGCAGTTCAGCTTTGCTGCTTTTCAGCATCTCAGCTGCTTTCTGCTCTGTGACAGCTCTCCAAGTTTCTTGCCTTCGCCAGGCTGCAACGTGCCCGCTAGTACCAAGAACTGGGCAGGAGTGGGCAGAGAGCAGGGCCATCTGTCAGCAGGTTGCAGCTTGCCCAGGAAAATGCAGTGTCCTTGGAATGTGCAGCAAATCTTATTTCCTGGCAAGGTCGGGCTAAGTGAGCACTGCTGGTACACTTTCTCCTTGAGAACTGGATCGGAAAAGCTTTTCGCTAAGATGTAGGCGACTAGAGAGGCAGAATACGCAGCTCCGCAGCTGGCCGAAAGCAAGTGCCGCTTGCCGGCGTCTTTCGGCAAAAGCGGCGCTTCGGAGCGCACCGCTGCCGCTCCAGTCATCTGTGCGCGAAGTAGCCGCTTCTTGGCCTCCGGCAGCCGGAGATCGCGGTAGCTTGCAAGAGGCGAAGAACGAAGCCGCGAAGAAGCCGGCTTGTGTGCGAAGCTCGCACACAGCTGCAGGACGGTGGCTGCCGCTCTCCTGCCTCTTGAATTCACCCTTGGCATGCCAATGGAAGGTGTTCCAGGACAACCTTCCTGAGTTTTTATTGTAGTTTTCATGCATCCCTCCTTGGAAATTCTTGTTGCTCCCCAGAGGCTCCGAGATGCAGAGAACACGGTGGCAGCTGCTGAAAAGAAGGGCAACTGTGAGTTGGTCAAGAAGCAAGAACACAGGCAGCTGCCTGTGCTTGGCAAGGAGCAGCTGCTGGATTCTTGCAATTGCCTTCAGTGCGCACAGAAGCCCGCTGCTCTGCTGCTTGGTTTTTCGCCTTCAGTCAATTACACACTGCTGAAGCTGAGGCAGGCAGTTCAGCTTTGCTGCTTTTCAGCATCTCAGCTGCCCTTCTGCTCTGTGACAGCTCTCCAGGTTTCTTGCCTTCGCCAGGCTGCAACGTGCCCGCTAGTACCAAGAACTGGGCAGGAGTGGGCAGAGAGCAGGGCCATCTGTCAGCAGGTTGCAGCTTGCCCAGGAAAATGCAGTGTCCTTGGAATGTGCAGCAAATCTTATTTCCTGGCAAGGTCGGGCTAAGTGAGCAGTGCTGGTACACTTTCTCCTTGAGAACTGGAGCGGAAAAGCTTTTCGCTAAGATGTAGGCGAGCAGAGAGGCAGAATACGGAGCTCCGCAGCTGGCCGAAAGCAAGTGCCGCTTGCCGGCGTCTTTCGGCAAAAGCGGCGCTTCGGAGCGCACCGCTGCCGCTCCAGTCATCTGTGCGCGAAGTAGCCGCTTCTTGGCCTCCGGCAGCCGGAGATCGCGGTAGCTTGCAAGAGGCGAAGAACGAAGCCGCGAAGAAGCCGGCTTGTGTGCGAAGCTCGCACACAGCTGCAGGACGGTGGCTGCCGCTCTCCTGCCTCTTGAATTCACCCTTGGCATGCCAATGGAAGGTGTTCCAGGACAACCTTCCTGAGTTTTTATTGTAGTTTTCATGCATCCCTCCTTGGAAATTCTTGTTGCTCCCCAGAGGCTCCGAGATGCAGAGAACACGGTGGCAGCTGCTGAAAAGAAGGGCAACTGTGAGTTGGTCAAGAAGCAAGAACCTAGGCAGCTGCCTGTGCTTGGCAAGGAGCAGCTGCTGGATTCTTGCAATTGCCTTCAGTGCGCACAGAAGCCCGCTGCTCTGCTGCTTGGTTTTTCGCCTTCAGTCAATTACACACTGCTGAAGCTGAGGCAGGCAGTTCAGCTTTGCTGCTTTTCAGCATCTCAGCTGCCCTTCTGCTCTGTGACAGCTCTCCAAGTTTCTTGCCTTCGCCAGGCTGCAACGTGCCCGCTAGTACCAAGAACTGGGCAGGAGTGGGCAGAGAGCAGGGCCATCTGTCAGCAGGTTGCAGCTTGCCCAGGAAAATGCAGTGTCCTTGGAATGTGCAGCAAATCTTATTTCCTGGCAAGGTCGGGCTAAGTGAGCAGTGCTGGTACACTTTCTCCTTGAGAACTGGAGCGGAAAAGCTTTTCGCTAAGATGTAGGCGAGCAGAGAGGCAGAATACGCAGCTCCGCAGCTGGCCGAAAGCAAGTGCCGCTTCCCGGCGTCTTTCGGCAAAAGCGGCGCTCCGGAGCTCACCGCTGCCGCTCCAGGGATCTGTGCGCGAAGTAGCCGCTTCTTCGCCTCCGGCAGCCGGAGATCGCGGTAGCTTGCAAGAGGCGAAGAACGAAGCCGCGAAGAAGCCGGCTTGTGTGCGAAGCTCGCACACAGCTGCAGGACGGTGGCTGCTGCTCTCCTGCCTCTTGAATTCACCCTTGGCATGCCAATGGAAGGTGTTCCAGGACAACCTTCCTGAGTTTTTATTTTAGTTTTCATGCATCCCACCTTGGAAATTCTCGTTGCTCCCCAGAGGCTCCGAGATGCAGAGAACACGGTGGCAGCTGCTGAAAAGAAGGGCAACTGTGAGTTGGTCAAGAAGCAAGAACCTAGGCAGCTGCCTGTGCTTGGCAAGGAGCAGCTGCTGGATTCTTGCAATTGCCTTCAGTGCGCACAGAAGCCCGCTGCTCTGCTGCTTGGTTTTTCGCCTTCAGTCAATTGCACATTGCTGAAGCTGAGGCAGGGCTGTTCAGCTTTGCTGCTTTTCAGCATCTCAGCTGCTTTCTGCTCTGTGACAGCTCTCGAGATGAAATAGAGATTTTTAGAGTTGGGTTAACAAAATGAATTAAGCATTTCTAATTTAGCTTGTAGAGTTATGTGTTGAATTTTCAACCTTTTGCTTAAGAAACCTCTGCCTAGTACAATGGGCAAAGGAAAATGCAAATTTCTGAAGCTTCTTGCATAAAGAACAATACCAGAAGAAGCAAAGAACCCAGATAAAGAAGCTCCTCTGTCTCCAAGCCTATCAAGACTGACAGACGTACTCAGAGAAGCACCAAAGGACCAAAAGCGCACGCGCAGAGAGGAAAAGTTCAAAAGTTCAATCATGAGGAAGACCACAATCGTCAGCCTCAGGACCACCAAGAGACCCCCGTACGACCACCACAGCAAACCACGCATGCCCAGAAGGCCGTGGACTTACTTAGCATGAGAAGCGAGGACAGGCGGGGCCAGGGGTTGAATATGCATGAAAAAGTTGTGCAATGTATTGCATATGGAACGTCTTTAAGAATAAAAGTGTGGGTCAGACTGAGGCTCGGGGCACAAGTTTTGGAGAGCTATCTCACTTGTGCCGGGCGCTGACATACATACCCACTTCATAACTACCCCAGGTCATGGAGTCTATTGATTTCTTCCGCGTATCGTTTCAGTTGGCGACCACGAAGGGACTGCTCTGCTCACCCGCAGGTCCGGTTGGGAGCAGACACCCTCAGGCGCCACGGGGCTTTTCCCCGGAGGGACTCTGCGCCTCGGCTGTACACTGCGGGGAGCAGACCACGGCCCGTTGACTAGCGGATGAAAGCGGTATGTGTTAATTTATTTTCTTACGGTTGGCACTGATAAGTCGCAAAAAGATGTTTTTGCGCGCAGGTTTGCCTAGGGGCTTGCAAGCAGACCGCCATCGGGGGAGAGGCCGGCGGCGGGAGGACCTCCCCAGCTGATAGCGCGGCTCGGGGAGGGCGAAATCGCGATTTCAGTGTGTGGTGTGTGTCCTGATTGCAGTGTAGTGTGTCTGTTACGTCCGGACGTGCGTGCTTGTGCGTGTGTGTGTATGTGTGAGTGGAACGGTGAAGCGCGGTGCGGCCTTGCTAAGATACAGAGAGGCGGCGCGGCGGTGCTAGAGAGCGCATGCGCAGGGCAGCTCTCAGCCCACACTACCTGATAGTGCGGGTAGTGCGCACTCTACCTGATAGAGCGGGTGGTGCGCATGCGTGGCACGGGCTGTCTCTGGCGAGCTGGGGGAGCGCGGCGCGGGGCTTAAGTCGGGGCTTGCAAAGTTGCTTTAGGCGCGGCCCAGCTGATAGCGCAGCGGGCGCGCGGGCACAAGCCGCGGTTTGAGGAGCCGCTTTGAACCCCGCTAGCTGATAGCGCAGCTAGTGGGAGCGTGGTACAAGCTAGGAGTTACAAGCACCGCTTACAAGCATCGCTAGTTGGTAAAAAGCTTGCAAAAGTAGCCAGCGAGCCCGGCTGGGCTAAGAGTTAAGTGTTTGTTATACAATAGCACTGCCCTTCAGTGTTAAAAGCTGTCACTGGGGCAGGAGGAGGGGTTGGGGAAGGCAGTCTAGGGTTGCCATGGGAAACAGCAGTTGTATGAGTTCTCCACCCCCTTTTGGAAGAGAATTGTACCCTCCCCCTGTCCTGTCAGTTATTGTTCAAGTCTGCCCCTTAGCCTAGAATCTTCTCTGTTCCACGTTTTCCCTTTGGTTCTTCCACCAAGAACACTCCTTTCCCTTTTCCCCACTGGTTAATGTTATATTTCCCCTCCCTTTAGCCTTCTCCCGATTGTACCCTCGAATGCTAAACCCTCCTACCCCTACGCAGTAAAAGAATCCTCAGCCCGCCCTTCGGGGCTCTCGGAATCTGCCTCCCTTCTGCTTCGTTGTCTCCCTGTTTGCCCCTTCTGCGACCCTTCAATCAACGAGCAGGATTTCAGCAGCCCGAGTGTCCCTCCCGTTCTTCTGGTGGACCCTCAGATGTACCAGCTATCCGAGCTTCGTGCCGAGTGGCTAAAAGCCCCCACGGCTCGGCAACTGGGAGATCCTTTGCATTACAGGGCGAATAAAGGGGGGATGAATGTGTGTGAATGAGAGGCTGTAAGAGCCCGTCTGAAGCCCCTCATTTTCCATTCTGCCTTCCGATTGCCACAAGAAAGAATCCCTTCCCCCACTGTAGTTCCGGCTTAGAACAGGACACAGCACAGGTGGAACCACTGAACCGTCATGCTGGCTGTTCCCAACAAGGCCTGGTAAGAACTTGGCAAGGACTTGGCAAGGACTTGGCAAAGACCTGACATGGAGCCAGCACGGGACAGCCTGATGCGCGGCCTGCTTCTAATCTCCGTTCTTAAGCCAAATGAACTTTTGGGGTGACTCTCGCGGTCCTTCATTGAAGACCCCTCATCTGCCTCGTTACCACTGTGACAAAGAAAGAATGAGAACCCTCCTCCCAAGGACTGAGACTGAGACCCCTGCTATAGGGAGGAGGGGAAATTGGTGGTCTGACCACTAATGACATGACCTGTTTCCCTTCAGTGATTCAAATGGACTTATTCTTCATTGTGTATTCGTCTTGCTTTGGTGGTTTCTGTGGACTCACCCGTTCCCTCGGGGCGATTACAATGGACTTGTTCCCCCCCTCTCTCCTCTGTGGACTATAATTGGAGCCCCGAGTCGACCAGAACTTCGAAGACTCCCCCGACACGACAGAGGGATCCCCATCGTCCGGAGCACTGAGGATCTCGCCTGTGTTGGTAGCTATTCCCATATCCCTCTTCTCTCTCTAACCTTTTATCTCCTTTCAGATCCCCACTATCGCGTTTACTGTTTTGGCTCCTACTAAAGGTGCATTTGTTGTGATTAACTGATAGTCCCTTGTTGTTTGCCTTTGTTGCACTTTTGGGATGGGTGAAAAGAACCATCACGACACCCCGCAAGAAGCGGATCGTGACAGAGGCGGGCTGGTTACCCCAGACCTGCTAAGCGAGAGCGGCAGTCTCCCATGCTGCGTTTCCGTCTTTTTCGCGAGAAAAGCGGCCAGTAAAGAGACGAAGCGAGTGATAAAAAGAGTGAGAGAACCCCCCCTGGGACTGGGTCTCGGAGAAAGAGTGGGACCCCTTAGTGGGGGGGGGGGGGGGGGGGGGGGAGTAAAAGGTAATTAATTAGAAAAAAAAATGAATTAAAAGGTAAAAAGAGGGTCTTCTTGGCATAATCTATTGGGGAAAAATAAAAGGTAAAATGTGTAGGAGGGGCCCCTAAAAATTCTGCTGGATTGAGGGATAAGAATGCCCATGAACATCCAAGATCAAACCTGCTGGATTGAGGGATTAATGTTCCAAGAGCATCCAGGGTTGATTCAAACCTGCTGGATTGAGGGATTAATGTTCCAAGAGCATCCAGGGTTAAGTCAAACCTGCTGGGTTGAGGGATTAACATTGCAAGAGCACCCAGAATTAAGTTTGCTGGGTTGTTGAGAGCACCCAAGATTGAGTAAAAATTTTGCCAGTTTGAAGAGAAGTCTGACAGGATCTAGAGTTGGGAACCACACAGCTAGATTGAGGGGTATCCAAGAACACTGGGACTAGCCAGGGACACCTACAAGTGTAATAGGTGTGTTGAAAAAGAAAAGGTACCTTGTTGTTGTGGTTGTTTTGTTATGTGTAAGAGTAAGTAAAATAAAGTTAAGTGAATGTAGACGAAGGAAAGTATATGTATGCATCCTGCCCTGTTAAGCAGCCTCACTGTGCTTCCCTGCTGTCACCGACAAACACAAGTTACGAACCCTCAGAACTGAAAAAGTTCAATCAAATATTGCTTCCATTGATGACCATGATATTGTCTATAATACCTTGTTCCAACTTATGTTATGTAAGTGTTAATACCCCTATCCTACCAGTTGGTAAACCTGATGGGTCATACCGGTTAGTACAGGATCTGCGGGCCATAAACAAGGTCACGGAGGATCTGTATCCTGTGGTGGCCAATCCCTACACGTTATTAACTTGCTTAACAGCCGAGCTAACTTGGTTTACCGTTTTAGATTTAAAAGATGCCTTCTTTTGCCTTCCTATCCATGAAGCCAGAAAATTTTTGCATTTGAATGGGAAAATCCTAAGAGCGGGCCAAGAACTCAACTGACATGGACCAGACTCCCACAAGGATTCAAAAACTCACCCACTTTGTTTGGAGAACAACTTGCAAAAGAATTAGAGACCTGAGAAGCCCCTCCAGAGGAAGGGAAGTTGCTAGAGTACGTAGATGACATCCTGATAGCCACACGGACAAGGGAAGCATGCACGGCCTGGACGATAAGCCTCTTGAACTTTTTGGGGCTCCAAGGGTACCGAGTATCAAAGAAAAAAGCCCAAGTAGTAAAACAGAAAGTAACTTCTCTGGGTTACGAAGTCAGTGCTAGACAACGTACCTTGGGCCAAAGCCGGAAGGAGGCAATATGCCAGACCCCAAAACCTCAGACGGTAAAGGAACTACGAACTTTCCTGAGGATGACAGGGTGGTGCAGGTTATGGATCTATAACTATGGACTGTTTGTTAAGCCCTTCTATGAACTGATTGCAACTGAAAGCAGGAACATCCAAGAGACAAAGGAAGCTACGCAAGCTTTCAACCAGCTGAAAAAAGCCCTCATGTCAGCTCCAGCCCTGAGATTGCCAGACGTGAGTAAGCCTTCCCTTTTATTCTCCCATGAGAAGCAAGGAATCGCCTTAGGAATACTAGCACAGGACCTCGGCCCATATCGGAGAGCAGTGGCTTACTTCTCTAAGCAATTGGATACAGCAGCTAAAGGGTGGCCTGGGTGCCTCAGAGCTGTTGCAGCAGTCGTACTGAACATCCAAGAGGCACACAAATTCACCCTAGGCCAGAAAAGAACTGTGCTAGTGTCTCACACAGTGTCTGCAGTGCTAGAGGTAAAAGGTGGGCATTGGCTTTCCCCACAACGGCTCCTGAGATACCAAGCTATCATAGTGGAGCAAGATGATGTAGAGATAGTAGTGACTAACATTGTCAATCCAGCCTCCTTCCTCAGTAGAAACCAAGGGGAACCAGTGGAACATGACTGCCTGGAGACCATTGAAGCCACCTACTCCAGCTGCCCTGACTCGAAGGACACCCCTCTCGAGAATGCAGAAGTCTCGTTTACTGATGGAAGCAGTTATATCATCAGTGGAAAACGGCACGCCGGGTAGGCAGTTCCAACGTGCAAGGAAGTAATGTCATCTGGGCCCCTGCCAACAAATACCTCTGCACAGAAGGCCGAGATAATTGCTCTAACTGGGGCCCTAGAATTGGCAAGAGGGAAAGAAATAAACATATACACGGACTCGAAGTATGCATTTGGAGTAGTGCATGCTCACAGAGCCATTTAGAAAGAGAGAGGACTGCTGAAGTCTCAAGGGAAAAATATTAAAGATGCATCAGAAGTACTGCGACTTCTAGAAGCAGTCCAGTTGCCAGAGAAAGTAGCGATCATGCACATTAAGGCACATCAGAAGATCAACTCAGAATTGGAAGAAGGAAACGAGCTGGCAGATAGGGAAGCAAAAGAAGCAGCAAGACGGGCACATTTCCCCTAAAGGTAAGCCAAGATACAACAAACCAGAAAAAAAATTAATCTATGAGCAAAAAGGAGACTATAACCAAGAGGGATGGGCCACCATAGAAGGAAAATTAGTTCTACCCTCCTATTTATGATGGTCCCTAATAAAGGAAGAACACCAGAAAACCATTGGGGTATTGATGCTCTAGCATAACTAGACATTTACAACTCGACAATGTGACCTTTGCCTCCAGACCAACCCCAAAAATACTCCCAAACCAAAGCTTAGCCAGATTAGGAAGGGTCATGGGCCGGAGCAGCAATGGCAGATTGATTGTACAGAATTGCCAAGAAAAGGGGGGTATACGTTTTTCCTGGTGCTAACAGATACCTTTTCAGGATGGCCAGAAGCATTCCCCACCAGGACTTCTAAAGCTCAAGAAGTAACTAAGGTATTGGTACAAGAAAACATACCACGCTTTAGAGTCCTGGCCACAATCTCCTCAAATAGAGGACCACATTTTATTGTAAAATTCGTGCAACAAGTTAGCCAATACTTGAACATAGACTGAGAACTTCACACCCCATATAACCCACAATCAAGTGGTCAGGTAAAAAAAATGAATCATTTGATCAAACAACAAATTGTACAATTGGGACAAGAAGCTAATTTGTCATGGACTCAATCCCTCCCATTAGCACTACTGCAGATCCGAACCAAACCCAAGACTAAAGAAAAGCTAAACCACTTTGACTTGCTTTATGAAAAACCATATGGGGTGCGAAAGAGAATGTCTAGCCAAGACATGTCACTAACCTCCTGTATGTTAAGTCTCTTAACTTGGTGTATCCAGCACCAATCACTAGCTAATAAACACAAGTCATAACTAGTGAAATACACTGTTTAGAAGACTTTATGTCACCCAATTATAATTCTATTAATTTTAGTTACTGTACGTTTAATGATGTCTACTTTAACACTCATGTAGAATTCGAGGATGTTAAAACACATGGCCAGTCTGACATCACTCTCTAGAACTCCTAGAATCTTACTGAAAGAGGACGGTCAAGACAGTAGATGAGAATTTAAATCAAGACCCCTGTAGTAAAAGAATTTACTCTATTTTAAGAAAAGGGGGGACTGAAGCAGAGATTTTTAGAGTTAGGTTAACAAAATGAATGAAGCATTTCTAATTTAGCTTGTAGAGTTATGTGTTGAATTTTCAACCTTTTGCTTAAGAAACCTCTGCCTAGTACAATGGGCATAGGAAAATGCAAATTTCTGAAGCTTCTTGCATAAAGAACAATACCAGAAGAAGCAAAGAACCCAGATAAAGAAGCTCCTCTGTCTCCAAGCCTATCAAGACTGACAGACGTACTCAGAGAAGCACCAAAGGACCAAAAGCGCACGCGCAGAGAGGAAAAGTTCAAAAGTTCAATCGTGAGGAAGACCACAATCTTCAGCCTCAGGACCACCAAGAGACCCCCGTACGACCACCACAGCAAACCACGCATGCCCAGAAGGACGTGGACTTACTTAGCATGAGAAGCGAGGACAGGCGGGGCCAGGGGTTGAATATGCATGAAAAAGTTGTGCAATGTATTGCATACGGAACGTCTTTAAGAATAAAAGTGTGGGTCAGACTGAGGCTCGGGGCACAAGTTTTGGAGAGCTATCTCACTTGTGCCGGGCGCTAACATACATAGCCACTTCATAACTACCCCAGGTTATGGAGTCTACTGATTTCTTCCGCGTATCGTTTCAGAGGTTTCTTGCCTTCGCCAGGCTGCAACGTGCCCGCTAGTAGCAAGAACTGGGCAGGAGTGGGCAGAGAGCAGGGCCATCTGCCAGCAGGTTGCAGCTTGCCCAGGAAAATGCAGTGTCCTTGGAATGTGCAGCAAATCTTATTTCCTGGCAAGGTCGGGCTAAGTGAGCAGTGCTGGTACACTTTCTCCTTGAGAACTGGAGCGGAAAAGCTTTTCGCTAAGATGTAGGCGAGCAGAGAGGCAGAATACGGAGCTCCGCAGCTGGCCGAAAGCAAGTGCCGCTTCCCGGCGTCATTCAGCAAAAGCGGCGCTCCGGAGCTCACCGCTACCGCTCCACTGATCTGTGCGCGAAGTAGCCGCTTCTTCGCCTCCGGCAGCCGGAGATCGCGGTAGCTTGCAAGAGGCGACGAACGAAGCCGCGAAGAAGCCGGCTTGTGTGCGAAGCTCGCACACAGCTGCAGGACGGTGGCTGCCGCTCTCCTGCCTCTTGAATTCACCCTTGGCATGCCAATGGAAGGTGTTCCAGGACAACCTTCCTGAGTTTTTATTGTAGTTTTCATGCATCCCACCTTGGAAATTCTTGTTGCTCCCCAGAGGCTCCGAGATGCAGAGAACACGGTGGCAGCTGCTGAAAAGAAGGGCAACTGTGAGTTGGTCAAGAAGCAAGAACCTAGGCAGCTGCCTGTGCTTGTCAAGGAGCAGCTGCTGGATTCTTGCAATTGCCTTCAGTGCGCACAGAAGCCCGCTGCTCTGCTGCTTGGTTTTTCGCCTTCAGTCAATTACACACTGCTGAAGCTGAGGCAGGCAGTTCAGCTTTGCTGCTTTTCAGCATCTCAGCTGCCCTTCTGCTCTGTGACAGCTCTCCAGGTTTCTTGCCTTCGCCAGGCTGCAACGTGCCCGCTAGTGGCAAGAACTGGGCAGGAGTGGGCAGAGAGCAGGGCCATCTGCCAGCAGGTTGCAGCTTGCCCAGGAAAATGCAGTGTCCTTGGAATGTGCAGCAAATCTTATTTCCTGGCAAGGTCGGGCTAAGTGAGCAGTGCTGGTACACTTTCTCCTTGAGAACTGGAGCGGAAAAGCTTTTCGCTAAGATGTAGGCGAGCAGAGAAGCAGAATACGCAGCTTCGCAGCTGGCCGAAAGCAAGTGCCGCTTGCCGGCGTCTTTCGGCAAAAGCGGCGCTCCGGAGCTCACCGCTACCGCTCCACTGATCTGTGCGCGAAGTAGCCGCTTCTTCGCCTCCGGCAGCCGGAGATCGCGGTAGCTTGCAAGAGGCGAAGAACGAAGCCGCGAAGAAGCCGGCTTGTGTGCGAAGCTCGCACACAGCTGCAGGACGGTGGCTGCCGCTCTCCTGCCTCTTGAATTCACCCTTGGCATGCCAATGGAAGGTGTTCCAGGACAACCTTCCTGAGTTTTTATTTTAGTTTTCATGCATCCCACCTTGGAAATTCTCGTTGCTCCCCAGAGGCTCCGAGATGCAGAGAACACGGTGGCAGCTGCTGAAAAGAAGGGCAAATGTGAGTTGGTCAAGAAGCAAGAACCTAGGCAGCTGCCTGTGCTTGGCGAGGAGCAGCTGCTGGATTCTTGCAATTGCCTTCAGTGCGCACAGAAGCCCGCTGCTCTGCTGCTTGGTTTTTCGCCTTCAGTCAATTACACACTGCTGAAGCTGAGGCAGGCAGTTCAGCTTTGCTGCTTTTCAGCATCTCAGCTGCCCTTCTGCTCTGTGACAGCTCTCCAGGTTTCTTGCCTTCGCCAGGCTGCAACGTGCCCGCTAGTATCAAGAACTGGGCAGGAGTGGACAGAGAGCAGGGCCATCTGCCAGCAGGTTGCAGCTTGCCCAGGAAAATGCAGTGTCCTTGGAATGTGCAGCAAATCTTATTTCCTGGCAAGGTCGGGCTAAGTGAGCAGTGCTGGTACACTTTCTCCTTGAGAACTGGAGCGGAAAAGCTTTTCGCTAAGATGTAGGCGAGCAGAGAGGCAGAATACGCAGCTCCGCAGCTGGCCGAAAGCAAGTGCCGCTTCCCGGCGTCTTTCGGCAAAAGCGGCGCTCCGGAGCTCACCGCTACCGCTCCAGTGATCTGTGCGCGAAGTAGCCGCTTCTTGGCCTCCGGCAGCCGGAGATCGCGGTAGCTTGCAAGAGGCGAAGAACGAAGCCGCGAAGAAGCCGGCTTGTGTGCGAAGCTCGCACACAGCTGCAGGATGGTGGCTGCCGCTCTCCTGCCTCTTGAATTCACCCTTGGCATGCCAATGGAAGGTGTTCCAGGACAACCTTCCTGAGTTTTTATTTTAGTTTTCATGCATCCCACCTTGGAAATTCTTGTTGCTCCCCAGAGGCTCCGAGATGCAGAGAACACGGTGGCAGCTGCTGAAAAGAAGGGCAACTGTGAGTTGGTCAAGAAGCAAGAACCTAGGCAGCTGCCTGTGCTTGGCAAGGAGCAGCTGCTGGATTCTTGCAATTGCCTTCAGTGCGCACAGAAGCCCGCTGCTCTGCTGCTTGGTTTTTCGCCTTCAGTCAATTACACACTGCTGAAGCTGAGGCAGGCAGTTCAGCTTTGCTGCTTTTCAGCATCTCAGCTGCCCTTCTGCTCTGTGACAGCTCTCCAGGTTTCTTGCCTTCGCCAGGCTGCAACGTGCCCGCTAGTGGCAAGAACTGGGCAGGAGTGGGCAGAGAGCAGGGCCATCTGCCAGCAGGTTGCAGCTTGCCCAGGAAAATGCAGTGTCCTTGGAATGTGCAGCAAATCTTATTTCCTGGCAAGGTCGGGCTAAGTGAGCAGTGCTGGTACACTTTCTCCTTGAGAACTGGAGCGGAAAAGCTTTTCGCTAAGATGTAGGCGAGCAGAGAGGCAGAATACGCAGCTCCGCAGCTGGCCGAAAGCAAGTGCCGCTTCCCGGCGTCTTTCGGCAAAAGCGGCGCTCCGGAGCTCACCGCTACCGCTCCACTGATCTGTGCGCGAAGTAGCCGCTTCTTGGCCTCCGGCAGCCGGAGATCGCGGTAGCTTGCAAGAGGCGAAGAACGAAGCCGCGAAGAAGCCGGCTTGTGTGCGAAGCTCGCACACAGCTGCAGGACGGTGGCTGCCGCTCTCCTGCCTCTTGAATTCACCCTTGGCATGCCAATGGAAGGTGTTCCAGGACAACCTTCCTGAGTTTTTATTTTAGTTTTCATGCATCCCACCTTGGAAATTCTTGTTGCTCCCCAGAGGCTCCGAGATGCAGAGAACACGGTGGCAGCTGCTGAAAAGAAGGGCAACTGTGAGTTGGTCAAGAACCAAGAACCCAGGCAGCTGCCTGTGCTTGGCAAGGAGCAGCTGCTGGATTCTTGCAATTGCCTGCAGTGCGCACAGAAGCCCGCTGCTCTGCTGCTTGGTTTTTCGCCTTCAGTCAATTACACACTGCTGAAGCTGAGGCAGGCAGTTCAGCTTTGCTGCTTTTCAGCATCTCAGCTGCCCTTCTGCTCTGTGACAGCTCTCCAGGTTTCTTGCCTTCGCCAGGCTGCAACGTGCCCGCTAGTAGCAAGAACTGGGCAGGAGTGGGCAGAGAGCAGGGCCATCTGCCAGCAGGTTGCAGCTTGCCCAGGAAAATGCAGTGTCCTTGGAATGTGCAGCAAATCTTATTTCCTGGCAAGGTCGGGCTAAGTGAGCAGTGCTGGTACACTTTCTCCTTGAGAACTGGAGCGGAAAAGCTTTTCGCTAAGATGTAGGCGAGCAGAGAGGCAGAATACGCAGCTCCGCAGCTGGCCGAAAGCAAGTGCCGCTTCCCGGCGTCTTTCGGCAAAAGCGGCGCTCCGGAGCTCACCGCTACCGCTCCACTGATCTGTGCGCGAAGTAGCCGCTTCTTGGCCTCCGGCAGCCGGAGATCGCGGTAGCTTGCAAGAGGCGAAGAACGAAGCCGCGAAGAAGCCGGCTTGTGTGCGAAGCTCGCACACAGCTGCAGGACGGTGGCTGCCGCTCTCCTGCCTCTTGAATTCACCCTTGGCATGCCAATGGAAGGTGTTCCAGGACAACCTTCCTGAGTTTTTATTTTAGTTTTCATGCATCCCACCTTGGAAATTCTCGTTGCTCCCCAGAGGCTCCGAGATGCAGAGAACACGGTGGCAGCTGCTGAAAAGAAGGGCAACTGTGAGTTGGTCAAAAACCAAGAACCTAGGCAGCTGCCTGTGCTTGGCAAGGAGCAGCTGCTGGATTCTTGCAATTGCCTTCAGTGCGCACAGAAGCCCGCTGCTCTGCTGCTTGGTTTTTCGCCTTCAGTCAATTACACACTGCTGAAGCTGAGGCAGGCAGTTCAGCTTTGCTGCTTTTCAGCATCTCAGCTGCCCTTCTGCTCTGCGACAGCTCTCCAGGTTTCTTGCCTTCGCCAGGCTGCAACGTGCCCGCTAGTACCAAGAACTGGGCAGGAGTGGGCAGAGAGCAGGGCCATCTGCCAGCAGGTTGCAGCTTGCCCAGGAAAATGCAGTGTCCTTGGAATGTGCAGCAAATCTTATTTCCTGGCAAGGTCGGGCTAAGTGAGCAGTGCTGGTACACTTTCTCCTTGAGAACTGGAGCGGAAAAGCTTTTCGCTAAGATGTAGGCGAGCAGAGAGGCAGAATACGGAGCTCCGCAGCTGGCCGAAAGCAAGTGCCGCTTCCCGGCGTCATTCGGCAAAAGCGGCGCTCCGGAGCTCACCGCTACCGCTCCTCTGATCTGTGCGCGAAGTAGCCGCTTCTTCGCCTCCGGCAGCCGGAGATCGCGGTAGCTTGCAAGAGGCGACGAACGAAGCCGCGAAGAAGCCGGCTTGTGTGCGAAGCTCGCACACAGCTGCAGGACGGTGGCTGCCGCTCTCCTGCCTCTTGAATTCACCCTTGGCATGCCAATGGAAGGTGTTCCAGGACAACCTTCCTGAGTTTTTATTGTAGTTTTCATGCATCCCACCTTGGAAATTCTTGTTGCTCCCCAGAGGCTCCGAGATGCAGAGAACACGGTGGCAGCTGCTGAAAAGAAGGGCAACTGTGAGTTGGTCAAGAAGCAAGAACCTAGGCAGCTGCCTGTGCTTGGCAAGGAGCAGCTGCTGGATTCTTGCAATTGCCTTCAGTGCGCACAGAAGCCCGCTGCTCTGCTGCTTGGTTTTTCGCCTTCAGTCAATTACACACTGCTGAAGCTGAGGCAGGCAGTTCAGCTTTGCTGCTTTTCAGCATCTCAGCTGCCCTTCTGCTCTGTGACAGCTCTCCAGGTTTCTTGCCTTCGCCAGGCTGCAACGTGCCCGCTAGTGGCAAGAACTGGGCAGGAGTGGGCAGAGAGCAGGGCCATCTGCCAGCAGGTTGCAGCTTGCCCAGGAAAATGCAGTGTCCTTGGAATGTGCAGCAAATCTTATTTCCTGGCAAGGTCGGGCTAAGTGAGCAGTGCTGGTACACTTTCTCCTTGAGAACTGGAGCGGAAAAGCTTTTCGCTAAGATGTAGGCGAGCAGAGAAGCAGAATACGCAGCTTCGCAGCTGGCCGAAAGCAAGTGCCGCTTCCCGGCGTCTTTCGGCAAAAGCGGCGCTCCGGAGCTCACCGCTGCCGCTCCAGTGATCTGTGCGCGAAGTAGCCGCTTCTTCGCCTCCGGCAGCCGGAGATCGCGGTAGCTTGCAAGAGGCGAAGAACGAAGCCGCGAAGAAGCCGGCTTGTGTGCGAAGCTCGCACACAGCTGCAGGACGGTGGCTGCCGCTCTCCTGCCTCTTGAATTCACCCTTGGCATGCCAATGGAAGGTGTTCCAGGACAACCTTCCTGAGTTTTTATTTTAGTTTTCATGCATCCCACCTTGGAAATTCTCGTTGCTCCCCAGAGGCTCCGAGATGCAGAGAACACGGTGGCAGCTGCTGAAAAGAAGGGCAAATGTGAGTTGGTCAAGAAGCAAGAACCTAGGCAGCTGCCTGTGCTTGGCGAGGAGCAGCTGCTGGATTCTTGCAATTGCCTTCAGTGCGCACAGAAGCCCGCTGCTCTGCTGCTTGGTTTTTCGCCTTCAGTCAATTACACACTGCTGAAGCTGAGGCAGGCAGTTCAGCTTTGCTGCTTTTCAGCATCTCAGCTGCCCTTCTGCTCTGTGACAGCTCTCCAGGTTTCTTGCCTTCGCCAGGCTGCAACGTGCCCGCTAGTATCAAGAACTGGGCAGGAGTGGACAGAGAGCAGGGCCATCTGCCAGCAGGTTGCAGCTTGCCCAGGAAAATGCAGTGTCCTTGGAATGTGCAGCAAATCTTATTTCCTGGCAAGGTCGGGCTAAGTGAGCAGTGCTGGTACACTTTCTCCTTGAGAACTGGAGCGGAAAAGCTTTTCGCTAAGATGTAGGCGAGCAGAGAGGCAGAATACGCAGCTCCGCAGCTGGCCGAAAGCAAGTGCCGCTTCCCGGCGTCTTTCGGCAAAAGCGGCGCTCCGGAGCTCACCGCTACCGCTCCAGTGATCTGTGCGCGAAGTAGCCGCTTCTTCGCCTCCGGCAGCCGGAGATCGCGGTAGCTTGCAAGAGGCGAAGAACGAAGCCGCGAAGAAGCCGGCTTGTGTGCGAAGCTCGCACACAGCTGCAGGATGGTGGCTGCCGCTCTCCTGCCTCTTGAATTCACCCTTGGCATGCCAATGGAAGGTGTTCCAGGACAACCTTCCTGAGTTTTTATTGTAGTTTTCATGCATCCCACCTTGGAAATTCTTGTTGCTCCCCAGAGGCTCCGAGATGCAGAGAACACGGTGGCAGCTGCTGAAAAGAAGGGCAACTGTGAGTTGGTCAAAAACCAAGAACACAGGCAGCTGCCTGTGCTTGGCAAGGAGCAGCTGCTGGATTCTTGCAATTGCCTTCAGTGCGCACAGAAGCCCGCTGCTCTGCTGCTTGGTTTTTCGCCTTCAGTCAATTACACACTGCTGAAGCTGAGGCAGGCAGTTCAGCTTTGCTGCTTTTCAGCATCTCAGCTGCCCTTCTGCTCTGTGACAGCTCTCCAGGTTTCTTGCCTTCGCCAGGCTGCAACGTGCCCGCTAGTGGCAAGAACTGGGCAGGAGTGGGCAGAGAGCAGGGCCATCTGCCAGCAGGTTGCAGCTTGCCCAGGAAAATGCAGTGTCCTTGGAATGTGCAGCAAATCTTATTTCCTGGCAAGGTCGGGCTAAGTGAGCAGTGCTGGTACACTTTCTCCTTGAGAACTGGAGCGGAAAAGCTTTTCGCTAAGATGTAGGCGAGCAGAGAGGCAGAATACGGAGCTCCGCAGCTGGCCGAAAGCAAGTGCCGCTTCCCGGCGTCTTTCGGCAAAAGCGGCGCTCCGGAGCTCACCGCTACCGCTCCACTGATCTGTGCGCGAAGTAGCCGCTTCTTGGCCTCCGGCAGCCGGAGATCGCGGTAGCTTGCAAGAGGCGAAGAACGAAGCCGCGAAGAAGCCGGCTTGTGTGCGAAGCTCGCAGACAGCTGCAGGACGGTGGCTGCCGCTCTCCTGCCTCTTGAATTCACCCTTGGCATGCCAATGGAAGCTGTTCCAGGACAACCTTCCTGAGTTTTTATTTTAGTTTTCATGCATCCCACCTTGGAAATTCTCGTTGCTCCCCAGAGGCTCCGAGATGCAGAGAACACGGTGGCAGCTGCTGAAAAGAAGGGCAACTGTGAGTTGGTCAAGAAGCAAGAACCTAGGCAGCTGCCTGTGCTTGGCAAGGAGCAGCTGCTGGATTCTTGCAATTGCCTTCAGTGCGCACAGAAGCCCGCTGCTCTGCTGCTTGGTTTTTCGCCTTCAGTCAATTGCACATTGCTGAAGCTGAGGCAGGGCTGTTCAGCTTTGCTGCTTTTCAGCATCTCAGCTGCTTTCTGCTCTGTGACAGCTCTCGAGATGAAATAGAGATTTTTAGAGTTGGGTTAACAAAATGAATTAAGCATTTCTAATTTAGCTTGTAGAGTTATGTGTTGAATTTTCAACCTTTTGCTTAAGAAACCTCTGCCTAGTACAATGGGCAAAGGAAAATGCAAATTTCTGAAGCTTCTTGCATAAAGAACAATACCAGAAGAAGCAAAGAACCCAGATAAAGAAGCTCCTCTGTCTCCAAGCCTATCAAGACTGACAGACGTACTCAGAGAAGCACCAAAGGACCAAAAGCGCACGCGCAGAGAGGAAAAGTTCAAAAGTTCAATCATGAGGAAGACCACAATCTTCAGCCTCAGGACCACCAAGAGACCCCCGTACGACCACCACAGCAAACCACGCATGCCCAGAAGGCCGTGGACTTACTTAGCATGAGAAGCGAGGACAGGCGGGGCCAGGGGTTGAATATGCATGAAAAAGTTGTGCAATGTATTGCATATGGAACGTCTTTAAGAATAAAAGTGTGGGTCAGACTGAGGCTCGGGGCACAAGTTTTGGAGAGCTATCTCACTTGTGCCGGGCGCTGACATACATACCCACTTCATAACTACCCCAGGTCATGGAGTCTATTGATTTCTTCCGCGTATCGTTTCAGTTGGCGACCACGAAGGGACTGCTCTGCTCACCCGCAGGTCCGGTTGGGAGCAGACACCCTCAGGCGCCACGGGGCTTTTCCCCGGAGGGACTCTGCGCCTCGGCTGTACACTGCGGGGAGCAGACCACGGCCCGTTGACTAGCGGATGAAAGCGGTATGTGTTAATTTATTTTCTTACGGTTGGCACTGATAAGTCGCAAAAAGATGTTTTTGCGCGCAGGTTTGCCTAGGGGCTTGCAAGCAGACCGCCATCGGGGGAGAGGCCGGCGGCGGGAGGACCTCCCCAGCTGATAGCGCGGCTCGGGGAGGGCGAAATCGCGATTTCAGTGTGTGGTGTGTGTCCTGATTGCAGTGTAGTGTGTCTGTTACGTCCGGACGTGCGTGCTTGTGCGTGTGTGTGTATGTGTGAGTGGAACGGTGAAGCGCGGTGCGGCCTTGCTAAGATACAGAGAGGCGGCGCGGCGGTGCTAGAGAGCGCATGCGCAGGGCAGCTCTCAGCCCACACTACCTGATAGTGCGGGTAGTGCGCACTCTACCTGATAGAGCGGGTGGTGCGCATGCGTGGCACGGGCTGTCTCTGGCGAGCTGGGGGAGCGCGGCGCGGGGCTTAAGTCGGGGCTTGCAAAGTTGCTTTAGGCGCGGCCCAGCTGATAGCGCAGCGGGCGCGCGGGCACAAGCCGCGGTTTGAGGAGCCGCTTTGAACCCCGCTAGCTGATAGCGCAGCTAGTGGGAGCGTGGTACAAGCTAGGAGTTACAAGCACCGCTTACAAGCATCGCTAGTTGGTAAAAAGCTTGCAAAAGTAGCCAGCGAGCCCGGCTGGGCTAAGAGTTAAGTGTTTGTTATACAATAGCACTGCCCTTCAATGTTAAAAGCTGTCACTGGGGCAGGAGGAGGGGTTGGGGAAGGCAGTCTAGGGTTGCCATGGGAAACAGCAGTTGTATGAGTTCTCCACCCCCTTTTGGAAGAGAATTGTACCCTCCCCCTGTCCTGTCAGTTATTGTTCAAGTCTGCCCCTTAGCCTAGAATCTTCTCTGTTCCACGTTTTCCCTTTGGTTCTTCCACCAAGAACACTCCTTTCCCTTTTCCCCACTGGTTAATGTTATATTTCCCCTCCCTTTAGCCTTCTCCCGATTGTACCCTCGAATGCTAAACCCTCTTACCCCTACGCAGTAAAAGAATCCTCAGCCCGCCCTTCGGGGCTCTCGGAATCTGCCTCCCTTCTGCTTCGTTGTCTCCCTGTTTGCCCCTTCTGCGACCCTTCAATCAACGAGCAGGATTTCAGCAGCCCGAGTGTCCCTCCCGTTCTTCTGGTGGACCCTCAGATGTACCAGCTATCCGAGCTTCGTGCCGAGTGGCTAAAAGCCCCCACGGCTCGGCAACTGGGAGATCCTTTGCATTACAGGGCAAATAAAGGGGGGATGAATGTGTGTGAATGAGAGGCTGTAAGAGCCCGTCTGAAGCCCCTCATTTTCCATTCTGCCTTCCGATTGCCACAAGAAAGAATCCCTTCCCCCACTGTAGTTCCGGCTTAGAACAGGACACAGCACAGGTGGAACCACTGAACCGTCATGCTGGCTGTTCCCAACAAGGCCTGGTAAGAACTTGGCAAGGACTTGGCAAGGACTTGGCAAAGACCTGACATGGAGCCAGCACGGGACAGCCTGATGCGCGGCCTGCTTCTAATCTCCGTTCTTAAGCCAAATGAACTTTTGGGGTGACTCTCGCGGTCCTTCATTGAAGACCCCTCATCTGCCTCGTTACCACTGTGACAAAGAAAGAATGAGAACCCTCCTCCCAAGGACTGAGACTGAGACCCCTGCTATAGGGAGGAGGGGAAATTGGTGGTCTGACCACTAATGACATGACCTGTTTCCCTTCAGTGATTCAAATGGACTTATTCTTCATTGTGTATTCGTCTTGCTTTGGTGGTTTCTGTGGACTCACCCGTTCCCTCGGGGCGATTACAATGGACTTGTTCCCCCCCTCTCTCCTCTGTGGACTATAATTGGAGCCCCGAGTCGACCAGAACTTCGAAGACTCCCCCGACACGACAGAGGGATCCCCATCGTCCGGAGCACTGAGGATCTCGCCTGTGTTGGTAGCTATTCCCATATCCCTCTTCTCTCTCTAACCTTTTATCTCCTTTCAGATCCCCACTATCGCGTTTACTGTTTTGGCCCCTACTAAAGGTGCATTTGTTGTGATTAACTGATAGTCCCTTGTTGTTTGCCTTTGTTGCACTTTTGGGATGGGTGAAAAGAACCATCACGACACCCCGCAAGAAGCGGATCGTGACAGAGGCGGGCTGGTTACCCCAGACCTGCTAAGCGAGAGCGGCAGTCTCCCATGCTGCGTTTCCGTCTTTTTCGCGAGAAAAGCGGCCAGTAAAGAGACGAAGCGAGTGATAAAAAGAGTGAGAGAACCCCCCCTGGGACTGGGTCTCGGAGAAAGAGTGGGACCCCTTAGGGGGGGGGGGGGGGGGGGGAGTAAAAGGTAATTAATTAGAAAAAAAAATGAATTAAAAGGTAAAAAGAGGGTCTTCTTGGCATAATCTATTGGGGAAAAATAAAAGGTAAAATGTGTAGGAGGGGCCCCTAAAAATTCTGCTGGATTGAGGGATAAGAATGCCCATGAACATCCAAGATCAAACCTGCTGGATTGAGGGATTAATGTTCCAAGAGCATCCAGGGTTGATTCAAACCTGCTGGATTGAGGGATTAATGTTCCAAGAGCATCCAGGGTTAAGTCAAACCTGCTGGGTTGAGGGATTAACATTGCAAGAGCACCCAGAATTAAGTTTGCTGGGTTGTTGAGAGCACCCAAGATTGAGTAAAAATTTTGCCAGTTTGAAGAGAAGTCTGACAGGATCTAGAGTTGGGAACCACACAGCTAGATTGAGGGGTATCCAAGAACACTGGGACTAGCCAGGGACACCTACAAGTGTAATAGGTGTGTTGAAAAAGAAAAGGTACCTTGTTGTTGTGGTTGTTTTGTTATGTGTAAGAGTAAGTAAAATAAAGTTAAGTGAATGTAGACGAAGGAAAGTATATGTATGCATCCTGCCCTGTTAAGCAGCCTCACTGTGCTTCCCTGCTGTCACCGACAAACACAAGTTACGAACCCTCAGAACTGAAAAAGTTCAATCAAATATTGCTTCCATTGATGACCATGATATTGTCTATAATACCTTGTTCCAACTTATGTTATGTAAGTGTTAATACCCCTATCCTACCAGTTGGTAAACCTGATGGGTCATACCGGTTAGTACAGGATCTGCGGGCCATAAACAAGGTCACGGAGGATCTGTATCCTGTGGTGGCCAATCCCTACACGTTATTAACTTGCTTAACAGCCGAGCTAACTTGGTTTACCGTTTTAGATTTAAAAGATGCCTTCTTTTGCCTTCCTATCCATGAAGCCAGAAAATTTTTGCATTTGAATGGGAAAATCCTAAGAGCGGGCCAAGAACTCAACTGACATGGACCAGACTCCCACAAGGATTCAAAAACTCACCCACTTTGTTTGGAGAACAACTTGCAAAAGAATTAGAGACCTGAGAAGCCCCTCCAGAGGAAGGGAAGTTGCTAGAGTACGTAGATGACATCCTGATAGCCACACGGACAAGGGAAGCATGCACGGCCTGGACGATAAGCCTCTTGAACTTTTTGGGGCTCCAAGGGTACCGAGTATCAAAGAAAAAAGCCCAAGTAGTAAAACAGAAAGTAACTTCTCTGGGTTACGAAGTCAGTGCTAGACAACGTACCTTGGGCCAAAGCCGGAAGGAGGCAATATGCCAGACCCCAAAACCTCAGACGGTAAAGGAACTACGAACTTTCCTGAGGATGACAGGGTGGTGCAGGTTATGGATCTATAACTATGGACTGTTTGTTAAGCCCTTCTATGAACTGATTGCAACTGAAAGCAGGAACATCCAAGAGACAAAGGAAGCTACGCAAGCTTTCAACCAGCTGAAAAAAGCCCTCATGTCAGCTCCAGCCCTGAGATTGCCAGACGTGAGTAAGCCTTCCCTTTTATTCTCCCATGAGAAGCAAGGAATCGCCTTAGGAATACTAGCACAGGACCTCGGCCCATATCGGAGAGCAGTGGCTTACTTCTCTAAGCAATTGGATACAGCAGCTAAAGGGTGGCCTGGGTGCCTCAGAGCTGTTGCAGCAGTCGTACTGAACATCCAAGAGGCACACAAATTCACCCTAGGCCAGAAAAGAACTGTGCTAGTGTCTCACACAGTGTCTGCAGTGCTAGAGGTAAAAGGTGGGCATTGGCTTTCCCCACAACGGCTCCTGAGATACCAAGCTATCATAGTGGAGCAAGATGATGTAGAGATAGTAGTGACTAACATTGTCAATCCAGCCTCCTTCCTCAGTAGAAACCAAGGGGAACCAGTGGAACATGACTGCCTGGAGACCATTGAAGCCACCTACTCCAGCTGCCCTGACTCGAAGGACACCCCTCTCGAGAATGCAGAAGTCTCGTTTACTGATGGAAGCAGTTATATCATCAGTGGAAAACGGCACGCCGGGTAGGCAGTTCCAACGTGCAAGGAAGTAATGTCATCTGGGCCCCTGCCAACAAATACCTCTGCACAGAAGGCCGAGATAATTGCTCTAACTGGGGCCCTAGAATTGGCAAGAGGGAAAGAAATAAACATATACACGGACTCGAAGTATGCATTTGGAGTAGTGCATGCTCACAGAGCCATTTAGAAAGAGAGAGGACTGCTGAAGTCTCAAGGGAAAAATATTAAAGATGCATCAGAAGTACTGCGACTTCTAGAAGCAGTCCAGTTGCCAGAGAAAGTAGCGATCATGCACATTAAGGCACATCAGAAGATCAACTCAGAATTGGAAGAAGGAAACGAGCTGGCAGATAGGGAAGCAAAAGAAGCAGCAAGACCGGCACATTTCCCCTAAAGGTAAGCCAAGATACAACAAACCAGAAAAAAAATTAATCTATGAGCAAAAAGGAGACTATAACCAAGAGGGATGGGCCACCATAGAAGGAAAATTAGTTCTACCCTCCTATTTATGATGGTCCCTAATAAAGGAAGAACACCAGAAAACCATTGGGGTATTGATGCTCTAGCATAACTAGACATTTACAACTCGACAATGTGACCTTTGCCTCCAGACCAACCCCAAAAATACTCCCAAACCAAAGCTTAGCCAGATTAGGAAGGGTCATGGGCCGGAGCAGCAATGGCAGATTGATTGTACAGAATTGCCAAGAAAAGGGGGGTATACGTTTTTCCTGGTGCTAACAGATACCTTTTCAGGATGGCCAGAAGCATTCCCCACCAGGACTTCTAAAGCTCAAGAAGTAACTAAGGTATTGGTACAAGAAAACATACCACGCTTTAGAGTCCTGGCCACAATCTCCTCAAATAGAGGACCACATTTTATTGTAAAATTCGTGCAACAAGTTAGCCAATACTTGAACATAGACTGAGAACTTCACACCCCATATAACCCACAATCAAGTGGTCAGGTAAAAAAAATGAATCATTTGATCAAACAACAAATTGTACAATTGGGACAAGAAGCTAATTTGTCATGGACTCAATCCCTCCCATTAGCACTACTGCAGATCCGAACCAAACCCAAGAGTAAAGAAAAGCTAAACCACTTTGACTTGCTTTATGAAAAACCATATGGGGTGCGAAAGAGAATGTCTAGCCAAGACATGTCACTAACCTCCTGTATGTTAAGTCTCTTAACTTGGTGTATCCAGCACCAATCACTAGCTAATAAACACAAGTCATAACTAGTGAAATACACTGTTTAGAAGACTTTATGTCACCCAATTATAATTCTATTAATTTTAGTTACTGTACGTTTAATGATGTCTACTTTAACACTCATGTAGAATTCGAGGATGTTAAAACACATGGCCAGTCTGACATCACTCTCTAGAACTCCTAGAATCTTACTGAAAGAGGACGGTCAAGACAGTAGATGAGAATTTAAATCAAGACCCCTGTAGTAAAAGAATTTACTCTATTTTAAGAAAAGGGGGGACTGAAGCAGAGATTTTTAGAGTTAGGTTAACAAAATGAATGAAGCATTTCTAATTTAGCTTGTAGAGTTATGTGTTGAATTTTCAACCTTTTGCTTAAGAAACCTCTGCCTAGTACAATGGGCATAGGAAAATGCAAATTTCTGAAGCTTCTTGCATAAAGAACAATACCAGAAGAAGCAAAGAACCCAGATAAAGAAGCTCCTCTGTCTCCAAGCCTATCAAGACTGACAGACGTACTCAGAGAAGCACCAAAGGACCAAAAGCGCACGCGCAGAGAGGAAAAGTTCAAAAGTTCAATCGTGAGGAAGACCACAATCTTCAGCCTCAGGACCACCAAGAGACCCCCGTACGACCACCACAGCAAACCACGCATGCCCAGAAGGACGTGGACTTACTTAGCATGAGAAGCGAGGACAGGCGGGGCCAGGGGTTGAATATGCATGAAAAAGTTGTGCAATGTATTGCATACGGAACGTCTTTAAGAATAAAAGTGTGGGTCAGACTGAGGCTCGGGGCACAAGTTTTGGAGAGCTATCTCACTTGTGCCGGGCGCTAACATACATAGCCACTTCATAACTACCCCAGGTTATGGAGTCTACTGATTTCTTCCGCGTATCGTTTCAGAGGTTTCTTGCCTTCGCCAGGCTGCAACGTGCCCGCTAGTAGCAAGAACTGGGCAGGAGTGGGCAGAGAGCAGGGCCATCTGCCAGCAGGTTGCAGCTTGCCCAGGAAAATGCAGTGTCCTTGGAATGTGCAGCAAATCTTATTTCCTGGCAAGGTCGGGCTAAGTGAGCAGTGCTGGTACACTTTCTCCTTGAGAACTGGAGCGGAAAAGCTTTTCGCTAAGATGTAGGCGAGCAGAGAGGCAGAATACGCAGCTCCGCAGCTGGCCGAAAGCAAGTGCCGCTTGCCGGCGTCTTTCGGCAAAAGCGGCGCTTCGGAGCGCACCGCTGCCGCTCCAGTCATCTGTGCGCGAAGTAGCCGCTTCTTGGCCTCCGGCAGCCGGAGATCGCGGTAGCTTGCAAGAGGCGAAGAACGAAGCCGCGAAGAAGCCGGCTTGTGTGCGAAGCTCGCACACAGCTGCAGGACGGTGGCTGCCGCTCTCCTGCCTCTTGAATTCACTTCTGGTATGCCAATGGAAGGTGTTCCAGGACAACCTTCCTGAGTTTTTATTGTAGTTTTCATGCATCCCTCCTTGGAAATTCTTGTTGCTCCCCAGAGGCTCCGAGATGCAGAGAACACGGTGGCAGCTGCTGAAAAGAAGGGCAACTGTGAGTTGGTCAAGAAGCAAGAACCTAGGCAGCTGCCTGTGCTTGGCAAGGAGCAGCTGCTGGATTCTTGCAATTGCCTTCAGTGCGCACAGAAGCCCGCTGCTCTGCTGCTTGGTTTTTCGCCTTCAGTCAATTACACACTGCTGAAGCTGAGGCAGGCAGTTCAGCTTTGCTGCTTTTCAGCATCTCAGCTGCCCTTCTGCTCTGTGACAGCTCTCCAGGTTTCTTGCCTTCGCCAGGCTGCAACGTGCCCGCTAGTGGCAAGAACTGGGCAGGAGTGGGCAGAGAGCACGGCCATCTGCCAGCAGGTTGCAGCTTGCCCAGGAAAATGCAGTGTCCTTGGAATGTGCAGCAAATCTTATTTCCTGGCAAGGTCGGGCTAAGTGAGCACTGCTGGTACACTTTCTCCTTGAGAACTGGAGCGGAAAAGCTTTTCGCTAAGATGTAGGCGAGCAGAGAAGCAGAATACGCAGCTTCGCAGCTGGCCGAAAGCAAGTGCCGCTTCCCGGCGTCTTTCGGCAAAAGCGGCGCTCCGGAGCTCACCGCTGCCGCTCCAGTGATCTGTGCGCGAAGTAGCCGCTTCTTCGCCTCCGGCAGCCGGAGATCGCGGTAGCTTGCAAGAGGCGAAGAACGAAGCCGCGAAGAAGCCGGCTTGTGTGCGAAGCTCGCACACAGCTGCAGGACGGTGGCTGCCGCTCTCCTGCCTCTTGAATTCACCCTTGGCATGCCAATGGAAGGTGTTCCAGGACAACCTTCCTGAGTTTTTATTTTAGTTTTCATGCATCCCACCTTGGAAATTCTCGTTGCTCCCCAGAGGCTCCGAGATGCAGAGAACACGGTGGCAGCTGCTGAAAAGAAGGGCAACTGTGAGTTGGTCAAGAAGCAAGAACCTAGGCAGCTGCCTGTGCTTGGCGAGGAGCAGCTGCTGGATTCTTGCAATTGCCTTCAGTGCGCACAGAAGCCCGCTGCTCTGCTGCTTGGTTTTTCGCCTTCAGTCAATTACACACTGCTGAAGCTGAGGCAGGCAGTTCAGCTTTGCTGCTTTTCAGCATCTCAGCTGCCCTTCTGCTCTGTGACAGCTCTCCAGGTTTCTTGCCTTCGCCAGGCTGCAACGTGCCCGCTAGTATCAAGAACTGGGCAGGAGTGGACAGAGAGCAGGGCCATCTGCCAGCAGGTTGCAGCTTGCCCAGGAAAATGCAGTGTCCTTGGAATGTGCAGCAAATCTTATTTCCTGGCAAGGTCGGGCTAAGTGAGCAGTGCTGGTACACTTTCTCCTTGAGAATTGGAGCGGAAAAGCTTTTCGCTAAGATGTAGGCGAGCAGAGAGGCAGAATACGCAGCTCCGCAGCTGGCCGAAAGCAAGTGCCGCTTCCCGGCGTCTTTCGGCAAAAGCGGCGCTCCGGAGCTCACCGCTACCGCTCCAGTGATCTGTGCGCGAAGTAGCCGCTTCTTCGCCTCCGGCAGCCGGAGATCGCGGTAGCTTGCAAGAGGCGAAGAACGAAGCCGCGAAGAAGCCGGCTTGTGTGCGAAGCTCGCACACAGCTGCAGGATGGTGGCTGCCGCTCTCCTGCCTCTTGAATTCACCCTTGGCATGCCAATGGAAGGTGTTCCAGGACAACCTTCCTGAGTTTTTATTGTAGTTTTCATGCATCCCACCTTGGAAATTCTTGTTGCTCCCCAGAGGCTCCGAGATGCAGAGAACACGGTGGCAGCTGCTGAAAAGAAGGGCAACTGTGAGTTGGTCAAGAAGCAAGAACCTAGGCAGCTGCCTGTGCTTGGCAAGGAGCAGCTGCTGGATTCTTGCAATTGCCTTCAGTGCGCACAGAAGCCCGCTGCTCTGCTGCTTGGTTTTTCGCCTTCAGTCAATTACACACTGCTGAAGCTGAGGCAGGCAGTTCAGCTTTGCTGCTTTTCAGCATCTCAGCTGCCCTTCTGCTCTGTGACAGCTCTCCAGGTTTCTTGCCTTCGCCAGGCTGCAACGTGCCCGCTAGTGGCAAGAACTGGGCAGGAGTGGGCAGAGAGCAGGGCCATCTGCCAGCAGGTTGCAGCTTGCCCAGGAAAATGCAGTGTCCTTGGAATGTGCAGCAAATCTTATTTCCTGGCAAGGTCGGGCTAAGTGAGCAGTGCTGGTACACTTTCTCCTTGAGAACTGGAGCGGAAAAGCTTTTCGCTAAGATGTAGGCGAGCAGAGAGGCAGAATACGCAGCTCCGCAGCTGGCCGAAAGCAAGTGCCGCTTCCCGGCGTCTTTCGGCAAAAGCGGCGCTCCGGAGCTCACCGCTACCGCTCCACTGATCTGTGCGCGAAGTAGCCGCTTCTTCGCCTCCGGCAGCCGGAGATCGCGGTAGCTTGCAAGAGGCGAAGAACGAAGCCGCGAAGAAGCCGGCTTGTGTGCGAAGCTCGCAGACAGCTGCAGGACGGTGGCTGCCGCTCTCCTGCCTCTTGAATTCACCCTTGGCATGCCAATGGAAGCTGTTCCAGGACAACCTTCCTGAGTTTTTATTTTAGTTTTCATGCATCCCACCTTGGAAATTCTTGTTGCTCCCCAGAGGCTCCGAGATGCAGAGAACACGGTGGCAGCTGCTGAAAAGAAGGGCAACTGTGAGTTGGTCAAGAAGCAAGAACACAGGCAGCTGCCTGTGCTTGGCAAGGAGCAGCTGCTGGATTCTTGCAATTGCCTTCAGTGCGCACAGAAGCCCGCTGCTCTGCTGCTTGGTTTTTCGCCTTCAGTCAATTGCACATTGCTGAAGCTGAGGCAGGCTGTTCAGCTTTGCTGCTTTTCAGCATCTCAGCTGCTTTCTGCTCTGTGACAGCTCTCGAGATGAAATAGAGATTTTTAGAGTTGGGTTAACAAAATGAATTAAGCATTTCTAATTTAGCTTGTAGAGTTATGTGTTGAATTTTCAACCTTTTGCTTAAGAAACCTCTGCCTAGTACAATGGGCAAAGGAAAATGCAAATTTCTGAAGCTTCTTGCATAAAGAACAATACCAGAAGAAGCAAAGAACCCAGATAAAGAAGCTCCTCTGTCTCCAAGCCTATCAAGACTGACAGACGTACTCAGAGAAGCACCAAAGGACCAAAGCGCACGCGCAGAGAGGAAAAGTTCAAAAGTTCAATCATGAGGAAGACCACAATCTTCAGCCTCAGGACCACCAAGAGACCCCCGTACGACCACCACAGCAAACCACGCATGCCCAGAAGGCCGTGGACTTACTTAGCATGAGAAGCGAGGACAGGCGGGGCCAGGGGTTGAATATGCATGAAAAAGTTGTGCAATGTATTGCATATGGAACGTCTTTAAGAATAAAAGTGTGGGTCAGACTGAGGCTCGGGGCACAAGTTTTGGAGAGCTATCTCACTTGTGCCGGGCGCTGACATACATACCCACTTCATAACTACCCCAGGTCATGGAGTCTATTGATTTCTTCCGCGTATCGTTTCAGTTGGCGACCACGAAGGGACTGCTCTGCTCACCCGCAGGTCCGGTTGGGAGCAGACACCCTCAGGCGCCACGGGGCTTTTCCCCGGAGGGACTCTGCGCCTCGGCTGTACACTGCGGGGAGCAGACCACGGCCCGTTGACTAGCGGATGAAAGCGGTATGTGTTAATTTATTTTCTTACGGTTGGCACTGATAAGTCGCAAAAAGATGTTTTTGCGCGCAGGTTTGCCTAGGGGCTTGCAAGCAGACCGCCATCGGGGGAGAGGCCGGCGGCGGGAGGACCTCCCCAGCTGATAGCGCGGCTCGGGGAGGGCGAAATCGCGATTTCAGTGTGTGGTGTGTGTCCTGATTGCAGTGTAGTGTGTCTGTTACGTCCGGACGTGCGTGCTTGTGCGTGTGTGTGTATGTGTGAGTGGAACGGTGAAGCGCGGTGCGGCCTTGCTAAGATACAGAGAGGCGGCGCGGCGGTGCTAGAGAGCGCATGCGCAGGGCAGCTCTCAGCCCACACTACCTGATAGTGCGGGTAGTGCGCACTCTACCTGATAGAGCGGGTGGTGCGCATGCGTGGCACGGGCTGTCTCTGGCGAGCTGGGGGAGCGCGGCGCGGGGCTTAAGTCGGGGCTTGCAAAGTTGCTTTAGGCGCCGCCCAGCTGATAGCGCAGCGGGCGCGCGGGCACAAGCCGCGGTTTGAGGAGCCGCTTTGAACCCCGCTAGCTGATAGCGCAGCTAGTGGGAGCGTGGTACAAGCTAGGAGTTACAAGCACCGCTTACAAGCATCGCTAGTTGGTAAAAAGCTTGCAAAAGTAGCCAGCGAGCCCGGCTGGGCTAAGAGTTAAGTGTTTGTTATACAATAGCACTGCCCTTCAATGTTAAAAGCTGTCACTGGGGCAGGAGGAGGGGTTGGGGAAGGCAGTCTAGGGTTGCCATGGGAAACAGCAGTTGTATGAGTTCTCCACCCCCTTTTGGAAGAGAATTGTACCCTCCCCCTGTCCTGTCAGTTATTGTTCAAGTCTGCCCCTTAGCCTAGAATCTTCTCTGTTCCACGTTTTCCCTTTGGTTCTTCCACCAAGAACACTCCTTTCCCTTTTCCCCACTGGTTAATGTTATATTTCCCCTCCCTTTAGCCTTCTCCCGATTGTACCCTCGAATGCTAAACCCTCTTACCCCTACGCAGTAAAAGAATCCTCAGCCCGCCCTTCGGGGCTCTCGGAATCTGCCTCCCTTCTGCTTCGTTGTCTCCCTGTTTGCCCCTTCTGCGACCCTTCAATCAACGAGCAGGATTTCAGCAGCCCGAGTGTCCCTCCCGTTCTTCTGGTGGACCCTCAGATGTACCAGCTATCCGAGCTTCGTGCCGAGTGGCTAAAAGCCCCCACGGCTCGGCAACTGGGAGATCCTTTGCATTACAGGGCGAATAAAGGGGGGATGAATGTGTGTGAATGAGAGGCTGTAAGAGCCCGTCTGAAGCCCCTCATTTTCCATTCTGCCTTCCGATTGCCACAAGAAAGAATCCCTTCCCCCACTGTAGTTCCGGCTTAGAACAGGACACAGCACAGGTGGAACCACTGAACCGTCATGCTGGCTGTTCCCAACAAGGCCTGGTAAGAACTTGGCAAGGACTTGGCAAGGACTTGGCAAAGACCTGACATGGAGCCAGCACGGGACAGCCTGATGCGCGGCCTGCTTCTAATCTCCGTTCTTAAGCCAAATGAACTTTTGGGGTGACTCTCGCGGTCCTTCATTGAAGACCCCTCATCTGCCTCGTTACCACTGTGACAAAGAAAGAATGAGAACCCTCCTCCCAAGGACTGAGACTGAGACCCCTGCTATAGGGAGGAGGGGAAATTGGTGGTCTGACCACTAATGACATGACCTGTTTCCCTTCAGTGATTCAAATGGACTTATTCTTCATTGTGTATTCGTCTTGCTTTGGTGGTTTCTGTGGACTCACCCGTTCCCTCGGGGCGATTACAATGGACTTGTTCCCCCCCTCTCTCCTCTGTGGACTATAATTGGAGCCCCGAGTCGACCAGAACTTCGAAGACTCCCCCGACACGACAGAGGGATCCCCATCGTCCGGAGCACTGAGGATCTCGCCTGTGTTGGTAGCTATTCCCATATCCCTCTTCTCTCTCTAACCTTTTATCTCCTTTCAGATCCCCACTATCGCGTTTACTGTTTTGGCCCCTACTAAAGGTGCATTTGTTGTGATTAACTGATAGTCCCTTGTTGTTTGCCTTTGTTGCACTTTTGGGATGGGTGAAAAGAACCATCACGACACCCCGCAAGAAGCGGATCGTGACAGAGGCGGGCTGGTTACCCCAGACCTGCTAAGCGAGAGCGGCAGTCTCCCATGCTGCGTTTCCGTCTTTTTCGCGAGAAAAGCGGCCAGTAAAGAGACGAAGCGAGTGATAAAAAGAGTGAGAGAACCCCCCCTGGGACTGGGTCTCGGAGAAAGAGTGGGACCCCTTAGGGGGGGGGGGGGGGGGGGAGTAAAAGGTAATTAATTAGAAAAAAAAATGAATTAAAAGGTAAAAAGAGGGTCTTCTTGGCATAATCTATTGGGGAAAAATAAAAGGTAAAATGTGTAGGAGGGGCCCCTAAAAATTCTGCTGGATTGAGGGATAAGAATGCCCATGAACATCCAAGATCAAACCTGCTGGATTGAGGGATTAATGTTCCAAGAGCATCCAGGGTTGATTCAAACCTGCTGGATTGAGGGATTAATGTTCCAAGAGCATCCAGGGTTAAGTCAAACCTGCTGGGTTGAGGGATTAACATTGCAAGAGCACCCAGAATTAAGTTTGCTGGGTTGTTGAGAGCACCCAAGATTGAGTAAAAATTTTGCCAGTTTGAAGAGAAGTCTGACAGGATCTAGAGTTGGGAACCACACAGCTAGATTGAGGGGTATCCAAGAACACTGGGACTAGCCAGGGACACCTACAAGTGTAATAGGTGTGTTGAAAAAGAAAAGGTACCTTGTTGTTGTGGTTGTTTTGTTATGTGTAAGAGTAAGTAAAATAAAGTTAAGTGAATGTAGACGAAGGAAAGTATATGTATGCATCCTGCCCTGTTAAGCAGCCTCACTGTGCTTCCCTGCTGTCACCGACAAACACAAGTTACGAACCCTCAGAACTGAAAAAGTTCAATCAAATATTGCTTCCATTGATGACCATGATATTGTCTATAATACCTTGTTCCAACTTATGTTATGTAAGTGTTAATACCCCTATCCTACCAGTTGGTAAACCTGATGGGTCATACCGGTTAGTACAGGATCTGCGGGCCATAAACAAGGTCACGGAGGATCTGTATCCTGTGGTGGCCAATCCCTACACGTTATTAACTTGCTTAACAGCCGAGCTAACTTGGTTTACCGTTTTAGATTTAAAAGATGCCTTCTTTTGCCTTCCTATCCATGAAGCCAGAAAATTTTTGCATTTGAATGGGAAAATCCTAAGAGCGGGCCAAGAACTCAACTGACATGGACCAGACTCCCACAAGGATTCAAAAACTCACCCACTTTGTTTGGAGAACAACTTGCAAAAGAATTAGAGACCTGAGAAGCCCCTCCAGAGGAAGGGAAGTTGCTAGAGTACGTAGATGACATCCTGATAGCCACACGGACAAGGGAAGCATGCACGGCCTGGACGATAAGCCTCTTGAACTTTTTGGGGCTCCAAGGGTACCGAGTATCAAAGAAAAAAGCCCAAGTAGTAAAACAGAAAGTAACTTCTCTGGGTTACGAAGTCAGTGCTAGACAACGTACCTTGGGCCAAAGCCGGAAGGAGGCAATATGCCAGACCCCAAAACCTCAGACGGTAAAGGAACTACGAACTTTCCTGAGGATGACAGGGTGGTGCAGGTTATGGATCTATAACTATGGACTGTTTGTTAAGCCCTTCTATGAACTGATTGCAACTGAAAGCAGGAACATCCAAGAGACAAAGGAAGCTACGCAAGCTTTCAACCAGCTGAAAAAAGCCCTCATGTCAGCTCCAGCCCTGAGATTGCCAGACGTGAGTAAGCCTTCCCTTTTATTCTCCCATGAGAAGCAAGGAATCGCCTTAGGAATACTAGCACAGGACCTCGGCCCATATCGGAGAGCAGTGGCTTACTTCTCTAAGCAATTGGATACAGCAGCTAAAGGGTGGCCTGGGTGCCTCAGAGCTGTTGCAGCAGTCGTACTGAACATCCAAGAGGCACACAAATTCACCCTAGGCCAGAAAAGAACTGTGCTAGTGTCTCACACAGTGTCTGCAGTGCTAGAGGTAAAAGGTGGGCATTGGCTTTCCCCACAACGGCTCCTGAGATACCAAGCTATCATAGTGGAGCAAGATGATGTAGAGATAGTAGTGACTAACATTGTCAATCCAGCCTCCTTCCTCAGTAGAAACCAAGGGGAACCAGTGGAACATGACTGCCTGGAGACCATTGAAGCCACCTACTCCAGCTGCCCTGACTCGAAGGACACCCCTCTCGAGAATGCAGAAGTCTCGTTTACTGATGGAAGCAGTTATATCATCAGTGGAAAACGGCACGCCGGGTAGGCAGTTCCAACGTGCAAGGAAGTAATGTCATCTGGGCCCCTGCCAACAAATACCTCTGCACAGAAGGCCGAGATAATTGCTCTAACTGGGGCCCTAGAATTGGCAAGAGGGAAAGAAATAAACATATACACGGACTCGAAGTATGCATTTGGAGTAGTGCATGCTCACAGAGCCATTTAGAAAGAGAGAGGACTGCTGAAGTCTCAAGGGAAAAATATTAAAGATGCATCAGAAGTACTGCGACTTCTAGAAGCAGTCCAGTTGCCAGAGAAAGTAGCGATCATGCACATTAAGGCACATCAGAAGATCAACTCAGAATTGGAAGAAGGAAACGAGCTGGCAGATAGGGAAGCAAAAGAAGCAGCAAGACGGGCACATTTCCCCTAAAGGTAAGCCAAGATACAACAAACCAGAAAAAAAATTAATCTATGAGCAAAAAGGAGACTATAACCAAGAGGGATGGGCCACCATAGAAGGAAAATTAGTTCTACCCTCCTATTTATGATGGTCCCTAATAAAGGAAGAACACCAGAAAACCATTGGGGTATTGATGCTCTAGCATAACTAGACATTTACAACTCGACAATGTGACCTTTGCCTCCAGACCAACCCCAAAAATACTCCCAAACCAAAGCTTAGCCAGATTAGGAAGGGTCATGGGCCGGAGCAGCAATGGCAGATTGATTGTACAGAATTGCCAAGAAAAGGGGGGTATACGTTTTTCCTGGTGCTAACAGATACCTTTTCAGGATGGCCAGAAGCATTCCCCACCAGGACTTCTAAAGCTCAAGAAGTAACTAAGGTATTGGTACAAGAAAACATACCACGCTTTAGAGTCCTGGCCACAATCTCCTCAAATAGAGGACCACATTTTATTGTAAAATTCGTGCAACAAGTTAGCCAATACTTGAACATAGACTGAGAACTTCACACCCCATATAACCCACAATCAAGTGGTCAGGTAAAAAAAATGAATCATTTGATCAAACAACAAATTGTACAATTGGGACAAGAAGCTAATTTGTCATGGACTCAATCCCTCCCATTAGCACTACTGCAGATCCGAACCAAACCCAAGACTAAAGAAAAGCTAAACCACTTTGACTTGCTTTATGAAAAACCATATGGGGTGCGAAAGAGAATGTCTAGCCAAGACATGTCACTAACCTCCTGTATGTTAAGTCTCTTAACTTGGTGTATCCAGCACCAATCACTAGCTAATAAACACAAGTCATAACTAGTGAAATACACTGTTTAGAAGACTTTATGTCACCCAATTATAATTCTATTAATTTTAGTTACTGTACGTTTAATGATGTCTACTTTAACACTCATGTAGAATTCGAGGATGTTAAAACACATGGCCAGTCTGACATCACTCTCTAGAACTCCTAGAATCTTACTGAAAGAGGACGGTCAAGACAGTAGATGAGAATTTAAATCAAGACCCCTGTAGTAAAAGAATTTACTCTATTTTAAGAAAAGGGGGGACTGAAGCAGAGATTTTTAGAGTTAGGTTAACAAAATGAATGAAGCATTTCTAATTTAGCTTGTAGAGTTATGTGTTGAATTTTCAACCTTTTGCTTAAGAAACCTCTGCCTAGTACAATGGGCATAGGAAAATGCAAATTTCTGAAGCTTCTTGCATAAAGAACAATACCAGAAGAAGCAAAGAACCCAGATAAAGAAGCTCCTCTGTCTCCAAGCCTATCAAGAC
This sequence comes from Vidua macroura, assembly GCF_024509145.1. Lineage (NCBI taxonomy): Eukaryota > Metazoa > Chordata > Aves > Passeriformes > Viduidae > Vidua > Vidua macroura. Next base: position 41,210,567 of record NC_071573.1, on the reverse strand, counting down.
TGACAGACGTACTCAGAGAAGCACCAAAGGACCAAAAGCGCACGCGCAGAGAGGAAAAGTTCAAAAGTTCAATCGTGAGGAAGACCACAATCTTCAGCCTCAGGACCACCAAGAGACCCCCGTACGACCACCACAGCAAACCACGCATGCCCAGAAGGACGTGGACTTACTTAGCATGAGAAGCGAGGACAGGCGGGGCCAGGGGTTGAATATGCATGAAAAAGTTGTGCAATGTATTGCATACGGAACGTCTTTAAGAATAAAAGTGTGGGTCAGACTGAGGCTCGGGGCACAAGTTTTGGAGAGCTATCTCACTTGTGCCGGGCGCTAACATACATAGCCACTTCATAACTACCCCAGGTTATGGAGTCTACTGATTTCTTCCGCGTATCGTTTCAGAGGTTTCTTGCCTTCGCCAGGCTGCAACGTGCCCGCTAGTAGCAAGAACTGGGCAGGAGTGGGCAGAGAGCAGGGCCATCTGCCAGCAGGTTGCAGCTTGCCCAGGAAAATGCAGTGTCCTTGGAATGTGCAGCAAATCTTATTTCCTGGCAAGGTCGGGCTAAGTGAGCAGTGCTGGTACACTTTCTCCTTGAGAACTGGAGCGGAAAAGCTTTTCGCTAAGATGTAGGCGAGCAGAGAGGCAGAATACGCAGCTCCGCAGCTGGCCGAAAGCAAGTGCCGCTTGCCGGCGTCTTTCGGCAAAAGCGGCGCTTCGGAGCGCACCGCTGCCGCTCCAGTCATCTGTGCGCGAAGTAGCCGCTTCTTGGCCTCCGGCAGCCGGAGATCGCGGTAGCTTGCAAGAGGCGAAGAACGAAGCCGCGAAGAAGCCGGCTTGTGTGCGAAGCTCGCACACAGCTGCAGGACGGTGGCTGCCGCTCTCCTGCCTCTTGAATTCACCCTTGGCATGCCAATGGAAGGTGTTCCAGGACAACCTTCCTGAGTTTTTATTGTAGTTTTCATGCATCCCTCCTTGGAAATTCTTGTTGCTCCCCAGAGGCTCCGAGATGCAGAGAACACGGTGGCAGCTGCTGAAAAGAAGGGCAACTGTGAGTTGGTCAAGAAGCAAGAACCTAGGCAGCTGCCTGTGCTTGGCAAGGAGCAGCTGCTGGATTCTTGCAATTGCCTTCAGTGCGCACAGAAGCCCGCTGCTCTGCTGCTTGGTTTTTCGCCTTCAGTCAATTACACACTGCTGAAGCTGAGGCAGGCAGTTCAGCTTTGCTGCTTTTCAGCATCTCAGCTGCCCTTCTGCTCTGTGACAGCTCTCCAGGTTTCTTGCCTTCGCCAGGCTGCAACGTGCCCGCTAGTAGCAAGAACTGGGCAGGAGTGGGCAGAGAGCAGGGCCATCTGCCAGCAGGTTGCAGCTTGCCCAGGAAAATGCAGTGTCCTTGGAATGTGCAGCAAATCTTATTTCCTGGCAAGGTCGGGCTAAGTGAGCAGTGCTGGTACACTTTCTCCTTGAGAACTGGAGCGGAAAAGCTTTTCGCTAAGATGTAGGCGAGCAGAGAGGCAGAATACGCAGCTCCGCAGCTGGCCGAAAGCAAGTGCCGCTTGCCGGCGTCTTTCGGCAAAAGCGGCGCTTCGGAGCGCACCGCTGCCGCTCCAGTCATCTGTGCGCGAAGTAGCCGCTTCTTCGCCTCCGGCAGCCGGAGATCGCGGTAGCTTGCAAGAGGCGAAGAACGAAGCCGCGAAGAAGCCGGCTTGTGTGCGAAGCTCGCACACAGCTGCAGGACGGTGGCTGCCGCTCTCCTGCCTCTTGAATTCACCCTTGGCATGCCAATGGAAGGTGTTCCAGGACAACCTTCCTGAGTTTTTATTGTAGTTTTCATGCATCCCTCCTTGGAAATTCTTGTTGCTCCCCAGAGGCTCCGAGATGCAGAGAACACGGTGGCAGCTGCTGAAAAGAAGGGCAACTGTGAGTTGGTCAAGAAGCAAGAACCTAGGCAGCTGCCTGTGCTTGTCAAGGAGCAGCTGCTGGATTCTTGCAATTGCCTTCAGTGCGCACAGAAGCCCGCTGCTCTGCTGCTTGGTTTTTCGCCTTCAGTCAATTACACACTGCTGAAGCTGAGGCAGGCAGTTCAGCTTTGCTGCTTTTCAGCATCTCAGCTGCCCTTCTGCTCTGTGACAGCTCTCCAGGTTTCTTGCCTTCGCCAGGCTGCAACGTGCCCGCTAGTAGCAAGAACTGGGCAGGAGTGGGCAGAGAGCAGGGCCATCTGCCAGCAGGTTGCAGCTTGCCCAGGAAAATGCAGTGTCCTTGGAATGTGCAGCAAATCTTATTTCCTGGCAAGGTCGGGCTAAGTGAGCAGTGCTGGTACACTTTCTCCTTGAGAACTGGAGCGGAAAAGCTTTTCGCTAAGATGTAGGCGAGCAGAGAGGCAGAATACGCAGCTCCGCAGCTGGCCGAAAGCAAGTGCCGCTTCCCGGCGTCTTTCGGCAAAAGCGGCGCTCCGGAGCTCACCGCTGCCGCTCCACTGATCTGTGCGCGAAGTAGCCGCTTCTTGGCCTCCGGCAGCCGGAGATCGCGGTAGCTTGCAAGAGGCGAAGAACGAAGCCGCGAAGAAGCCGGCTTGTGTGCGAAGCTCGCACACAGCTGCAGGACGGTGGCTGCCGCTCTCCTGCCTCTTGAATTCACCCTTGGCATGCCAATGGAAGGTGTTCCAGGACAACCTTCCTGAGTTTTTATTGTAGTTTTCATGCATCCCTCCTTGGAAATTCTTGTTGCTCCCCAGAGGCTCCGAGATGCAGAGAACACGGTGGCAGCTGCTGAAAAGAAGGGCAACTGTGAGTTGGTCAAGAAGCAAGAACCTAGGCAGCTGCCTGTGCTTGGCAAGGAGCAGCTGCTGGATTCTTGCAATTGCCTTCAGTGCGCACAGAAGCCCGCTGCTCTGCTGCTTGGTTTTTCGCCTTCAGTCAATTACACACTGCTGAAGCTGAGGCAGGCAGTTCAGCTTTGCTGCTTTTCAGCATCTCAGCTGCCCTTCTGCTCTGTGACAGCTCTCCAGGTTTCTTGCCTTCGCCAGGCTGCAACGTGCCCGCTAGTAGCAAGAACTGGGCAGGAGTGGGAAGAGAGCAGGGCCATCTGCCAGCAGGTTGCAGCTTGCCCAGGAAAATGCAGTGTCCTTGGAATGTGCAGCAAATCTTATTTCCTGGCAAGGTCGGGCTAAGTGAGCAGTGCTGGTACACTTTCTCCTTGAGAACTGGAGCGGAAAAGCTTTTCGCTAAGATGTAGGCGAGCAGAGAGGCAGAATACGCAGCTCCGCAGCTGGCCGAAAGCAAGTGCCGCTTGCCGGCGTCTTTCGGCAAAAGCGGCGCTTCGGAGCGCACCGCTGCCGCTCCAGTCATCTGTGCGCGACGTAGCCGCTTCTTCGCCTCCGGCAGCCGGAGATCGCGGTAGCTTGCAAGAGGCGAAGAACGAAGCCGCGAAGAAGCCGGCTTGTGTGCGAAGCTCGCACACAGCTGCAGGACGGTGGCTGCCGCTCTCCTGCCTCTTGAATTCACCCTTGGCATGCCAATGGAAGGTGTTCCAGGACAACCTTCCTGAGTTTTTATTTTAGTTTTCATGCATCCCTCCTTGGAAATTCTTGTTGCTCCCCAGAGGCTCCGAGATGCAGAGAACACGGTGGCAGCTGCTGAAAAGAAGGGCAACTGTGAGTTGGTCAAGAAGCAAGAACCTAGGCAGCTGCCTGTGCTTGGCAAGGAGCAGCTGCTGGATTCTTGCAATTGCCTTCAGTGCGCACAGAAGCCCGCTGCTCTGCTGCTTGGTTTTTCGCCTTCAGTCAATTACACACTGCTGAAGCTGAGGCAGGCAGTTCAGCTTTGCTGCTTTTCAGCATCTCAGCTGCCCTTCTGCTCTGTGACAGCTCTCCAGGTTTCTTGCCTTCGCCAGGCTGCAACGTGCCCGCTAGTACCAAGAACTGGGCAGGAGTGGGCAGAGAGCAGGGCCATCTGCCAGCAGGTTGCAGCTTGCCCAGGAAAATACAGTGTCCTTGGAATGTGCAGCAAATCTTATTTCCTGGCAAGGTCGGGCTAAGTGAGCAGTGCTGGTACACTTTCTCCTTGAGAACTGGAGCGGAAAAGCTTTTCGCTAAGATGTAGGCGAGCAGAGAGGCAGAATACGCAGCTCCGCAGCTGGCCGAAAGCAAGTGCCGCTTCCCGGCGTCTTTCGGCAAAAGCGGCGCTCCGGAGCTCACCGCTGCCGCTCCACTGATCTGTGCGCGAAGTAGCCGCTTCTTGGCCTCCGGCAGCCGGAGATCGCGGTAGCTTGCAAGAGGCGAAGAACGAAGCCGCGAAGAAGCCGGCTTGTGTGCGAAGCTCGCACACAGCTGCAGGACGGTGGCTGCCGCTCTCCTGCCTCTTGAATTCACCCTTGGCATGCCAATGGAAGGTGTTCCAGGACAACCTTCCTGAGTTTTTATTGTAGTTTTCATGCATCCCTCCTTGGAAATTCTTGTTGCTCCCCAGAGGCTCCGAGATGCAGAGAACACGGTGGCAGCTGCTGAAAAGAAGGGCAACTGTGAGTTGGTCAAAAACCAAGAACACAGGCAGCTGCCTGTGCTTGGCAAGGAGCAGCTGCTGGATTCTTGCAATTGCCTTCAGTGCGCACAGAAGCCCGCTGCTCTGCTGCTTGGTTTTTCGCCTTCAGTCAATTACACACTGCTGAAGCTGAGGCAGGCAGTTCAGCTTTGCTGCTTTTCAGCATCTCAGCTGCCCTTCTGCTCTGTGACAGCTCTCCAGGTTTCTTGCCTTCGCCAGGCTGCAACGTGCCCGCTAGTACCAAGAACTGGGCAGGAGTGGGCAGAGAGCAGGGCCATCTGCCAGCAGGTTGCAGCTTGCCCAGGAAAATGCAGTGTCCTTGGAATGTGCAGCAAATCTTATTTCCTGGCAAGGTCGGGCTAAGTGAGCAGTGCTGGTACACTTTCTCCTTGAGAACTGGAGCGGAAAAGCTTTTCGCTAAGATGTAGGCGAGCAGAGAGGCAGAATACGCAGCTCCGCAGCTGGCCGAAAGCAAGTGCCGCTTCCCGGCGTCTTTCGGCAAAAGCGGCGCTTCGGAGCGCACCGCTGCCGCTCCAGTCATCTGTGCGCGAAGTAGCCGCTTCTTGGCCTCCGGCAGCCGGAGATCGCGGTAGCTTGCAAGAGGCGAAGAACGAAGCCGCGAAGAAGCCGGCTTGTGTGCGAAGCTCGCACACAGCTGCAGGACGGTGGCTGCCGCTCTCCTGCCTCTTGAATTCACTTCTGGTATGCCAATGGAAGGTGTTCCAGGACAACCTTCCTGAGTTTTTATTGTAGTTTTCATGCATCCCTCCTTGGAAATTCTTGTTGCTCCCCAGAGGCTCCGAGATGCAGAGAACACGGTGGCAGCTGCTGAAAAGAAGGGCAACTGTGAGTTGGTCAAGAAGCAAGAACCTAGGCAGCTGCCTGTGCTTGGCAAGGAGCAGCTGCTGGATTCTTGCAATTGCCTTCAGTGCGCACAGAAGCCCGCTGCTCTGCTGCTTGGTTTTTCGCCTTCAGTCAATTACACACTGCTGAAGCTGAGGCAGGCAGTTCAGCTTTGCTGCTTTTCAGCATCTCAGCTGCCCTTCTGCTCTGTGACAGCTCTCCAGGTTTCTTGCCTTCGCCAGGCTGCAACGTGCCCGCTAGTAGCAAGAACTGGGCAGGAGTGGGAAGAGAGCAGGGCCATCTGCCAGCAGGTTGCAGCTTGCCCAGGAAAATGCAGTGTCCTTGGAATGTGCAGCAAATCTTATTTCCTGGCAAGGTCGGGCTAAGTGAGCAGTGCTGGTACACTTTCTCCTTGAGAACTGGAGCGGAAAAGCTTTTCGCTAAGATGTAGGCGAGCAGAGAGGCAGAATACGCAGCTCCGCAGCTGGCCGAAAGCAAGTGCCGCTTGCCGGCGTCTTTCGGCAAAAGCGGCGCTTCGGAGCGCACCGCTGCCGCTCCAGTCATCTGTGCGCGACGTAGCCGCTTCTTCGCCTCCGGCAGCCGGAGATCGCGGTAGCTTGCAAGAGGCGAAGAACGAAGCCGCGAAGAAGCCGGCTTGTGTGCGAAGCTCGCACACAGCTGCAGGACGGTGGCTGCCGCTCTCCTGCCTCTTGAATTCACCCTTGGCATGCCAATGGAAGGTGTTCCAGGACAACCTTCCTGAGTTTTTATTTTAGTTTTCATGCATCCCTCCTTGGAAATTCTTGTTGCTCCCCAGAGGCTCCGAGATGCAGAGAACACGGTGGCAGCTGCTGAAAAGAAGGGCAACTGTGAGTTGGTCAAGAAGCAAGAACCTAGGCAGCTGCCTGTGCTTGGCAAGGAGCAGCTGCTGGATTCTTGCAATTGCCTTCAGTGCGCACAGAAGCCCGCTGCTCTGCTGCTTGGTTTTTCGCCTTCAGTCAATTACACACTGCTGAAGCTGAGGCAGGCAGTTCAGCTTTGCTGCTTTTCAGCATCTCAGCTGCCCTTCTGCTCTGTGACAGCTCTCCAGGTTTCTTGCCTTCGCCAGGCTGCAACGTGCCCGCTAGTAGCAAGAACTGGGCAGGAGTGGGCAGAGAGCAGGGCCATCTGCCAGCAGGTTGCAGCTTGCCCAGGAAAATGCAGTGTCCTTGGAATGTGCAGCAAATCTTATTTCCTGGCAAGGTCGGGCTAAGTGAGCAGTGCTGGTACACTTTCTCCTTGAGAACTGGAGCGGAAAAGCTTTTCGCTAAGATGTAGGCGAGCAGAGAGGCAGAATACGCAGCTCCGCAGCTGGCCGAAAGCAAGTGCCGCTTCCCGGCGTCTTTCGGCAAAAGCGGCGCTCCGGAGCTCACCGCTGCCGCTCCACTGATCTGTGCGCGAAGTAGCCGCTTCTTGGCCTCCGGCAGCCGGAGATCGCGGTAGCTTGCAAGAGGCGAAGAACGAAGCCGCGAAGAAGCCGGCTTGTGTGCGAAGCTCGCACACAGCTGCAGGACGGTGGCTGCCGCTCTCCTGCCTCTTGAATTCACCCTTGGCATGCCAATGGAAGGTGTTCCAGGACAACCTTCCTGAGTTTTTATTTTAGTTTTCATGCATCCCACCTTGGAAATTCTTGTTGCTCCCCAGAGGCTCCGAGATGCAGAGAACACGGTGGCAGCTGCTGAAAAGAAGGGCAACTGTGAGTTGGTCAAAAACCAAGAACACAGGCAGCTGCCTGTGCTTGGCAAGGAGCAGCTGCTGGATTCTTGCAATTGCCTTCAGTGCGCACAGAAGCCCGCTGCTCTGCTGCTTGGTTTTTCGCCTTCAGTCAATTACACACTGCTGAAGCTGAGGCAGGCAGTTCAGCTTTGCTGCTTTTCAGCATCTCAGCTGCCCTTCTGCTCTGTGACAGCTCTCCAGGTTTCTTGCCTTCGCCAGGCTGCAACGTGCCCGCTAGTGGCAAGAACTGGGCAGGAGTGGGAAGAGAGCAGGGCCATCTGCCAGCAGGTTGCAGCTTGCCCAGGAAAATGCAGTGTCCTTGGAATGTGCAGCAAATCTTATTTCCTGGCAAGGTCGGGCTAAGTGAGCAGTGCTGGTACACTTTCTCCTTGAGAACTGGAGCGGAAAAGCTTTTCGCTAAGATGTAGGCGAGCAGAGAGGCAGAATACGCAGCTCCGCAGCTGGCCGAAAGCAAGTGCCGCTTGCCGGCGTCTTTCGGCAAAAGCGGCGCTTCGGAGCTCACCGCTACCGCTCCACTGATCTGTGCGCGAAGTAGCCGCTTCTTGGCCTCCGGCAGCCGGAGATCGCGGTAGCTTGCAAGAGGCGAAGAACGAAGCCGCGAAGAAGCCGGCTTGTGTGCGAAGCTCGCACACAGCTGCAGGACGGTGGCTGCCGCTCTCCTGCCTCTTGAATTCACCCTTGGCATGCCAATGGAAGGTGTTCCAGGACAACCTTCCTGAGTTTTTATTGTAGTTTTCATGCATCCCTCCTTGGAAATTCTTGTTGCTCCCCAGAGGCTCCGAGATGCAGAGAACACGGTGGCAGCTGCTGAAAAGAAGGGCAACTGTGAGTTGGTCAAGAAGCAAGAACCTAGGCAGCTGCCTGTGCTTGGCAAGGAGCAGCTGCTGGATTCTTGCAATTGCCTTCAGTGCGCACAGAAGCCCGCTGCTCTGCTGCTTGGTTTTTCGCCTTCAGTCAATTACACACTGCTGAAGCTGAGGCAGGCAGTTCAGCTTTGCTGCTTTTCAGCATCTCAGCTGCCCTTCTGCTCTGTGACAGCTCTCCAGGTTTCTTGCCTTCGCCAGGCTGCAACGTGCCCGCTAGTAGCAAGAACTGGGCAGGAGTGGGCAGAGAGCAGGGCCATCTGCCAGCAGGTTGCAGCTTGCCCAGGAAAATGCAGTGTCCTTGGAATGTGCAGCAAATCTTATTTCCTGGCAAGGTCGGGCTAAGTGAGCAGTGCTGGTACACTTTCTCCTTGAGAACTGGAGCGGAAAAGCTTTTCGCTAAGATGTAGGCGAGCAGAGAGGCAGAATACGCAGCTCCGCAGCTGGCCGAAAGCAAGTGCCGCTTGCCGGCGTCTTTCGGCAAAAGCGGCGCTTCGGAGCGCACCGGTGCCGCTCAAGTCATCTGTGCGCGAAGTAGCCGCTTCTTGGCCTCCGGCAGCCGGAGATCGCGGTAGCTTGCAAGAGGCGAAGAACGAAGCCGCGAAGAAGCCGGCTTGTGTGCGAAGCTCGCACACAGCTGCAGGACGGTGGCTGCCGCTCTCCTGCCTCTTGAATTCACCCTTGGCATGCCAATGGAAGGTGTTCCAGGACAACCTTCCTGAGTTTTTATTTTAGTTTTCATGCATCCCTCCTTGGAAATTCTTGTTGCTCCCCAGAGGCTCCGAGATGCAGAGAACACGGTGGCAGCTGCTGAAAAGAAGGGCAACTGTGAGTTGGTCAAGAAGCAAGAACACAGGCAGCTGCCTGTGCTTGGCAAGGAGCAGCTGCTGGATTCTTGCAATTGCCTTCAGTGCGCACAGAAGCCCGCTGCTCTGCTGCTTGGTTTTTCGCCTTCAGTCAATTACACACTGCTGAAGCTGAGGCAGGCAGTTCAGCTTTGCTGCTTTTCAGCATCTCAGCTGCCCTTCTGCTCTGTGACAGCTCTCCAGGTTTCTTGCCTTCGCCAGGCTGCAACGTGCCCGCTAGTAGCAAGAACTGGGCAGGAGTGGGCAGAGAGCAGGGCCATCTGCCAGCAGGTTGCAGCTTGCCCAGGAAAATGCAGTGTCCTTGGAATGTGCAGCAAATCTTATTTCCTGGCAAGGTCGGGCTAAGTGAGCAGTGCTGGTACACTTTCTCCTTGAGAACTGGAGCGGAAAAGCTTTTCGCTAAGATGTAGGCGAGCAGAGAGGCAGAATACGCAGCTCCGCAGCTGGCCGAAAGCAAGTGCCGCTTGCCGGCGTCTTTCGGCAAAAGCGGCGCTTCGGAGCTCACCGCTACCGCTCCACTGATCTGTGCGCGAAGTAGCCGCTTCTTGGCCTCCGGCAGCCGGAGATCGCGGTAGCTTGCAAGAGGCGAAGAACGAAGCCGCGAAGAAGCCGGCTTGTGTGCGAAGCTCGCACACAGCTGCAGGACGGTGGCTGCCGCTCTCCTGCCTCTTGAATTCACCCTTGGCATGCCAATGGAAGGTGTTCCAGGACAACCTTCCTGAGTTTTTATTGTAGTTTTCATGCATCCCTCCTTGGAAATTCTTGTTGCTCCCCAGAGGCTCCGAGATGCAGAGAACACGGTGGCAGCTGCTGAAAAGAAGGGCAACTGTGAGTTGGTCAAGAAGCAAGAACCTAGGCAGCTGCCTGTGCTTGGCAAGGAGCAGCTGCTGGATTCTTGCAATTGCCTTCAGTGCGCACAGAAGCCCGCTGCTCTGCTGCTTGGTTTTTCGCCTTCAGTCAATTACACACTGCTGAAGCTGAGGCAGGCAGTTCAGCTTTGCTGCTTTTCAGCATCTCAGCTGCCCTTCTGCTCTGTGACAGCTCTCCAGGTTTCTTGCCTTCGCCAGGCTGCAACGTGCCCGCTAGTAGCAAGAACTGGGCAGGAGTGGGCAGAGAGCAGGGCCATCTGCCAGCAGGTTGCAGCTTGCCCAGGAAAATGCAGTGTCCTTGGAATGTGCAGCAAATCTTATTTCCTGGCAAGGTCGGGCTAAGTGAGCAGTGCTGGTACACTTTCTCCTTGAGAACTGGAGCGGAAAAGCTTTTCGCTAAGATGTAGGCGAGCAGAGAGGCAGAATACGCAGCTCCGCAGCTGGCCGAAAGCAAGTGCCGCTTGCCGGCGTCTTTCGGCAAAAGCGGCGCTTCGGAGCGCACCGGTGCCGCTCAAGTCATCTGTGCGCGAAGTAGCCGCTTCTTGGCCTCCGGCAGCCGGAGATCGCGGTAGCTTGCAAGAGGCGAAGAACGAAGCCGCGAAGAAGCCGGCTTGTGTGCGAAGCTCGCACACAGCTGCAGGACGGTGGCTGCCGCTCTCCTGCCTCTTGAATTCACCCTTGGCATGCCAATGGAAGGTGTTCCAGGACAACCTTCCTGAGTTTTTATTTTAGTTTTCATGCATCCCTCCTTGGAAATTCTTGTTGCTCCCCAGAGGCTCCGAGATGCAGAGAACACGGTGGCAGCTGCTGAAAAGAAGGGCAACTGTGAGTTGGTCAAGAAGCAAGAACACAGGCAGCTGCCTGTGCTTGGCAAGGAGCAGCTGCTGGATTCTTGCAATTGCCTTCAGTGCGCACAGAAGCCCGCTGCTCTGCTGCTTGGTTTTTCGCCTTCAGTCAATTACACACTGCTGAAGCTGAGGCAGGCAGTTCAGCTTTGCTGCTTTTCAGCATCTCAGCTGCCCTTCTGCTCTGTGACAGCTCTCCAGGTTTCTTGCCTTCGCCAGGCTGCAACGTGCCCGCTAGTAGCAAGAACTGGGCAGGAGTGGGCAGAGAGCAGGGCCATCTGCCAGCAGGTTGCAGCTTGCCCAGGAAAATGCAGTGTCCTTGGAATGTGCAGCAAATCTTATTTCCTGGCAAGGTCGGGCTAAGTGAGCAGTGCTGGTACACTTTCTCCTTGAGAACTGGAGCGGAAAAGCTTTTCGCTAAGATGTAGGCGAGCAGAGAGGCAGAATACGGAGCTCCGCAGCTGGACGAAAGCAAGTGCCGCTTGCCGGCGTCTTTCGGCAAAAGCGGCGCTTCGGAGCGCACCGCTGCCGCTCCAGTCATCTGTGCGCGAAGTAGCCGCTTCTTCGCCTCCGGCAGCCGGAGATCGCGGTAGCTTGCAAGAGGCGAAGAACGAAGCCGCGAAGGAGCCGGCTTGTGTGCGAAGCTCGCACACAGCTGCAGGACGGTGGCTGCCGCTCTCCTGCCTCTTGAATTCACCCTTGGCATGCCAATGGAAGGTGTTCCAGGACAACCTTCCTGAGTTTTTATTGTAGTTTTCATGCATCCCTCCTTGGAAATTCTTGTTGCTCCCCAGAGGCTCCGAGATGCAGAGAACACGGTGGCAGCTGCTGAAAAGAAGGGCAACTGTGAGTTGGTCAAGAAGCAAGAACCTAGGCAGCTGCCTGTGCTTGGCAAGGAGCAGCTGCTGGATTCTTGCAATTGCCTTCAGTGCGCACAGAAGCCCGCTGCTCTGCTGCTTGGTTTTTCGCCTTCAGTCAATTACACACTGCTGAAGCTGAGGCAGGCAGTTCAGCTTTGCTGCTTTTCAGCATCTCAGCTGCCCTTCTGCTCTGTGACAGCTCTCCAGGTTTCTTGCCTTCGCCAGGCTGCAACGTGCCCGCTAGTACCAAGAACTGGGCAGGAGTGGGCAGAGAGCAGGGCCATCTGTCAGCAGGTTGCAGCTTGCCCAGGAAAATGCAGTGTCCTTGGAATGTGCAGCAAATCTTATTTCCTGGCAAGGTCGGGCTAAGTGAGCAGTGCTGGTACACTTTCTCCTTGAGAACTGGAGCGGAAAAGCTTTTCGCTAAGATGTAGGCGACTAGAGAGGCAGAATACGCAGCTCCGCAGCTGGCCGAAAGCAAGTGCCGCTTCCCGGCGTCTTTCGGCAAAAGCGGCGCTCCGGAGCTCACCGCTGCCGCTCCAGGGATCTGTGCGCGAAGTAGCCGCTTCTTCGCCTCCGGCAGCCGGAGATCGCGGTAGCTTGCAAGAGGCGAAGAACGAAGCCGCGAAGAAGCCGGCTTGTGTGCGAAGCTCGCACACAGCTGCAGGACGGTGGCTGCCGCTCTCCTGCCTCTTGAATTCACCCTTGGCATGCCAATGGAAGGTGTTCCAGGACAACCTTCCTGAGTTTTTATTGTAGTTTTCATGCATCCCTCCTTGGAAATTCTTGTTGCTCCCCAGAGGCTCCGAGATGCAGAGAACACGGTGGCAGCTGCTGAAAAGAAGGGCAACTGTGAGTTGGTCAAAAACCAAGAACACAGGCAGCTGCCTGTGCTTGGCAAGGAGCAGCTGCTGCATTCTTGCACTTGCCTTCAGTGCGCACAGAAGCCCGCTGCTCTGCTGCTTGGTTTTTCGCCTTCAGTCAATTACACACTGCTGAAGCTGAGGCAGGCAGTTCAGCTTTGCTGCTTTTCAGCATCTCAGCTGCCCTTCTGCTCTGTGACAGCTCTCCAGGTTTCTTGCCTTCGCCAGGCTGCAACGTGCCCGCTAGTAGCAAGAACTGGGCAGGAGTGGGCAGAGAGCACGGCCATCTGCCAGCAGGTTGCAGCTTGCCCAGGAAAATGCAGTGTCCTTGGAATGTGCAGCAAATCTTATTTCCTGGCAAGGTCGGGCTAAGTGAGCAGTGCTGGTACACTTTCTCCTTGAGAACTGGAGCGGAAAAGCTTTTCGCTAAGATGTAGGCGAGCAGAGAGGCAGAATACGCAGCTCCGCAGCTGGCCGAAAGCAAGTGCCGCTTCCCGGCGTCTTTCGGCAAAAGCGGCGCTTCGGAGCGCACCGCTGCCGCTCCAGTCATCTGTGCGCGAAGTAGCCGCTTCTTGGCCTCCGGCAGCCGGAGATCGCGGTAGCTTGCAAGAGGCGAAGAACGAAGCCGCGAAGAAGCCGGCTTGTGTGCGAAGCTCGCACACAGCTGCAGGACGGTGGCTGCCGCTCTCCTGCCTCTTGAATTCACCCTTGGCATGCCAATGGAAGCTGTTCCAGGACAACCTTCCTGAGTTTTTATTGTAGTTTTCATGCATCCCTCCTTGGAAATTCTTGTTGCTCCCCAGAGGCTCCGAGATGCAGAGAACACGGTGGCAGCTGCTGAAAAGAAGGGCAACTGTGAGTTGGTCAAGAAGCAAGAACCTAGGCAGCTGCCTGTGCTTGGCAAGGAGCAGCTGCTGGATTCTTGCAATTGCCTTCAGTGCGCACAGAAGCCCGCTGCTCTGCTGCTTGGTTTTTCGCCTTCAGTCAATTACACACTGCTGAAGCTGAGGCAGGCAGTTCAGCTTTGCTGCTTTTCAGCATCTCAGCTGCCCTTCTGCTCTGTGACAGCTCTCCAGGTTTCTTGCCTTCGCCAGGCTGCAACGTGCCCGCTAGTAGCAAGAACTGGGCAGGAGTGGGAAGAGAGCAGGGCCATCTGCCAGCAGGTTGCAGCTTGCCCAGGAAAATGCAGTGTCCTTGGAATGTGCAGCAAATCTTATTTCCTGGCAAGGTCGGGCTAAGTGAGCAGTGCTGGTACACTTTCTCCTTGAGAACTGGAGCGGAAAAGCTTTTCGCTAAGATGTAGGCGAGCAGAGAGGCAGAATACGCAGCTCCGCAGCTGGCCGAAAGCAAGTGCCGCTTGCCGGCGTCTTTCGGCAAAAGCGGCGCTTCGGAGCGCACCGCTGCCGCTCCAGTCATCTGTGCGCGACGTAGCCGCTTCTTCGCCTCCGGCAGCCGGAGATCGCGGTAGCTTGCAAGAGGCGAAGAACGAAGCCGCGAAGAAGCCGGCTTGTGTGCGAAGCTCGCACACAGCTGCAGGACGGTGGCTGCCGCTCTCCTGCCTCTTGAATTCACCCTTGGCATGCCAATGGAAGGTGTTCCAGGACAACCTTCCTGAGTTTTTATTTTAGTTTTCATGCATCCCTCCTTGGAAATTCTTGTTGCTCCCCAGAGGCTCCGAGATGCAGAGAACACGGTGGCAGCTGCTGAAAAGAAGGGCAACTGTGAGTTGGTCAAGAAGCAAGAACACAGGCAGCTGCCTGTGCTTGGCAAGGAGCAGCTGCTGGATTCTTGCAATTGCCTTCAGTGCGCACAGAAGCCCGCTGCTCTGCTGCTTGGTTTTTCGCCTTCAGTCAATTACACACTGCTGAAGCTGAGGCAGGCAGTTCAGCTTTGCTGCTTTTCAGCATCTCAGCTGCCCTTCTGCTCTGTGACAGCTCTCCAGGTTTCTTGCCTTCGCCAGGCTGCAACGTGCCCGCTAGTAGCAAGAACTGGGCAGGAGTGGGCAGAGAGCAGGGCCATCTGCCAGCAGGTTGCAGCTTGCCCAGGAAAATGCAGTGTCCTTGGAATGTGCAGCAAATCTTATTTCCTGGCAAGGTCGGGCTAAGTGAGCAGTGCTGGTACACTTTCTCCTTGAGAACTGGAGCGGAAAAGCTTTTCGCTAAGATGTAGGCGAGCAGAGAGGCAGAATACGCAGCTCCGCAGCTGGCCGAAAGCAAGTGCCGCTTGCCGGCGTCTTTCGGCAAAAGCGGCGCTTCGGAGCTCACCGCTACCGCTCCACTGATCTGTGCGCGAAGTAGCCGCTTCTTGGCCTCCGGCAGCCGGAGATCGCGGTAGCTTGCAAGAGGCGAAGAACGAAGCCGCGAAGAAGCCGGCTTGTGTGCGAAGCTCGCACACAGCTGCAGGACGGTGGCTGCCGCTCTCCTGCCTCTTGAATTCACCCTTGGCATGCCAATGGAAGGTGTTCCAGGACAACCTTCCTGAGTTTTTATTGTAGTTTTCATGCATCCCTCCTTGGAAATTCTTGTTGCTCCCCAGAGGCTCCGAGATGCAGAGAACACGGTGGCAGCTGCTGAAAAGAAGGGCAACTGTGAGTTGGTCAAGAAGCAAGAACCTAGGCAGCTGCCTGTGCTTGGCAAGGAGCAGCTGCTGGATTCTTGCAATTGCCTTCAGTGCGCACAGAAGCCCGCTGCTCTGCTGCTTGGTTTTTCGCCTTCAGTCAATTACACACTGCTGAAGCTGAGGCAGGCAGTTCAGCTTTGCTGCTTTTCAGCATCTCAGCTGCCCTTCTGCTCTGTGACAGCTCTCCAGGTTTCTTGCCTTCGCCAGGCTGCAACGTGCCCGCTAGTAGCAAGAACTGGGCAGGAGTGGGCAGAGAGCAGGGCCATCTGCCAGCAGGTTGCAGCTTGCCCAGGAAAATGCAGTGTCCTTGGAATGTGCAGCAAATCTTATTTCCTGGCAAGGTCGGGCTAAGTGAGCAGTGCTGGTACACTTTCTCCTTGAGAACTGGAGCGGAAAAGCTTTTCGCTAAGATGTAGGCGAGCAGAGAGGCAGAATACGCAGCTCCGCAGCTGGCCGAAAGCAAGTGCCGCTTGCCGGCGTCTTTCGGCAAAAGCGGCGCTTCGGAGCGCACCGGTGCCGCTCAAGTCATCTGTGCGCGAAGTAGCCGCTTCTTGGCCTCCGGCAGCCGGAGATCGCGGTAGCTTGCAAGAGGCGAAGAACGAAGCCGCGAAGAAGCCGGCTTGTGTGCGAAGCTCGCACACAGCTGCAGGACGGTGGCTGCCGCTCTCCTGCCTCTTGAATTCACCCTTGGCATGCCAATGGAAGGTGTTCCAGGACAACCTTCCTGAGTTTTTATTTTAGTTTTCATGCATCCCTCCTTGGAAATTCTTGTTGCTCCCCAGAGGCTCCGAGATGCAGAGAACACGGTGGCAGCTGCTGAAAAGAAGGGCAACTGTGAGTTGGTCAAGAAGCAAGAACACAGGCAGCTGCCTGTGCTTGGCAAGGAGCAGCTGCTGGATTCTTGCAATTGCCTTCAGTGCGCACAGAAGCCCGCTGCTCTGCTGCTTGGTTTTTCGCCTTCAGTCAATTACACACTGCTGAAGCTGAGGCAGGCAGTTCAGCTTTGCTGCTTTTCAGCATCTCAGCTGCCCTTCTGCTCTGTGACAGCTCTCCAGGTTTCTTGCCTTCGCCAGGCTGCAACGTGCCCGCTAGTAGCAAGAACTGGGCAGGAGTGGGCAGAGAGCAGGGCCATCTGCCAGCAGGTTGCAGCTTGCCCAGGAAAATGCAGTGTCCTTGGAATGTGCAGCAAATCTTATTTCCTGGCAAGGTCGGGCTAAGTGAGCAGTGCTGGTACACTTTCTCCTTGAGAACTGGAGCGGAAAAGCTTTTCGCTAAGATGTAGGCGAGCAGAGAGGCAGAATACGGAGCTCCGCAGCTGGACGAAAGCAAGTGCCGCTTGCCGGCGTCTTTCGGCAAAAGCGGCGCTTCGGAGCGCACCGCTGCCGCTCCAGTCATCTGTGCGCGAAGTAGCCGCTTCTTCGCCTCCGGCAGCCGGAGATCGCGGTAGCTTGCAAGAGGCGAAGAACGAAGCCGCGAAGGAGCCGGCTTGTGTGCGAAGCTCGCACACAGCTGCAGGACGGTGGCTGCCGCTCTCCTGCCTCTTGAATTCACCCTTGGCATGCCAATGGAAGGTGTTCCAGGACAACCTTCCTGAGTTTTTATTGTAGTTTTCATGCATCCCTCCTTGGAAATTCTTGTTGCTCCCCAGAGGCTCCGAGATGCAGAGAACACGGTGGCAGCTGCTGAAAAGAAGGGCAACTGTGAGTTGGTCAAGAAGCAAGAACCTAGGCAGCTGCCTGTGCTTGGCAAGGAGCAGCTGCTGGATTCTTGCAATTGCCTTCAGTGCGCACAGAAGCCCGCTGCTCTGCTGCTTGGTTTTTCGCCTTCAGTCAATTACACACTGCTGAAGCTGAGGCAGGCAGTTCAGCTTTGCTGCTTTTCAGCATCTCAGCTGCCCTTCTGCTCTGTGACAGCTCTCCAGGTTTCTTGCCTTCGCCAGGCTGCAACGTGCCCGCTAGTACCAAGAACTGGGCAGGAGTGGGCAGAGAGCAGGGCCATCTGTCAGCAGGTTGCAGCTTGCCCAGGAAAATGCAGTGTCCTTGGAATGTGCAGCAAATCTTATTTCCTGGCAAGGTCGGGCTAAGTGAGCAGTGCTGGTACACTTTCTCCTTGAGAACTGGAGCGGAAAAGCTTTTCGCTAAGATGTAGGCGACTAGAGAGGCAGAATACGCAGCTCCGCAGCTGGCCGAAAGCAAGTGCCGCTTCCCGGCGTCTTTCGGCAAAAGCGGCGCTCCGGAGCTCACCGCTGCCGCTCCAGGGATCTGTGCGCGAAGTAGCCGCTTCTTCGCCTCCGGCAGCCGGAGATCGCGGTAGCTTGCAAGAGGCGAAGAACGAAGCCGCGAAGAAGCCGGCTTGTGTGCGAAGCTCGCACACAGCTGCAGGACGGTGGCTGCCGCTCTCCTGCCTCTTGAATTCACCCTTGGCATGCCAATGGAAGGTGTTCCAGGACAACCTTCCTGAGTTTTTATTGTAGTTTTCATGCATCCCTCCTTGGAAATTCTTGTTGCTCCCCAGAGGCTCCGAGATGCAGAGAACACGGTGGCAGCTGCTGAAAAGAAGGGCAACTGTGAGTTGGTCAAAAACCAAGAACACAGGCAGCTGCCTGTGCTTGGCAAGGAGCAGCTGCTGCATTCTTGCACTTGCCTTCAGTGCGCACAGAAGCCCGCTGCTCTGCTGCTTGGTTTTTCGCCTTCAGTCAATTACACACTGCTGAAGCTGAGGCAGGCAGTTCAGCTTTGCTGCTTTTCAGCATCTCAGCTGCCCTTCTGCTCTGTGACAGCTCTCCAGGTTTCTTGCCTTCGCCAGGCTGCAACGTGCCCGCTAGTAGCAAGAACTGGGCAGGAGTGGGCAGAGAGCACGGCCATCTGCCAGCAGGTTGCAGCTTGCCCAGGAAAATGCAGTGTCCTTGGAATGTGCAGCAAATCTTATTTCCTGGCAAGGTCGGGCTAAGTGAGCAGTGCTGGTACACTTTCTCCTTGAGAACTGGAGCGGAAAAGCTTTTCGCTAAGATGTAGGCGAGCAGAGAGGCAGAATACGCAGCTCCGCAGCTGGCCGAAAGCAAGTGCCGCTTCCCGGCGTCTTTCGGCAAAAGCGGCGCTTCGGAGCGCACCGCTGCCGCTCCAGTCATCTGTGCGCGAAGTAGCCGCTTCTTGGCCTCCGGCAGCCGGAGATCGCGGTAGCTTGCAAGAGGCGAAGAACGAAGCCGCGAAGAAGCCGGCTTGTGTGCGAAGCTCGCACACAGCTGCAGGACGGTGGCTGCCGCTCTCCTGCCTCTTGAATTCACCCTTGGCATGCCAATGGAAGCTGTTCCAGGACAACCTTCCTGAGTTTTTATTGTAGTTTTCATGCATCCCTCCTTGGAAATTCTTGTTGCTCCCCAGAGGCTCCG
This sequence comes from Vidua macroura, assembly GCF_024509145.1. Taxonomy (NCBI): domain Eukaryota; kingdom Metazoa; phylum Chordata; class Aves; order Passeriformes; family Viduidae; genus Vidua; species Vidua macroura. The sequence goes on along the minus strand of NC_071573.1, from coordinate 41,192,245 downwards.
AGATGCAGAGAACACGGTGGCAGCTGCTGAAAAGAAGGGCAACTGTGAGTTGGTCAAGAAGCAAGAACCTAGGCAGCTGCCTGTGCTTGGCAAGGAGCAGCTGCTGGATTCTTGCAATTGCCTTCAGTGCGCACAGAAGCCCGCTGCTCTGCTGCTTGGTTTTTCGCCTTCAGTCAATTACACACTGCTGAAGCTGAGGCAGGCAGTTCAGCTTTGCTGCTTTTCAGCATCTCAGCTGCCCTTCTGCTCTGTGACAGCTCTCCAGGTTTCTTGCCTTCGCCAGGCTGCAACGTGCCCGCTAGTAGCAAGAACTGGGCAGGAGTGGGAAGAGAGCAGGGCCATCTGCCAGCAGGTTGCAGCTTGCCCAGGAAAATGCAGTGTCCTTGGAATGTGCAGCAAATCTTATTTCCTGGCAAGGTCGGGCTAAGTGAGCAGTGCTGGTACACTTTCTCCTTGAGAACTGGAGCGGAAAAGCTTTTCGCTAAGATGTAGGCGAGCAGAGAGGCAGAATACGCAGCTCCGCAGCTGGCCGAAAGCAAGTGCCGCTTGCCGGCGTCTTTCGGCAAAAGCGGCGCTTCGGAGCGCACCGCTGCCGCTCCAGTCATCTGTGCGCGACGTAGCCGCTTCTTCGCCTCCGGCAGCCGGAGATCGCGGTAGCTTGCAAGAGGCGAAGAACGAAGCCGCGAAGAAGCCGGCTTGTGTGCGAAGCTCGCACACAGCTGCAGGACGGTGGCTGCCGCTCTCCTGCCTCTTGAATTCACCCTTGGCATGCCAATGGAAGGTGTTCCAGGACAACCTTCCTGAGTTTTTATTGTAGTTTTCATGCATCCCTCCTTGGAAATTCTTGTTGCTCCCCAGAGGCTCCGAGATGCAGAGAACACGGTGGCAGCTGCTGAAAAGAAGGGCAACTGTGAGTTGGTCAAGAAGCAAGAACCTAGGCAGCTGCCTGTGCTTGGCAAGGAGCAGCTGCTGGATTCTTGCAATTGCCTTCAGTGCGCACAGAAGCCCGCTGCTCTGCTGCTTGGTTTTTCGCCTTCAGTCAATTACACACTGCTGAAGCTGAGGCAGGCAGTTCAGCTTTGCTGCTTTTCAGCATCTCAGCTGCCCTTCTGCTCTGTGACAGCTCTCCAGGTTTCTTGCCTTCGCCAGGCTGCAACGTGCCCGCTAGTAGCAAGAACTGGGCAGGAGTGGGCAGAGAGCAGGGCCATCTGCCAGCAGGTTGCAGCTTGCCCAGGAAAATGCAGTGTCCTTGGAATGTGCAGCAAATCTTATTTCCTGGCAAGGTCGGGCTAAGTGAGCAGTGCTGGTACACTTTCTCCTTGAGAACTGGAGCGGAAAAGCTTTTCGCTAAGATGTAGGCGAGCAGAGAGGCAGAATACGCAGCTCCGCAGCTGGCCGAAAGCAAGTGCCGCTTGCCGGCGTCTTTCGGCAAAAGCGGCGCTCCGGAGCTCACCGCTGCCGCTCCAGTGATCTGTGCGCGAAGTAGCCGCTTCTTGGCCTCCGGCAGCCGGAGATCGCGGTAGCTTGCAAGAGGCGAAGAACGAAGCCGCGAAGAAGCCGGCTTGTGTGCGAAGCTCGCACACAGCTGCAGGACGGTGGCTGCCGCTCTCCTGCCTCTTGAATTCACCCTTGGCATGCCAATGGAAGGTGTTCCAGGACAACCTTCCTGAGTTTTTATTTTAGTTTTCATGCATCCCACCTTGGAAATTCTCGTTGCTCCCCAGAGGCTCCGAGATGCAGAGAACACGGTGGCAGCTGCTGAAAAGAAGGGCAACTGTGAGTTGGTCAAAAACCAAGAACACAGGCAGCTGCCTGTGCTTGGCAAGGAGCAGCTGCTGGATTCTTGCAATTGCCTTCAGTGCGCACAGAAGCCCGCTGCTCTGCTGCTTGGTTTTTCGCCTTCAGTCAATTACACACTGCTGAAGCTGAGGCAGGCAGTTCAGCTTTGCTGCTTTTCAGCATCTCAGCTGCCCTTCTGCTCTGTGACAGCTCTCCAGGTTTCTTGCCTTCGCCAGGCTGCAACGTGCCCGCTAGTAGCAAGAACTGGGCAGGAGTGGGCAGAGAGCAGGGCCATCTGCCAGCAGGTTGCAGCTTGCCCAGGAAAATGCAGTGTCCTTGGAATGTGCAGCAAATCTTATTTCCTGGCAAGGTCGGGCTAAGTGAGCAGTGCTGGTACACTTTCTCCTTGAGAACTGGAGCGGAAAAGCTTTTCGCTAAGATGTAGGCGAGCAGAGAGGCAGAATACGCAGCTCCGCAGCTGGCCGAAAGCAAGTGCCGCTTCCCGGCGTCTTTCGGCAAAAGCGGCGCTCCGGAGCTCACCGCTACCGCTCCACTGATCTGTGCGCGAAGTAGCCGCTTCTTGGCCTCCGGCAGCCGGAGATCGCGGTAGCTTGCAAGAGGCGAAGAACGAAGCCGCGAAGAAGCCGGCTTGTGTGCGAAGCTCGCACACAGCTGCAGGACGGTGGCTGCCGCTCTCCTGCCTCTTGAATTCACCCTTGGCATGCCAATGGAAGGTGTTCCAGGACAACCTTCCTGAGTTTTTATTTTAGTTTTCATGCATCCCACCTTGGAAATTCTTGTTGCTCCCCAGAGGCTCCGAGATGCAGAGAACACGGTGGCAGCTGCTGAAAAGAAGGGCAACTGTGAGTTGGTCAAAAACCAAGAACACAGGCAGCTGCCTGTGCTTGGCAAGGAGCAGCTGCTGGATTCTTGCAATTGCCTTCAGTGCGCACAGAAGCCCGCTGCTCTGCTGCTTGGTTTTTCGCCTTCAGTCAATTACACACTGCTGAAGCTGAGGCAGGCAGTTCAGCTTTGCTGCTTTTCAGCATCTCAGCTGCCCTTCTGCTCTGTGACAGCTCTCCAGGTTTCTTGCCTTCGCCAGGCTGCAACGTGCCCGCTAGTGGCAAGAACTGGGCAGGAGTGGGAAGAGAGCAGGGCCATCTGCCAGCAGGTTGCAGCTTGCCCAGGAAAATGCAGTGTCCTTGGAATGTGCAGCAAATCTTATTTCCTGGCAAGGTCGGGCTAAGTGAGGAGTGCTGGTACACTTTCTCCTTGAGAACTGGAGCGGAAAAGCTTTTCGCTAAGATGTAGGCGAGCAGAGAGGCAGAATACGCAGCTCCGCAGCTGGCCGAAAGCAAGTGCCGCTTCCCGGCGTCTTTCGGCAAAAGCGGCGCTTCGGAGCTCACCGCTACCGCTCCACTGATCTGTGCGCGAAGTAGCCGCTTCTTGGCCTCCGGCAGCCGGAGATCGCGGTAGCTTGCAAGAGGCGAAGAACGAAGCCGCGAAGAAGCCGGCTTGTGTGCGAAGCTCGCACACAGCTGCAGGACGGTGGCTGCCGCTCTCCTGCCTCTTGAATTCACCCTTGGCATGCCAATGGAAGGTGTTCCAGGACAACCTTCCTGAGTTTTTATTGTAGTTTTCATGCATCCCTCCTTGGAAATTCTTGTTGCTCCCCAGAGGCTCCGAGATGCAGAGAACACGGTGGCAGCTGCTGAAAAGAAGGGCAACTGTGAGTTGGTCAAGAAGCAAGAACCTAGGCAGCTGCCTGTGCTTGGCAAGGAGCAGCTGCTGGATTCTTGCAATTGCCTTCAGTGCGCACAGAAGCCCGCTGCTCTGCTGCTTGGTTTTTCGCCTTCAGTCAATTACACACTGCTGAAGCTGAGGCAGGCAGTTCAGCTTTGCTGCTTTTCAGCATCTCAGCTGCCCTTCTGCTCTGTGACAGCTCTCCAGGTTTCTTGCCTTCGCCAGGCTGCAACGTGCCCGCTAGTAGCAAGAACTGGGCAGGAGTGGGCAGAGAGCAGGGCCATCTGCCAGCAGGTTGCAGCTTGCCCAGGAAAATGCAGTGTCCTTGGAATGTGCAGCAAATCTTATTTCCTGGCAAGGTCGGGCTAAGTGAGCAGTGCTGGTACACTTTCTCCTTGAGAACTGGAGCGGAAAAGCTTTTCGCTAAGATGTAGGCGAGCAGAGAGGCAGAATACGCAGCTCCGCAGCTGGCCGAAAGCAAGTGCCGCTTCCCGGCGTCTTTCGGCAAAAGCGGCGCTTCGGAGCGCACCGGTGCCGCTCAAGTCATCTGTGCGCGAAGTAGCCGCTTCTTGGCCTCCGGCAGCCGGAGATCGCGGTAGCTTGCAAGAGGCGAAGAACGAAGCCGCGAAGAAGCCGGCTTGTGTGCGAAGCTCGCACACAGCTGCAGGACGGTGGCTGCCGCTCTCCTGCCTCTTGAATTCACCCTTGGCATGCCAATGGAAGGTGTTCCAGGACAACCTTCCTGAGTTTTTATTTTAGTTTTCATGCATCCCACCTTGGAAATTCTCGTTGCTCCCCAGAGGCTCCGAGATGCAGAGAACACGGTGGCAGCTGCTGAAAAGAAGGGCAACTGTGAGTTGGTCAAGAAGCAAGAACCTAGGCAGCTGCCTGTGCTTGGCAAGGAGCAGCTGCTGGATTCTTGCAATTGCCTTCAGTGCGCACAGAAGCCCGCTGCTCTGCTGCTTGGTTTTTCGCCTTCAGTCAATTACACACTGCTGAAGCTGAGGCAGGCAGTTCAGCTTTGCTGCTTTTCAGCATCTCAGCTGCCCTTCTGCTCTGCGACAGCTCTCCAGGTTTCTTGCCTTCGCCAGGCTGCAACGTGCCCGCTAGTACCAAGAACTGGGCAGGAGTGGGCAGAGAGCACGGCCATCTGCCAGCAGGTTGCAGCTTGCCCAGGAAAATGCAGTGTCCTTGGAATGTGCAGCAAATCTTATTTCCTGGCAAGGTCGGGCTAAGTGAGCAGTGCTGGTACACTTTCTCCTTGAGAACTGGAGCGGAAAAGCTTTTCGCTAAGATGTAGGCGAGCAGAGAGGCAGAATACGGAGCTCCGCAGCTGGCCGAAAGCAAGTGCCGCTTCCCGGCGTCTTTCGGCAAAAGCGGCGCTTCGGAGCGCACCGCTGCCGCTCCAGTCATCTGTGCGCGAAGTAGCCGCTTCTTCGCCTCCGGCAGCCGGAGATCGCGGTAGCTTGCAAGAGGCGAAGAACGAAGCCGCGAAGAAGCCGGCTTGTGTGCGAAGCTCGCACACAGCTGCAGGACGGTGGCTGCCGCTCTCCTGCCTCTTGAATTCACCCTTGGCATGCCAATGGAAGGTGTTCCAGGACAACCTTCCTGAGTTTTTATTGTAGTTTTCATGCATCCCTCCTTGGAAATTCTTGTTGCTCCCCAGAGGCTCCGAGATGCAGAGAACACGGTGGCAGCTGCTGAAAAGAAGGGCAACTGTGAGTTGGTCAAAAACCAAGAACACAGGCAGCTGCCTGTGCTTGGCAAGGAGCAGCTGCTGGATTCTTGCAATTGCCTTCAGTGCGCACAGAAGCCCGCTGCTCTGCTGCTTGGTTTTTCGCCTTCAGTCAATTACACACTGCTGAAGCTGAGGCAGGCAGTTCAGCTTTGCTGCTTTTCAGCATCTCAGCTGCCCTTCTGCTCTGTGACAGCTCTCCAGGTTTCTTGCCTTCGCCAGGCTGCAACGTGCCCGCTAGTACCAAGAACTGGGCAGGAGTGGGCAGAGAGCAGGGCCATCTGTCAGCAGGTTGCAGCTTGCCCAGGAAAATGCAGTGTCCTTGGAATGTGCAGCAAATCTTATTTCCTGGCAAGGTCGGGCTAAGTGAGCAGTGCTGGTACACTTTCTCCTTGAGAACTGGAGCGGAAAAGCTTTTCGCTAAGATGTAGGCGAGCAGAGAGGCAGAATACGCAGCTCCGCAGCTGGCCGAAAGCAAGTGCCGCTTCCCGGCGTCTTTCGGCAAAAGCGGCGCTCCGGAGCTCACCGCTGCCGCTCCACTGATCTGTGCGCGAAGTAGCCGCTTCTTGGCCTCCGGCAGCCGGAGATCGCGGTAGCTTGCAAGAGGCGAAGAACGAAGCCGCGAAGAAGCCGGCTTGTGTGCGAAGCTCGCACACAGCTGCAGGACGGTGGCTGCCGCTCTCCTGCCTCTTGAATTCACCCTTGGCATGCCAATGGAAGGTGTTCCAGGACAACCTTCCTGAGTTTTTATTGTAGTTTTCATGCATCCCTCCTTGGAAATTCTTGTTGCTCCCCAGAGGCTCCGAGATGCAGAGAACACGGTGGCAGCTGCTGAAAAGAAGGGCAACTGTGAGTTGGTCAAAAACCAAGAACACAGGCAGCTGCCTGTGCTTGGCAAGGAGCAGCTGCTGGATTCTTGCAATTGCCTTCAGTGCGCACAGAAGCCCGCTGCTCTGCTGCTTGGTTTTTCGCCTTCAGTCAATTACACACTGCTGAAGCTGAGGCAGGCAGTTCAGCTTTGCTGCTTTTCAGCATCTCAGCTGCCCTTCTGCTCTGTGACAGCTCTCCAGGTTTCTTGCCTTCGCCAGGCTGCAACGTGCCCGCTAGTAGCAAGAACTGGGCAGGAGTGGGCAGAGAGCACGGCCATCTGCCAGCAGGTTGCAGCTTGCCCAGGAAAATGCAGTGTCCTTGGAATGTGCAGCAACTCTTATTTCCTGGCAAGGTCGGGCTAAGTGAGCACTGCTGGTACACTTTCTCCTTGAGAACTGGAGCGGAAAAGCTTTTCGCTAAGATGTAGGCGAGCAGAGAGGCAGAATACGCAGCTCCGCAGCTGGCCGAAAGCAAGTGCCGCTTCCCGGCGTCTTTCGGCAAAAGCGGCGCTTCGGAGCGCACCGCTGCCGCTCCAGTCATCTGTGCGCGAAGTAGCCGCTTCTTGGCCTCCGGCAGCCGGAGATCGCGGTAGCTTGCAAGAGGCGAAGAACGAAGCCGCGAAGAAGCCGGCTTGTGTGCGAAGCTCGCACACAGCTGCAGGACGGTGGCTGCCGCTCTCCTGCCTCTTGAATTCACCCTTGGCATGCCAATGGAAGGTGTTCCAGGACAACCTTCCTGAGTTTTTATTGTAGTTTTCATGCATCCCTCCTTGGAAATTCTTGTTGCTCCCCAGAGGCTCCGAGATGCAGAGAACACGGTGGCAGCTGCTGAAAAGAAGGGCAACTGTGAGTTGGTCAAGAAGCAAGAACCTAGGCAGCTGCCTGTGCTTGGCAAGGAGCAGCTGCTGGATTCTTGCAATTGCCTTCAGTGCGCACAGAAGCCCGCTGCTCTGCTGCTTGGTTTTTCGCCTTCAGTCAATTACACACTGCTGAAGCTGAGGCAGGCAGTTCAGCTTTGCTGCTTTTCAGCATCTCAGCTGCCCTTCTGCTCTGTGACAGCTCTCCAAGTTTCTTGCCTTCGCCAGGCTGCAACGTGCCCGCTAGTACCAAGAACTGGGCAGGAGTGGGAAGAGAGCAGGGCCATCTGCCAGCAGGTTGCAGCTTGCCCAGGAAAATGCAGTGTCCTTGGAATGTGCAGCAAATCTTATTTCCTGGCAAGGTCGGGCTAAGTGAGCAGTGCTGGTACACTTTCTCCTTGAGAACTGGAGCGGAAAAGCTTTTCGCTAAGATGTAGGCGAGCAGAGAGGCAGAATACGCAGCTCCGCAGCTGGCCGAAAGCAAGTGCCGCTTGCCGGCGTCTTTCGGCAAAAGCGGCGCTCCGGAGCTCACCGCTGCCGCTCCAGTGATCTGTGCGCGAAGTAGCCGCTTCTTGGCCTCCGGCAGCCGGAGATCGCGGTAGCTTGCAAGAGGCGAAGAACGAAGCCGCGAAGAAGCCGGCTTGTGTGCGAAGCTCGCACACAGCTGCAGGACGGTGGCTGCCGCTCTCCTGCCTCTTGAATTCACCCTTGGCATGCCAATGGAAGGTGTTCCAGGACAACCTTCCTGAGTTTTTATTTTAGTTTTCATGCATCCCACCTTGGAAATTCTCGTTGCTCCCCAGAGGCTCCGAGATGCAGAGAACACGGTGGCAGCTGCTGAAAAGAAGGGCAACTGTGAGTTGGTCAAAAACCAAGAACCTAGGCAGCTGCCTGTGCTTGGCAAGGAGCAGCTGCTGGATTCTTGCAATTGCCTTCAGTGCGCACAGAAGCCCGCTGCTCTGCTGCTTGGTTTTTCGCCTTCAGTCAATTACACACTGCTGAAGCTGAGGCAGGCAGTTCAGCTTTGCTGCTTTTCAGCATCTCAGCTGCCCTTCTGCTCTGTGACAGCTCTCCAGGTTTCTTGCCTTCGCCAGGCTGCAACGTGCCCGCTAGTGGCAAGAACTGGGCAGGAGTGGGAAGAGAGCAGGGCCATCTGCCAGCAGGTTGCAGCTTGCCCAGGAAAATGCAGTGTCCTTGGAATGTGCAGCAAATCTTATTTCCTGGCAAGGTCGGGCTAAGTGAGCAGTGCTGGTACACTTTCTCCTTGAGAACTGGAGCGGAAAAGCTTTTCGCTAAGATGTAGGCGAGCAGAGAGGCAGAATACGCAGCTCCGCAGCTGGCCGAAAGCAAGTGCCGCTTGCCGGCGTCTTTCGGCAAAAGCGGCGCTTCGGAGCTCACCGCTACCGCTCCACTGATCTGTGCGCGAAGTAGCCGCTTCTTGGCCTCCGGCAGCCGGAGATCGCGGTAGCTTGCAAGAGGCGAAGAACGAAGCCGCGAAGAAGCCGGCTTGTGTGCGAAGCTCGCACACAGCTGCAGGACGGTGGCTGCCGCTCTCCTGCCTCTTGAATTCACCCTTGGCATGCCAATGGAAGCTGTTCCAGGACAACCTTCCTGAGTTTTTATTGTAGTTTTCATGCATCCCACCTTGGAAATTCTTGTTGCTCCCCAGAGGCTCCGAGATGCAGAGAACACGGTGGCAGCTGCTGAAAAGAAGGGCAACTGTGAGTTGGTCAAAAACCAAGAACCTAGGCAGCTGCCTGTGCTTGGCAAGGAGCAGCTGCTGGATTCTTGCAATTGCCTTCAGTGCGCACAGAAGCCCGCTGCTCTGCTGCTTGGTTTTTCGCCTTCAGTCAATTACACACTGCTGAAGCTGAGGCAGGCAGTTCAGCTTTGCTGCTTTTCAGCATCTCAGCTGCCCTTCTGCTCTGTGACAGCTCTCCAGGTTTCTTGCCTTCGCCAGGCTGCAACGTGCCCGCTAGTAGCAAGAACTGGGCAGGAGTGGGCAGAGAGCAGGGCCATCTGCCAGCAGGTTGCAGCTTGCCCAGGAAAATGCAGTGTCCTTGGAATGTGCAGCAAATCTTATTTCCTGGCAAGGTCGGGCTAAGTGAGCACTGCTGGTACACTTTCTCCTTGAGAACTGGAGCGGAAAAGCTTTTCGCTAAGATGTAGGCGAGCAGAGAGGCAGAATACGCAGCTCCGCAGCTGGCCGAAAGCAAGTGCCGCTTCCCGGCGTCTTTCGGCAAAAGCGGCGCTTCGGAGCGCACCGGTGCCGCTCAAGTCATCTGTGCGCGAAGTAGCCGCTTCTTGGCCTCCGGCAGCCGGAGATCGCGGTAGCTTGCAAGAGGCGAAGAACGAAGCCGCGAAGAAGCCGGCTTGTGTGCGAAGCTCGCACACAGCTGCAGGACGGTGGCTGCCGCTCTCCTGCCTCTTGAATTCACCCTTGGCATGCCAATGGAAGGTGTTCCAGGACAACCTTCCTGAGTTTTTATTTTAGTTTTCATGCATCCCACCTTGGAAATTCTCGTTGCTCCCCAGAGGCTCCGAGATGCAGAGAACACGGTGGCAGCTGCTGAAAAGAAGGGCAACTGTGAGTTGGTCAAGAAGCAAGAACCTAGGCAGCTGCCTGTGCTTGGCAAGGAGCAGCTGCTGGATTCTTGCAATTGCCTTCAGTGCGCACAGAAGCCCGCTGCTCTGCTGCTTGGTTTTTCGCCTTCAGTCAATTACACACTGCTGAAGCTGAGGCAGGCAGTTCAGCTTTGCTGCTTTTCAGCATCTCAGCTGCCCTTCTGCTCTGTGACAGCTCTCCAGGTTTCTTGCCTTCGCCAGGCTGCAACGTGCCCGCTAGTAGCAAGAACTGGGCAGGAGTGGGCAGAGAGCAGGGCCATCTGCCAGCAGGTTGCAGCTTGCCCAGGAAAATGCAGTGTCCTTGGAATGTGCAGCAAATCTTATTTCCTGGCAAGGTCGGGCTAAGTGAGCAGTGCTGGTACACTTTCTCCTTGAGAACTGGAGCGGAAAAGCTTTTCGCTAAGATGTAGGCGAGCAGAGAGGCAGAATACGGAGCTCCGCAGCTGGCCGAAAGCAAGTGCCGCTTCCCGGCGTCTTTCGGCAAAAGCGGCGCTTCGGAGCGCACCGCTGCCGCTCCAGTCATCTGTGCGCGAAGTAGCCGCTTCTTGGCCTCCGGCAGCCGGAGATCGCGGTAGCTTGCAAGAGGCGAAGAACGAAGCCGCGAAGAAGCCGGCTTGTGTGCGAAGCTCGCAGACAGATGCAGGACGGTGGCTGCCGCTCTCCTGCCTCTTGAATTCACCCTTGGCATGCCAATGGAAGGTGTTCCAGGACAACCTTCCTGAGTTTTTATTTTAGTTTTCATGCATCCCTCCTTGGAAATTCTCGTTGCTCCCCAGAGGCTCCGAGATGCAGAGAACACGGTGGCAGCTGCTGAAAAGAAGGGCAACTGTGAGTTGGTCAAGAAGCAAGAACCTAGGCAGCTGCCTGTGCTTGGCAAGGAGCAGCTGCTGGATTCTTGCAATTGCCTTCAGTGCGCACAGAAGCCCGCTGCTCTGCTGCTTGGTTTTTCGCCTTCAGTCAATTACACACTGCTGAAGCTGAGGCAGGCAGTTCAGCTTTGCTGCTTTTCAGCATCTCAGCTGCCCTTCTGCTCTGCGACAGCTCTCCAGGTTTCTTGCCTTTGCCAGGCTGCAACGTGCCCGCTAGTGGCAAGAACTGGGCAGGAGTGGGCAGAGAGCAGGGCCATCTGCCAGCAGGTTGCAGCTTGCCCAGGAAAATGCAGTGTCCTTGGAATGTGCAGCAAATCTTATTTCCTGGCAAGGTCGGGCTAAGTGAGCAGTGCTGGTACACTTTCTCCTTGAGAACTGGAGCGGAAAAGCTTTTCGCTAAGATGTAGGCGAGCAGAGAGGCAGAATACGCAGCTCCGCAGCTGGCCGAAAGCAAGTGCCGCTTCCCGGCGTCTTTCGGCAAAAGCGGCGCTCCGGAGCTCACCGCTACCGCTCCACTGATCTGTGCGCGAAGTAGCCGCTTCTTGGCCTCCGGCAGCCGGAGATCGCGGTAGCTTGCAAGAGGCGAAGAACGAAGCCGCGAAGAAGCCGGCTTGTGTGCGAAGCTCGCACACAGCTGCAGGACGGTGGCTGCCGCTCTCCTGCCTCTTGAATTCACCCTTGGCATGCCAATGGAAGGTGTTCCAGGACAACCTTCCTGAGTTTTTATTTTAGTTTTCATGCATCCCACCTTGGAAATTCTTGTTGCTCCCCAGAGGCTCCGAGATGCAGAGAACACGGTGGCAGCTGCTGAAAAGAAGGGCAACTGTGAGTTGGTCAAAAACCAAGAACACAGGCAGCTGCCTGTGCTTGGCAAGGAGCAGCTGCTGGATTCTTGCAATTGCCTGCAGTGCGCACAGAAGCCCGCTGCTCTGCTGCTTGGTTTTTCGCCTTCAGTCAATTACACACTGCTGAAGCTGAGGCAGGCAGTTCAGCTTTGCTGCTTTTCAGCATCTCAGCTGCCCTTCTGCTCTGTGACAGCTCTCCAGGTTTCTTGCCTTCGCCAGGCTGCAACGTGCCCGCTAGTAGCAAGAACTGGGCAGGAGTGGGCAGAGAGCAGGGCCATCTGCCAGCAGGTTGCAGCTTGCCCAGGAAAATGCAGTGTCCTTGGAATGTGCAGCAAATCTTATTTCCTGGCAAGGTCGGGCTAAGTGAGCAGTGCTGGTACACTTTCTCCTTGAGAACTGGAGCGGAAAAGCTTTTCGCTAAGATGTAGGCGAGCAGAGAGGCAGAATACGCAGCTCCGCAGCTGGCCGAAAGCAAGTGCCGCTTCCCGGCGTCTTTCGGCAAAAGCGGCGCTCCGGAGCTCACCGCTACCGCTCCACTGATCTGTGCGCGAAGTAGCCGCTTCTTGGCCTCCGGCAGCCGGAGATCGCGGTAGCTTGCAAGAGGCGAAGAACGAAGCCGCGAAGAAGCCGGCTTGTGTGCGAAGCTCGCACACAGCTGCAGGACGGTGGCTGCCGCTCTCCTGCCTCTTGAATTCACCCTTGGCATGCCAATGGAAGGTGTTCCAGGACAACCTTCCTGAGTTTTTATTTTAGTTTTCATGCATCCCACCTTGGAAATTCTCGTTGCTCCCCAGAGGCTCCGAGATGCAGAGAACACGGTGGCAGCTGCTGAAAAGAAGGGCAACTGTGAGTTGGTCAAGAAGCAAGAACCTAGGCAGCTGCCTGTGCTTGGCAAGGAGCAGCTGCTGGATTCTTGCAATTGCCTTCAGTGCGCACAGAAGCCCGCTGCTCTGCTGCTTGGTTTTTCGCCTTCAGTCAATTACACACTGCTGAAGCTGAGGCAGGCAGTTCAGCTTTGCTGCTTTTCAGCATCTCAGCTGCCCTTCTGCTCTGCGACAGCTCTCCAGGTTTCTTGCCTTCGCCAGGCTGCAACGTGCCCGCTAGTGGCAAGAACTGGGCAGGAGTGGGCAGAGAGCACGGCCATCTGCCAGCAGGTTGCAGCTTGCCCAGGAAAATGCAGTGTCCTTGGAATGTGCAGCAAATCTTATTTCCTGGCAAGGTCGGGCTAAGTGAGCACTGCTGGTACACTTTCTCCTTGAGAACTGGAGCGGAAAAGCTTTTCGCTAAGATGTAGGCGAGCAGAGAAGCAGAATACGCAGCTTCGCAGCTGGCCGAAAGCAAGTGCCGCTTCCCGGCGTCTTTCGGCAAAAGCGGCGCTCCGGAGCTCACCGCTGCCGCTCCAGTGATCTGTGCGCGAAGTAGCCGCTTCTTCGCCTCCGGCAGCCGGAGATCGCGGTAGCTTGCAAGAGGCGAAGAACGAAGCCGCGAAGAAGCCGGCTTGTGTGCGAAGCTCGCACACAGCTGCAGGACGGTGGCTGCCGCTCTCCTGCCTCTTGAATTCACCCTTGGCATGCCAATGGAAGGTGTTCCAGGACAACCTTCCTGAGTTTTTATTGTAGTTTTCATGCATCCCTCCTTGGAAATTCTTGTTGCTCCCCAGAGGCTCCGAGATGCAGAGAACACGGTGGCAGCTGCTGAAAAGAAGGGCAACTGTGAGTTGGTCAAAAACCAAGAACACAGGCAGCTGCCTGTGCTTGGCAAGGAGCAGCTGCTGGATTCTTGCAATTGCCTTCAGTGCGCACAGAAGCCCGCTGCTCTGCTGCTTGGTTTTTCGCCTTCAGTCAATTACACACTGCTGAAGCTGAGGCAGGCAGTTCAGCTTTGCTGCTTTTCAGCATCTCAGCTGCCCTTCTGCTCTGTGACAGCTCTCCAGGTTTCTTGCCTTCGCCAGGCTGCAACGTGCCCGCAATAGCAAGAACTGGGCAGGAGTGGGCAGAGAGCAGGGCCATCTGCCAGCAGGTTGCAGCTTGCCCAGGAAAATGCAGTGTCCTTGGAATGTGCAGCAAATCTTATTTCCTGGCAAGGTCGGGCTAAGTGAGCAGTGCTGGTACACTTTCTCCTTGAGAACTGGAGCGGAAAAGCTTTTCGCTAAGATGTAGGCGAGCAGAGAGGCAGAATACGCAGCTCCGCAGCTGGCCGAAAGCAAGTGCCGCTTCCCGGCGTCTTTCGGCAAAAGCGGCGCTTCGGAGCGCACCGCTGCCGCTCCAGTCATCTGTGCGCGAAGTAGCCGCTTCTTGGCCTCCGGCAGCCGGAGATCGCGGTAGCTTGCAAGAGGCGAAGAACGAAGCCGCGAAGAAGCCGGCTTGTGTGCGAAGCTCGCAGACAGCTGCAGGACGGTGGCTGCCGCTCTCCTGCCTCTTGAATTCACCCTTGGCATGCCAATGGAAGGTGTTCCAGGACAACCTTCCTGAGTTTTTATTGTAGTTTTCATGCATCCCACCTTGGAAATTCTTGTTGCTCCCCAGAGGCTCCGAGATGCAGAGAACACGGTGGCAGCTGCTGAAAAGAAGGGCAACTGTGAGTTGGTCAAGAAGCAAGAACCTAGGCAGCTGCCTGTGCTTGGCAAGGAGCAGCTGCTGGATTCTTGCAATTGCCTTCAGTGCGCACAGAAGCCCGCTGCTCTGCTGCTTGGTTTTTCGCCTTCAGTCAATTACACACTGCTGAAGCTGAGGCAGGCAGTTCAGCTTTGCTGCTTTTCAGCATCTCAGCTGCCCTTCTGCTCTGTGACAGCTCTCCAGGTTTCTTGCCTTCGCCAGGCTGCAACGTGCCCGCTAGTAGCAAGAACTGGGCAGGAGTGGGCAGAGAGCAGGGCCATCTGCCAGCAGGTTGCAGCTTGCCCAGGAAAATGCAGTGTCCTTGGAATGTGCAGCAAATCTTATTTCCTGGCAAGGTCGGGCTAAGTGAGCACTGCTGGTACACTTTCTCCTTGAGAACTGGAGCGGAAAAGCTTTTCGCTAAGATGTAGGCGAGCAGAGAGGCAGAATACGCAGCTCCGCAGCTGGCCGAAAGCAAGTGCCGCTTGCCGGCGTCTTTCGGCAAAAGCGGCGCTTCGGAGCGCACCGCTGCCGCTCCAGTCATCTGTGCGCGACGTAGCCGCTTCTTCGCCTCCGGCAGCCGGAGATCGCGGTAGCTTGCAAGAGGCGAAGAACGAAGCCGCGAAGAAGCCGGCTTGTGTGCGAAGCTCGCACACAGCTGCAGGACGGTGGCTGCCGCTCTCCTGCCTCTTGAATTCACCCTTGGCATGCCAATGGAAGGTGTTCCAGGACAACCTTCCTGAGTTTTTATTGTAGTTTTCATGCATCCCTCCTTGGAAATTCTTGTTGCTCCCCAGAGGCTCCGAGATGCAGAGAACACGGTGGCAGCTGCTGAAAAGAAGGGCAACTGTGAGTTGGTCAAGAAGCAAGAACCTAGGCAGCTGCCTGTGCTTGGCAAGGAGCAGCTGCTGGATTCTTGCAATTGCCTTCAGTGCGCACAGAAGCCCGCTGCTCTGCTGCTTGGTTTTTCGCCTTCAGTCAATTACACACTGCTGAAGCTGAGGCAGGCAGTTCAGCTTTGCTGCTTTTCAGCATCTCAGCTGCCCTTCTGCTCTGTGACAGCTCTCCAGGTTTCTTGCCTTCGCCAGGCTGCAACGTGCCCGCTAGTACCAAGAACTGGGCAGGAGTGGGCAGAGAGCAGGGCCATCTGTCAGCAGGTTGCAGCTTGCCCAGGAAAATGCAGTGTCCTTGGAATGTGCAGCAAATCTTATTTCCTGGCAAGGTCGGGCTAAGTGAGCAGTGCTGGTACACTTTCTCCTTGAGAACTGGAGCGGAAAAGCTTTTCGCTAAGATGTAGGCGAGCAGAGAGGCAGAATACGCAGCTCCGCAGCTGGCCGAAAGCAAGTGCCGCTTCCCGGCGTCTTTCGGCAAAAGCGGCGCTCCGGAGCTCACCGCTGCCGCTCCACTGATCTGTGCGCGAAGTAGCCGCTTCTTGGCCTCCGGCAGCCGGAGATCGCGGTAGCTTGCAAGAGGCGAAGAACGAAGCCGCGAAGAAGCCGGCTTGTGTGCGAAGCTCGCACACAGCTGCAGGACGGTGGCTGCCGCTCTCCTGCCTCTTGAATTCACCCTTGGCATGCCAATGGAAGCTGTTCCAGGACAACCTTCCTGAGTTTTTATTTTAGTTTTCATGCATCCCACCTTGGAAATTCTCGTTGCTCCCCAGAGGCTCCGAGATGCAGAGAACACGGTGGCAGCTGCTGAAAAGAAGGGCAACTGTGAGTTGGTCAAGAAGCAAGAACCTAGGCAGCTGCCTGTGCTTGGCAAGGAGCAGCTGCTGGATTCTTGCAATTGCCTTCAGTGCGCACAGAAGCCCGCTGCTCTGCTGCTTGGTTTTTCGCCTTCAGTCAATTACACACTGCTGAAGCTGAGGCAGGCAGTTCAGCTTTGCTGCTTTTCAGCATCTCAGCTGCCCTTCTGCTCTGTGACAGCTCTCCAGGTTTCTTGCCTTCGCCAGGCTGCAACGTGCCCGCTAGTAGCAAGAACTGGGCAGGAGTGGGCAGAGAGCAGGGCCATCTGCCAGCAGGTTGCAGCTTGCCCAGGAAAATGCAGTGTCCTTGGAATGTGCAGCAAATCTTATTTCCTGGCAAGGTCGGGCTAAGTGAGCAGTGCTGGTACACTTTCTCCTTGAGAACTGGAGCGGAAAAGCTTTTCGCTAAGATGTAGGCGAGCAGAGAGGCAGAATACGCAGCTCCGCAGCTGGCCGAAAGCAAGTGCCGCTTCCCGGCGTCTTTCGGCAAAAGCGGCGCTCCGGAGCTCACCGCTACCGCTCCACTGATCTGTGCGCGAAGTAGCCGCTTCTTGGCCTCCGGCAGCCGGAGATCGCGGTAGCTTGCAAGAGGCGAAGAACGAAGCCGCGAAGAAGCCGGCTTGTGTGCGAAGCTCGCACACAGCTGCAGGACGGTGGCTGCCGCTCTCCTGCCTCTTGAATTCACCCTTGGCATGCCAATGGAAGGTGTTCCAGGACAACCTTCCTGAGTTTTTATTTTAGTTTTCATGCATCCCACCTTGGAAATTCTTGTTGCTCCCCAGAGGCTCCGAGATGCAGAGAACACGGTGGCAGCTGCTGAAAAGAAGGGCAACTGTGAGTTGGTCAAAAACCAAGAACACAGGCAGCTGCCTGTGCTTGGCAAGGAGCAGCTGCTGGATTCTTGCAATTGCCTTCAGTGCGCACAGAAGCCCGCTGCTCTGCTGCTTGGTTTTTCGCCTTCAGTCAATTACACACTGCTGAAGCTGAGGCAGGCAGTTCAGCTTTGCTGCTTTTCAGCATCTCAGCTGCCCTTCTGCTCTGCGACAGCTCTCCAGGTTTCTTGCCTTCGCCAGGCTGCAACGTGCCCGCTAGTGGCAAGAACTGGGCAGGAGTGGGAAGAGAGCAGGGCCATCTGCCAGCAGGTTGCAGCTTGCCCAGGAAAATGCAGTGTCCTTGGAATGTGCAGCAAATCTTATTTCCTGGCAAGGTCGGGCTAAGTGAGCAGTGCTGGTACACTTTCTCCTTGAGAACTGGAGCGGAAAAGCTTTTCGCTAAGATGTAGGCGAGCAGAGAGGCAGAATACGCAGCTCCGCAGCTGGCCGAAAGCAAGTGCCGCTTGCCGGCGTCTTTCGGCAAAAGCGGCGCTTCGGAGCTCACCGCTACCGCTCCACTGATCTGTGCGCGAAGTAGCCGCTTCTTGGCCTCCGGCAGCCGGAGATCGCGGTAGCTTGCAAGAGGCGAAGAACGAAGCCGCGAAGAAGCCGGCTTGTGTGCGAAGCTCGCACACAGCTGCAGGACGGTGGCTGCCGCTCTCCTGCCTCTTGAATTCACCCTTGGCATGCCAATGGAAGGTGTTCCAGGACAACCTTCCTGAGTTTTTATTTTAGTTTTCATGCATCCCACCTTGGAAATTCTCGTTGCTCCCCAGAGGCTCCGAGATGCAGAGAACACGGTGGCAGCTGCTGAAAAGAAGGGCAACTGTGAGTTGGTCAAAAACCAAGAACCTAGGCAGCTGCCTGTGCTTGGCAAGGAGCAGCTGCTGGATTCTTGCAATTGCCTTCAGTGCGCACAGAAGCCCGCTGCTCTGCTGCTTGGTTTTTCGCCTTCAGTCAATTACACACTGCTGAAGCTGAGGCAGGCAGTTCAGCTTTGCTGCTTTTCAGCATCTCAGCTGCCCTTCTGCTCTGTGACAGCTCTCCAGGTTTCTTGCCTTCGCCAGGCTGCAACGTGCCCGCTAGTACCAAGAACTGGGCAGGAGTGGGCAGAGAGCACGGCCATCTGCCAGCAGGTTGCAGCTTGCCCAGGAAAATGCAGTGTCCTTGGAATGTGCAGCAAATCTTATTTCCTGGCAAGGTCGGGCTAAGTGAGCAGTGCTGGTACACTTTCTCCTTGAGAACTGGAGCGGAAAAGCTTTTCGCTAAGATGTAGGCGAGCAGAGAGGCAGAATACGGAGCTCCGCAGCTGGCCGAAAGCAAGTGCCGCTTCCCGGCGTCTTTCGGCAAAAGCGGCGCTTCGGAGCGCACCGCTGCCGCTCCAGTCATCTGTGCGCGAAGTAGCCGCTTCTTGGCCTCCGGCAGCCGGAGATCGCGGTAGCTTGCAAGAGGCGAAGAACGAAGCCGCGAAGAAGCCGGCTTGTGTGCGAAGCTCGCAGACAGCTGCAGGACGGTGGCTGCCGCTCTCCTGCCTCTTGAATTCACCCTTGGCATGCCAATGGAAGGTGTTCCAGGACAACCTTCCTGAGTTTTTATTGTAGTTTTCATGCATCCCTCCTTGGAAATTCTTGTTGCTCCCCAGAGGCTCCGAGATGCAGAGAACACGGTGGCAGCTGCTGAAAAGAAGGGCAACTGTGAGTTGGTCAAAAACCAAGAACACAGGCAGCTGCCTGTGCTTGGCAAGGAGCAGCTGCTGGATTCTTGCAATTGCCTTCAGTGCGCACAGAAGCCCGCTGCTCTGCTGCTTGGTTTTTCGCCTTCAGTCAATTACACACTGCTGAAGCTGAGGCAGGCAGTTCAGCTTTGCTGCTTTTCAGCATCTCAGCTGCCCTTCTGCTCTGTGACAGCTCTCCAGGTTTCTTGCCTTCGCCAGGCTGCAACGTGCCCGCTAGTAGCAAGAACTGGGCAGGAGTGGGCAGAGAGCAGGGCCATCTGCCAGCAGGTTGCAGCTTGCCCAGGAAAATGCAGTGTCCTTGGAATGTGCAGCAAATCTTATTTCCTGGCAAGGTCGGGCTAAGTGAGCACTGCTGGTACACTTTCTCCTTGAGAACTGGAGCGGAAAAGCTTTTCGCTAAGATGTAGGCGAGCAGAGAGGCAGAATACGGAGCTCCGCAGCTGGCCGAAAGCAAGTGCCGCTTCCCGGCGTCTTTCGGCAAAAGCGGCGCTTCGGAGCGCACCGCTGCCGCTCCAGTCATCTGTGCGCGAAGTAGCCGCTTCTTGGCCTCCGGCAGCCGGAGATCGCGGTAGCTTGCAAGAGGCGAAGAACGAAGCCGCGAAGAAGCCGGCTTGTGTGCGAAGCTCGCACACAGCTGCAGGACGGTGGCTGCCGCTCTCCTGCCTCTTGAATTCACCCTTGGCATGCCAATGGAAGCTGTTCCAGGACAACCTTCCTGAGTTTTTATTGTAGTTTTCATGCATCCCTCCTTGGAAATTCTTGTTGCTCCCCAGAGGCTCCGAGATGCAGAGAACACGGTGGCAGCTGCTGAAAAGAAGGGCAACTGTGAGTTGGTCAAGAAGCAAGAACCTAGGCAGCTGCCTGTGCTTGGCAAGGAGCAGCTGCTGGATTCTTGCAATTGCCTTCAGTGCGCACAGAAGCCCGCTGCTCTGCTGCTTGGTTTTTCGCCTTCAGTCAATTACACACTGCTGAAGCTGAGGCAGGCAGTTCAGCTTTGCTGCTTTTCAGCATCTCAGTTGCCCTTCTGCTCTGTGACAGCTCTCCAAGTTTCTTGCCTTCGCCAGGCTGCAACGTGCCCGCTAGTACCAAGAACTGGGCAGGAGTGGGCAGAGAGCAGGGCCATCTGTCAGCAGGTTGCAGCTTGCCCAGGAAAATGCAGTGTCCTTGGAATGTGCAGCAAATCTTATTTCCTGGCAAGGTCGGGCTAAGTGAGCAGTGCTGGTACACTTTCTCCTTGAGAACTGGAGCGGAAAAGCTTTTCGCTAAGATGTAGGCGAGCAGAGAGGCAGAATACGCAGCTCCGCAGCTGGCCGAAAGCAAGTGCCGCTTCCCGGCGTCTTTCGGCAAAAGCGGCGCTCCGGAGCTCACCGCTGCCGCTCCAGGGATCTGTGCGCGAAGTAGCCGCTTCTTGGCCTCCGGCAGCCGGAGATCGCGGTAGCTTGCAAGAGGCGAAGAACGAAGCCGCGAAGAAGCCGGCTTGTGTGCGAAGCTCGCACACAGCTGCAGGACGGTGGCTGCTGCTCTCCTGCCTCTTGAATTCACCCTTGGCATGCCAATGGAAGGTGTTCCAGGACAACCTTCCTGAGTTTTTATTTTAGTTTTCATGCATCCCACCTTGGAAATTCTCGTTGCTCCCCAGAGGCTCCGAGATGCAGAGAACACGGTGGCAGCTGCTGAAAAGAAGGGCAACTGTGAGTTGGTCAAGAAGCAAGAACCTAGGCAGCTGCCTGTGCTTGGCAAGGAGCAGCTGCTGGATTCTTGCAATTGCCTTCAGTGCGCACAGAAGCCCGCTGCTCTGCTGCTTGGTTTTTCGCCTTCAGTCAATTGCACATTGCTGAAGCTGAGGCAGGGCTGTTCAGCTTTGCTGCTTTTCAGCATCTCAGCTGCTTTCTGCTCTGTGACAGCTCTCGAGATGAAATAGAGATTTTTAGAGTTGGGTTAACAAAATGAATTAAGCATTTCTAATTTAGCTTGTAGAGTTATGTGTTGAATTTTCAACCTTTTGCTTAAGAAACCTCTGCCTAGTACAATGGGCAAAGGAAAATGCAAACTTCTGAAGCTTCTTGCATAAAGAACAATACCAGAAGAAGCAAAGAACCCAGATAAAGAAGCTCCTCTGTCTCCAAGCCTATCAAGACTGACAGACGTACTCAGAGAAGCACCAAAGGACCAAAAGCGCACGCGCAGAGAGGAAAAGTTCAAAAGTTCAATCATGAGGAAGACCACAATCTTCAGCCTCAGGACCACCAAGAGACCCCCGTACGACCACCACAGCAAACCACGCATGCCCAGAAGGCCGTGGACTTACTTAGCATGAGAAGCGAGGACAGGCGGGGCCAGGGGTTGAATATGCATGAAAAAGTTGTGCAATGTATTGCATATGGAACGTCTTTAAGAATAAAAGTGTGGGTCAGACTGAGGCTCGGGGCACAAGTTTTGGAGAGCTATCTCACTTGTGCCGGGCGCTGACATACATACCCACTTCATAACTACCCCAGGTCATGGAGTCTATTGATTTCTTCCGCGTATCGTTTCAGTTGGCGACCACGAAGGGACTGCTCTGCTCACCCGCAGGTCCGGTTGGGAGCAGACACCCTCAGGCGCCACGGGGCTTTTCCCCGGAGGGACTCTGCGCCTCGGCTGTACACTGCGGGGAGCAGACCACGGCCCGTTGACTAGCGGATGAAAGCGGTATGTGTTAATTTATTTTCTTACGGTTGGCACTGATAAGTCGCAAAAAGATGTTTTTGCGCGCAGGTTTGCCTAGGGGCTTGCAAGCAGACCGCCATCGGGGGAGAGGCCGGCGGCGGGAGGACCTCCCCAGCTGATAGCGCGGCTCGGGGAGGGCGAAATCGCGATTTCAGTGTGTGGTGTGTGTCCTGATTGCAGTGTAGTGTGTCTGTTACGTCCGGACGTGCGTGCTTGTGCGTGTGTGTGTATGTGTGAGTGGAACGGTGAAGCGCGGTGCGGCCTTGCTAAGATACAGAGAGGCGGCGCGGCGGTGCTAGAGAGCGCATGCGCAGGGCAGCTCTCAGCCCACACTACCTGATAGTGCGGGTAGTGCGCACTCTACCTGATAGAGCGGGTGGTGCGCATGCGTGGCACGGGCTGTCTCTGGCGAGCTGGGGGAGCGCGGCGCGGGGCTTAAGTCGGGGCTTGCAAAGTTGCTTTAGGCGTGGCCCAGCTGATAGCGCAGCGGGCGCGCGGGCACAAGCCGCGGTTTGAGGAGCCGCTTTGAACCCCGCTAGCTGATAGCGCAGCTAGTGGGAGCGTGGTACAAGCTAGGAGTTACAAGCACCGCTTACAAGCATCGCTAGTTGGTAAAAAGCTTGCAAAAGTAGCCAGCGAGCCCGGCTGGGCTAAGAGTTAAGTGTTTGTTATACAATAGCACTGCCCTTCAGTGTTAAAAGCTGTCACTGGGGCAGGAGGAGGGGTTGGGGAAGGCAGTCTAGGGTTGCCATGGGAAACAGCAGTTGTATGAGTTCTCCACCCCCTTTTGGAAGAGAATTGTACCCTCCCCCTGTCCTGTCAGTTATTGTTCAAGTCTGCCCCTTAGCCTAGAATCTTCTCTGTTCCACGTTTTCCCTTTGGTTCTTCCACCAAGAACACTCCTTTCCCTTTTCCCCACTGGTTAATGTTATATTTCCCCTCCCTTTAGCCTTCTCCCGATTGTACCCTCGAATGCTAAACCCTCCTACCCCTACGCAGTAAAAGAATCCTCAGCCCGCCCTTCGGGGCTCTCGGAATCTGCCTCCCTTCTGCTTCGTTGTCTCCCTGTTTGCCCCTTCTGCGACCCTTCAATCAACGAGCAGGATTTCAGCAGCCCGAGTGTCCCTCCCGTTCTTCTGGTGGACCCTCAGATGTACCAGCTATCCGAGCTTCGTGCCGAGTGGCTAAAAGCCCCCACGGCTCGGCAACTGGGAGATCCTTTGCATTACAGGGCGAATAAAGGGGGGATGAATGTGTGTGAATGAGAGGCTGTAAGAGCCCGTCTGAAGCCCCTCATTTTCCATTCTGCCTTCCGATTGCCACAAGAAAGAATCCCTTCCCCCACTGTAGTTCCGGCTTAGAACAGGACACAGCACAGGTGGAACCACTGAACCGTCATGCTGGCTGTTCCCAACAAGGCCTGGTAAGAACTTGGCAAGGACTTGGCAAGGACTTGGCAAAGACCTGACATGGAGCCAGCACGGGACAGCCTGATGCGCGGCCTGCTTCTAATCTCCGTTCTTAAGCCAAATGAACTTTTGGGGTGACTCTCGCGGTCCTTCATTGAAGACCCCTCATCTGCCTCGTTACCACTGTGACAAAGAAAGAATGAGAACCCTCCTCCCAAGGACTGAGACTGAGACCCCTGCTATAGGGAGGAGGGGAAATTGGTGGTCTGACCACTAATGACATGACCTGTTTCCCTTCAGTGATTCAAATGGACTTATTCTTCATTGTGTATTCGTCTTGCTTTGGTGGTTTCTGTGGACTCACCCGTTCCCTCGGGGCGATTACAATGGACTTGTTCCCCCCCTCTCTCCTCTGTGGACTATAATTGGAGCCCCGAGTCGACCAGAACTTCGAAGACTCCCCCGACACGACAGAGGGATCCCCATCGTCCGGAGCACTGAGGATCTCGCCTGTGTTGGTAGCTATTCCCATATCCCTCTTCTCTCTCTAACCTTTTATCTCCTTTCAGATCCCCACTATCGCGTTTACTGTTTTGGCCCCTACTAAAGGTGCATTTGTTGTGATTAACTGATAGTCCCTTGTTGTTTGCCTTTGTTGCACTTTTGGGATGGGTGAAAAGAACCATCACGACACCCCGCAAGAAGCGGATCGTGACAGAGGCGGGCTGGTTACCCCAGACCTGCTAAGCGAGAGCGGCAGTCTCCCATGCTGCGTTTCCGTCTTTTTCGCGAGAAAAGCGGCCAGTAAAGAGACGAAGCGAGTGATAAAAAGAGTGAGAGAACCCCCCCTGGGACTGGGTCTCGGAGAAAGAGTGGGACCCCTTAGTGGGGGGGGGGGGGGGGGAGGAGTAAAAGGTAATTAATTAGAAAAAAAAATGAATTAAAAGGTAAAAAGAGGGTCTTCTTGGCATAATCTATTGGGGAAAAATAAAAGGTAAAATGTGTAGGAGGGGCCCCTAAAAATTCTGCTGGATTGAGGGATAAGAATGCCCATGAACATCCAAGATCAAACCTGCTGGATTGAGGGATTAATGTTCCAAGAGCATCCAGGGTTGATTCAAACCTGCTGGATTGAGGGATTAATGTTCCAAGAGCATCCAGGGTTAAGTCAAACCTGCTGGGTTGAGGGATTAACATTGCAAGAGCACCCAGAATTAAGTTTGCTGGGTTGTTGAGAGCACCCAAGATTGAGTAAAAATTTTGCCAGTTTGAAGAGAAGTCTGACAGGATCTAGAGTTGGGAACCACACAGCTAGATTGAGGGGTATCCAAGAACACTGGGACTAGCCAGGGACACCTACAAGTGTAATAGGTGTGTTGAAAAAGAAAAGGTACCTTGTTGTTGTGGTTGTTTTGTTATGTGTAAGAGTAAGTAAAATAAAGTTAAGTGAATGTAGACGAAGGAAAGTATATGTATGCATCCTGCCCTGTTAAGCAGCCTCACTGTGCTTCCCTGCTGTCACCGACAAACACAAGTTACGAACCCTCAGAACTGAAAAAGTTCAATCAAATATTGCTTCCATTGATGACCATGATATTGTCTATAATACCTTGTTCCAACTTATGTTATGTAAGTGTTAATACCCCTATCCTACCAGTTGGTAAACCTGATGGGTCATACCGGTTAGTACAGGATCTGCGGGCCATAAACAAGGTCACGGAGGATCTGTATCCTGTGGTGGCCAATCCCTACACGTTATTAACTTGCTTAACAGCCGAGCTAACTTGGTTTACCGTTTTAGATTTAAAAGATGCCTTCTTTTGCCTTCCTATCCATGAAGCCAGAAAATTTTTGCATTTGAATGGGAAAATCCTAAGAGCGGGCCAAGAACTCAACTGACATGGACCAGACTCCCACAAGGATTCAAAAACTCACCCACTTTGTTTGGAGAACAACTTGCAAAAGAATTAGAGACCTGAGAAGCCCCTCCAGAGGAAGGGAAGTTGCTAGAGTACGTAGATGACATCCTGATAGCCACACGGACAAGGGAAGCATGCACGGCCTGGACGATAAGCCTCTTGAACTTTTTGGGGCTCCAAGGGTACCGAGTATCAAAGAAAAAAGCCCAAGTAGTAAAACAGAAAGTAACTTCTCTGGGTTACGAAGTCAGTGCTAGACAACGTACCTTGGGCCAAAGCCGGAAGGAGGCAATATGCCAGACCCCAAAACCTCAGACGGTAAAGGAACTACGAACTTTCCTGAGGATGACAGGGTGGTGCAGGTTATGGATCTATAACTATGGACTGTTTGTTAAGCCCTTCTATGAACTGATTGCAACTGAAAGCAGGAACATCCAAGAGACAAAGGAAGCTACGCAAGCTTTCAACCAGCTGAAAAAAGCCCTCATGTCAGCTCCAGCCCTGAGATTGCCAGACGTGAGTAAGCCTTCCCTTTTATTCTCCCATGAGAAGCAAGGAATCGCCTTAGGAATACTAGCACAGGACCTCGGCCCATATCGGAGAGCAGTGGCTTACTTCTCTAAGCAATTGGATACAGCAGCTAAAGGGTGGCCTGGGTGCCTCAGAGCTGTTGCAGCAGTCGTACTGAACATCCAAGAGGCACACAAATTCACCCTAGGCCAGAAAAGAACTGTGCTAGTGTCTCACACAGTGTCTGCAGTGCTAGAGGTAAAAGGTGGGCATTGGCTTTCCCCACAACGGCTCCTGAGATACCAAGCTATCATAGTGGAGCAAGATGATGTAGAGATAGTAGTGACTAACATTGTCAATCCAGCCTCCTTCCTCAGTAGAAACCAAGGGGAACCAGTGGAACATGACTGCCTGGAGACCATTGAAGCCACCTACTCCAGCTGCCCTGACTCGAAGGACACCCCTCTCGAGAATGCAGAAGTCTCGTTTACTGATGGAAGCAGTTATATCATCAGTGGAAAACGGCACGCCGGGTAGGCAGTTCCAACGTGCAAGGAAGTAATGTCATCTGGGCCCCTGCCAACAAATACCTCTGCACAGAAGGCCGAGATAATTGCTCTAACTGGGGCCCTAGAATTGGCAAGAGGGAAAGAAATAAACATATACACGGACTCGAAGTATGCATTTGGAGTAGTGCATGCTCACAGAGCCATTTAGAAAGAGAGAGGACTGCTGAAGTCTCAAGGGAAAAATATTAAAGATGCATCAGAAGTACTGCGACTTCTAGAAGCAGTCCAGTTGCCAGAGAAAGTAGCGATCATGCACATTAAGGCACATCAGAAGATCAACTCAGAATTGGAAGAAGGAAACGAGCTGGCAGATAGGGAAGCAAAAGAAGCAGCAAGACGGGCACATTTCCCCTAAAGGTAAGCCAAGATACAACAAACCAGAAAAAAAATTAATCTATGAGCAAAAAGGAGACTATAACCAAGAGGGATGGGCCACCATAGAAGGAAAATTAGTTCTACCCTCCTATTTATGATGGTCCCTAATAAAGGAAGAACACCAGAAAACCATTGGGGTATTGATGCTCTAGCATAACTAGACATTTACAACTCGACAATGTGACCTTTGCCTCCAGACCAACCCCAAAAATACTCCCAAACCAAAGCTTAGCCAGATTAGGAAGGGTCATGGGCCGGAGCAGCAATGGCAGATTGATTGTACAGAATTGCCAAGAAAAGGGGGGTATACGTTTTTCCTGGTGCTAACAGATACCTTTTCAGGATGGCCAGAAGCATTCCCCACCAGGACTTCTAAAGCTCAAGAAGTAACTAAGGTATTGGTACAAGAAAACATACCACGCTTTAGAGTCCTGGCCACAATCTCCTCAAATAGAGGACCACATTTTATTGTAAAATTCGTGCAACAAGTTAGCCAATACTTGAACATAGACTGAGAACTTCACACCCCATATAACCCACAATCAAGTGGTCAGGTAAAAAAAATGAATCATTTGATCAAACAACAAATTGTACAATTGGGACAAGAAGCTAATTTGTCATGGACTCAATCCCTCCCATTAGCACTACTGCAGATCCGAACCAAACCCAAGACTAAAGAAAAGCTAAACCACTTTGACTTGCTTTATGAAAAACCATATGGGGTGCGAAAGAGAATGTCTAGCCAAGACATGTCACTAACCTCCTGTATGTTAAGTCTCTTAACTTGGTGTATCCAGCACCAATCACTAGCTAATAAACACAAGTCATAACTAGTGAAATACACTGTTTAGAAGACTTTATGTCACCCAATTATAATTCTATTAATTTTAGTTACTGTACGTTTAATGATGTCTACTTTAACACTCATGTAGAATTCGAGGATGTTAAAACACATGGCCAGTCTGACATCACTCTCTAGAACTCCTAGAATCTTACTGAAAGAGGACGGTCAAGACAGTAGATGAGAATTTAAATCAAGACCCCTGTAGTAAAAGAATTTACTCTATTTTAAGAAAAGGGGGGACTGAAGCAGAGATTTTTAGAGTTAGGTTAACAAAATGAATGAAGCATTTCTAATTTAGCTTGTAGAGTTATGTGTTGAATTTTCAACCTTTTGCTTAAGAAACCTCTGCCTAGTACAATGGGCATAGGAAAATGCAAATTTCTGAAGCTTCTTGCATAAAGAACAATACCAGAAGAAGCAAAGAACCCAGATAAAGAAGCTCCTCTGTCTCCAAGCCTATCAAGACTGACAGACGTACTCAGAGAAGCACCAAAGGACCAAAAGCGCACGCGCAGAGAGGAAAAGTTCAAAAGTTCAATCGTGAGGAAGACCACAATCTTCAGCCTCAGGACCACCAAGAGACCCCCGTACGACCACCACAGCAAACCACGCATGCCCAGAAGGACGTGGACTTACTTAGCATGAGAAGCGAGGACAGGCGGGGCCAGGGGTTGAATATGCATGAAAAAGTTGTGCAATGTATTGCATATGGAACGTCTTTAAGAATAAAAGTGTGGGTCAGACTGAGGCTCGGGGCACAAGTTTTGGAGAGCTATCTCACTTGTGCCGGGCGCTAACATACATACCCACTTCATAACTACCCCAGGTTATGGAGTCTACTGATTTCTTCCGCGTATCGTTTCAGAGGTTTCTTGCCTTCGCCAGGCTGCAACGTGCCCGCTAGTACCAAGAACTGGGCAGGAGTGGGCAGAGAGCAGGGCCATCTGCCAGCAGGTTGCAGCTTGCCCAGGAAAATGCAGTGTCCTTGGAATGTGCAGCAAATCTTATTTCCTGGCAAGGTCGGGCTAAGTGAGCAGTGCTGGTACACTTTCTCCTTGAGAACTGGAGCGGAAAAGCTTTTCGCTAAGATGTAGGCGAGCAGAGAGGCAGAATACGGAGCTCCGCAGCTGGCCGAAAGCAAGTGCCGCTTGCCGGCGTCTTTCGGCAAAAGCGGCGCTTCGGAGCGCACCGCTGCCGCTCCATTGATCTGTGCGCGAAGTAGCCGCTTCTTGGCCTCCGGCAGCCGGAGATCGCGGTAGCTTGCAAGAGGCGAAGAACGAAGCCGCGAAGAAGCCGGCTTGTGTGCGAAGCTCGCAGACAGCTGCAGGACGGTGGCTGCCGCTCTCCTGCCTCTTGAATTCACCCTTGGCATGCCAATGGAAGGTGTTCCAGGACAACCTTCCTGAGTTTTTATTTTAGTTTTCATGCATCCCACCTTGGAAATTCTCGTTGCTCCCCAGAGGCTCCGAGATGCAGAGAACACGGTGGCAGCTGCTGAAAAGAAGGGCAACTGTGAGTTGGTCAAAAACCAAGAACCTAGGCAGCTGCCTGTGCTTGGCAAGGAGAAGCTGCTGGATTCTTGCAATTGCCTTCAGTGCGCACAGAAGCCCGCTGCTCTGCTGCTTGGTTTTTCGCCTTCAGTCAATTACACACTGCTGAAGCTGAGGCAGGCAGTTCAGCTTTGCTGCTTTTCAGCATCTCAGCTGCCCTTCTGCTCTGCGACAGCTCTCCAGGTTTCTTGCCTTCGCCAGGCTGCAACGTGCCCGCTAGTACCAAGAACTGGGCAGGAGTGGGCAGAGAGCACGGCCATCTGCCAGCAGGTTGCAGCTTGCCCAGGAAAATGCAGTGTCCTTGGAATGTGCAGCAAATCTTATTTCCTGGCAAGGTCGGGCTAAGTGAGCACTGCTGGTACACTTTCTCCTTGAGAACTGGAGCGGAAAAGCTTTTCGCTAAGATGTAGGCGAGCAGAGAGGCAGAATACGGAGCTCCGCAGCTGGCCGAAAGCAAGTGCCGCTTCCCGGCGTCTTTCGGCAAAAGCGGCGCTCCGGAGCTCACCGCTACCGCTCCACTCATCTGTGCGCGAAGTAGCCGCTTCTTGGCCTCCGGCAGCCGGAGATCGCGGTAGCTTGCAAGAGGCGAAGAACGAAGCTGCGAAGAAGCCGGCTTGTGTGCGAAGCTCGCAGACAGCTGCAGGACGGTGGCTGCCGCTCTCCTGCCTCTTGAATTCACCCTTGGCATGCCAATGGAAGGTGTTCCAGGACAACCTTCCTGAGTTTTTATTTTAGTTTTCTTGCATCCCACCTTGGAAATTCTCGTTGCTCCCCAGAGGCTCCGAGATGCAGAGAACACGGTGGCAGCTGCTGAAAAGAAGGGCAACTGTGAGTTGGTCAAGAAGCAAGAACCTAGGCAGCTGCCTGTGCTTGGCAAGGAGCAGCTGCTGGATTCTTGCAATTGCCTTCAGTGCGCACAGAAGCCCGCTGCTCTGCTGCTTGGTTTTTCGCCTTCAGTCAATTACACACTGCTGAAGCTGAGGCAGGCAGTTCAGCTTTGCTGCTTTTCAGCATCTCAGCTGCCCTTCTGCTCTGCGACAGCTCTCCAGGTTTCTTGCCTTCGCCAGGCTGCAACGTGCCCGCTAGTAGCAAGAACTGGGCAGGAGTGGGCAGAGAGCAGGGCCATCTGCCAGCAGGTTGCAGCTTGCCCAGGAAAATGCAGTGTCCTTGGAATGTGCAGCAAATCTTATTTCCTGGCAAGGTCGGGCTAAGTGAGCAGTGCTGGTACACTTTCTCCTTGAGAACTGGAGCGGAAAAGCTTTTCGCTAAGATGTAGGCGAGCAGAGAGGCAGAATACGCAGCTCCGCAGCTGGCCGAAAGCAAGTGCCGCTTCCCGGCGTCTTTCGGCAAAAGCGGCGCTCCGGAGCTCACCGCTACCGCTCCACTGATCTGTGCGCGAAGTAGCCGCTTCTTGGCCTCCGGCAGCCGGAGATCGCGGTAGCTTGCAAGAGGCGAAGAACGAAGCCGCGAAGAAGCCGGCTTGTGTGCGAAGCTCGCACACAGCTGCAGGACGGTGGCTGCCGCTCTCCTGCCTCTTGAATTCACCCTTGGCATGCCAATGGAAGGTGTTCCAGGACAACCTTCCTGAGTTTTTATTTTAGTTTTCATGCATCCCACCTTGGAAATTCTTGTTGCTCCCCAGAGGCTCCGAGATGCAGAGAACACGGTGGCAGCTGCTGAAAAGAAGGGCAACTGTGAGTTGGTCAAGAAGCAAGAACACAGGCAGCTGCCTGTGCTTGGCAAGGAGCAGCTGCTGGATTCTTGCAATTGCCTGCAGTGCGCACAGAAGCCCGCTGCTCTGCTGCTTGGTTTTTCGCCTTCAGTCAATTACACACTGCTGAAGCTGAGGCAGGCAGTTCAGCTTTGCTGCTTTTCAGCATCTCAGCTGCCCTTCTGCTCTGTGACAGCTCTCCAGGTTTCTTGCCTTCGCCAGGCTGCAACGTGCCCGCTAGTACCAAGAACTGGGCAGGAGTGGGCAGAGAGCAGGGCCATCTGCCAGCAGGTTGCAGCTTGCCCAGGAAAATGCAGTGTCCTTGGAATGTGCAGCAAATCTTATTTCCTGGCAAGGTCGGGCTAAGTGAGCAGTGCTGGTACACTTTCTCCTTGAGAACTGGAGCGGAAAAGCTTTTCGCTAAGATGTAGGCGAGCAGAGAGGCAGAATACGCAGCTCCGCAGCTGGCCGAAAGCAAGTGCCGCTTCCCGGCGTCTTTCGGCAAAAGCGGCGCTCCGGAGCTCACCGCTACCGCTCCACTGATCTGTGCGCGAAGTAGCCGCTTCTTGGCCTCCGGCAGCCGGAGATCGCGGTAGCTTGCAAGAGGCGAAGAACGAAGCCGCGAAGAAGCCGGCTTGTGTGCGAAGCTCGCACACAGCTGCAGGACGGTGGCTGCCGCTCTCCTGCCTCTTGAATTCACCCTTGGCATGCCAATGGAAGGTGTTCCAGGACAACCTTCCTGAGTTTTTATTTTAGTTTTCATGCATCCCACCTTGGAAATTCTCGT